>NC_062280.1:75635000-76885000 GCF_902655055.1 Lutra lutra | reverse complement strand
TAGCAATACTTGATTTTATTGTTTGTTTGTTTATCCTAAATAAAATACATGTTCCTTTCAGCATCTAATAACTAATTCTACAATTTAAGCTAATTTTTTTTTCTTAGCCTAGAGTAGGGGTAACAGGAACAGAGTGGGGAAAGGGGGTTAGGACAAAACCAATTGTAGTTCAGTGAAATAAACCATATTCATTAGCAAAAAATGGACCCTGATTATTTATTCAATCTTCATTATTTTGCTACAGTTTTAATATATATGTCATTCAAGACTAATCTTAAAGTCATAATAGGCAAACTATGTATTCCTCTAAAATTGCAACCAGTGAGATAGAAGGCAAATAGATTAATACTGGTATTAGGATATTAAATCAAACAGAATTCTACAAGAGAAGGTGGAATTCTACAAGAGAAGGGTTCACTAATAGATTTGTTACAACTTACATGATTGTGGGGGCTGGCTAGCTTAGTCTGGAATCCAAAGGCCAGTGAGCTGGAAATCTCTGTGCAGCAGCTGACACTGCGGCCCACAGGAGGAATTACTTCTTTCTCAGGAAAACATTAGTTTTACTCTTAAGGCTTTTCAACAGCTTGGGTGAAGCCCACCCAGATTATGAAGGATAATCTTTATTCAAGGTCAGGTCAACTAGTTGTAGATGTTAATCATCTTTACAGAAATACCTTCACATAACTAGTGTTTGATTAAAAGACCAGCCAAGTTGACATGTAAAACTACCACAGATAATCAGTGACTGAGGAGAAAAGCCTTAGCAGGGCTGGAATGACAAGTCCATATGTTAAAGCTGCTGCACAAAGGGCGAGGCTGACCACCACCACCTCCCCCCCCCACCCGGGCCAGTGAAGACTTTTCTGGGCATCCAATGTAACTTTGAGAAAGGCAGATCTATCCCGTGGTTGATTAAAATATGAGAGACAGCTATGTTTGAGAATCTCCTAAATCCTGTCTTTAGTGAGGGACTGACAACATCAGAAGCAGTTACCATTGACTAGCTTCTCACTATTCATGCCCTGTGCTACGCATTACCTCATTTCATCACATAACACCCTCATGGGCTAATAAGTGAATGCTTACTTTTATAGCTGGGGAAACTGAAGTTTAGAGGGGCCAAGTCTTGCCTAGTAAACTAACACTTGTTGAATACCCATGCTGTGGTAGATGCATTGCTGGGGGTTTACATTAGTAATCTTTATCATATACTTTTACAGGTGGAAGTCTCTTTTATTTTATACCTGACACTATAAAGGCCTCCAGAGTTTAAACAGCATGTTCTGCTTCTAATGTCTAGTAAAAAATATATTCAAATGCAGGTTTTTCTACTCAAAGACCATATTTATTCCACTGCTTGGTAGAATGTCAACAATCACTTTTCACTCAGAAGGCTCCGTGACAAAAATGAGGAAGAATTAATATAGAGTGATGATGGAAGGGGAAGGGAGTTGTTTATTTCTAACTTGCTAGATAAAAGAGTGTGTGGGTCATTGTGGTAGCTTTCAGATTACAAAAATAAGAGAGAATTAAGGAGTATGTGGTGTATCCACTGAAGAATGGTTTGTGTAATGAAGGTAAAGCCTGTAAATTTGTGCATGTGTTTGTATATTGTTTTTGAGGAATTATTGCTTAAGTAAACAACAAGGCAACCATCCATTTATATTATTGCTTTACTAGATAGAATTAAGTAATTAATACATGACAGAGAAGTAATGATGATAATAGTAATGGAGTACGAGTTTTTTTTTTTTAAGATTTTTTTATTTATTTGACAGACAGAGATCACAAGTAGGCAGAGAGGCAAGCAGAGAGAGAGGGGGAGGCAGGCTCCCTGCTGAGCAGAGAGCCCGACGCGGGGCTTGATCCCAGCACACTGGGATGATGACCTGAGCTGAAGGCAGAGGCTTTAACCCACTGAGCCACCCAGGTGCCCCAGTAAGAGGTTTTCTTAACCGTGGTATCACAATTCATATATTTTACATAGTCTTTCACGGTATCTACCTTAAGTATCATTAACTATGAAGTGCTGGGGCACCTGGGTGGCCTGGTGGGTTAGAGCCTCTGTCTTTAGCTCAGGTCATGATCCCAGGGTCCTGGGATCGAGCCCCGCATCGGGCTCTCCGCTCAGCAGGGAGCCTGTTTCCCCACACCCCCTGACCCCTGCCTGCCTCTCTGCCAACTTGTGATCTCTGTCAAATAAATAAATAAAATCTTAAAAAAAAAAAAAAACTAGGAAGTGCTGAAGCTTGTGAAATTTCCTTTTTCTTCCTAAATCAGAGCAGATACAAGGGTATACCTATAATAGCACTCTCTCTCTGGGTTTGGTCAGTCTGAGTTTGGTCAGGAAGACCAAGTCCCTGCAATTATTGTAGAAATAAAGGATTCAATACAGAAATTGGGGTTTTCACACATGTGGCAGGGGCTGGGTAGCTATAGGCCTTGGGTCAAAGAAATGGTCACTAGTGATTTCAGTTCCCAGTCCTAGCGAGGCTGGGAAAATTGAGGCCGTGGTTAACCTAAGAACAGTTGTGTCTTGGACGGCAAAGCAGATGCTGGTGGGGAAGTGTCTGATGCTGCCATCACTGGTCGTCTCCCAGGAATGACTACTTTCTCTTCCTTTTGCTTTCTAAATCTTCTCCAAATACAGCTCTTTGGCAAACTACCCTGAAATCAGATGGGAAGGGAGGTTCTGAGAAGCAAGTCCCCAGCATGGGAAGACAGCAGTCGTGGTACTAAGTTTATGAGTTACTTTCTTTTTTTCCTTTTCTCTTCTCTTCTTTTTTTTTTTTTTTTAAGATTTTATCTACTTGAGAGAGAGCATCAGAGAGAGAGAGGAGAGAGAGATCAGTAACAGGGGGAGTGGGAGAGAGAGATGCAGACTCCCTGCAGAGCAGGGAGCCTGATGTGCAACTCCATCCCTGGATCCTGGGATCATGACCTGAGCTGAAGGAAGGTCATGAGCCACCCAGGCATCCCTATGAGTTACTTTCTTTCTTTTTTTTTTTTATTAAAGACTTTATCTATTTATTTGACAGAGATCACAAGTAGGCAGAGAGAGAGGGGAAAGCAGGCTCCCAGCTGAGCAGAGAGCCCAATGCGGGGCTCGATCCCAGGACCCCAGGATCATGACCTGAGCCGAAGGCAGAGGCTTAACCCACTGAGCAACCCAGGTGCCCCATGAGTTACTTTCTTAAGAGGGAGAGGAAGTATGAGATTAGAGCTAAGATACCAAGAATGGCATACAGGGGTGTAACACCTGTGTATTAATGTGTCCTTACCATAAAAGAGAAAAAAAAATGTTTGAAGCATCTGTAATAAAACATGTGCCAGAGTGGCCAGGACTCCAACAGGCTGAGGTAGAGCTGTTTGAATTATAGCATGATAGTATCTTTCCATAGAGTGAGGTTATTTTTTTAGTTACTATTATTATTATCATTTTTTTGTTTATGCTGGATATCATGGAGGGAGGAAAGGAAGGAGATCATGTCAGTGTCTATCCTTTCCATCAGCTGTCGTCAATCTCTGGAGAAAAAGCAGCAGCAGTGATCCCATGGTCTCCTGTAGGAGGGGAGCAGGCTGCCACTGGACAGCACCCTGTGCGCCCTTCCCCTTGCTATGACCACTGCTCAAAAGGGCAAGTTTGGTTTTCCACTGTGGCTCTGATGTGATGTTGCAAACCTGGGCAATTTAGCTCCCTTATAAAACCAACACCAACATAAGGCAAATAATTTAAAAATAGCACTATAAATTCAGGGCACAGTCCCTTACATAGATGAAAAATTAACACCTTTTAAAATAAGGCAATATTTACTTTTTAAGTGTGGCAGTATGCACATTATTATTACTTAATATTTAATGAAGGCCACCAGTGTGCCTATGCTGTAGATCACCCTGCACAAACAGAGGTGTGTGTGTGTGTGTGTGTGTGTGTGTGTGTGTGTATGTGTGTGTAAGAGAGAGAGAGAGAGAGAGAGAGAGAGCCTGGAATCCTATAATTATCGGGTCATGTGGCATATGGGAGAATGGGCCATACCCCAGAGAGGTCAGATGAACAATAGAAACCATAACTGGTTTATATACTTCATTTCCACCAACCAAAATTCCATCTTTCTTGATAACATTAACATTTAGGTTATACTTCATTGCTTGGGTGAGACTTATTGAAAGTTATGACTGCTTGGAAAAGAGTTAAGTTCTCTTTGTTCAACTGTAAATTGCTCTTACACAGGAACTTTTTTTTTTTGATATGTGAAATACTCTTTCTATTTGGTTGAGAGTTGCTAGTATTGAACAATATATTTTAAAGAGAGACAGTAACTATGTTAGACACAATATTTGTCAAAAAGAAAATATTTTTTGTTAGAAAAAAATCTCTAAAAATTAAACTGTGCTATGCACCTTTTTGGTTGATTTCTTTATCAAGGATAGTTTTTTTCTTCCATCTTAGAAACCACACATTCAAGACAATAATCATAGTTTTGATTACTGAAAATGAGTCACTGAAAGAGAAATAGTATCAGGAGAAATGGATTGAAAAATGATGTACATGTTCACCCAAAGTCTCTTTGCAAATGAAAGAATTCCTTTCAACAGCCATTCTTATGCTATTCCCTGGGAAAACTGGTTTTATGGGACAAAAATAGGTAGTAACAAAATCTCAGCTCATTAGGCCTGATGCCTAACTTTTAAAAGTTCTTAGAAATCAAGTTAATCCACAATAAGGATGGTAGAATTTCTATAATTAAAGTACAGATGAGATAAACATTCTCCAGCTCAGGTGCTTGTAAATTGTTTATAGTACAACAGTTTGCCATCTACTAATTGATTCACAAGATGTTTCTATTTCTTCCACAGCTGGGACTAGATATAATCAAGAAAAACTACCGTGACACCCAGAAACAAAAGTTATTGGAACTTTTGCTCAGCCACAAAGAGAGTCTTTTCAGTGTATGGCTAAGGGTTCAATTTCACACTTGAGAACTTTCTAGTCTGTACTGGTTTTCACTGGTCTGTACCACTAACACTTCAAGAAAGGATGGAAAAAACTGAGCCAAGCTGACAAGAGTAATGTCTTTCAGGCAAGAAATACAGCTGCCAAAGAAGGCAAATGAGGACTTTGTACAAGGACTTTATACAAGCTAGCAGGGTATCTGGGGACATCACATTTCACTGCTCTTTTCTGTTTACTACAAGATATAAAAACAGTGGTTTGCCACCGGGGGATGTTTCATGAATTCACTGTTATAATTCTGTAACCGGACACCATGGCTTTAGGGGACTAAATGAACTTTTCGGTAAGATTTTTTTCTCTGCCAAACTGGGATCCTAGAAGAGATTCTAATTGTCCCTCAAGAGGTAAATGGTAACTGTTTAGGCAAATCCTGTTGATCCTTTCTGGCCTAAACAAAGAACTTCAAGCGTTCTTGTCCCCTTTCCTTTGCAAGATAAATTCCATTTAAAATTTAATAATAGCAAAATATTTTTTTTTCTTTTTATTTGAGAGAGAGAGAGAGAAAGCACATAGAGAGAGTGGGAGAGGGAGAAGCAGGCTTTCTTCTGCTGAGCAGGGAGCCTGATTCGGGTCTTGATCCCAGGACCCTGGGATCATGACCCAAGCCGAAGGCAGAGGCCTAACTGACTGAGCCACCCAGGTGCCCCAATAATAGCAAAATATTTTTAAAGAATTCAATTGCTCTTCTATCTCTCTTCCCCTTCTTCCTGTCCTTCTCCGTCTCTCCTTTCCCATTCTCTCTTGCCAAATAGGTCTGTATTTTCCTATCCTTTCCTAACATCCCCAAGTGCACATGAATTCTTTTGGTCCATCTTTCAACCACCTCAGCGGTGTAGAGAAACTTGTCCTGTAAGAGGGGCAGTAGCTGAGGACAGTTCGGGGAAACTGTGCGAAGCCATTACATGGCAGAACTAAGATTGGAAGCCAAAATATTTGTATTCCACTCACTACTAACTACTCTTAATACTGTCTTCAGTGTAACTTATTTTGAGAGGAAAGCCTTATGAATGTGCTAAGCATAACATGATAACATTTAAAGATGACTTTATGAATGATCTCAGAAAGTATTGAGAAGTCAGTTTATAGCTACATTTCCTACAGCACACTCTACATTTTTTTAGCATTAATATTTAAAGAAAATCTACTCAATGCAAACTTTCTCATTACTGGTAACACTAACAGTGTTTTTAGCTCTTAATACAAATTTTAAAAGGTGATGTATTGTAGCCACTTATTTGTTTAGCCAATATTTGTTGAGCACCCACTGTATTACAGAGACTGTTCTAAATACCAAGATACATTGCTAAACAGCAACATCTCTGCCTTGGGGAACACCTCTGAAAATTATGGAAAACTAAACTGTACAAAGACAGTATTAAATTTTTGGTAGTATTAGGGAAGCTAAATAGATCTGAAAGCCAAAAAACTGTGTTGTTATGGTGAGTCTCTAAATTCTCTATTATGAGCCATCTGTGTTTTCAAAAAATTGTGTTAAAGAAGTGGTTGCCAAACTTGTCCTTGTGGCAAGCTTAGGGTCGAACATGGACATTAAGAGAAAATGATGCCAAGTGGCTTAGACCAAATATCCAGTCTAGGCTGACTGAAAGATCTGTGGAGTTTCCTGGAAAATAAAAAGAAGTTTCCAGAAGTTTCTATAGCACTGTTATGGCTATGCTAAGATGTCCATGAGAAGCTATATCCTACATTGATGTACACAAATATTCATAAGTCTTTTGGATTCCTTTTCTCCTCAAGTCTATGTATCAAAAGTATTCTCATTCACTATCAATTGTCTCTGATTTCTCTACCTGCCAGAGAAAAGCATTAAAAAAGGATTTGTCTCTCTTATTAGAGAATCCAGCCGAGCAAATACAGTTGGTGATACCATAGACAGAATATCATCCAAATATTTAATATTTAGCCACAGAATAAATTTCCACATCTCCAAAATGTGGAAGATTTAAAATGCTTAACTAGCTTTTAGGGTTACTGTGAAAACTCATTAATAAAGAGCCTTGAGGAAGACTGTTTGTAAAGCACTTGAAAAGGATAATTACAATGAAAGGCACAATTTAGCAGGCATGTAAAATATGGTTTAGTTTCCTTTGGTTATAAAGCTCATCACTGTACATAAAAATCCAGATTTTGCATGAATGGATAAGCCAGTTAGAAGAACTCTTGATAGTCAGTTCTGCAAGATATTATATTCAGTAATTAATTTTATAATAACTGGTTCACACATATAAAGTAGTCCATTTGCATAAAAAATTACTGCTTAAATGACAAATCAATTATTGCACACAAAGTCAATTATTATACACTTGTTTAAAACTGAATATCATAATTAAAATTTGAGTAATTTGCTATTTTTCCTATTGCAACACAGTTCAGTAATTAGTATTCTGGCTCTGTGAGATTAAGTATCTCCATATAGTCATTAAAATAAAAATCCCTAAATCTAATGCATGGTAAATGCATGGTAATTTTAATAGTCAAAGGCAGGCAGTTTTTTTCTCCTTCAATAGAAATTATCACTTGGGCCTCCTTCTTTTTAAACCTTCTGACAGAGTCCACATGGCTACTGGTTATCACTTTTTTTCTGAAACAGAGGTAGAGGTAAAAACTGAGCATGCAAAACTGCAGAGCAGGTAGCATTCTAATCAAAGAAATTCACCTATATAAAGGACTGGTAAATCTTTCAGAAAGCATCTAAAAGGAGTTCTTGTTGAGTTTTCTAATGGGCACATATTACTCCCAGTGAACAGAAAATAAGCACTTGTTTTGTTTCAATTCCACAGAAATACTCTGCAAGTGGGTAACATTCAAAATGAGAGCAGAATCATCATGGGTGGGTAAAAGAGTCTATGAATAACTATTCAATAAACCTTCACTCTGAAGAGGCCCCCAGGCCCACAGGGTCATACAGATCAGGCAAGTTGCAGGTATACACAAATATGTTTCTCCCTAATGATTTTCTAGGAGTGAAGTACACAGAGAATGTCTAGTTACCAGTTTTGTCCAAAATCTGACCCATTTCACCTCCTGTACCCTACTACTCCAGTCCAAGACACCATCATCTTTTACCTGGAATAATTTAATAGCTTCCTAACTCCTACCCTACTCTATAGAATTTCAACAAAACAGTCAACATTGTCCTTTCAAACCATAACTCAGATGAAGTTAGAAGCAGATAAGTTAAGCAGCTAACTCTGCTCAAAACCCCCTGACAGCTCTCATCTCACTCACAGCACATGCCGAAGTCTCTGCCTTGGCTAACAAGGCCCTGCCCAACCTGCCTGGTAGTAGTAAGAGCTATGAAGAAAAATGAATAAGGGTAACAAGCTGTTAAGAGTGTCTAAGGGTGCAATTTGGGAAGAGGTAGAGGCGGAAGCCCTTTTTGAGAAAGTGTGAATGGAATGAGGTGTGGAAGTGAGCTGAGATGTTATCTGGGATATTGCTGCCAGAGGATAGCTATGAGCATGCCAAGTTGAGAATAAGTTCGGCACACTGGAGAAAGGGAGGCCAGAGGAGTAGGAGCAGAGGCCCAGGAAGGGTGAGGGGTGAATGAAAGCCAATGAAGTTGGAGAAAAAAACCCAGGGGTAGGTTTTATAAGACTGCTGGATACCTATTCTCAGTGTGGGAAGTGACTGGAGAGCTTTCAGCAGGGGAGTGACTGATGACATATATTTTACAAGAAAAAGATCATCGTGGCTGTGGTGTGGAAAGCAGACTAAAAAGGGGCAAGCACTGAAGCCTAAGAGAGCACAAAAGCCTTATAAAGGAGAATTATTCACAGTAGAGCTGGTTGGTAATATTTGGGAGCTGGGATAGAAGGCCCAGAATGGCCAATCACCTGGGAAATTTAGAGGCAGAATAAGTGGGGCAGCAAGCATCCTCTCAGTCACCATCACGGTCATTCACAAAGTTCAAAACAGAGGCCCAGGGTTCAGTATACCTTGGGTGATTCCTCCTAGTGTTGAAAAGGAAAAAGAAAAACACTGTAGCAAGAAATACTGTATTGCTTAATCCTTCAACTGCAGAGAGAGAAAAAAATGGGATCAGGAGAAATAACACATGCAATTAACCATCCATGAGAAGAATATGGCCAGATTGGCCCTTTAGTCATTTATGTTCACATAAATAAGATATTCATGGATGAAGTCACCCTGACCCCTAAAGGAACAGTTAAATGAGTAAGAACATTGGTCACTGTTGAGATCTATTTTTTCCTTCCCTGTCATAATGTACAATTTTCTTCTCTTTCCCAAGTATTCTGTTAAATATAAGTGGCCTAGAGTTTGTTTTACAATAAAAATATATACTGTGATACTCTGTGGCAACCATAATAATTTCCTCGATTATAAACATCTAGTAATTTAAGTGTATGTCATTTACCTATCTATGGCACAATCCTATTGGCTATGACTAGAGAGGAACTGATGAGTTAATAAAAGCTGTAAGTCCTTTGTACTCACTGTACTATGGCTACCAAAGGAGGTGATGTTTATATTTTTGCACAAAATATGATTCGAATACTCCACCAATCTGAAATTCTGTATAGCACCTGCTCTCCAAGTGTTCCTAATTGTTTCTAGAAGGTTCTGTTGTTCTCATGTGACTGGAATGCTTATTTTTGGTAATAGGCTCACTCATTTCTGGGTAACCTATTCCCTGTGGATTGGGAAAAAAATATACCACAGCAATCAAAAGCTCAGGCTCTGAGTTTGGATTGCCTGGAATGGAATTCTAATACCTCCACTTACTAGTCACACGATGCTGGCAGATTTCTTAATCCCTATATCCCTCAGTTTCCCAAAGTGTCAAACAGGGATAACACTGCCTTCCTTCCTCCTAGCAATTAGCACTCAGACTATGAGGAATAAATGAGATATCCATAAAACATTTGGAACAATGTCTGACATCTGATAAATTATTAATACATGTTAGTGATTATTATCATGTCTTGGGGAGGGTGTTGTTTTCAGCCTCATTACTGCCCCCTCTGTGAATGCTCATTGTGAGAATGCCAATGTTTGGGTCACGAATTCTGTACCCAAGTATCCCAAAGCTGTCCTTCTTTAGTGCTGAGCTCAGGATGAAGGTAGGAAGATTAACTTTCTCTTTTAAACTCTTGGCCAGGCCCTATTTTCTTGGTCCCAAAGAGAACTCCTTGGGTCCATCATCTTGTCAAGTTTCTAACCTGTGGTTTATGTTAATTTCGGGTTCTCTCTCCTCCATTTATGACGGTTCAAATCTAGACTTTGTGCTGAGACAGGAAGCAGACCTCTTATCATCCTCTGTGTTCTATTAGCATCTGCTTCCAGTTGAACTCCTCTCCTTTCCCTTAGTTACCAGACAAATGCCCCCATACATATAATCAGAATATGTAAAAGGAATGAGGAAGAGGAGTATTTTCTACACTTTTAATGTCTACTTCTAGTTTGGTTAGCCAAACACACTCTGTTGCTTATGTTGAAGTTTTATCTACCCAGTAGTGTCAGATTTAGATGGCCCACTGTTACTGGGTTGAAAAGGTATACTATATTAGTTAGAGTAGATTGTCTTAGTTAAATGTAAATTTCAAAACATAGAGGCCAAAAACATATGGTTCAGATGCAATAAAAATCTTATTTCTTACTCATGAAACAGTCCAAAGTTGATTTAACTATTGGGAAGCTCTCCTCCACTTGGCAATTCAGGGAGTGACCCAGATTTCTTTTCTTTCAAGGCTCTGAGCATTGTAATCATCTGTATCTAGCTCTCTAAGGAGAAGAAAAGGAGCATATAGGAGGCATGTGTGTTTCTAAAAAGACAGTACAGAAGAACACACTTCTTTTCCATTCACAGTCCATTGTGAGTTAGTCACATATTTATACCTAGCAGCAAGGTCTGTCGCATGCACTCCCCGGCCAGTGTGTAACTTCCCAGCTCCACTTGTATACTGTGGAAGGGAAAAACATCTTTTGATGGGCACCTAGCCATATCTACAGAGAGAAAAGAATTTCACATGACCCCAGTCAAATAATCAAAATACTTAAACTTTTTATTCAATTTTAGAACTGAAGTACTCCAGATCAAAATTAAAGTTCATCAGTGAATTAGTATAAGGTGAAACTAAGTTTTTTTTTAAGTTGTAACTTTAATAGGTATATTTATTCCTCCTGCTACATCCTCTGCAAGGAATCATTGTTTAAATAAGAGAAAAAAATGTACTGGCAATGATTATTAAGTTCAGTCTTCATTTCAGGAATCACTTTTGGTAATAATTAACATTGGTTAAAGAAGAATCATACAGAGGTAAAAACTGGGATGTAAACACCAACTTCTTTTTTTTCTACTTCTTCTAGCCTCCAACCAAGGATTTAAGTCTCTGCCAAGTATGAAGGAGGTGGCAGGTACTTCTTGGTACTCATTAGCAATATTTTTGAAGACTATTTTTAACCTTAATAAGCTAAATCAATTCATGTTCAGGGAGTTGCTAAAATTCCTAGATTTCAAAGTGCTAAGCAAATACCCCTGACTCAGGCAGCATCTTTTTCTACATTACTAATGCATTAGACATAGGCTTTCCTAATATTGATACCACTATGCAAGCAGTAGTGTCACTTAGAGCCACGTTCACCTTTTGTAAACAAATGATTCAATTAATAAACCTCACTAGGGAATAGTACTTTTGACTTAAAGGTTGCCTTTCTAAGATTGCTTTATAAAACAGTCTTCACTTTCCTGGAGCTTATGACCTACGTGCAATCAGGATTTGCTAATGAACTGCTCAGCTGCTGAGTTGAGTAAATAGAAAAGGCCATTTATCTTTGCTCTTTTCACACCTTTTAATTGGAAGAAGTATGTTTTGGTCTGATTCATACTTCTTTTTTATGTGTTAGAAACTTGTGTGAATAAGAACTTGGTTGAAATTCTGCAAGCAGTAGAGGTCATATTTTTTAACATGGGCTGTAGGGTTGCTTTAATTCTACGGGACAAGAATTAATAGATCATGAGTGACATGATGGATTGGTTTGAGAATTACATTCCAACCTGAGTGAGTTTTAACTCTCATAATGTGCCTTTCCCTGTTTCTAAAGCAATTATTTTCCAAGTAGAATGCACAAGGTGGCCAAAGGGGGCTAAGTGAGATTATATTAGTTAAGACTCTTTCTGGTTGCAAGTGATAGAAACACTTCTCAAAATGGATTAAGTGGAAAACGAAATGTCCATGCTCATGTATGTGAAATGTCTAGGACTGAGCTGATTTCAGGCAAGGTTGGTGGAGCATTGAGGATCTCAATAGGAAACAGCTGGGATACTCATATTAAAATAATGAGAACAGTTTATTTACACAAGGACTACTCTATAGGTCTATGAAAATGAGCTAGTATAGCAAACCAGGTTTTGCAAGACTAGAACTGTTACCACCTCTAAGCCTGATGACATGAGATGAGGGAGAAGTTTAGGAACGTCTGGAAAGAAGAGTTCTGGAAAGTCAGCCTGAGACAGTCCTGCAGAGGGATCCAAAGGATCAGACCACTGCTCCTCCTATTGCTGGGCCTCCTCAGGGCCTCACCTCATCTGGAAGCCAGAAGTCATTTACTCTAAAAGGAAAATAGAAGCTGCCCCACACAGCTAGATAGGGTCCCTTCGGGTGGGTCTCCATCTCCTAGATCTCTACTCTCTATTGTCTCCACCATCAGATGTGATTTCCCCTTGTGGTGACAAACCACTAGCAGCTCCATGCCTAACTCCTATCAGCCCAGCTGCCCCGAGAAGTTCTTTTTTCCTGCAAGTTGAGCATAAGTCCCCAAACTAGCTCACAGAGCTTTCCCTAAACCAATCACTATAGGCAGGAGATAGAACAAACTGAGAAGCCAATTTCAGATGATGTGCCAGGCTTTCGACTTCAGCCATACCTGAACCCCCAAAAAAATGAGTTAGAGAAGATTGCTTCCTCAAAGAGAAAGGCAGGATGTTATTATCAAAAGAAAGGGAAACTGATGCTGGACAGGTTGCTATGCACTGAATAAACAGATACCCATTTCAGATACCAAAATTGGAAGCTGTGTGTAAGCAAATCCACTCACCACACTCCTCAAGCACAATTCCAGTTATCTTTTATATCTTTTGCCAAGATCCATCTGAGAAATCTGACGCTTTTCCTGGGATATACTCACTAGAGAATCTGAACACCTAGTATATCTTTATCTCTTCTGAGATTCTGTTTCTGTCAGTTCATTTCTTTGGTTATTTTTCTTTCCTTGAATGGAAAATGACCCTATTCTTCCCTGAGGCACACGTAAATGAGAAAAGGTGATAGGTTCTTTTGGAATTTTAACATGGAATTTTTACATCCTAGAGAGTTGAGTTATGAAATCTACGGTTCTTGTGAACACTGTAGTTATATATAAACATAACATTTTCATTTTTCTAAGAGGGAGTGTCCACAGCTTTTCTTAGATTTTCATAGAGGTAGTCCCCCAAATAGTTAATAACCTCTGATGGCTCACTCTCTCTCATGAATAAATATCCTTTTTGATGGCTCACAGCTTCTACACAGAGCACCTATAAGAGTACTTCATCAGGATATGAGTTCAAAAGAATGCAGACTGCTGCTGTTTTTTGATTTTTTTCTTTTTAAAGAGAGAGGGGAAAAATGAGCAGAGGGGATGGGCAGAGGGAGAGGGAGAAGCAGGCTCCCCACCGAGTAAGAAGCGCAATCCTGGTCTTGACCCCAGGACCCTGGGATCACAACCTGAGCCAAAGGCAGATGCTTAACTGACTGAGCCACCCAGGTGCCCCTTTTTTTCCTGGTCTTTAAGGTGTAGGCAGGCAAGCTTACTCTATGAAGAGATAACCATGGTCTATAAAAAAGAGAAGAAAATATTTAATTAAAAATACCAAAATAGATAACTTAGATACTTAGTAATGATGCCCCTAATAGTGATGGTGGATCTAGTAAATAGCTATTTAATGAGAAGAAGTTCTTACAATTGTCTAAGATTAATTCTATTTTTAAAACTCAAAAACCTTTCTCCTCCATGTTAATTTTCTGTCTATAAAAACCATATTGGCATATTAAAAATGCTGAAAAGTCTTATAACCAAAACATATTTTTAGCCGTGATTGAACCAGACTTTTCCAAATTCATTTGATTATGTAAAGGGAGGTTGGAGAGGGGAAATGACAGCTACATAACTGAGTTTTTTCTCTAGTATTTTATCATCGGTTCTGAGCCTAGCACTGTTTTTCTAGTTGATAAACCAAACACAGATGACTCAGTTTAGGCAAGGCCCTCATTTCAAGATTGGTGGATTTACTAAGAATTTTGCACTATTCATGGCTGGATATCTAACAGCAAAAGAGAGGATCTGCCATCAGGATGCTAAACAAATACGTAAATGATTCTGATGATGCATGGGACAAGGTCTCATTAGAAAAGGAGAGCAGGAATTGGTTTGGGAGTAGAAAGCAAGGACAACACACACTCAGGCCTTCACTTTACATGCATTTAACAAATATGCATAACTCTCTGAAATCAGTGTTCTCATCCCCGTTCCACATACGACGTTCAAAGTCCCACAGGAGTTAGCAATAGAGCTGGGGTGGAAATCCAAACTCTAGTTTCCCTACACCTACGTCCTCACCATCATGCATTGATCTGAAAAGATCCCCGGAACAGAAGGATGTCTTGGAACATGAGGAAGAAGCTCTTCAAGAAAAATGAGGAAAGGGTCGTTGGTCAGAAAGTCCTGTTTTAGGGCATAACATGTTCCATGACTTTTAATAGGAATTTGTTGTCATCCTTAGTGCTGTTGTTTATGATAAACCTGAATAAAATAGCACAAAAATAACTTTCTCAGACCTAAGAATATGCTGAGCATTAAAGAGTCAAAAGATACCCCTGAATGCTATGGTCTGAAAGCAGGTTTGTCGAGCTGTGCTAATTGACAAGGAAATAAAAAGGGATAGATTAATTGAAAAAAAAAGTCAGATCCCTTGGGACAGACCCAAATGTATATCTGTGCTGTGGTTGTGTCTGATCTTCAGGATGCCTGCTGTGTCTCTGACATACCATGATGCTGCAGCAGTTTCCTTGAATCTTGTTAACGTTACCAGCCAACGAAAATTAGCATAAAAAGAGACAATCTGGGATTGCCAAAAAGATCCTGAAGCAGTCAGTATAAAACAGCAGCCAATGTGGTTGTGTACCTCTGCCCCGTGGGAGACACATAACAAACATAGACCAGCAGGAGTCCAAATGGCAGCTGAAGAACAGGTTGAACTGAGCAGCTTTCTAGAGACGCTGCAGCCCAACCTCCAGTGGCATGGTAGAGCTGGGAATGAATTGGAAGCATCGCTGAGAGACAGAACAATATGGCATGAAGTATGGGGATAGGGTGACTCTTTGACTAAAGGTGTCAAACAGATTGTGAGGAAATGAAACAGATTCTTCCGTGGTCACTGCAGCTGAAAAATGAAAGGAGCAATGTCTGTGTGTCAGCAGTGTGCAGAACTCCACTTGGCTCTTTCCAGCGGCAGCAACCCCCCACCCCCAACATCTACATTGTGAACGCTGACAGAGCTGACTTTTTAAATTTTTGAAAAACTGAACTCACAAGAATAATCCTTTAAGATTATCGAGCCTTCACACATTGTGATTTGCCATGGCATTCTATGCTCAGTGCAGTCCAACTTCAAATACACAGCTGGTCTGTATCATGCTATTGTACTAATGGTTTTTATCGCCAAACCATGTGAGCTTTTCCACCAAACCCAAACAAGACATATGGGGTAAGATGGAGGGGAGGGGCAGAAGTGTCTCAAAATATTATTACATAAAAAAGCTTAAAAAAAAAAAAACCCAAACTAGAGACATTTGGTTAGACGAAATAAATAAAGGTATTTGTTGAAGTAAACTGAACCAAAATGGGGACATGGGGAGTCTTTTTAGATATTTAAAAGATTATCCTACAAAAGAGGGAGTAGATTGCTCTTGATTCAAAAGAGCAGAACGAAAATGAATTGTGGGTGGTGGGGGGAGCGGGTGGAGAATCCACAAAGAAACAGATTTTAGCTCAGTGCAATGAAGAATTTTCTAATAACATCTCAAAGTTACAAAAGAATAGACAGCACTGAGGTAGGTCCTTAGCTGGAGTGGTCAGTGACTAGAGAACCATTTGTTTAGATGACACAGAACCATCTCTTTAGTGAGTCAGACGTTAAAGTATATGTACTTTATATATATTTTTGTTATTGTCTCTTATTTTTCCTGCTGGGTTGTAAACTCCTTGAAGACAGGAATAGAGTGTTCTAAGTATTTCTCATCTCCACAGAGCCTGACAGGGAACCATGAACACAGCAGGCTCTTAGAACTTATGATTGAATTAATTTTACAGCTTCTTTCATGTTGAGAATGCTATGACATAAAGAATTCAAAAGTAGCCACTTAATTTAATTCAGCTCATTAGTCCCAAAGGAATCCATTCATCAGATTTACCCAAACAACTAAATTTTCTGAGACAATGTGATTTTTTATTACCAAAGTGCTTTAATCAGTTCAGCTTATGTGTATCAAGAAGGCCAATGTCAACTGACTATATTTTCTATTTTCCAAACTTTTATTACCAATAGGATATAACTATGTACATAAGAAAGTAAATCTTAGGGGCGCCTGGGTGGCTCAGTGGGTTAAGCCTCTGCCTTCGGCTCAGGTCATGATCCCAGGGTCCTGGGATAGAGCCCCGAATTGGGCTCTCTGCTCAGCAGGGAGCCTGCTTCCCCCTCTCTGCCTGCCTCTCTGCTTGCTTGTGATCTCTCTCTGTGTCAAATAAATAAATAAAACAATCTTAAAAAAGAAAGTAAATCTTATACTTTTCGGGGATTTGCAACAGTCAGGTAAAAGTACAGGTGGATCAGTGTCAATACTTTCTACACTTTGGCCATTCTTGCCTATCCTATTTAAAAAAGTTTAAAATAAAATGTACCAAATTAAAAAGGGATTTCAGTTATATTCTTTTAAAACTTAATAATTGTTTGACCCACTTCAAAATAGCATGTTGACCTTTGAAACTTTTACGCTTAAGTCCATCTTTAAAAGTATGACACTGACATTTTTGTCTTAATAGATGTTTCATTAAGGTCACGGCTATATTTACTGCAATAAATAGAAGAGAATTAAGAGCTCATCAGCACTGTCATAGTACGCATTGAAAAGATTGAATTACGTGCTTAAGGAGATGAATTGATAATCATTGGCAAACTCTACTAAGAAAACTGCTGCCTTCAGAAGTATCTCAGAGAAAAAGTGTTTCCACTAATATTTTTGATCCTCCAGTGTATTTTTATTTTAATAAAATATACCCATAAATTAGTTATCATTTAAGATTCTAACTTAGACTCTGTGATTTAACTACCCTCTAATTAGCTCCAAAGAATCACTGTCTTAGCTGTGATTTCGAAGTACATTCTGGGAAAACCTGTCGCTGAGTGCTCATTGAAAATATGAGTTGCTCTCCTGACCCAAGAGAGTAATCAAATTGCTTTCTGGTTAACACACACACACACACACACACACACACACACACACACACAGAAGGAAACTGAAGAAATATTAAAATAATGAAGAAATATGTAATGTGTGTAGTATATTGGTATACTCTGAGCTATTTAAAATATCCTTTGTGTAAAATGAAACATCAATCTAATTTCAAGTGTGGAGAGCTAGCATGGCAAATCCAATGTAGCTGCAAGGCAGTTTACATTGTATCTTACCAATGTTCAATTTAAGAAAAGATTGAAGAACATCAGGCTGCTATAAAAACAATTTGCACAGAATAAATTTGGTTCTTGCCAACCATTTCTCAGAGAAAGCAGCTTTCCAGCAGAGCTAGGATATCATGCGACATGGGTTACTGGTACTCACGCAGAATGATTATTAGGCATAAAATTAGTTCAAAAAATAGACTTACAGAAGTATTAAATGTTTGAAATAAGAGCAATATCTGCCATATAAATGGTATTTAAATTTTGTTAACTGAGAATAAGTAGTAAGAGAAGCAGGTTTCTCACCAAAACTTACAGGTTTATTTATTTATTTTTTCTTTCTGTCAGATTTTTGCTACAGGTACCTACAAATAAGGTGTTAAGGGAACACCATCAACATCTATGAATTAAGCTTGTCTATGCTCTTTTCCATCTGGCTCACGCTGTTCAGGGTGGATAAAGGGTCAGAAACGAGATGGAAACCTGGGGTAGAGGTGGGGACACAAAAAAGAAAATGTCATTATTCTAATAGGGAAAAAAAGCATGGGAATTCAGAGAAAATTGGCTATAAGGAATGAAAAGAATGATTTTGTGGAAGATATGAGATTTAAGGTAAATTTCTGAAGAAGTATAGATATCGATACATGTAGTCAAAGGAAAGCATACTTAACTGATAGCAAAACTTAATGGTTTTGGGCACAGGTTATGGAGTCTGGTGCCTGGCTTCAATTCTGCCACTTCTTAAATTTGTGTCCTGTGTCCTTGAGTTTCTGTTCTCATCTGTAAGTGGGAATAATGAGAGAAGCTGCCTCTTTGAGTTATTAGAAGGGTTAAATAAGGTAATACACGTAAAGCTTTTAGAACAGAGCCGGGCATGTAATAGGTCCTCACTACAGTTAGCGGTTGCTAGCAGCAGTTGCATCATCAGGCCTGAAATTCCTATTATTAATTTTCTTTATCTTTATTTTTACCTCTTTACACACATATCTTTTCACAAAGAGTAAACCAGAGGATCTTAATTGGTTGGTGAATAAACATGGACTTTAAAAACTCCAGTTGCTTTGGGGCTCCTGGGTGGCACAGTTGGTTAAGTATCTGACTCTTGGTTTTGGCTCAGGTTGTGATCGGAAGGTCGTGAGGTTGAACCTCATGCTGGCTCTGTGCTCACTGCAGTCAGCTTGGGATTACCTCTCCCTCTCCCTCTGCTCCTTGTGCTTGTATCTTCCTCTTTCTCTAGAATAAATAAATCTTTTTAAAAAATCCAGTTGCCCTTTTTTTTTCTAAAACCCCTAGAAATTATTTTTCTTTCTCTGGATATGTAAACATATATTATAGATGCATGGTCTAATATGAACTTTGGATTCTTCATGATATTGAAGTAGATACATGCCTAATGCTTGACAGAAAATATTCGAGAAGTAGTAATTGAAGAAAGAATGCAAACTTGAGTGAATACGACTGAATTTATCAAAAGGCATAAACATATGAAAAAAACTGGAAGCCAAAATGAATTTAGTAGAAGAGCTGTATTATATCTATGCTATTATAATTTAGTTTATAATTTAAATATATATATTTAAAACGTATGTTCTTAAATAAAAGAACCCAATGTATAGTATTATAAGAGAAAGGTTTTTGTGTGTATGTGTATTAATAATCAGACAGCCCAGCTTTGTTAGCAGCTGAAAGGTCTCCCTATCTTTTCCAAGCGATTACTATGCTGCCTAGCCCAATATCTTCGGTCATAAAGAGGTGTCACTTTTCTTTGGATCTTATTGTCATTTTTCTTTGGATCTCTATTTACTTCATCTACAGCAGAAGTGTCAAGTGACCTTGACGAGTTATCAATGAGAATTTGGCTTACAGAGAACACTATTTAATTCTGTCAATCCCTATTAGATGCTAATGGTTGTCATGGTATCAATTTGAATCTTTTTTGCTTCCTTATGTTTTGCCATCAGTGTTTTTTTCACTGGCCTAAAACTGATTTCCCTCAGCAGACAAGAGTTAATACATTTGAGAGCTGGACTAGTTAATACCTAGTCAACTTCTCAGTAAGTGAAAGCAACGGAAAATATTAAAAGCAAACTGCTAAGTGGCCAGCCAGTTCTACCGCTATCCAGTTTAGTAATTTCTTAAAACGCATACCTTTGTTAGTATTTCCTCTAAAATACTAAAGCCATAATGGAAATAAGACTCCATACAGAAACCCTCCCCATGTAGCTAACTGAGCTTATTATGCTGACCTACAGAAAACAAAATATTGCAATATTTTTATACCCTTAAACCCTTATGCGTTTAGTTGTTTGTGTTGATAAGTTCTTCTGGGTTCATGTTTCTGAGAACACTGATTTGGCACATGATGAGAGTTTGTCTTCATAAACCAGTAACCAATTAAGACATCTGTCTAGGGGAGGGAGGAAGACATCTGTCTGGGAATGAAATCTGCATCCTTGTCCTTAATTTACACTAAACTGACTAGCCACAACCATCAAATGTCAATTCTTTGGGCCCTTAAAAATATCGTCAGGTGTAGTATTGTTTTGGAAAATTATTTTCTCTTAGTAGAGAAGAAGGATTTCAACTGTATTCCCCTTACTAAAACACTTTATGTCACACTAAGCCCTTAAGAACTCATGTCACTGTTTTTTTGGACAGTTTTTTATGCTAGTGAATTTACTTTTGTAAAATAAGCCTCACACAGGGATATTATGTCATTATGATTCTACCTTCAATTAACCTTCTTTCCAGTGGCTAAATTTACACAAATTAGAAAGGATGTCATTCCAAGCTATATAACCTTGGTGTTACAACTAGTGGTCATCTCATAAAAGCAGTGCTTCTGTTAGGAAGAAAAAAAAAAAAGAAAGAAAGAAATAAGAAAAAAGCATTTTGAATGTATTACAGCATACAGATTTCATTTATCTCTTGGTCCTTATTATACAGTGATATTCCTGGAAATCAGTAGCTACATAATGTCAGTTTATCCCACTTTTCTCCCCCTCCTAAACTGAAATGTTTTAAATAGCCAAAACAGCATTAGGTCTTCTACTTCACATTCATTAGTCATGCAGGAAGTTAATCATCTAAATATAAATGAAAGCTGGTACCAGTTTCAGTAAAGCAATATTTATTTTCTTTTTATCCTTAGAGATAGAAAGCCTAACTGGTAGAGGAAATTGAGACTGACAAGCCTTGAGACAGTCTGATTTCTAAACAATTTTTTTTTCCATTGAAATTTCTCAGAGCACGGATATCCAATATTTTTTACTGAAAAGGGAGTGAATATATTCCTCACCTAAGACTTGGTGAATCCTGAGAAGGTAATGTTCCATGAGTGAGAAGTGGAGGAGGAGCATTTCACACCTCACTTTCATGTTCCTGGTGGTAAGCACAGTTCTCTCTCCATGTATCACTGCAATTCGGAGAGATGTGGAAGACAAGCCTAACAATTGCCAGCTTTGATTACCTTCCTTTCATCGAACCCCAATTTGAAATTCTGGAAGTCCCTGGGTAAGGAAGATTGACAACAACCATTGCCTGAAGTTGACTCTCAGGTTTCCTTACTGACCTGAAGACTGAATCCATGAGGGAATACTTGTATGTGTAGTATTACTTTTATGTCACTGACTTAATAGCCAAAGGCCCTAATAGCAAAGAGTTGCAAAACTTTGACATAATTACCTATTCTTAAATTACCTTATAGATTAAGAAATCACTACAACTTAAGATCAAACTTTTCTAGTAGAAAAAGTATATTAAATAGGATAAAAATGATTAGTGACAATTGTACTGAACAGACAATTTGGAAGATTTTTCATTCTAAAATGGCTGACCAAGCACAAATCTTTACCTTGCTTCTTTTGACAAAACCCATTAAAATGAAAGAAGATACATACAAATAAGAATAAATCTGGTATCATAGAAATGCTACCATCAACAGAGCTAAAACAGAAGAATTTCTAGAAAAAGGAGAATGGTTGGAAATAGATGAACCATGAAACCAAACATAGTTGAAGAGGAGAAGATCTCTGCAAAAATAGATCAACCCAACAGAAAATAATAATAGTAATAATAATAATAATAACCCTTAGATCAGGAATGAGTCTTGGAATAGCTGTGAGCTGTCTACCAGTAAGCATGATAATTTAAAGGCTGTGGAATATTTGTCCCAATCTTCCCGATCTCAGTTTCTGGTTGCAATGTTTTTCTCTAAGAAAAACCTATTATTAGAACTCTTTCAGTAAAGTGAGATTTATTGAAGGAAACTCTCAGAATTAAGATGGAAGTAAAAAGAAAAGCAGGGCAGTGCCCCCAGGCAGTCATCATGGAATCATCATGGAGGACAAGAGGTGACCTAGAGAGCAAACTCTAGACCCCCAAAGGACCAGCAACTCTCTGTCTTCACAAACTAGAGCCAGCACTTTCTGTGATCATTCCTTGCAAGAAGAAGAGAGTTTTTCATTTGTGTTAGGGAGCCTGCATCTAGTTAATAGTATTATAAATATTAATAAACCCAAGATCACCAGGCATTTGGGGGGAAATCCTCATTCTGAACAAATCTCAAATGAAAATGTTAATATAAAAGGTAAAAGGGAACTTTAAAATGAGTGCGATTATTATCCTCAGAGAAATTCAAAGGGTTGTCATATCCACACAATAAAAAGACTCCCATTGTGTGTCAACTACACTCAAAGGAAAAAACAACAACAACAACAACAATAAAAACCCAAACCCAAACCAACAACAAAAAAGGAAAAGTCCCCCAGACAAACAAGGAAGCAAAATCCCAGACTACTGTGAAAAAGGAATTAAGCCTCTGAAGTGAAAATCATGGTAGTGGAGGAAAAACAAACAAACAAACAAACAAACAAACTAAAAAAAAAAAAAAAAAAAAAAAAACCAAAAAAACCCCCTAAATGGCAAATAGCAGGACTTCATGGCAGGATGTTTCTCTCTAGTTTTCTCTATAATCTTTCATATTAACTGAAGTTTCACCTTCAGGCTCCAAATGGTGACCCTTCAATCAGTTTTGACCTTGAGGGGTCAAAAACTGCAACTGCTACAGGTCTCAGATTCTCTTCAACAAACATCTGGCATCAGAGACCTCTGGTAGCTGCTGCATGAGCCCCAGAGTTCACTCACTTACAGGCCTGAGCTATTCAGGACAGATGGCCTGCCCATGGTAACAGGGGTAAAAATCAATCTCAGCCAAACCACTTGGAGGAGACTGGGAGTAAAAGAATCTGTCCTGGAAAAATAATTGGTAGGCAAATGGAATTGATGCTGCAGAGCCAATCAGCTACACCAATCAAACATGTCGATAAGTAAGAATATAGAGGATCCGGGTAACATATGGAATATGATTAAACTTAATAGTCGTGTGCTTCTATGTGTAATAATTAATACATAATTGGGGTAATGAATAATAACTCAATACATTGCAATATGTAGAATTCATACAGATCATTTTTTTTTTTATTAACCATGGACCAACAACTCAATATTGACACAAATGATAGAGGATATAATTATAGAAAATATAAGGTAATTTTTAAAAATAATGTCTTGGGTTAAAGAAAAATTCAAAATGGAAATGATAGATTATTCATACTATGTGTATGATGATAATCTGTTTATATGGAAACAACAACTGGGGCGTGGATATCAGGGGACCCAGACTCATTTCCTTTTGCTAATGAGATCTGTGACTTTCAGCATGCCACCTAACTGCTTTATCAGGCTCATTTTCCTGTTCTCTTTACTTTGTTAGCTTAGGAAGAAAGAATGTGTTTTTAAAAAATATTCTAATAATTATCTTTCTCCTTATCTATATACGAAATATATATTGCTATATATAAATATATACACAAAGATATGTATATATGCTCTTATTTTCAAGATAATTTAATATTGTTGGTCCTAAAGACACCAGCTGTCATAACTTTTAACATTGTATACAATTGTAGCAACCAGGATTTTATTCTCTGCCTGTTTATATCTTAAGACAACATTTTATATCACACATACAAAACATACCCCATTATTTGGGGGTTGTGTGAAGGACAGAGCACAAATACAAAGCCAGTTTCCTTGATTTTTTTTGGTTTGTTTTCAGAACTGGAGACTAATTACTTCATAAATGTATAACAGTATATACAGAAGCTTCCCCAGCTATTTCAAAGTAGAGCGATTCCCTGCCCACCCCCTCTGCCAAATTCTCTAAATTCTGGAAACTATCTTTGATATCCCAAAAACTTCTCCGGAGACTTTTTTGGCTACAACTAAACACTGCTAAGAAAGATAACATTTCATCCCTCAGACCAGGTGATAATTGTGAAGATTTGGAAATTTGTGTTATCTCTGCTATACTAAAATTGGGAAAACCACAAATATTAGTGCTTAAATAAGGCCAAATACAATTTCCCTTTACAAGCAACAATCCTCATTGTGAACCAGGACCAGTATTCACATCCATGGCATGCAAAGAAAATGATCTGATATTTAACAGACAATTTTTGCATTATAGAGTTCCTGGATGATGAGGTTAAAGACATTTTATAGATAGATGAACATAGTTTTGAAGGTCAATGATTGGAGATGAACAATTAGTTCACCCCCCAAATCATAAAACAGAGAGGTGCTGGACCATTATTAGATTGCTGCTTCTCATCACTGCCCACACCATCCTCTGCTGCAGCCACATTTTAGCACATTCACAATGAAGATTGTTCATGTAGCTTCGATGATAGTGAAGAGCTCCAAGTGTTAAGAGCATTCCCCCCCCCCATGATAATTTTAGGCACAAACTGGGCATAATAAAACTTAAGCATAAATTTCATTCCGGATGATCAAAAGAGAACGAGGACCATAATTTGCTCTCTGAGAAACAGGGAATTTAATATTATTTCTTAAATCTTCTGTTCAGCTTTGACTATATATTTCAATAAGGAAATACTCTAAAATGTCACTTCAATTTCCTCTCTAAGTACTGTGCACTGTTTTGGCGCAGTACTAAGAATGCAAAGTTTCACAAGGATTTCTCAAATGGTGTGATTTTTTTTCATTTAATGATTAAGAGGACTATATTAAACAAACTTTCACAGCTTTTAGAGTTTGCTGGTATGTTTTATTACCATTTAATCTTATGTACTTCAGTGAATTGTACTTTTTGGAAAAAATCAGTAAAATAATTAAAAATAAGCTTTCACAATTTTTATTCAAATCAAAAGGCCACATCGTCTCACTGCTCAGTGTTTATAAACATAAAAATTGTGAAATTTTGATTATCTTTTATAATATACATAGATCTAGACTTGAATTAATCATCATCATTTTGGAAAGGATTTTAAAAAACCTGTCACTGTCTCACTAACAGATCAATAAATTTGTGTGTTAGCTATTAGGTATGAAATGTTCTATACACTTAGGTATGTCTGAAACTTAAATGAAATTTAATTTCTATACATACCTATACTTGCAGCCTAATACCTTACATTGTTTTATAATACTAGAGGACAGCTTCACTTCCATCACACTGATACAATTTACAAATGAAATATAAGATATAAAGTAATAGATTTTTTTTTAAGAGAGGGTGGGAAGGGGTAAGGGGCAGAGGAAGAAGAGAATCTAAAGCAATCTCCATGCCCAGCACAGAGCCTGACTTGGGGCTCAATCTCACAACCCTCAGATTATGACCTGAGCCAAAATCAAGAGTCTGATGCTTAACCGACTGAGCTATTCAGGTACCTCTAAAGTAAGGGACTTTTTGAGATGTAATGCTAGTTACTGTAAAGTTGAAGTTTACTTTTTACATTAAAGTACAACTTAGAGTGAAAAGAGAAGATCTAATTTAAAGTTTGATTAATTTTGACAAATGTATATACATCACTGCAACCCAACCTCAATCAAAACATAAAACATTTCCATCATGCCAGCAAGTGCCCACGTGTCATTTCCAACTATCTTACCATTACCCCCTCCCCACTCCCCTGCTGCCAGAAGCAGCAACTGTTCTGTTCTCTATCACCACAGATGAACTTTGCCTGTTTTAAAACTTCATACGCATGCATGGAATCTTTTGCATCTGGCTTCATTTACTGAGCATAATTTTGTTTGAGATCTACTCATGGTTTCCCATATGTCACTAGTGTATTTCTTTTTATTGCTGAGTAGAACTCAAGTGTATGAACATGCATAGTTTGTTTATCTATTCTCTTGCTGATGGAACAGAGGCTGTTTACAGTTTGGGGCTATTAAGAATAATGGCACTATGCATATAGATGTAAAAAGTTTTTGTGGACTTCTGCATTCATTTCTTTTTAAAAAATATCTAGATGCTCAATTGACTGATGATAAGGAAAGAGTATATTTAACTTCTTTATGTCTTTCAGTTTTTCATGCCTTATTGTATATCCAGTATGAAGAAAAGTTGGAAAAGCTGATATTCTTTCCTTGTTCCTATCTCAAGGAGAAAACACACAATATTTCACTATTCAATATGTTAATTGTAGGTTTTCCAAAAATGCATTTTATCAGATTAAGGAAGTTTTATTTTATTCTTAGTTGGCTGAGAATTTTAGTCATTTCTGGAATGAAGCCCATTTGCTAATGATTAATTTCTTTTTATGTCTTGTGGATTCTCCTTGCTAATATATTTTTGTGTGTGTCTTTAATCAGGAGGAACATTAGTCTATAATTTTCTTTTCTTCTAATGTCTCTGTCTGGTTTTGGAGTGTGGTTATCCTGGCGTCATAAAATAAGTGTGTGAAATACTCTCTCTGAAATAATTTGTACAGGATTACTACTACTACTTCCTTAGAACTGATAGGATTCCATATGAAGCTGCTGGGACCTAGGGCTTTCTTTAAGAGAATTTTTTTTTTTTAAGATTTTGTTTATTTATTTGACAGAGAGAGATCACAAGCAGGCAGAGAGGCAGGCAGAGAGAGCGGAGGAAGCAGGCTCCCTGACGAGCAGAGAGCCCAATGCGGGGCTCAATCCAAGAACCCTGAGATCATGACCTGAGCTGAAGGCAGAGGCTTAACCCACTGAGCCACCCAGGTGTCCCATTTAAGAGAAATTTTTAAATTAAAAATTTAACTTCTTTAAAAAAGTTAAAATTTTAATTTGTTTTAACAGTTTTGTTAAATTGTGTTTTCCAAGAAATTTGTCCATTTCATCTAAGTCACCAAATTTATTGGAATAAAGTTGTACACAATAGTCATTATCCTTTTAATGTCTGTAGCATCTGAAGTGAACTCTGCTCTTTCATTTTTTTCTTTTTCTCCCAGTTTAATTGAGAAAACCCTGACATATGTGACTATATAACATCAAAGTATCCAGCATGATGGTGTGATTTACTTCTATTGTGAAATGGTTACCACAATAGTTTTAGCAAACATACATCTCCTTACACAGATAAAATAAAAAGAAAGGGAAAAATTTTTTCTTTGTGATGCAAATTCTTAGAATGAGCTCTTCTTGATTTTCTTTTTTTTTATATTTTAATTTTTTTATTTTTTCAGCATAACAGTATTCATTATTTTTGCACCACACCCAGTGCTCCATGCAATCCGTGCCCTCTACAATACCCACCACCTGGTGATCCGAAGGGGCACGTGCACCCGAATGTTTATAGCAGCAATGTCTACAATAGCCAAACTATGGAAAGAACCTAGATGTCCATCTACAGACGAATGGATAAAGAAGATGTGGTATATATACACAATGGAATACTATGCAGCCATCAAAAGAAATGAAATCTTGCCATTTGCGACGACATGGATGGAACTAGAGGGTATCATGCTTAGCAAAATAAGTCAATCAGAGAAAGACAACTATCATATGATCTCCCTGATATGAGGGAGAGGAGATACAACATGGGGGGTTGAGGGGGTAGGAGAAGAGTAAATGAAACAAGATGGGATTGGGAGGGAGACAAACCATAAGTGACTCTTAATCTCTTCTTGATTTTCTATATAACATACAGCAGCATTAGTTACAGTCATGATGTTGTACATTATATCTCAACTATTTATTTAACCTATAACTGGAAATCTGTACCTTCTGACCACCTTCCTCCAGTTCCCCCACTTCCCTCTTCCCTCTTCCCTCTGTCAATGGTACCCTGAAGTCTGATATCTTCTTTTGTTATCTATTGTCTTTAGATGTTGGTCATTCTAACAGGGGTGAGGTGATATCTCATTGTAGTTTTAATCTGCACTTCCCTAATGGCTAGTGATGTTGTGCATCTTTCTATGTACTTGTTGGTCTTTTATATATCTTTGGAGAAATGTCTGTTCAGGTCCTTTGCCCATTTTGTAATTGGGTTATTTAGCTTTCTACTATTGAGTTGTATGGGTTCTTTATATATTTTGGATATTAACTCCTTATCAGATACATGTTTTGCAAATATTTTTTTCCCCATCCTGTTGTTGTCTTTTCACTTTGTTGATCATTTCCTATTTGTACAAAATCTTTTTTCCTTGTTATTCTGCTTATTTTTTATTTTGTTGCTTGTACTTTAGGTGTCATATCCAAAAAATCATTACCAAGATCTTTTCAAGGGTATTTATTCCTATGTTTTCTTCTAGGAGTTCCATAGTTTCAGGTCCTCTATTTAACTTTTTTTTTTTTTTAAAGATTTTTATTTATATATTTGACAGAGAGAGATCACAAGCAGGCAGAAAGGCAGGCAGAGAGAGAAGAAGGGAAACAGGCTCCCTGCTGAGCAGAGAGCCCGATGCGGGGCTCGATCCCAGGACCCTGGGATCATGACCTGAGCCGAAGGCAGAGGCTTAAACCACTGAGCCACCCAGGTGCCCCTCTATTTAACTCTTTAATCCATTTTGAGTTAGTTTTTGTGACTGGCATCAGATATGGGTCCAGTTTCATTCTTTCACATGAAATATCCAATTATTCTATTTATTGAAGAAATTAAATATTCTTTCTCCATTGAATATTCTTGCCTCCCTTATCAAATATTAGTTGACCATATATGCTTTGGCTTATTTCTGGGCTTTCAATTTTGTTGCATTGGTCTATTTGTCTGTTTTTATGCCAATACCATGTAATTTGGTTGATTACAGCTTTCTAGTGTAACTCGAAATTAGGAAGTGTGATGCCTACTGCTTTCTTCTTCTTTCTCAGGATTTGGGGTTAGAAGTTTTTTTTCCCCCCTACTTCTTTAAAGTGCATTATTGGACTCTTCATAGGGATTATGCTGAATCTATAGATGTTTTGGGGCAGTATTGACATTTTAGCAATATTAATTCTTCTGATTATCCAATAATTAATTCTTCCTATCCAGTCTATGAACACAGGATATCTTTTGACTTATAGGTCTTCTTTAGTTTCTTTTATCAATATTTCACAGTTTTCAGAATAGAGACTTTTACCTCAAATTTATTTGTAGGTATTTTATTGTTTGATAGTGTAAATAAGACTGATTTCATTATTTCTTTTTCAGAAATGTCATTGTTAGTGTATAGAAGTGCTATTGATTTTCTATGTTAATTTAGTATTCTCCAAATTTACTGAATTCATTGATTACATCTAACACTTTTTTCATAGGGTCTTTAGGATTTTCTATACATAAAATCATGTCGTCTTCAAAAGAAACAATTTTACTTTTTCCTTTCCAATTCTGATATCTTTCATTTATTTTCTTGCCTGATTGCACTAGCTAAGATTTCCTGTATTCTGTAGCATAGGAATAGTGGCAGGGGGCACCCTTGTCTTGTTCCTGGATCTTAGAGGAAAATCTTTCAGTCTTCCACCATTAAGCGTGATGTTAGCTGTGAGCTTGTCATATATGGCATTATGTTGAGATATATTCCTTCTATACTTAATTTGTTTAGGCTTTTATCATGAATGGATATTGAATTTTGTCAAATGCTTTTTCTGTGTCTATTGAGATGATTATGATTCTTTTCTGTCATTCTATTAATGTGATATATCACACAATTGATTTGCATATGTTAAACTAGTCTTATATCCGTAGGATAAATCCCACTCAATCCTGGTGAATGATCTTTTTAATGTACCACTGAATTTGGTTTGCTAGTATTTTATTGAGAATTTTTATATCTATATTCATCACAGATATTGGTATGTATTTTCTTTTCTTGTAGTATACTTTCCTGGTTTTGGTGTCAAGACAATGCTTCCTAAAATAAGTTAGGAATTGTTCCCTCCTCTTCAATTTTTGAAAGCGTTTGAGAAGGACTGGTGTTAATTCTTTTTTAAATGTTGGGTAAAAATCACCATCTAGGGTCCTGGGCTTTTCTTCAGTGGGAGATCTTTGATTAATGATTCAATCTCCTTACTAGAATTGTTCTATTTAGATTTTCTACTTCTTTCCAAATCAGTTTTGGTAACTTTTATGTTACCAAGAATTTTTCTATTTCTTTTAGGTTGCCCAGTTTGTTGCATATCATTGTTCATGTAACATGCTATGACACGTTTAAATTCTGAAGTATCAGTTGCAATGTCTCCTTTTTTCATTTGTAATTTTATCGACTAAGTCCTTTCTCTTTGTTCCTTGGTTAGTCTAGCTAAGGGTGTGTCAACTTTGTCTTTTATAAAAACCAACTCTTAGTTTGGTTAATCTTTTGTTTTACTGTTCTCGATTTCATTTATTTCTACTATAATCTTTATTATTTCCTTTCTTTAGCTAAATGGGGACTTAGTTTTTCTTCTTTTTTAGTTCCTTAAGGCATAAAGTTAAGTTACTTATTTGGGATCTTTCTTGCTTCTTAATGTAGGAGTTTATTGCTAGAATTGTTCTGCAGCATCCCATAATTTCTAGTATGTAATGTTTCCATTTTAGTTTGTCTCAAAAAATTGTATTTCCCCTTTAATTTTATTTTTGATCCATTGATTGTTCAGGAGAGTGTTAACTTCCATGTGTTTACCAATTTTCCAGTTTTTTTTTTTGTTGTTGTTGTTGTTTTTGTTGTTCATTTCTAGTTTCATGCCATTGTGGTCAAAGATACTTGGTATGAATTTAGTCTTGCTGAATTTGCTAAGACTTGTTTTGTGGCCTAACATATGGTCTGTCCTAGAAAATGTTCCATGTACACTTGAAAAGAATGTATATTCTGCTGTTGTTGGATAGAATGTATATTTCTGTATATTTCTGTTAGGTCCATTTGGTCTACATTGTTGCTTAAACCTATTTCCTACTGACTCTCCATCTGGATGATCTATCCATTGTTGAGAGTGGGGTATTAAAGTTTCCAACTATTAGTATATTACTGTTTATTCCTCCTTTTAGCCCTGTCAGTTTTTGCTTTATATATTTAGGTGCATCACCATTCAGCCAAAAAATATTTACAATTGTTTTATCTTCTTGACATATTGGCCTGTTTACCATTATATATAATGACATTGTTGCATTTGCCATTTTTAAAGTTTATTTTGTCTAGTATAAGTATAGCTCCCACTTCTTTCTTTTAGTTACCATTTACTTGAAATGTCTTCACCCCTCAATTCCATCTTAAGGCTAACATGAGTCTCTTGTAAGCAGCATATTGTTAGATGTTATTTTTTATCCATTTGGTCATGTCTTTTGCTTGGAGAATTTAATCTATTTACATTTAAAGTAATTATTGTGAGGTAAAGACTTACTCTTGCCACTTTGTTAATTATTCCTAGTTGTTTTCCAGTTGTTTCTTCACCTTTTGTGTTTTGTGTGTTTGTGTGCATGTGTGTGTCTGTGTATGCTTTTATGTCTTTTGGTATCAGTATGCATTGACTACTTTATCATGTTCTTTTGTGTAATTACTAAAAGATTTTCCCTTATGATTATCATGAGGCTTAATGAAATACCTTAGATTTATAACACCCTATTGTAAACTGATAACAACTTGACTTCAATAAAATTCATATACTTTACACTTTTACTTCTCTTCAGTCATACATTTTAGGTTACTGCTGTTATAATTTACATGTTTTTATATTATATAACTAATAACATATTTTTGTAGTTATAGTTTTTTATACTTTTTTTAAACTTTCAAACTACAGTTATGAGTCATAAGCACTATTACTATATTTCAAAATCTATAACTATATTTACCATTACCAGTGAGATTTACACTACTTTTTAATGTTTTTGTCATGTTAATTAGTGCCCTTATAATTCCACTCAAGGGACTGCCTTTAGTATTTCTTGTAAGGCAGGTCTGGTGATAGGGAACTCCCTCAGATTTTGTTTGTTTGGGTGTATCTTTATCTCTCCTTCATTTCTTTTCTGTTTTTTTTTTTTTTTTAAGATTTTATTTATTTATTTCACAGACAGAAATCACAAGTAGGCAGAGAGGCAGGCACAGAAAGAGGGGGAAGCAGGCTTCCTGCCAAACAGAGAGCCTGATGCGGGGCTCAATCCCAGGACCCTGGGATCATGACCTGAGCTGAAGGCAGAGGCTTTAACCCACTGAGTCACCGAGGCACACCTCTCCTTCATTTCTGAAGAAGAAATTTACTGGGTATAGAATTCTTGGTTGACTGTTATTTTATTTCAATATTTCCAATATGTCAGCTCAATCTATCCTGGCCTGAAATGTTTCTGTTGAGAAATCTGTCACTAGTCTTATGGGGGGTTCCCTTGTATGTAACTTCTGTCTTTTCTCTTGCTGCTCTTAAAGTTCTTTGTCATTGGCTTTTAACAATTAATTATAATGTACCTGGATGTAGTACTATTTGGGATCATTTAGGTCTCACAGATTTGGACATGCATTTCTGTTCCCAAGTTTGAGAAATTGCAGTCATTATTGCTTTAAATATATTCTCTGTCCATTTCACTTTCTTTTCTTCTGAAATCCCCATAATGTGAGTATTGCTTCTTTTCATTGTGTCTCATAAATCCTGAAGGCTTTCTTCACTTTTTTTCATTTTCTAGTCTCTAATTACAAATGTCCTATTTCCTAGGTTGCTGATTCTTCTGGATGGTTGAGTCTACTTTTAAAACTCCCTACTAAATTCTTTAGTTCAGTTGTTGTATTTTTCAACTCTAGGATTTATTTTGTTCTGTTTGATGATTGTGATTTCCTTGTGAGCATCTTGTTTGTTCACGCATTGTTTCCTAATTTTTAGTTGTATATGTTTTCTTGTAGTTCACTCAACTTCGTAAAGGAATTATTCTGAATCTTTGACAGTTCACAGATCTCCATTTCTTTAGGGCCAGTTACAGGAGCTTTATTTGTTTTCTTTGGTGGTGTTATATTTACTTGATTTTTCATGATCCTTGATTCATTATCCTATACTGCTATCTATGCATTCGAGTAATGGGGCTCCCCTTCCAGACTTTACAGGCTTGCTTTGGCAGAGGAAGTTCTTCCCCCAGTCAACTCAGTTTGAGTTTCTAGGTCTTTCTGTAATAATGTCTTTAGACAGGCAGGGGCTACTACTGTGGTCTACTTTTGGGCAAGGTAACTGTTTCAGCCTTAGGAACAGAGATGGGAGAGTGTGTCACTAGCTGCCATAGTAGGATAGGAATGCTGGCTTAGTTACCTACCTAAGTGAGGCTGTAGGTTGGGCTCTGCTTGGTCAGGCTTACTAGATAGTCAGGACTGGGTACAATAGTCAGTAATAGAAGGGGTTATGAATAAGCTTCCTTGCCCTGGCAAGGCAGCAGGCCAGGACTCAGAGCCTAGACAACTTGTTCTTTGGAGGGTCAAATCAGGCCTGAATGTACACTGAATTCCTTGGTCAGATGAGGCCACTGGTTCTGCTGTGCAGGTAGGGGAAGCCACAGGCTGTGCTCTCTGCTCTAGGGCCATTGCATGTAGGGTTATTGAATGGGCTATGCAGCTTCCTCCATGCTCTGGTTAGTTCCCTGGTGAGACCAGTAGGAGGCTATATTAATAAGTGGGGTTACAAATTAGATTCCCTGCTCAGGAACAGTGAGAGAAGAAGCTCTAAAACCAGTAATGTTCTTTGGTATCTTAACTCAAGCCAACTTGCACTTCAAGTTTTCTTGTTGAACTGGGTCACTGGCTTTGCTCTGCAAACCATCAGCTCTGCCTGCCCTTCCCTTGACTTGAGTGCCCCTGGGCTGCACAATTTATAGGAGTTGCCAGCCCTTTTGGTCAGATGGGACTGGGAAGCATCCTCCAGAGTGGGCGGGGATGTCTCAGCAACCTGGCTTGGGCAGGAGGGCAATCAACCACACCAGGCTACTCTTGATTTCCCAAATGAGCTCTCTGGTTGGGAGGGGCCAGGAGCTACCTTCAGCTTTGGCTATGATTGATTCCTCTGACCTAGCATGAGAACACTGATGTTCCATATTGGCTTCATTCTAGGAGTGATCACTTCTGCCCACCTACCTCTTGGCTGGAGTGCCACTGGGTCACATAGCAGTTTGGAGTTGTTGCCAGACACTGCTCAGGTAGGACTGAAATATGCTCTCCACAGCACGTAGGGCTATGACTCAGCACCTCGTGTAGGTGTAGGCAAGCTATGCTTTAAAACCAGCAAAACTCCTCATTAGAGAATCTGAATCAGGTAGATCTGCATCTGCCAAATTCCCTGGTCAGAGTGTACTCCTGACTTGGTTCTGCAGATGAGCAAAACCACTGGCTGGGATTATTACTTGGGCACTGTGGGTAGAACTCAGTATGCCGAGATCCATGTGCTTGTTGTTGGCAGGTCCTCTCACTTTTTCCATCATAGCCAAATTCCCAGCGGTTGAGTCCTGCAGTTTGCCCTGCAGTCTTGTGGGACAAGATCAGAAACGGGCTCCTGTAAAACAACCCACAGTGCTGGTGGTGGCTGGGTGACCCTGCCCCAGGGCTCTCTTTTCCCACCGGGGGAACTGGAGGCTCAGGGCAGATGACTCCATGTGGTGCTGAGCTGGCCTGGCAGAGGGGACAATGTGGCCAAGGGGCAGCCACTTTTCTTTCCCTTCTAATGTGGTCTGTCTTGGTGACCCATAGTCAGGTGGTGTTTCAGCCTCACCTCACAGTCTAGGATTCTCTCAGTGGTGTCTTATTCTTGAATAATTGTCACTTGTTTTTTTGTGTGGGGAAGGAAAGTCAGAAACAACCTGTGGTTGTCATCTTGGTGACATCACTCCCCAGTCAGATTTCTTTATAATCACAATTCAGCTACTCTGGTAGTCAGTGAAGAGTACTTAATATTTTCCAAATAATATAACACCATCAGGTACTCTTATTACCTTATTTGCATTTCATCAATATGTCATTACACAGAAAATAAAATAGAAGGAGATACAGGGTGAGTAATTTATGGGCTGTGTCGTTAAGTGCAATCTGTTCCTCTACATTCACCTTTTTCACAGGAAATCATTTATCTAAATTGGAAAATTTCTTTTGTAGTTGAAAAAGTAATCAGAATCCATGTCAACACACTTTTGCAAGATGCAGTCTATATGAAAACAAGTAACAAGCAAGATAACCTTGAGAAACTGAAATCCTTGAATTCTTCAGAATTTTTTCCAGTTGACATTTCACTGTACTATTTTGTATTATTTAGAATTAAGATACTGTCTTGTCATATTGATTATGTAAGTTTTTTCATTTTTATAACTCATCATGTAGTTTTAAAAATAATCTTTATGTATGACAAATATGAGAAGGAATATTTAAAGATAGTTATCATGAATAAAATTTGGCAATCCCTGCCCTAAGAACTTATTCTGAAATGTTACAAACAGATGAACATCTAGACATACTGTTTTCAACTCTAATAAACTACATAATAAAATTGACTGATAGAAGTTTACATTATTTCTTTTTGCAAATCATGAAATATCCCATATTAAGCAGACTATATCTATTAGACTAGGTTGAAAGAAAACAATAAAGCTTCTGCTACTTCTCTTAAGAGGGGTAAGCCTGGTGGTGGGTATTGTGGAGGGCATGCATTGCATGGAGCACTGGGTGTGGTGCATAAACAATGAATTTTGGAACACTGAAAAAATTAAATTAAATTAAATTTAAAAAAAGAGGCATTGTGTAAATTTGATTAAAAGGGAGTCTGCTCATATTTTATGTGTACTCACACCAAATAGTGCCAAAATATACAAATTACACACACACACATTCTATACAGTTGATTTTTTAAATACATATGTGATTATTGATGGACTCATAAATAAAAGTTGCTCTTCTCCACAGTTTAAGAATAAATTTTTAGGAAACAAGACAACAAAGTTGCAGTGAGCTACAATTACTTGGGAGTTTGTTGGGAAGGAAGGCTGTGAAAGAAGTATCCTGACTATCACATTATATAGCCAGTGATCTTTACTGCTATTTAAGTACTCAGTTTAAAAATGTACCATTTCTGTCCTAGAATAAAATCTTTAAGAAGTAAACCATTTTTAAGGGTTTTCTAACTATGTCAGAAAGAAAAAATAATGTACATTTTGAGTACAGATGATGACATTATCACATCTCTTAACTCTATGCTGTCCAAAAAAATCATTGGTCCAGTCCACACCAAAAAAGACATTTTTATATAGTTGGATGTAAAATATTTTTCAATATTAATATCACTGAGAGGATACACACTAAAAAGCAAAGTTTAATATTCAGATTTTAGTAACATCCACTATCCTAGCCATTTTCCCCTTTAATTGCTTTCTCAGTAATATTACTAATTTTAAGATAAAAATATATAATACTCAAATATTTGGACAAAGGAAGCACATCCATCCTATGTGCCTCCACAGACATAAATACAGATTACATATATGCTTCTCATACCAGGTTAAAACTGGCACTCTATTTGTATGCTTCTCTCCCTTGCAATAGATTACAAATTCTAGAGACAGAGGTCATAACTTTTTTAATCACTATTGACCACTATTGTAGTACCAGTATATAACTAGTCATAATACAATTTTGTTAAACTTTTATTCATTCTTTAAGCAAATAGTTATTAAATGCCTTCTGTGGGCAGTGTGATGGGCAAGAAGATTCTGACATGAATGTAACCAAGAAGCTCAGAGTGTAATAGAGGAAATAAATAATATAGTGTGACAAAGGCAAGTACAAAAAAGTACATCATTTATAAAAATATTAAAAGGGAAGGAGGACTTAATTCCTTCCTTTAAAGTTTATAGTAGATTCCAGAAAGAAGTGACACCTGAACTGGATTTCCAATGATGAATGGGCTTTTTCCAGACAGAACAAGATGTGACAAAATTCTAAACAAATGGTACAGTATTTGAAAAAGCACATTGGACATGATGATAAAAACTGACACAACCTATATCCCTAAAACATAAATCAGTTTTTAGAGTATACGGCAGTTCTCACTCCACAAAGAGTGAATTCTCACTCCAAAAATCCCATTAACATCCCCTTGATATTTCTGTTGCTTGATCCTAGTCTTTTGTAATATCATCATCATTGGAGTTCCATTCTAATTTCGTCAGTATGTCCCACTTAACAGCATGAGGTACAAAATTAAGTTACACTTATTTTATTCAAATTAAGTTTTTTGAGGTTCTTTTCCATCTCTTCAGAATCCTCTCATTATCAATTGTTCTGAGAGCTCCAGGGATAATTTCCTAATCCAAAGGGCCATCTTGGTTCCTACCACCTCAGGAATAAAATCCAGGAAAACACGTCCTATCAGAATAAGGGCCTTGTTCCTACCTGCTGTCCTGTGGCTGCTTACACTGACTGCTGATGTAACCTGGGCAGTCAGCCCAAGTAAATGCAGTCCAAGAAGGCAAGGTGTTTCCTCGGGACTACATACAGTGGCTTGTGCACACACCAAGCCCAGTGTTTGGTGAACCAGTATGCAGGGACAATTCTTGCCCCACTGAATAAAGTGCTTCCTGCCCCCATGCCTGATCCTGGATGAGGGTATAAACAAGGTAGTCTTAGGTTTCCTGGCTCCATGCCACCTTCTTCACAGGCTCCTGGTATGGAAATTATTTAATAACACAAATCTATTTATACACACATACTACACAAAATTCTTTTTATTCCCCAAACAAGCCCAAATATAGAGGAGTTTCCTATTTCACGTGCTATTATGCCATTCCATAAACTACCTGTTTGCGTAGTTCCCAGGAGTGCTAGGGGCCCTACCTCTTCCAGGCACACTGCTAATCACCAGTTCCCATCCATGGGTGAATAAGATCTTTATCTCTGAAATTCCTGAATCTAATCCATCTTCACAATGCCTCCTAACTAAACTTAAAGCATAACTCTTATTGCACCAGTTTGTGTGTGTGTGTGTGTGTGTGTTTACTGGTTCTCCACTGCATATTAAAGTGGAGCATGCAGCGTAACATTCACAGGTTCCCATGTTCCAGTTTTCTGTCATTCTGTCACAGTATACCACTTCATCTAATCATAAATTTACATAGGCTATTAGTCATAAGGAATTAGGTATCACCTATTTCTAATTCAACCATTTTCTTTTACTGGTGAGAGAGCAGACATGGAATTTCAAAGTTTTATTATGGAATTTGCGTATTCTCCTCTATATAGTCAATGCTGAGAAGAGTGTCTGGCCAATAGAAAGTGATCATTAAATATTTATTGTATGAATTAAGGTTAAGATACATTAATTTTTCTTCTTTCTAGTCTACTAAAAAGTAATCTCTTTAAATTTTACTAAAAGTTGGGGCGCCTGGGTGGCTCAGTGGGTTAAAGCCTCTGCCTTCAGCTCGGGTCATGATCCCAGGGTCCTAGGATCGAGCCCCACATCGGGCTCTCTGCTCGGCGGGGAGCCTGCTTCCTCCTCTCTCTGACTGTCTCTCTGCCTGCTTGTAGTCTCTGTCTGTCAAATAAATAAATAAAATATTTAAAAAAAAAATTTTACTAAAAGTTAATCTTTCCAGCTTACTTCCAAGGTATTATCAGAGTATATATATAGAGAGACCTGACTCTCACAACAATCTCACTGAGTGTTGAAACAAATAAGAATAAAAATTATACATCTATATTCACTAATGTAATATCAAAGTGCACAAATTCAGAACAGCTGTAATTAAGATATTACTATTTCAAAGATAATAATAATTGAACACTTTAGCATGTATCATGCATTCATCTAATACTCTATATGTATTAACTGATATAATCTTCCAAACCATCCTATACTATAGATACTATTATTATGTCCATTTAAAAATGAGGAAACCAAAACCCAAAGACATTAAATACTCAGTACCCTTGGGAGAAGATGTAGGAAACTTTTCATGACATCTTGTGTATGGGAAGGTAGTGAAGAACTAACTTTAAGTGGTCTGGTCTAAGTATCTGAGTGGAGACGCCAAAACAAAAATGGCAAATGTTGAATGAATATTTGGATTTAGAGGTGTGCTTGTGTACTTTTAAGTTTGCTTTAGATTATTTTGGGTTAGAGGGAGCTCTAAGATACCCAAGAAGATATATTAGAATGGCAATTGGTTTAGACCAAGTCCTGAATGGGGAATATAAATCTGGGAATCATTGATTTATTACACATCTAGATATGATATTATGACAAAAAATATATATATATACACACACACACTCAGATACTAATATACAGAACTTTGTCATATAGAACTATAATTTAGCCCAACTTCTGAATACATCATCTTTTGATACTGAAGCTTGGGTATCTGTATCACTTAGGATTGATCTTAGTGGCTTGTAACAGAAATGTTACAAATACTACTTAGATAACAAGACTGTAAGTAGGCATTTTAGGGCCAGCAAAGCTGCTAAGTGACCCATTAAGGACTCAGGTTTCTCATAGCTTCCTTGTCTTCCATCCTAATGGTGGTACTTGCACTCATTGTACTGTGCTATATTCTAGGTAGAGAGAAAAAGAAAGTGAGCAGAAGGAAGAGTAGTATCTGTATCAGGAAATGAAAACATTCTATTTTATTTCCATTGGCTAGAATGTGTCACATGATGATCCTTATTTAAAAAAAAAAAAGGCAGCTAGGAAATCAAGTTTTTGCCCGAGTGTATTATAACCCCAAATAAAATTAGTAATTTTTTTAAGAAAGAAAGTGAGAGTAAGTATCAAATAAACTGCTATTTCTCCCAAAGAGCCACAGAGTTTTAGCACTTTAGTAGAATTTGAAACTTCCTAGTTGGTAGAAATCCCTTCATTTTCTAGATGAAAAAACTAAGTGATATGCTCTAGGTTACATGGTGAGTAGATGGAGCTGATAGTAGGTAAAGTTGATAAGAACAGAACCTGGATGTTTTGGGTCCTTGCTCAGTAACAAGTCCATCATACCATGCTGCAGTATCAACTGCCTTAAGCTTTATCCCAGAGCCTCCATTTCCCACTCAGCTCTCCTAGTTCTCTGTGCAAATGGCTATTATATTTACCATAGTCTACTCTATTTGTGTGTGTCTATTTGTCCTCTAAAATTATTTTGTGTTTCTATTTGCCCTCTAATTTGGAAATACTCCCTGGAACAGGTGTTGTGACTTCTTCATCTTTATCTCCCTCCCTCTTCCCCTCAAGGTCTCAGAGAACACTCAGTATATTGTACATAATTAATAGGTTCTTATTAAATGAATTAACCTTACACAGAAAATATAACTTCAGGATGATATTTTAGTGGTTTCTGATGGAAGGATATTAAGCATTTTTATGATGTGGACTTTTACTCCAATAACCTCTTGAGCAATTGGTTAATATCATTATTATAATATTATACTCTTATTATAGATCTTAGGGCTGGTAAAAATCATCTGATTTACTTCCCATGTTCATATAGTCTTCCCTTATCAGAGTCAGCTAAGGACCAGAGACATTACATTGCCCAAGTTTACTGAATCAATAGGAGGAAGGGCAGAAACAAAGCCAAGAGTCCGTCTTAGGGCATTTATTGTTTTTGTTATTTTACAATACATCACATTGCCAAACCTTGATGTAATAATGTATTTCACTTTCATACCTTATATGTTCAAAATCTAAAATGGTCCATGCTATTTTAGAATACTGACCCTTCGATATATTTCTAGGTGAAGATGCAAAGGTTTTAACATGTATGATACTGTAAATGGATAACAGCTAGAGAGATCCAAAATTTATTATCAAGATTGAACTTGAGTTTTTCCACTTCTAGGGATGATACTCATAATACATTTTTAGCACCCCTCCAGGGCAGCTTAGATATCCTACTTTCTATTTGTAACTGGGAAAATAGAGGTTAAGATAAAGGCCAGAGCAACTGTCAGAAACCATTAGTTTTGCTACTCTATAAACATCCATTTGCTTAAATTACACTGGCTCTTAGCATCCACACTTTTGCTATATGTAACATGGCCAGTGCTATTTTCTCAGCACTTTACTCATTTGAAAATGAGAACATGCATTTTATATGATTAAATAAATTATACCAGGCTAGAATATGACACATAGTCCTTGTCCCCAAGACCTAAATGAAATCAGGGAAGCCTATTAAGAGCTAGAAAGTAGACATAAAGACAATCAGGTGCAGAAGCAAACATGAGCTTATATATTTCTCATATTATATATATCAAATATATCCTACATATTAATAGCAATCTTCATTTTTTTGTTATGTATAGTCATGTGAGCCCTATTCCCCTAAGACATGAATTTCACTTAATATATATTTGGATAAAAGTGATTCATGTTTCTTCTTCAATTCAGTTCAACTTACAGAAAGAGGGAAATTTTTGGAAGTTGTTTGAACAATGAGAGAATTACCTAAGTCAAATAGGATCAGATGGAATTTACATGTCAGGATTATGACATGTAATTGGATTATGACCCAATTTCTAACCCTCTATCCAGAGGGTTAGAGCCTAGAACTTTGTCCTCACAATGTAAAACAGAACAAGTCTTATATCCAGATGAGAAAAATGAGGCTCAGAGAAGTCTGCAACCTGCCCAAATTCTAATAACTGATGTCCTAGAACTGGGAGTCAGGGCTCTGCCCCCATACTCTGGACTTTTTTTACTTCAGCATCTTTTCCTGTTCTTAGAAATGGAGTGAGGGTGTTATTATACACCGTGTTAAGTACCCAGCTGATCTCCCATAGATTTGTTTTAAAAATTATTTTTTAATCTAGCATAGTTACTAAACAACTACACTCAAGACAGGTAATCGTTTAAAGCCTCAATCATTTGACAAAAGTGTGAAATACCTGAACAGTAATTAGTTCTGCCATACAATTGCTATGTTTAATAATTACTGTGCTTTTAATCCATAATTTTCTAATATCTACCTACCTATTGCTGTGGGACCAAGAAACTCTTTTCTGTGATACGTGTGCCCGGTAATCTTCCATGCTCCTTTCATACTCCATGAAAAGCTGATTAGGAGCAGAACCCATTAAGGTCTATATTAAAAGAACTGTGGGAAAACAATGACTCAGAAAACTGACACAGGGAGTTAAATGGAAAATAAATCCTTTAACACCTGTTCATTCTTATAAAAATGCATGTATTTCTTTTGCAGGGAAGTTTTCAAAGTCAGTTAAAAACTTACTTCAAAAAAGACTTATTGTGAATAATTCAGAACCTTCTTCCACACAGCATTGTTCTCTTGTACCCAACCTGCTCTCCAAATAATATTACATATGCTACCATTACCTTTGTATTTTTGTTTAGTGCTTTCTAGTTGAAAAGAGAATTTTCACATATTTCCTTGATATCTTTCTCACATGAGTTTATGCATCGTCTTCCATCTATATACCACTGTATTTCTCCAATCATTTCCTATTTTGTCTAAAATGTTAGCTCAGAGTTTATTCTTGTATCAAAGTGTAAGACATGTGTGTGTTCAGTTTTGAGAATACAAAGAAAGCATAAGATTTTTAGCTAAGCAAGAAGATAGAGGTACTGAACATCATGCAATAAATTTCCTTACAGAATATTTCATAAATCATCTAGAAGCTCCTCATTTTCTTGGATTATAAAGACTTGAGGATTTCAGAAATGTAGAGATGTTCTCATTATCCTTTGATATTCAAAGATGACTCTTATTACCTATGTCTATCTGAGGTTACACCTGAACAATGCTTGAAAGTCTTGGTCATTTCCACACAGATCAGGCCCCATTACTGTTAATAGCTGTCATCAAATGATCTGGTTTACATGTGCCTTGATTTCCCATGCTATAAGTTTTGCTTAAACTTCTGAACTCTTTAAGTCAGATTAGCTGACCTGCTGTCAATCTTCTCCTATCCCACAGCTCAATTCTTCTGGTTGAAATTACATAACCTTTATTATAGCCATCCACATTGCTTAGTAATTCTTATGTTTCTGTCCAACTTTCCCAATTTCTTCTATGTCTAAACTAAGACCATGGATATAATGGGCCTGGGCAAGGGAGAAAACGAGATGAAGCTTGACATCTGGTATCCCATCCTCCTCAGTCTACTTGTTCCCTCTCATCCCAGCATTTGTGACTTGCCTAACCACTCCTCCGGTCAAATTCTTCTTTGAAGAAAGAGTACTATAAATATTAATTACTATTTAACATAGTAACCCTAATTAAAGATACATTTAAATACATCTTTTTAAAAGATACTATTAAAGATACTTCAGACATCAAATGAGAGAAAAAAATCATAGGAAGGTTGTGATGAAAACAGTAAAGGGTAGAGAGTTTGTTTCTGGAGTATGAATTTGGCTGATTCTTTATCTAATCAGAATCTGACTTTGTGACCTTAAGAGTAGTTTTCTTTACTCTGGTCCTCTGACAGAATTACCAGAAAGATTAAGTAGGAAATCCTTGACATTTCAATTTAAAGCTAAAAAGCAATGTTTGTGTTAAGAAGAATGATGTCAAACTTAGGGCCAAAAGAAAACATTTCAACTCTTTTATTTCATTTAATTAATGAATGTCTTCCAGAGAAGAAAATATATTCTTGGGAAAATTTTGGGAAGGGAGATATCCCTGGGAAAGCAGACAATATAACCGTTCAGATCCCTGATTCTTAATGACTCAAAAGGCATCAGAATCGTTGCCCCTTTCTATCATTTTGCCTAGTTTCTAAAATGAAAACTTGCCTTTTTAAATTGTACTTGGAACAACTATTAGATATATTAAAATGTCAGCCTTAAGATAAAAATTGGCCAAAGACATCACCTTGATTTTTGTAATTTTATCCCTTGAAAGGGATACATTTTTTAAAGTACATTTTTTAAAAAGTACATTTTTTAAAAAGATTTTATTTATTTATTTGACAGAGAGGGAGAGCACAAGCAGGGAGACTGGTAAAGGGAGAAGCAGACTCCCAGGTGGCCCAATGTTTACCTCGATCCCAGGATCCTAGGACCATGACCTGGGCTGAAGGCATAGACTTAACTGACTGAGCCACCAGGCAGCCCTGAAGTGTACATTTAATTATCTTAGTAATGGGCTATAGAAATGCCAGGGGTGTGTGTGTGTGTGTGTGTGTGTGTGTGTGTGTGTATAAAAATATATACATACATTTATATATCTTCTATGGCAGAGTATATTTCCCAAGATGGCTGCACCAATATATACCCATCTTACATATTTTTACAATATGACAATAACACTTCAGTCAAGAGGTAAGGTCTGTATTTCCTCTCTCTAGATCTCTGTCCTCACCCTTCCTCTCTACACCACATGGAGAGAGCACAGAGAAAGTTCAACATGGAAGGAAAGTGAATGCTCTAGTGAACAGCTAGTCACAACTCCAGATGACTTCAACCCCCACTCTTTGAGTCTTCCAACTGAGGCCCCGGGCATTGTGGAGGAGTGGTAAGTTGTTCCCTTTGTGTCCTATCCCAATTCCTAACCCTCATGATCCATGAGCATAATAAGTGGTTGTTTAACTCAAATACATTCCATATGATTTGTTATGTAGCCATAGTAACTCAAACATCACCATATTAGAAATAAGTACTTGATGTTTTTGTTTTCTACTTTTGGCTACTGTCACCAATGCACTTCTTGATTGTTTAAAGAGATACTGAGATATAGTGCTGTCTCATTTACTCTGTTTTTTCCATGTTTCTGAATCTCCTAGGAAGGTGCAATAAAATTCCAGAGGTAGGACATGGCACCACCATATTTCAAGACTAAATCATCAATTTAGAAGCCACATGGGAACAACATTTTCTTCAGCCCTATCTGTGGTGGTACCTACATACACAAATATTCAACTTACTTCAACAGATATTTATTGAGTATCTGTGTGTACAAAAGAAGAGAAAGAGGGAATTAATGTTTATTAAGTAAATTGTGCATGGCAGGCTCTATTAGTTCCTTAAATATTTATAACAACCTTTTGACATAGGGCTTTACCACAGATGAGACTCAGGGAGGTTAAATACCTTTCCAGATCTAATTGCCAGCGAGCAGCAGAGTCAAGATTCAAACTTTCATCTTCACCGTAACAAATACGTGCCTTTTGCATTCTGCCTTAGTTTGGGGATAATAACAACTTCAGTGGTTATTAAGTAAATTGAATAAATTTATGAAAATTGACTACAATATAGTAAATGATATTAAATACTCCTTACTATTGTTATACCATTTGTCTTACTTTTCAACTTAGTGCCAGCTACCATGAAAACACAAAAATGAGTAAGATGTAGTCTTCAATTTCAGTAAGTTGAGGTTATAGTTATGGGGGTATTGAATTAGAGCTATAGTGGTTTAGGTGTTGAGGCAAATACACAAACTTAATGTAAAATGAATTTTAATAAGTGACCCAGAAAGGTACAGGAAAATTCCGGGGCACCTGGGTGGCTCAGTGGGTTAAGTCTCTGCCTTCAGCTTAGGTCATGGTGTCAGGGTCCTGGGATCGAGCCCTGCATCAGGCTCTCTGCTCAGCAGGGAGCCTGCTTGCTCCTCTCTGCCTGCCTCTCTGACTACTTGTGATCTCTGTCTATCAAATAAATAAATAAAATCTTTAAAAAAAAAAAAGGTACAGGAAAATTCCTAAATTCAGTTACCAAGGAGTTTCTTATGGATGCAATGATAGTGAGGATGGACCTTGATGGTTAAGATTTTATTTCGATAGGAAGAGTGGTTAATTCCATGCTGAAGGAATTTCATAGCAAAATAACATAAAAGCATTAGAAACTATTCACAAATTCTAAGAAATTCAGTATTCCTGGAGGGAAAAAAACTCATTAATTTTTTTTAAGATGGAAAAACTGGATATGTTTGCAGGTTTAAGGGAAGAAGTCAATAAAGATTATAAGGATAGATACAGAAAGGTGATGGCTGTCCTTAAAGAGGTGAAAATGGATTAGGTTGAGGGAGGTGGAAATGGAGTTGGCTGTGAACAGCAAACGGAGGATGAGAGTAGAGCAAGTAGGAAAGTATAGTGAGAGGAAGAAGGCAGCCTCAGGCCCTCCACTGGTTACGAAAGGCGATTATGTCAGGGATGTGAGTGAGAAGAGGGCTTGAAGAGGATGGAGAAGGTTTAGAATTGTTTTGAAAGGGGATGGAAGAAATAAATGAATAAGGACAAACCCAGTGTTCATTAATAGTGTTGCTCCCAAAACAGACATTGCTTGTTCACCTCCCACGTGCTGGATGTTGAGCATACCATAATAAACAAAGTTGACACTGCTTCAAGTAGCAAAGTAGACTCTGCCTTCAAGATAGGGATTAGGTAAGTAAAAGTGAAATTACTATTCAGTATGATATAGCCAAATAGAACTTTATTGTGTAGACCTCCATAGGGGCACAGAACCTTGAATTTGTGATTAGAAGAACATTTTCCAAAGTGCAAGACATCTTGATTGAAAATAACAATAATGTCAAAAGCAGTAGGTGTAAACCAAGCAAAGGGAGACAGGAATGGGGGGAGTGTGGCAGTACATGACCTAGTGGATGCAAAGACCCACAGTTTTAGGAAGCCTGGCATATTTTTTATGGAAAATGGTACTGTCTTTCTTTATATGTTACATCAGTATTGTGAATTAAGCCCCCAAGATATTAGAGAAGGTTTTACATAAAAGAAAATTCAGTGCAAATCTACATTTTGGAAAGATGTCTTAGTCAAAGCTCTCGGTGGTAAAATACAGAATCCCACTTGAGCTGACTTAAGCAAAAAGGAAAAAGATTATTAACTATATATTATAGTGCTTTTCAACTTTTTTCATATCCTGGCACAGATGGAAAATAATAATATTTATACAACACCCTGGAGAAAAGAGATGAGACTGCTTGTGGCAGGACACAATCGGCCTGGGGACTCAAGCTGCCCTAAGGGCATGGTGGGTCAATATTGAAGCATACATCTTTAGCACACCAGCTGGGGAGCTCAGATCCATTATATGAAATTATAGACACAGGGATAAATCATGAACCTAAAAGACTGGCAGACGTATGCAGGGCTGTGGCTGGGAACTCCAATGTCAAGCTTGCTTCTGTTTTTTACTTTGGGCAATGGGGTCTTCCCTCTGCCCCTTTCTGTATATACATACTTTCCTTTCGCTTTCCTTGAGCTAGATTCATTGCTTCCTTGTGCACATCAGAGAAGATACAGCCTCACAACTCTCACATGTGCAAGTTCTTCCAGTTGAAATATTAATAAAGATAAATTAAAAGTTCTCAGTGTTGACCCCAAATTCCCCACCCTCCCAAAGTATCTGATTGGCCCAGGTGTCCCTTCTGTTTGAAATTTATTATTGTCAGGGCCACAGGGCCTGACCATTATATTGTTGGAGGGGACATTTCCAGAGAAGTGGCTGCAGAAGCTGGCAGTTTCTGGAAGGCCACTCTGGCTGCAACAAGAAGGATGTTCAGAAGGGGAGGCAATATGGGAGTCATGGAGATGAGTTGAAAAGCTGCTGCGGTAAGCCAAGAAAGGGTCCAGAATGGCCATGGCTGGGATAAGAGCAGGAATAAGGAACTGCAGAGATCTGAGCAGCAGTAAGTGTTAGCAGAACTAACAAGACTTGGGTTTGATGACAAATGAGTGAGGGAAAAGCGACCCAGAATTCTGGCTTGAACAATGAGGCGAAGAGGATGGTATCGTTCACTGATAAAGGATAAAGACGACCAACAAAAGTACGAGATGGAAGAGTTTCCATATTGGATGCAAATTTAAGTTTTCCTTGTGAAATCCAAGTGGATACATCCAATAGACAGCTAAGGTAAGAGACTGCAGCTCAGAGGAGTCATTTAAAAAAGTAGAATTGGGGGCACCTGGGTGGCTCAGTGGTTAAGCCTCTGCCTTCGGCTCAGGTCATGATCCCAGGGTCCTGGAATCGAGCCCCACATCGGGCTCTCTGCTCAGCGGGGAGCCTGCTTCCTCCTCTCTCTCTGCCTGCCTCTCTGCCCACTTGTGATCTCTGTCTGTCAAATAAATAAAATCTTAAAAAATATAAAAAAAATAAAAAAATAAATAAATAAGTAGAATTGGGAAATTTTTAGATGATGGCTAAAGTTTGGGGATGAAACTCTGTATTAGAGAGTTTTAGGAGGAGAAGATAAGTGATGCAACAGGGGAACCTCTAAGAAAACCTAAACTTTGAGGGATAGTCAGAGTTAGAGAGGACAAAGCCTCCAAAAGAGATGGAGAAAGAACACAAAAATAAACAGGGAGGGGGTGAAAGACCTAGTGCCAAATGCTGCCAAGATACAAAATAGAGTAAAAAGGGCTTGCTGGATTTGCTACTAAAGACCTTGGCAAGAAATCAGTTTAAGTAGAGGGGTAAGTACAAAGGCCAAATCAGAAAGCATTTTAATGGTACATGAGAGGTAAGAAAGTAGAGTATGAACAAGGCTTTTGAGAAGTTTGGTTATGAAAGAGCGGAGAGATATGCAAATAACTGGAAAGGGCTATGGGCTTAGAGAATGTTCTGTTTTGTTCTTACATACATCACATTAGTTCCACACAGTGATGTGGCTGGCTGGCCTCCTCAAGCTGAAGAGTAAAGCATGAAAAGGTGTCAGTGGCCCCAAAACGGTGCTGAATCTTTGCTCCATGTGCCTAAAAATGCAGAAAATAATGTGAATTTCAGGATTTAGACGTGGATTCTCTAGTCATTGTACATATCACATGAATAAAGCCTTTAAGATGCTGACAGAGATCACGGTCATATCACCTATATAAGAACAACCCCAGTAACACGGAGGGGTCCCTTACTGAAAAGGAACAAGCCATTCTGAAGCCAAATTAGGAGTCTGCCCAGAAGGAAAGAGCCCAAAAGAAACAGAAGGGAGCTTTTGGGCATACAATAAATCCAAATAAAACATGGCATAAAATGCATCCAAATAAAAGGGAATTAAGAGAGAGAAGGTGTTAGCTAAAGGAAAGCTTAAGATCAAGGTGTGTCTGTGTTTTGTTTTTACAGAATGGGAGAGACCTAAGCCCTCAGTATCATGACCAGCACACAACAGATACTTAATATGCAGAGTTATAAAGGAAAGAGGGAGGGAGAAGAAGGGAAAGAGAGAGTAAAGGAAGAGAGGGAGGAGAGGTACGTGCAGGCTCAGCAGAGAGACTCCGTGAATGGTAGGGTTACTGGCGATAAAGCAGAAGGGATAAATATATGATGCCTAAAGTCTCAGTGAAGTCTGAAAAGGATGAAGTCTAGAACCCATGGGTTTATTTTTAAATTAACTAAAATGGGTTTATTTTTAAATTGACTAAAATTTGCCAAGTCAAAGATTTTTGGAGAGAAATAATAAATAAAACTAAGAATAGAAATATCTGAAAAAGTAGAACAAAGTCCCAAAAACCAAAGGCTGCGAACACCAAACTTAACTGCAGCACCTTCAGAATGGTGCTTTTGGGGTGAGCTGAGTTACTCTTCCTTGGCTTCCATGAACAATAAAGTAAAAAGATAAACATAAGCCCTAGAATTTGTTGATTATTTATACAAAAAGCTAAACTGTCATCTTTAATGAGAACCAGATTTAACAGGATGTTGAAATGGACTGAATACCCCAAATAATAAACATAACGTCCTAATCGAAGTACAAGATAAATATGAAAGATTTCAAAGGAGGTGACCAAAAGCCAGCTTTGTGATTATTGATCTATTACTTATATTTAGCACATAAAAGATTTTGGAGTTTGAGAAAAAGTTTGGAGGAAAAAAAAAAAAAGACCTTCTGTGGGGAGCTGGTATTTGTAAAGATTCCCTCCCAAGTGGGAGAAGTCAGGTTGTCTTTTCCTCACCTCGTACCTAGGAAGGGGAGCTTCGAGGGCACCACTCAGATGGCCTGATATGAGCTCCAAGAGCTGGAGGTGGAGGATACAAGGCTTTGGTTGTCAACTTGCACTTAAGCAATGCTGCTTCCTACCTTTGGGATAAGCAAGAGGTTTTATATTAGATGAATGGTTGGGGCTTTGATATTTATTAATATTTGAATGAAAGTGGCAAAATAATCTGGTCTTATTGTTTCTGACTGAGATTTCATGGAGGGAGAGCTGGTGGGGGGGCAGAAAAACCATTTGACAAAACAAAACAGGTTTAAAGGTGCAGAGATGAGGTGGCTCCACTGGTTCAGTGGCTGAGTCTTGATTTCAGTTCATGATTTCAGGGTCATGGGATCAAGTCTTGCCATCAGGCTCTGCTCCCTTAACATAGAGTCTGCTTAAAATTCTCTCTCTCCCTCCCCCTGCTCGTGCTTTCTCTCTCTCTCCAAAATAAATAAATAAAATCTTTTAAAAAAAGAGAGAGAGAGAGAGAGAGAGACAAATCAAGGTTCACAATGCTGTGGCTGGCCAAGTGCCTAAAGAATGGAGCAAGGAAGGAGTTGCTGTACTGGGAGAGGCCTGCTGCCTACACTTCTCAGAGCAGAGGGGATGAGTTTTCCCTCTGGACCATCTGTGGGTCTCCTGCAATAAAGATAACGTGAATTTTTCAAGACTTTGTCTTGAGGAATGAAAGAAGTTGAGCAGAGAGAAGCTGTGGTACTCTGCTGGAGGCAGAAGGGCCCTAGAAGACTTTATAAAGAAGCAGCTTGAGAAAGACATGTGACCTCTGTCAAAGCCACTGCCAATGAGAGGTCCCCACAGGGGAAACATCTCCAGGGAGCTCACAGAAGTAACAAAACAGAAGCAACTGCCAAGGCCAGAGTGCTGATACGAAATCTTGTGTTATCTGCAAGTAAAATTCTCCTTTTTCTCTTAATTTTACCTTCTCTGCCCCCATCCAGATTCCAAACATTGAAGGATCAAAAACTGTCAGAAAGATGAACAATGGGGTAGTATTCCTAGATTGGGAGAGAGAAAATCTCCCCAAGTCTTTCCCCTCATTTCCCACTGCAGGAGGCAAGGCTGGGTAGGTCCAAGGAGGGAGTAATTAACTTAAAAAATAAATTTGGAGTGTTAATTATTACATCAGACTGGATATAGTAATTATGAAAATGGGACTATGATCTGTGTCTTGAAGTGGCTGGGGAATTTTCACTATGAGTGAGTGACCAAGAAAGTTATGGATTTGCCAAAGAATTCATCAAGGGGCAGGAAAGCGTTAACCTCACACCAAAGGTTTGAATAGTGGGGGAAAAAAATCACATCAAGTTGTTTTCTGATTGCCCTGCAAGACCCTTCTGTTCATCAAGGTGTTTACACAGGTATTCATAATCCTTCTAGTACTTGCTCCCTTTCTCCAGGCAATATAAAAATAGACATTTCTAGAACCTCGAAATTTTTACCTGTCTTGCAACTTGAAATTTTAAAAAGTAATAAAGGAATGGAAAAATAAGATGGAACCTAAAGTTATTTCATTTCATTAAATGTTGAAACAGTTTTTTCTCATGTGTTTTCTGGGAGAAGTGAGTTAGAGAAAGTTTGAAGAAAAATGCCTTTTACCTTCAGAATATAGTCTGTGCTAAATGTGTCCACACATTCCTGGATTAATTTACCTTTTCACTAGTATTTTAATGCCTGTTCTCGAAATATATTTCGTTAGTCAGATGATTCCAGGAAAATGTACTTGATAGGAGAAAAATGAAATCTGCAATAAGCTAACGTTAATGGCTCTTTTTGTCCTGGTTGATTCTGGTTTCATACACTACAAATTATCGTCCTAAGTAGAAATTTCTTTATTGTTTACTTTCTGAGAATTCATGACTAAACCGTGGAATGCTGATTTCCATGAGCAACACTTGAAATAAAAGCAATCATTTGGAGGTGAAACAAATTCTCTGCATATGCAAAACAACCAGCGATATACCAAGTTAAACACTAGAATTTGGGGGATTGTCTCTGTCAAAATCTACATTGATTAGCTGAGTTTTCATGTAGTGCGTCACCCAGGCACTTGGAAATAAAGCAAGTTTGCGCTGATGGAACCATTCTTTCAGTAGAATATTGGCATGGCATATTCTCCACCAAAGTCAACTTTTGGTTAATAGCTTGTTGAAATATGAGTTTTACATTTTTACAGATGCCTTCTGAGGCTCTAAATTTTGGAGGAGTAAAAGTAAGTTTGTTTTTTCCTGCTACAGATAGAATTGTTCAATTTTTCACTTGAGGAGTAACGTTTCCTTAGTTTATTGTTTTATGATGTTGAAATTTTTGCTGTGTTTGAATGATAAATTCAAAGGGCAAAAATACAGTAAAGGTATCTCTTAGAATAGTTTTCTCTTACTTGAAAAATTCACAACAAATAGGAAAAATTATATGTACTAAAACAAAAGTTCATATGCCTTGTTAGGAACGTCTTTTGTTTTCTTCTATGGTACTAGTTATGTAATGGTACTAAAGAGAAAGAACAAATACTATGCCTTTACCAAGGTCAAAGAAAAACCTGGGAACAGAATTTGGACTAAACTGAATTCAAAAGCCTGATCTAAGCCCCAAACAAGTTTCTTTCATGGTCTATTGAAAGGAAATACTTCTTATTCATCACAAATCTAAAAGTCTCATATTCTCATATTCAAAATCCATTTCTTCATTTAGGGCAGAGTGTAGAAAGTAGAGGGGCAGTGTTTCATATTACTGTTGAATAGTGTCTTTAGTCTCTAGGAGAGATTATAACGGTTTAGCTTGGAGTTTTTACCTTCTGCCAGAGAATGCCTTTGCATGGAAGCAATTTTAAAAACTCCTGACTGGGGGCGCCTGGGTGGTTCAGTGGGTTAAAGCCTCTGCCTTCGGCTCAGGTCATGACCCTCGGGTCCTGGGATCCAGGCCCTTACAGTATCTGGCTCTCTGCTCAGCAGGGAACCTGCTTTCTCCTCTCTCTGCCTGCCTCTCTGCTTACTTGTGATCTCTGTCTGTCAAATAAATAAATAAAATCTTAAAAAAACCCAAAAACTCCTCACTGTAATCATTAAAAATAAAATATACACACAGATTGGAACTCTGAACCCACTGATTTGCTTCTACTCATTTCCTTAACTCATATTCCTCAGGATACGATTTTTGAAGGCAGAGGGTACAGCTCATAGACAAAATGGAGTCTCCTTTTAGAACTACTGTTGTTACAAAGACAATTGCCTCTTTGCTCAGTGAGTCATTTCATTCCTAGAATTTTGAGGAAAAAATTCACTTGACAACTACTGATCCACATAAGAAGCATTAGGAATTTCATGCCAGCAAACTGAGAATACTTTATGTCACATGAAGTTGAAATTCTGACTACACTTCCAAAATTTTACTTTAATTTATGCCCTAAAAAACTCAGTTTCTAAAACAAAAATTTGATGTGGCCTGAAGATATTCCTTTGGACCCTCTTCCTTGTCTTCTTAGCTTTCTTACTGTGTAATGCTTGTTAGAGTGTTCACAGAAAATCTTAGGCCACCTGTACCATCTACTGTGCTGGCCCAGTTTGCATCCCCACTTGTTAAGAGTCCTACAGCTTCAGCTTGTTGATTAATTTTTTCATAAATTTGCTCAGTAAATTCTAAGCCACAAAAACCAAAGTAAGCATTATATCTGGAGCCTGTGAAGACTGAGCAGTTAATTCAAGAGACATGGGCCCTCCCATCTTGCTGTTTATGTCCAAATAGAAGAAAATGATGGTAAATCATTTTATAATGATAAATTATATAAATTATATATATACATGGTAAATTATATTATTAATTATTCAAGCACAACTGTGGTAAGTGCTATGAATGGCAGTATAGGGAATGGTGAAAAGGTTTAATGGAGGAATCTGAACAAATTTGGAGTCTTGAGTGTCTAGGAGTCAATGGGGCAGGGGCATTCCACACAATGGAAATGATAATGAGATGAGCAAGAAGTGGAAAGAACATGATGCACACTCCAGGAAAGAAAATAAATCATGGTAACTAGCGCTGATCTCTCAAATGAGCTTCCACAGAACTCTAGGATTCTGTAAGATGTCACCAGCGGTTTCACTAGATTGGGGAAAGGAGAGGGGGTATTTTTTCTTAAACTTCACACATCACACAATGTTAGCACTCATACGAGGGCTGTCTATTGAGTGGCCCCAAAAGAAATTTCATTAGCAGTCTTGCAGCTCTGTCTGACAGTATGCAGTAGTAGAGAACATTCTCAGCTGTTTCATGAGTTAGGCAAGGTCACTGATAAATGGTGAATACTGGGGTACCCCAAAGGGAGGGTAGTAGATCGCTGATGACATCAGACTCTCCCTCCTAAACTGTCTCCCTCACTTTCCTCTTAAGTGCTAATGGCTGCCTTAGAGGACTGACTGAGCTCTACTTGTAAAACAGAAAGTTGTAAGGTAATTTTTAGTCTAAAGAAGGTATTTTTAGGTCCCATAACTCCGCTTCTCTCATGTTGCTTTGCTATTGCTGTAAATGTTGCAAACACAGATTGCATAGGTTAATGGTGAACTATATTGTAGTTTTGTGGCTTATAGTTTTTCAGTTTTTATGTTTTCCAAAATGTCTGGCATTTCATCATGGCAATTTTTGAAGAGATGAGTGTGAAGGAAGATTCTGGGCCTAGGTCAATGAATGATTCTGATAAGATTAGTGAGAAGAGTCACAAACTTCCAAGCCTTACCCTGTACTACAGAGAAAGATACAAGAAATATAAAATAAGTTCATTTTTACAGTAAAAAAAAAACGAGTTATCAATGAGTTTTGTGTGGGTTGGTTATCCAAGTTGTATCCATTGTGCAAATGCATCAATGGCTGCAAGAAAACTAAAGACATGAATATAAATCACAGTCATTTAACAAGTAAAAGGGTTGGTTATTTCAGATGAAATGAAAATATTTATTTTAGAGTAAAACTTTGTTTAAAAAAAAAGCCACATTTAGTGAAAAGACTCAGGAAGCAAGTTATTTAGTAAAAGAGCTCATTGCCCAGAAAATGAAAAACATCATGCACTTGGTGAGAATCTAATAATGCCAGCATATAAATATATAGTGACAAAAATGCTGTCAAGTTGTAGTATGAGAAATTGAAAAGGTTCCATATTACATGGTATGATAAGTTGTCATATTGATGACATGTCACATGATGCTGAAGAGCTTTGGGGTAATAAACTAAAGAACAACAGCTTCCCATTACAGGGTGATGAATCAATAGATTTCATTGGTAAATGTCATATTGTAACATTTGTATGATTTCTAAATGGTGATGAAATTTAAAAAAAACTTCCTGCTGCATCTAGCCTGCCCAAACAAGCAAAGGCCAAGACTAGTTAATGTTGTGCCATATATCTAGAAACAAAAGGCCTATCTTGTGGAACTACTGGCATCCGTGTTGATGGTATCCCATCAGTGATTAGCTACATGAAAGGTTCTGTGTCTCTTATAAAAAAAGAAAGAAAGAAAGAAAAAGAAAATTCTAATATTATCTTACTCATTACTTCTTTACTGAGAAGTACTAGTGACAAAAACTCTTCAACATGAAATAAAAAGACTCTAAGTAATGCCATAAAAATGGTTAACTTTATTAGACAAAGATTTAGTTCACTCAAGAATTTTTAGAAACCCGGACAATATAAATCTGTTACCTACAGAAATCCAAATACTTAGCATAGGAGGAGATTTCTATAGGGTGTGTGAGCTGAAAGGCAAATTGCAGGAATACCTAGAAGGACCCAGAAAGCCAGATTTTACTAAATGCTTGAGTGATAAAGAATAGCTGCAGACTAACCTGCTTAACAAACATTTTTCGTTATGTGAACCAGTTGGACAAGTCTCTGCAAGAAAATGTTTTGCCTTCAAATGACAAGATGTTTGGCTTTAAAAGCAACAGAATCATTGGTTAAAAAAAAAAAAAACGTGTTTCAACAGGAAACCTTGAAATATTTCTTGCTCGGGTTTCAAAGCAAGATTATCAGCAAGATTCTCGTCTTCTTGAAATCCTTTTGGAGGACCTGCAGAACAAACCAGTCTTTTCCCTCACGTTCAATACAACTACCAGGCTAGGTGATGGGTCCTTTCTCTGATTCTACTGCTCAGTCTAAGAACCTCATTTCTCTGTATTTGTGAAGTAAAAAATAGGGACATGTTTTACATTAAAGAGGCGAATTTCATTCTTTGTTTTTAGTTTATGTATATACAGACTTATAAAATAGATGAAGAAAACAATATATGTACATATGAATTTTGTAACTGTCTAGGCCTATATTTGAGACTCATATGTGATTCAGCCAAAAGATGTTCTTCAAAGTCATATAAAATTATGCCTAAGCTATATTTTTTATTCATGCTGCTTGTTTGGTATCTTTGCTATCCAATATTGTTAATGCATTTTCATTACTGAAATAATATTAATTAAAATCAATTTATGACATTTATTTAAATAAAGTCTATATAACCTACCATTAGGAAAGTTAAATCCCATCTTGGCTCAAGGCAGTTATTTAAGATAAACTTATTATGTTTGTTTATAATTCTTTCTGAATTTATATAAAGAATAATTTCTAAAGCAGTAAAATTAACTCTTTTTTAAAGAAAATTTGGACAAGAAGTCAATTTTAATTTTAAATAAGGAAAAAAATACAACTATTCCTATACATACTATACATAATACATGTCAAATCTCATTAGCATTTTATAGAGAATAAATTTATAATAATATGTTTAGGTCTATTTGAATATCTTTTAAAAAATTGAACATAAAATTTTTAAATAAAGGAAAAGCTGAAATTTCCCTTACTAACTTGCTAACTTGCGTTAGAGTTGACATCTTGCAGAGAGGTGGAATGATATGAAAGTAGGCTTATACATTGGCCAAAATAAAAATATCCACTGAAAAATCTTTTCCATTGAAAAAAGCATTAACAGATCTTTCATCTCCATGGTAAATCTATTCTGAAATATTTTATTCTTTTTTGATGCTACTGTAAATGGAACTGTTTTCCTAATTTCTTTTCTGATATTTCAATGTTGGTACATAGAAACACAATTGATTTTTGTATTTTAACTTTTTATCTGCAACTTTACTGAATTTATTAGTTCCAATATGTTTTTGGTGGCGTCTTTAAGGTTCTTTTTTAAATATAGTATCATGTCATCTGTAAATAGAGATAATTTTTTTCTTCCTTTCCAATTATGATGCCTGTTATTTCTTTTTCTTGCCTAATTATCTGAGTAGGACTTTGAATAAGATGTTGAATAAAAGTGCAGGAGGGGGCATCCTTGTCTAGTTCCTGTTCTTGGAGGAAAAGCTTTTAGCTGTTGACCATTCAGTATGATGTTAGCTGTGGATTTGTCATATATGGACTTTATTATATTGAAGTATATTCTTTTTAAGCCCACTTTGTTGAAGTTTTCACCATGAATGGATTTGATTTCTGTCAGTGTTTTTTCCGCATCTATTGGGATGATTATATAATTTTTATTCTTCATATTGTTAATGTGGTATATCACACTGATTAATTTGTGGATGTTGAACCATTCTTGCCTCCTTGGAATAAATCCCACTTGATCATGATGTCTGGTGTATTGTTAATTTGATTTGATAATATTTTATTGGGGATTTTTACATCTATGTTTGTCAGGGATATTGGCCAGTAATTTTGTTCTCTTGCAATGTCCTTGCCTGGCTTTGGCATCTGGGTAATGCTGACCTTGTAAAATGAATTTGGGAGTGTTCCCACTTCTTTATGTATTTATTTATTTTGGAAGAGGTTGAAAAGAATTAGTATTAATTCTTCTTTAAATGTTTGGTAAAATTCACCAGCAAAGCCACATGATCCTTGATTTTTCTTTTTTGGAAGGTCTTTGTTAATGGGTTCAATCTCCTTACTAGTAATTGGTCTGTTCAGATTTTCTATTACTTCATGATTGAGTCTTGGTAGGTTTTATGTTTCTAGAAATGAATCTATTTCTTCTAGACTGTCCAATTTTGGGGCATATAATTGTTCATGGTAGTCTGCTATGATCCTTAGTTTTGTATGGTATTAGTCGTGATGTTTCTTCTTTCATTAATAATTTTATTTACAAGTTCTCTTTTTTCTAAGTCTAGATGAAGGTTTATTTTATTTATCTTTTAAAAAAATAGCTCTTATTTTCATTGGTCTTTTCTATTGTTTCTTTAGTCTCTATTTCTTTTATTTCCACTTTGATCTTTGTTATTCTCTTCCTTCTACTAATTTTGGGTTTGATTTGTTCTCCTTTTTCTAATTCCCTGAGATGTAAAGTTAGATTGCTTGAGAGATCTCTTTTTTCTTAATGTAGGTATTTACTGCTATAAACTTCCTTCTTAGAACTTCTTTCCTTCCTTCCTTCTACCTTATATTTGGTATACTATATTTCCATTTTCATTTGTCTGAAGATATTTTTTATCCCTCTTTTTGACTTCTTCTTTGACTTATAGTTGTTTAGAAGCATGTTGCTTGATTTCCACATATTTGTAAATTTTTCCACTCTTTGTAACTGATTTCTAATTTCATACCAGTATGGTCAGAAAAGGTGTTTATACAATTTTAATCTGCTTAAATTTACTAAGACTTTTTTAGCATAGCCTATGATCTATCCTGGAGAATGTTCCATCTGCACTTGTGTATTCTGCTGTTGTTAGATAGGATGTTCTGTACATGTTTGTTAGGTCAGTCTGGTCTAACACATAGTTTAAGTCCAATATTTCCTTATGGATTTTCTGCCTGGATGATTTATCCAATGTTTAAGAACTCTACTATTATTGTATAACTACTTCTTACCTCAAATATATGTTCATATTTGCTTTATGTATTTAGGTGCTCTTATATTGAGTGCACAAATATCTACAAAAGTTATATGCTCCTAATGGATTTACCCTTTTATCATTATACAGTGACTTTCTTTGTCTCTTGTTACAGTCTTTGGATTAAGTCTATGATAAAGTCTTTGAAGACTTTGGATAAAGTCTAGCTACTCCAGTTTTCTTTTGGTTTCCATTTTTATTAACTATCTTTTTCCATTCTTTCACGTTCAGTATGTGTGAGTCCTTAAAGCTGTAACTTGTAGGCAGCACATAGTTGGGCCTTTTGTTTTGTTTTCATTTTAATACATTCAGTCACTCTATACATTTTTATTGGATTTAGTTCATTTACATTTAAAGTAATTTTTGATAGGTATGGACTTACTATTGCCATTTTCTTCCTTGTTTTCTGGTTGCTTTGGAAATGTTATGCTTGTTTCTTCCTTTCTTGTTCTCTTCCTTTGTAATATGAAGATTTCCTGTATTAGTATGCTTATACTCCTTTCTCTTTATCTTTTGTGTATCTACTATAGGCTTTTGCTTTGCTTACATAAAACATCTATTTTCTACCAGTCTACTTTAGGCTGGTAACAATTTAACTTCATATGCACACAGAAGATCTACATTTTTATACCCTCACCCCACATTTTATGTTTTGATGTCACAACATTTTTTTTTTACCTTGCATGACCATTAAAATTATTATAGTTATGTTTACTTTCAATACTTTTGTCTTTTAACCTTTATACTAGAGTCATACATGGTTTGCCTACCACCATCAAAATATTAAGAGTATTTTGAACTGTATCTTTAATTTTACCAGTGAGTTTTATATTTTCATGTGTTTTTTCTGACTAGCTAATATCCTTTAATTTCAGCTTGAAGATCTCCCATTAACATTTCTTGTAAGGCCTAGCTAGTAGTGATAAACTCTTCAGTTTGGGGGTTTTTGTTTGTTTGTTTGTTTTTTTGTCTAGAATCCTTTATATCTCTTTTAATTCTGAAGGATAATTTTGCCAAAATAAGTGTTCTAGTTGATAGTTTTCTTCTTTCAGCACTTTGAATTTATTAAGCACTCATTTCTGGCCTGCAAATTTTCTGCTGAAAAATCTGTTCATAGTTTTATGGGGGTTCCCTTGTATGTAAAAAGTTGCTTTTCTCTTTCTGCTTTTAAAATTCTCCCCTTGGGGCACCTGGGTTAAAGCCTCTGCCTTCAGCTCAGGTCATGATCCCAGGTCCTGGAATCAAGCCCCACATGGGGCTCTCTGCTCAGCAGGGATCCTGCTTCCTCCTCTCTCTCACTCTGTCTGCCTCTCTGCCTACTTGTGATCTCTATCTGTATATTTGAAATTTGCTAAGAGAATAGAACTTAAATTTTCTCATCAAAAAATTTTTTTAAAGGGCAAATATGTAAAAGGTTGTATATGTTAATCAAATCAATGGAGGAAATCCTTTCACAATGTACATACATATCAAATCACAGTGGTATACATTTTAAATACTTTACAAATTTATGTTTCAATTATACCTCAATAAAAATTTTTTAAAGAAGAAAGCACTGACAATTATTATTGGATTATTTTGTTTACAACTTACTACACATAGCATACTGAAAGCTATATATTATACTAACTTTATATAGGGTTTTCTGGAATCTGAAAATTATTTCAAGGTTCCCTCTGGATTAGAAAAAGAAAGAGAGAGAGAGAGAGAGAGAAAGGCTGATACAGAGAAGTAGTAGTAAAAGATTGACAGATCCTGGATGAAGGTGGAAATGTATGTAAGGATCAGATGGTGTAGAGCTGCCAGGGACTTAATTTTGGTATCTCCTCATAATTTTTATGTTAGAGCCTAACTCCCAATGTGATGGTATTTGGAAATGGGATCTTTGGGAGGTGATAGGTGATGAAAGCAGAGCCCTCACAAACAAGATTATTGTCTCCATAAAAGGAACTCTAGAAAGCACCCTTGTCCTTTCTACCACGTGAAGACACAGCAAAAAGACTGCCATCTAAGAAGTAGGAAACAAACCCTCACCAGACCACAAATCTGTAGATGCCTTATTATCAGATTCAAGCAGCTTCCAAGAAATACTGAATACTCCAAGAGAACAAGATTAAGCCTGAAGATTGTGTTCATTTTTCTAACAAAGAGGAAGGGATGACATAAGCAAGAGTAGATTTGTTAAAGTTGCAGCTGTTGAAGCTAAATCAGGTGAGGAGAAGAACAGGTAGGGGATGAGCAAATGGGATGCAGCAAGTTAAGAAAACTTTGATAAGTCTTGTAAGGGAGAGTAGAGAGATGGAGTGGTAGCAGGTAAGCCTATGGCAAGAGTTCAAATGGTGGCTCATATGCTATATATCTAATTATTTTAAAGTTATAAATCAAATTGACACACCGTTAAATAAAAAATATATTTTCCTACCTTTAAAAAATGTGTCTTTATAACAATCAGTAAGGCCAAGTTCAGATTTGAAACTTTTGGACTTCTCAGAATTGTGCACTGGAATGTGACATCAAGGACAGTACCTATTCCAGGTCTATATACCTGGCCAGTAATTTGTTTCTCCTTCTATTTTGGTTCACTGAGGGACCTCACATTCAAGTGTAAGGACATCCCAACCTGCCTGCCCAAGTTCTATCCACATCCCCTGCAAACTAACCCCACTTATCCATATCTCTGACTCAGGTACAATGAAGTCCACACTTGGAAGGAGGGACCCTTTAAAAAGTCTGTGCCGGTCCTGGAGGTGGGCTTAAGCCACAAGTACCTGAAATGTGTCTAAAAGAAGCAATGTTGGGGTACCTGGGTTGCTCAGTCGGTTAAGTGTCTGCCCTCAGCCTAGGTCATGATCCCAGGGTCCTGGGATCAAGCCACATGTTGGGCCTCTCTGCTAAGTGGGAGCCTGCTTCTCACTCTGTCTGCCACTCCTCTTACTTGTGCTTTCTGTCAAATAAATAAATAAACTCTTTTTAAAAACCTAAAAAATAAAAGGAGGGAATGTGAGCTTTGAGTTGACACATCTGCTTCCCTGGACTCCTGGCTCTATGAAGAGTGATATGGTTAAGTCAGATCTAGGTCTTCTAAAGCACAGGGTTTGTGTCAGAGGTCCCTCTTCCTGAGTTCTGATGGTGGTAGTGGTACCTGAAAAGAAGGTATTTTTAAAACTCCCTGTGTACTTTTCTCTCTTTTAAAACTGAACTGACCTTTTTGGCAAATAGGTAGAATGGCCCGCTTTTACTCCAGTTTTTCCTATTCAACATTATCTAGAGGAGAAAATCAATAGGCTGTAGTATGGCTTCAAATGAAAGAGGCTGGTTACCAAATTCTTGCAAAACATTGATTTGTGAGTTATTTATTCAAGTTCAATGAATAAGCAATTTACAAATCATTTTTCATTGAGCTTGATTCAGCACTCTGAAGTAAATAAATATGGAATCTCTATCAGGCTGTTAGTGCTATGTCAGTCTTGTCTAAATAGAGGATGCTGAATTTATGCTATAAATCTAACTCTATTTTGCTACATTTGGATTCTGTTTTCTTGTTGTCATTCCTGGGATTCATATAAAGGCTAGATCTACATTAGCAGAATAAAATGAAAAAGAAAAAAAACCTTGCAACATTATTTGCTACAATAATATATTGCAAATAAAATGATTCAGCCTTAATTATCCACATAACCAGCTTAATTTTCTTCATTTTCATTGAGTCAAACTGTCCAAACATACGGCTTTTTCCTAGTCTTGTTTCTTCTAAAATTTGACAATATTAGATTTAAATACCATCTTACATTGTGCCTCTAAATTTTAAATTGGCAGATTTTCACAAAAAAAATTTTAATATGATTTATGTTTTCCCATATCAATATAATTAATTCATTACATATAACACTTGATGTAAGGTTATAAGCTGTACAGATTTTGAAAATATCTCATTTATTGCATTACAAAAGACAATATTAAGGCTCTGTTCTCGTTTCCTTTTTCTACTTAAAGGTCCAAAGAGGGTGACAGATCTAAAGAAACTGTGCATTAAAGTGCTATTCAGTTGTTTAAGAAATCATTAGAGAACAAGATAACTAGAAGAAATTATCTGGTACTTTTCAAATAATTAACTATTTTGATAATTAATAAACTGGAAGAATCAGAGGTTAAAGATATGGAACAAAGTCATGGTTAGTTATTTTAAAATAACAAATTGACCTAAAGGTTAATCAATGAAAATTATTCCCAGAAAGTCTCCTGTTAACATGGATTTATACAACTATACCATGTGGTATATGAATGCCTTGTGAATTATTTCCACATGTTTCCTTCTATTTCTCTCATGTTTGATGTAGAGTTAAATAAAAGGCCCCAAGTGCCATTTAAAACTCTTATGAGTTATTTGAAATTCAGAAAGATTTCAACAATTTTGATCACATTAGTAATTGCTTTCCTCATTGGGATAAACCCAGCTCTTGAAAAACCTGATACTAAGGCAGTAGACAGAGGCTGACTCATACAACACAATTACAAGCAAAGGGAGCAGAGGTCCACAGCTAAGGTTCTGGTTTTATGGATGTTTTCCTCAGGTTCACTGGTACAAATGTGCCCACCTTCTTCTGGATATGAAGTCAAAAAACTGAAAGTAAACGAAGAGACAAATGGCAGGGGAATGCTAAACTGTGTCAACCCACTATTTTCTTGATGCTGAATAATGGGGAAAACCTGTTTTTATCTTGGACCTTACACACAAAGTGACTCCTGCCCACTTAAAACTTTTAAAATGTCCTTGCCACTCTCTTCACTGCAGAACATCAATGGTGCACTCAGAATGCTGATCAGGCAGCAGGAACACCGGTCAATGAGAACACAAAGACTCACAAATGAATGGCAACACCAGGCAGCCATTCACACTAAGTATGCACACAAAGCATTTGGGGGACAAATTAAATCTTCGGTAGAAACATACTAAGAATGATTTGGTGCTTAAATTTATGCTTTGCGTGATTATTTAAGCAAAGATGGGAAAAAAGGGGGGGGGGTCCTAGTCATAAGAAGCTTGAAACAAAATTATAGACATCATGGCACTAGAGAAACATGGCACCTATTAAAGGAGATTCTCTCCTGATCAGAATCTTTGCAAGCAGACTGGGTTTTTTATTTATTCCTAAGAAAAGAGGAAGACGTAGACTTTGCATGGCTTTTGCAAATGACTGTATATAAATATGCACTCATTAGTCTGAACAGAGTTCTTATTATAGTGTATCAGTTTGGTCACTATCAAAAAATCCTTTGGTTGTTTTTGCAAAATACCAGGCTAAAATCTCCTCTAAGTATTGCTATAGTTAGGTAGCTGAATTTGACTATATCAAGGTGTTGAGTTAGGCTTCTAGTGAACAGAAAAGGAAAGCCAAATAGTCTGAATGGGGCATGTTACATAAACCCTAGCTTTACGAAAACAGATCAAAAGTAGGAAAGAAAAATTTTAAAGTTTTGCAATAGTCCTTAAATCTTTCTAGAATAAATTGTAATATATAAGTAATATACTCAATATGAATTTCAGTATACATGTTTGGATGAACTAGAAATATAATTTTATATTCTATAACAATTTAAATCAATTGCAAGCCTCCCAAGAAAGAAGACACCTACTCAATGAAATTTGGGTTTCTATTCTTCCTTCTTTAGGCTGTATCAAAGTTCAGAGCCATCAGAGATGGGAGAAGGGCATGGATTCTTGGATCCTCGAATTAGTTGGTAGCTCTGCAAAGCTCTTTATGGCTCCCAAATAACTACAAGGGAGCTTGTAGTCTTTTTTTTTTAAGGTTTTATATTATCCTCTGCCCAAGAGATAGACACAGATGATGCTACCTCCATGACCCATTAACATATTTGCATCTCATTTCTTCTATATCTCTCCCTTTTCCAGCCTAAGGGAATTATTTTCTAGACTAAAAATTAAGCTTAGAAGACCTCCCCCCTTGTTTCTCCTAAATATTTAGTCTAATGTTTGAACACTTTTCCTGTCCTAAATTTAGGCTTAGAATTTTGGAAACCAAAGTTAGGATAATGTATGGGGTTTCTCTTCTCTCTGTACTATCATACCTAGTCCCTGAGGGATTAAGAAAAGAATCCACTAGCTATTCCAATGGAGTATTTCACTCTAGGAAAAATAATCAGAGGGGAGAAAAATAATATTGGTTAATAGCTGAAATAGAAAGGTGCTTTTTTTCCCCATAAAGCCTTTATAATGAGATCACCAAAAGACGACTGTTCACTTTGAAATCCTAATATATACATCACATAAAATACTGCCACATGTATACTACTATGGCATGGCTTTTGGCTTTATATTATCAATTTTCATGAGCTATAAAATGCAAATTATGAATGAATGGTACCTGGAAGAATAGTTTGGGTTTAAAACTTGCTATTTAAGATCTTCCAAGAAAGAACACTTTTTAAAAACTTCCAAGCTAGCCCAAAATATTATGATTTCCACTTTCTAAATGTCACCATGTTCTAAGCCTTTTGCTTTTAATGATAAACAGAAATTTCTGAAGACATCCAGCAGTAGTCATGACATCAGACAGGAAAAGACAGCCCTCTGTATAACACATACCCAGGAGAGATGTCCTGCAGAGGAAATGTCACGAACAATGTTATGTCGGGGATTTCTCTAAACCTATCATTGCCAGGCACCTGTGCTCCAGGGCATCCATCCAATCAACCAGAGAGCAGGCACCTTGCCATTTCAGCAGATGGGTATTAGTGTTGAAGGCAAAGGAACCATGTACAGTATATATTTCAATTATAAGTGTGGAGACTTGGGAGTCCCAGTTGGAATCATGTCCATTCCTTTCTAAGCTGGTAACAAACTAGAGCTTATACCATCCAGAATGTGCTTTACACAGAATTAGCTTTCAGGAAAAATACACATTTGCAAAGGGAAGAACATATTTTGTATGACAAGTTGAGAATCAAAGGAAAGAACCTAAATATTCCTTAAAGAAATTTCCTAGGCTTCATATTTCTACTGAAACAGCATTGAAAAGACAGAGGAGAGGGAAAATTTCCACCACACAGATATATTATGGCAGAATTGTCAGAATTTTGAAAGCCTGTATATTCCTAACTGTCGGTGTGTTTCAGGTTTTTGAAGCGTTCTAGTCAAACAAACCTCAGAGGTGATGTGGCTTTTGGGACAGGGCCATCTTTCATGTTGGTCTATATATTCTAAGACAAAAGTTTCTGAGTTTATCCTTTCAGATCATGCTGACTTCTACATTGTTAAATTTTAGAAGTACTTCAAGTAAAAATATTTAGGTATCATAGTGATTAAAACTATTTACTGGCCAATCATTCTTTCCGTATATGATAACACAGAATACCAAATCATTCTGCATTTAACTATTTACCTAACCTCATTATTATCATCAAAAATTAAATGCTCCCTTAAGAGTTTACACATTATTCTGACCAGTCAGTATTATAAAACAAGCAGCCACACTTGGGCGAATTGTTGTGATTATCTAAAGAAATATCATCTAGATTGTTTCTTTGCTTTGGTATAAAAATACACAGAAGCCTTCTTAAAGATTCTAATCTGTTACAACTAACTTAGAAGTAGAAAAAGAGGGTTTTTTTTTTTTTTTGGTCTTACATCACTAAAAATATATCTATTATTGCACTTGGTATGTCATCAATTCTTATGAAATTGTTTTATGACACCTGAGGTTAGCATATCGGAAAAATGTCAGCATATCTTGGAATTCATCTAGCCCACGAAATGTCTCTAAGTTCTTGCTCAAGGATTCAACTATTTATTTTACTGGCCACAAGAAATGCTGGTATCCTTCTCCCGAGAAAAGTCACAGCTCAAGAGTCAAATGGGAATAAGGCATTGTGGAGGGTTCCTGTTGAACCACTCCCATGTGTGTTATGGTTATGTACCAGTGACATAGACTTAAGGCCACTGCACTTACTTCAAAACCTGATAGCTCTGCTTGTCTTCTAAAATGCTGCTTGAGGCTTACACCCCTTTAATAATTCATTCTGGTAACACAGAGACTGTAAAAAGTAGCACCTGCAACACTTGAGAGAGTTGTACATGCAACCAGATGGCTGAACCTGTCACCAGTGTACAAGTAATAGTAGCAACAAAAACACCCACAGCCCTACTATCTGTCCAATGTGGATTAAGAAGCTGTATGTATGTTCAATCTATTCCTAATCTTCCCATCATTTCCAGCTCAACTAGGCACCTGTCTTCCCTTTCCTTTAAGAGTCTTTGGGTTAAGTTTGAAACTCCCAGGCTGTTCTCACCATTATTCTAAAATAGAGGTCCCCATGGGCACGTGCCTAGCATAAGGCTGGCCTCAATCCGCATTCCCAGACAAGAAACAGACCTCCCAGCCCGTGAATAACCACCACATGCTGACTTACACTGGTATCCATCACACCACAGTCATTGCCTCCTAATAATGGCAGCTACCACATATTTGCACTTATTATGCATCGCATATTAACCTCTTACTAATATTGTTATATTGTTAGTAACTACCTTACTAATGGGAAATGCCCGGGCACAATTACTCAAGAAGACACAGTGAAGTAATTGGTGATCTTCACCCATCTATTGTATCACTGGAAATACAACCTCCTTAAATGAAGTATGATAAGGTTGTTTCACTGAAAGTCAAATACCACATATAGCGCTGCTGCTTGCTATGTGATTTTTTTCCTTTTTTTTTTCTGTAAAAGAGTGAACAACTTTTGGTAAGTGAGCACAAACAAAACCAAGTGTAATCTTCCCTCCATTTAGATGATAGTAGTTTGCATTCCTGGAAAGTCCAGTGTATTTAAAAAAAAAAAAAATTTGCATGTAGTTAGGTTCTACGCTTAGATAATTATAAAAAGGATTTTTACCAACATGAATGTCTTGGGAGTTTTAAAAATTAATTCAGGGAATAGTACCATCCTCCATGCTGGGACTGTCCCCCACATTGAAGGGTACCCAGCTGCCCTGCTTTCTACCCACTGAGTGCCACTGTCTTTTCTGATCCTGTGATCGTCAAAAACTCCCTCCAAGGGAAAATGCTGCCCTCACCCCACTTTGGGAAACACCATCTTAAAGAACAGACATTATTAATCCTATTTTACAGATTAAAGACCTGATTCTTGGACATTTAAATAATTTGCCTAAAGTCACAAAGCTAGAAAATGAGATTCATACCTAGGTCTCTCTTATTTCTGAAGAATGGGCTCTTCTCATTACGAACAACTGACTTCTTGAACTAATTGTTGCTCCATCTAGAAAATGCCCAAGTAATTTAATTAGGTAGGGCAGAAATGAGGAGTAAACAGTATCTAGCCTCAGACTCATATTTAAGAAATTTCTACCTATGGTAAGCTTTGAGTGAATAGGGAACTTCTGTGACTTTCTTATTTCTCTATCAGGTCATTTTCTCATCCGGTTTTCTAATTTCTATTTTGATTTTAAAATAGTTTAAATTGACCAAAATCCCTTACGAGTTTTAAGAAAATGAAGAAAATGAGCTATTATACCACCTGTTTTAGTGCTGTTTCATATACTATGGATGTTGCTTTTGCTACTCTAACATAATTCCAGGGGCAGCTACAACAGCAAGGATTCTTTAAATACTGAGTCCTTCCTTCAGTTGTAATCATCACCTTTCTTTCTCCTGAAAGAGTCCTCAAGTTCTTCACTTTGGTCCACACCATAGCCAAATACTCATTTGCCAAATCTATTCTCTCAATAGAAGACTACAAAGCAGGAATAAATAAAATCTTTAAAAAACATTTTTTTAAAAAGGGGGCGTCTGGGTGGCTCAGTTGGTTAAGCAGCTGCCTTCGGCTCAGGTCATGATCCCAGAATTCTGGGATCAAGCCCTGCATCAGGCTCCCTGCTCAGTGGGAAGCCTGCTTCTCCCTCTCCCTCTGCCTGCTCTGCCTGCTTGTGCTCTCTTGCTTTCTCTGTCAAATAAATAAATTAAATCTTAAAAAAAAAAAAGACTACAAAGTAGGGATTATCCCATCAATTAAAGATATTTTCTCAAACAATTCCTAAATAATAGCCATTAGTATTTCTAGTCTTCTGTTCCTAGAAACAGTCACACAGTGGTTCCCCAACTTGAATGTGCATCAGAATGATCAGGAAGGTGTGTTCAAATACAGCTGGCTGGGCCCTACCAGCAATCAGAGTTTTTGATTCTGGAGATTTAGGTTTAGGGTCAGGTACAAGCAGGTTCCCAGGAACTGTTGGTACTGCTCTTCTGGGAATCATACTCGGCAAACCATTAAAGAAAACTTCCCTCCAGTGCTATAGTACATAAAAGGTATATGATGACTAAGAAACAAACTATACATTCTTATGCACATTCCAACACAATATTGAACAAACTGGTGCTGGAACCTTCATTACAGTTATTTAAAAGAAATCCTTGAACTCCTGTTATGAGGTGATAAGGAGGTGTGACCGTCTAAACAAAGTTCCCATACCTAGAACCTAGCTACTTTAATGAGGAGCCTTATTACCCAGAGAAGTCATGCTATAGTAAACGTAGCAACACCTAAAATTTTAATAATACAATATTAGTAATAACAACAACTTATATTTATTGAATATTTACTATAGTCACTAAGTATATACTTGGTATAAGTGTACTATGCACTTTCCCTGAATTATTTCACTTAATATTAGCCTTGTAAGATGCAGTTACTGTTAATTCCTATTTTACAGTTGAGTAAATCAAGACACAGTCAGTTTATATAATACGCTCAAGGTCTCAGAGCCAGAGAACTTGCTCTGTCTGCCTCTAAAACAGAAGTGCCTACTCACCCTACTAAAAATGTTCCCCTCAACAAATCTTCCTCCTCTTCTCTTCATTAGGCGTTCACATTGACAAGATCCTATCAGCTATGAGATATGGTTTTTCATGAACTTGACAACCATTAACATACTTTTTCTTGGAGCATCATGTCTAAAAGGTCAGATTTGCATATGATAAAAGTACATGAGGCTAATTAAAAAATTCATGATCTTTTGAACTGGATCCTAAAATCAAACTGATCTGACAACAAACTCTTGGGCAATAGGACCACGGGGACAATAAAAAGTTGTCCATATGCAGTATGTATTTGTCAAGTTCATAGGTCTCACGTGACGATGAACTGTGATAAATTCACAACATTAACACAGTTTGTATTAATGCTTGCCATTATTATGTAAATGTGGCTTTCACCTAAATTAGGACTCTGAGAGATCACCAAGCAAAACATGGTTTGAATATTTTAGTAACAGTCACCTGATATGGGAGGAGTTTTAAAAGAACCTAAAAATTACAGTGAGCACCTACCTTTATCTAGTCTCTTCAGCCACATCATAACTGAGGTAAAGGGCTCTAAATAAGGAAAAAAGAGCAGTCGGAGTGAATATTTGCTTCATAGTAAGAAAAAAAAGAAAACTTCTTTTAATAAATGACTGTAAATGTTAATAAAATGTCAGTAGGGTAAGTGATCAACTGTTGTGACATTAAGAATAAGAATTAAGTAATACATATTCTAAAAGGTTAGCTCACAATTGGGGTGTCATTTTACTTCATTCATGTTACAGCCTATAAATATACCGTCTATAAACACAGTCTGGAAACACACAATGACGAATACAACCATCAATCATTGTAGCAAAATATTCTTCAACCAAAGTCCTCACCTTTTGATAGAAAAAAAAAATCTATAGTGTGACTTCTTAAAATTTTTATGGCAACATTGAAGCTTTATTTTCAAATTAATTGTGCCTTCTTTGATTCTTAACAGCACTCTCAGGTTACCTTTAAATATCCAGGTTTCCAAATAACTGGGTCATGAAATCTTTTGAAAACTGACTTCCTACTATCATTTCGAGGAATTCACCTTTAATTAACAGGAAAAAAATTGATTTGCCTCCAGGTCTTCCTTGTGAGAGAGAACTTTTTACTGAAGGCACAGCTTAAAACAAAATTTTCTCAGTTGATTCATAACAGAACAATACACTGACACGTTGTAAGAAAGTCAAAGACTGATTTGCAGTTAATATCTTCCACCCAGCATGACAATTCAAAAGACTCACTCCTAAAAAAAAAAATAGACTTGAGATTATTTTATCATTTCAACAGAAACTCACCTAACTTGGAATCATAAATTGAACAGGTGGAAATTTTGTAATGGTATTTCCCCACTTGTTTTTCTAATGGTGGCATTAATTTTTCGCTGCATCTGAGCAAGGTGAAATAAAAACAGATTAAAAACGACAAACACAATGGGCAAAAACAAATGTTCTTTTTCCTTTTCTCAAGTTATGCTGGCATGATTTTTTTTTTTTAGTTTTTTAAAAACATTTTATTTATTTGAGAGAGAATGAGTGAGAGGGAGAGAAGGAGCAGGTGAAGGGGCGGAGGGAGAGGAAGGAGCTGACTCCCCCACTGAGCAGGGAGCCTGATGCGGGGTTCAGTCTCAGGACCCCAAGATCATGACGTGAACCAAAGGCAGATGCTTAGCTGACAGAGCCACCAAGATGCCCCTTTACAGGCGTGATTTTAAAGGAAGGGTGAATAGATATTCTCAATTCCAGTTCTCTAGCAGTTTTGATGTCTACCTAATTCTGAACACCTGTGGATTGTGGCTGAGACCAGAAAGGGAGGAAGAAGAGTGAGAGCTGTGGGGGAGCTGAGGACAAAGGGAAAGGAAAACAGGACAGCAAGGGAGAAAGAGGTGAAAACAAATTGGGGCTGAGGCCAGAAAGAGCCAGAAGACTTTGTCTAATAAAATACACTGAAAATGAATGAAGAGTGGAGAAGCAAAAATCATGAAGGAAAGTGAGATCATGACAAACTGTCTTAAGGATTCTGGAGCATCCAATACCTTGATTACTCTCCCTGCAAATAAGGTCGTATCATATCATTCGTAAAGCTCATATTGAGATAGTAAATGTTCTATACCATCATTTATAATACTCATTATTTTAAAGTCTCAGCCATATATAAACACATGACCAAGAAAGTTCATTACATCTTCTAATCATTAACTGGAATGAAGATACTGGAATACACAATAATAATATTTCTAGTAAAGCAGAAAGGTACATGAAGTATATTTATCTAACAAGACATTTTTACTTTTACGTTTTTGGGAGAAAGATTTTATTTATTCATTTGAGAGAGACGGAAAGAGAGAGAGAGCATGAGTTGGGGTTTGGGGGAGAGGCAGAGGGAGAGGGAGAAGCAGACTCCCTGCTGAGCAGGGAGCTTGATGTGGGGCTCCCAGGACCCAGAGATCATGACCTAAGCCAAAAGCAGGCACTTAACCATCTGAGCAGCCCAGGCACCCCTGTATCTACTTCTTAAACACTCAGAAGTGATCATTTAAAAGTTATGAAAGGGGGCACCTGGGTGGCTTGGTGGGTTAAAGCCTCTTCCTTCAGCTCAGGTCATGATCCCAGGGTCTTGGGATCGAGCCCCGCATCGGGCTCTCTGCTTAGCAGGAAGCCTGCTTCCTCCTCCCTCTCTGCCTGCTTGTGATCTCTATCAAATAAATAAATAAAATCTTTAAATTTATGAAAGGGTGAATTTTATTCCATCATTTTAAAATCATTTAAGTTTTATAAGCCAAATACGATTTTTGCAAGTATAAATTTTGTTAAAAGTGATTTAACAAATGAGCAAAAAGATCTTAATCATTTTGTCCCCCAAAGCACTCTCTACATGCATTCATTATAGAACACATAGTTATTATCCTCAAAATATTTTGTGAAATTATTGTTTGAAAGGAGGTCACTTATCACATCCAAAAGTAGAGGCACCTTCTCCAGAGAGGGTCTCTGCAAAAATGCCAAGGCACTGTCACAACATTCAGTAAATAATTTTATCCTCAACCAGGTTAACCAAGTAATCAGACAAAAGGGAGAAAATCATACTCAGGAACAATGAATCTTGCGACTGATGGCTATTCTGATTGTAAGATAAATAGCAAAATATCAGAAGAGTTGGTTTCATAAAGTCTGTTCTCCATAAGCTGTAATCATATTTTAAATTGTATATGTCCCAATATGTGTTATTAACTCCTGTCTGATAATAATGATTCAAAAAGCAAAAACATTTATATATGCTCTTATGTGAATGCATTTATTGTCTTAACGATTTTCGTGAATTCAGAGAAGGGCCAAATAGAGATCCAGTTATATACCCTCACAACCTTAGGCAACAGGCATACCTAACTACTTCCAAAATCTTGAAGCAGAACATAATATCCTTTTATAAAACTTTGATAACTATGATCCTCTTAATTTCTGAAGTGGTGTACATGATTGCTAACTAATGTTCTCCTTTATTTACATGTCCACTAAACTTTCATGATAATAAATAAATAAATAAATAAATAATAAATTCTGGCCACAGATTCTAGCCTTGATCTGTTGGTTTGCCCTAGGACACCTGGCATCACATACCCAGCACGCTGAACAACCAAGTGGAAATAGCCTAGAGCTGGTGTCAGACTGGTCTGCAGCAGCCCACAGGCAACAGCCAACCCGATCCCAATGCTTTGCTGAGGTGCATTATTTATAGCCCCTGGTGACTGCAAGCCACATTACACTGCATTACACAAGTATTGCATCCGTGGTTTAGGACTGGAGAAGAAATAGATTTTATTAAATACAGTTCATATTCGATAAGAAAAAGGAAATAAATCATCTGTGCACTCCACAAGGAGAGTACTCTAACATCTATCTAAAAAGCTATTAATAATTATCCTTTCAGTGTGGAAGCACTTGATGCTATTTTTGTGCAAGTTTTAGATCACAGATCACACTGGAATGCCAGTTAGATATTTCTGGTTCTGGCCAGGCCTGAGTCACTTCATAAAATCCTAAATAAGAACTGCTTTCACTGCTGACACTGGCCATCTGCTGCTGTGCCAACCTGGATAAAAGCACCTCTATACATGGGTGTAAGGAGTCAGCATGGTGTGCCTGAGGTAGAAACAAAACCCTTCCACGGTTCAAACCCTGTGCTCTTAAGCAGCAAGTCCCATATCACCTCTTTTCTTCCAGTAAGCATTGGGTATTTCTTAGAACAAATAATAGTAGATCTGTAAACTTCCTTCCAATACTTTTTAATCTTCCATAACTCCAGATATATATGTTCAGACATAAAATCAAATTTCTTTCCCAGAACCCTCACAACAATTCCTCATTAAACATACTGAGAGCTTATTAGGTGGCAGGCACCTGCTGAAGTGTTTTGCATGCATACTCTTCTAATAATCACAACAACCCAATGAGAAGTAATCAGAAGCAGCTACCAGCACAATATTGCTACCTTTCCTTTGGTTATTTAGTTCAGTAGTTTCCTAATTGTGTGTACTTAGGTTGGTATATTTTCCTATAAAGCAGATTTTGTGTTTTTTTTGTTGTTGTTCTGTTTTGTTTTGTTTTTAAGGAGAGCTAAAAAACAAAAACAAAAACCCAGAAGGAAACTGGAAGGAAATAGTGAGAGAAAGGAAAAGAAGAGTAAATATGCATAAGGAATCATTTAAGTTTTATAAGCCAAATACAATTTTTGCAAGTATAAATTTTGTTAAAAGTGATTTAACAAATGAGCAAAAGATCTTACTCATTTTGTCCCCCACAGCACTCTCTATGTGCATTCATTATAGAACACAGAAGAACATATTATAATTCTAGGTTTTCATATCTTTCACTCTGTGAAGGCAGGGACCATCCCAATCAATCTGTATTCACAGTGGCCAACTTAATGTCCAGCATTTAGTAGTCACACAAAAATGCTTTTTGAGTGAATGACGACTGAATGGTCTTAAAGAACCAATGTTTTCACGATCCTCAAGAAGTCCAGAGTAGACCCTTAGAAGCCATCCTGGAAGATACCAACTTTCCAAGGAAGTTCCTTGAAAAAAATTAATGTCCAAGCAAACGTACTTGGTTGACCCTCTTTGCCAGCCCAGGATATCAAATTTCTTATCTATTTTAATACTTGAAATAAATGCTAGAAATCCTTCTTTGCTAAAAATAGCAGGCCCTCTAGTATTTCTCCCTTCTTCACCTTACCTAAATGCTTATACAATATATCTGAAAGGCTTACGCAGTATGAAAGAAACAACTCTCCTCTGAAACAGAAGTGAGGTGATTATGTGAGGTAGTAACAAATCCCTGAGAATGCCAGATTGGGAATGATTTGCCTTTTTTGGTTATTAACACATCATGAGTTGAAACTTTGTGCTATGATTTTTTTGGATAACTTTGAGATATAATTCAAATATACTACAAATTACCTATTTAAAAAGTACAGTTCAATGGTTTTAGCACACTCACAGAGTCGTTGTTCAACAAATGTTAATGCTTTCCTATCCATTGGCTTCAGTAGTAACCTTTCTGGTCCATGCATCTGTACAGATCATAGGAATGCCTTCAGGAAGATGAATGCAACTTCTTACGTGCTCCATTTCTTAGGCAGTCTAGATTATGACATCAGGCTTTAAACTTATAAGCTCAACCATTGTTTCCAGAATATAATCTTTATCCTAATGCCAGGTTGCCTGAATGAGACAAATTCACCATCCACCAAGACCTGGCAACTGAGCTCTTGTCAACAGTCTAGATTTCCTATGGTACATATGGAGATGTGCAGCACAAATCCCATTCAGATAAAGATAGGCTGCCCAGTGAAGGGAATCTGGTCAACAGATGGCCTTCAATTCTCAACACTTTTAGGGTTTGCCTCAGTTGCAAAGAGTTGCCTGGCCCAGAATCCCATATTTCTTGGATAACCAATATCCAATCACTGAGAGAGCCATGAGTCAGCCTTTTGGTCTGACAGACACTGTGACTGGCAATATTTATTCCAGAACTTTCTTCAGGGTGGGCTGAGATTTTTATGGGCTGCTTCACAGTTTGGCTTTTTTTCTCTTTCCAATACTGCTCCTTCTCCTTCCTTTTTACAGGTGTTAATCTCTAATAAACATCTCACACCTCAGATTCCATCTTAGTATCTTAGGAGTCCTGGCTGTTCTTAAGAATGGTCTGAGGAAGCAGGCAATAAGACAGTTTTGAGGCTGGATCACTTATGCCCAGCTAGCAATGAATGCCTGCCTCATCAACGGCAGAGATGAACCACCAATAAGGCCTGGCAGAAAGTGTTAATCCAGTTTTAAAACTTTCACTGGAGGTGATTAGGTGGGTGTACTGGTGAAAAGGAGTGCATTGGGTACAGCCTATCAGGCATTTGAGACATATAGAGGAAATAGTAGCTATAAAGGTAATAGGATTAGATGACTATTTCTAAGTCCATTGATGCTCTGCAGAAAGGTATTGTACAGTGAAGGGTAAGTAATAGGCAGTTAAAATCCAGATATGAAAGCTAGTGAAACTCTTTGGTGACATACATACAAAGAAATTCTAGTTATTCAAAGGGGAGGGCAGAGAAGGTTGCAGACCAAGACTAGGACTACTTAATAGTATGAATGACTTTATTTCAAAGAAGATTAAACACAAAAACCAAGATAAGTCTACTATCTGTAGTTCAAAGAAATGTGTGGGTTTGTTGGAAAAACCTGAAAACTGCTATAAGACCTAGCCAGTGTGAACTGAAAGGAGCAGGGGAATAGCATGGAAGTGAATTTTGAGGGTATTTGAACATTGCATTGGATAGGGAAGAGTCTATTGACTTTTATCTCCCTATACAGATCCACCTGGAAAAGACCCCAAGGGCATAGGGTGAAATTGCTACCAGGATAGCTCCTAGGAGCATGGAAAAAGTGATGGCTCATTCTGAGCAAAAGTGAAGTGCCAGAATTGTAGCAGGTAGTGAAAAAAGCAATAAAGGACTCAGGGAAGTAGGTATCTAGGAATGAATATATCATGTAAGGTTGGAAGACCCACCAGATGATCGCGTTCCGTAAAAATGCCCAGATGATTACACACTATCTACTAAGGCCATAGGAATGCAGTGGTGACAGGGATAACAATACTACCAAAAAGTATAGTGGTGTCTCCTCTTCAAGTCAGGGCTGCCAATAGGAAAGGGTTGTTACATAAACTGGCTTACTGATGGCAAAAGAGAGAATAGGATCCTAAAACCAAAGAGCTAGGTAATAGCACTTAACCTCCAGAAACCAAGGAGTTGCAATCATTATAATGACTAAACAGGTCTAATTTCCAGTGAAGAGACCAAGCTGCAAAATGCTATAGAGATAAGTAATAGAGCACAATATCCTACGGGTCACAGAGTTATATAGCCATCAAAGGTGCCTCTCCATTGTAACAGCAGAAGAAATAAAATATGAATGACCAGAGAGCTGAGGACTGCTGGGTCAATAAAAAGTAATGATCCACTTCCATTTTTCAGACTTGAGCTATTTCCCACACCATAACACAATCACTGAAGAGATGGTTGGATCCTTAGAAGAAAGGAAATATACCAACTTTACCCAGAGATTCCTTCATCTATGGCCATTTACTCATACAACTATACCTTGTAGGAAGAAGATACACAGACATTTTAAGGGAATTTTCACATGAGGTCAGAGTTAATACTGGAGATATCTGGAGACCTAAAATGTCAAGGTCTCCTTGGAAGAGTTGGGGGCATGTGTGAAAGAGTTGCTAAATTGGAATTAGAAGTGGAAGAGATTTATTGAGAGAAACTTCTGTGAAAGATAAAGAAAAAACAAATAGGAGTAGGCAAAGAGAGTCTTCAGTTTTGTCCCAGAACTATGTTAATTATCTGGCACTCTTTCATATATGTAGGATCATCTAATCGTCATACAAAATACCACTTGATCCATTACACTGGTGACTTTTTGTTGGAGGGGCCAGATGAGCAAGAGATTGCTAGCATGTTCGAGGTCTTGGTAAGTCACATGCATGCCAGAGGCAAGAAAATAAACTTTATTAAGATACAGGAGACTGCCGCCATGATAAATTTTTAGGAGTCCAATGATCAGGGTGTGCCAAGACATCCTCTTAAAGTAAAAACCAGGAGGGGGAGGAGTCAAGATGGCAGAGAAGTAGCAGGCTGAGACTACTTCAGGTAGCCGGAGATCAGCTAGATAGCTTATCTAAAGATTGCAAACACCTACAAATCCAACGAGAGATCGAAGAGAAGAAGAACAGCAATTCTAGAAATGGAAAATCAACCACTTTCTGAAAGTAGGACTGGCGGAGAAGTGAATCCAAAGCGACGGGGAGATAGACTGCGGGGGGAGGGGCCGGCTCCCAGCAAGTGGCAGAGCAACGGAGCACAAAATCAGGACTTTTAAAAGTCTGTTCCGCTGAGGGACATCACTCCAGAGGCTAAACCGGGGTGAAGCCCACGCGGGGGCAGCATGGCCTCAGGTCCCACAGGGTCACAGAAGGATCGGGGGTGTCTGAGTGTCCCAGAGCTTGCAGGTATTAGAACAGGGAACCGGGCTACAGAGACAGAGCCGAGGAGTGAGCTCTAAGCTCGGGGTTACCTTGAACCGGTCGCAGGCTCGGTCAGCTCCGAGCATGGCCGGAGGCCAGGGTGACGGGAGTAATTGGGCGCTATTCTCTGGGGGTGCAATGAGGAGTGGGGCCCCGAGCTCTCGGCTCCTCTGGGCCGGAGACTGAGAGGCCACCATCTTCATTCCCATCCTCCGGAACTCTACGGAAAGCGCTCAGGGAACAAAAGCTCCCGAAAGCAAACCCAAGCAGATTACTCAGCCCAGCCCCTGGTAAGGGCGGTGCAATTCCGCCTGGGGCAAAGACACTTGAGAATCACTACAACAGGGCCCTCCCCCAGAAGATCAACAAGAAATCCAGCCAGGACCAAGTTCACCTACCAAGGAGTACAGTTTCAATACCAAGGAGAGCGGCGGAATTCCAGAGGAGGACAAAGCAAAGCACGGAACTTATGGCTTTCTCCCCATGATTCTTTAGCCTTGCAGTTAATTTAATTTTTTTTTTCTTTTTCAATTTTTTTTTCTCTTCTTCTGCTAAATTTTTTTTAACTTTTACCCTTTTCTTTTTTAACGTTCTTGAACTAGTTTATCTAATATATATATATTTTCTTTTTTATATTTTTTCTTTATTCATTTTCTTTTTTTAATTGTTTTTTTTTTTTCTTTCTGAACCTCTTTTTATCCCCTTTCTCCCCCCTCATGATTTGGGATCTCTTCTGATTGGTTAAAGCATATTTTCCTGGGGTTGTTGCCATCCTTTTAGTATTTTACATGCTCCTTCACATACTCTTATCTGGACAAAATGACAAGGCGGAAAAATTCACCACAAAAAAAAGAACAAGAGGCAGTACCAAAGGCTAGGGACCTAATCAATATAGACATTGATAATATGTCAGATCTAGAGTTCAGAATGACAATTCTCAAGGTTCTAGCCGAGCTTGAAAAAGGCATGGAAGATATTAGAGAAATCCTCTTGGGAGGTATAAAAACGCTTTCTGGAGAAATAAAAGAACTAAAATCTAACCAAGTTGAAATCAAAAAAGCTATTAATGAGGTGCAATAAAAAATGGAGGCTCTCACTGCTAGGATAAATGAGGCAGAAGAAAGAATTAGCGATATAGAAGACCAAAGGACAGAGAATAAAGAAGCTGAGCAAAAGAGGGACAAACAGCTACTGGATCACGAGGGCAAAATTCGAGAGATAAGTGACACCATAAGACGAAACAACATTAGAATAATTGGGATTCCAGAAGAAGAAAGAGAGAGGGGAGCAGAAGGTATATTGGAGAGAATTATTGGAGAGAATTTCCCCAATATGGCAAAGGAAACAAGCATCAAAATCCAGGAGGTTCAGAGAACCTCCCTCAAAATCAATAAGAATAGGTCCACACCCCATCACCTAATACTAAAATTTACAAGTCTTAGTGACAAAGAGAAAATCATGAAAGCAGCCCAGGAAAAGAAGTCTGTAACATAAAATGGTAAAAACATTAGATTGGCAGCAGACTTATCCACAGAGACCTGGCAGGACAGAAAGAGCTGGCATGATATATTCAGAGTATTAACGAGAAAAACATGCAGCCAAGAATACTATATCCAGCTAGGCTATCATTGAAAATAGAAGGAGAGATTAAAAGCTTCCAGGACAAACAAAAACTGAAAGAATTTGCAAACACCAAACCAGCTCTACAGGAAATATTGAAAGGGGTCCTCTAAGCAAAGAGAGAGCCTAAAAGTAGTAGATCAGAAAGGAACCAGAGACAATATACAATAACAGTCACCTTTCAGGTAATACAATGGCACTAAATTCATATCTCTCAATAGTTACCCTGAATGTTAATGGGTTAAATGCTCCAATCAAAAGACACAGGGTATCAGAATGGATAAAAAAACAAAACCCATCTATATGCTGCCTACAAGAAACTCATTTTAAACCTGAAGACACCTCCAGATTTAAAGTGAGGGGGTGGAAAAGAATTTACCATGCTAATGGACATCAGAAGAAAGCAGGAGTGGCAATCCTTATATCAGATCAATTAGATTTTAAACCAAAGACTATAATAAGAGATGAGGAAGGACACTATATCATACTCAAAGGAACTGTCCAACAAGAAGATCTAACAATTTTAAATATCTATGCCCCTAACGTGGGAGTAGCCAACTATATAAACCAATTAATAACAAAATCAAAGAAACACATCAACAATAATACAATAATAGTAGGGGACTTTAACACTCCCCTCACTGAAATGGACAGATCATCCAAGCAAAAGATCAACAAAGAAATAAAGGCCTTAAATGACACACTGGACCAGATGGACATCACAGATATATTCAGAACATTTCATCCCAAAGCAACAGAATACACATTCTTCTCTACAGCACATGGAACATTCTCCAGAATAGATCACATCCTCGGTCCTAAATCAGGTCTCAACCGTTATCAAAAGATTGGAATCATTCCCTGCATATTTCAGACCACATTGCTCTGAAGCTAGAACTCAATCACAAGAGCAAATTTGGAAAGAACCCAAATACATGGAGACTAAACAGCATCCTTCTAAAGAATGAATGGGTCAACCAGGAAATTAAAGAAGAATTGAAAAAATTCATGGAAACAAATGATAATGAAAATACAATGGTTCAAAATCTGTGGGACACAACAAAGGCAGTCCTGAGAGGAAAATATATAGCAGTACAAGGCTTTCTCAAGAAACAAGAAAGGTCTCAAGTACACAACCTAACCCTACACCTAAAAGAGCTGGAGAAAGAACAAGAAAGAAACCCTAAACCCAGCAGGAGAAGAGAAATCATAAAGATCAGAGCAGAAATCAATGAAATAGAAACCAAAAAAAGCAATAGAACAAATCAACGAAACTAGGAGCTGGTTCTTTGAAAGAATTAATAAGATCGATAAACCCCTGGCCAGACTTATCAAAAAGAAAAGAGAAAGGACCCAAATAAATAAAATCATGAATGAAAGAGGAGAGATCACAACGAACACCAAAGAAATACAGACAATTATAAGAACATACTATGAGCAACACTATGCCAACAAATTTGACAATCTGGAAGAAATGGATGCATTCCTAGAGACATATAAACTACCACAACTGAACCAGGAAGAAATAGAAAGCCTGAACAGACCCATAACCAGTAAGGAGATTGAAACAGTCATCAAAAATCTCCAAACAAACAAAAGCCCAGGGCCAGATGGCTTCCTGGGGGAATTCTACCAAACATTTAAAGAAGAACTAATTCCTATTCTCCTGAAACTGCTCCAAAAAATAGAAATGGAAGGAAAACTTCCAAACACATTTAATGAGGCCAGCATCACCTTGATCCCAAAACTGGACAAGGATCCCATCAAAAAAGAGAACTACAGACCAATATCCTTGATGAACACAGATGCGAAAATTCTCACCAAAATACTAGCCAATAGGATTCAACAGTACATTAAAAGGATTATTCACCACGAACAAGTGGGATTTATTCCAGGGTTGCAAGGTTGGTTCATCATCCACAAAACAATCAATGTGATACAACACATTAATAAAAGAAAGAACAAGAACCATATGATTCTCTCAATAGATGCTGAGAAAGCATTTGACAAAGTACAGCATCCCTTCCTGATCAAAACTCTTCAAAGTGTAGGGATAGAGGGCACATACCTCAATATTATCAAAGCCATCTATGAAAAACCCACCGCAAATATCATTCTCAATGGAGAAAAACTGAAAGCTTTTCTGCTAAGGTCTGGAACACGGCAGGGATGTCCGTTATCACCACTGCTATTCAACATAGTACTAGAAGTCCTAGCCTCAGCAATCAGACAACAAAAGGAAATTAAAGGCATCCAAATCGGCAAAGAAGAAGTCAAACTATCACTCTTCGCAGATGATATGATACTATATGTGGAAAACCCAAAAGACTCCACTCCAAAACTACTAGAACTTGTACAGGAATTCAGTAAAGTGTCAGGATATAAAATCAATACACAGAAATCAGTTGCATTTCTCTAAACCAACAACAAGATAGAAGAAAGAGAAATTAAGGAGTCAATCCCACTTACAATTGCACCCAAAACTATAAAATAGCTAGGAATAAACCTAACCAAAGAGGCTAAGAATCTATACTCAGAAACTATAAAGTACTCATGATAGAAATTGAGGAAGACAGAAAGAAATGGAAAAATGTTCCATGCTCCTGGATTGGAAGAATAAATATTGTGAAAATATGCTACCTAAAGCAATCTACACATTTAATGCAATTCCTATCAAAGTACCATCCATTTTTTTCAAAGAAATGGAACAAATAATCCTAAAATTTATATGGGACCAGAAAAGACCTCGAATAGCCAAAGGAATATTGAAAAAGAAAGCCAAAGTTGGTGGCATCACAATTCCAGACTTCAAACTCTATTACAAAGCTGTCATCATCAAGACAGCATGGTACTGGCACAAAAACAGACACATAGATCAATGGAACAGAATAGAGAGCCCAGAAATGGACCCTCAACTCTATGGTCAACTCATCTTTGACAAAGCAGGAAAGAATGTCCAATGGAAAAAAGACAGCCTCTTCAATAAATGGTGTTGGGAAAATTGGACAGCCACATGCAGAAAAATGAAATTGGTCCATTTCCTTACACCACACACGAAAATAGACTCAAAATGGATGAAGGACCTCAATGTGAGAAAGGAATCCATCAAAATCCTTGAGGAGAACACAGGCAGCAACGTCTTCGACCTCAGCCGCAGCACCATCTTCCTAGGAACATCTCCAAAGGCAAGGGAAGCAAGGGCAAAAATGAACTATTGGGATTTTATCAAGATCAAAAGCTTTTGCACAGCAAAGGAAACAGTGAACAAAACCAAAAGACAACTGACAGAATGGGAGAAGATATTTGCAAATGACATATCAGATAAAGGGCTAGTGTCCAAAATCTATAAAGAACTTAGCAAACTCAACACCCAAAGAACAAATAATCCAATCAAGAAATGGGCAGAAGACATGAACAGACATTTCTGCAAAGAAGACATCCAGATGGCCAACAGACACATGAAAAAGTGCTCCATATCACTCGGCATCAGGGAAATACAAATCAAAACCACAATGAGATATCACCTCACACCAGTCAGAATGGCTAAAATTAACAAGTCAGGAAATGACAGATGCTGGCGAGGATGCGGAGAAAGGGGAACCCTCCTACACTGTTGGAGGGAATGCAAGCTGGTGCAACCACTCTGGAAAACAGCATGGAGGTTCCTCAAAATGTTGAAAATAGAACTACCCTATGACCCAGCAATTGCACTGCTGGGTATTTACCCTAAAGATACAAACGTAGTGATCCGAAGGGGCACGTGCACCTGAATGTTTATAGCAGCAATGTCTACAATAGCCAAACTATGGAAAGAACCTAGATGTCCATCTACAGACGAATGGATAAAGAAGATGTGGTATATATACACAATGGAATACTATGCAGCCATCAAAAGAAATGAAATCTTGCCATTTGCGACGACGTGGATGGAACTAGAGGGTATCATGCTTAGCGAAATAAGTCAATCGGAGAAAGACAACTATCACATGATCTCCCTGATATGAGGGAGAGGAGATGCAACATGGGGGTTAAGGGGGTAGGAGAAGAGTAAATGAAACAAGATGGGATTGGGAGGGAGACAAACCATAAGTGACTCTTAATCTCACAAAACAAACTGAGGGTTAATGTGGGGAGGAGGGTTGGGGGGTGGGGTTATGGACATTGGGGAGGGTATGTGCTATGGTGAGTGCTGTGAAGTGTGTAAACCTGGCGATTCATAGACCTGTACCCCTGGGGATAAAAATATATGTTTATATAAAAAAAAAAAAGATACCCTGACTTCTTAAAAGTAAAAAAAAAAAAAAAAAAAAGTAAAAACCAAATGATCACATCTTGTGTATCTTACCATGAATAAAACAGCGTCACACTGGTGGGCCTCTTCCATCTCTGGAATCAGTACATTCTACTTCTATAACCAGGATGATAAGACTATCAGCTTTAAGTGGGTTGCACAGTGGGAAAGAGCTCTGCTTCAGGTCTTGGCTGCAGTGCAGGCAACCCTCACACTTGGACTATAGGATTGGGCACACACTGGGGTGTGGGAGGTGTCAGTGGTGGGAAGAGATGCCATATGGCAAGTTCCAGTGGGAGAATCATAAAATGGGTCCCCTGAAATTTGGGGGCAAGGTCTTGCCATCTGCGATACAGAATTACACATCTTTTGAAAAATAGCTTCTGGCATGTCACTGGCCTGTAGTAAAGATGGAATGCCTGACCATGACTCAGCAAGTGAACATATGGCCAGAGCTATCCATCATGAGTGAAGTCTTCCAAGACTCACCAACTAGAAGGTACTGTGGACCCAGGAGCAATCCATCATAAGGTGAAAATGGTATATCTGTGACTGAGCACAAGTAGGATTGGAATCAAGTATGGTTATACCATGGTCCTCCTTCAGCTCACTCATATAGCTGTATGGGGAATCTTTTGTAGCCAGCTAAAGGAGGAGGAAATCCTCCCAATGGACAGATTAGGTGCAATGCACCTTGTCATTCATTTTAGCTAAAACTAGTGAGGTTATAATATATTCAGACCTATGGACAATAGTGAAAGTCCTGATCAACTCTGCAGGGATGTGAAAAGAATATTAGAAGGTGGAGTACAAGGAGGTCAGATTGGACATGTGGAATATCTATCAGATGGACATATGTGAATAATGTGAAGTGAATACCTATGTATAAGTTCTTGCCCACTAAAGATTTAGTAATCAACCAAGTAGACAAAATAATTCAGCCAGTTAATGTCAGCCAGCTCTGTCATCAGCCACATCAGTGCTGGCTTGAGAAACACATGAATAAAATGGTCATAGTGGCAGAAAAGGAGATCATGAATGTACCAATATCATGGACTCCCACTTACGAAGGCCAGTTTAGCTACTGAATTTCCAACCTGCGAGCAACACACATTAATGTGAAGCCCCTGATATAGCACTATTGTTTGAGTCCATTCATCCAAGTGAGCCAAATGATCCTAGAAGGATCATTAGTTTATATTCATATGACTAGATATAACATTATTCTAAACATGAGTTTGCTTACTTCACCCAGAGGCCTCAGCCAACACTCTGAGGGATTATGCAATGGCTGATATACTAGTATGGAATCCAACATAACATTTCTTCTGACTAGGACACCACTTTACAAGATAGGAAGTGCCACCATGGGCTCAACCCCCAAGACATTCACTGGTTATATCACAAACCACTCTATACAGACACTACTGGCCTAGTAGAGCTTTGGAATGCCCTGTTGAATGAACAGCTGGAAGCTCCAAATGAGAGGCAAAACTCTGTGAGGAAGACCTACTATCCTGCAGAATTCAGTATTTACAATGAATTGAAGAACTTTATATAGCAATGTGTACAGGAAGAATTCATGGACCCAAGAAACAAGAAGTAGAAACAAGAAATGCCCCAGTTACTATTCTATCAAATGAGGCACATAGAACTTTGTGCTCTCTGTCCCTGCAACTCTGTGCTTTGCAGGGTTAAAGGTCCTAATGTAGAAAGGGTGACACCATCAAAGACCTACAATCTATGATTGCTGTCTGAAGACTTGGGGCAAGAAGAGTCATCATCGTCTTGGCAGGAATAATTGAATTCGGTCCTCAGGAAGAGATAAGACAGCTGTTACACAACGGGGCTAGAAGTACATGTAGGACCCAGCTAAGCCACCAGATGGCCTCGTGGTACTCCCTTGCCCAACTGTGAGTGGAAATAGGCAGACTGAGCTATACAGGCCTGAGAAGAGCATGGTGACCAAGAGATTGGGGGTCTCCTCATTGAAAGTCTGGGTGATGTTATCAGATAAGACACCAGGTCTAGCAGAGGTAGTGGCTGAAAATACAAGGAATCTAAAGGGAGTAGGTGGGGGTGAAAAAAAGTAGTAACTGTGGCCTTGAGATCAACTGCAGCAGTGGAGATGGAGTTGATTCTGTTACTCTCCCTCCTTTATATTTCCCCTCAGAAAAAGAGGCCCACCAGAATCTGGGAGAATCCAGCTCCCCAAACACATACAGAGAAGTGTATACAAGTGAGAGAAGGGGGAATTGTGACAAATACGAAATGTGCCACTCAAATCCTCCGTCAGAGAAGAACTTGCTGCCTTCAGGGTTTACCACAGCTGTTAAGAGTTACTATTGCTGCTATCAAACAACCTACTAAACTTAGCCACTTAAGACAAAAAATTTTATCTCAAGTTTTTGCAGGTCATGAATCAGCATGTGGCTTGAGTACCTCAAGGCCACTCCTGAGGTTGTAGCCAAGCTTCTTGCTAGAGCTGCAGTCTCATCTGACGGTTCTATTGGGGGACAGGAGAGTGGGGCAGGGGTTTGAAGGGTCCATTTCCAAGATCACCAACACAGTTCTCCACTTTATCATCAAATGGGCCTCTCTGAAGGGCTACTTCACATCATGATGGCTGGCATCCCCAGGATAAGTGATCCAAGAGAAAGTGTAAGAGGGAGACTCACCCAATGTCATACCCTTTCCAGGGCAGCCCACATCCAGGGAATAAATATTGCAGAGAGAAGGACCCAGCCACTTCATTCCAATGTGGGTCACAGATAGTAACACTTGTCTATAGGCTCCCTGTCAGGTTGGCCTGAGCATTGTCAGGCCTGCATTATAGTCCAACTTCTTCCTCTGGTCCATCCTACCTCTGCCCTGCTTCCTTTCATAAAAATTGATCCCTAGGGATGCCTGGGTGGCTCAGTTGGTTAAGCAGCTGCCTTCGGCTCAGGTCATGATCCCAGCATCCTGGGATCGAGTCCCACATCGGGCTCCTTGCTTGGCGGGGAGCCTGCTTCTCCCTCTGCCTCTGCCTGCCATTCTGTCTGCCTGTGCTTGCTCTCTCTCCCTCTCTCTCTGACAAATAAATAAAAAATCTTAAAAAAAAAATTGATCCCTAAAATGTCTTGTATCCCAAACTCTATCTCTCTTGAGGGAACTGATGAGGGAGGTGCTTTCTTTCTTTTCCTATCATTGCTGAGTGTCTTCTCCTCAGGACATTTTAAGTCCCCTTTTCTAATTCACTACCTCCTCCTCACTGACCAAATCTATAGGCCAACAGACGCCAGCCAGTCTCCCCATGCCATAAATGGTCTTGTTATACTTTCCAAGTTAGGAGCTACCTCCTGACTTTATAGTTAAAAGGATTTTAATTGTGGAGACAGTAGAGAAACTGGGGAGAAGTTCTCAGGCACTTTTCTTTAATTAAGGGGTCTACCCTACACTTAGTAATTTAACCTAAATAGAATTACAACTAATCAAATGGCAGTTGTCTTAAAATTTCTATAAACCTACTTAGTAAACAAATAATGATATTACCAAATGAGAGGTTCTCTCACAAAAGTACATCAAATGAAGCCAATAATTTGTTTTTGTTTTTATTAATAATCAAATAATCTTTTAAAATTAAATTTAGAATACACAGACTATTTTGGTTCTACCTCCAGATAAATATTCCTCATTGAAATAAGAACTCTTCAATTCTTTTGAAAGTATACAAACAATCAAACATAACACGTGCAATTTAGAAGAACAGTTACAATGAAAATGCAAATTAATTCAAATGTCCATAGTGAGATCATTGAGCCATATGGTCACTAATGAAGTTTCTAATTGTTACAACATGAACACCCCAGTCAGAGGGCAAGATGGAGAAATTCTGCTGTATTTGGACTTCCTTAGAATACTTTAAAAATTTTTAATTAAATTTCAAGAAATGGTTTCCATCTCTGAAACATTTTTTTTTTACACCAAGGAACACTGCAAACCTTCTTATTACAAAACTTGAAAATTTTTTTGAATAATAATTTCCCAAGTTGTACAATGAATAAAAAAATCAAAGTACTACATTTATAATTTAGTATAAAAATATATGCCAACAGGGATTCTATGAGTAAAATTAATTTATTCATTCATTCAAGGCATATTTATGGTCATTTAAAAGGTGCCAGGAACTGTCTTAGGCATTGGAGAGATGTAACAGTAATCACAACAGACAATTATTTCTGCCTTCATGGAGTCTGCATTCTACTAAGGGAGACAGAAAGGAAAACAAAAAATAAAATGTGTGGTATGTTAAATAGTAAAAAGTTCTAAACATATAAGCAGTCAAGAGAGATATAAAATGTTGGTAAGGGGTAGGGGTAAGAATTTAAAGTTTAGATCCTATGATGAGGAAAGACTTCACTGAGAAAGTGTCCTGAGTGAAGAGCTCAAGTGAGGAGATGAGTCAGGTTTCCTCTAGGGTAAGAGTACCCACAGTGGAGATAGCAATTACAAAGTCCCTGAGGCAGAATTTGACCTTATTAAAAAAAAAATAGCAAAGTGGCCAGTGCTGCCATTGAGGAATGAAGGAGGGCAAAATACCAGAGATGAGTTCTGAAAAGTGATAGGTCATGTACACTTGAGGGTCACAAGGAGGATTTTGGCTTTACCCTGAGGGACAAGTGAAGTCTTTGGTGAGTGTTCAACACAGGCAACATAGCAGGATCTCACTGAGGTTTCAAAAGAATCATTCCAGTTCTGATAAGTACTAAAGTGAGGCAAAATTAGAAGTAGGGATACAAGTTCAGAGCTAGATGAAGGTGAGAGGTGATGGGGACTTGTCCAGGATGACGGCAGCAGGGCTGGTGACAGATGGTCAAATTATATAGTACATAAGGTTTCCCAAAGATCCAGATTAAGGAGTGTAATTTTTTTGATGAAAACTGTGATTCTAAAATGTCTTTACCTCCATTTTATAAACCATGTTCTATAAGAATCATGGTTCTAAATCTATCTATAAACTTTACTGTCTGTTTGCTTATTTTGTTAGAACAAAGAGACATATTTCTGAAATTTAACACTTAACACTGCCCTGTAGATAATGTTTTATTGATGAAGCTTTAGATGATGTCCCAGTTTAGTACTGAATAATAAAATGTTCAAAAATCTATAAACTTTTGGCCTATTATAATGTTAAAGAAGATCCTTGGAGGAAACCTTATTGAATAAATTCTTTATCTTTTTTTTTTAAAAGACTTTATTTATTTATTTGACAGAGAGAGAGATCACAAGTAGGCAGAGCAGCAGGCAGAGAGAGAAGGGGAAGCAGGCTCCCTGCTTAGCAGAGAGCCTGATGCAGGGCTAGATCCCAGGACCCTGAGATCATGACCTGAGCTGAAGGCAGAGGCTTAACCTACTGAGCCACCCAGGCGCCCCGAATAAATTCTTTATCTTACTCAATGCTACATAAGTAGAAGTTAAATGTTGGCTATCTGGGGCAGGGGGAACTGGGCAGGGCAGAGGCCTGTGTTTCCAAGGGCATTTGCAGACCCTTCTATAGCATAACTGTCTCTCTCATATCCCCAACAATATCCTCTCAGCTCCAACCACAGTGTCTTCTACTTCTATCATTTCTTCTTTTGGGTTTATATGATGATATAGTCCTTACCATAGTCATTAGAGTACAATCTTTGTACTCTCCAGTTTCCAGAACAGTGCTATGAATGTTTCTTGAACCTCTTTCATATCTAATTTGCTTATAACTAGACCTAATAAAAAATGAATGCCAAAACTTCAAACACTTAGCATTGTGGTAGTTGTTAGGGGTATTGTTATCAATTCTATTAAATTAACTCAGTGATTTGTTCCTGAAGGAGAATCTAGGTGAAAAAAATGAAATTATTAACATCTTAAAATGGCAAGAAACAGAGAAAACTAAAGACAAAAGAATCAAATGGTATAGTCATTGGACACCAATCAAGAAAAGGAGTAGGATCTCCAAATAAGAGCAGAGAGCAACACCTGGACTACACTTAGACACATAGAAGCCTAAAAGGGAAAGGACCTTGTGTATAGGACTTAATACCAGAAAAATCAAATAAAATTAAAAAATCAGGGAGAATGAAAAACAAATTAAAAATTCTGAGTATTTAAAAGAATGACAAATCTGCAAAAAAAAAGGTTAAATTTAGAGTTTATTAGGAATAATTCATTCATTGTCCAAATAACATCGATGGGTATAGAATATATGTTAGAAACATTTGTAATCAGTTAATTGCAAAATGGCATTTGAATGCCTTTCCCAAAACAGAAATATAATCCCAGTCATGAGTAAATTGAAATTAAGGTCAAGAATCTATTGGCATGACATATTTTGGAAGTAAGAACACAATTCCTGGAAAGAGTTCATTGTTATTATTATAGGAGGATCCAAGATGACCCTCTAAAGATGAAGAAAGGAAGGAGCACACAGGATCAGATTGTCCAATCAGATTCACATGGGACACCTGGGTAGCTCAGCTGGTTAAGCACCTGCCTTCAGCTCAAATCATGATCTTAGGATCCTGGGATATAGCCTCACATCGGTCTCCTTGGTCAGCGGGGAGCCTGCTTCTCCCTCTGCCTGCTGTTCCCCTTGGTTGTGCTCTCTCTCTCTCAAATAAATAAAATCTTTTAAAAATACTCAAATGACTCAGATTTTTATTCAGTTTCCAACTTTACTAAAAAATTATAAGAATACAAGGCATTAAGGAATTATGGATGAAGCAGAATGAGGTCCAGGACATTAATAGTATGTCTCTAGGTCCTTTCTTCCCATATTGGACATACACCGAAAGCCCAGGAACAAAGATAAGAAAGGAAAGCTCTTGGATTCCTCATATAATGGGACATGTTTAAATTATGAAATGTCTCAGTTTTATATCCAATGGAGTTTCATAGCCATTGTGACATTCTCCAAGGAGCCATGTCATTTACCCTGGATTTTATTTATTATAGGCAATCTTCAGTCAGGGACTCCTGTTAAGGGCATTTTAGTGATATGGTCTCTTCCTCCAAGCAAACAGCATTAGTCTATTTACCTAGAGGTCCATTCAACAAAGAGATTAGATTGGGTCATCTGAGTTTTCTTTCCCTAGGGGACCTCCACCTCCTGAAGGGAAAGAATGGATCCCATCACCCTGGCCAGCTGTTTTAACATCTTCTTCCCAGGAAGTGTAAGAGATTATTTTTATGTGCTACTTTTTGTAAGAAAATGTAAGGTAATTTTTGGAAAGTGTGGGGGGGGGGACGAATTTTAAAAGAATTAAAGTAAACAAGTGTTAATAAAATCCCTGAGTCTACATTTGGAAGGAAATAAGATATTTGGAGGAAGGGTAAAATAAATGGTAACTTGATTGAAAGTACTTATGGTAGCCTGGGGAGCAACACGGGCTAATGTGTTAAAAGTGCAAAGAATTTGGAACGTTCTCATATATTTGGTAGCAACAATGATTCCCAACCTGGCACTATTCCATTAGCTATGAACTAGATCACCTCCCTTCACAAACAACTTACATATGGTTAGAAAATATAAACCATATGTGATATAATATTAAAATGAGGCTTCTTGCTTCTTGCAGCTGAACAAGAAAATAATGGCTGCTCTATCCCTAAGTGAGTAGCAAGACATCACATCATGCCCTAGAACCCATTAGAGGATGTGAACTACTGTGATCCCCTAGAGCAAAGTCTCTGAGCAGTGGACAGTAAAGAATCAAAGACCAGGGGAGAAACTGCATCCTGAGGGGAGCACAGCACCTGCATCGCAGAAAGTTGCAGGGCAATTCTCCTGGCGGAAGTATCTGAGGAAACTCTCAATGTGTTCTCTGGAAAGGGACAGCTTTAAAATCTGCCAGGCTCAGAGAACAAGTGTTTCCCTCAAGTGTCTGAGGGAAAAACAAAACAAAACAAAACAAAACAAAACCAAGCATCTAACTTTCCTACTGTCCTGCTTCATTCTCTCTCTCCTATCTCTACATTTCTCCCAGTTAGGAACACGAGGGCAAACTACCAACACTGTAATAGTAAGGGAAGAAATAGGAAAGACCAATTTTCCCTTATCTGGGTTGTGCATGCTGTCAGTCTCAAAGGTTTATTATCTGGGATTGGGCACTTTTAATTACTAAAAAGAGATGGGGTGTGTGTGTGTGACTTCTATTACCTAAGAGTAATCAGAAAAATCTTAATCCAGTTGTCAAAGTAGGAACAATACCCCATGAGTAGATTTAAAGAGACTGTGAGAGACAAAATCGCTTTTTCAATTATGCCTTCTGGAAACTTCTTCTTCAATGTATTGGTCAGTTTAATAACTTTGATCTTCATATCCCTATAGAAAACATAGTTAGCAGAGTTAAAAGTCACCTAATTGGGAAAAAAAGTCAAAGAAATCAAACTGACTCCTAAAGGAAAAGTATAGGATTTAAATTATTGTTTCTATTCATTAAAATAATGAATCAAACAGTGCATATTTGCTATTTTACAAACTGAGGAAATGCGGGGCGCCTGGGTGGCTCAGTGGGTTAAGCCGCTGCCTTCGGCTCAGGTCATGATCTCAGGGTCCTGGGATCGAGCCCCGCATCGGGCTCTCTGCTCAGCAGGGAGCCTGCTTCCTCCTCTCTCTCTGCCTGCCTCTCTGCCTGCTTGTGATCTCTCTCTGTCAAATAAATAAATAAAAATCTTTAAAAAAAAAACTGAGGAAATGCATATGGGAAAAAAATAATGGTATTCTATCTTGCGATAATACCTACTACCAACACTTCAGATTATACCTTTGCAAATGTTTCATAGATGGGATCCTATGTGATATTTCCCCCCTAATGAAATAGTAGCAAATCTACGCTTCATATATGAACACCTTCAGTCTTTTTGTGAAATTGAATTCAGGCCTTTTGGGGGGCACTTTTATGTGTAAGGTAGAGAAGGTCCCATCTCTCCGGACAATTATCCGTCAGGTTCAGGAAAGTGCTTCACTGGATTCAGGTGAAACTGTCATTCAAAAAAAAAAAAAAAATCTAACATAAAAGCCTACCATTGACAGGCTTTCTATTTGGGTTAGCCATGAATTTGATCTTTTCCTGCTGCAACGGCTCAGTGGATCCTAGTGTGGGTCCTTGGAAGCACAAGGGCCATTCTGTGTACTAAGTTTGGAAAGACTGCCCTTTCTCTCAAAAGAACACATGTTTCATCTGGAAGAAGAGCTAGAATTAAGGTGGTTTTACCTATAGCCTGCCAATCAACATTTACTTAAGGTTATGATACCTCAGTATTTTTCATTTGCTTTAGCAACTTGCTTCAACTAATTTTGTTTACCAACCCTGGCTTCGATAGTTAGTGATTTATTGGAGGGGATTTTTAGAAATTCTGAACCTGGGTGGCTCAATTGGTTGAGTGACTGACTCTTGGTTTTAGTCCAGGTTGTGATCTCACGGGTCCTGAGATCAAGTCCCACATCAGGCTCCATGCTCAGTGGGGAGTCTGCTTGAGATTCTCTCCCTCTACCTTTGCCCCTCCCCACCTCGAGCTTTCACACACAATCTAAAAAATAAATAAATCTTAAATCTTAAAAAAAAAAAGAAATTTGCTTTTCTTGGAGTTCCCTTTATCTCTTCAACAGTCCTTTACTTTCTAAGGTTAAAAAAAAAATCTGTGCACTAAATTAATATTTCATTATTTTGATTTGAAATTTTGGAGAGAAAACAGAACTATTTTAGGAACTAACAGAATGGTCATAGGTTCTTTGCTATTTTACCACAACTAGCTACTAGGATCCAGAGTTTAAGACAAAAATTTGTCAAGTACCAGATATTCTGAAGAGAGAAAAATTAGAAAGGAAGGATGAAAATCACTTCAAACTATTAGAAAATAGTCAAGGTGGCTCGTCTACCTCACCTGTCATCCCAGAGCTTCCTAACCCCAGTCTATATACACTGGAAACTACATAAGAAGGAGAGAAAAATGAGAGGGAGGGAATTATAGGGGTCCTAAGACAATGGCTATATTCAGAGGAAAGGTCTTCAGATAGTCAAGAGGGAGGCAATCCCTCTAGAAGGGAATCTATTTACGAAGGTTGGGAATGCTGGTAGTGCAAGGAAGACTGGTATTTTATTCCCCAATAGAATACTTCTGCAACAACAAATATGCTGATTTTATCTGAACTAAGAAGAGCTCAACTAGGGCACCTGGGTCACTCAGTTGGTTAAGCATCTGCCTTTGGCTCAGAGTCCTGGGATCAAGCCCTGCATTGGGCTCCCTGCTCCATGGGGAGCCTGCTTCTCCCTCTGCCTACAACTCCACCTGCTTGTGTGTGCATTCTCTCTGTCAAATAAATAAGTTAAATCTTTAAAAGAAAAAGAAGAGCTCAACTGTGGAGCACTCTGCACTTTCATCACTTGGCATGGCAAGTTTGTGGCTCAAGTAGATACAACAAAACTTAACCTGAGTTGTGCACATCCTTGGATCCCTAACCACGGTGACTGACTGCTGGAGGAATAACTTCCGTAACAAGCAGCTATGGGGTACCTTTTACATATATGTAAAAGGGAAGTGGAAAAATATCATCAGCAATAAAGACGCCACTCTGGTGTACCTGAAGAACCCAACTGTGCCTTCAATGAAAGTGATAGTATTTGTCTGTCTGCAGCAAGAAAACAATAACAGCCAGGCAGGGCTCTCCAGAGAAGCAGCAAAACCAAGGAAAAAACAACACCAACTAAGAAAGAAACACCTGTGTCTTTCCATCTTTCTTATTCCCTCATCCCAGGCTCCAACTCCAAAAGAGATATTGATCCAGAAGTGAGACTGGGAAGATGAATGGAAGAGTAGGCTGTGCTTCCCCCCAACTTCAAGATGAAGTCCAGGAAATTTACAGATAGGCCTCGCAGAAGGTTTGGGAGCTTAAAGTTTGGTCAACCAAAGAATCTTTGTCACTTTCAAGGTTTGGGGGGTTTTGTTTGTTTGTTTGTTTTTGCATTATAGATGCAAAAAACAGTAACAAAAAAGGTTGTTAGCATATATAGTCTCTGTCATTCCTCCCAGTGTTGAAGGCTCCAGTCATGTTTATCATGACAGAGATACTATTGGGAATCATAAAGGACAGTTTAGGTAAAGGGGTGAAAAAAGGTTTTGTCTTCATTACAGAATAGTGGCAGATGGCCCTTAACATATGATATGATTTATATTTAAAGTTGTGACCCTTGACCTTAGACATCTGTGGCATGTTTAATTAATAATTTTGCTAAGGCATGAACTAAGAATGAGACCTTAGTATATACAAACTACCTAGGTGGGGAATGAGCCTACTTCACTTTTGGTATCTACATATTAATGCAATACCTTAAAAATTTTTTTTTACCTAAACAAACAAACAAAAAAACCCCAGAACTAGTTCACACATTTCTCCCACCCCCTACCCTCTGGCTATGGCAACCACTAATCTGTTCTCTGTATCTATGAGCTTAGATATTATATACATACACATTTATATATATTTAGTTTCCACATATAAGACAGATCATAGAATACTTACCTTTCTCTGACTTATTTAAGTTAGCATAATGTTTTCAAGATTCATTCATGTTATCACAAATTGCAAGATTTCATGTTTTATGGCTGAATAATACTCCACTCTATACATATGTGTCACAATTTATTTATCCATTCATCCACTGATGGACACTTATTTTCCACCTGTAAACTTCCTTGTAAAATGCAGTTTAGCAGGAACCCCTCTCCCCCAATACATACATCCTTGATTTCTGATCATACTTGCTATCTGATCAGGGTCCTCATCTTCTATTCTTCCCTAACGATGTCTTAACACCTTGGCCTGCTGTAAACTTCAAGAATCCTATTAGGTTGGTTTAGCCAGAATCCACCCTTCTCGTCCTTGATGTTTCCTTGTAGGAATTTTCCATCTACCGAACCCCGCCACCCATGCACACACACTCTGCTCCTTGTCTATAAATTCTTACTGTACCATGCTATATTCCAACTTGAGTCCAGTCTCTCTCTTTCACCACAAAGTTTCATTGCAGTGAATAAAAGTTGACTTCCTGTGCTTTAACAAATGTCATTGAATATTTTTTTCTTATCATAGGTAAGTCATCATTTCTATTACCACATAGTACTTCTAACATGCTTGGGTTACTGCATGAAAATTTTCAGTGAATTATTAAAACCATGTTAAGTGAAAAATATCCAATCAGTTGTTCAATTGAAATCTACAAGTACAATTTCTAACAACAAAGATAAACAGTTTCTCCCCAGAGTATACTATATCCAGAGACTGGACTAATGTTTAGGCAGTCATGTTAGACCTAGTGCAATCATATAAAGAAGAAACAGCTCAGGACTACAGATGCCATTGGTTCCTTCTAGTTGTGTGAGTTCCCTCAGTCAGGTGTTTCTTCTGTTCTAGCTCCAAAACACCAAGACACAACTTGAGAAATTTCATGAAGCTTCAGTATGTTCTCTCAGGTTATTTGTACAGGAAGAAAAGATCATATTGTCCAACCTTCTTTCCATGGTCATGACAGATCACTTGGCCTCGGCATGAGCATTTTGCAAATTGCCCAACGGTGATTGAAAAGCTTCTGTTATCAGAATGCTTTTCCTTAAGCGGAGTTGATATCAATTGCCATCCTAACTCCCTCCTGTTGGCTCTATTTCTGTCTTTCAGAGGAACACAGACTAAGTTATATGCCTTTTCTGTGTGTTAGCAATGCAAATGGATTATAATTTTCCTATGTCAGTTCTCTAAGATAAACATTTCAGGTTTTTACAACTATCTCAGCATCCTGATTTCCAGAACTCCCTTCCTCCCTCCTTTGTCAACATCACACTTCACCGTGTGTCACCTGGAATAGGACATAAAGCCATCTGACTACTGCAGTGGTTTGATCTGGTCACTGTACTTCTAGAAATAAGGCCTAAGATTTCATCATTTTTCATATCACAATGACTTAAAAGAAAACACTAGATCGGTGGTTTTCAAACCAAGCTGCACATTAAAATCACCTGGAGGAACTTTAAAAAAAAATACTGATGTCTATGTCCCAACCAAGTAAACCTGGATCTCTGGAGGAAAGGACCAGGTAAAGGTATTTTTATGTACTTCATTGATTCTAACATGTAACCAAGTGAGTTTAGTTCTTAAATAAGGTTTTTCTCAACCTCATACCCATACTGTATTTTTATTTTAATGTAAATACCAGACTTTTGTTGCTCTGTTGCTGCTTAATTATCCTTGATAATAGGATAATAGGAGTCCCCAAATTTTCAAATGTAATTTTATAAGGTCAATTTTCAACAGAATTCAACATTAAAGTTACTAATGCTATCCATAAAACACTTAGAAAATTTTAGAAAGGATTTTGAAAAGTTTAGAGATTAATTCACTTTAAATTAATATTTCTTGCCTTGTTGGGTTTATGTATAATATAATTTAGTTAACTGTATATGAAAGCACCTTAAGATCATACTAGGAATAAATTTAGATGATCACCAATAGGAAATGACATAACCCAGTAAGCACTGTACACAAGAATGATTTTCTGAATTCAAAGTCCTCCCAAATAAAACAAGCATTAATTAAAAAAAAAAGTACAGAAATCAGTTGCTCTCTTATACACTAACAATGAAAATACAAAAAGGGAAATTAGAGAATTGATACCATTTACTACAGCACCAAGAACCATAAGATACCTGGGAATAAACCTGACCAAAGAGGTAAAGGATCTGTATTCAAGGAAGTACAGAACACTCATGAAAAAAACTGAAGACACAAAAAGATGGAAGACCATTCCATGCTCATGGATCAGAAGAATAAACATTGTTAAAATGTCTATACTGCCTAAAACAATCTATATACTTTCAATGCCATCCTGATCAAAATTCCACCGGCATTTTTCAAATTTAGCAAACAATCCTAAAATTTGTATGGAACCAGACGAGACCCCGAATTGCTAAGGAAATGCTGAAAAAGAAACAAAACTGGGGGTATCACGTTGTCTGATTTCAAGCTTTACTACAAAGCTGTGATCACCAAGACAGCATTGTCCTGGCACAAAAACAGACAAATAGACCAGTGGAAAAGTGTAGAGAGGTCAGATATGGACCCTCAACACTATGGTCAAATAATCTTCGACAAAACAGGAAAAAACATATAGTAGAAAAAAGATAATCTCTTCAATAAATGGTGCTGGGCAAATTGGACAGCTACATGTAGAAGAATGAAACTCAACAATTCTCTTACACCGTACACAAAGATAAACTCGAAATGGATAAAAGACCTCAATGTGAGGCAGGAATGCATCAGAATCTTAGAGGAGAACATAGGTAGTAGCCTCTGCGACATCAACCACAGCAACTTTTTCCAAGATATGTCTCCAAAGGCAAAGGAAACAAAAGTGAAAGTGAACTATTGGGACTTAATTGAGATAAAAAGCTTTTGCACAGCAAAGGAAACAGTCAACAAAACAAAGAGGCAACCCACAGAATGGGAGAAGAATATTCACAAATGACACTATAGACAAAGGGTTGATATCCAAAATCTATAAAGAACTCCTCAAACTCAACACACACAACAGATTATCATGTCAAAAAAATGGGCAGAAGGGGTCCCTGGGTGGCTCAGAGGGTTAAGCCTCTGCCTTCAGCTCAGGTCATGATCTCAGGGTCCTAGGATTTAGCCCCACATCCAGCTCTCTGCTCAGCAGGGAGCCTGCTTCCTCCTCTCTCTCTGCCTGACTGCTTGTGAACTCTCTCTGTCAAATAAATAAATACAATCTTAAAAAAAAAAAAGAAAAGAAAAGAACATGCAGTAATCTTAAAAAAAATAATGGGCAGAAGATATGAACAGACACTTCTCCAAAGAAGACATACAAATGGCTAACAGACACATGAAAAAATGTTCATCATTAGCCATCAGGGAGATTCAAATCAAAACCACATTGAGATACCACCTTACACCAGTTAGAATGGCCAAAATTAACATGATAGTAAACAACAAGTGTTGGGGAGGATGTGGAAAAAGGGGAATCCTCTTACACTGTTGATGGGAATGCAAGCTGGTGCAGCCACTTTGGAAAACAGTGTGGAGATTCCTTAAGAAATTAAAAATAGAGCTACCCTATGACCCTGCAATTGCACTACTGGGTATTTACCCCAAAAATACAGATGCAGTGAAAAGAAGGGCCATCTGTACCCCAATGTTCATAACAGCAATGGCCACAGTCGCCAAACTGTGGAAAGAACCAAGATGCCCTTCAATGGACAAATGGAAAAGAAGATATGGTCCATATATACAATGGAGCATTATGCCTCCATCAGAAAGGATGAATACCCAACTTTTGTATCAACATGGATGGGACTGGAAGAGATTATGCTGAGTGAAATAAGTCAAGCAGAGAGAGTCAATTATCATATAGTTTCGCTTATTTGTGGAGCATAAGGAATAACACAGAGGACATGGGGAGAAGGAGAGGAGAAGTGAGTTAGGGGAAATTGGAGGGGGAGACGAACCATGAGAGACTATGGACTCTGAGAAAGAAACTGAGGGTTTTGGAGGGGAGAGGAATGGGAGGTTGGGTGAGCCTGGTAGTGGGTATTATGGAGGGCATGTATTGCATGGAGCACTGGGTGTGGTGCATAAACAATAATCCTGGAACACTGAAAAGAAATTTAAAAATAAATAAAAATTTTTAAAAAAGAAAAGAAAAAAAGAAGTTCAGGTATTCCTGGGATGAAGAGATAAGATGAGGTGTTTTAAACTGAGCTCAACTAAAAAAAACTTTTTAATATTGGAAATGATTAAAGAGTTATAGGATCTGCCTGAGATAGCCTTAAGGGACAATAAAGGGAAAATCTGCATAGCTCAGTCGGGACAACAACTGAAGAAATAGATTAAAACAAGCATGATTATGTTCTTATCCTATTAGATTCACCAATTAACAGGAATGGATTTAGAACAAAGATAAAATAAGATAAATATATGAAGAAGGTGTACAAATACATTTGGATTATATTTGGAATAATGGGGGGGTGAGGATGACACATACTGAAGAATCATAAGAATGTAAAATTGCCAATGAACAGTTTCAAGTCTCATGATTTTTAGGTATCACTTCTTGTTGAACATAAAGTGAGGAAAAAGAAAAAGCTACTCTCATCTGGGTCCTATGAGAGATGAAAAATAAAACAGAATATAGGTAGTAGCCTCTTCGGCATCAGCCACAGCAACTTCTTTGAAGATATGTCTCCAAAGGCAAAGGAAACAAAAGTGAAAATGAACTTTTGGGACTTCATCAAGATAAATATCTTCTGCACAGCAAAGGAAACTGTCAACAAAACAAAGAGGCAACCCTCTATTTATTTTCTCATCCTTTTGTATATTCATCTTTTCTGATGGAAGCATAATACTCCATTGTATATATGGACCATATCTTCTTTTCCATTTGTCCATTGAAGGGTATCTTGGTTCTTTCCACAGTTTGGCAACTGTGGCCATTGCTGCTATGAACATTGGGGTACAGATGGCCCTTCTTTTCACTGCATCTGTATCTTTGGGGTAAATACCCAGTAGTGCAATTGCAGGGTCATAGGGTAGCTCTATATTCTCTACCTTTGGCAATTACAGATAAGTAAATCACATGGAGTATACACACAGCTATTTATAATACAATGTAGAGGATGAAAAGTGTCACAAGCAAGAAATAAATACAGTGATAGATTTCAAAGTAGTGATTACTTTCAGCCAAGGGAATCAAAGAGGGCTTTTTGAAAGAGGCAGCATTTGAGCTGGGCTTAAAAATGGACTTTTGGACTTTATCAAATGCTTTTATATTTTGAGGTTAAAATAGTTTGCTTCTTTTGATAAAATTACATATTAATTTTTAGTAGTCATATTCCCGTAAAAAAAATGTTTCAAAAAGTTATTTTAGATTCAGCTTATATTTTGGGCTTTTGCATACTTATTCATGTATATACCAGAAAGCCAATGGGTGCTTTTCTGTGTACCATCTTTATAGATTTTTATTATCAGGTTAACATAAGATGAATCATGTAGCATTCCATCCTTTTGCATATACTGGTAGAATTTATCAAGGTGATCTTCAGTCCCTTGGATAATACGGAAGAATTCCCCAGTAAAACTATTCTACTGTGGATCCTTTTTTTTCTACCCCTTCTCTCTAAGGTAACTGAAAATTCTAATTGGGTTTTCAGTTTTCTGTTGATGTTTGTTACTTCTTCCAAAATTCATTAGAGTATTATTTCCTAGAAATTATCTTATTGAAATTTTAGAATTTGCATAGAGCTTTAGTTTTTTTTCTCCTTGCAGTCTTTCGACTTCTTTTCTAACAACGATATCATTGTTCTAATTCTGTTTATGTATTCTTAAATTGGGGCTCTTAAAAATTTCTTGGTTTATTTTTACCAGGAGAGCTGATCCCCAAGAGGACTAGGATTTGGAGGCACAGAGGCAGGCAGGAAAAGAAAAGGAAAGTAATCATTTCATTAATTGAAATATATCTTTTGATAAGAGTGAGCAGAGAAAGAAAAACAAGACTGGGTCCTCCATAAGAAGAAATATTGTTTGTCATGTTAACATAATAATGCTTTCTGAAGTACTATTTTGCTAACCCCATTTGAATAAGTATTGTATTTTAATATGTAAACACATTAATCAAACTGAAGGTCTTCAAATACAGGTGTGTGATTTAAGGCTTATACCTATCCAGAGAAAAGTATACTAAAAATGGAAAAATGTGTGTTCTCACCATTGTACAGACCTGGGAAAACTAGTTTTAAGTGTTTTATCGATCTTCTTGCTCATCCTAACCGAGGAAGATCACTGCCCCATCTTTATCACTCAAGGTTATTTTGCTAATAAATGAGGAAATACAGAAAGTATTTTGAGTCTTTATAAATGGATGCTTAATAAGAAAACTGTAGTTTTCTTTTAAATTTTATTGAAAAATAGATCTTTCTTGGCTAATAATAATAAATTTGCATTTCTACCAGAATACTTATCACATGCTTTCATTTCCATGTTTTTGACAACATTGACTGAAATTAAAGTTAAACAACCGGAGCCTCAGTTTGAAACATTTCCAAGCAGCCTTGTAACTCCTCACTTAGGTATAGGCAACTGGCAATGTTACACATCACACTGAAATAAGTAAAGCCATTCGCAAGGAAGCCTGTTATTTATATTGTTGGCCCTCTCCTCTTCTATCAGCAAGCACAAGTACAATGAGATCCTGAACAAATGAGCTTATTAAGATCATGGTTAGACATATCGTTTTTCAAATCACACTCTACAAGACAGATATGCTGGCAATGCTGTAATAAATGTCAAGGCTCAAGGCATCCACCATTCTTTTCAGCAGCCCGATGGCTTGGCTAGAAAAGCTTTTCATAAATTTTAGTGCACACCTGTCAAGTGGCAGGTGCGATAGTTCGCTATCGTGGTGCCTGAGCTCGCTCTCCGGACTGGCAGCACAGTCACCATTTGTGGCGCAATCATGTGCTTTGCTCTGTTTGTGACCAATGAAATCTATGTCATCACACTGAGAATCGGTGCATGTTGGCAGATCTGCCAGGGGTACTCGTCATGCAGAGATTATTTTAGATTGGCTGCCATGAGGTGTTATTTCCCATTTGTTAACACAATGGGGTTCCGTGACTACGACAACTGAATATATTCATTTGTATATGGCTGTTGTCCTTGTTGTGGGTTTAAAAACACACTCCATCTTTCCCAGATTCCTTTAACCTTTCACAATCAATCCTTTACCTGAGACAACTGCTGGGCTAATTATGTCACATTCTCCTCAGAGGAAAGACAGAGGGAAAAAAAAAACAACTTTGGTTTCAGTAAGCTGAATTCGGGGGTTAGAAATATAACTTTTTGATTGAAGTTATGTGGAATAAAACTGCATTTCTTATACATTTTTACAAATACAATTAGGAAACTTCCAAAAGGACAATCAAACTGTTTATAGTAATACCACTGAAGAGGAAAGGAAGATTGGAGGTGAGGGAGTTAGGGTCTTCCATTTTGTTCTCTGTATAGTATGGTAATTCTTGAATTTCTATGATCATATTTTCAGATATCCCTTGTGTAATAAAGTAAATTTAAAACCTAAATATTAATATAAAGGTAAGAACTGGATCCCAAAGGATCACGCTTGGATGAACAGTGTCATATAGAGTGTGGTCGTATATTTTCTATCACTGAATCAGGGGGATAATTGAATCAGATATTGGCCTTCTCATTTACATAGGTAAAATCTGAAACTTAATGAAGTTTAATGACCTGCTTAGGTTTAAGTTTCTGACTAGCCCTTCTGCTGTCTAGTTGCAGTTTCCATCCCTTCAAATCCCTACCACCTACTATGTCATTATTTTCTGCTCTGAGAGCAACAAATATATTCTCATATATTATCTTTCTAATGGCTATAAAACACACTATCTTTTTCCACTTTTCATATTTCTGACATTATATATTCAGTATATATTTCAGGTTTCCAACAGAGTCACAGTTTTATATTAATAAAATATATTATTTAGGAATTTTCAAAGGGAAATTTAGATTTTAGAACATAAATAGAAATTTCAATACTAAGCTTTCTACTGAAGAAAAAATAACCACAATTTTGTTTAGGACACTATTTTTTTTTTCCCCAAAATTACGGCAAATGCAAGGCCTCTGGTTTGTCAACTAATGGATGTCCGCCATAAATCCCATTTAAAACATAACTGGTAACTGGCCTCACAGTCAGAAGAACACATGACTCTTGCTCTCAAGGTTATGAGTTTGAGTCCTATGTTGGGTGTAGAGATTACTAAAAAATAATAATAATAATAATAAACTTAAAATAATAATTGCTAAGTGGTAATATTCATTTCTATGGGTGTCACTGTCTATTCTACCAGAATTAATAAAAATTTATGAGTTGGGCATAGGTACATTTTTAAAAAACCTTTAATCTACTAACTGATAATTACCTAGGGCAAAAATTTAATATGAGATTTTAGGAAACTACTTAACTGCCCACCCCTCCTTTATTCCCACATCTCTGACCTTTCATACACCTTTGTACAATAGCTTATAATCATTTTTCTACTACTTCTTTTGTAAATGGTTCAGAGAATATTAAAGGCTCTTACCTCAAACGTGGTGTTTTAGTACTGAAACATCATATATTCCAACCCATGTGCAGAAAGACTACATTCACATATCACAGATTCCTTTGTGACCTAGAAACCTTTCCTGAAATCTTTGGCACTCACTCTAGTGATTCCCAAGTCTTTTTCTGGCACTCTCAGGAACTAGAATTGGGGTGAAAATGAGGAAGAAATACCCAAGGGGACTAAAAATCTTCAAACAACATCAACAAGTGTCAACAATGATAACTAATCCCAACTACCGCATAGCAGGGTCTTATGTGCCTTCCAAAAGCGCCACACTGCCCTTTAGCCCTGTCACTGTCTGAATCTGTCCCCTTTGAGTTTTCCTCACAAGGCAAAGTGCAAACAAAACTTGACTTCCTTTGGGGGCAGCTAGCCATGCTTCTGAACTGTGGAAACCTCAACTCTCACTCTCTGTCCATTCTTAGGGTCTGCTCAGTTCAACATTCACTCTGGCAGACATTTACCGAATCTATCATCAACTGAAGACAAAAATATGCTTTGCTTTGTCATATTGGAGACATACCTGAGAAGGGGAGATGGTAAACGATTGCCACAAAACACAAGAGAACTACCAGCCCTTTCTTTTCCTGAGTTAGGCTATAGCTGTGGCTGGCACAGTGACTCTGGAGAGTAGTCAGGCATTTCCCATGAGTGACTGCTGCATCCCAACACCAAACCCCTGGAGATGGTTGTGACTTCCGCATCCTGTACCTGTTCAAGTCCTTGAATCTGTACTAGCAGTTACCCATCTAGGGCCTTCTGACTTGCCCTATGGAAGAACTATAAGCATCTTCTCCTTCTAGGAGGTTAGAGGCAAGACAAACTCAGCACATTTAACAAGCAATTGCCATTTTGATATTTGTCTTTATTTCTAACATTTATTTCTCTTCCAGTAACTAAGATTTAATATAAAGATATATTTCTAAGACCTTTATACAGTAATTAAACAATAAATAAAGCAACCCAAAGAAAATATACCACCATTACTCAGATTGTATAAATAAGAAAAGTGAAGACACAGAGAGGCTAAGGAATTTGAGAACAGATATATTGTAAGTGTCCATTCTCTCTCAAAAGTCTGTGGCCTTAACTGCCATGTGATGCTCCTTTATTTATTACTTTGTCTGTTGGTTCTTCCTCCGCCTCTATATCCATTTAAACCACGGAACTTGAAATTTCTAGGGTTCTCCAGGCATCTCATATAGCCTTGTGTATTGAAAAATACTTTAAACTGTTCATATTGAAATCATATTAAACTGTTCATATTGAGATTTACTACATTCAAAAATCTTTAAAAATGCAGGAAAGCTGGCCTTAGTATATTGCATTTTCCCTTAGAAAGTTTAGGTGGTATACCTCCAAAGCAAAACACTGCATTGAAAACTGGTGCATTTTATAAACCATGTTTTACACTCAGTGTCCCCAGAAAATGGGAGAAGGCACATCTGACCTTGAAATCCCTGCTGACCTTCTTAGCCCCTTGTAAGAAATATTCTAGCACTGTGCACATGTGCCTTTCCTTTCAATATCTACTGAAATTGTCCCTGGAGGGATTAAGAAAGAAAGTGGGTAAGACAAAAAGGACACTTGTGCTAATTCTATCCACACCCTGACATTCTATCTTCTATGAAATAACTCAATGTGTATATGTTGATTTTAGAAAAGGTTTGATGAAAGCTCTGGCACTTTAATGAATCTACAGCTTGTTTCTAGCATGAAATGAACATTTTAGCTAGTGTCTTACTCTGCTGCATGTTGAAGGGATTTCCTTTTCCCTTTTTCTCCTCTGGAGCTAGAACCCCAGGCCTGCTCTAGGTACTGAAAGGACAGAACAGTGCCTGTGGCACCAACCTTGCTCTCCGGAATCTCACATAGTGTCACAGGAAGTTCAGCACCCTGCCACACAGAGCTTCCAGGGGCACCTCTGTGCTCATACTTTAGCTCATCAACTTTCCAGGTTTGAATTTTAAGTTGAATTAATTGTTCCATTGTCCCCTGCAGCTGTCATCCCAATAGCCTTAAAACAAATACTCACATCTTGCCTAAACTGGTGATCAAAAACTTTAAGTAAATGAACAAAGCAACGGAGACTATCAATCCAAAGGAAATGCTCATTAAATTCTGACAGGGAAACCATTAATACTTAAATAGTTCCAGGGATTATAATCAGATGCCTGATTAATGCAAAGCCATGTTCCACTGAAAGCTTATGCAATCCTGAACAAAATGGCCCAATCCCTATGAAGTAAAAATTTAAAGAGACATAGAAGCTATAAATAGCTTCTTTGCTAGAGCACTCGATTGTTGAGAAATTTAGGCAGAGGATAAGTAGATCAGCTGCTTCATTTCTCTGATGTTCTTGCAGTAAAGGCTTGGCTGACTGCCTTTTAAATTTTTTTTTTAAAGAGACTTATTGCATTCAGCTTGACATGAAACTGTAGTTTTTACTCAAGGAAGGTGTGGGGTGATTATTTTTCATTTGTATAATAGAACTGCTACTTTAGTTAGTGAATTGTAAACATGCTAATATTCATTCCCTGAGCCCATTGCTAGAGGTTTTCCACACATTAAGATATCTTTTGGCTGCAGTTCTAATATCCTTCACTGAAGGTAAGCACCACTAAAATGTGCATACTGCTTTACAGGTGCCCCAAGGCCCTGCTTGGTTCAATTGCTGTTTGGGCTTGCGTAGAGAAATAACGTGAAAATCTGAGATACCATCCTCCCTTTATAGGCAGCAAGGTGAGCAATCTACCATTAAAAAAAGACAAGAGAAACAGCTCCCGTATCCTGAGCCCAAACACACCATAAAAGCTAAGTGTTCCGTTTCATCATCAACACCATCATGGACTATGACAGAGCTGTGCTAAGTTATAGACTTTCTAAAATTATTTTTCACAAATATGTGAGATAGGCACTATTGTTATTTCTATTTTTACAGTAAAGAAATTGAGTCTAAGCAAGACCAAATGACTTTTTCAACTTCCCTCAGTCAGCTGTCCAGTCGAGATGGGAACTCCGGTCTGTCAGATTCCAAAGCTAAACTCTTGCCTGGACCAAGCTGCTCTAAAAATTGAGAAGCTAACTCAGTGTAAACTATTAGTTTCCTGCATAGCCTGGAAAGAAAGTGTGCAGTCACTTCTGGGTTAAATAAAATTTAAACTTTACTTGCTTATTGTGACAAGTCACAAGAAGGTAACTGTATAATTATACTTTTTTTTTTAAGTAAGAAGGGAGTCCCTTTTTTTAAAAAAATGTTTTTAAAGATTTTTTTATTTATTTGAGAGAGAGGGAGAGCACACAAGCCGTGGAGAGGGACAGAGGGAGATGGAGAAGTAGATACCCTGCTGAGTAGGAAGCCCAACGCTGGGCTTGACCCCAGGACCCTGAGACCATGACCTGAGCCAAAGGCAGATGCTTAAAGGACTGAGACACCCAGGCACCCCTGGAGTCTCCTGTCATGCATATTTTTTAACTTAATATCTCATCAGCATCCAAGTTAGCATATACTGATATTTTCTCATAACTGCATCCCACATCAGAAAATGGATAAACCACTTTATCCACACATTCCTGTATTAGACGGCATCCAGGTTGTTTCCAGATTTTGCTCTGATAAACACTGCAATTGTAAACAGTCTCTACATATGAACACACATGCATATACACTAAGAGATGCACATATATACATATATGTGTATAGGTCTATATATGTGTGTATAGGTATGTATGCACATACATGGGACTTTTTAAATGTTCAATTAGCCAGCATATAGAACATCATTAGTTTTTAATGTAGTGTTCAATGATCTGTTGCATGTAACACACAGTGCTCATCATAACACATGCTCTCCTTAATACTCATCACCCAGTCACCCCATCCTCTCACCCCCCTACCTTCTATAACCCTCAGTTTGGTTCTTGGAGTCCAGAGTTCCTCGTGGTTTGTCCTCTTCAGATTTCTTCCCAGTTTTCCCTCTCTTCCCTGTGGTTCCCTGTGGTTCTCCACGCTATTCCTTATGTTCCACATGTGAGTGAAACTATATGATATCTGTCTTTTTCTGTTTGACTTACTTCACTTAGCATAATCCCCTCCAGTTCCAGCCATGTTGATGAAAGTGGTTGATATTCATCCTTTGATGACTGAGTAATATTCCATTGTGTATATGGACCACATCTTCTTTATCCATTTGTCTGTTGAAGAGCATCTCTGCTCTTTCCACAGTTTGGCTATTGTGGACATTGCTGCTATAAACACTGGGGTGCATGTGCCCTTTCTTTTCACTACATCTGTATCTTTGGGGTAAATATCCAGTAGTGCAATTGCAGGGTCATAGGGTAGCTCTGTTTTTAATTTTTTGAGGAATCTCCACACTGTTTTCCAAAGTGGCTGCACCAACTTGCATTCCCACCAACAGTGTAAGAGGGTTCCCCTTTCTCCACATCCTCTCCAACACTTGTTGCATACTGTCTTGTTGATTTTGGCCACTCTAACTGGTGTAAGGTGGTACCTCATTGTGGTTTTGATTTGTATTTCCCTGATGGCTAGTAATGATGAACATTTTTTCATGTGTCTGTTAGCCATTCGTGTGTCTTCATTGGAGAAGTGTCTGTTCACATCTCCTGCCCATTTATTGACTTTATTCTTATTGATAGATTTCAAAAGTAGAATGGTTGGCCAAATAAACTAATACAACGTCTTTCTGAATGGTTTATTTTACACCCACCAGCAATGTAGGAGATTAGATATTTCTCCAGCTCTTCTTCACGTTCAACTCATTGATATTTTTAGTTTTTGAAAATGATAGTAAAAAAAAAATTCTATTTTAAATTTCTTAACTAGTTAAGATGTAAAGTTAGTAGAGTTATATTTTACTTTCTACTGTTTACTTATTAGGTGTTGCCTTTTCTATTTGGTTGTATGTTTAAGTTTTACATGGTCAGGGTATAATAGTGTCAAGGGCTGTGAATATCTCAAGTTTCACCCTATTTGCATGCCAACGGTTTACTGTAGTTTTGTGGATGTCAGCAGAAGACAAGATGCCTGGGCCAAGACAAAGGGCATGCCTTCTGACACCGCAAGAGGCATCATGATCATCAACATCTATGTCAGGTCTTCTTCCCTCCAAGTCCACAACGATGCCCAGTTGGGTCCAGACAATACCTGTATCTGAAATTATATCTTGCCTTTGTCTGTCCTTCTTCTTATGGTCCTCAGCCTGATGTGTACTATTCTAATGTTAAATTCAATATAATCACATGGAAACCATTTCCCTAATTTTGAATACAATTATTACTTTGCTCCTAGTCAAAACAAAAACTGCTATTGTCTACTTGATGTTTTATGAAAATCCGTGTCCTTTTTTACCTCTGTTGTATTTTTGCTTTGACAAAAGGGGAATAAAAAACCTAAAAAGGGAAGCCCATGGGAACTTTTGCTCAATTAAAATAAAGACTTAAGGTTCATAACTCCTTTCCAAATATTATAAATTCAGAGGATTAGCAGTATCAGGACCTTGCATATGAGAAGACCTAGAGTCTAGGGCTTAAAGCTTGTTTTGTGGGGCTTAAAGCTTCTTTAATTGAGAGAGGGGGTGTGCTTAACTATAAAATTATAAACAACATGACTTTGACCTGCACAAATTATAAAGCCTGTGCCAGTGTGAAGCTTTAGAATGCCAGCTATTACCTTCAGAAATGTGTTCTATCTGGTAAAGGATATGAAAGAGAAGGTTGAAGCTAATCACAATTTGAAATTTTGCTTTTCTAGGCCATAGTGTTACTTTATAAGTTCAGTTAAATATGTGGCATTGGTCCCTTATGGAAAACATTCCATAGCTGCTGCCCTTCCTGACCTTGGATTATGCTGACCGGCAGTTCAAGACGAATGACGTTTTATTGAATATACCCACTGGGTACAAAAATTACCACATCAGATCAAGCAGGATTACCTCCAGTGCTGGGTGTGTGTTTGGTAGGGGGTAGTGGGTACTATAACAATTTGTTATATCAGCTGCCTTTCTGTGAACTCCCACATGTTTGTAGGGGTAAAATCTGTGCAAAGTAGATTTGAAAGGTAAAGGCAGCAAGAAAAGAGTTGTAGAAGTATCAGAATATAAGGAGTGATTATTTAGGAATGTGCATGAAAAGAAACAGGTAAAGTGGGGCACCTGGGTGGCTCAGTGGGTTGGGCCTCTGCCTTCACCTCGGGTCATGATCTCAGGGTCCTGGGATCGAGCCCCACATCAGGCTCTCTGCTCAGTGGAGAGCCTACTTCCCCCCCTCTCTCTGCCTGCCTTTCTGCCTGCTTGTGATCACTCTCTCTCTCTGCCAAATAAATAAAATCTTTAAAAATAAAAAAAAATTTTTTTAAAATTTAAAAAAAGAAATGGGTAAAGTATTTTTAGACAGCCTTAGTTAATCCTGTTTCATCTTTCTGATTGTTTTTAAGTGTCTTATTTCTTTCTAAATTAACAGCAATTGGTAGAGCTGCCTCCTTTCCTCAGATTTGCCCTAGTCATTTGGTTCATGTTTCACAGTTAACTGTAAACAATATATCAATAATAATGAATGCCTAATATTCACATGGTACTCTATAAATCACTGATACAAATATTACAATACTCCCTACTCTTACAGTCTTCTTACAGAAATAAAACAAGTATACAGATATCTCCAAAGCTAGACAATGTGTCTCGTGGCATGAAAGACCAATAGTTATTTGACTTTAAAGGAGACTTCTTCTTAGTAGAAGAAACATTTAAGACGCCTGAATGACAAGGTTGTCTGAAATGTAGACACACAGAATATTCTAGGCAGCTGAAGGGGCTGAAGTCTTGGGTGTGGGAGGAGAGGCAGAAAATTCCAAAGAACAAGAAGTGAGTCCAGTTTTAGTTGGATGGTATGGTGAAATTAAAGAGATTAAGCAAGACAGGTGTGGTACTGTATCACTGAGATCTTGCAGGCCTGTCAAGTATAATCACTAAAGAGCTCATCAGTGAGGAGCTGTTTTCTGTAGGGGAATAGATGAACGGGGAAGTAATTTTGGAAAGTTAACCTGAAAGGAGTATGTAGAGCAGAGAAAAGACAAGGGAAAGTAGTGGGAGGCCAGGTCACAGAGTACACAATAGGTTTGGAGGGAAAAGAGCCATCTAATCTCTTTGCAGAGATTAAGTCTCATAATGGGAACAGGAAGTGCAGGGAGAAAGTGATAGCTTTCCAGAAATCTCACAACTTTGGGATACTACAGGACATCCATTTTTACTAGTACATTTATCAGATTGACTTTTTCATGCTTTTTTTTTTCTTTAGTATTTTAGATAGATGGCCACCCTGATGCTTTCTCTTCTCTTCTTCTGTGCCTTCACTTATCAGGAGCATTTGTCATTTTACTCACTTTGGTTAGTGGCATGGTAGATTAAATCCTGCTAAGCTCATAGACACTGTGTGGTATTTCAAAAGAAAAAGAAAGTTCAACTCTTCTTAAGGGGTAGACATCTTCCCTGAGATTCAGACAAGAAAGTACAAGTGATAAAAACATGCAAACATCAGTACTATCAAATGCCTTCAAGTGTACCAAAAAAAAAAAAAAAAAAAAAAAAAGTGCACGGAGAGATAGCTCCCCAGGGAAGATGGGGAAAGATGAGGGGGCTACTATCAGGTGACAATGCTATGCAAAATCTCCATGACCAAGTATAATCAACACACTGCAGAAGAATTACTATGTGATTTGGAAAGCAGAAGGATATTAAAGGTCTGAGACATTGTTAGGGGCCTCGTATACCAGGGAGTTTTCCATCAACCATGAATATCCTGTTCCTCCATTTCTTCTCTTCACCTCCATCTTGTTCTCATAGACACTGGCATTCCCATAAGCAACTGATAAATTCAACAGGGAAGACATTCTAATGCTATAAAATATTATACAGCATCATCTCCTCCCCATGAAGTATTTATTTACATGTGTTTTCATACCTCTCAGTGATCTAAGGCAAAATCATACAATCTTGATTTCACGTATAAAATGTCAACAGATTCCTGCCAGTCGTGATTATAGACATAATGTCAGTCAGAGATTCACAATAATTGGTATCTATGCCAGAGAAGTGGATCACACTTGACCTGAGAAGTAGATCTACTTGACACCATTTGTAAAGGATTTAACACTTTGTCACTAAAACTGGCAGATTTGTTCAAAATTTCAGTGTGCCCCTTGCTACTTATTATGGTGGAAATCACCACCTTAGGCTAGGAACCAAGATTCTAGAAGTGCTCCAAACCTGACTGATTTTGTGGTATTCTGCAGGTTGTTTTGAGTATCTAGTGATACAAAGTAAATAAAAATGTCCATCAACTGTAAAGCCCTATATAAATGAAATTTCTTACATAATTATTACCGCAAATGCCACAATTTCCTGTGGCACTCAAATCCTGGTGTTGGTGGAACTTTAGAGAAGGACATTTGAAATGACTGTTTTCAGAAAATTCCCGAGGCATATAGATTTTCTCCATGACATGGCTAATATTTATTAGCAGCACAAGTACCATTCAGGGGTGAGCAAGCAAGTTTCTTATAAGAAACTAAGTCAGAAAATTGTCAGAAAATACAACCAGAAGACATATCTAGGTTTTGACTAAAGCCTTATAGTTTGGAGACCTCTTTTAGAAAAGAATATAAAATTATAAGTACATAATTTAGTATAAAATGCAAATATATTTAGACTAAGGAAAGAAATAATAATAAATTACAAGTTAAAAAAACTGACAACACAAGCGTACAGGTTTCAGGAAAATGCAGTAAGAGCTTGACATAGAAGTTAAAGACTTTTTTCCCAATTTTTTTTCTGTATATATACTCTTATTACCCTTTTAGATAGCCATCATTTTATGCTATTTCCATAGAGAAAGCACAATGACAATTTAGCCTTTCCTCTAGCGTAGCTGATTGCAATGTTTTTTATTAATTATAATAGAAATGTATAAAACATGGTCCTTCATATTTAGATGTATTCTTTGTTTGCTGTTTCAGATTTGTGCTCTCTTATCGGGGATTCTAATAAATTTTGTGATCTCTTTAAAATATTATATGCACAGTACATTTGTGATTGTATGTATTCATAACTGAGAGTATTCCTGACAGGAGAGAACTTCTGTTTAGATTTGATGTCAATGAGAACTGAATCTTCTGCTTCCAATTTTACACATCTGCTGTTTGGAAAAATTTACCACAGACTGCTTCTGGCTCTATACATCTAATTTTATTTATCCCAAGCCGCCCACATATATACTATGACAACTTCTGTGGGACCTGTTCATATTGTGATAAGACCTGCACCTTCCTGACACGGTGCCAGGTATGTTGGTTCAATGGGTAACTTCTAGAAGCAAGTGCCATCTTGAGTCATGGATGTGAGTATATCTCAAATACATACCCTCAACTACAAACAATAAAAATATGTCTATCCAGGGGCGCCTGGGTGGCTCAGTGGGTTAAGCCTCTGCCTTCGGCTCAGGTCATGATCCCAGGGTCCTGGGATCAAGCCCCGTGTAGGGCTCTCTGCTCAGCGTGGAGCCTGCTTCCTCCTCTCTCTCTGCCTGTCTCTCTACCTATTGTGATCTCTATCTGTCAAATGAATAAAAAAAAAATATGTCTATCCAAACTAAATGTATTCATGACTCTACTTCTCATCTACATTTCCAAAATTCCCATAGTCACAAAAACACTGTCATACAAGAGAGAATGGATTTAGGAGCATTTGAGTGGAAGGAGACAACAGTCTGAAAGGGGTGGATGTCAAAATATCTTTCTTTGCCAATATTATAAAACCATATGGCCATATGCAAACACTACAAAGGCCACTACAGTTCTAGAAAAGGCCCAAGCAAATAAGGGCCCTAGGGCTGAAGCTTAATTAGCCTCGTGGTAAGTCTGCCTCTGAAACAATGATATATGAAAACAAGAGACAGTAACTGTATTCACTTTTTCCATTTGTATCACAAAAGTATGTCAAGTCTAGTTCAGTGATAGGTTACAGCTCTTCAAGCTTGATCAATGATCAGGTGTAAGGTCAAGTAGATATAACAAAAGGAAGTTTAATCAGGAAAACAGGGTAACAAAGTTGAAATTCTAATGGAGATACAGGGAGGATCACAGACAGGAAAACAATCACAAGTCAATGATCACAGTTCAGAATCACTGGGCATGAAACCACAGAAGGACTATATCTAGAGATACTTTCTCCATTGGAGTCTTCTGATAATACCTGGGTATCAAACTCACATTGCCCAAGGCATAAGAACCTGTCCACTCCATGAATATAAAAATAGAAGACGTGCTGGTGTTGGTCTAAGTTGTTAAACTATGACATAAACCTTTAATCACTCCAGTTTAGTTGACACTCTGTTGGGTTCACCAGGAATTTCTTTCAAATGAGACTATCATCGAGGAACCCAGCTAAGGAGATGCTATGTCATTAGTGCCTCAGTGGGACTGCAGGTAATTACACTGACTTATTTTTAAACATTTTCTTTTAGTACTATCAGCCTTTTTGAGTTTGGGAATTTATAGACTCAGGAGGGAGAGTATCAGAATTTTTTTTTTTATTACCAGAAAATAAACTCTGGTTTCTGTTTTTTTCTTCCCTCCTCTATGCCCAAAGAAACACATCAGATTAAAAAAATATATATAAAAGAATATATTGTTTTTTAAAAATAAAATATAGAAAAAAATATATTTTTCCATTTCTTTGGGTTCTAGCTTAACTCTGGGAAAATCATACCACCAGTGAAGGCTAGATTAGAGGTTCAATACTTAAGGTAGTTTAACTCTCCTTAAAATCTGTCTTTCCTGGGAAAGAATACAAAATCTACAGGGCTTGGGTAGGAGTCAGAAAGCAAACTGAACTACACCTTCCAAAACAATGTTGTCCAAAGGCCCAGCTGCACTGCAATACTCAAGGGTGCCTGTTTAAAATGCAGAATCACTGGTTCACAAAAGCTTTAAGGAACCAGAATCTCTGCATGTGGTTCCTATAAGTATGTGTGCCTAACAAGCACTCAAAGGGATTCTTACGACCATAGTGCTAACTCTTGAGTGGTAGAAGCTGCCATAAAGGAGTGGGGATGGATTTAAAGTAGGGTCCTGAGGTACCATCAAGACAGCTCAAAGCATGGCCTCAAGTTTTAAGTCTAGAGTGCAGAGAATCTCAAAAATGAGGATGCTTATGCAGTTTTACCTACCTTCATCCTCCCTGAACTAACCTCTCACAGATAAACATCTTACACATCAGAAACTAATTCAACTTCACTGCTTCCCATTACTGCTCAACTACCTTTTCTTCTCTCCTTTTGTCTGATGCAACTTCATTGTGGATGTTTCCACAGCCCTCCCACTCATTCTGAACTCCCAATACTGAAAGGGACCTCAAATCCAACCAGCGCTTTAATTCCCTCTGCAATATTCCCAAAATATTTCCATATGTTTTTGGGTAGATTGACTCTATTGAAATGGAACTCTGGGGCAGCTTGTTTCATTTTTAGACTGCTGATCATTAGAACCATCTTCCTTATCGCAAATCAAAATGTCTCTCTATAATTAGCACCATTGGTCATAGTTCTGACTTCTGAAAGTATATTTCTGGCAATTGCATTCCCTTTCCACATGACAGTTTTGGCTACTTTCTTACTGATGAGTATTTAGCTTTAAATATTTTGTAATGTACCCAGGATGAAGGTACTCTATGCATGAAAAATGAGAATTAACAGTCTCAATTGCCATTCCTATGATAATAGCTTCACAGCAACACACTAATTAGATAAAAACTGTCAAGACCTCCCCTGCCACCCCCCCCCTCAACACACACACTGGAAAAATAACCTATATCTAGAATAAACCAGCCAAAAGCCCAAGGAAAGTTGTCTTTGTGTGTTTCAGTAGTGGTTCTCAAACCTGGGCAATTCTCTCTCCTAACCTGCCCACCATCCCCCTCCCATTTTGAGGACATTTGTCAATGTCTAGAGACACTGATTGTCACATTTGGGAGAGAAGTGCTACTGCCATTTACTGAAATGATGCCAATCAACCACTAAACACCATACAATGCCAAGAACAGGTTTCTCGAATCTTCCCCACAATAAAGGATTATCCAGACCAAAATGTCAAGTGTGGATTAAGAAATCTTTGTTAGAGAACTCAAAAAAGTCAACATAGAAAAATGTATACAATGATTACTCACTCTTTTTTGAGATTCTTTTCAAAATGGCTGAAATTTTCAGACTCCATCATCTTTCACCTGGAAAATTGTTCATATATTTTTATGAGTTAGGACCATCACTGACAATTTTCTCAGTCACTTAAACATTTGTCTTAGTGTAAAACAGATAAATACTGGCTATTTGGGCATATTTCTCTGAATGTTTTGCTTATCTAGAATCTGTAACTACCCTGAGACAATCAATTCTCCTCTACTTCTAAAGTAAAATAAATGTCAGCAGAGGTCCTGGCTTTGAGTCAGATATTCAACATCAACCTTCCATAAACTCTACCCTTAACTCTACTCCAATGAAATAAACCTAATTTAAGTATGTTGAAATTACATATCAAGTAAAGATGAAGACTGAAGTAATTTTAGACATTATTTGGTTTTATAGTCATTCATGAAGTATTTAATGTGTGCCAGACACTTGGTCAGATGTGCGATAAGAAGATAGAGAAGGCAGACTACGACCGCCGCGCGTCTGTGAACATGGCGCAGCGAGCCGTGCGGAGCGTGCTGGCTACGGCCTGCAGCTTGCGCGTCACGTCCGCGCCCACTGCACCCTGCCTGCTGCGGCCCTGGGGACTGAGGGCGGGTACCGTCCGGACACTGCGCACAGGCTAGGCTCTGCTCTCCGTGCCTAAATTCACAGACAAGCATGAATGGATAACAACAGAAAATGGTATTGGAACAGTGGGAATCAGCAATTTTGCACAGGAAGCTTTGGGAGATGTTGTTTACTGTAGTCTGCCTGAGGTCGGGACAAAACTGAACAAACAAGAGGAGTTTGGTGCTTTGGAAAGTGTGAAAGCTGCTAGTGAACTCTATTCTCCTCTGTCAGGAGAAGTAACTGAAATTAATGAAGCTCTTGCAGAAAATCCAGGACTTATCAACAAATCTTGTTATGAAGACGGTTGGCTGATCAAGATAGCACTCAGTAATCCTTCAGAACTGGATGAATTAATGAGTGAAGAAGCATATGAGAAATACATAAAATCTATTGAGGAGTGAAAATGGAACCCCTAAATAAACTAGTATGAAACAACTTAATCTAGCATAGTTGTCTTAAATTAGTGGTACACAGAGGATTTTAAAATAGCAACTATTAGCAATAACAGTAGAAAAAGAAACTACTTGCAACAATGCTAATGGAAGAAAATACCCCTTAACTTTATAATGACTGCAGAAAAACACAGTATGCCTCTGTTTTGCAACACCGTATGATTTTTATGCTCCAGTTATGATACGCAGAATCCTGAAATTATCTGTGGTTAAAAACTAGTTATAAAAACCATGTAATTGAAGGATGACATTGTTACCTTAAGCCTTAGGGAATATTGTTTAACTTCCTTACAATCTATCCGTGGATCGGGGTCAAAATACTTAAATAATCTTTCCATTGGAAATAACTGGCAGTAGAGAAAGGTTAGTTGTTCAGTGCCAGATAAAAACAATACTACCTTAATTTTGCAATATACTGCACTTGCTGGTGCTATTTTTATACAGTGAAGCAACAGCTTTGCAAGAAGATAAGTCGTTTAATAATAAAACATTCAACTTCTTCATTAAAAAAAAAAGAAGATAGAGAAGACATGATTCCAACTTTAATAAAAAGTCTCAGGAGGAAGTCAAAATGTTTACTCAAAGCTAATGATTTTTCTTCTAATTTCACCAAAAACTAAGTAAATAATAGGAGGAGGAAGAGGTCTTCTTTATGCTTCTGCCACTGAAACTTCTGCCCCACTAGCATCTGTAGCCATGTGTACTCTGCCTCCATGCTGACACTATGGATTCACTGTGTCCTATACAGGCCATCTTGTCTCACATACTGGGTCCTGTGTCTACCTCCTCCAGAGATTTTCTCATGCAATTATTTCCTCTCCTCTCCCTCATCACATCATCATGACCTCTCTCTCTCTTATCGTAAAAGTGTGCTATAGATCTGTCCAAGGCAGCCCCAAGTCTCCTCTCTAACCCCATCTCTTTTCAATCTTCCTTTCTTCCTAAACTTCTGATCTTCCTTTACCATCTTAAACTCTCAGCATCATTTGGTAGAGCCCATCACTACGTCTTCCTTTAAAAATCTTTTTTTTTTTTTTTTAAACCTGGAATTTGGCATACCATATTCTCCTGATTTTTTTCCTTGCTCATATAGCTGTTACTTCTCAGTCTCCTTTACTGGACCCTGTTCATCTCCCCAACCCTAAAATTCTGTAGTGTCATTTACTCTTATCTCATCCATCCCAATGACCACATTCTAATGCTGATGACTCCCAAATTTGTATCTTCAGAGCAAACCTTACTTCTGAATCTTCATACTGTTCTAGGATGTCTAATGGGCATTTCCATCTTAGCAAATCCAAAACTGAGCCTTGATTCTCTCATCTACCATTGTGAAACTTGTTCTTCTTAAGGTCCCTGTAACATCAGTTATTGCCATAAAGTATCCAAATTCTCAGGTAAAAACCTTGATGCCACCCTTGATTCCTCCATATTTCTCATAATTTTTCTTCCATTCCATCTTATGAATCCAGTTAGAACTACATCCCAATAATTTCCTGTTCCAAACTAACCCAAACGATCTCCATCTCTTTCTTGGGTTCATTAACTGGTTCTCCAAGAGAACTTCTACTCTGGTCGATCAGTAGTCAGTTTTCCCCACAGTAGCAAAAGAAAAATCTTTTAAAATGGAAATTATGCCCTATCACTCAGATCTTGAATAACCTGCAGTAGGTTTCTAACACTCAAAATAAATTCCTAAATCTTTACTGCAGCCTCTTAGATCCTACCTTAGCTGGCATTGGCTATCATCTTCCTCTCATTTCCTGTCATTTTTGGTTTTGCTCATGAAACTTCATTCGTCCCTTTGCAAGTTTCAAATATTCTTCCTCCTTAGGATCTTCATATTCACTACTTCCTAAAACAATCTTCCTCCAGATAATAGCATGGCTCATTCTCTCAGTTTATGTATATCCCTACCCAATGCCATTTCCTAAGAGACAATTCAAACAACAACACTTCTCTATCCCCATACTCTTCTATAATTTTCTTCCTAGTGTTTACTATTAGTTAATATAATCTACTTTTATAGGACCTGTTTATCCCACTGTTATATAAACTTCATAACAACAGAGTTGATATTTTGTTCTTGGCTCCATTCCAGTGCCAATAATAGTGCTTGGAGTATTAGCCATGCAAGTACTAAATTACTAAGTGAACTTGTCTCCATATTCAGCCTGGAATCACTTAGAAAGTATAATCTCAATTTTTGTAAGCTCTTGTCATTTCACTTATTTTTCAACATTATATTTTTGGAAGCAGTATATCTATGTTGTTTGTAGTTAACTGAAAATAAGCATTCATTTATAATACCTCCTATATTTAAGCAAATCTTATCCTAAGGTGGGAGCAGACAAAAATATAACACAGTAAATATAATGCCCACAGCACATCAATTAAGTACAAGTCAACAATTAAAATCATGACCAAAGTATCATATTTAAATTCTTCTAATTTTTAGTATTTTAAATAAGCAAAAATTTACAAGAGTTTGTATGTGTTTTGGATAAAACAGAATAACCCCTAGATGTCATTTTAGAGATAGGAGTGATTTGAACTCTTTGGAGAAAATTGTAGTGTATGTAATGGTTTTAAACACATTTTGATACAAGAGGCAATATCTGTCTTTCCTGAATTAGGTCTTTGTGTGTGTGTGTGTGTGTGTGTTTTAATTTTATTTTTTATAAACATATAATATATTTTTATCCCCAGGGGTACAGGTCTGTGAATCGCCAGGTTTACACACTTCACAGCACTCACCATAGCACATACCCTCCCCAATGTCCATAATCCCACCCCCCCTCCCAACCCCCCTCCCTCCATCAACCCTCAGTTTGTTTTGTGAGATTAAGAGTCACTTATGGTTTGTCTCCCTCCCAATTCCACCTTGTTTCATTTACTCTTCTCCTACCCCCTTAACCCCCCATGTTGCATCTCCTCTCCTTCATATCAGGGAGATCATATGATAGTTGTCTTTCTCCAATTGACTTATTTCACTAAGCATGATACCCTCTAGTTCCACCCACGTCATCGCAAATGGCAAGATTTCATTTCTTTTGATGGCTGCATAGTATTCCATTGTGTATATATACCACATCTTCTTTATCCATTTGTCTGTTGATGGACATCTAGGTTCTTTCCATAGTTTGGCTATTGTAGACATTGCTGCTATAAACATTCGGGTGCACGTGCCCCTTCGGATCACTACATTTGTATCTTTAGGGTAAATACCCAGCAGTGCAATTGCTGGATCATAGGGTAGTTTCTTTGGTTTCTTTGGTGTTAGTTGTGATCTCTCCTCTTTCATTCATGATTTTATTTATTTGGGTCCTCTCTCTTTTCTTTTTGATAAGTCTGGCCAGGGGTTTATCGATCTTATTAATTCTTTCAAAGAACCAGCTCCTAGTTTCGTTGATTTGTTCTATTGTTTTTTTGGTTTCTATTTCATTGATTTCTGCTCTGATCTTTATGATTTCTCTTCTCCTGCTGGGTTTAGGGTTTCTTTCTTGTTCTTTCTCCAGCTCCTTTAGGTGTAGGGTTAGGATGTGTACCTGAGACCTTTCTTGTTTCTTGAGAAAGGCTTGTACCGCTATATATTTTCATCTCAGGACTGCCTTTGTTGTGTCCCACAGATTTTGAACCGTTGTGTTTTCATTATCATTTGTTTCCATGAATTTTTTCAATTCTGGTTGACCCATTCATTCTTTAGAAGGATGCTGTTTAGTCTCCATGATTTTGGGTTCTTTCCAAATTTCCTCTTGTGATTGAGTTCTAGCTTCAGAGCATTGTGGTCTGAAAATATGCAGGGAATGATTCCAATCTTTTGATAACGGTTGAGACCTGATTTAGGACCAAGAATGTGATCTATTCAGGAGAATGTTCCATGTGCACTAGAGAAGAATGTGTATTCTGTTGCTTTGGGATGAAATGTCCTGAATATATATGTGATGTCCATCTGGTCCAGTGTGTCATTTAAGGCCTTTATTTCCTTGTTGATCTTTTGCTTGGATGATCTGTCCATTTCAATGAGGGGAGTGTTAAAGTCCCCTACTATTATTGTATTATTGTCGATATGTTTCTTTGATTTTGTTATTAATTGGTTTATATAGTTGGCTGCTCCCACGTTAGGGGCATAGATATTTAAAATTGTTAGATCTTCTTGTTGGATAGTTCCTTTGAGTATGATATAGCGTCCTTCTTCATCTCTTATTATATAGTCTTTGGCTTAAAATCTAATTGATCTGATATAAGGATTGCCACTCCTGCTTTCTTCTGATGTCCATTAGCATGGTAAATTTTTTTCCACCCCCTCACTTTAAATCTGGAGGTGTCTTCGGGTTTAAGATGAGTTTCTTGTAGGCAACATATAGATGGGTTTTGTTTTTTTATCCATTCTGATACCCTGTGTCTTTTGATTTGGGCATTTAGCTCATTAACATTCAGGGTAAGTATTGAGAGATATGAATTTAGTGCCATTGTATTGCCTGTAAGGTGACTGTTATTGTATATTGTCTCTGTTTCATTCTGATCTACTACTTTTAGGGTCTCTCTTTGCTTAGAGGACCCCTTTCAATATATCCTGTAGAGCTGGTTTGGTGTTTGCAAATTCTTTCAGTTTTTGTTTGTCCTGGAAGCTTTTAATCTCTCCTATTTTCAATGATAGCCTAGCTGGATATAGTATTCTTGGCTGCAAGTTTTTCTCGTTTAGTACTCTGAATATATCATGCCAGCTCTTTCTGGCCTGCCAGGTCTCTGTGGATAAGTCTGCTGCCAATCTAATATTTTTACCATTGTACGTTACAGACTTCTTTTCCCGGGCTGCTTTCAGAATCTTCTCTTTGCCACTAAGACTTGTAAATTTTACTATTAGGTGACGGGGTGTGGACCTATTCTTATTGATCTTGAGGGGGGTTCTCTGAACCTCCTGGATTTTGATGCTTGTTCCCTTTGCCATATTGGGGAAATTCTCTGCAATAATTCTCTCCAATATACCTTCTGCTCCCCTCTCTGTTTCCTCTTCTTCTGGAATCCCAATTATTCTAATGTTGTTTCGTCTTATGGTGTCACTTATCTCTCGAATTCTCCCCTCGTGATCCAGTAGCTGTTTGTCCCTCTTTTGCTCAGCTTCTTTATTCTCTGTCCTTTGGTCTTCTATATTGCTAATTCTTTCTTCTGCCTCATTTATCCTAGCAGTGAGAGCCTCCATTTTTGATTGCACCTCATTAATAGCTTTTTTGATTTCAACTTGGTTAGATTTTAGTTCTTTTATTTCTCCAGAAAGGGCTTTTATATCTCCTGACAGGGTTTCTCTAATATCTTCCACGCCTTTTTCGAGCCCGGCTAGAACCTTGAGAATCGTCATTCTGAACTCTGGATCTGACATATTACCAATGTCTGTATTGACTAGGTCCCTAGCCTTTGGTACTGCCTCTTGTTCTTTTTTTGTGGTGAATTTTTCTGCCTTGTCATTTTGTCCAGATAAGAGTATATGAAGGAGCAAGTAAAATACTAAAAGGGTGGCAACAACCCCAGGAAAATATGCTTTAGCCAAATCAGAAGAGATCCCAAATCGTGAGGGGGGAGAAAGGGGATAAAAAGAGGTTCAGAAAGAAAAAAAAAAAAAGAAACAATTAAAAAAAGAAAACCAATAAAGAAAAAATATAAAAAGGAAAAAGATATATATATATATATATATATATATATATATATATATTAGATAAACTAGTTTAAAAATGTTAAAAAAGGAGAGGGTAAAAGTTAAAAAAATTTAGCAAAAAAAGAAAAAAAATTGAAAAAGAAAAAAAAATTAAATTAACTGCAAGGCTAAAGAATCATGGGGAGAAAGCCATGAGTTCTGTGCTTTGCTTTCTCCTCCTCTGGAATTCTGCTGCTCACCTTGGTATTGAAACTGCACTCCTTGGTAGGTGAACTTGGTCCTGGCTGGGTTTCTTGTTGATCTTCTGGGGGAGGGGCCTGTTGTAGTGATTCTCAAGTGTCTTTGCCCCAGGCGGAGTTGCACTGCCCTTACCTGGGGCCCGGCTGAGTAATCTGGCTAGGGTTTGCTTTTGGGAGCTTTTGTTCCCTGAGCGCTTTCCGTAGAGTTCTGGAGGGTGGGAATGAAGAAGGCGGCCTCCCGGTCTCCGGCCTGGAGGAGCCGAGAGCCCGGGGCCCCACTCCTCAGTGCGCCATCAGAGAACAGCGCCCAATCACTCCCATCACCCTGGCCTCCGGCCGCGCTCCGAGCTGACCAAGCCTGCGACCGGTTCAAGGTAACCCCAAGCTGTGAGCTCACTCCTTGGCTCTGTCTCTGTAGCCGGCTTCCCCGTTCTAATACCTGTAAGCTCTGCGACAGTCAGACACCCCCGATCCTTCTGTGACCCTGCGGGACCTGAGGCCACGCTGACCCTGCATGGGCTTCACCCCAGTTAAGCCTCTGGAGCGATGTCCCTCAGTGGACCAGACTTTTAAAAGTCCTGATTTTGTGCTCTGTTGCTCCGCCGCTCACCGGGAGCCGGCCCCTCCCCCCACAGTCTATCTTCCTGTCGCTTTGGATTCACTTCTCCACCAGTCCTACCTTTCAGAACGTGGTTGATTTTTCTGTTTCTAGAGTTGCTGTTCTTCTTCTCTTCGCTCTCCCATTGGATTTGTAGGTGTTTGCAATCTTTAGATAAGCTATCTAGCTGATCTCCCGCTACCTGAAGTAGTCTCAGCCTGCTACTTCTCCGCCATCTTGACTCCTCCCTGAATTAGGTTTTGATGCATTGCCTGACATCTAGGATTTGAAGTTTCACAAGCTGACAACACTGAAATTTCACTTTGTCAACAGCAAGTGGAAACATATATTTGAGAATCATCTTAATAACTGTTCAACATAAAACCTGAATGTTAGTGAATCATAAAATGCAGAGATAAATAGACAGTTCTCACTGTTCTTGTGTAGCTTTAGATTAATTGTCAACTTCCAGAAGCACTAAAAATGAGTGAAGAGTATCTTGCCTCAATCTTGCTGAGAATAAAGATTCTGACACTTATTTGGCATTACAAAGGTCACTAAATGTCTTTTAATAGGGTATTAAAGCACTGGATTGGGAGGGAACAGGCCTGGCTTTTAGTCTTTGCTCATCCACTAAGTAGCTGTATGGCCTTGAGCCTCAATTTCATTTTTCTAATAAAAGAGGGCAGTGAAATAAAATAATTCTACTTTGTGTCTTCCGCTTCAGACCAACTTGCATTTAGGTCACAGAGCTACTTATCATAAGAGCTGAGATTTGAACTTGTATCCATTAGGATAGGCAAGGTTATGCTGGGAAAACTACCTCCAATTCACAGTGGGTTAAAATATTAAATGTCTATTTCTGACTCATACTACATGTCAGCAGGCATGGCATACTCTTGGTTGTCATTCAGAGACCTAGTTAATGAAGTTGCCATCTTGCTATGTGTCCACTATCAGTGAGGCAGGAAAAAGGGAACAGGATACCTGAAGCTTCTGACCAGAATAACACATACTTTCTCACATTTCCTTGGTCAAAGTCATAAGGATAACTTAATTTCCAATGGAATGGAGAAATGCATCCCTCTTTGGGCATGGAAGAGCCACCAGGATATTTCTGAAGAACTCAAATGACTGCACAAAAACTAATCTGAGTCAAGAGACCATACTGCTCACTTCCCTGTTAGAGGGAAGATTCTTCATGCTTCCTGGTATACAGTAGATCAACAGAGCTTATCTGTTTCTTTTAAAACTTTACTGAGAAAGAGGAGAAAAAAAAAGATGTAAATGAAGATAAATATCCTGTATACAAGGATATTTTTAAGTCCCTTACTTGAACACATGACACAAAATGTATTTGTGATATAAAAATATATGCATTATATATGATCCTATAACTGATTTGTGATTGAATAGATTAAAAGAGGAAACTTGAACTTGAAATAATCCTATCATGTGAAAATTTTTTAAATATTGCTGTCATACATATAACCAATATGAAGAAAGTCAAAATAGCACAGTGACAAAAAATAGCAAATTTTATGATTTAATTGGAAGAATGAAAGTATCTCTATTGGAAAGCATATAATTCTCATCTTTATCCCCTAGTCATTCAGTTGTTACTCCATAGAACAACCACTGTTTTAGTATTAATTTTAGAATTAAAATATTTAATTTAGTATTAATTTTAGAATTTACGGTGATTTTTATTTATGCATGGATAGCTAAATTTACCAATCTTTTATGGGTTCTGTTTTTTGTTGTTTTGTTGTTGCTTGTTTTTTGGGGGGATCATTCCTAAAAAGGTATTCTAATGCCAGAAATATTTTTTAAAAATCCCATGGTTTTCTAGTACTTTTATGGTTTTACTTTTCATTTTAGTATGTGCGAAGCACGTATTTTATTTTTGATGAAGAATGTGAGATCAGAATAATGTGTTATTTTCTTATAGTTAGGTATCCGACTGTTTCAATGTTACCACAAAATTCATTAGCCTCCACAGATTAGAAATGTCACTTTCATTATATACCAAATTCCTGTGTGTTATAGTGTATTAGGTCTCTAAGTTTTCAAGTCAATTGTATGAGCAATATTTTAAATTCAGCATTTACTATTTTGTGACACATTTTAAAAAATAATATTTTTACTTGAAAAGTCTGTGAAAGGAAGCATTTCTAGAATAGTAGAGAAAAGATCTCCAACTCTAATTTAAAAAAAAATCAGAATAGAAAAGAAACTCAAAATCAACTCTTAGAACTCTGAAAATTAACCAATAGTTTGCAATAATCCAGGGAGCATTTATTCAAGAAAACAGGCTGCATCTTGGTAAAAGCAGTAAGCTTTGTGAGGTTTTCTGTTTGTGTTTTTGCTTTGTGATATCTTTAATTTGCCTTGTTTTCATCTTCTCTATCTCTGTGATCCACATGAAGTCTAAAAGCCTTCCAATCCACTGTGATAACCATTAGCCCAGCAGCCACTTGTTGGGGAAGAATAGATTATGAAGCTCCCTAAACAGCCCCATTATCAGGGAATGGTCAGTTGAATAATCTGGCAGCACTCTGAAAACCAGTACTCACAGGACTTAAATTTATTTGACCTGACTTAGAACTTGCTCAGTGAGAAGAACTCTTTCTTTGGGGGTATTTAGCTAAAATAATCAGGGACAATTGTGTAAGATTAGTTCAGGACAAACAAATAGCTAAACTAGTGAAGGAGGGATCTGATTTCTGGAATAAATATATTAAAGATGTCCAGTTTTCAACAACAGAAAAATTATTAGACATGCAATGAAACAGTAAAGTATGTCCCATACACAGAGAAAGTTAATACAAACTATTCCTAAGGAAGCCTAGATGTTGGGACTTAATAGACAAACACATTGAATCAACTATTTTAAATATGTTCAAGAAACAAAGGAATTTATGTCTAAAGAATGAAGAGAAATATGAGAAAGCAGTCTCACCAAACAGAAACAATAGAGGTATACATTTAAAAAAATAGAAAACTAGAATTAAAAAGTAGTGATTAAAATAAAAACTACTAAAGAGGATCAACAACAGATAGGAGATGGCAAAAGAAAGAATCAGCAAACTTGAAGATAGGTCACTTGAGACTCTGGTCTGAAGTATAAAAAGGAAACAAAGAAATATGTACAAAGACTCAGAGACTTGTGGGACAACATGAAAATGAGAGTCATAAAAAAGAGGAGAAAGAGAAAGGGGCATAAAGAATACTTGAAAATAAAACTCCACAAATTTGATTAAAAATATTAGTTTACCTATCCAAAAAAGTCCAACTTGAAGTAGAATAAAAGTCAAAAAGACCCACACTTATATGCATCACAGTTAAATGTTTAAAAGCCAAAGACAAAGAAAATCATAAATGCAACAAAAAAGACATGACAAATCTTGTACACAGGACCCATAGTAAAATAAAAAATTTTTATCTTAAACTTTAAAGGTCCAGAAGGCAGTGGGATGACATTTTCAAAATGCTGAAACCAAGAATTTGGTATAAGCAAAACTACCCCTCAAAAATGAAATTAAGATATTTTTTGGTGAACAAAAATCTAAGAATTCACTGCTAATAGACCTGTCTCATAAGAAATATAGGGAGACTTTCAAGCTGAAATAAAAGGACATTAGAAAGAAACCTGAAGCTACAACACAAAATAGGAACATAGGAAAAGGTAAATATATAGATAATTAAATATATAGGTACAGACAGAAGATAGTAAGTGTATTTTTTGTTTTATTTTCTTACCTTATTTAATGGCAACTAACTATAGCAATCATAAAACTGTTGTTTGCAATGCACAAAGATGTGCAAAAAACTAATGTATAAAGATGACAACTGAACAAAGGTAAAGGGAATATAAACATACTGAAGCAAAGTTTATGTCTATAATTGCTATAAGGCAGGTATTAATTTTAACTAGATTATAGTTAACATGTTAATTACAACCCTTATGGCAACCACTAAGAAAAAAAAATTTTAAAAACAAGGACATTAAAAGGATACACTGGAAAATATTTAACATAAAACATGTAAGAACAGATTTTTTAAAAAGCATATAGAAATCAAAGAGCAAATTAGGAAAGTAGATAAAAAAAATATTATTCAACTATATGTTGTTAAAAAGGAAACTTCCAAAGTTTGGCATGCCTGGGTGCTTCAGTCAGTTAAGCACCCAACTCTTGATCTCAGCTCAGGTCATCTCATGATTGTGAGATCAAGCCCCACGCATCAGGCTCCACACTGGCATGGAACTTGCTTATGATTCTCTCCTTCCCTCTGCCTCTCCCCTACTTCTCTCTCCCTCTGTATAAAAAGCAAAAACAAAAACAAAAACAAATTAAAAAAAAAAAAAACAAGAAAAAGAAAGAAAGAGAAGAAAAGCACACATACAAATAAATTGAAATAAGGATGAAAAAGACATACCAGGCCAACAGTAATGAAGAGAGCTAAGATGGCTATATTAATATCAGACAAAATATACTTTAAGATAAAAATTATTATAGAGAAGAAGTATTGTTTCATAATGATAAAAGGGTCAATACGTTAGTGAGACATAATTTAACCAAATATGCACCTAGAGTCTCAAAATGTATAAAACAAAAATATAATTGAATAGACAATTCAACAGTAATAGACACTTCAATATCCCACTTTCAATAAGTATTCTATTACATTGTTTTAATAGAAGGAACAAGGAATAGACAAGTCCAATGACACTGTAAATCAACTAAAACAGACCTCTATGAAACACTCTCTCAGCAACAGAATACACATTTTTTCCCCAAGCACACATGGGCCATTTTCTAGGACAGATCATTTATTAGGCCATTAGAACAGGCCTCAATACATCTAAAATGTTTGAAATCACTCAAAACCTGTTCTCTGACCACATGGATGAAATAAGAAATCAAAACCAAAGGAAATTTGAGGACTTCACATATATTTGGAAATCAAATAAGATATGCCTAAATAATTGGGTCAAAGATGAAATCACAGGGGAAATTAGAAAATAATTAGATATGAATAAGAACAAAAACAACATGCCAAACAAAGGGACAACATCTAAAGTAATACGTAGTAGAAAATTTGTAGCTGCAAATGCCTAAATTTAAAAAAAAGATATAAATCAAAGTATATACAGTCTGTTGTAGTCCTTTGTAGTTTCATGAAGATTTAAACTTCACATATAGTGTTATATACAAACCTGCCTTCACTTCCATTTATTACCTCCTCTTCATCTGAAAGAGCACCAGCAATAGTAAACTTTTGTTCTGACTACTGAATTAAGCACAGACTCATCAGCTCTTTTTCTTTATCATAAATGTATGTTATCTTGCAGTTCACCAAAAGTTTAGTAGGCCAGTGGTATCTTCACTGTTCAAAAATTAAAGGAAAACACCTTTTTAAAATGATCTTTTGATTGCAAAACTGACACATCTATGAGGCTGCATTTTACTGTTATACATTTGTTATCATTCCTATGTGAAAGATACTTTATTTATTGTCATATGACCACAAGTACCCTTCTTTTTAGTTTTGTTAGGGCTTAAATCAAGACTATTTGAAAAGCACACCATTGTTTTTCTATTCTATTTCACTTGCAAATAATTAAATTTGTCCTCTATTCCATTAATTGATATCCCATATTTGGTTCTTAAATAATATTGATGTGGTAAATATATCATACCTGAGAAATTATACTTCATCTTCTTATTACTATAGCCTAAGTTCTAGAATGTCTTCTTGGATTATAAATAGTATGCTTTCGGTTATTTAAATATTAAAAATTTGAGTATGTACATTGAGGCTATTTAAAGTCATGGCTAATGCAGTAAGTTTTAGTCCTATATCATTCACACTTGTTATACCTATGATATGAAAAAATGTGAAGAACAATATATTCAAATACTAATCCCTTGCACAATTTTTAATACTCTGATTCTGTAACATTTAAAAAATTTTTTTAAACAGGAAAAAGTGATAAAAAAATGAAAAGAGCAAGAATTTTAAAATAAATGCTTAGGATCATTTCACCTTTGTTGGCCAACACACTGATATGTCAAATTTCTTTACTAAAGTAATTTTTCAAAAGCCATTCTTTTCTGTAGTTTTATTTTTTTTTAAAGATTTTATTTATTTATTTGACAGACAGAGATCACAAGTAGGCAGAGAGGCAGGCAGAGAGAGAAGGGGAAGTAGGCTCCCCGCTGAGCAGAGAGCCTGATTCCGGGCTTGATCCCAGGACCCTGGGATGATGACCTGAGCCGAAGGCAGAGGCTTGACCCACTGAGCCACCCAGGTGCCCCTCTTTTCTGTAGTTTTAATATGAAACTGCCAATACCATAAATAGTAAGGGAGACAACAGGTAATTTTCAATTATATTTGTATCACCTAAAGGAGCATTGTGGAAGCAGATGCAATCAACCAGTTTTATGATTTGCATAGTGCTGATTTAGAAGCTTCCATATTTACATTTTGTATTTTTCATATGTAATCATATTGCCCAAGACAAACTATTCCATCATTTAGTGTGAGTAACACTTTCTTCCAGATCTACCAGGAAGTTTCTGTGACACAGTCTTTTAGTTGCAGTAAAAATGACTGAGTTCAGCTATTGAAGAAAATCTCAAATCAATAATGCAAACTTTCATCTTAAGAAACTAGAGAAAGCAAAGCAAACTAAATTCACAGCAAGAGAAAAAATACAAATCCCAGTAGAATAAGTGAAGTAGAGAATAGAAAAACTGAAAACCCAAAGTTAGTTCTTCAGAAGATGAACAAAACTGGCAAGTATTTAATTAGACCTACCAAAGAGAAGACCTACCAAGTACAGATAAGGCTTAAGATTCAAACTACTAAAATGAGAAATGAAAGAAGGGTTATTGCTACTGACATTACAGATAAAAAGGTCTACAAGGAAATGCAATGACATTTTGTATGCCAAAATATCAGATAACATAGATGAAATAAAAAATTTGCTATTAAGGCATAGATACTGAAACAGATTCAAGAGGAAAGAAAATCCCAATAGACCTTTAACAAGTAAAAAGATTAAGTAATTGAGATAATAGTAATAACAACAACAACACCACTAATAAAAGCATCCCACAAAAAGCCCAGTCCCAAATGACTTTATTGGTAATCTATCAAACATTTAGAGAAGCATTAACAATTGTCATAAATTCTTAAAAAAAATAGAAGATAAAGGAAAACTTCCCAACTTACTCTATGAGGCCAGTATTACACTGATAAACAACAGACACAACAATAAAACTATAGACCAACGGGTTTTATGAATATAAACACAATTCTCAACAAAATACTAGTAAACCAAATGCATAAACATTAAAAAGAATTACACTTGATAACCAAATGGTATTTATTTCAGGAAGCAAGGCTGGGCATTAGCAAAATCAATCAGTAGCATCATCTCAGTAAAAGCAGAAAAATATTAGTAAGTATTAAAGACCTAAATAAATGGAAATATAGCCCATTTTCATGGATCAAATTATATTAAGATGGTAGTAGTCACTAAATGTATCTATAGATTCTACACAGTTCTCATCAAAATTCCCTTCAGGCTTGTTTGTAAAAATTGACAAGGTGATCATAAAATTCATATCCAAAGTCAAGGCCAAAGGTAGCCACAATAATTCTGATAAAAACAATGAAGCTGGAGGACTCACACTTCCTAATTTTAAGCATTACAAAAGAACTTCCAATTTCTGATATGTAAGAGGCTGGAAGTCACCACTCCATCCTAACATAAAGTAAAAAACTAAACACAATAAAAAATCAACAACTCTCCTAGAACCTAAGAGAGGGATTCCGGGAAAATCACTGCCTCCAAGATTAGAGATGGACAGGAGCATATAAAGGAGAACCAACTTACCAGAAAAGAAACTCACAAGAAGAAGCCACCACAGGAATCACTGCTAGGGTAGGAAAACTTGAAATGCTACTGTGAAATTGTGGAAGCTCTGTGTGGACAAGTCTCAGAGTTAAAAGCTCAAGGAGGAAGCAGTAATATGCGGGGTGGCCACAACATTGAGATTTTGCTCCAGGGGTTCGACCAGATTCTCACAAATACTGAAGAAAACCCCCATCCTACTCATAGAAGGGGGAAGGGAAAAGGAAAATTGTTAAATACACCAGAGCACTCTGATTTTCTTAACAAGGCCTGCCCTCAGGGGAAACCAGTTACCTAGAGCCTCATCTGCTGGAGTATTATCAGAGCCTAACTGAACTGGGGAGGGAAAATACCTAACTCTAGCTGTCTATGGCCATCTTGTCCCAACTAAGCAGAAAAAGAAAAGGAGAAACACTTGTAAAAGCATGGTTTGAAGTACAAGCTAAAAAAAAATAGTATTTAGTATATACCTAGAAATTCTTTAAGTATAAATGGTCTAAATGCTTCAATCAAAAGACACAGTATGACTGAACGGATAAAACAAACAAAACCCATGAATAAGCTGCTTATAAGAGACTCACCATAAAACATAAGACCTAAAAACACATACAGACTGAAAGTGAAGAGATGGAAAAAGATATTCTATGAAAATAGAAGTGGGGGGGGGAAAGCTGAGGTAGTAATATTTGTATCAGACAAAATAGACTTTAAAACACACACTTGGGGCACCTGGGTGGCTCAGTGGGTTAAGCCTCTACCTTCAGCGTAGGTCATGATCTCAGGGTCCTGGGATGGAGCCCCATATGGAGCTCTCTGCTCAGTAGGGAGCCTGCTTCCCCTTCTCTCTCTGCCTGCCTCTTTGCCTACTTGTGATCTCTCTCTGTCAAATAAATAAATAAAATCTTTAAAAAAAAAACACTCTGACAAAAGACCAAGAAAGGCATTAAATGATGACAATGATAGAAAGATCAATCCAACAGGATTTAATAATTATAAATATTTATGCATCTAACATAGGACCACCTAAATACATAAAGCAAACATTAACAGACATAAACAGAAATTAACAGATTTTAATATCTACTTACATTCATGGATAGATTATCCACACCAAAAAAAAAAAAAAAAATTCCATAAGAAAAAGTGGCATTGAATGGCACATCAGACCACATGAACTTAAGAGATATATACACTCCATCCGAAAACAGAATGCACATTCTTCATTCTTTTCAAGTGCACATGGAACATTTTCCAGAACAGATAACATGTTAGGCCACAAAACAACTTTCAGATTTAAGAAGATTGCAATCATTTCAAGCATTGTTTCAGAATGGTGAGAAACTAGAAATTACAAGAAAAAACTAAAAAAAAAAAAACAAAAACACCAAACCAAAAACCCACAAACATAGTGAGGCTAAACAACATAACACTAAACAACCAGTTGGTGAACAAATAAATCAAAGTTATTAAAAAAAAAAAAAAAACAAAGAAAAGAAAAAGAGAAAATACACTGAGACTAATCAAAATGAAAACACAATGGTCTAAAATCTTTGAGGAGCAACAAAGATAGTTTTAAGAGGGAAGTTTATACCAATACAGGCCTACCTTGAAAGACAAGAAAAATCTCAATCAATCTAATCTCACACCTAAAGAAACTTTAGAAAGATAAAAACAAAGCACAAATTTAGCAGAATGGAAATAAACATCAGAGCAAAAGTAAATGAAATAGATACAAAAACAAACAAAAAACAAAAACAAAAAAGATTAAACCAAGACATGGTTCTTTGAAAACAAACTAATAAACTTTTAGCTAGACTCATTATGGAAAAAAAAAAAAAGTACCGAAAATCAGATATGAAAGAGAATACAACTGACACCACAGAAATATAAAGGATTTTAAGAGACTACTACAAAAAATTATATGTCAATAAAATGGACAATCTAGAAGAAATAGATAAATATTTAGAAACACAGAACCCTCCTAAACTGAATGAGAAAAGGAAAATCTAAACAGAAAATTATTGGTAATAAAAATTGGTAATCAAAAGACTTCTAAGAAAGGAAGAGTCCAGGAGCACATGATTTCATTAGTGAATTCCGCCCAACATCTGAAGAATAATTAACACTAATCTTTCTCAAACTTGTCCAAAAAAATAAAAGTGAAGGGAATATTTCCAACTTTTATTTTATTAGGCCACCATTACCCTAATACAAAAACCAGATAATACCACAAAAAAATAAAATAAAATTACAGGCCAATATCCCTGATAAACACAGATACCAAAATATTCAATAAAATATTAGCAACCTAATTTAATACTTCCAAAAAATTCATATACCATGATCAAGTGAGATTTATTCCAGAGATAAAGGATGGATCAATAACCATCAATCAATGTACTATATCACAAGAACAAAATGAAGGATAAAAATAATATCATCTTAATTGATGCAGACAAAGCATTTGACAAATTCAACACTGATTCATAAAATTCTCAAAGAGGGTACAGAATGAATGTACTTTAACATAATAAAGGCCATGACAAGCCCACAGTTAACATCACATTCAACAGTAAAAGACTGGAAGCTTTATTTTCTAAGATCAGGAAAAAGATAAAGATTCTCACTCTTGCAACTTCTATTCAACATAGTACTGGAAGTCCTAGCCAGAGCAACCAGGCAAGGACAATAAATAAAAGGCATCCAAATCAGGAAAAATAAATGTAAAATTGTCATCATATCGTACACAGGAAACTCTGAGGACCCCATCAAAAAAACTGTTAGATGAAATAAATTTAGTAAACTTATGGGATGGAAAAAATCAGTGCACAGATCTGTTGTTTCTATACAACAACAAATTACCAGAAAAAGAAATTTAAAGGACAATCCCATTTACAATTGCATCAAGAAGAATAATACCTAGGAATAAGTTTAGCCAAGGAGGTAAAAAAAAACCCATATGTTGAATACCATCAGACATTGATTAAATAGACACACAAGTAAATGGGAAGATATTCTGTACTCATGAATAGGAAGAATATTTTTAAAGTGTCCCTACTATCCAGAGGAATCTACAGATTTAATATAATTTCAAAATTCCAATGGCATTTTAAAATGAAGTAGAATATTAAAATCTGTATAGAACCAAAAAAGACTCCAAATACCAAAAGCAATTTTAAGAACAAAGCTGGAGGCGTCACACTTCTGAATTTCAATCTTCATTACAAAGCTGTAGTTAAGAAAACAGTGTGGTACTGGCATCAAGATAGACACAAAAAATGAATGAAAGACTAGATATCCCAGAAATAAACCCACATAAATATGGTTAATTAATTTATGACAGAGTTGCCAAGAATATACTATGGGGGAAAGAACTAGATAGCCATATATGAAAGAATAAAGTTGGACTATGTTCTTATATCATATGCAAAAATAGCTCAAATTAGATTAAACACTTGAAGATAAGACCTGAAACATTAAAGCTCCCAGAAGAAAAGGTAAGTGGTAAGCACCTTGTCATTGGTATTAGCAAATACTTTTAGGATAGGACACCAAAAGCAGAGGCAATAAAAGCAAAAATTAAAAAAAAATAGTATCAAACCAAAAGCATCTATACAGAAAGGAAATTATCGACCAAATGAAGAAGAAAACTACTAAATGGGAAAAATATTTGCGAATCACTTATCTGATAAAGAGTTAATATCCAAAACATATCAAGAACTCCTCCAAAACAAAAACAAACAAACAAACAAACAAAAGACAGAAAAACAAACTTATATGCAGAGAACAGATTGGTTGTTGCCAGAGGTGGGGAATGGGAAAAATTCATGAAGATGGTCAAAAGGTCCAAACTTTCAGCTCTAAGTTCTTGAGATGTTTTCTATAAAATGGTGCCTCTCAATATTATAACGTGTATTTGAAAGTTTTAAGACCTACTCTTAAAAGTTCGCACCACAAGGAAAACAACTGTAGCAATTTGAACAAAATTTAAAACCCAACACTGAGACACTACTGCATGAAAAAGAGTGATATAGCACCAGTATTTATTAGTCATTGGCTCTTTGAACTTCTGTGTAGTATTTGGGAACTGAGAACATGGGAAATTGTTGGAATTGAATCGATGACAAAGGGCAACACAGACAATGGAAGGAAATCAGCAACACAGACAATGAAGGAAATCAGCTTTTACAGTTGAACTGTAAAGCAGTTCAACTACTAGAGTCCTAGACACTGTTGGACTGGGCAGCATGAAAGTGGAACCAAGGCTGCCAACACTGAAGATTTAGCACCCTGGATTAGATCCTTCATTTTTACCACTCAGGGTATATTAGGTATTTTAGCAAACACATTAACTCCTTCCCTTACCAGGAGTAAGCATGATGTGAAAGAAAAAAGGAGTGTCTTTGGAACCCCCCATTCGGGTTCAGTGCTCATAAATGGGAGTTGGGCTAAGTCAGTTAACCTCTCACAGGCACAAATTTTTCATCTGCAAGACAGATTTAATAATGTCTTGCTGAGGGCTATGTGAAGATTAAAAAAATCTTTTGAGTACATTATATAAAAGGACCTGGTATAAACTAGAGATTAAATAAATGCTTATCGAACCAATTCTTCCTATTAAATAATGTCTAGTTTTTGGTATTATTTCAAACCACTATAATTTCACTGCAAAAATTCCAATACTCACACTAAATACTATCCCTAGTGGCTTGGAAAAACACATGCTTAATGCAAACATGTCCAAAGTAGAATGCCTATTGAGAGAATGTGGCTCGGTGACCTATGAAAACACTCCAATCCTTGCTGAGCATTAAAGGGTTTAATATCTGCATCTCCACATAGCAGTGGTCCTTGAAAATATCAGGCTGTAAGGCATGATCTCAAGTACAAAACAAGATCAGTCTTTCAGCACTGTCAAAATTAAGAATTCTCCACAATAATGCTGTTCCCATTTAAAAAGAGCAAAATGAAGTCAGTTTCAAAGACCACAAGATGCTCCAATACGACCATCACTTAAGCTTTAATTCGTTTAAACTGCTTAATTCTAAGATCTGAGATTCCAAAAAGATACATAAAAAAATTACCTATTTTATTTTTTAAAAATAAGCTTTGTTTGAAATATGTTGAAAACTAAGATTGTTTTAAAGCTGACCTGTGTCTACTAAACACTTGAGGGTTTTTTTTTTCCATCTTATGAGAGTATTTCAATCCTTCTGATTTATCAGTATTTCAAAAAAAGATAAGCAGTAGGAAAATGTGTAATTTACTGTAATCTATATTTGACAGTACATGAATAAGACTATGTATAGCAAATAAAGCCACACAAATGGATTAAAAATGATTTTTAAAGTATGGGGGTGCTTGTCATAAGAAAACAAGGTGACTTAATAGAAGCCAGCCAAAATGAATTGCTTAAAGCTTCAGTTTAACTTGGATTTATCAAGTCTCAAATATATTACGATCTTCAACTTCAAATCATTTCAGTTTAACAAATGTCATAGTGCTTACTATGTGCAAAGCACTGTTCTAGCCTGTTACCTTCCTCCTGCCCCACTCAGCATTTTCAGATGTCGGCCTTTAAAAAAATCCATTATTGCTTGTCATTTGCTTCTCAGAGCACTGAGGATAATGAATCATGTGTTTCAAAAAAAATTAAAAACTTTTATGCTTCAAAAGGACATTTTCAAGTAAGTGAAATTTTTTTTTTTCAGATCCTGTCATATAACAAACTGTTATCAACAAAATAGAAAGAACTCCTGTAACACAGGTCTTACAAAAACAAATAACCAAATTAAAACCTAGGCAAAATATTTAAATAGGCATTTCTTCAATGAGCACATTAAAGAAAAAAATCATTAGTCACTAGGAAAATACAAAACAAAACTAAACAAAAACTGTTATACCCCTTAGGATGGCTAACATACAAAAGAGAATGAATAACCAGTGTTAGTGAAGATGTGGAGAAATTAGAGAAATTAGAACCCTTATATACCACTATAAATGTTTTAGAAAACAGTTTGGCAGTTATTTAAATTGTTGAACAAAAAGTAACTTTGACCTAGCACTTCTACTCCTAGGTATATACCCAAGATAATTCAAAGTGTCCACATAAAAGCCTGTTCATGAATATTCATAGCAACAGAATCCATGAAGATGGAAACAACTGAAATGTCTATCAACTGGTGAATGAAAAAATAAAATGATACATCCATAAATGTGGCATTATATAGTCATAAAAAGAAATTAAGTACTGATACATGCTATATAACATGGATTAACTTTTAAGACATTAGGCTAAATCAAAGATGCCAGGCAAAAATGGCTATATATTGTATAATTCCATTTATATGAAATTTTCAGAATAGGCAAATCCACAGAAATAGAAAGTAGATTAGTAGTTGCCAGGGCCTCAGGGAGTAGGAATGGGTAATGACTATTAATGGGTGATGAAATGTTCTGAAATCAGACAGTGGTGACAGTTACATAGTTCTGTGACTATCAGTGAGTTATAAACCTCAAAAGCATGAATTTTATGGTATATGAATTCTATAATAAAGCAGTTTTGAAAAACAGTCTGAGTCATCTTTAGTTTCAAATCTACCCTATAAAATATGGACATATTCTTTTATATACACACATACACATGTATACCCAAGCCCATAGTTTCTGGGTATTTGAAAATGCACATATTTGACTTTTCCTTAAGTGATGAAAAATCAGTTTGCTTGTGTTTCAAATTAACAAGCTAGTTCTATGTAGATATATAGATCTGTGGACCCATTTGACTATTTCTAGTATTTACCCAACATAGTATAATGCATATGGATCATTTCTGGAAAGATTCCTAGAACTTCCTAACTTAGAAGACATTAACAAGTTACATTGATTTCTATCAGGCCAATGTCATTATATTAAAAATCTAAGTACTTAAAATTTGTCAGCCAAAGGCATTTCTTTATATCATTTATTATGTGCCACTAGTTAGACAGCTATGAGAACTAAAGAAAGTTCAAATTAAAATATCTACACAGTTAGTCTTTCCCCTAAAATAACCCAATCTGGAAGATAGTATTATCACTTCTGCAGAGCAGTGAAATCATCAACTTATACAGGTCATGCTTATTTTTCTCTTCTACAAATTTCTTATCTATTGCACACAGACCCTTTTTGGGAAGCCACTAGTATGAGAGCAACAGAAGTGTGAATTTTCTAACACCTCTTTCTGTCAATATTTTCCTTTAAGTTCTCCCTTGTTCCATTACAAGTTTGGAGCTCAAGCCATTTTCTAGTCAATAGCTCTTTGTAGCTTTTGACTGAACCAAGAAATAAGGAGACTCTCTATGGAAAATCAAGTCATGATTGACCATTATAGAAGAATCAATTTTAGTCAGAAATACGTAAGTTTGTTTCACTTGAAAATTAAACTGGTGCAAGAGAACTAGGTTGTGCATACTGTGACTGACATAGTACACACTGAAGACAACCAATTGAACTGTCAACTTCATATGAGCAAATAATAAATAACTAGTTTTTAGGATCTTTTGATCTATATCATATATCTGGCATTATATTGCAGAATTATTAAAAAGCTTTTTCAATAGCTTTACAAAAAATACTAATCAACCTTATCCCAATTGTTTAACATACCATAAAGAATATTAATACTCCTGGTGTTATGTGAGTGGCAACCATAGACTTTATTATAATTTAGATCACTTTGGGAAAATTTTTATTTATAAAAATTGTATGTATAGGAGAATTAAAAAGCTAGAAGCAGTTAAGATAGTATTAACTAAACTTTTATAAAAGTTTATAATAATTGATAATTATGCTATCCTTCAAAAAAGCTCCAATTCACTTATTTTTTTTATTTTTTTTTTAAAGATTTTATTTATTTGTCAGAGAGAGAGGGAGAGAGAGCAAGCACAGGCAGACAGAATGGCAGGCAGAGGCAGAGGGAGAAGCAGGCTCCTGCTGAGCAAGGAGCCCGATGCGGGACTCGATCCCAGGACGCTGGAATCATGACCTGAGCTGAAGGCAGCTGCTTAACCAACTGAGCCACCCAGGCGTCCCATCCAATTCACTTATTTTTAAGAGAAAAATCTATGTTCAAACACAAATACCAACAAGTATGTCAAGCCCCAATGCTTTTTATTATTTATCTTCTACATTTCTAAGATTCAGGGATAAATAAGCAAAATCTTTCTCCTCTAAGCAAATGCAAAGATCACTAAAATTTATGAATAATGAAATCAAAGTAAACTGAGCAGCTTGGTAAAAGCAATATAGAACTTCTGAGACTGCAATTATTTTGGTTCATGTAATATTGACTTGGTTTTAGTAAATAGATACACTTCTTGCGTGGGCTTTGAGAAAATATGGAGCAAGTCAGACAAATTATACTTCAATACAAGACCAAAGAAAAACAACCCAAATAATAAAACCTTGGATCGGAAGATTTAGAATTCATCTAGTACATCTTCCCATTAATCAAGAATCCTCCTAACAACATTCCTAGCAGGTGATAATTCAAATGCTATTTTCTAAGTACCCCACTTGCCAAGAAAACAAGACTACATCATCGAGTGGCCACCTCCCAAGGTCAAGCTAGTTCTTCAGAAAGCAGCCTATTCTACTCTTACAATTCTGTTTCTTAGAAAATTCTTAAGTTGGGATAAAATCTTCTCTCTGGAATAACTATTTTTACTCTCCTTCATACCTTTTCTTCCTCCTTCTAGTCATCCTTCATGACCAACTTGTATCATAGCTTGAAGTCATAAATAATAACTCTTTCATGGAGCCAGGATTTGAATCCCAGCTGCCTGACTCCAGACTTCATCCTCTTAACCAGATTTCATTCTGTTTCCCTGTGATAGAGGAGCAAAAGGCAAATAATCCAGTCTTCCATGTTCTTTCAACCTCTGGTTTTCTTCTCACTACTCATTTTCTATATAAGTATATTGGATGAAAAAATTTTTTTTAATTTTATTTTTTATAAACATATAATATATTTTTATCCCCAGGGGTACAGTTCTGTGAATCGCCAGGTTTACACACTTCACAGCACTCACCATAGCACATACCCTCCCCAATGTCCATAATCTCACCCCCTCTCCCAACTCCCCTCCCCCCATCAACCCTCAGTTTGTTTTGTGAGATTAAGATTCACTTATGGTTTGTCTCCCTCCCAATCCCATCTTGTTTCATTTACTCTTCTCCTACCCCCTTAACCCCCCATGTTGCATCTCCTCTCCCTCATATCAGGGAGATCATATGATAGTTGTCTTTCTCCGATTGACTTATTTCGCTAAGCATGATACCCTCTAGTTCCAATATTGGATGAAAATTTTTAAAAAATATTTTCTGCCCGGAGTTTTTAAAGTACTAAAGGATTAAGTGAAAATATTTTAAGTAACTGAGTTTAACAGGTTATTAATGTTGAATATATAATTTTAAAACCCCTGAAATTATATGTGGTATTTTACATATGGGTATGTGTGAATGAGTGAGAGTGCAAGTGAGCATCTTTCCCCCTTGTGAGAAGATGTGTAGCTTTTACTATATTCTTAGATGGATTACAGATATACACATATACACAAAGTCAGCATTGCCTCAGATCACCTCTGATCAACCGAGTAAAAATATTTATCCATGTTTTCTTTTTTTTAAGATTTTATTTATTTATTTATTTGACAGATCACAAGTAAGTAGAGAGGCAGGCAGAGAGAGAGAGAGGAGGAAGCAGGCTTCGTGCTGAGCAGAGAGCCCAATGCGGGGCTTGATCCCAGGACCCTGAGATCATGACCTGAGCCGAAGGCAGAGGCTTTAACCCACTGAGCCACCGAGGCACCCCTATCCATGTTTTCTAAGAACATAAAGCAAGAGGAAAAAATTTCTTGAATGCAGGTGAATTGTGATTATAATTATCAAAGTTGGGAATTTAATCTTGAGCAAATTACTTGTTGACTCAGCCTCAGTTTCCTTTTTTGGAAACAGTGTAAAAATAGTACCTACCTTAAATAATTCCAAGACTAAATGAAAAGCATTTGGAACAATTTCTGACACATAGTTGGTACTAAAAATACCTTAATATTATGAAGAATATGGTGTGTCAGAATGGTCAAAGCTAAAAGAAGAATAAGACCTATCTTCCCAGATGATTTGGGAAAACTTATTTACACATTAAAACTAGTATTTTATTGAGTACAAAAAAATCTCCTGCCTGAATATGAACTAAAGTGGGGGACTTAGAAATTCATTCATGAAGCAGGCATGTTCTACTGAAACACCTCAGTATAAATATGTGAGAAACACTGGTGTGGGAATTCTCCAATTCGGCAGTTTAATAACATTTGCCAAAGAGGGAATAATTTCTTTATCAACAACAAAAAACAAAAACAAAAACAAAAAAACTGAAAAATGATCAATTTTACTAAAAAATTTTAACTTCTTATGGCATATACTGTCAGAAGACAATAATACTCCATAGGTCTCTCATTTTTACATGTCTTGGTAGCAGAGGTACTGACAAGTTTTCATGAATCATCTTTTCAAAGACATTTAATTACCAACAGCTTTGGGAAATAAAGATAGGGCATGTTTGCTGTCCAGCATAATAATGGCTCCCTATAGGAGAAATATTGGACAGATTTTCCTGTTGGCTGTTATGAAATACTGCCATGTTCTAAGCTTGGGGTACTATTCTGTAATGAAACCTACCACATGTGCAAACATTAATTACCTGGCCCTTGTCAATTAGGCTTCAGAAAAATCAACCCAGGAAAATGCTGACATTTTGGCTACTGCTATTGCTGTGAATAATGAACTATCCTTTTTCTCTGATCCAGAGGTCTCATGTCTTCTGCCAACATCCATGAAATTGTGGCGACCTAACTTATTAGCTCACAAGCAGGATAAAACCTTGCACCCTTCACAGTTATTTATTAAACACACACAAAACACACACATAATATCATTAAGTCTGGAGTCTGAAATGTAAATGATAAAATATACTTAACTATATGAAAGACAATGGGTCAGTAGCCTAAATTAAAATTAAAAAAAAAAAAAAAACCCTAGGGAAAAAAAAGAAAAAAAATTTTAATTGAGTTAAATGTATGAAAAGCAAAAAAATATATAAATGTTAAATATGTAAAAATACAAAAACTTTTATAAGAAAAATATGTTAAAGCAAAGAAAGGTTTAAATGGATTCTATTAGCTAGGATCTTGTTGGGAATGTTGGCATCCATATTCATCAGGGATACTGGACTGAAATTCTCCTTTTTGGTGGGGTGTTTGCCTGGTTTGGGGATAAGGGTAGTGCTGGCTTCATAAAAAGAGTCTGGAAGTTTTCCTTCTGTTTCTATTTTTTGAAACAGCTTCAGAAGAATAGGTATTATTTCTACTTTGAATGTTTGGTAGAATTCTCCAGGGAATCTATCAGGTCCTGGGCTCTTGTGTTTTGGGAGGTTTTTGATCACTGCTTCAATCTCATTACTAGATATTGGTCTATTCAGGTTTTCAATTTCTTCCTGATTCAGTTTTGGAAGTTTATAGGTTTCCAGGAATGCATCCATTTCACCTAGGTTGCTTAACTTATTGGCATATAACTGTGGATAATAATTTCTGATGATCATTTCTATTTCCTTGGTGTTAGTTGTGATCTCTCCCTTTTCAATCATAATTTTATTCATTTGGGTCCTCCCTTGTTTCTTTTGGATTAGTTTGGCCAATAGTTTATCAAATTTATTTATTCTTTCCAAAAACCAGCTTCTAGTTTCGTTGATGTGTTCTACTGTATCTCTAGTTTCTATCTTATTGATCTCTGCTCTAATCTTGATTATTTTCCTTCTTGTGTGTGGGGTTGACTCAATTTGTTGTTGATTCTCCAGTTTTTTTTTTCCCTAGGCAAAGAACTTTATTAATCTTGTTTCAAACTTTATTCCCAGGCTTCTTCATCTTAATTAGCTGCAAAGAATGAATTGCATATAAGCAAAAACTCAAAAGAGCTGCAGTGTCCAAGGGGCTTGGGCTTAAAAATATTAGAAATCTAGATTTTATCAGATCCATGAACAAAATTTTAAAAAGCAGTCATAATATAAAATAGCAGCTCCCAGTAACTTCTTCAAGTTTTATCTTCTCCAGAAGTTGACTCAATTCAGTTTGCTTCATTCTTGGAAGCTTCATCAAAATTCTCCACAAGATCTGGAACTTCATCATCATCATCCTCTCCAGTAGCAAGTGGTGCTTTTCCATCCACAGATTGTTTGGGCAGAGCTTCAGCCAGTCTTCTTAAACTAGTCAGACTGTCTGCACCAAGTTGGTTTAAAATACTGGGTAGCATTTCTGTCAGCTGCTTTGTCTAAGCATGGCCTGTAATGGTGAAAGTGTTCGCTGTCAGCAATGCCTGAACTTTGGGGTTGTTAAAGTGGATCACTGTTCCTTGGTTTGAGAACATATTCACTTCTTCAATACCAGAGATATTGTTTACCCCTAACTTCTTTAAGGAGAACTGAAGTTTTTTATCATCTGCTGTAGCTGTCCTATGAACCACCTTCTTTCGGCAAGCAGTTCCTTTCCCACCAATGCGCGCTCGTACTTGCAGTTTGGCAAGTTTCTCCTGGTTCATGATAGTTTCTTTCATCTTGTTGGAGCGGAAATGGGACCACGCGGGGGACTAGGGTTGGCGCTCAGGGGATCTCAGGCAGACCAGCTGATATTAGGTGCACACACGTGGGGATGCAAGATGGCCGATTCTCCAGTTTTTTAAGGTGTACAGAGAACTGGTGTATTCTGGATTTTTCAATTTTTTTGAGGGATGCTTGGATGGCTATGTATTTCCTTCTTAGGACTGCCTTTGCTGTATCCCATAGGTTTTGGACCAAAGTGTCTTCATTCTCGTTGGTTTCCATGAATTGTTTAAGTTCTTCTTTGATTTCCTGGTTAATCCAAACATTCTTAAGCAGGGTCCACTATGACCAGGTGGGATTTATCCATGGGATGCAAGAGTGGTTCAACATTCACAAAACAATCAATGTGATAGAAAAAAATCAATAAAAAAAGAGAGAAGAACCACACAGTCCTCTCAATTGATGCAGAAAAAGCATCTGACAAGATACAGCATCTGTTCCTAATTAAAACAATTCAAAGTATAGGGATAAAAGGAATATTCCTCAACCTCATAAAATCTATCTATGAAAAACAAACAGCTAATATCATCCTCAATGGGGAAAAGCTGACAGCCTTCCTTTGAGATCAGGAACACAAGGATGTCCACTCTCGCCACTGTTGTTCAACATAGTACTAGAAGTCCTAGCAACAGCAATCAGAAAACAAAAAGAAATAAAAGTTATTCAATTTGGCAAAGAAGAAGCCAAACTCTCTCTTTGCAGATGATATGATACTTTATATGGAAAACCCAAAAGACTCCACCCCCAAACTACTAGAACTCATACAGCAATTCAATAATGGGACAGGATACAAAATCAATGTATAGAAATCAGTTGCTTTCTTATACACTAACAATGAAAACATAGAAAGGGAAATTAGAGAATTGATTCCATTTACTATAGCACCAAGAACCATAAGATACCTGGGAATAAACCTGACCAAAGAGGTAAAGGATCTGTACTTGAGGAACTACAGAACACTCATGAAAGAAATTGAAGAAGACACAAAAAGATGAAAGAGTATTTCATGCTTATGGATCAGAAGAATAAACACTGTTAAAATGTCTATACTGCCTAGAGCAATCTATACTTTCAATGCCATCCCGATCAAAATTCCACTGGCATTTTTCAAAGAGCTGGAGCAAACAGTCCTAAAATTTGTATGGAACCAGAAGAGACCCCAAATTGCTAAGGAAATGCTGAAAAAGAAACACAAAACTGGGGGCATCACATTGCCTGATTTCAAGCTTTACTACAAAGCTGTGATCAACGAGACAGCATGGTACTGGCACAAAAACAGACACATAGACTAGTGGAACAGAGTAGAGACCCCAGATATGGACCCTCAACACTATGGTCAAATAATCTTTGACAAAGCAGGAAAAAATATACAATGGAAAAAAGACAATCTCTTCAATAAATGGTGCTGGGAAAATTGGACAGCTATGTGTAGAAAAATGAAACTCAACAATTCTCTTACACCATACACAAAGATAAACTCTAAATGGATAAAAGACCTCAGCATGAGGCAGGAATCCATCAGAATCCTAGAGGAGAACATAGGCAGTAACCTCTTCGACATCGGCCACAGCAACTTTCAAGATATGTCTCCAAAGACAGAGGAAACAAAAGCAAAAATAAACTTTTGGGACTTCATCAAGATCAAAAGCCTCTGCACAGCAAAGGAAATAGTCAATGAACTAAAGAGGCAACCTACGGAATAGGAGAAGATATTCGCAAACGACACTATAGACAAAGGGCTGAACTCCTTAAACTCAACACACACAAAACAGACAATCACATCAAGAAATGGGCAGAAGACATGAACAGACACTTCTCCAAAGAAGACATACAAATGCCTAGCAGACACATGAAAAAATGTTAAATCAAAACTACATTGAGATACCACCTTACACCAGTTAGAATGGCCGAAATCAACAAGGCAGGAAACAACAAGTGTTGGAGAGGATGTGGAGAAAGGGGAACCCTCTTACACTGTTGGTGGGAAGGCAAGTTGGTGCAGCCACTTTGGAGAACAGTGTGGAGATTCCTTAAGAAATTAAAAACAGGGACGCCTGGGTGGCTCAGTTGGTTAAGCAGCTGCCTTCGGCTCAGGTCATGATCCCAGCGTCCTGGGATCGAGTCCCACATCGGGCTCCTTGCTCAGTGGAGAGCCTGCTTCTCCCTCTGCCTCTGCCTGCCATTCTGTCTGCCTGTGCTCACTCTCTCTCCCTCTCTCTCTGACAAATAAATAAAATCTTAAAAAAAAAAAAAGAAATTAAAAACAGAGCTACCCTATGACCCAGCAATTGCACTACTGGGTATTTACCCCAGAGATACAGATGCAGTGAAAAGGAGGGCCATCTCTACCCCAATGTTCATAGCAGCAATGATCACAGTTGCCAAATTGTGGAAAGAACCAAGATGCCCTTCAATGGACAAATGGATAAAGAAGATACAGTCCATATATACAACGGAGTGTTATGCCTCCATCAGAAAGGATGAATATCCAACTTTTGTATCAACATGGACTGGACTAGAAGAGATTATGCTGAGTGAAATAAGTCAAGCAGAGTCAATTATCATATGGTTTCACTTACTTGTGGAGCATAAGGAATAACACGGAGGACATTGGGAGATGGCAAGAAGAAGTGAGTTGGAAGAAATTGGAGGGGGAGACAAACCACGAGAGACTGTGGACTCTGAGAAACAAACTGAAAGTTTTGTAGGTGAAAGGGGTGGGTGATTGGGTGAGCCTCGTGGTGGGTATTATGGAGGGAACAGATTGCATGGAGCACTGGGTGTGGTGCATCAACAATGAATTTTGGAACACTGAAAAAAAAATTAATTTAAAAAATGAAAAAAAAGGAAAAATTTAAGTGGGAACAATCATATATAATGATAACACTGAATTTAATATAGATGTTTGGAAATGGTCTCCATTTCTAGACTGTGGGAATATAAATTATTAAAAAAATTATTTTTTGGAGGGAACTTTGTAGTATGTATCACAGTTCCTAAAAAGGATGCATACCCATTGATACTATTATCCCATTTTTTAAAAATATATCCTATATAAGTAATTAGGCAAAATAATTTTATCACTTCGTTATTGCTCATAATAGCAAACTACATAAATTTTCATGACAAATGAATATTGTTTTTAATTATGATGTAAAAATATAATAGAATATATTATGATTTTAAAATAATAATTTAAACATACATTTATTGGAGCACCTGTGTGGCATCATCAGTTAAGTCTCCAATACAGTCTGGGGTCAAGTCATGATCTCAGGGTTGTGAAACTGAGCCCTTCTTTGGGCTCTGCATCAGCGTGGAGTCTGCTTGAGGTTCTCTCTCCCTCTCCCTCTCCGGCCTGTGCTCTTTCTCTCAAATAATTAAATGAATAAACCCCCAAACCATAAATTTACTGATTTGAAAAGACACAGCATTTATAATGTGTTTTGAAGTGGAAATAGAAACATTATAGGAAGTTGTTTTGGTAAAATCTTATTTTGATAAAACTTGTATGTATAATTTCTCACAAGGAATTTGAAAGTTTATATCCCAAAAATGATGGCAGTGATTTTTCTTCTAAAATATAGGATTTAAAGTAGTTTATTTTTTTCTATTTTTTGATTATTTAGAAACTTGTAAAATTTTAAATAGAAGAAATTAAGTTACCTTGTCAAATCTGTTTTGTCTATCTGGTCTCTTTGAGAACTCCATCTCCTTAAGGAAGGGGCCCCAAACCCATGTATTCATGAATATTTCTTTAGTTCTCCATATACAATGGTCAGTGTCACTAGTTTGAATGATCTGCAGTTCACCTTCTCCCACATTCCAAAAAAAAATTTATAAATCTTTATCATTTTCTGTTTCTTGGAATGTCAGAATGCAAGTATATGCTCTGATGCATAAGCCATTTAACAATTTAAACATGTTGCCAAGGATGCCTGAGTGGAGTGGCTCAGCTAGTTAAGCCTCATGATCCCAGGGTCCTGTCATTGAGTCCCACATTGGATTCCTTGCTCAGTGGGGAACCTGCTTCTCATCTGCCTGCCACTCCCCCTGCTTGTGCTCGTTCTCTCTCTGGCAAATAAGTAAAATTTAAAAAAAAAAATGTTGCCTATTTCCTCTACCTGCTTTCATCTTCTCTGGTTTGGCTTCATCAGTCTTTCCTTTTAAGACTTCATTCTTATACCCGTCTTCCTCACAGTCATCTGTTCTCATTTCTTGGCACTCTAAGGTCACTGCCTTTTTAAAACTTCAAGAAAACATTCTTCCATACCTAGTTTAATGGGATAAAAAGACCATATTTTCCATCATTTGTATATTTATTTAACTTCCATTAATGCACCTCTTTTTTTTACATCTTTTAGAAAGTGGTCAAATCAGTATGATGTATATTGAACTTCTCACCTTCCATAAGTGTTTTCATAAAAATACTGACAAATCAGATTTCTCTCACCTCCATTTCCTAATTGATTTTGTATTTAAGTATTTTTATGTGTGTATTCATAATTATGTTTAGGACTTCACATTTCACCCCTATTATATTTTATTAACTCTAGTTCTTTTCTTTTGTTTTTTAAAGATCTTATTTATTTATTTATTTGACAGAGAGATCACAAGTAGGCAGAGAGTCAGACAGAGAGACAGGGGGAAGCAGGCTCCCTGCTGAGCAGAGAGCCTGATGCAGGGCTCAATCCCAGGACCCTGAGATCATGACCTGAGCTGAAGGCAGAGGCTTAACCCACTGAGCCGCCCAGGTGCCCCTTAACTCTGGTTCTTATCCCAATCAGAAAACTGCAATATAATTTCTAAGCTTGACAAATCCATATGAATTACATATGCCTATAATTATCTTCCTTTGTGTATTTCTTATGCATATGTATCTTCACAAAATGATATAGTCAAATAGTTTGTTTTCCTTCAGAGATTAAGTTGTCATCATGAGAGGATCCTAAGTGAAGGACACTAGAAGTTTAGAAGGAAGGGAAACAGACTTTTTAAATTTTTTTTATTTTTTAATTTTTTTTGGCAACAGACCATTTTAATAAGAGCCCTCAGACTTTGAGGGTTCACAAACTCAGAGGGAGGTAACATACATGAGTGAAGCTGGTTCCTGCTGGACAGTACTTCTTCATCCAGAGGAGAAGCCACTTCTGATTGCTGCCATAAGGGAATGTGGCAAATGTTCTGATTTTTCATGAGAATCCAGAAAGTGGTGTTGCTACGTGAAATCATCCAATTTTCAAAATGCTTCATTTAATTACATGAAAGTCTCAGCATCCAACTGCCCACTACTGATAGCATGCCATGCTTTATTGAGCATTGATTCAAAAAGTATTTAAATTCTTTCTATAATCTATAGCCAATGGAAAAAAAAATCAATGTCACCAATCTCTTAGCATCTACCCAGAATCTAGAAGAATTTCAACAAAGTCTAATTTAGGGTTTCATGTATAAGCCCCTCTAAATTTCTTAATAAAATCAGATCAGGATTTTGCATGTCAACTGTTTATCTCCTAATCACCTTAAGGACAATTACTCACAATATGCATCTTTCATAATCTAGAGATATTTCACTGCTTTGGTATTTTTTAATGAGACTTCTCTTGAACCTCACCTTTGTTAAATGTAACTAGTTATACAACACTTGACGCAATGTCAAAATTCCATGTGCAAAAACTCTCCCCTTTGACCGAGAGCAACTGTACAATTCTATTTCATGCCTGAAAGCTGATTCTCACAAGACCTCTGACATACCCAACACAATCCATGTCACCTGATCCTAGTTAACAGCAATCACTGTAGACAATTCTTTTTGACTAGTTGTTTGAAAGAAGCAAGAATGAGTTATATATTTGATCTCCTCATGTACAAAGATGGTCTTTCATTAGATCCAGATCTGGAATTAGGAAAACTTTCATTTTGTAAACTGACATATTACTTTAGGAAGCACAAAAAAGTAAATTGATGATTTATATTTCAATACCATTGCTGAGATTTTTCTCCATTTCTCTCCATCAGCCATCCTTTAAACTAAAGGGAATTCTCTTTAACATGCACGTTCCCAGATCAAAAGCAGAGAATTTCCCCTCTTCAACCTAGAAATGACCCAGAAGTCTGCATTTTATTAGACACTTTAGGATTTTAGGAAGCAGGACATCTGCAAAGTATGTTTGGAGAGATACTATTTAAATCCTTATTGCTTCTCTAAATGTTAATCATATAAAAATTGCACCCATCCTCAATTCTTCACCTCCTCCATATGCACATTACATAATTTTCATATCATTTTCAGAAAACCTAGTAAGAAACTGGAAAAGACAAAGGCACCAATTTGTTTAGTGATTGGTAGTCTCTGCTAGCCTATCTCCAGTAGTTTCTACCTCACCCCAGCAACTGACGATGAAAGAAACCAGCCAAAATCTGATTTTTCTGACATAAAAGTATTTTTTATCAATATATGATGCTATGCAATGAAGGCTGCCAACTCTTCTATGGAAGAGGGACTTTGAAGCTAGCCCAGGCTTCATCTACCACCGGTGGGACCCGAGGGCACAAAGAGCTCTAGTTCCAAGTCCACTTAACACATGAGCCCCCAAGAAAGAAAGCTCTGAAATGTATTTGTGTGGGTTAGTTTTAGGAATCTGTGGAGGAGTTTTGGCTGTAACCTACTAGGCCAAATAATCAAAGTGTGACTTCATGTTTGGGTTTCTCTGATCAACAGTTATTGTCAGATCTGGACAGTAATTTGGCTGTAGATCCAGGCCCTTTTGATCAGATTCTCCCAAACAAAGTTCAGCAATGGGAATAACCATCTTTAACTAGTTATGTTGGCTTATCGGACAGGAAAAAGGAAATAGACAACTCTGTGTATAAGCGGGGAGAGACAGACAGACATCTGAACATTACAAACTTCTGTACTAAGTGACCCAACTGTAATGCTAATTAGCCATATCAATTTCCTTAGCAAATACTTCAAGAAGAGCACTCCCTATCACTATTCTTTTTTTTTTTTAGTATATGTGCTGCCGAAGTGAGCACTCACTATCACTATTCTTACTCAGCATAGTACTGAAAGAGTCCTAGCTAGAGCAATCAAGCAAGATAAAGGCATGAAAGGCATCCAAATTAGAAAAGTAAAACTGTCTTTGCAGATGATATGACCTTATTTATAGAAAATGCCAAAGTCAACCAAAAAACCATTGGAGCTAATCAATGAATTCAGTAAGGTTGCAGGATTTATATACAATAACAATCAGTTGTATTTCTATACAGTAACAACAAAAATCTGTGGAAAATAACATCTCATACACAGTAGCAACAAAAAATACTTAGGAATAAATTTATCCGAAGAAGTGAAAAGTCTCTGCAATAAAAACTGTAAGATTTTGGGACGCCTGGGTGGCTCAGTTGGTTAAGCGGAGGCCTTCAGCTCAGATATTGATCCCAGCGTCCTGGGATCGAGTCCAACATCAGGCTCCTTGCTCGGCAGGGAGCCTGCTTCTCTCTCTGCCTCTGACTGCCACTCTGTCTGCTTGTGCTCACTCTCGCTCCTCTCTCTCTCTGACAAATAAATAAATAAAATCTTTAAAAAAAAACTGTAAGATTTTAATGCAAGAAATTAAAGATGATACAAACAAATGAAAAGATATACCATGCTCATAGACTGAAAAGATTTGGATTCCCATTGTTTACATAGAAAAGAAATTAGATTTAATGAGGGCAAATGATTCCTTCTCTAATGCTCTGTTTCATTCATATACAAGTTTCATTTAAGTCTTAATACCTCATCTGTATATTTCACCAACAGAAGTGAACTCCATGGTATGTCTTATACTTTTTTCCCTTTACTGCATCTGAAAGCATACTTTTCTTTTTATTCACAAGTTTTCGTAGACTAATAATTTCCCTTTTCAATAGAATGTGTATAGAAGTATATAGAAAAAGATCTGACCCAGATCCCTAAAACCCTCCTCCAAACAACTACCCATTCTTTGCCCTCGTATACCAGCTAAACAGAGAAAACATGAAAGTCTGGAAGAAAAAGGAGCCACAGATAGAAGTAACTTGTATCCTTGAGTTGCTGTTCATGAAGAGTTACCCAGATTGCTACCTCATAAGGAGTAACCATGGTAAGCTGTAAAATAGGTAAGAAAACTGTTTATCATGTAACTCCCATGTAATGCAGTGTTATTTATGAGCATTTAGGTACCCAATACATAGCACTTACCTCAATTGTAATATTGTTTATTTATTTACTTATCTTCCTAAAGAGCCTAAAAACTCCTGAAAGGCTGGAAATATGCCTGGTTTTGCTTGCTAGCAAGCTTCTTAGCCCCTCACACAGTGTCTGGTATGCATGTAGGAGGTTCTCAATAAATACTGTTAAATATATGAATACTGGGAAGCAAGTTCAACAGGTGTAAAAATGAATAAATACTTATTGACTTGAAGCACAAAAACAGAAACCCATAAATAAAATTTATAAACTGCATTTTATTTCTCATTTTGTCTTGCTTCCTCTGATCCATGACATTTCAAAATACTTGGAAGTGAAACTCTGCAGGTTTTATTAAGTAATTTAAGTAAATTCCATTCAATCAAAGGACACATAAACACTGATATTTCTTATCTCCCACCAGGTATATGTAACTGTCTTCCTTTACTAGTATGATTATGTTGCTATGTGACATTCTAGCATTCAACCAATATTGTACCTGTATTGGCACCATTTTGACAACTATGCTAATTTTGTCTAAATTGTTCTCATTTCTTATAGCTTTCTCCTAGCCAGATAGCTCCGGATGTCTGCTTAATACAACATTCAACCCTATATGAGCCCTTGTGTAGATCATATTAGATTGACAACCCCAGCACCAAATGCCTGAAAAGTAATCTCCTTGTCTTCTTGGACTGTAAAGCCAAAGCAATGCCAACAGGCATCTTTACATGTTATTGTACTTACTGTCGGTCAGTGCCAAAACAGACGATCTTAACAGGATTTAAAGTAATATGGTACTTAAAATGTGTGTGCTGCCAAGACAACAGGGTAGATTGCATCTGTTGCCTGGGATACTCAGCTACAACTTGTAACGAATGAGCTCTACAGTGCAGTGTTTGAGAAATGCCCAGGACACGCCTATCGAGCAAAAAGTTGAGGAGGAACTGCCTTGGAAGACAAGCACAATCCAAGCAGTCACAGAAGGACCAGAGGCCAAAGCACTAGCTAAATATCAGATCTGTACGCCAAATTTTCATAGAGAGAAATGCATGAAGATCTTATTTGTTAAACTGGTCTTCAACACAATGATTTTCTGCTTGAGACAGCACCTAATCAGTAGGATTGCATAATGTAAAGAAATTGTTTGACCATAGACAATTTTCCACTGATCTCTAAAGGTTGTATAACTACACAGATGAAAATTCTTTTTTTTTCAAACCCTCATTTCCCTAGGATATTCTGTTTTGTGCATAATATGGTAGATTAAAGAGGGTCACAAATTCTTAAATATAGCTCTTTTTAAGAGGTAAGTGTATTTACCTTCCTCTTCAATCTTTGCTATTTTGACACATAATATACAGTAGAAGTGATACTAATTCTGCCCTAGACCTAACTTTTAAGAAGTCTGGCAGCTTCTACTTTGGTCTCTTGAAGACCTGAGCCTCCAAAAATAAAGTTTGACAATCCTACTGGAGAAACAACATAAAAAGGACCTATAATTATATTGAGAAAGAGAGGGGCCACTTGAGGTGAACCTTCTACCTGTCACCATCAGAACAGCAGGCTTTTAAATTAAGCTGTCCTGTTTCATTTAGACTGCCCAAAACACTAGCTAGGACCCCAGGTGACACTTTAAGATGCAAAATAATTACCCAGCCAGACCCTGATTGAATTCTTCACACACGGAACTGTTAGATATAAAAGGTACTAAGTTTGGGGAACTTTTTTTTAATACACCAATAGATAACCAAACACATGAACATCCAACACCAAAATTTGGTGCTACGGCTTTTATGTGAATCTGTGATCTATACATTGATGGCCAGACAATACAATGACCCAATCAGAAGAATGGGAGAAAGCATTTAGATGGACAGTTACCTGCTGCAGGGTAGGACCCTCAGTGTTTGCCTACCAGAACTACAAGCTTTCTAGTACTACTCAGTCACCATTCCTTGGCTTCTGCTGACTAGCCTAGGGGATTTTCTTCCAAAACCCATAAAATTAAGTTAGAATGCACTGCTTAAGCATAATTACTTCCTACTGTTTATGTGGGTTATCATTTACAACCAACTGGCATTTAATCAGACCACTATTTTTATTTGAGGACCAGAGGCCACAGCATTGCTTTTTTTCTCTGCCACCCTACAGAGCTAAGCAGCTTCATCCAAGCTGAGAGGGGTATCGATTGTTTATGAAAAATCAGCATGCAGTATTGTTTTCAAACATATATATGATTTCACACCAACTTAGTGAGGATTTAGTTCATTTTGTTGACTGGCACATAATTTTACATTTACATATGTAATAATGTTGACATTTCCTGGAGGAAAAAATATGGATTAAAGGAATGTAATCACATTCTGATACAAATTTACCTGTAAGACTAGCCTTGCCTCATAATTCTAACTGTTCCCTGAATTGGAAGTATTTAGGATATGCACTCTATTACCACGCCCAAGTGAAAAATGTCGGCCCTCACCTCAAGCCTCCCATGTCCACACTCTTGCTCCTGCAATTCCCTTCACCAAGAATTTCCTCCCTCTCTCTGCTCTTAAAGTTCCCTCTCTCCGATTTTTCTTGAAATCATCAAGCTTCAGCTAACTACCAGATCGGTAATGGTCACCCTTGGGTTTGTCTGCACTGAACACCTTCTTTGAATTCTGAAATACACTGCTCTCTTTCCATGAAAGCCTTATCCTCCTCCAGCCCTGACTTCAAGTATCTACATGGCTGCAGGAAAATACCACACATTTCTTGTTTTAAACTAACCAGAGTTGATTTCTGTCATCACTTGCAACATTAGTCCTGACTTCTTCATTTTGAAGATTTTCCTGTCTGTAGCTATAAATTGTCACCTCTGAATACGTTTATATTTATTCCAGTCTTAAATTTCAAATTAACTTGTAATAAACTAGATGTTCTTTGTGGCAGGTACCTGATTGTTTACTTTCCTTAAGACCAAGCACAGTGTCTTCCTTGCACGTAGTTGGTATTAATTTAGCAAATATTGTTAAATAATGTAGTATCTGTCAAAATATTAAAATAGAGAGAACTGCAGAGGATCTTTTCTTCCCTTTGATAAACTATAATGACAATGGAAATATGAATTTGGTTATATACTAGCTGGTTACTATGAAAATCACATATGCAATGCCTCTCCTATCATTGTCCTTTAATGGTACTAATGCTGGGGAAAAGAACAAATTCCTGCCTATTGAATAACTGTTTAGTTAATATTAGGTTTGCAGTATCTGTGTAATTTGAGCTATGGCATAACCAATTTCATCTAATAAGCTGTATTATAACCAAGTCTATTAATTTGTTTAAAAGAATTCATTGGCTTCAAATTTTCTTAGAGCTCATAAGCCAAAAACTTCTAAAAACATATACATCCTAGTAGTATTTCAGGTAAGTCACTAATTTTCAAAAGCAGATATAATAAGTAGGGTATTTACATATGTGGGCAATCCCGATGCAGGGAAACATGCATTTTATTTCACATGCGCTGGTCGCTGTCATGATCATGCCACAGCTGTTAGAAATTACAGGCTTTCAGTAGCAAACATCAGCCATCACTGTAATTATTATTATTTTATCAAACACAATCACAGGGAGTATTTTAGGCTGACAAAAACCTTCTAGGTCTTTGTTTATTCCCTGCACCACAGATTCTGCCCTCCACACCAACTGAGTTAAAGTTCTCTTACTCCTGATTTAAAACCTATTATTAGAGCAAGTAAAGGCTCCCATCTTTACACAAAGTAAGATTGGTGCTTGCATTGAGAGAACGCTAGTCCAGGAATGTAAATAAAATAAAGCACAACCTGAGAAGCCTTATTCAGTGGGCTTTCGGCAACATTCCCAAAGAGACTACAGCGTGCCATGCAATGTGAAAACGTAAGAGGTAAGCCACAGGCCAATGCTAGAATAATGAATATAAAACCACAGATAGAAGACTAACAGCTCAAGAAGGCCATGCTTTCCATCTAAGAAGCAGCATAGCAAAAAGTCCCCTTCTATACCCTGGACATTTCCCCTCTGCTAGCAAACCATTACTGTCACAAGAAGTTTTTCATGGCACAGAAGACTTTTCTCCTATAAACTCTTTTGTCAGTGTATAGCAGGTGGTTCAATAAAAGGCAGAGAGTTTAGTGATCTAGTCCCTAGGAGAAAGGAGACAGAGGTCAAAACTACCTCCTTCAGAAACAATGCTGAACAAAGTACCAGCCAACTGAGAGATGGATATTGGCATGGAGCATTTCTAACAGTCTAGGTTATAGACACTAACTATCACCAAACAATTTAAACAGCATATTATAAATTAATATTGCACAAACTTTTGCTGCCCAGTTATGCCATGAGTAGTATGGGGAGATGATGGAAGTTTCATTGCTTAGCATATTATTCAGGGGAAAAAAAGATATTCACAAATTTATTGAATAAAACGGGGAAAATTTGAATGCCCTTAGTCTGTATTTTACAAGGAAATGTTTAATAATTCCATTAGTTGTATAAAGTCTCTCAGGAGTGGCTGCAGTGGAAGAATGACATCATCCTTAAAGCACTGTTGAATAGTATTCTCTTATAATAGGAGATATAATCTTATAATTGGATATCATTATTTGGCTCATAAAATCCTAAACTCATGAGTAACATGACAAGTTATAATCCTGACATGATCTTTTCAAATGTGAAATACCTTTTCCATATGCTTTTCCATTCAACTAGGTATGTTTTTTCCTGGAACACAAAGTTTTAATATTAAAGTTAATGAATGTTGAAAAAGATGAGCTTTTGTGTACCTAACACAGCACTACAGAATAAACATGTGCTGAAATTCCTTAATACTTTTGCCAAGCGTAGATATCATTAGCTTCATTCAAATATTAAAATCTGATGTACATCATTACATTTGAAGCTTGATTCTGCTACTACTGTTTGCTCCTAGAGCTACTCTTTTAATACTATTACCATATTCAGAACAGAAAGTTCTATTGAGGCTCAGTTGCTACCTGAGCCAAAGCTGGACCTGTTAAGAAATCACATACTTGCCCTGAAGTTAGAAAAGACAGTGAAAATCAGCTTAACTACACAGTTTACTACATTAATCCTAACAGAATAGTAAAAAAAAAAAAAAAAAAAAAAAAAAAGGAAAAAAAAGAGTCCACTTTGGGTCACTGGTCTGTCTTTTCAGTGCCAAATTTAAGGACTATTCTATAAGGTCATATTTGAATATTTAACCCAGTCAAATTTTCTCCTTTTATTTTCACAGTCCAGTAGTCTCACCATTAATTTCCCCTGTAAATTAACCTGTTGACATTTCTTCAAATGATCCTATTCTAAAATTAGCCATTACTCTCCATTTAATTTAAAAATCTGTTAAAAGGCTTTGAAAAGTAAAATCCACACATTACAAAAGTAGACATCAATAATATTATCTTAGTTTCAGAAAAATATTCTAGCAAATATGAAATGAACTGAGGAGGAGCAAGATGGTAGAGGACTAGGAGACCTAACATCATTGGGTCTCAGGAGTTCACCTAGATAGTTATCTAACCATTCTGAACACCTATAAACTCAACAAGAAATCAAAGACAAGAAGAGCAGCAATTCTAGGAACAGAAGAGCAACCACTTTCTGGAAAGTAGGATGTGCAGAGAAGTGAATCTGAGGCGATATATGGGAAGATAGACTGCAGGGAGAAGGGCCGGCTCCTGGCAAGCAGTAGAGCAGTGGAGCACAAAATTGAAGTTTTTAGAAGACTGCTCCATTGAGGGATGTCACTCCAGAGGCTAAGCAGGTGGTGGAGACCTCATGGGGACAGTGTGGTCTCAGGACCCCTGGGGTCACAAAAAGACCAGGGGAGACTGAGTGTGGCAGAGCTCCCAGGTATCAGAGTGGGGAAGCCAGCTGCAGAGACAGAGCTGAGGAGGGGGTTCTCAGCTAGGGGTTACCTTAAACAGTGATCCAAGGCACAGTCAGCCCACTGCTCTTTAAGCAGGGACCCCCACAAGTGGCAGATCTGGGGAGACACCTTCCTTCTCTTCCAGGAGAAGTGGTGCAGGAGCACATTACAGGTATCTGCTGGGTTTGGAGACTCCAAACGGGCCATGCACCAGAGACAGAAACACTCGATCACAGGCTGGGTGAGCTAAGGGTGCACAGGAGACCAAGGAGACAGGAATGATGGACTGCTTTTCTCTGAGAGCACACTGAGGAGTGGGGCCTGAGCTCTCGGGTTCTCTGGGCCAGAGATTGGGAGGCCACCATTTTCATTCCTATCCTCCAAAGCTGTACAGAAAGCATTCAGGGAACAAAAGCTTCCAAGACCAAAACCGAGCAGATTACTTAGCCTGGCCCCTGGCAAGGGCAGTGCAATTCCACCTCGGGCAAAGACATTTTAGAATCACTGAACAGGCCCCTCCCCCAGAAGATCAGCAAGAACATCCAGGCAAGACCAAGTTTATCAATCACTGAGAACTGCAGAACTCCAGAGCTAGGGGAATGCAACACAGAATTCATGGCTTTTTCCCCATGATTCTTTGGTCTTTTAAAGTTAAATTTTTTTTAATTTTATTTTTTTCTTATTCTATTATTTTAATTTTTCTTCTTATTTTAACATTTTTTAACTATTTTATCTTATCAATACCTTTTTAAAAATCTTGTTTAATTTTCATTGTTATAGTCATATTCCATCCTTTCAATGTTTTTAGCCTTATTTTTTGTATACATATAGAATTTTCTTTCTTTAAAATTTTGGGATACAGTTTCATCTAACAGATCAAAATATACCCTAAACCTAGCACATGGCTCTGCTCTGTTTTCTTTTTTCAATCAATTTCTTATCAATTCCTTTTTTAGAATCTTTTAAAATTTTCATTTTTATAGTCATATCCCATCCCTTCATTGTGTTTATCCTTATTTTATATATATATATATATATATATATATATATATATATATTCTTCTTTCTTTAAAATTTTGGGAGGCAGTTTCTTCTAACAGACAAAATACACCCAAAATCAAGTGTGTGGCTCTGTTCTATTCACCAGTCTAATATATATATATATATATATATATAGAGAGAGAGAGAGAGAGAGATATCTAGATATATATCTAGATATCTACGTAGATATCTAGATATATATCTAGATATCAATATCTCTATCTCTATATCTAGGTATAGAGATAGATAGTTTTTCCCCCCTTTCTTCTCTCCCCTATTTCAGGTCTCTTCCAATTTGGTTAGTGTATATTTTTCTGGGGTCATTGCTACCCTTTTAGTATTTCAGGGTATTTGATTTTTATCTGTTCTTATTCTTATCTGGATAAAATAGCTATTCTTATCTGGATAAAATGACAAGGTGGAAAAAACCTCAAAAAAAAAAAGAAGAAGAAGAAGAAGAACAATAGGCAGTACCAATGGCTAGGGACCTAATTAATACAGATATTAGTAAGATGTCAGATCTAGAGTTCAAAATGACAATTATCAAGGTACTACCTGGGCTCAAAAAAAAGCATGAAAGATACTAGAGAATCATTTTCTGGAGAAATAAAATCCCTTTCTGGAGAAGTAAAAGAACCCAAATCTAACCAAGTTGAAATCAAAAAAGCTATTAACGAGGTGCAATAAAAAATGGAGGTTCTTACTGCCAGAACAAATGAGACAGAAGAGAGAATTAGTGATATAAAAGACCAAATGATAAACAATAAAGAACCTGGGCAAAAGAAAAACAAACAACTACCAGACCACAAGGGGAGAATTTGAGAGATAAGTGATACGATAAGACAAAACAATTTTATAATAATTGGGATCCCAGAAGAACAAGAAAGAGAGGGGCAAAAGGTATATTGGAGCAAATTATAGCAGAGAATATTCCTAATTTGGCGAAGGGAACAAGCATCAAAATCCAGGAGGCACAGAGTAGCCCCCTCAACATCAATAAAAATAGGTCCACACCCCATCATCTAATAGTAAAACTTACAAGTCTCAGTGACCAACAGAAAATCCCAAAAGCAGCTCAGGACATGAGGTCTGTAACATATAATGGTAGAATTATTAGATTGGCAGCAGACCTAGCCATAGAGACCATCCAGGCCAGAAAGGACTGGCATGATAGATTCAGAGCATTTAATGAGAAAAATATGCAGCTAAGAATACTATATCCAGCTAGGCTGTCACTGAAAAGAGAAGGAAAAATAAAAAGCTTCCAGAACAAAGAAAAACTAAAAGAATATGCCAACACCAAACCAGCCCTACAGGAAATATTGAAAGGGGTCCTTTAAGCAAAGAGAGAGCCTAAAGGTAACAGACCAGAAAAGAACAGAGACAATATACAGTAACAGTCATATCCCCTGTACCTCTTGCTTAAATTCTCCCATCAGGTGCACTTGCAGGGGCTTGGAAAGAAAAGAGAAAGCATTATTAAGCAGCAGCTGCTCACCATAGCTAAATTAGCAGCATCTTCAGCTTGTGAAAGTTTTCCTAAGAAAAATCCACCACAGCACCTGAGATCATGAATAGGGGCCTTGACCAATGGATAATGGTTACTATGCTCCTTTCAGGTGAAATTTATAATCATGGTAGGAGATTTTCTTAAAACAAAACAAAACTAAACTAAACTAAGGTCTCGAATAGGACATACTTAATGTGATTTATACACTAATCTAGGGCATAGATTAATCTGGGGATGATTTAAGTATTTTAAATGAGATATTCAAGGAACATTTTCTTCTTTGTCTCCTCACCAAAATTCTACAGTCATTTTACATAGGTCCTGGCCATTTTTGCTAAGTTTAGTCTTAAACATTGTAGTAATTGTTGAAATTATTGTGAATAGATTAAATTTTTCCCATTATATTTTTAATCATTTATTATTATTGCACAGTAAATTATTAAAGATTAAACTCAGTAAGAGGAGAAGGAAATCTAGAGCTATCTGCCAGTTTGTTTCCCTTGTGTACCCTCTCTCCTCCCCACCCAGTAATAGAAATTGCAATATACTTTACTGCTCAACTTTGGAAAGTGGGGTCTTCCAGGAATATATTAAATGAAAAGTTAATACCAAATGAAAAATAATGTATTATATTCAAAGTGCAGAGGTAATGTTTTTGCATTACTAGTAAACAGTATGATTAACTGTTAAAGAAGTTCCAAGAAGAAATTAACTATTGAGCAAAATATTAGTAGTACTTTTTCACACCTGAACTTCATTCATCTCAACCAAATTTCCTTCATGTATCTACTGAATATTGTCAAAAGTCCTGTATTCATTCATTTTGACTCACCCCCCAACACAGACACTTAAATTTTGTCATACAATAAGTAACTTTTGGAATCAACACCTAACTCTATAAGTTTGCATTTAAAACATCACTACACTAGCTCTTTAGCAGACTAATCCCAGGTTGGCTATAATTGTATGCCTCACCAGTGAAGCTTTTTAAAAATGCAGATGACAAAACCCTACAACAAAGTCTCTGAGATTGCTCTATCTTTAATAATCCAGAGTTGAAAACCCTGGACGCTCAATCCTTGGAGAAATTATAAATGCCCTCTCTTAATCACAGTACTCATGATTTATTAAAAATAGCCATCACTGAGCAGTTGTGAAGATCCAAGCATTGTGTTAAGTACATTCTGTTAGGTGAATTTTGCCATTTGATTCTCTATTGTTTTAGAGTCCTCGCCATCCAGCTAGTACTACAGAGCCTAGATAAAGGGCAACATGCCCTGTTGTCAGTGCTGGCTTGATGGTAGGGAATGACAACACCCAGTAAGCTTTTCTTTTTCTTTTTTTTTTTTAAAGATTTTATTTATTTATTTGACAGACAGAGATCACAAGCAGGCAGAAAGGCAGGCAGAGAGAGAGAGAGGAGGAAGCAGGCTCGCCGCTGAGCAGAGAGCCCGATGCGGGGCTCGATCCCAGGACCCTGAGACCATGACCTGAGCTGAAGGCAGAGGCTTTAACCCACTGAGCCACCCAGGCGCCCCCCCAGTAAGCTTTTCAAAAACGACAACACCCAGTAAGCTTTTCAAAAACACAAGTACTCACCACTGTCTTCCTTTCTTCACATTTTAATAAAGGAAGTTTCATCCTGCTCCTGCTGAGGAATCTAGTCAGTGAGTGGATACTCTGTTCTCACAAAGTAAACTCAATCTAATACTTTCCTTCACCAAGCCTTCTAATGCCTTTCTTAATACTCTGCCAAGGTAGTTCTAGCAACCCTACCTAATTAATTACAATCATTGTGTCCAACCTTCAACATCCTAGCAACACATCAGGCCCAACTCTAAGTGGTCTTGCCAGGACCCTGAGTCACAGAAGAGTGCCACCATATATCCTTCCCTACCCAGCCTTATAGTCTCTCCCCTTAGGACCCTTAACATCCTCTCCCATGTGTATTACCCCAGTTCCAGCTGGTACATATTAGCCAGACCTTACAGTCCTTTGGTGAGTGTATTATTTCCTCCTGGGGTATGTTATTTTCTGATCCTAATTAATGATCTTTAGTCAGTGAGGAAGGGAGGACAATTTTGATAAAATAAACATCATTTGTGAGGGAGCCACCATAGCTGGGGCAGTTTTGGTCTCCAGGCAACCAAGAAGGAGCTTACTTCTAGAAAGGGAAAGGAAACTGCTGCTCCTAACCTGGAGGCCTTGGGTGACTAAGAGCTTTGTCCGGTTATATTTGTGTGTAGCCGGTTGCTATAGAAATAGCCATAGCAAAAAGGTAGGCTGGGAAGTTGTAGGGCAGAGTATAATAAGTATCTGACAAACTAATGAACCATTTAAGGTAGGTTTTGGTTGTGAAGTAAGCTGTCAGTCCATTACTAAGGATTTAATGAAAGAAAGCAGCCAACAATGAGTGGCAATAAACACAATCAAGTGTGAAAGAACAGGCAGGCCCCACTGGTGAACTGGCTGCTTACTAAAGTGAGGGCAAAGCAAATAGCAGAATGCAAAAAAACAAGCCCTGTTCAAGAGAGTAATAGACCTTTCTTTATTTAGGACCCATTAAATCATCAGAGAGCAAATTTGAATTAGTAAAGAATCAGCTAAAGCATCATCATGGAAGAGTTCCCCTGATAAATTTGACATTAAAAGATTAAGAAATTGTACAAATATATATATTTGGGGGCCTGAAATAGTTCTGATTTGTTCAATAATTTTGAAATCTAGTTTAAAAGAGAAAGAAAAGGGGGAAAAGGCCAATTTAGAAAAATAAATAGACTTACATCCTGTGCATCTTGATTTTGACTTATGTATCCCTAATTAAAATAGCCCAATTGCATAAATAGTGCCTGTAACTTATTTAAAAAAAATAATCAAAATAAGAGGAAGGAGGTTGGTTCTAGTAGGATGGCATAGCACCTGAGAGCTACGCTTCCCTCTGATTAAAACTAAAAATTCTGGATAAAAAAAAAAAACCAGCAATTAACTACCTGGATGAAAATTCAACAAATAAACAAAAGCAGGTAGATTATGCAGGAGAGTGAAAACAGAGAAACAAAGGCTAAATAACCAACATTATTTTTTTCTTTACCAAATTTATCTCAAGGAAAGATCTCAGTGCAGAGCAACCTGTTATTGTGAACTTAAAAAAAAAAAAAAAAACCAAACCAATAGAAAAGTTATCTTTTTTGGCCAGAAGAATCAGGAAACGAGCCCTTGTTAGACAAATAGTTTGGAGGCAGGGAGTCTGAAGGGGAGAAAACTCCAGAAGGAGACTCCGTAATTGTGCATATGAATCCATGTAAGGATCAATTCAACCCCTCAATGATATATATTCATAAGATGGACCCACACCAACATAGCAAAGACTTAGAGACCATAAGTAAAATTTGAATGCCTGCCCACAGTAGAAATAAACAGACCTTACTGAGTGAGTCTAGTTTCAGATTGATAGCCTGCTAATATGAAAATAATATTTTCTAAAAGACCATAGCGAGATTCAGAGTCTGCACAATAAAATATTCACAATGTCCAGAATGCAATCCAAAATCACTCAACATAAAAATAAACAAAAAATGTCAAAAGGGATATCTCAAGGGAAAAGATGATCAAGAGATAACCCTGAGATGCCCAGATGTTAGATCAGAGTCTTTAAAGTATCTGTTATAACTGAGTTCCATGAGATAAAGTAATCAAAAAAATCAGCAACTAACTAATTAACTAATATTTGAATGAAATAAAAAAGCATTCTTAGCAGAATAGTAGGCATTATAAAGAAAACACATGGACATCAGTCTGAGATGTGTGTAGGGAAGGATGTGTGGTGGCACTCTTCTGTGACTCAGGGTCCTGGCAAGACCACTTAGAGTTGGGCCTGATGTGTTGCTAGGATGGCTCCTTGAAGGTTGGACACAATGATTGTAGTTAATTAGGTAGGGTTGCTAGAACTACCTTGGCAGAGTATTAAGAAAGGCATTAGAAGTCTGAGATGGTGGCATAGAAAGCTCGTGAAGTCACTTCTTGCCATGGACAGACCAAATCAAAGGTTACACATGGAACAATTCCCTCTGAAAGAAATCCAGAAGTGGAGAAACTCCTACAGTTTGGGCAAATGAAAAAATACACATACTGATATGGGTAGGAAAGGCTGAAACATACTCTCATCATAAACCCCATGACTGGCACAGTGACACACAGTAGCAGTGGGAACACACAATTCTCATCTCCCTGAGGAGCAAATGGTTTTGATCCAATATCTGGTGCCCCAATTTTTGAGACTTCTGTCTGAAGGATGGGATCCCAAAACATCTAGCTCTGAAAGGCCATGAGGCTTGCACCCATGAGACCCACAAGACTATAGTAAGCAAATAAACAAAAGACCCTAATAGTTTCATAAGGACTCACTGTGGGTATCCGCCCAAGACTAGGCACAAAGGATACAAACAGAAACCTCAAGCATAGATGGAAGTAGCCCATCTCCAGTCTTTCTCTGAAATAAGCTTATGTGCATACTTCAAAAGCTCCTACTTAAGGGTCAGGTTTCTAACTTAGCATACATCTAGGGTGCTGAATGCAATCTTCCCTAGAGATGAGAGAGGCAAGCAGTGCCTTCTCTGCGTTCTTCTCTGGCTTACTCCACATCACTGGTGTTGGCTTGGAAGGAGTTTGTGCATACATCTGGCACCTGGGCTTTTGTAGCTGCTTCCCAGGGAATGCACTTGATCACCAGGTTCTGGTGGCAAGCAAGCAGAATTTCTGTTCACTGGCCCTACAGGGCTGTCACAAACAAACAAACAAAAGAGGGAGCAAACAGAAATGCCCTCCTGAAACACCTGAAAGAAGTATTTTGTATACTTTAAAAGCTGCTGCCTGAAGCTCTGGCTTCCAACAGCCTATACCTAAGTGCTGATTGATATCCTTCCCTTTGGGACACTGACAGTTCTTGGCACACACTCAAATACTGAGAGCCACTGAAACAAACAAGACAGCTTGAATAATTAAGAGATAACCAAGAGCTCAGACTGGGCTGAATGATAAAGTTCATCTTACACACAAAATCACTCCATCAAGACTGGGAGAGATGGCTATTTTATATAATGCTGGAAACCAGCAAGGGTCAAGGAAAATGAAGAAAAAGATAAATATGTTCAAAACAAAAGAACAGGCTAGAATTCCAGAAACAGACCTTAATGAAAGAGAGAGGCGTGATTTACCCACTCAACATTTCAAAATAATGATCATAAATATGCTCATCAATGTCAGGAGAAGAATGCATGAACAAAGCAAAATTTTCAACAAAGAAAAAATATAAGAAAGTACAAAACAGAAATCACAGAACTGATCAATATAAAACCGACCTGAAAAATTCAAGATGGGTTCAATAGCAAACTAGATAAAGTGGAAGAAAAGACCAGAAAACTCAAAGACAAAGCAGTGTAACTCATCAAATCAGAGGACCAAAGTGGGAAAAAAAAAAAAAAAAGAATGAAAATGGGTGAATATAACTTAAGGGACTCCTAGGATACTAAGAAATACACCAATATTTGCATTTAGGGATCTCAGAAGGAGAAAAGAGATAGAAAAGGGCAGGAAGCTTATTCAAAAAAATAATACTGAAACCTTCCTTAACGTGGAAAAGGAAAAGGACATCCAGATTCAGAAAGCCTAGACAGTTCCAAATAAGATATATCCAAAGAAACCCACACAAAGACACATTATAATTACATTGTCAAAAGTTAAAGATAGGAGAGGATTTTTTTTAAAGATTTTATTTATTTATTTCACAGAGAGAGATCACAAGTAGGCGGAGAGGCAGGCAGAGAGAGAGATAGAGGAGGAAGCAGGTTCTCCACTGAGCAGAGAGCCCGATGTGGGACTCGATCCCAGGACCCTGAGATCATGACCTGATCCAAAGGCAGAGACTTAACCCACTGAGCCACCCAGGCGCCCCAAGATAGGAGAGGATCTTAAAAGCAGCAAAAGAAAAACAACTTGTTATATGCCAAAGTAACCCCATAAGACTATCAACAGGTTTTTCAGCAGAAAGTTTGAAAGACAGAAGTGGCATGATATATTTAAAGTACTGAAGGAGAAAAGTGCCAACTAAGAAGATTTTAAAGATATATCTGCACTCCCACATTCACTATAGCATTATTCATAGTAGCCAAGATATGGAAATAATCTGAGTGTCCATCAATGGATGAATGAATAAAGAAATGTGTGTGGGGGGTGTGTATATAATGAAATACTATAAGCTAGGGAAAAGAAGAAAATCCTACCACTTGTGATAGCTCAAAGTCAGAAACAGAGACATCAAAAGTGGTTATCAGGGGCTGGGATTGAGAGAAGTAGGAATAAGTTGGTAAAAGGATAGAAATTTTCAGCTATAAATGAATATGTTCTGAAGCTAAAATGTAAGACATAGTGACTATAATTGACATTGTCTCATAATTGAAATTTGTTAAGGATAGAATTTCACGGAAAGGAAAGGAAGAAAGAAAGAAAGAAAAGAGAAAAGAAAAAGGAGAGAGAGAAAGGGAGGGAGGGAGGGAAGGAAGGAAGGAAGGGAAGTATGGAAAGGAAAGGAAGGAAAGAAGGGAAGGAAGGAAGGAGAAGGAAGGGAGGAAAGGAAGAAGGGAGGGAAGGAAGGGAGGGAGGAAGGAAGGGAGAAAAAAAGGAAAGAAGGAAGGGAGGAAAAGAAGGGAAGGATGGGAAAGAAAGGGAGGAAGGAAGAAAGAGAATGAGAGGAAGAGAAGAAGGAAGGAAAGAAGGAAGGAAAAGAAAAAAGATAAAGTGTGAGGTAATGAATGTATTAATCAATTCAATGTAGGGGAATCCTTTCACAAGGTATATGCATATCAAAAAACAACAATGTCCATACACTTTATCTTACAATTTTACATGCCAATTATACATCAATAAAGCTGAAATTTTAAACACAATGGAAATTTTAAAATGGAAAAATGCAACTGCTAATTTTTTAAAGGCTTCTGGAGTAAACAAAGGAATTTTAGAATACAACAAAGTTGTAATATTTATCCTACCTAATTTCCAAGACTTACTATAAAGCTACCATAATTGAGACAGCTTGGAATTTTGAAAATCTCTCCCCTAGATCTGTTCCATGGATGATTGGAAAACAATAGAAAGTCAAGAAATTGACCTATACACATGTGGTCAATTGATTATTTACAAAGGAACAATAAAATGAGAAATTCTTTTGAAAAAATGATACTGAATAAACTGGACATCCAAATGGCAGAAAAAGAACATTTACCTTATACAGCACAAAAAACTGAACTCAAAATTGATTAAAGACTTAAATGTAAAATTTAAAACTAAAAAAAACAGAAGAAAACATGGGAATAATTGTTGCTTTCTTGAAGCACAAAGGTTTCTTAGAATACTAAAATCATATTTTTTTCTTTTTTTATTAGTTTCAGAGGTAGAATTTAGTAATTCACCAATTGCATACAACATTTAGTGCTCATTATATCAAGTGCCCTCCTTAATGTTCATCACCCAATTATCCCTTCCCCCCACCTACCTCTCTACCTTTTGTCCAGCAACCGTCAGTTTGTTTCCTACAGTTGAGCATCTCATCTCTTATGGCTTGCTTCCTTCTCAATTTTCATCCTATCTTAAAAGGAAAAAAATACTAAAATCATATAACACAAAAAGAAAACTGATAAATTGGATTTCATCAAAATTAAAATAATTTATTCTTCAAAAAGATAATACTGATAAGTAGCATTGTTATACACTCTGGTTGAATCACAAAGGCATTATGCTAAATGATAGAAGCCTGTCTCAAAGGTTACATATGGTATAATTTTATTTATATGGCATAATTGAAATGCTAATCTATAGAAATGTAAAACACATGAGCGGTTGCCCAGATTTATGGGTGTGAGAAAGAGTAACTATAAAGTGATAGCATAAAAAAGTTTTAGAGAGGGACGCCTGGGTGGCTCAGTTGGTTAAGCAGCTGCCTTTGGCTCAGGTCATGATCCCAGCGTCCTGGGATCGAGTCCCGCATCGGGCTCCTTGCTCGTCAGGGAACCTGCTTCTCCCTCTGCCTCTGCCTGCCATTCTGTCTGCCTGTGCTCGCTCTCTCTAACAAATAAATAAATAAAATCTTTAAAAAAAAAAAGAAAAAGTTTTAGAGAATGATAAAACTCATTTTTTTCCTGAATATGGTGGCATTTTCATGAATCTATATGTGTGTTAAGATCTATGAAATTCCACACACAAAAAATTCAAATTTATTGTATGATCATTTTAAATATTAAAAAAAAAAAAAGGTATCTTCCAGAGTGGTTGCCCAAATAAACACACCAACATTCCTGTTAAGAGTGTATAATATGAGAGTGTTCTTTTCCCATGCTCTGGTCAACACTGGGAAATAGAAAATTTTTATTATTTTCTGATATGAGAAGTAAAAATGGAACCTTAGTGTTTTGACTTGTATCTCTTTAATTATAACAATAATGTCTTTTCATATGTTGAATGGCAATTGACAGTGCTATGTTGTTTTGTTTAGATGAAGAGTGTGTGTTTGTGTATGTATATGTGTGTTAAGGCAAAGTAGGGAAGTTCTCCTGTTAACTTCCTATTTATAACCCTTGCTTATTTTTTCTACCTTTTAAGTATATTGCTTTGTATAACCTTATAAAATAAAGAAATGGGAAAAAATTGATTTAATTTGATAGGATTATAGGAAACACTAATGAGAATAATTGGAAGTGAGATTAGAAACATTCCTTTTTTGCCCCCAAAGATCATAAATGGCCTAGAATGTCATGTTAAATCATCCAGATATTTAGAAATCAGCAGCTGAGATGGTAATGACCTATATTCTAAAGCTGTGGTATCATAGCTGGCATGACTAGTGAACTAGATTGGGGGACTGAAATAAGTGGATAGATATTTATGAAGTCTAAAAAGTCTAAAAGGAACCATATCTAGGGTAACATATGGGTGTACCATTATTTTTAAAGAATACGCAGAGACAATGTAAGTAGAAAAATTGGACTTAAATTAATGGCATACCCTTGATTAAACTCTGCCCCTGACAACCAAGAAATGTTTCTTGATTTGGTATTGTTACTGGACCATAAATTCCAAGAGGGAAGAGACTTATTGTTATTAATCCCCATTGCTAATATGAATGTCAGTTAAGACAACCAGATTAGAGCTCCCTCTTCATATTCTATCATTCTCTGTATTTCCTCCAAATGCTTATGCAGCATAGTGCCAGGAATTTTGTATCTAGAGCTGTTTTTTTTTTTTCTCCCCCCAAGAGAAAAAAAAGAACAAAACCACTTCCTTCTCTCATGAGTTGTATTTCAACCACCACTTTTTGTTATACTCCTCTAGATGAACTGGCTTATTTTATACTACTCCTTTTTTTTTAATTTAATGGGTTTTTGTATCCCTAAAAATTATCAAATTAGTTTACTTATTGATGTATCTTAGTCTTTTTCTTACTATTTTGACTTCTGTATGATCAGGGGTGGACCAGGCAGAAGATCATAGAGGAATACTGTAGTTACCCATACCCAATTCAGAATGAACACTATGTTGCCAGCTACAACTGCTAAGTAGATGCAGCATTAATCAAACATAAATTCAAAATCAAAATCAAAATAATTAATTGCTGATAACCAATACTGTCATATTTAACCACAGAACTGACAAAGTGAAATAATCTATGGGTTATTTTCAGCTAAAAGAATAAAACACCAAGAAAACATGTTTTCCTCTTTAAAATTTTGTGTAATTATATGATTAAACACACTCTCTCCCTGTACCCCCATGCAAACTAGGATAACTGAATGTTTGAGGAATACTTTCAACCTAAATATTTACTCAGGGAAGTAAATTACTTATAGTTCATATAAACAACTTATTTAGGCATAATGTTTATTTCTAAGTAGTAAAGTAATGATATAAAACTCTTTGGAGCTGAATTCTGCAACCCTCTATAATGTTTGCCATTTTAGACTATGTTACTTTTTCCCTCCTGTAAACATTTTTAATGAAGAATTTAAATGCATGCAACCATATGTCTCTTTTCCAAGCAACAACTACTCAGAGGAAACAAAGTCCCCAGTGATCAGTTTGCTTATGTGTTAAGTAAAATAATATCATAAAGAGGACACACATTAGAACACTTCATATATAATGTAGCCTTTACCATATTTCATGTAAATATAAATCCTAGACTATTTCTACAACTATGTTATTCCAAAAAGAACAATTACATATGTTTACTAGAAATCTGACTTCAGAGATTAAATCTATGCCCAGGCATTAAGCTCATGGGATGCCTCACAGAAGAAGCTGCATAAAGCATTAAAATTTAAAGAGGACCTAAGAAACCACCTATTCAAGTTTCTGTCATTACAGAAAGACCACTTATAGCCAACCCTCTGACAAGGGTTTTTTTTTTCCCCTCCAAGTGAGAGCTACACACAGACATCACACATAGTGGTCCCCTTGCTTTCCTCACAGCTTCTGTCACAAAGCAGGAATGCTATTGAAACTTATTACAGATATTTTGAATTATAATAACCTTGGCAGCCATAAAATAATTCGAATTTAGACCTTATTTTATAGATGGCTCAAATATCAATAGCAACCAGCAGAGAATCTTCTACTGGGGTCAAGAACATTTGAGTTGCATGTTGCCTTATGTTGACAATTTTTAGCTCAGTATTTATGATTCCTTTCTAAAAGCCACTGACCTTCTTTACATGTCAATGTTTTTACAACTGACAGAGGGAGAGTTTGATGGTATATAATTGAGTCAAATTTCATCTTAATTAAGTGTTCATATTTGTAACTTAGATACATTTAATTTAAAAAAAACTCACAAATCAAATCTACTTCTTTCCTGATCCGCTGGATGCAACACCTCATAATACTCATTTATTACCAGAGTTTTAATTCTTTAGCCTTTGCAATTATATTTTTAGTGCTCTAGTGGAAAGATGGCATCCTTTCATTTGATGTTTCTCAAATACCACTTTTTTTATTATTACTGAAATTTATTGTTTGCACTGAATTGATAATCTGCCCTTAACTTGTCTCTGTAGTCTTCCAATTACTGTGTCATTGTAGAATTGGCTAATGTTGTGAATGTCAAGTCAGAGTCCCATTGTCATATTCATATTGTATTTTAAGTAATCTATTTTTAAATCCAGTAACACTGAACTGTCTCCACCAAACTCTGTGCTCGTTTTTCTTTGACATTTTACACCTAGACATTGATCGTAAAAATTCTTTTAAACTGAGAATTGCAACAATCTTTCTGACTGCTGAGTATCTAGAAGATTGGTTAAAAACAGGTTTGTAAACACAACAAGAATAAGATCAGTGGAATATGCCAGTAATTCAAATAGATGATTAGACCACTTGCTGAAATGAATACTGTAACTTACATTAACAGAAGGGTTAAAAAGAAAGCTCACCATTAATAAATACAGGATAAATTAAATATTAGTGACTAATAAAATAAAAACATATGATAAATAATAAAAATTTTTATGATGGAAATGGGTAATTTTTCTGGGTAGTACCATTATCATCAGCTATTTTTCTTTTGGAAAAAAGGCTATAATTTATATAATGCACTAATGATGACACCTTTTCTGTTTCCTAGAAGCATCACTACCTCCCTATTTATTTTCAATTTTGACCAATGGTAAATTATATTTATATTATCTAAGAATATATTAATAATTAGCCAACAAGAATAGTGTTGCACCCATTCTTTTCATTTAGATAAAGTGAGGGGTACAAACTAAGTATAAGTTCTAAAAGTATTTACGATGTTTAAGAAAGTAAAAATAAAGCAGAAATATTCACACAGCAAGTAAAGAACTATGTAAAACACTATGTAGCCAGCACTGAATTGTGTGAGTCATACTACAGGGACATAGGATCACTGTGTGAGATGTCTATGGGAGTGGGAGGTAGCATTACAGGCTTGATAAAGGAAGAAAGAATTAAGACTTCAAAATGGGAAGATTTTAAAGCAACAGGAATAACCCAAGATTGGTGGGAAAAGCAGCAGAAAGATACTAGGCAGAGAAACTTTAAATGAACATGATTTGTAAGAAACAAAGAGTCTAACACTTGCTAAAGATGACATACCAGGTAAGTGGACCTTAGATAAAAGAACATACAAATTATGTGTATCTAGTAAGAAAAATACACAGGAATCCTAATGAAATTCACAGATACTTTATTCAATTGCCATTTGAACAAAATGAATTAAAAATATTATTGAAAGATAATGTGTAATAAGGAAGTCTATTAAGGCAAAAATTAATTTCATGATTCCAGTTATGTTACTCCAAATAGTGATTCCATTGTGAAATCCACTGGTATAATTTAAACTCCTTCAATCAAGCCTGTGAGAGTATAGAATAATAATTTAAAAAAAGATAACTGATCTATTAGTTTTAGTGCCTATTCCTAAGATTATAGATTTGGTTACTATGAGTTCAATCAGGATATACTAGCATTTTTTTTATGCTATCCTTTTTTATAAAACATGTGAAATTGCCTGGGTGGGCATTATGGATTCAATTGAACAAATAGCTATTGAATATATTAGGCACATTCAGGCTTTTACTAAGTGCCACTATAGTGAGAAATGCAAATAAAGCACTGAGCTATTTCTCCTCCCTAGGGTCCAAGACTGGAGCTTTGTGACATTCAGTAGGTGAGAGAGATGTGGGAATTGGGTTTTCAGTGAATTTAGGACTCCACCAAACAGGGAAGAGAATTACAGACATCAGGATAGCCAAGAGCAAAGCAGGAAAGTGAAAACGAATAGATGGTGTTGGGAAGAATGAGAGGCAATATTCAGGAGCGTGAGGGTTTCTGTGGTTGAGATAGCTGGAGATGGCTAGACATCACACAGTATAAACAAGGTAGAAGCAGATTTGGGGAGTTTTAGAAAACAAATCAATGGAGAAGAAGTAATATATAATGTAAAAAGCAGACTTTGATTCAAGATTTGAACTCTAGCATTGGTATTTGTATTGATATTGAACCAGGGTAAGAGGTGAGTAAAATGTCTTTTTCTCAATAGCTTAATCTAGGAGCGATTCAAAGACTTGAGAAGATACAGTTAAGTATGACCTAAAGGAGTTTGTTAAGCATCAACATTAAAGTACTCCAAAATGCATGCTAGGTATTTTAAGTCTTCTGGATGTGAAAGATGATAGGTTTAGTGAAATTGGAGAGACAATCTGCAAGATGATTCTGAAATCTCCAAGTATCTAGTTTTCTAAGGTATCCTTTTCTCCAATATCCAAATCAGCCATAATTCAAACTGAACCCTGTTCAAGAGGAAGTTTCTTTTCTCTGCAAAGCCATCCTCATCGATGTCTCTTCCCAGATCATTGCTCTGGGGGAACCCCCAGGCTCCCATCACTCTGGCCATTCTGTAATTGCTTCTTAATGAAGCTACTGCTCTCTTTAGCTCACCTTGGTTCCAATGCCTGCATGTGGATCACCTGCTTTAGTCTCTCAAGGGTATATAGGTTAATAAGATGGAGGAATGAAAAAAAAGGAGAAAAGGAAAATTTAAACCTAAATATGAGATGTTACTGCCACAAAACTCACTGTCCTAAGTGTCTCTTTGGTATGTTCTTACACAGAAAATTCCATAAAGTCTATCTGCCTTCTGTACTCCAACCTTCCATCCTAGCATTTGGGCCTGCAGGCTCCATAGACCAACTTGAGTCCCCCACATCCTTTTGATCTACTCTTATCATATATCTTCAGTCTTGGATCTTAAAATGGAGAAACATCTCAGGGCTTTATTTGCATTTCTCATCATACTGTCACTTACTAAGATCACAAGTATGCTTAATTTTTTCAGTAACTATTTGTTTTATTGAATCCATAGTATCTACCTAGGTAATTTCACGTTTTTATAAATAAAAGATAAAATGGGAAAACACTAACATCTCATGATTAAATTCATAGTATGCACCCCTATAATCTCAGCTATAGTCATATCCACTTAGTCTCACATACATACATGATAAATGGCATCCATCTTAGATTCTACCGTATCTCTCACTCTGCATATTTAGGTTAATATAAAACCCTGTCCATTTGACTTTCTATTTAAACTGCCATCCTTCCTCCACAGACTGTTGCAATAGCTTCTTCATCAAGGCTCTCTCTATCCAGTCTCAATCCCTCCATCCATCCTTCATGTTATTATCAGAATAGTTTTTTCTAAAACATAAAATCACAACACTTCCTTATTTAAAGTCAGTCAAAGGCTTCCCATTGTCAACAAAATAAAGTTCAAACTCCTTCACATGATCTACCAGATTGATCAAGGTTTGGTTCGTGCATACTTTCTTAGCTTAATCTCCTGCTCTTTCCTCATCCTTCATCTCCAACACAATGCTCTATTAACTACTTCCATATAGGGAGTAGAAGAGGTGGGAAACTAAAGCAGGTGTTCTCATCTAAAAGAGGCCAGGCTACTGGGCCCCAGCAAACCACCGTTAGGAAGAAAGCTAAATCTAGCATTGCCAATTCTGATTTTCTGAAGTAAGCCTCAAATCCAGATTATTGTGTGCAATATCCCAACCTTTAAACATTGTAACTAATTCAAAGAAGTTTGTAAAATACTCTGCAAGCCAAACTATACATATACAATGGATCAGACTCCATTTATGGACTGAGAGTTTGTGAGTTCTGAACTAACACTTGTTCTGATGTAAGGACAAATTCTAATACCTAATAAAGTATCTGACACATTAGTGACCCTCTGTAAGGGATCTCTGCATGTGCAGAGCAAGACAAAATGTAATTGATACCTTGGTTTAAAAGGTAGTTAAAAAGATCATTTGAAATGTTTGGGGGCTTTAAAAGTAAAAAGATATAACATAATTTGTTATATTCAGTTGAGCATATCAAAAGAAAAAAAGTTTCCCTTCCTTTGGCTCCTGTCCCCAAAAGATATATTTCACACAACTGGCAGAAAATTGAGGTTGACATATTACATTTTCCACCATTATTTAGTCCCACCCCCATACATATAGTCTGGAGTTCCACAGATTGAAAAAACAGAAAATTAAAGCAATAAAATCCATTTCATTACAACTGGCCCCCTATAAATTATTTGTGACTCCATGAATGTAAACACATGGCAAGCTACAAGATTGTTAAATAGGCATGCAAAATATTTACATAAATGGTCCTGTGATTTGGTTATAAATTATATGAATTACCCAAAGGAAGGGTGCTGTGTAAATGTGAAATAATAATGATGATGGACTATCCATTATTAACCATATAAAAAGAAAATGAAATATTTTGTGTATACTTAGCACATAAGCAAATTCTTTTACTAGAAACAATTAAACAGCAAATAAAATATGCTTATGTGCTGGAAATGGACAGCTGGATTTATGCCACTCTTGCAATATCTCTATCTCAAGCCATATGGTTCTTTCTCATTAATGCAATTTTTAAAGAAAGTCTCACATGAGAGTAAGTCTGGGTATGATAAATAAACAAACACTTATTATATCATTGTCCCTCTTCTGCATCTGAAGGGTTTTTATTCAATTTATATCAACAATAGGGTTATCCTATTACCCAGTAACACATCCTTATATAATTTGACACCCTCTTTAACCTCTTTAACTTACCATATCTAGTATGTACTTACTAATTAAGAGTGACTTAGAATGAGGATAACCCTAGTTGATAAAGGGAGCAGTGGCATAGCATTATTTTCAGACATTCCAGGAACAATATTTAATTTAGTTCAAATATGTGCATTGTTTCAGTCCATACAGAGATTGAATTAAAAAATCCTGCTATCTAAGAAAACCCTTGAATTTAAGGGTTATAGATTTGTCTTTAATTCTGGGACAATAAATTCTGAAAGAAAGTCTACTTCGCAGAGTTTGTTCAAAGATAGCTCTTCTCTTAAAAGGGATTTAATCAGAAGAGAATGTTCTTAAGAAGCGTTTTAGAAGTCACATGTAAGGAGAGGAATATCTCTGTGAAAACTGCTGTGCCAAATTCTGCATAGATAAAACATTTTTTCACTTCCAGTAACTTTATATTTGAAGAAACATATATATTTTCATTCTAATGTACTCTAACAGTACATTTTGATAAGTAGATGGTAATTTAATGGTAATGACAAAAATCTGAAGCACATGGAAATTTGTTTGATGATACTGAATATTATAGAAGAGAAATATCTATGGTTAAGTTCATTCTAAAATTTGTGAGTTGCATAATTTTGACTTTAGACAGATGGCAAAATGTACAGATTCTAAGGGCCAGAGATCACCATTCTCCTTATTTATCAAATACCCATTAAACCATCAAAAAGAAAATACTGTCAACACCATAGGAAAAGACCTAGTATATTCTATATTCTGAAAGGCATTTTAACATTGTATAAGAAAAGCTGTAACAATATTAAGCTTAGGGGGTCTGCAGACTCTGTCTTGGGCAGTATATCTAAGCAAAAACCACAGAAGTGGTATCAGCCAGAATTGGCCTCAATTTCCTGATTAATAGTAACAATACATAACACAAATACACAAATGTGAACTTTGGGTGGGACTACCTTCTAAAGAATCCACTGAATGGATGAAAGAGTAAAATGCTAAGCATATATTCTTTCATCCAAGTCTTAGGAAGCATTATAAAATATACTATTCGGTCTTTAATTAGTCTTTAATCCCAGTAAACTGTAACATCAACCAAGGCTAGAATAATAGAGGAGTTAAGCTAAGGCAAGATCTCAAGTTATATTCTCCCCAGCTCCCAAAATTTATAAGTGATTTCCCTGGATAATCTTCCTTAGAGTGAGCAATCAGTGTAGGCTTGGAACCCACCCACTGACCTCAGCTTATCACCCTCATGATGAAATGGCCTTTCACCAACATGGCTGCCAGCAACTTCCCATTGGGGATAAACGGAATGACTGAAAAAAACATTTCAGAGCAGCTTCCCACGAGACTCTTCTCTAAGAACTAGCAAAATGATTACAAGAAAAAAAAAAAAACTAGCATAGAAGGGAACACGGCAATCATTTCAGTATTTTGACTCTCAGGAGAAAATTCTATATTAAAAAAATGTTTCCATAAGCACTTTTTATTATTGTAATATTTTGCTTTTCTACAAGTGCAATCTATATTTGATTCACTTTTTCCCTTCTTCATTTATTTACATGGGGTCTTTGAAAATGTGTCACAATTAGTGTAAAGCATTGAGCAAGCACCATAGCCCATGTGCCAGCCATTCTCAGACTATAGAGTGTGAACAGATGCTGAGGGCTCTGTGAAGTGCTCTAGCATAAATTTTAGTTTGGGGTAGAGAAAGCTGTGGGAAATTGAGTCAACACAGGGTACAGAGTAGTGTTAGATGCTGGACTATGATGTAATCAGTACTCTTCATATTTCAACCAGAAATGTCATGTCAGCAACGCAATATCATTTATCTTATAATCTCGTTTAAATGTTAGTATGGTCATCGTTTTTTAATATAATGAATCAGTACATTTACTTGGATTTTATATTTATAGAAGAGCTATTATGTGGAGGTTTTATCTGTTTTATGTTTGAACGTGTTTAACCAACATTCTGTTAAAATCAAATTAAGTCAGTATAGAGTTCTATAGGAAGTTGGAGGGGGGCTTCAAAAGGAGCACAAATAATAAGAAGTTTTAAAACTCAGCCATATCAAATAATAGAATCAACTTTTATGGCTATAATAATCAACTCAGACCTCAAGGGACTAAATCAGAGTGATCCATCAATTATGTAATCCTGCATACCCACAGATTTCAGTTAAGAAAAATATCAGAACATCTGTAAGGATTTCCCAGTATACAACTCTTTTTTTTTTTTTTTTTAAATCACAAGTAGACAGAGAGGCAGGCGGAGAGAGAGGAGGAAGCAGGCTCCCTGCTGAGCAGAGAGCCCGACGCGGGACTGGATCCCAAGACCCCAAGATCATGACCTGAGCCGAAGGCAGCGGCTTAACCCACTGAGCCACCCAGGCGCCCCCCCCAGTATACAACTCTTAATTACTTATTTCTAAACTATTGGAATTCATGCAGCTAAGGTCCCAGAAAATAATGTTGTGTTTAATCTATAAATAATAAAAGCAGCCCCTGGGTTTACCTTCTTGGATACTGATCACAGCAAATGATGCAAGCGTGTCACCTTCCTTCAGTGCATCCATTGGAATGGGATTCTACAAAAGCTTTCAGTCTTACACACCTACCCAAATCCAGGAACTGTGTTTAGTTTCCAAAAGACTGCACAAAATATTTCATTACTTCTAGCCATAGAAGTGACCCGGTTTGTCTATGTCTAGACATTTTCTTCTCTACACCTTATTTTAACTTCATTTTAGCCGCTTTTCTTCCTATAGATAGAAATGTGCCCTGTGCTCTGCCAAATCAGGAAGCAAGTCATATTTCCCATGATTCTACACCACGTTAAACAACCACACTTGTAAGATAAAACATGTCCTCTTGAGCCAACGTTTTCCAAAGAACAAGAAGAGAGAAAAGACTTATCTCGCTTCACTCATCTTTCTTCGTGATTATCTGATTTAGCCTTGCAGAAAGGAACTTGTTGACTCATTCATATAGATCCAATGTGAGCCAGATAAACCTCCTTTCAATGACTAACGCTGTTCTGATTTGAATACTACCACCTACGTAGGGCTTTGATAATTTATTAAATCCAAGGGAGATTTTTGGGTATCACTGTACTTGTAGCTACAACAAATGTCTAGGGTAATCTTAGCATTTAGACTCAATTTATAGCTGGCAAGTAAATATGTCATATAAGAGTTTGTTATGTGACATAGTAAAATATATAGATTCAAATTATGAAACTGACCGTTTGGGTTACCTTACTTGTAAAATGTCACTGTAGAGGGCATGGTGATGAAGGGGGACCTACATAACCTATAGGCTTATTTAATCTGGCTAAAACAATTTTTATAATTTATATTTGAAAATTTTTTACACAGGGCACTCAAACTTCACTACTTCCTGTTATCTTACAGCAGACCAGCTGTACTTATTTATGTTACCTACCCAATACTTGAAGGCAATACTTTGCTTTGTAATCCCTCGATAGCCTTTAAAAATTCTCTCTGTCACAATTTATGGGGCCTACCAATATCCAGAATACTTTCTGTGCCTAACAATCCTCTTTACTATTTCAGATTGGTATAATATTCAAAGTGCATTAAGTCCTTAGGGGATTTTATGGGAAAGGTCAGCTGTAAGAGGCGATTATTGCTCATTATTATTAAGACTCCTTTGTTCCATACAATCCCTTCATACAGTTGGGGAACACCCCTCAAGGGATGAGTTTATCTCTGTGTACTTTTGCAATAAAAGTGGTATTCATTTGTGGCCTTGGCCTTATTTTAATTCTTTCCCAGTCAAAGAAAGGCAGTTTTTCTGGTTAATGCTTTTAAATTATTACTTTAAAATATATCCCTTCTGAGACATTGGATTTATTTTTACCTGTTACCTCTAAACTTATAGTGACTCTGACCCAAATAGACACAACCTCCTGGCTTACATTTTTCTTAAATTTGGCTCTCACTACTGGGCACTAATTCCTGGTCCAAATGACAAAATTAGTATTTTAAAAAATGCTTTTAAAAATCATATAATCATGACCAATCTTTAAAAAAAAATCACCCTTGAAATTATTGCATTCAATTATAAAGCACCCTTTTCCTTTATTGAGAATCATATCTGTCTTCATTTAATGTATAGGTTTTTTCTTTAAACAGAAAAAATATTTTGCTCTATTAAACTTGTGATGATGTGATTATGAAAAATCACTGACTATGAACACCTGAAAAATGAATCAGCAAAGGGAATTTGAAGAAGAAGCATGTTGCAACAGTCTAAACACCGAATTGTCTTTATCCTGCCGGCTGCAAGCTGAAAGCATCTTGCAAATGGAAACTACAATCTTGTGAGCTGATCAATGAGCCCTATCTCTTTAGAATAGAAGTATTTTCAACTGTGAAAGTAACTGACATGGGGCACGTAGGATACAGAGAAAGCCTCGGAGGAAAAGAAGCCAGAGCCACAAATAAGGGAGACTGATTTCCATGATGGCAGAACCAGCCTTAAAATTCAATGGGTTTGCCTCCTGCTTAGTATGCAGAAAGCTGGAAAAAGTGCTATTGAATCCTTAACAACAATAAGGTAGAAACTACAAAATCATAATTTTAGTTGACCATTCAAAGAGCTAACACGCAAGGCAACCAAGTTGGCAGACTCCAAAGAGGGGAGAGCTTCTCCAAAGACAAACTGAACATGTGAACTGCTTCACTTGTGAGAAATTATGGGAGTCAAGAGTAGCCATGAAACCTTTGCAAGATTAGAGGAAATTAGGTACAGTTTTCACAAACAGTTGGAAAGTATGGCTAATGTGTTTGTCTGGAAGAGCTGAGGAATGTCGGTTTCTTCTTGTTACTCACCAGCAAGTTTCTGTTTTGTTTTATTTTTGTTTGTTTCTTTTTTTTTTCCCCTTTCATGAACCTCCACTGAGTGCTCATGAGAAAAAAGTGGAGCAAAGCAATTCAGAGAGAATCCTTAGACATAGCAGACCTGGAGGTGATTAGCAGATGACTGACCCCCCTCTCTTACTTTAAGCAAAGCTGTTAAACCATTAAAGAAGGTGGGACAGAACCCATTGTCTTAAGAGACAGAAAAGGACCAATTGTGGCAAGGCTAAAGCAGAAAAAATGTCTAGGTTTTTGGGAGGGGCAGAAAAGCATCCAGAGCCAAGGATGCTATTTTAGTAACAAGCAAAGGTGATCCGTTTTCACTCAGGAAAGGGCACATAATGTTTGTCCAAGATTAACCACAGAAAAAAGGCAGCATTTGACTGTCAGGAGAAGTAGAATCAGGAATACTGAGAAAACCCAAAACCAAAATCCAGGTGCACTAGGCCATCTAGGATCAGGACAACAGAAACCTATTACCATTCCCCCAGTGAGTGACAAACAATGGCAGTCTACACTGGGTGAGGGGCACAACATGGAGAAAAACCCCATGCAAGGGTACAAAAATGGCTGCCATCTGAGAGTGGTATACAAACCCTCAGTATGTCCCTTGGCAGCAGAGCCCTCACTCTAAGCACATGGAATGGCAGCCCGCCATTAAAGGGAAAAAAAAAAGAAAAGAGAGAGAGGAAAACAACACAAAACAAAAACAAACAAACAAACGAACAAACAAAAAACCCCCAAGGGCTATGGACTGATTGTTTCTTCCCCCAAATTCCTATGTTGAAATCCTAACCCTCAATGTTATAGTGTTTGGAGGTAGAGCCTTTGGGACTTGATTAGATCACAAGGGAGAGCCCTCCTCAATAGGATTAGTGCACCTATAAAAGAGACCTCAGAGAGATCCTCGGCCCCTTCTGCCATGTGAGGACACGATAAAAAAACACTGACAATGAATCAGGAGTTGGACTCTCAACAATACCAAATTTGCTAACACTTTGATTGTAGACTTTCCACCCTCTGAAACTGACAAGTTTCTGTTGTTTATAACTACCCCCCCTCATTTTTATGGCATTTCTGCCACAGCAGCTTGAACAGAATAAAACACCAAGTTCATCACAGCCACTAAGTGGACTGACCTAATCCCCTACACCATTGATCTGATACAAGAAGAACACATCTGCCCATTTCTGGGTATAAATAATATTTATATCAACTTCAACTGTTATACTTGATGTTTTATATGCAAGTAAAAAAATATAAGAAAAACCAGTAAGGAAGAAAAAGTAAACTATCATCAAGAGATAATAAAACCCATAAATGGAACCAATCTCAGAGATGGCCCAGATGTTCAAAACATCACATTAGTTCTGCAAAGTTAACTGATTAATATGTTAAAAGCTCAGAAGGAGAAGGCAAACATCATGCATTAGCAGATGAGGACTTTTAGAAAAGAGACGAGACCTATCATGACAGGCTCATCAGTAGACTTGAAATGACTTAAGAATCATTGAACCTGAAGATGGATCAATATAAATTATTCTCATTGAAGCAAAAAGGAAAAGAATGAAAAAAATATAGAACAGAGAGTATCACACTGTTGGATGATATCAAGTATAGCTGGAGTCATCAAAAAGATGAGCAAGAAGAGACCAGAGGAAATATTTGAAGAGACAAAAGCCAAATTTCTTTTTAATTATGAAATACACCCAACCACAAACCCAAGAAACTTAAGAGAACTGCAAGAAGAACTAAATTAAAAATGAAACAAAATAAAAGTTAAAACAAAACACAAGATACATCACATATGATAGTCAAACTGCAGTGAGCCATAAAGAGAAAATTTTGAAGGCAGACAAGAAAAAAAAAAAAAGGACACATTACAAACAAAAAAACAAAGAAATTAAAGCAGACTACTTGCCAGCAACAATACAAAGCAAAAGACAATGGAGTGACATCTTTAATTTGTTGAAAGAAAAATCCCTATCAACCCCAGAATCCTAAACCTTAGGAAAATATCTTTCAAAAAATGAAAGCAAAAATGAGTATCTCAGTAAAACAAAATCTTAGAGATATTTCATCACCAGGACACTTACACTAAAAGAAATATTAAAAGATGTTCTTTCAGGCAGAGAGTATAATATTACATCAGAACTTGCGTATACACAAAGAAATAAAGATCGCTGTAAAAGGAACAAAGGTAAATAAATATTGTTTTTCTTATTTTTAATTGCAACAAAAAATTAATTCTCTAAAGTAATAATACTCTTTTGTGGGGCTTGTAAGTTAAAGTAAAATGTATGACAATAATAACAAAAAAAGTCAAAGAAAGAATTTGGAAGCATATTGTCATGAGATTCTTACATTACATATGAAAAGGCATAATGATACCTGAATATAGAGTGTGATAAGATGACTATTCTAAACTGTAGGGCAAATACTCCCCCTAAGTTTTAAACAGGAAACAAAAGTGAAAATGAACTTTTGGGACTTAATCGAGATAAAAAGATTTTGCACAGCAAAGGAAAACAGTCAACAAAATAGTCAACCCACAGAATGGGAGTAGATACTCGCAAACGACACTATAGACAAAGGGCTGATATCCAAGATCTATAAAGAACTTCTCAAACTCAACACACACAAAACAGATAATCACGTCAAAAAATGGGCAGAAGACATGAATAGACACTTCTCCAAAGAAGACATAAAAATGGCTAACAGACACATGAAAAAATGTTCATCATCATTAGGCATCAGGGAGATTCAAATCAAAACCACATTGAGATACCACCTTACACCAGTTAGAATGGCCAAAATCAACAAGACAGGAAACAACATGTGTTGGAGAGGATGTGGAGAAAAGGGAACCCTCTTACACTGTTGGTGGGAATGCAAGTTGGTGCAGCCATGTTGGAAAACAGTGTGGAGATTTCCTTAAGGAATTAAAAATAGAGCTACCCTAGGACCCTGCAATTGCACTACTGGATATTTACCCCAAAGATACAGATGAAGTGAAAAGAAGGGCCATATGCACCCCAATGTTCATAGCAGTAATGATCACAGTTGCCAAACTGTGGAAAGAACCAAGATGAACTGGGTGAAATTGGAAGGGGAGATGAGCCTTGAGAGACTGTGGACTCTGAGAAACAAACTGAAGGATTTGGAAGGGAGGAGGGTGGGGGATGGGGTGGGTGAGCCTGGTGGTGGGTATTAGGAGGGCACATATTGCATGGAGTACTGGGTGTGGTGCATAAACAATGAATCTTGGAACACTGAAAAAATAAAATTAAATTAAAAAAATAAAATAAACAGTACAACTGGTTTAGGTTATCTGAAATGAGCAGACATTTTACTTGTAAATAGTTAACAGGAAGCTTAGAATAAGAGATATTACTAAGAACATGGTAGCTGGAATTTTAACCCTTAAGATACAGGGCTTAATAAATTAAAGATAAAGTAGATTGAAAAACCAGGACTTGGAGATTATATAAAGCCACATTAGGATTTTCAGTTGATGTTGAGAGATCCCAACCATTAACAGGCAGGAGAGCTTCTCTCAAACCATGTATGGGGAAATGACTACCATGCAGAAATCTGGTATTCAGTAGAATAGAACTGTCACAAGAACTAGAAGCTAGCTATTACTCATGCTTTATTTGTTCTGGGATACCCCAGGTTTCTAGTAAAGTATAGGGACCTACAGGAATGAATATGATAGACAATTTCCTGTATTCACAGAGCTTACATCATGAATAAAGCAAGGCAGTTGGATAGTAAACAAGTAAACACAGGCAGATATATTGCAATTTGAGATAAAGAGGAATGTGATGAAGTAAAAAAAAATGGGAATATGAGGAAGAGTGTATAGCCCCTGGACAACACAAACTGGTGCAATCAAAGAAGGCATTTCTGAAGAAGAGATATTTTGGCTGACCTCAATTTTTAGAAGGAGGTGGTCTTATACTCTAAGAAGAAGAAATACTAAATGAATGCCCCTGAGATAAGGAGGTTAAGAGTGGTTGGAGCAGAGAGGACTCACCTGTGCCTATAGAAATAAAGGCCAGATTTTGTAAGACCTTGTAAACCATGCTATGTCTTAAATATTACTTTGATATGGGAAAAGCTATTAAGAGTGTTTTAAACAAAGAGATGACATATGACTAATATTTTAAATGAATAAACCCAGAAGCTATAATAATACTATATAAAGACTCCGGTCTCAAATTTTGGTGATGCTGGACTTACATATGGGTCCAATTAATAGTAAAAGTGTTAACACTTCCACTATTCCCTTTATTACTGCTTCTATCACTTATTAAGTGTTTATTATGTACTAGGAACTTTGTAGAGAGTTTTTCTGTGCAGTATATTCAAACTACCCTACAATCCTGACAAGAAACTGAGCCTTAAAAGAGTTAATTGCCATATGGTCATATAGTGTGTAAGTTTGTTACTGCTGCTGTAAAAAAATTACCACAAGCTGAATGGATTGACACACTTTATTATCTTACACCTCCGAAGGTCACAAAGTCTAAAAGGTGTCCACAGGGCTGCATTCCTTCTGGAAGCTTTAGAGAAAACTAGTTTTCTAGTCTTTTTCAGCTTCTAGAAGCTGCCTACATTGGTTGGTTCATGACCCCCTACTTCAACTTCATGCATGTCACCCTAATTTTTGAGTTCTGCTTTCCTCCATATATCCTTTCTTGAAATCTAACTACTATCTTCCTCTTTTGAGGATCCTTTAAATTATACTGACCCATTCAGATAATCCAGGATAATCTCTCCATCTCAAGATACTAAATTTAATGACATGCAAAGTTCCTTAGTCACATAAAATAACATTTTCACAGGTTCTGAAGGTTAGGATATGTATGTCTTTAGGTGGTCATTATTCAGCCTACACACAGCAGCCTTTACATCCTCCATGTTTTGGGGATAAGAGAAAAGAAAGGTCATTATAAAGTTAAGGAATCTCTAAGCAAAAGATCAGGAAATGCATTCACCTTTCAAGAAAGACACTGAACTGGAAAGGATGATGGGTAAGTGGAGAGTAAAAATAAAACCTGGCCAGGAGCCCACATGTATGACCCCGATTGGCATACCAAAGCAAAAGAAGAATCAACATTTATTGCACTGCCTACCCTGCGTCATACCCAATAAATATGTCCTAAATACACATCATCCCATTTAATCCTCACAGCCAGTATGTAAAATACATATCAGAGTCCCAGTTTTACAAGAGAGAAAATCTGAGCTCTGTCAATACAAGTTAAGGAAGCATGGGCAAGCACCTCTGTCTGGCTCAGATTCCAAAGTACTTTCTTTTTTTCTTTTTTTTTTTTAATTCAAAAATATCAGAAAGAGAATTTTTTTTAAAGATTTATTTGACAGAGAAAGATCACAAGTAAGCAGAGAGCGAGAGCGAGAGAGAGAAGCAGGCTCCCCGCTGAGCAGAGAGCCAGACACGGGGCTTGATCCTAGGACCCCAGAATCATGACCTGAGGCGAAGGCAGAAGCTTAACCCACTGAGCCACCCAGGTGCCCCCAGAAAGAGAATTTTAATAGAAAAAGTGTCAAACTGGAACACTGGACTAGGGGGTAGATTGGAAAAGTACATCATTTTGAAGAAGGGCTGAAAGAACTGGGGATGAGTAACTTGAGAGAAAGACTTAGGAAGAGATGATAAAGCTGTCATGTGGAGACGTGCTAGACCTAGTATGTAAACCTGAGAGAAAACTCATACAAGCAACATGGACTTGAGGTATATGAATTGCATTGAAATGCATTGCTAATACTCAAAATGCTCTAGACGAGACTGTATTTTTTCCACAACAGTGGCTAAGAACTTGCGCTCTGGAGCCAGAGTGCCTCTGTTTGAATCTTAGTCCTCCTATTTACTATCTATGTCCTTTACAATCTATGTCCTTAGGCAATAACTTCTTCATACCTGATTCCTTATCTGTAAATAAGGACAACAGTACTACCTTACCTCAGAGATTTGTCATTCAATGAACTAACATATAAAGTGTTTCCATAAGTTTCTAGCAATAATAACTGCTCAAAAATGTTAATTATTGTTATGCCTATAAAAAAACTGAACTGAAGAAGTGGGTACTAGTTATAAGGCAAGATCTGGACATGTTGGGTTGGAAGAGCCCCATCACTAGAATTATCAAACCAAAGTTGAACAGTCACATGTAAAGCATGTCTACAGGAAGATTACTGCATTTTTGTTTTGTTTTTTATTTTTTGTTTTTTTAATTTAATTTAATTTTATTTCTTTTCAGTGTTCTAAAATTATTTATGTACCACACTCAGTGCTCCATGCAATACGTGCCCTCCATAATATCCACCACCAGGCTCACCCAACCGCCCATCCCCATCCCCTCCAAAACCCTGTTTGTTTCTCAGACTCCACAGGCTCTCATGGTTTGTCTCCCCCTGCATTTTATAAAAAAAGAAAACATCTTTTCCCAAATTGTGTTTCATGAAATGCTAGTAAAATAAGATATTTAAAAATGTTCATGGGTTGGGAGTAAGGACAAGGTAATTAGTTAAATAAGTTTGAGAAATACTGTAAGCCATTTCTTGATTTAGGAATATACAAAGTATATTAACATATGAAAGCTCTGAGAAGTCCTATAGGAAAAGAAAGCCACAAAACTTTTAAAACCCTTCTTTTTAACGTGTGTGTGTGTGTGTGTGTGTGTGTGTGTGTGTGTGTGTGTGTGTGTAATGCTTGTTAATATCTAGTAAAACCTTCTTTGGAGTATAGTTTGTGAAATGTAAAATTAATAGACTAGGTAATCTCTAAAGTACCTTCTGCCTCTAAGCTATTACAAATTCTAGGTTGATATAATGCAATTCCAAATGCGTTAAAATAACATGCTCTACAATGATATGAACCCTCAGGATATAACTCTATTTCACTATAGACTTAGGATTCACAGCCCAGAATATAACTCTGTTTCACCACAGATTTAAGATTCACTGCAATCCTTCAAATACTTATGCATTATCATTTGAAAGTAGCAACTTCCACTGACAAGGGTACTTTAAGATTCTGAGCAGCTGACTTAGTTTTTACAACCAGTCTCAACAATAATTACCTTATAATTCAGGATCAGCCATAAAGAGATAATGGTACATTCACTGGCAAATGACCAGATACATAAAATTCTGGCCAAAAACATTATACATTGCTTCAAAAAATTTAAGAAATATATTGCATAAGACACATGAAAATGTTTTGTAAGTGTAACTGTAAACTGCTCACTTACTCAAGAGTAAAATGACATAATTATAAAAATCATATACTGGACCTATTAGGTCTTTTTCATGCATTGGCCAAGAGAATATATTTGTAATTCATAGCATAGAATCGGCACCCTGTAGGTATGCTCCCATTCTTTTAACAACTCAGTGAGGCAAGTGTTATAATCTCCAATTTATAGTTTCAGAGATCTATGCTTTGCATTTGCTTATTATACCGTAGCTATCCTGACCTTCTCTCACACCTCAAGCTCTCCCCTGCTTCCAGGTCTTTATGCCTGCTACATCCTCTGCTTGAAAATCTTTACCTCTGGCCTTGCCTTACCTCATTTCTTCTTTTCACTTAGGCATACAGTCACCTCCTCAAAGAATCTTTCCTTGATTGCTCTTATCTGAAAGTGCCAATGCTCTTCCTACTTAGTGACTGGTTATTCTATGCACTTATTACTATTTGAGACTCTTTTATTATTTTTTTGTATTTTAACAAATGACAGAATCTACACTATTGTGTATACTTTAAGACAGCTGAACCCTTAACTGAAATGGTTCTCTGTTCCTAGGACAATGCTTGGCCCATATGGTTGATTCTCAATAAATACACTTTTAGAAAATAAAGTTACATCTTGTCATTTTGATTAAAGAAGAAAGAAAACCCCCTTTTCATACAAAGCTTATATTAGTTTTAGCCTACCTCAGATTTACCAACAAAGGAAAATTGTTATTTTGTTGTGTTTTTTTTTAACTTCCTTTTCCTAATTACTGATAAGGATGGTGCATACATGACAACAATATAATGCTCAGAAAGTTTTTTGGTAGACTCAGGTCTCACAGCCACAAATGCTATTAAATACAAGAAGAAAAATTGGAGCCTCTCCAAGTAACTGACAACACAATGCAATATAATGGAAAACAATTGTCAAGTGAGATCACTAATGATGCAAAAAATGCTCTGATAAAAATGATCCTGGGGAAAGTGCTCAAAGAGTACACAAATCTGTTGATAACATTTGTTAGGCCAGAATAAAATATGCTATATGTATTTCCTGATGGAAGGATCATCTGAGTCAGATCAGTTCTGAAAAACTTGTCCTTATACTGCCTCAGTACTTACTACTTGAGTAAACCTCAACCCACCATGAGCTTTAGCTCCATAAATTAATTTTCCCAGGACCTCATAGTCTCTGAATTAATCATACTTCAAGGGATTTTATCCTTCTTCCTCTCTATCCTTTAAAAAATATACATATTTTTTATTATTTTGAGGCTCCACAGCACCTTCCAGAGTCTTCTTTATCCTTTAAATCCCCTTCACCTATTTTTCCCACCCATCATCTGCTACTTCTAGAAACAACCAAACTATTTTCTGTATCTGTGAGCTTGTCTGTTTTATAGTTGTTTGTTCATTCGATTCTGCATATAAAAGAGATCATACAGTGTTTATCTTTCTCTGTGACTTACTGCATTTAACATAATGCCATCAAGGTCCACCCATGTTGCAAATGGCAATATTTCATTTTCTATGGCTTGAATGATATTCCATTGGATATACACCAGAATTTCTTTATCCATTTGATCCACCAAAGGACACTTGAGTTGTTTCCGTATCTTAGCTATTATAAATAATGTTATAATGAACATGGGGGTGCATATCCTTTTGAGTTAGTGTTTTTGTTTTCTTTGGGTACTCAGAAAAGGAATTGCTGGATCATATGGGGGTTCTATTTTTAAATTTTTATTTATTTATTTATTTATTTATTTATTTATTTATTTATTTATTTTTGGGAAAGAATTATAATTTTTTTATTTTTTTCAGCATAACAGTATTCATTATTTTTGCACCACACCCAGTGCTCCATGCAATCCATGCCCTCTACAATACCCACCACCTGGTGCCCCCAACCTCCCACCCCCACCCCTTCAAAATTCTCAGATCGTTTTTCAGAGTCCATAGTCTCTCATGGTTCACCTCCCCTTCCAATTTCCCTCAACTCCCTTCTCCTCTCCATCTCCCCTTGTCCTCCATGCTATTTGTTATGCTCCACAAATAAGTGAAACCATATGATAATTGACTCTCTCTGCTTGACTTATTTCACTCAGCATAATCTCTTCCAGTCCCGTCCATGTTGCTACAAAACTTGGGGATTCATCCTTTCTTTCTTTTTTTTTTTTTTACAGCTTTATAAACATATATTTTTATCCCCAGGGGTACAGGTCTGCGAATCGCCAGGTTTACACACTTCACAACACTCACCATAGCACATACCCTCCCCAGTGTCCATAATCCCACCCCTTTTCCAACCCCCTCCCCCCATCAACCCTCAGTTTGTTTTGTGAGATTAAGAGTCACTTATGGTTTGTCTCCCTCCCAATCCCATCTTGTTTCATTTACTCTTCTCCTACCCCCTCGACCCCCCATGTTGCATCTCCTCTCCCTCATATCAGGGAGATCATATGATAGTTGTCTTTCTCCGATTGACTTATTTCGCTAAGCATGATACCCTCTAGTTCCATCCACGTCGTCAAAAATGGCAAGATTTCATTTCTTTTGATGGCTGCAAAGTATTCCATTGTGTATAAATACCACATCTTCTTTATCCATTCGTCTGTTGATGGACATCTAGGTTCTTTCCATAGTTTGGCTATTGTAGACATTGCTGCTATAAACATTCGGGTGCATGTGCCCCTTCGGATCACTATGTTTGTATCTTTAGGGTAAATACCCAGCAGTGCAATTGCAGGGTCATAGGGTAGTTCTATTTTCAACATTTTGAGGAACCTCCATGCTGTTTTCCAGAGTGGTTGCACCAGCTTGCATTCCCACCAACAGTGTAGGAGGGTTCCCCTTTCTCCGCATCCTCGCCAGCATCTGTCATTTCCTGACTTGTTAATTTTAGCCATTCTGACTGGTGTCAGGTGATATCTCATGGTGGTTTTGATTTGTATTTCCCTGATGCCGAGTGATATGGAGCACTTTTTCATGTGTCTGTTGGCCATCTGGATGTCTTCTTTGCAGAAATGTCTGTTCATGTCCTCTGCCCATTTCTTGATTGGATTATTTGTTCTTTGGGTGTTGAGTTTGCTAAGTTCTTTATAGATTTTGGACACTAGCCCTTTATCTGATATGTCATTTGCAAATATCTTCTCCCATTCTGTCAGTTGTCTTTTGGTTTTGTTCACTGTTTCCTTTGCTGTGCAAAAGCTTTTGATCTTGATAAAATCCCAAAAGTTCATTTTTGCCCTTGCTTCCCTTGCCTTTGGTGATGTTCCTAGGAAGATGTTGCTGTGGCTGACGTCGAAGAGGTTGCTGCCTGTGTTCTCCTCGAGGATTTTGATGGATTCCTTTCTCACATTGAGATCCTTCATCCATTTTGAGTCTATTTTCGTGTGTGGTGTAAGGAAATGATCCAATTTCATTTTTCTGCATGTGGCTGTCCAATTTTCCCAACACCATTTATTGAAGAGGCTGTCTTTGTTCCATTGGACATTCTTTCCTGCTTTGTCGAAGATGAGTTGACCATAGAGTTGAGGGTCCATTTCTGGGCTCTCTATTCTGTTCCATTGATCTATGTGTCTGTTTTTGTGCCAGTACCATGCTGTCTTGAGGATGACAGCTTTGTAATAGAGCTTGAAGTCCGGAATTGTGATGCCACCAACTTTGGCTTTCTTTTTCAATATTCCTTTGGCTATTCGAGGTCTTTTCTGGTTCCATATAAATTTTAGGATTATTTGTTCCATTTCTTTGAAAAAAATGGATGGTACTTTGATAGGAATTGCATTAAATGTGTAGATTGCTTTAGGTAGCATAGACATTTTCACAATATTTATTCTTCCAATCCAGGAGCATGGAACATTTTTCCATTTCTTTGTGTCTTCCTCAATTTTTTCATGAGTACTTTATAGTTTTCTGAGTATAGATTCTTAGTCTCTTTGGTTAGGTTTATTCCTAGGTATCTTATAGTTTTGGGAGCAATTGTAAATGGGATGGACTCCTTCATTTCTCTTTCTTCTGTCTTGTTGTTGGTGTAGAGAAATGCAACTGATTTCTGTGCATTGATTTTATATCCTGACACTTTACTGAATTCCTGTACAAGTTCTAGCAGTTTTGGAGTGGAGTCTTTTGGGTTTTCCACATAGAGTATCATATCATCTGCGAAGAGTGATAGTTTGACTTCTTCTTTGCCGATTTGGATGCCTTTAATTTCCTTTTGTTGTCTGATTGCTGAGGCTAGGACTTCTAGTACTATGTTGAATAGCAGTGGTGATAACGGACATCCCTGCCGTGTTCCTGACCTTAGCAGAAAAGCTTTCAGTTTTTCTCCATTGAGAATGATATTTGCAGTGGGTTTGTCATAGATGGCTTTGATAATATTGAGGTATGTGCCCTCTATCCCTACACTTTGAAGAGTTCTGATCAGGAAGGGATGCTGTACTTTGTCAAATGCTTTTTCAGCATCTATGGAGAGTATCATATGGTTCTTGTTCTTTCTTTTATTAATGTGTTGTATCACATTGATTGATTTGCGGATGTTGAACCAGCCTTGCAGCCCTGGAATAAATCCCACTGGGTCGTGGTGAATAATCCTTTTAACGTACTGTTGAATCCTATTGGCTAGTATTTTGGCGAGAATTTTTGCATCTGTGTTCATCAAGGATATTGGTCTGTAGTTCTCTTTTTTGTTGGGATCCTTGTCTGGTTTTGGGATCAAGGTGATGCTGGCCTCATAAAATGAGTTTGGAAGTTTTCCTTCTATTGCTATTTTTTGGAACAGTTTCAGGAGAATAGGAATTAGTTCTTTAAATGTTTGGTAGAATTCCCCCGGGAAGCCATCTGGCCCTGGGCTTTTGTTTGTTTGGAGATTTTTGATGACTGTTTCAATCTCCTTACTGGTTATGGGTCTGTTCAGGCTTTCTATTTCTTCCTGGTTCAGTTGTGGTAGTTTATATGTCTCTAGGAATGCATCCATTTCTTCCAGATTGTCAAATTTGTTGGCGTAGAGTTGCTCATAGTATGTTCTTATAATTGTCTGTATTTCTTTGGTGTTCGTTGTGATCTCTCCTCTTTCATTCATGATTTTATTTATTTGGGTCCTCTCTCTTTTCTTTTTGATAAGTCTGGCCAGGGGTTTATCAATCTTATTAATTCTTTCAAAGAACCAGCTCCTAGTTTCGTTGATTTGTTCTATTGTTTTTTTGGTTTCTATTTCATTGATTTCTGCTCTGATCTTTATGATTTCTCTTCTCCTGCTGGGTTTAGGGTTTCTTTCTTGTTCTTTCTCCAGCTCCTTTAGGTGTAGGGTTAGGTTGTGTACCTGAGACCTTTCTTGTTTCTTGAGAAAGGCTTGTACCGCTATATATTTTCCTCTCAGGACTGCCTTTGTTGTGTCCCACAGATTCTGAACTGTTGTGTTTTCATTATCATTTGTTTCCATAAATTTTTTCAATTCTTCTTTGATTTCCTGGTTGACACATTCATTCTTTAGAAGGATGCTGTTTAGTCTCCATGTATTTGGGTTCTTTCCAAATTTCCTCTTGTGATTGAGTTCTAGCTTTAGAGCATTGTGGTCTGAAAATATGCAGGGAATGATCCCAATCTTTTGATACCGGTTGAGACTTGATTTAGGACCAAGAATGTGATCTATTCTGGAGAATGTTCCATGTGCACTAGAGAAGAATGTGTATTCTGTTGCTTTGGGATGAAATGTTCTGAATATATCTGTGATGTCCATCTGGTCCAGTGTGTCATTTAAGGCCTTGATTTCCTTGTTGATCTTTTGCTTGGATGATCTGTCCATTTCAGTGAGGGGAGTGTTAAAATCCCCTACTATTATTGTATTCTTGTCGATGTGTTTCTTTGATTTTGTTATTAACTGGTTTATATAGTTGGCTGCTCCCACGTTAGGGGCATAGATATTTAAAATTGTTAGATCTTCTTGTTGGACAGTTCCTTTGAGTATGATATAGTGTCCTTCCTCATCTCTTATTATAATCTTTGGCTTAAAATCTAATTCATCTGATATAAGGATTGCCACTCCTGCTTTCTTCTGATGTCCATTAGCATGGTAAATTCTTTTCCACCCCCTCACTTTAAACCTGGAGGTGTCTTCGGGTGTAAGATGAGTTTCTTGTAGGCAACATATAGATGGGTTTTGTTTTTTTATCCATTCTGATACCCTGTGTCTTTTGATTGGGGCATTTAGCCCATTAACATTCAGGGTAAGTATTGAGAGATATGAATTTAGTGCCATTGTATTGCCTGTAAGGTGACTGTTATTGTATATTGTCTCTGTTTCTTTCTGATCTACTACTTTGAGGGTCTCTCTTTGCTTAGAGGACCCCTTTCAATATTTCCTGTAGAGCTGGCTTGGTGTTTGCAAATTCTTTCAGTTTTTGTTTGTCCTGGAAGCTTTTAATCTCTCCGTCTATTTTCAATGATAGCCTAGCTGGATATAGTATTCTTGGCTGCATGTTTTTCTCATTTAGTACTCTGAATATATCATGCCAGCTCTTTCTGGCCTGCCAGGTCTCTGTGGATAAGTCTGCTGCCAATCTAATATTTTTACCATTGTACGTTACAGACTTCTTTTCCCGGGCTGCTTTCAGGATCTTTTCTTTGTCACTAAGACTTGTCAATTTTACTATTAGGTGACGGGGTGTAGACCTATTCTTATTGATTTTGATGGGGGTTCTCTGAACCTCCTGGATTTTGATGCTTGTTCCCTTTGCCATATTGGGGAAATTCTCTCTAATAATTCTCTCCAATATACCTTCTGCTCCCCTCTCTGTTTCCTCTTCTTCTGGAATCCCAATTATTCTAATGTTGTTTCGTCTTATGGTGTCACTTGTCTCTCGAATTCTCCCCTCGTGGTCCAGTAGTTGTTTGTCCCTCTTTTGCTCAGGTTCTTTATTCTCTGTCATTTGGTCTTTTATATCACTAATTCTTTCTTCTGCCTCATTTATCCTAGCAGTGAGAGCCTCCATTTTTGATTGCACCTCATTAATAGCTTTTTTGATTTCAACTTGGTTAGATTTTAGTTCTTTTATTTCTCCAGAAAGGACTTTTATATCTCCTGAGAGGGTTGCTTTAATATCTTCCATGCCTTTTTCAAGCCCGGCTAGAACCTTGAGAATCATCATTCTGAACTCTATATCTGACATATTACCAATGTCTGTATTGATTAGGTCCCTAGCCTTTGGTATTGCCTCTTGTTCTTTTTTTTGTTGTGAATTTTTCCACCTTGTCATTTTGTCCAGATAAGAGTTTATGAAGGAGCAAGTAAAATACTAAAAGGGTGGCAACAACCCCAGGAAAATATGCTTTAGCCAAATCAGAAGAGATCCTGAATTGTGAGGGGGGAGAAAGGGGATAAAAAGGGGTTCAGAAAGAAAGAAAAAAAAACTATTAAAAAAAAGAAAGCCGATAAAGAAAAAATATAAAAAGAGGAAAAAATATATATATATTAGATAAACTATTTAAAAAACGTTAAAAAAAGAAAACGGTAAAAGTTAAAAAAATTTAGCAGTAGAAGAGAAAAAGAAAAAAAAATTGAAAAAGAAAAAAAAATTAAATTAACTGCAAGGCTAAAAAATCATGGGGAGAAAGCCATGAGTTCCGTGCTTTGCTTTCTTCTCCTCTGGAATTCCGCCGCTCTCCTTGGTAGGTGAACTTGGTCCTGGCTGGGTTTCCCGTAGATCTTCTGGGGGAGGGGCCCGTTGTAGTGATTCTCAAGCGTCTTTGCCCCAGGCGGAGTTGCACCGCCCTACCCGGGGCCACGCTGAGTCATCCGCTCGGGTTCGCTTTCGGGAGCTTTTGTTCCCTGAGCGCTCTCCGTAGAGTCCGGAGGACGGGAATGAAGATGGCGGCCTCCCGGTCTCCGGCCCGGAGGAGCCGAGAGCCGGGGCCCCACTCCTCAGTGCGCCCTCAGAGAACAGCGCCAAATGACTCCCGTCACCCTGGCCTCCGGCCGCGCTCCGAGCTGACCGAGCCTGCGACCGGTCCAAGGCAACCCTGAGCTGAGAGTCACTCCTCGGCTCTGTCTCTGCAGCCGGCTTCCCCGTTCTAATACCGGTAAGCTCTGCGACACTGAGACACCCCCGATCCTTCTGCGACCCTGCGGGACCTGAGGTCGCGCTTACCCCGCCTGGGCTTCACCCCAGTTAAGCCTCTGGAGCGATGTCCCTCCGCGGAACAGACTTTTAAAAGTCCTGATTTTGCTCCGTTGCTCCGCCGCTCTCCAGGAGCCGGCCCCTCCCCCCGCGGTCTATCTTCCCGTCGCTTTGGATTCACTTCTCCGCCAGTCCTACCTTGCAGAAAGTGGTTGATTTTCTGTTTCTGGAATTGCTGTTCTTCTTCTCTTCAATCTCCCGTTGGATTTGTAGGTGTTTGCAATCTTTAGATAAGCTATTTAGCTGATCTCCCGCTACCCGAAGTAGTCTCAGCCTGCTACTTCTCCGCCATCTTGACTCCTCCCCCCTATTTTTAAATTTTTGAGGAACCTCCATACTGCTCTCCATAGTAGCTCCCATCAATTCACATCCCTACCAACACAGCAAAAAGCTTCTCTCTTCTCCACATCCACAACACCTACTATTTATCTTTTTGATAATTGACACTCTGACAGGTGTATGGTGATATGTCATTGTGGTTTTAACTTGCATTTCCCTGATGATTCGTGATGTCATCATCTTTTAATGTGTCTACTGGCTATCTGTATGTCTTTGTTGGAAAAATATCTGTTCAGATGTTTTGTCCATTTTTTTTTAACTGGACTATTTATTTAGCTATTGAGTTGTGTGAGTTTTTTAATATATTTTGGGAATTAGCCCCTTATCACATATATGACTTGCAAATATTTCCTCCCATTCAGTGGGCTGCCTTTTCATTTTGTTGATGGTTTACTTTGCTGCGCATAAAATTTTTAGTTTGATTTAGTCCCCACTTGATTATTTTTACTTTTGACATCAGATTTTTTTTTTAAGATTTTATTTATTTATTTGTGAGAGAGATAGAGAGAGTACAAGCAGGCAGAGAGGCAGGCAGAGGCAGAGGGAGAAGCGGGCTCCCTGCAGAGTAAGGAGCCTGATGTGGGACTTGATCCCAGGATGCTGGGATCATGACCTGAGCCGAAGGCAGCCACTTAACTGACTGAGCCACCCAGGCATCCCTTGGCATCAGATTTTTAAAAATCACCACCAAGACCTATGTCAAGGAACTTACTGCCTATGCTTTCTTCTAAGAGTTTTGTGGTTTCAGGTCTTACGTTTAAGTCTTTAATCCATTTTGAGTTAGTTTTTGTATATGTGTAAGATGAGAGTCTAGTTTCATTCTTCTGCGTGTGCCTGTCCAGTTTTCCCAAGACCATTTATTGAAGGGGCTATTCTTTTCCCTTGGATCCTTTGTAAATTAATTTACCATATATGTGTGGGTTTAATTCTGGGCTCTCTTTTCTGTTCCACTAATCTATGTTTCTGTTTTTATGCCAGCACCATACTGTTTTGATTACTATAAGCTTTGTAGTATAGTTTGAGATCAGGGAGTGTGATGCCTCCAGCTTTGCTCTTTCTCAAGATTGCTTTGGCTATCTGGAGTCTTTTGTGCTTCCATACGATTTTAGGATTATTTATTCTAGGTTTCCGGAGAATGTCAATGGTATTTTGACAGGAATTGTGTTTACTCTATAGACTGCTTGGGTAGTATGGACATTTTAATAATATTGATTCTCCCAACCCATGAGCACAGAATATTTTTTCATTTATTTGTATCTTCTTCAATTTCTTTCAACAATGTTTTATAGTATTTTCAATATACTTGTTTTTATCTTTGGTTAAACTTATCCCTACATATTTTATTCATTCTGATGTAACTATAAATGGAATTTTCTTTTTTTTTCCTAAAGATTTTATTTATTTATTTGACACACAGAGATCACAGGTAGGCAGAAAGGCAGGCGGGGGTGGGGGTGCAGGCTTCCTGCTGAGCAGAGAGCCCGATGTGGGGTTCAATCCCAGGACCCTGGGATCACAACCTGAGCCGAAGGCAGAGGCTTTAACCCACTGAGCCACCCAGGTGCTCCTAAATGGAATTTTCTTAATTTCTCTTTCTATAGTTTCTTATTAGTGTAAAGAAATGCAGCAGATCTTTGTGTATTGGTTTTGTATCTTTCAACGTTACTGAATTTATCAGGTCTAACTGCTCTTTGACAGAGTCTTTAAGGTTCTCTCTGTATAATATATGTCATTCGCAAATAGTAGGTTTTTCTTCTTCCTTTCCAAGGTGAATGCTGTTTTGTTTTGTTTTCCTTGCTTAATTGCTCTGGCTGGGGCTTCCACTATGATGTTGAATATAAATGGTGAGTGTGGACATTTTTGTCTTGTTCCTAATCCTAGATGAAATGTTTTCAGTTTTTCACCATTGAATATGATGTTTGGTATGGGTTTATCATAAATGGCCTGAATTATGTTGAACTATGTTCCCTCTATACCTGCTTTATTGAAAGTTTTTGGATGTTGAATATTTGTCAAATGCTTTTTTTTCATCTATCGAGTTAATATGATTTTTATCCTTTTTTTAATGTGGTGAAAACTATTATTTTTAAAACATTCTTCTCATAAATATTTTTAATTAAATATGGGCTTTTTAATATAATGCCCAGTAATACCTTACTCAGAAACTATTAACTAAGGTTAGGGCTGTTTCCACAAGGTCAACAGCAAAATGGCTTCAAGAAATTTTGCAACTATAATTTCCAAGTGTACTAGGTAATATATAAGACCCTACTGTCCAGTTGTTACCATGTAGATGGAGGAGACTAATCAATCTGACTCAAAGGTACGTTTGAAATGATCCTCGTAGTTTTTCTTGCCTCATATATAGGAAAAGTCTAATTCCCCCCCCCCCCCCACAGACTGAAGAACTAGATAGGTCCTTTTATCCTCAATGACAAGAGTTCTAATCGGTTTCTCAACAATTAGGAAAATCAGCCAATGGGTCCAAATCAAAGGGTCTTTAGGACTTATTTACTTCAATCTTATCCTCTGTGGATTAGAAACTAGAGGTCAAACAAGTTATGCAACATACTAGGACCACAGAGTAGTAGGAGGCAGAGACAAGAGTACTCAAATCCAGCTATTCTAATTCTTTCATCCAACCCCCTCTACTAAGTCACACCACCTTTTCTATAGGTCTAGAATTCTTCATGTCACGTCCACCTTTTTTACCTCTTCTTATTTCCCTCTTTTATCTCTCCTTGGAAGAAAAGGTCCTTAAGTAGAAATATTATTTCATTCTAAATTTACATTCACTTACTAAATTTGCCTTATGATTCTTACTTACCTATGTTCAATTTTAGTGCTTGGTCATTGCCTAAGTCACTGATAATTTTAAATTGTTCTCTTACCAATCCACCGAACTATTAATCATGTCTTTTAGGTGTAAAGCTCAAACCAACTTATATTGAATTTATTTGTGTGACTCTGTTCTTCAAGATCAGCTTAGGTATTTGTAATTTAAGCCCTCCCTTAGAGAACACTTAAATGGCCTAAACATAACCTTGGAAAACATATGCTTGAATGCTGATAGAAGCAGTTTGACTAACAGGTGCAGTTGAAATAAATGCCTTTATGAACTATATCCTAGTAATGGACTTCCTGCATCATAAGAGCTTCATTTGCTGTTTCTATAATCATCATGCTGCCAGTCTCATAAGAAATTAGTGTGTGCTTACCTTCCTATCTGTCCTTCATAATTATTATATTATTGTTACAATAAACTAATGATTAAATTAAATTAATTGACCACAATATTAAGTGATTTTCATAGATAAATGTTTAGTAATTTCATAGGAACTAAAATTAGTCATTTTATAAAGCCGAAAGTCTTTGAGAAATAAAATTGGTTTATTACTTTTTCCTCATAAAAAATCATTTGGTTAAGAGGGATTCATTGTGAGTGCTGATGATGCCTGAAGATGTCATAATCAAGACTGATTTAGACCAGCATAGCCTGACTGAAGATGCATAAAAGCTATTAAAGACTGACATCAATATATCACAATCTCTGGACCACTAAAAAGAACTGCTTTGTGAGCAAGTGTGTAACTTTTTCATTGATATAACCCCATTGCTGAAACATGAATTTTGAAATATGATATGTTCTATATTTAAAAGTACTAACTCAGTAATCAAAAATCGTAATAGGATATGCTAATAATTGAGAAAGTTCAATGAATACATATAAACTAGCTATCCTTCTTCTATCAGCAGCTATCAGTAATTCTTTATTTTTTTAAAGACTTTATTTGTTTGAGAGAGAGATAGAGCACAAACAATGGGAGCAGCAGAGGGAGAGAGAGAATGATGTGGACTCGATTCCAGGACGCTGGGATCATGACCTGAGCTGAAGGCAGATGTTTAACTGACTGAGCCACCCAGGTGCTCCAGGAATTCTTTCATAAGGAAATCTCGGACACTGAAGCCAGACCGACACTTGGATCCAATTTCCAGCAACACTACTTCTTAGCTGTGTGATCTAGACAACTCACGTAATACATATCTGTCTCAGTTATTTCACAAGTTTCATGAGAATAATATTTTCTACTTTCTAAGACTGTTGTGAAAATAAAAATATCGTCAAGCATTAACAGTACCTAATAAGTGATCAGCAAAGGTTAGTCTATAGTATTAATAAAAAGTTAATTTTACCAATTAACTCAGATTATATTAGAGTTACCAGGATGGCATGTACTAATTACCATTTAAAAAAAATCTTTCTTTGGAGGTTAGTTCAAAATATGTAATAATTTGAGTCATGTTGTGTACAATGTAAATGATGATTATAATGGAGAAATGCAGAAATGCCCTATAAACAGATATTTCCGAGTAAATGATTCTAAACGGCATAACTTAACTACCAATTACTAATTTCAATGAAAGGTTTTCTTGTTCCTTTTCTTGATTCACCTAGAAAAACATTACTACAATAATAGTTGACTACAAAAATATTCATAACAAAATTATTCAGAAAATCCCAAACTGGAAACAATCCAAATACCCATCAATAGGAAAGGGGATAAATAAATCATTGCAATTTCATATGCTAGAATGCTACACAGCAATAAAAAGTGAATGAATTACTGATACATACAACACAGATAGATCTAAAAACCATCATGGGTGAAAGATGCCATGCACAAAATGGTACATAACATATAATTCCATTTATATGAAGTTTGAACACAGTAAAAGTGTTTTATGGTGACTGAAGTTAAAAATAGTGCTAATTCTGCAGGGCAGGGATGATGGGTACTAACTAGGAAAGGGTGTGAGAGAGGCTTCTAGGGTAACAGAAATGATCTGTATCTTGATCCTGTTGTTTTCCTACGTTTATACATATGTAAAATTTATCAAGCTTTACATTAAGTTTTGTGCACTTTATAGTATTTATATTATATCACAAAAGAAGTAAGTAAATCTAAAAATACAATGAGAGATTACTTTAAAAAAATTTAAAAAAAATAACAGACCTGACAACTGGACTGCCTATGCTTATGTTTTTACTTCTTGAATTTAGATTACTAGGACTTCCATTTCTGGCTGAGATAGAGTAACAAAAGTTGGATCTATCCTCCACATGAAACAACTGAAATCTTGCCATTTGCAACGATGTGGATGGAACTAGAGGGTATTATGCTAAGTGAAATAAGTCAGTCAGAGAAAGACAATTATCATATGATTTCACTGATCTGAGGAATTTGAGAAACAAGACAGAGGATGGCAGGGGAAGAGAGGAAAAAATGAAAAAAGATGAAACCAGAGACGGAGACAAACTCTAAGAGACTCTTAATCTCAGGAAACAAACTGAGGGTTGCTGGAGGCGAGGTGGGTGGAAGGGATAGGATGGCTGGGTGATGGACATTGGGGAGGGTATGTGCTATGGTGAGTGCTGTGAATTGTGTAAGACTGATGAATCACAGACCTGTACCCCTAAAACAAATAATACATTTTATATTAATAAAAATGTTTTTAAAAAAGAAATAACAAAAATTCAGAAAAAATATGGACATCATTTAGTATAGAATAATAATTCCCAAGAGTTTGAAAATAAAAAAAGTGAGCCCTATTGTTGTCCATATTACTGCCTGAAGAGAGATATGAGGCTAGAGCACAGGGAAAGATAATCTAGATAGAGCTTCTCTGAAGTTGAAAGTCTGAGCAGACCAAGACTGCTAGAGTTTGCAGAACATAGCGCCAAAGAGGAAAGCACTCCACAGACTGGAAATTCCAGAGATCTGTAGAGTATTGTCTTGGATCTTTAGCTGATTAAAGATCAGTGCATGCATTTGAGAAAACTATCCAAGGCTAGGGTAAGAACTGTCTAAAAGTATTTGAAGGAACAATAATCACATTAAATGCAAGTAATCTATAGGCAGAAAGTAAAAGGTAGAAATTCACCTATTGGTTTAAAAATAATACAAGACCCAAGTATATGCTGCCTACATACAGAGAATCCCACTTTATAAATATAAGGTCACAGATCAGTTAAAAATAAAAGGCTGGAAAGAGATATGTTAACAGTAATCAAAAGAAAATTGGAATTATTATTTTAATATAAAACAAAAGAGATTTCAGAGCAAAGGACTGTACCAGGCATAAAGTTTATTTCATAACAATAAATGAATTAATTCTTCAAGAGGATATAACAATCCTAACTTTTATGCACATAATAACAACTTCAAAGTATGTGAAGCAAAAAAACTGACTTCTCAGAAACTGTGAAATCCAGAAGACATGAGAAATATTTATTCAAACTGTTAAAGGAAAAAAAAAAGTCACCTAGAATAGGCTATCAAAACTACCATTCTAAAAAGAAAGTGAAAATATTTTTAGGGGGAGTTAAAAAATGAGAGAAGTATTGCCATTCAGTTCAAACTACAGAAAATGATAAAGTTCTTCGGTCTGAAGGAAAACATGGAACCACAATGAGGATTGGAGAGCTCCAGAAGTTATAAATATGTGATTAAAAATAAGCACTATAGGGGTACCTGGGTGGCTCAGTGGGTTAAAACCTCTGCCTTCGGCTCCGGTCATGATCTCAGGGTCCTGGGATCGAGCCCCGCATCGGGCTCTCTGCTCAGTGGGGAGCCTACTTCCTCCTCTCTCTCTCTCTCTCTCTGCCTGCCTCTCTGCCTACTTGTGATCTATCTGTCAAATAAATAAATAAAAATCTTTAAAAAAATATGCACTATATATTTTTTCTTCCCTTAACTTCTTCAAAAGATAATGTTTAGAGCCAAATATAAAACATTATATGGGGTACCTGGGTGGCTCCATCAGTTAAGCATCTGCCTTTGGCTCAGGTCATGATCTAGGCTGGGATCAAGTCCCACATCGGGTTTAATGCTCAGCATGGAGCCTGCTCTTTCATCTCCCTCTGCTGCTCTCTTTCTCTCTCCCTGTCAAATAAATAAATAAAACCCTAAAAAGTAAAATAAAACATTATATTAATGAATTTATAATGGGCACATATGAACACAGTAGCATTAAAAGGGGGGAATAATTATAGCACCTTGCTTCAAAGTTCCTATAAGACTTGAAGTATTTGGATATTAACTTTAAATAGATCAGAATAAATTTAAGAGGCATATTGTAATCCTCAGAGCAACTACTATAAGAGAAAGCAAAGCAATTGAGCTAAAAATCCAATTATATAAATAAAATAGAAATATCTAATGAAAACAAAAGATAGCAGAAGAAGAAACAAATGGAGAACAAAGGAAATGAGAGAAATAAAAACCAAAAAGCAAAATGACAAACCTAAATAAGCAATATCAAAAATTGTTTTATATAGAAATGGAATAAAAATCTTAACAGAAGTCAGAGTTTGTCAGAATTACCCACATGCTACTTCAAGAGACAAAAATACAAAGTCACAAATAAGAAACATAAAATACTGGAAAAAGACATGCTATGCCAAACAATAAGATTAAGAAAGTGAGAATGACAATATAAAAACATCAACTTGAAAACTAGACATTATTACAGACAGGAGAGTCTATTCATGATAATAAAGGAGTCAATACATCAGGAAGCTATAACAATTATACATATCCATGTACCTCAAATGGAGTTTGAAAATATATAAAACAAAAACAGAAATAATGGTAGAAATACACAAATACACAATCATAACTGGAATCTTTAACATATCCATTTTAGTAATAGATACAACTAAAGAAATAAAATCAGTAGAGAATCTCTCAATGGCATTATCAAGCACATTAATCTAATTAACATTTTAAAAACACTACACTTAATTGCAGAATATACATTCTTAAATGCACATGGCATGGGTACCAAGATAAACCACAGCAAGGCTATAAAGCAAGTTTCAATAAATTTCAAAACACTAAAACTTTACAGGATATATTCTCTAACCACAAGAAATTAAATAAGAACTATAACCAAAAAAGCACCAAATATATAAAAATTAAATCACCTATGTGAATCCATGGATCAAAGAAATCATGAAGAATATACCTTGTATTCTTGTAATACAAGGTGTATTGTTGTAATGTTCTATTACTAAAAATGAGAACTTGAGCATATAATATGTATCTAGAGTTGGGGCTTGGGGTGTTGAGTGCTGTGGGAAGGGGGAAGTGTCTTGAAATGATATCAGAGACAAATTTCATCTGTTCTATCTCTTTTTGTTTTTATGTATTATGGCCAATTGTTGGATATATTCCGTGTTTGCTTAAGAGTATGTATTATGCAGTTTCTTGATATAGTGATACACACACACACACACACACACACACACACACACAGATCTGTACTTTGTTTATGTTGAGGTTATGTTATTAAGTGCTTATGAATATATAGATAACATGTTTTCCAGGTAGATTAAAACTTTACGTTATAAAATAAAAACAAAGAATATTAGAAAATATTTTTAACTGAGTGATATTTTAGGAATCACATTATCAAAATTTGTGGGATGTGGCTAAAGTAGTCCTTAGAGATATGTAAAACACTAACTATATTAGAAAACAAGAATGGCCTCATATACAATATCAAAATTTTCACCTTACTAAATTAGAAAAAGAGTGACAAACTCAAAATCAGTAAAGAAAGTAGAATAATGGACAGAAATAATTAAAATATAAAACAGAAAGAAAGTAAAAATAATGGACAGAAATAATTAAAATACAAAACAGAAAGAAAATTGAGAAAACTGATACAACCCAAAATTCACCCTTTGAAAAGGTCAGTAAATTTAACCAACCTCTAGCCAGACTGATGAAAAGGAGAGAAGAAACACAAACTACTGATAACAGGAATGAAAGAGGGAAGAAGACTATACAACCTACAGATACTAAAAGGATAATAAGGGAATATTATGAATAACCACATGCCAATAAACTATAAAATTGAGATGAAATGGACAAATCCTTGAAAGATAAAAACTATAAGAGCTTACTGAATTCAAAATAGATAACCCACCAGAGCCCTACATCTATTAGAGAAATACCTGTAGTTTACAAATGTTCCCTTTCAGCCTTTTTAGCCTTTTCAGATTCTCTCATGGAAGGCAGACTGCCAGCAAGGAAGGAGCAGACGGTTGCTGATAGGGCAACAAATAGTATGTGCCATATCTCCCCCACAATACAGTCAACACCAAATCTCCCTTAAATCTTTCCTCTGCCTCTCAAAGCCCCCACCTGCCTGTACTGTGATATCTACATTTAGGAAAATCAAAGAGAAAGGAAGGAAATTATTGCTCTCTTCTCAAGCCCCACATGGAATATTATGATCTACCTTTTCTACTTATATTAGAGTTCGCTTTTCTACCTCTGCTCAATTTGTTGGGTATACTGGCTTGCCCTTTGGTTGTAACTTCTACAATTATCTTCCATGCACTTCCATGTAATTGTTAGTATGCCATCTGTGAAATCCAAATTCAGATCATATCCTCACTCCTTAACCTTTGGTTCTGTGACTCTGAGTTAGTTACACACTCGTTCTAGATTTCTAACATGTAAATAAATATGGCTAATACTGTTAATATCATAGAGTTATGAAGATTAAATGCCTTAATACATATAAAGCATTTTGACTAGGAAGTACTCAATACACATGAGCTATCAGTACTATTATTACTATTACTATTATTTTCCCTGATTAAGGGGCAAACATCCATGGCGATTTTGTGAGACCAACAAAAAGACTATGGTTAATACAACTTAAATTATTTTTGAAGACAGTTAGGTAGTTAGTTGGCTAACTAACAAAGAAATTGCCTTTATTCTTATGATTCTTTCTAATTTTCCAAGACACTTTGCATACCTTTTCTATTAAGTACCATTACAAAAACACTGCATTCTCTTTTTAGTTGCTGGTAAGACGTTTCTAACATAAAAGGGAGTAATCTCCTCACCACCGGCCGGCAGCATTCATAACTGAGGAGTGTATTTTATGACTTCTTTATGGCGTTTTCTTAAAATTAACAAGGTGACTACATTAAAACGTTTATTAGTGTGTTTATGCTTTGGCACTCCTGTTAGACTTTTATTGAATTTCCAAGAGGGATAGCCATTGGGAGAAAAGTTCCACATAAACAGATAATGTAAGTGGCAAAGGAAACTGATATGAATTCTAATAGAATGCAGATGTCCTGAGCACTGTGAAAATGTTGTCTCTGACATGATCATAAAATGTTAAGAGTCCAGGGATTTCTCAGATTACTAAATTTTAGAGTTGGATCATACCTATGAGGTTGTTTTGGTTTATTCCTCATTTTGCAGGTATGGAAAGAAACCAAAACAAAGAGAAGTTCAGTAACCTATTCCAAGTCAGTTCTCAAAACAAGTTCTCAGGCCTTTTGACTCACACTCCAATTTTCTTTCCCCAATGCCAGTTTTCTGATCTTGTTGATTTTCCTTCTCTGAATGACAGTTCCTAAGCTTGCAGTTGAATTAACTTGTCCATCGCTTAAACAGAGTTTCATTCAGGAGTGTTTCCATTCATCATTAAAACAGATGATTGAGATTAATCCAAATATTATTCTATTTAAATTATTTTGCATTTACCTAACAAATCTCCCTTCCTCTCAAAGCTCAGAATTCCCAGTACTTATAAGATATTAATAGACTGCCTCTAGAATTTATTAGTGTATAACTAAGGCATCAATAAGTCTCAACAATTATCTCAAGAAGAGCTGGAAGGGGCACCGGGGTGGGTCAATAGGTTAAGCATTGACTCTTGATGTCATGGTCTCAAGGTTGTGGGATCAAGCCCTATGTCAGGCTCCTCACCTAGTGGAGAACTGCTTGAGATCTGCTCTCTCCCTCTGCCCCTCCCCACTGCACTCACTCACACTCTCTCTCTCTCTCTCTCTCAGAAATAAATCAATAAATCTTAAAAAAAAAAAAGAGCTGGCCTGGTGGTGGGTATTAAGGAGGGCACGTATTACATGAAGCACTGGGTGTGGTCCATAAACAATGAATCTTGAAACACTGAAAAAACAAATAAAATTTTTTAAAAAGATAAAAAATAGAGCTGGAATTTTTATTTCTCAAAGATCTTGAGTTCAATTACTCTGATTTCAATGGCCAGGGTAGCCAGGATGGGCCACTCACCCCTCTTAATCTATTTAATGCCATAAATGCAGTTTAAACATGGTTAACACTGAGGCAAGCCATTCAGTCTGGAAAATCTTCAATAGATATTTTAGGAAACTCCACCTCTTCATAGGGTTACACTACTAGAGATTGAAGACTTCTCAAAAATGTGTAGGATATGCCTACTCAGAAAACAAAACTGATAAATTTAACTAAGTAACAGGAAACAAAACAGTATCATACTTAATGTTGTCACCTAAAAATTATTTATTCACATATGGAGCACACTGTGGCTTAAGGCCTAAAATTAAGGTCTGATATTATGTCCTGCCTTGACATCTGGTAAAATTGGAAAAGCCCTCCGATGGCCTAGGTGCAGGTTCCCCTCCCCACTCTGCCCTAAGAATATGTTCATCTACCCAAACAACTCTCCTTATCAAACAAACCAGGTACAGCTTTTGTTTCTACCTGAGTAGCAGTTTCAGTTCCCTGCCAGCCAGCAGAATTATTCAAACAAGCTAACCACACCCTCCTTTGGTAACCAGAGAGCACCCACCATATTGTTGCTATGAAACCTGCTTACCACAGCTCCCGATTATTTACTCTGTTCCCAAAGACAACCCTCATGAGGCCCTGCACAGTATACCGTATCCTCCTCCAGGCTGTGAGTACATGTGACTAATACATTTTGTGGTTCTCGGCTGTCCAGTGTTGGGTGTCATGTGCTCAACCTTCACTATAATTTTAGGATAAGAATCCCTCACCAATGGGGTGAATGAGGGGTGACTCAAACACACACATAAATGATTCTGTTTTGTGGCCAACTCATTAGCTGAAAGCAGAGACCCCAATGGGCAGGTTCTGTTCCATACTGTCTGCATTACATATTCAAACACCCTTGGCCCATGTGCCCCCTTTAAGGTATACAACCACTAAAATTACAAGACAAACATTTTATAATTCCCATCTTTGTTCCTGTGGGTGGCCAGCTGTTTTCCCTTTCACACAACAGAATAAACCAAAGAAATGAATAAAATGCTGAAAAGGACTACATAAAAAAAAGTGACAGGTGTTAAACATCCTATTGGCTGTTCTTCATTATCATCTAAAAAAGGACAGATTATCATTTTTAATTTAATGCAAGGAAAAGAAAAGTAAATGATTCCACATGGATTTTTAATACTATGATAATATCAGAATGATAAAATAATTTTTACAAAACACTTATAGGAGATTTACAGGTTAAAATGATAGACTTAAAACAGATTTATATCCCTTGTGCCTCCTGAGGACTCATTGAAATGATAGTAAAGGAATAAATATAGTATAAACTGAAAATAGCAAAAAGATTGAGAAATGGGGCCATGAGAACAGAAGTGATTTTAATGAACTTCTAAAGTGAATGACTGCATACTAACCACCAAGACAGAACAGAAGTTAGTCTAGAAAATGAGCCACAGTCTAGAAAATAACCTGAAGAATGTGAAAATTCAGAACCTACAAGTTTATAGAGAGATCCTGAGGGCAGGAATAAGAAAGAAGGCAAAAAATGGGGGTATTATTTTGTGTCTGAGAAGAGAATATGACTCCATATCTACCTACCCTTAATCTAGAGGGCATGATATAACTGGCAACCAAGCATAAGAATTATAACTCTGATACAGTTGTGTCTATGTAGTTTAAATCAATCCTTCACAGAATAAGCACCTTCAGTGTAAAAACTCAAATTTCTTTTAATCTCAAAGAAGTTTTTAGCATTTTGGGGGAATATTTTATCTTCCAGTCGATATTGGTCATCTATAGCTGCTTAAAATCTAAAAATACCATACTTGCAATTTTCCACAGTGTAACTTCCACCTTCCTAGTTAGAAGTCAGATACTCAGAAGAGGGAAATGACCTTCTGGCAGCCATGGTGGTAGAGATGTCACATTGGTGAGGCATAGCAGGATGGAGAATCTTTTGCCTCCAGCCTTAAGTAGTGATGCCAGTGCCATTTGTACTATGGAAGCCCCTTTGTGCTTAAGCATCTTTTTTATTTTTTATTTTATTATTATTATTATTTTTTTGGCTAACTTCAATATTTGGTCCTTAGTCCTAAGTGGCGGAAGTGCCCAGTGGTTAGGGCAGTCTTGCTTTTGCTACAGAAGACCCTAAGTTTTTCTGAGCCATTATGTTCTATCCCCATAGTTCCACAGGCTTACTCTCCAGCCATACTGTGGATATTCCACCAAATACATTTTAATAAATTCACTTATTTCTTCAACTAGACACGGCACATTCTGTTGTTTGCAGGAACAATCTGACCAACATATGTCTTCTACTGTTTCATTTTTCTTTATGGACATCTTACCATTGACTTACCTACAAATCTTACCATTGACTTATATCTTCTAGAGCATTCATGTCTTTTATCAATATAATCACAAATTTATTTCTTTATAATTTTGTATTATCTTAAGTTGTACTATATTTCTTCCAATCTTCCAGAAAAGAAATTAGTTGTCATTTTGATTTTTGATTCTTCTGTTACTATTTAATCTTCTAAAATCTTCTTTTGAATTTTTCTAAAAGTCCTTTCATCATAGTTCCTTAAAGTTCATCTACACTGAAAGTGTAGTGACCTAATTCTCTCATTACTTTTGTGTCCTTCTCTTGCTGTTGGTTTACTTTCCCTGCTCCAAGTTCATGTATTTTCTTCTATGGAGTGTAATTTCTCTTTGCCTAGTCATGAGAGTGAATATGGAATTCTTCAGCATCCGGACCCCTCATCTGTTACAATCTCTCTGAGAGATAGTAAATGACACACTGAGAGTTCTCCAGTGGACCAGCAGCAAAAGCACTGGCAAGCTAGACCTTCACCACTGAACTATATATATTATGGATGGGAAACCCATCTAACTTTTCAGTACCTGTGGCAAGGAAGCCTATTACTAGATTTACACTGGAGTGTTGTATCTTTGGGGACAGATAGTATCATGCAGCATTTACATGCATTCAGAACATAGAAGCAATACTCTCAACTGGATGGAATCTTCCCAGACTCTCCCAAACTGTCATCTCTTTTTTTTTTTTCTCGTTTTTTTTTTTTTTAATTTTTATAAATTTTATTTTTTATAAACATATATTTTTATCCCCAGGGGTACAGGTCTGTGAATCACCAGGTTTACACACTTCAAAGCACTCACCATAGCACATACCCTCCCCAGTGTCCATAATCCCACCCCCCTCCCAAGCCCCCTCCCCCCATCAACCCTCAGTTTGTTTTGTGAGATTAAGAGTCACTTATGGTTTGTCTCCCTCCCAATCCCATCTTGTTTCATTTACTCTTCTCCTATCCCCTTAACCCCCCATGTTGCATCTCCACTTCCTCATATCAGGGAGATCATATGATAGTTGTCTTTCTCCGATTGACTTATTTCGCTAAGCATGATACCCTCTAGTTCCATCCACGTCGTCGCAAATGGCAAGATTTCATTTCTTTTGATGGCTGCATAGTATTCCATTGTGTATATATACCACATATTCTTTATCCATTCGACTGTCGATGGACATCTAGGTTCTTTCCATAGTTCGGCTATTGTAGACATTGCTGCTATAAACATTCGGGTGCATGTGCCCCTTCGGATCACTACGTTTGTATCTTTAGGGTAAATACCCAGCAGTGCAATTGCTGGGTCATAGGGTAGTTTTATTTTCAACATTTTGAGGAACCTCCATGCTGTTTTCCAGAGTGGTTGCACCAGCTTGCATTCCCACCAACAGTGTAGGAGGGTTCCCCTTTCTCCGCATCCTCGCCAGCATCTGTCATTTCCTGACTTGTTAATTTTAGCCATTCTGACTGGTGTGAGGTGATATCTCATGGCGGTTTTGATTTGTATTTCCCTGATGCCGAGTGATGTGGAGCACTTTTTCATGTCTCTGTTGGCCATCTGGATGTCTTCTTTGCAGAAATGTCTGTTCATGTCCTCTGCCCATTTCTTGATTGGATTATTTGTTCTTTGGGTGTTGAGTTTGCTAAGTTCTTTATAGATTTTGGACACTAGCCCTTTATCTGATATGTCATTTGCAAATATCTTCTCCCATTCTGTCAGTTGTCTTTTGGTTTTGTTCACTGTTTCCTTTGCTGTGCAAAAGCTTTTGATCTTGATAAAATCCCAATAGTTCATTTTTGCCCTTGCTTCCCTTGCTTTTGGCGATGTTCCTAGGAAGATGTTGCTGCAGCTGAGGTCGAAGAGGTTGTTGCCTGTGTTCTCCTCAAGGATTTTGATGGATTCCTTTCTCACATTGAGATCCTTCATCCATTTTGAGTCTATTTTCGTGTGTGGTGTAAGGAAATGATCCAATTTCATTTTTCTGCATGTGTCTGTCCAATTTTCCCAACACCATTTATTGAAGAGGCTGTCTTTTTTCCATTGGACATTCTTTCCTGCTTTGTCAAAGATGAGTTGACCATAGAGTTGAGGGTCTATTTCTGGGCTCTCTATTCTGTTCCATTGATCTATGTGTCTGTTTTTGTGCCAGTACCATGCTGTCTTGAGGATGACAGCTTTGTAATAGAGCTTGAAGTCCGGAATTGTGATGCCACCAACTTTGGCTTTCTTTTTCAATATTCCTTTGGCTATTCGAGGTCTTTTCTGGTTCCATATAAATTTTAGGATTATTTGTTCCATTTCTTTGAAAAAAACGCATGGTACTTTGATAGGAATTGCATTAAATGTGTAGATTGCTTTAGGTAGCATAGACATTTTCACAATATTTATTCTTCCAATCCAGGAGCATGGAACATTTTTCCATTTCTTTGTGTCTTCCTCAATTTCTTTCATGAGTACTTTATAGTTTTCTGAGTATAGATTCTTAGTCTCTTTGGTTAGGTTTATTCCTAGGTATCTTATAGTTTTGGGAGCAATTGTAAATGGGATGGACTCCTTCATTTCTCTTTCTTCTGTCTTGTTGTTGGTGTAGAGAAATGCAACTGATTTCTGTGCATTGATTTTATATCCTGACACTTTACTGAATTCCTGTACAAGTTCTAGCAGTTTTGGAGTGGAGTCTTTTGGGTTTTCCACATAGAGTATCATATCATCTGTGAAGAGTGATAGTTTGACTTCTTCTTTGCCGATTTGGATGCCTTTAATTTCCTTTTGTTGTCTGATTGCTGAGGCTAGGACTTCTAGTACTATGTTGAATAGCAGTGGTGATAACGGACATCCCTGCCGTGTTCCTGACCTTAGCAGAAAAGCTTTCAGTTTTTCTCCATTGAGAATGATATTTGCGGTGGGTTTTTCATAGATGGCTTTGATGATATTGAGGTATGTGCCCTCTATCCCTACACTTTGAAGAGTTATGATCAGGAAGGGATGCTGTACTTTGTCAAATGCTTTTTCAGCATCTATGGAGAGTATCATATGGTTCTTGTTCTTTCTTTTATTAATGTGTTGTATCACATTGATTGATTTGCGGATGTTGAACCAGCCTTGCAGCCCTGGAATAAATCCCACTTGGTCATGGTGAATAATCCTTTTAATGTACTGTTGAATCCTATTGGCTAGTATTTTGGTGAGAATTTTTGCATCTGTGTTCATCAAGGATATTGGTCTGTAATTCTCTTTTTTGATGGGATCCTTGTCTGGTTTTGGGATCAAGGTGATGCTGGCCTCATAAAATGAGTTTGGAAGTTTTCCTTCCATTTCTATTTTTTGGAACAGTTTCAGGAGAATAGGAATTAGTTCTTCTTTAAATGTTTGGTAGAATTCCCCCGGGAAGCCATCTGGTCCTGGGCTTTTGTTTGTTTGGAGATTTTTGATGACTGTTTCAATCTCCTTACTGGTTATGGGTCTGTTGAGGCTTTCTATTTCTTCCTGGTTCAGTTGAGGTAGTTTATATGTCTCTAGGAATGCATCCATTTCTTCCAGATTGTCAAATTTGTTGGCGTAGTGTTGCTCATAGTATGTTCTTATAATTGTCTGTATTTCTTTGGTGTTCGTTGTGATCTCTCCTCTTTCATTCATGATTTTATTTATTTGGGTCCTCTCTCTTTTCTTTTTCGATAAGTCTGGCCAGGGGTTTATCAATCTTATTAATTCTTTCAAAGAACCAGCTCCTAGTTTCGTTGATTTGTTCTATTGTTTTTTTGGTTTCTATTTCATTGATTTCTGCTCTGATCTTTATGATTTCTCTTCTCCTGCTGGGTTTAGGGTTTCTTTCTTGTTCTTTCTCCAGCTCCTTTAGGTGTAGGGTTAGGTTGTGTACCTGAGACCTTTCTTGTTTCTTGAGAAAGGCTTGTACCGCTATATATTTTCCTCTCAGGACTGCCTTTGTTGTGTCCCACAGATTTTGAACCGTTGTGTTTTCATTATCATTTGTTTCCATGAATTTTTTCAATTCTTCTTTAATTTCCTGGTTGACACATTCATTCTTTAGAAGGATGCTGTTTAGTCTCCATGATTTTGGGTTCTTTCCAAATTTCCTCTTGTGATTGAGTTCTAGCTTTAGAGCATTGTGGTCTGAAAATATGCAGGGAATGATTCCAATCTTTTGATAACGGTTGAGACCTGATTTAGGACCGAGAATGTGATCTATTCTGGAGAATGTTCCATGTGCACTAGAGAAGAATGTGTATTCTGTCGCTTTGGGATGAAAAGTTCTGAATATATCTGTGATGTCCATTTGGTCCAGTGTGTCATTTAAGGCCTTTATTTCCTTGTTGATCTTTTGCTTGGATGATCTGTCCATTTCAGTGAGGGGAGTGTTAAAATCCCCTACTATTATTGTATGATTGTCGATGTGTTTCTTTGATTTTGTTATTAGTTGGTTTATATAGTTGGCTGCTCCCACGTTAGGGGCATAGATATTTAAAAATTTTAGATCTTCTTGTTGGATAGTTCCTTTGAGTATGATATAGTGTCCTTCCTCATCTCTTATTATAGTCTTTGGCTTAAAATCTAATTGATCTGATATAAGGATTGCCACTCCTGCTTTCTTCTGATGTCCATTAGCATGGTAAATTCTTTTCCACCCCCTTACTTTAAATCTGGAGGTGTCTTCAGGTTTAAGATGAGTTTCTTGTAGGCAACATATAGATGGGTTTTGTTTTTTTATCCATTCTGATACCCTGTGTCTTTTGATTGGGGCATTTAGCCCATTAACATTCAGGGTATTGAGAGATATGAATTTAGTGCCATTGTATTGCCTGTAAGGTGACTGTTATTGTATATTGTCTCTGTTTCTTTCTGATCTAATTCTTTTAGGGTCTCTCTTTGCTCAGAGGACCTCTTTCAATATTTCCTGTAGAGCTGGTTTGGTATTTGCAAATTCTTTCAGTTTTTGTTTGTCCTGGAAGCTTTTAATCTCTCCTTCTATTTTCAATGATAGCCTAGCTGGATATAGTATTCTTGGCTGCATGTTTTTCTCGTTTAGTACTCTGAATATATCATGCCAGTTCTTTCTGGCCTGCCAGGTCTCTGTGGATCAGTCTGCTGCCAATTGAATATTTTTACCATTGTACGTTACAGACTTCTTTTCCCGGGCTGCTTTCAGGATCTTTTCTTTGTCACTAAGACTTGTCAATTTTACTATTAGGTCACAGGGTGTGGACCTATTCTTATTGATCTTCAGGGGGGTTTCCTGAACCTCCTGGAATTTGATGCTTGTTCCCTTTGCCATATTGGGGAAATTCTCTCCAATAATTCTCTCCAATATACCTTCTGCTCCCCTCTCTGTTTCCTCTTCTTCTGGAATCCCAATTATTCTAATGTTGTTTCGTCTTATGGTGTCACTTATCTCTCGAATTCTCCCCTCGTGATCCAGTAGCTGTTTGTCCCTCTTTTGCTCAGCTTCTTTATTCTCTGTCATTTGGTCTTCTATATTGCTAATTCTTTCTTCTGCCTCATTTATCCTAGCCGTCAGAGCCTCCATTTTTGTTTGCACCTCATTAATAGCTTTTTTGATTTCAACTTGGTTAGATTTTAGTTCTTCTATTTCTCCAGAAAGGGTTTTTATATCTCCCGAGAGGGTTTCTCTAATATCTTCCATGCCTTTTTCGAGCCCAGCTAGAACATTGAGAATCGTCATTCTGAACTCTGGATCTGACATATTACCAATGTCTGTATTGATTAGGTCTCTAGCCTTTGGTACTGCCTCTTGTTCTTTTTTTTGTGGTGAATTTTTCCGCCTTGTCATTTTGTCCAGATAAGAGTATATGAAGGAGCAAGTAAAATACTAAAAGGGTGGCAACAACCCCAGGAAAATATGCTTTAGCCAAATCAGAAGAGATCCCAAGTCGTGGGGGGGGGGGGGGAAGAAAGGGGATAAAAATGGTTCAGAAAGAAAGAAAAAAAATTAAAAAAAGAAAACCAATAAAGAAAAAGTATAAAAAGAAAAAAAAATATATATATATATATTAGATAAACTAGTTAAAAAAAGATAATCTAGTTAAAAAATGTTAAAAAAGAAAAGGGTAAAAGTTAAAAAAATTTAGCAGAAGAAGAAAAAAAATTGAAAAAGAAAAGAAAAAAAATTAAATTAACTGCAAGGCTAAAGAATCATGGGGAGAAAGCCATGAGTTCCGTGCTTTGCTTTCTCCTCCTCTGGAATTCCGCCGCTCTCCTTGGTATTGAAACTACACTCCTTGGTAGGTAAACTTGGTCCTGGCTGGGTTTCTTGCTGATCTTCTGGGGGAGGGGCCTGTTGTAGTGATTCTCAAGCGTCTTTGCCCCAGGCGGAGTTGCACTGCCCTTACCCGGGCCGGGCTGAGTAATCCGCTCGGGTTTGCTGGGTTTGCTTTCGGGACCTTTTGTTCCCTGAGTGCTTTCCGTAGAGTTCCGGAGGACGGGAATGAAGATGGCGGCCTCCCGGTCTCCGGCCCGGAGGAGCCGAGAGCCTGGGGCCCCACTCCTCAGTGCGCCCTCAGAGAACAGCGCCCAATGACTCCCGCCACCCTGGCCTCCGGCCATGCTCTGAGCTGACCGAGCCTGCGACCGGTTCAAGGTAACCCCGAGCTGAGAGTCACTCCTCTGCTCTGTCTCTGTAGCCGGCTTCCCCATTCTAATACCTGTGAGCTCTGCGACACTCAGCCACCCCCGATCCTTCTGTGACCCTGTGGGACCTGAGGCCACGCTGACCCCGCCTGGGCTTCACCCCGGTTAAGCCTCTGAAGCGATGTCCCTCAGCGGAACAGACTTTTAAAAGTCCCGATTTTGTGCTCCGTTGCTCCGCAGCTCACCAGGAGCCGGCCCCTCCCCCCGCGGTCTATCTTCCTGTCACTTTGGATTCACTTCTCCGCCAGTCCTACCTTGCAGAAAGTGGTTGATTTTCTGTTTTTAGAGTTGCTGTTCTTCTTCTCTTCGATCTCCCGTTGGATTTGTAGGTGTTTGTAATCTTTAGATAAGTTATCTAGCTGATCTCCCGCTACCTGAAGTAGTCTCAGCCTGCTACTTCTCCGCCATCTTGACTCCTCCCCCCCCAAACTGTCATCTCTTTTACCAGAACTTTAGGTCTCAGATATATTCTTGTCATATACTGAGACTAGGCACTTTTTCTTATCTTCGGAAAATTCAGAACACACCATTTTTCAATGGCATTGATATGTTTTTTTCAGTGATTTCTAAATCCTTTCACACATTTTATGCAGTCTTTAAAGCTACAAAATCGATTGATTGTGGGTGTCATTTTGCTTGGTCAGATACATTATTTAATTGCTTGATTAAACACTGACTAGGTTTTTATTCTTACTCAGAAGAAAAAGAATGTAAAGTTCTCACCTATTACAAAATATAATTTGACACATTTCACTCTTTTAATGAGTGAAGTTATTAATGTAAATGTTTAGGGAATATTAACCTTAACCATGGTCAACCTTAGGTCTGATAAAAACACATCTCTTTCGCCAATTTTGTTAAATGTTCATTTTCTTTATAAATAAATTTTTTATTTAGAAATTGTCTTTATAAATAAATTTTCTTTTTTTTTTAAAGATTTTTTTATTCATTTATTTGACAGAGAGAGATCACAAGCAGGCAGAGAGGCAGGCAGAGAGAGAGAGGAGGAAGCAGGCTCCCTGCAGAGCAGAGAGCCCGATGCGGGGCTCGATCCCAGGACCCTGAGATCATGACCTGAGCCGAAGGCAGCGGCTTAACCCACTGAGCCACCCAGGCGCCCCAATAAATTTTCTTTTTAAATGTACATTTTACAAAAAAAAAAAAAAAAAAAAAAAAAAAAAAAAAAAAAAAAAAAAAAAATGTACATTTTACATCCACTTTCTGGTGGGCTTGGGGATTTAAATATGAAGTATATAGTTACACATTAAGGTGTCTCAGATTAAAATGATGTCTACCCACCTATTGGTTAGATAATTAACAGGTAGGTACTAAGTGATTCTAGTAATAAGGTAGAGAAACTAACCTGTGGAGAATTTATTTTCTTTTATTTTTTTATTTTTATTTATTTATTTATAAAAGATTTTATTTATTTATTTAACAGAGATAGAGATCACAAGTAGGCAGAGAGGCAGGCAGAGAGAGAGGAGGAAGCAGGCTCCCCATGGAGCAGAGATCCTGATGCGGGGCTCAATCCCAGGACCCTGGGATCATGATCTGAGCAGAAAGCAGAGGCTTCAACCCACTGAGCCACCCAGGCACCCCCATTTTCTTTTAAATTAAAAATCCAAATAACTTCTAGATAGCAAATAGGTCAAAGAAGTATCAAGAGAAATTCTAAAATATTTTTGAACTTAATAAAAACAAAAATGCAACTCATCAAAATGCAGTGAAAGCACGGCATAGAACGAAATATATATCATTAAATGCTTATTTTAGAAAATAAGAAAGATCTGAAATCAATAATCTAACCTCCCACATTAGGAAGTTAGATAAAGAACAGTCTGACAAACAAAGAAATTAATAATAAAAAACAGAACAGAAACTAATGAAATTTAAGCAGGAACATAGTAGAGAAAATCAAGGAAAAGAACATCCCATTCTCTGAGATCAGTAAGAGTGATCGACATGTAGTCAGGCAACCATGAATGAAAGAGAGAAGACATATTCTAATATCAAAAATGAAAAAGGAATTATTATTATTGATATAATGGACAATGAAAGGATAATAAAGGAATATTCTGAACAACAGTAAGCCCACAAATTTATAACTTAGATTAAAAGGACAATTTCCATGAAAGATAAACACTGCCAAAGCTCACAGTAAGAAAAAAAGAATCTCTCTTTCCATATATGCATGTATATGATATTGAATCAATAGTACTTTCCAAAATAGAAAGCATTAGATTTTATAATGCTTAAGTTGATGGCTTTACTAGTAAATCTTACTAAACATTAAAGGAAGAATCATATACATTTTACACAAACTCTTGTTTTAGAGAAAACACTTTGTTCCTTATTCTATAAGGCCAGCATTATCCAAAGCCAGAAAGACAAGAGAAGAAAACTACAAACCAATATCTCTCATGAATATAAATGCAAAAATTCTCAACAAAATACTAGGCAAATTGAATTTAACAATGTACAGAATTATACATCATGACCAATTGGAATTTATTCCAGTTATTCAAGACTGGTTCGACATTTGGAAATCAATTAATACAACCTACCACAACAGCAGGCTAAAGAAAAAAATCATATGATCATATCAATTAATGGAGGAGGAAAAGTATTTGACAAATTCAATGCCCATTGATGGTAAAAACTCTCATCAAGCTAGAAATGCAGAGGGACTTCCTCAACTTCATAATATCTACAAGAACTACAGCTAAAATAATATTTAATGGTAAGAAATTGGATTTCCCTCCTAAGATCAAGAGCAAATGCCCTCTCTCAGTGTTCCTATGCAACATCATACTGGAAGTCCTAGATAGTGCAGTAAGAAAAGGAAATAACAGTCATACAGACTGGAAAGGAAGAAACAAAACTATCTTTGTTTGCAAATAACATGGATGTATTTATAGAAAATCCCAAAGAAGTGACAAAAGCAAAACGAAACCAAATCACCCTGAAACAAATAAGTGATTGTGGCAAGGTTTCAGTATACAAAGTTAATACACAAAAGTCAATTGCTCTCCTATATACAAGCAATGAACAATTGGAATATGAAATTAAAAATGCATGATCATGTATAACTCACAAAACAATTAAATAGGTATAAATCTAACAAAATACACATAGGATCTATATGAAGAAAACTGTAAAAGTGATGAAATAAATCAAAGAAGATATAAAGAAATGGAGAGGAATTCTACATTTATCTATTGGAAAAGATTCAATATTGTTAAGATGCCAGTTTTTTCCAACTTCATCTACAGATTCAATACAACCAATCAAAATTACAGCCAAGTTATTTTGTGGATATTGAAAAAATAATTCTAAAATTTATATGAGAAGGCAAAACTCCAAAATATCCAATACAAAACTGGCAAAGAATATAGTTGGAGAACTAATACAAACAGATTTAAAGACTTATTACACAGCTATAATAATCAAGATTGTGTGGTACTGGTGAAAGAATAGGCAGATAGAGCAATGCAACAGAATATAGAGCTCAGAAATACACCCAAATGTATATAATCAATTGAACTTTGACAAAGAAACAAAGGCAATTCAATGAAGAAAGACTAGTCTCTTCAATAAATAGTGCTGGAACAACTGAATATCGAGATGCAGGAAAATGAATCTAGACACAGATCTTTCACAATTCAAAATGGATCACTTAAATATAAAACACAATAATATAAAACTTCCTGAAGATAACAAAGAATAAATTCTATACTTCGGCTTTGTGATGAGTTTTTAGATACAATACCAAAAATATATCTGTGAAAGCTAAAAATTAATAAATTAAACTTTATTAAAGTTCAAAACTTCTGCTCCACAAATTACACTGTTAAATGAATCAAAAGATGAGCCAGATTGAGGAAAAAAAATTTTCAAAACATATATCTGATAAAAGGCTTATATCCAAAATATACAAAGTATTCTTGAAACTCAGCAGTAAGAAAAGAAACAAGCTAATTAAAAATGAGCAAAAAATCTGAACAGAAACCTCATGAGGATAAGGTGAAAAAAAAAGTGCATATGTAAGGATACTCATCATTATATGTCATTAATGAATTGCAAAGTAAAGTGAAAATGACATATACAGCTATTGTAATAGCTAAAATTCAAGTCCTGATAATAACAAATGCTGGTGAGGAAACTCTCATTCATTGTTGGTGGGAACACAAAATTCTATAGCCACTTTGGAAGACAGTTTCATTGTCTGTTATATAGCTAAACATAGTCTCATATGATCCAGCAAACGGGCTTCTAGGTATTTAACCAACTGATATGAAAACCTATGTTCACACAAAAACCTGAATGTTTTTAGCAGCTTTATTCACAATAGCCAAATTTGAAAGCAACCAAGAGGTCTTCAAATAGATGAATTAACAGACTGATACATGCATACAATGGAGTATTATTCAGAGATAAAAAGAGTTTTTTTAAATTTCTCTAAAATTTCTAGAATTACTAGAATTTCTCTAAAAGTCATGAAAACACATTGAGGAATCTTAAATGAATATTGCTATATTGAAAATGCCACATACTCTATGATTTCAATTACATCACATCCTGAAAAAGACAAAACAATAGCAATAATAAAAAGATAAGTAGTTGCCAGCGGTCAGGGCTAAATAGTTGGAGCACAGAGGATTTTTTGGCAGGTAGTGAAATTATTCTGCATGATATTGTATTTGGGATACATGACCCAATGTATTTGTGAAAACCCACTGATTTCATAGCATAAAGAGAGAACCTTAATGTATTAAATATTTCAAAAAATCATGTAGACACTTGGCAGCTCCTAAGATGGAATGCAAAGTGTAACAAAACCATCTAATTGTATGATAAATATATGAAGTTATCTCACAGAAGAGGGTAAGGGGAAAGATGCTGACCTAAGTAACTATGGAAACGAATGGAGCCTGTAATACTAAAGGCAAAAGAAACTATACAAAAGAGTTATATTCTAGTTGAGAAACATGTTCCCCATGTGAACACAGGTTAGGAATTCTGATACCACTATGTACATACACTAGAACTGATGGTTTCCAAAGTATAGCTGACAGCAGGAGCCACACTTCCTGCTGTTAGGTTATCAATGAACAAAAAGAGGCTAGAATGATCTACGTGATAATGGGTTTTGAGTTGGAGACATTCATATGACTTTAATATAGATACAGATGGCTTCATATAGAAATTTATAGATATGTGTATATACATAGGTTAGTATGCATTCATATATTTTGCTCTACCAGTTGAAAGAGCCAGAAGCAAATACACTTCAGCAGCAGCCAGCTCACCTAGTACCCAGATCTTGGTTTCTAATACCCTTCTTTAATAAAATGAACCAGCGTTACTACAAGAAATGATTGATTCTAGAAATGGGGCAGGAAATACAGAAATAGAGGCTACAGTATAAAGAAGTGTTTTTAAAAATCCACAATAATGGTAGTATGGCAAAGAAATACAGGAATCAACTGCAAGAGCTCTCAATGTTCGAGGATAGAACTGTTTGAAAAACAAAAGAAATAGAGCAGCATAGGTGATTACCTTGGGTATAAAATTAATATCTGTGTCTCTATAAAGGTATCAATAAATAAGCAGGGGGAGAACAGACAAATCTCCCATGAAGAATTCCAAATAATTTATGTACATACTCCACTTTCAAGTAGGTGGAGCATAGTTCCCCATCCTTAATGTGGGCTATGTGCAGTGGTTCCTTCTATGCAGTATAAAAATAGATGGAAAGAGTAACTTTATAGTAAAGGATCCTAAAAAACACTACCTCATCCAGGTAATCAAGGTCAACATCAACAGTGATAAGTTATGTTGACAGTATGTACCTTTGATGTGATGTGATGAAAATGGCACTTCATCTTTGTGGCCTTCTTCTCAAAATATGTAACTCCCGTCAATCATGACTAGAACATCAGGTAATTCCCAAATGAGGGATATTCTACATAAATATCTGACAAGGACTCCTCAAAACTGTCACGGTCATCAAAAACAAGGAAAATCTTGGGGCGCCTGGGTGGCTCAGTGGGTTAAAGCCTCTGCCTTCAACTCAGGTCATGATACCAGGGTCCTGGGATCGAGCCCCACATTGGGCTCTCTGGGCAGCGGAGAGCCTGCTTCCTCTTCTCTCTCTCTCTGCCTGCCTCTCTGCCTACTTGTGATCTCTGTCAAATAAATAAATAAAATCTTTAAAAAAAAAAAAAAAACAAGGAAAATCTGAAAAACTGTCATCTCCAAGTAGGAGATGACATAAGGAAATAGAGCAACAAAAACTCTGGGCTGAGCCTCCATATCATCGCTGCATAACTGGTTCAAAGGAAACTGCTCACTCAGCGGCAGTCAGGAAGCTGGGAATCAGAAAGACATTGCTCCTCACGTCTGCTTTTTGTATCAGGACGGGGCTGCTGGAAGTGCTGGCTCCTCAGTCTGGTCCTGCACCAAGAAAATGCATGACCCGTCCAGGCCCTCCCTTTCCCCACTTCACTCTGTTGTGCATTCAAATCTTTCATGAATGTGTTTGATTGAATGACCTCAAATTACATCTGGAGCTTCTTCTCCAAAGGAAGTCTGAGAAATGTATTTTTAAGCTTTTCAGTCTCTGCCATACAGAAAGCACATTAAGGAAGGTAGAATAAACACTGAGCCGGTCAATCTAGCTTATCCACCACGTATGACATTAGATGACTGTAATGTGAGAAATGCATTTGAGGGCTATTATTAACTGATCTCTTGCTGGAGGCATATTTTCCTCTAGAATTTAGGAATGATGTATCTGTACAGACCCTGTGCCCAACATAACACTCAGAAACCCAAACGAACCAAAAATATAGTCCCCTCTGAAGTTGTTATAACATCACAGTCATTTTGCATTTGTTCTCCTAAAACATACCACAGTGTCTGCATCCAAAATGCAATTTTTTTCATTCAATTTTTTCCCTGAATTTCATATAATTTCTTTTTGGATTCCTTGACATGTGTACATATTCACATACATACACATGTATCTACACTATCATAAACACACGCAATTCAGCTTTCAGCAATATAAGGAAGGTCCACGTAAATCACAAATATCTATTAATTATGAAGATGACTTTGTCTAAACTCACAACTTTAGTATTTTCCCTTCCACATAAAACATATTCCCCTTGGAACAAAATATTAGTTTAGCACTGGCTATTTATCCCATTACCAAATATCCCCATAGGCTAGCCTCTTACTTGAGCTCTCACTTCCCAGCATAGACTTCTTTATCACCAATATCTTATCTTTTCCATAGAAGAGGACAAATTATTAAATTTCTATTCCATTAAATGACAAATTAAATTTCTCCAAGAAAAATACAAAAGGAATATAAAAATTAGTCTGGCTATACTTTTACAGAGTGGTATCTTATAATCACATTGGAGGAAAAAATATCCTATTAAGATATACAAACAGAAATTATTAGAGGAAAACCAATAGGATTGGTTGCTGAGGCAGGTTAGAAGAGATGACTGCTATAGTCAGAGGAATTATTGTTGAATGAGGTATGAATGAGCTGTTAAACCAGCAACAAAAAAAGTCCTTGTGGAATCCTGTCAGCCATGTCACTTCACTCCTGCCACGTGTGTAAAGACAGATGAAATGCAAGAAACTGCCAGAGGTTTCTGAATGGCTACAGAGCATTTCAAAGAGCCTCTCAATTACAGATGATACCAATGAAAACACACAATTCTGAAATAAAATCTTACTATGTTTTTCATTCATTCTTTAAATTCCTTCTAAATAATACATTCTATAGTAGAAACTCCTCTACCAAGAATTTCTTTAAATGGATTGGAAATAACAATAAAGAAGAGATCTGAGGACAATATTAAAAAAAAAAAAAACTAAAATAACCTTCTCTTCCCAGTCTATAAAATTTCTCAGATAAATTTTTGAAATGAGGTGTTCATCATTCAGAAAGAGTGCCAAGAAATGGTAGTTTAAGAGGACCCTAAATTTAACATTCTTACACTTGAATTGCTACTATATCAAGAAAAGAATGTTCCACATTGAATTTACTAGCACACATCAATTTATTCATGAAACATCTATTCTCCTATAAAACATACTTCATTTTATCTTCACTTTTGTACACCACACTTGAACACAGGAATTCTTCATGAATGACTTCAAGGAAAAAAAAAGGAATAAACAAAAATTTGCACCATCAGATTTTCACAAACATTTAACTGTACACTAAATTTTATGAATAGAATCAGAAAAGGAGAGGATAAGAGATTTTTGTCAAAGAAAGTTACACTTAAGTCAGAAGTTACATTTATTTTCCCTTACACATTAAGTTTAAAAGAATTATCTTATAATAAGATTAACGCAATTTTTTTCCTTTTGCTTTGCCTCCAAGTAGCCAAGGTGGAGCTATATAATATGCATGTACCCTGTTCAAAGCTAGTATCAAAATAGCACAATAGTAACAAGCAAATGATAATATTCATACTTCACTGTTCTACTAAACACTTTTACAACATATTGTGCTAGCAAACTATAACCCTATCTTATTTTTCCATATTTTCATTATCAATTAACTAACAACAATTTTAAAATAGGTAAATAGCAAAAGTTTACCAAAAGTTTTGTAAGGGCCTATTTAGCCAGAGTGGCCCCACCTTGGTTGAACAGCCATTTTGTTGTTTATGCAGTAAAACTTAAACTGACCCTGCCCCCCCACACCCAGGGGAACTTACTTCAAAGCAAGTCCCGGAACAAAGGTAACAAAGTCCAGGTAACAAAGCCCAAATACAAGGGGGGTCAGGTCAGGTGGAGATAACGGCCAGAATGCAGGGTGGAGTCGAGTCAGGTGGAGACATCCAGTCAGTAAAGCGGGAATACTGTCTCCCTAGCTACCAAGCAGTGTGGGCCCCGCCTTTCGGGTGCCTTTTGGGTGCCTTTTGGGCGCCAATTCTGACTAAGGTGATAGGCTAGTTCAAATAGTTACTATGGGGTGAATTGTAATTCAATTGGCCACCCATGTGTGACCTAGCATGACTGCGCAGCTTTCTCTGTGTGTTACAGTCTCATTTGCCACCTGTGTGTGGCCAGGCCGAACCACATGGCCTTTGCTCTATAAAAGTTAGTCGGTGGGGCAGGGAAGGGTCGCTCTCTCTGTAAGGGGCAGCCCTGACCGGTCTGTTTGATGGTGGGTTTGATTCTTGATGCTTGGCACGAAATAAAGCTTTGCTTGACCTTCACTTTGTATCAGTCTCGCCCCTTTGACCATGGACCCATTACTGGGGGACCCAACACTGGGGACCCAACGGTTTAACAGAATTATTTTGGCCACATACAGGTCAAAGAACCCAGCATCAATGAAGTATTTACTGTGTACCTGGCAAAATGATTGGAGCACTCACATTCATTATTTTAATCTTCTCTGCAGCTAGCTCCCCAAAGTACCTATCAATACCTACATTTATACAAAAGGAATCGCAGACACTAGGCATTTCTTTTTGGAAGTCACTTGTTTTTGAGAAGTTTTTCATGTTATAATTTGAATTATTAATTTGGGTCACTAAAATATAGCATAAAAAGTGACATGGAGGGCGCCTGGGTGGCTCAGTGGGTTAAGCCGCTGCCTTCGGCTCAGGTCATGATCTCAGGGTCCTGGGATCGAGTCCTGCATCGGGCTCTCTGCTCAGCAGGGAGCCTGCTTCCCTCTCTCTCTCTCTCTGCCTGCCTCTCCATCTACTTGTGATCTCTCTGTCCAATAAATAAATAAAATCTTAAAAAAAAAAGTGACATGGATATTCATAAACATATAATCTCCCAAATTTCCCCCAAATTAATTCCACATCCATCATATCAAGTTAATTCACATCCACCATTCAAGAAATTTACATCCACCATCTCATCATTTTGATTAAGTATTTTCGTAAGTACTAAACAAGTACCATGGGAAATTCTGCTTAAGCTAGCTAAAAAAGACAAGGTTTAACTGGAAAATGAATCTCAAAGGAAGACTGTCAAGTTGTCCTCACTGACCTTTGTAATGCAAACAAATAAAAGGAAGATGAGGAGGAGCCTATGGATTACTGAGGAATTGAGATATCTCTCCCTTTCTTTGGGGGAGAAACAATTAATGCCAACAATAAATAATATGGACCCATTTTTTTCTGTTTCACTTTAGCCTGGGTGACCCCTTTGAACATTCATAGAAGAAAGGGCAGCTAGCTATCCCTGAAGATGTTTTTAATTATGCTCAAAGCTCTATCCCAGCAGACTCCATCATATCACAACTTATTATTACACATATTGCTACTGCTGATGCCAGTCAGCTTCTCACAAACTGTCAGCTATGTTGCAAGAATCAGGGATAATTCTGGGTGTTCATCCTATACTCCCCAATAATGATGTACTATAAAATATTATTCAGTAATATTCTTGTTACTCCTATTAAGAATATTCAAAGCTATAGGGAAAAAGGATCAGTGGAAGAAGTTAAATGAAAGAATCTACAAGCACTTTACATTTGAGTGGGGCAAGTATGACAATGGCATCTAATACTAGAAAAGTTGCAGTCTAAAGTATATTCCAAACTTGATGTAACATTACCTTTGATAATGGCTACTGATCCTTTTGGCAGGGCTAGTTCATGCAGCCAAATTCTCTGCTTGAAGAACAAGGATATGTATTTAAAAGCCTAGGAGGCTAGAGTACTCTAACATAGAAATCCAAAGAGATCCTAATGTAGTATCAGATATAACAATTCTTTATTTTTCCCCCTAATCCTGGATCTCACTTGGGTAAACATAGGATTAGTAGAATATATTCAGCCAGTTTAGGCTTTAGAAACCTGGAGTCCTAGGATATGAAAAAGTTCAATTTCCTTGTCCATTGAACACACATGGATACAGGAATATTTGGACTTTGAGGGGAAAATAACATATTTTAAAGATTTCTGAGAAATGGAACTGAGATAAATTCAAAACCAACAATGTATGTGGATATCAGTGTCATACAGCAAAGGCAAATGAGCAATTCTTACCAAAATTTTTTTAAATCACAGTAATGCAAATATCTCAGGAGTTGCACTGTAATCAGATAATACTGTAGCTTTAATACTCAAAATAATAGAGTAACTTATTCATGTTTTTTAAGTATCAGGTTCTTTCAGGAGGTGATAATGGCTAGTTACCTGTGTTCATTTATACAACCAAACTTCTCACAGAAATTTTCATAAAAATACTGAAAGTGATATAAAGTCATAATAGTAGAGAAGCAAAATTAGCAATAAAAAATATGGCTAAACACTGGGAGGAAATTTCCCTTATAAAAGTGCATAGTTGAACAGATTGAGAGATGATCAATGCCCAGAGCTATGCTGTGTGAAAAGCTAGCCATTCATCACAAGCAGCCAGAGAGAACTTAAATGTGACTATTCCAAATGGAAACATAAAGGAAGTGTAAAATACACATCAGATGTAAAGTCTTTGAATAAAAATAAGAATGTGAAATATCTCATGTGTAATTTTTATATTGGTTGTACGTTTAAATGATATTTTAAAATATTGGGCTGACTATAATATCTCACTTGCTTTCATTTAGGTTTTTTTTTTTTTTAATGTGGTTACTAGGAAATGTCAAATTACATTATGTGACTGCCACATTTCTAATGTGTTGGTCTACACATTTGAACCAGCAACATGGCTAGAGAGGAATTACATAAGAGAGAGTTTCCACTCTCTTCCCAGGAACCCTAATGACAGAGAAGTAGGGCCAGAATCACTGACCTATTATATAAGATATATTTTCCAGAAGAGTCAGAATTGGTTCCTCCTTATATGTCTTTGACATCTATCAGAATTTTCTTCCTACCTCCATTAATGAAGCCTCATCGTCTAGCAATGCAACATGGCCAAGAGTAAAGGGCACAGGTTGTAATAAAGGACAACCTGGAATATTGTTGATAATAGCTAAGAGCAGAAAGAGGAAAAGTGTGGGAACATTCAGTGTTCATGAAGGACAGGAATGTCCTTCCAGAATATTATTCAGAATAAAGCCACCTATTCATATTAAAAAGAATAGGTAATCAAAGAACAAGAAAACTTTCTGTATGTCAAAGCAATAGTAAATAAAAGACTTTATAAAATAGAAATTTCACTAGCGACTGTGTATCAACTTTTGCTTCAGTATATACTCTAAGAAAAAGAATCTGATATAAAAAGAGATATACAGTAAAGCCAATCAAATTAATATCTTGTCCAGAGGCATATTGGGCTTGGCTAGATCTTTTCCAATTCAAGAAGACTATGGAAAGATTTATAACATGAAGCAAGGAAATCAATCTACTTAAGATTAGAGGAAAAGCATGTCTATGAATGTAGAAGAAAATGTGATTCCATCTGGTTTCACAGACTCTATGAAACAAAAGATAAACTAACATGACAAGAAAGAACATTAGCTAAGACAAAAATAGAGTTGGCAGATATAAGAAAATAATGCAGAGAAATGAAAACAAAATATCAAAATTAAAATATATATTGAAATCAATGGACTACAGAATCAACACTAAAGTAATAGAAACAAAATGTAGAATATAAGCTGTTCACTGCTGATCAAAAAGCTAAGCTAAACCTATCAGAATCACCTGGATTGCTGCTGGTGCTGCTGGTGCTGCTGCTGCTTCTTTCTTTCTTTTTCTTCTTCCTCTTCTTCTTCTTTTTATTTATTTATTTATTTTTTTTTTTGAGAGAGTGACTGCATGGCTGGGGAGTAGGGGGGTGGAGGGGGGAGGAGGGGGGAGGAGGAGGAGTGAGAGAGGGAATCCCAAGCAGGCTCCATGTTCAGCACTGAGCCCAATGTGGGGCTTGATCTCACGACCCTGAGATCATGACTTGAGCCGAAATCAAAAGTTGGAGGTTTAACCAACTGAGCCACCCAGGCGTCCTAAGACTGTTTTTTTGAATATATAGACATGGAATCCTAACCTTCAGAGTCTGACTCAATTGATATAATAGGTCTCGAAAACACTGTATTTTAAAAAGTTCTCCAGGTGATTACAATATACACACTATCGTGGGAATGACTAATGTGGCAAACCAGAGGAGTTAAATGCCAAGGAGAGGCAAAAATAAAGATGAGAAAAATAACAAATATGGAAAACAGAGAATGGAAAGAGAAATTAGCCATTATAAGCTTCTTTAGGGAAGAAAGAAACAAGAGAGTAGAAATATTTTAAGAGCCTTAAAAATAGAAAGTTAAGTATGTATCTGTAGACTGGAATGGATTATAGAAGTCTATGAAAAATGAGTAGAAACAGAAAAACACTCCTGCATATATCTTGATGAAACTATTGATTGTCAAGGATAAAGAAACAAATTTTACAAATTTCAGAAAGAAAAAAAGTTACTTGGGGTTAATTTCAAAGAGTAAGAAATCAGGCCTTTTCAAACTTCTTATCTTTAAGATATAATAATTTTATATTGTATATAAATTAACAATATAAAATAAATTTTATATTGTATTTAAATTAATTAACATTATTTAATGTTGAGATATAAAAATTTTAATAATATTGTACCTATACTTCTGGCCAGCTTAAATTCATTTGCATTACTCGCCATGAAAAGTCTCTTGATTAATATAATAGGAGACAATAAGAAGGAGAGTAGAATGTGATGGGCAGTAATCTTAAAATGTGTATTGTTAAATCCAAATAAACAATATTAGATTCTATGGGAATGTGTAGTGTACGTGATAAAGTTTCTTAAAATAGAAGAAATATACTTTAGTGGAAATCCTAACATTCACCTGGTACTAAAATTTCTAGAATAGGATTTGGGGCTTGGAGGGGGTAGGCCAGAAGTAAAAGTTTTTTTGTTTTTTTTTTCTTTTTTTAAAGATTTTATTTATTTATTTGACACAGAGAATGAGATCACAAGTAGGCAGAGAGGCAAGCATAGAGAGAGTGGGGGATGCAGGCTCCCCACCGAGCAGAGAGCCCGATGCGGGGCTAGATCCCAGGACCCTGAGATCAGGACCTGAGCCAAAGGCAGAGGCTTAACCCACTGAGCCACCAAGGCGCCCCCAGAAGTAAAAGTTTTTAAAAAAGATTTTATCTGGAAACATGAAGTGGATGTTAGGAAAAGTGAGAAATGTATAGTAAAGTTTGTACCTTATGGAGAAAGGAAAATTAGAAGCAGGAGAATATAATATTTGGGAGATAAATAACTGGTAACTTATTTTAATATATGGATATATAATATATAGGTTTGATTATAAGGGATAAAAAAAGAGAAGATAACTATTAATGAAACTGAAAGTCATAGAAAAATTCCTAAATTTATAAAGTTGAAAAAGGAATAATAACTTGATCAATCAATACTAATAAAGAAAGGGAAGATAAAAGTTTAAATAGAACAAAAAAGTAGAACTTTAAAATACGAATGCAGAAAATCTGAAGACAATATTAGCAAATAATAACCAACAGCATATCAAAAGACGTAGCAAATAGAAGGTTCATTCAATACAAGAAAATAAACAATGAATCTTGGAACACTGAAAAAATTAAATTAAATAAAAAAAAAAGAAAATATATCACCATAATTCATTACAGCAAAAAATGTAAAACAGAAAAATCATATTATATTAGTAGATGCTCAGAAGGCATTTGACAATATTCAACAGACACTTCTTTAAAAAAAAATACTCTAAGTAGGAATAGAAACAGTCTATTTAAATATAAATAAATCTACTCATTAAAGTTCGATAGCAAATATCACATTAAAAGATAAAACACTAAAATGATTTTATTTATAGTTTGGAACTCAGCAGAGATGTTCACTGCTGTCATTATTTTTCAGTTTTATTTTGGAGGTTCTGGCATATTCAATTTTAAAAAGAAATATCTTATATAAATATTTTAGAAGAGATAAAACTGCCATTTGCTGACAATGCACTTATATGCTGGAGACACCAAAGAGATTCTAATTTAAAAATTATAAAATTTTATAGAAGAGATTTGTAATGTGGATGGAAAAGAGATAGCTATACAAAACTCAACAGCTTTACACTAGAGTATGCATCTATATCAAAAAATATAAAGGAGAAGAGAGTAAAACTAACAATAGTAATGAATTATGTAGGAAAAATCTTAACCTCCCAGGGCCCCGCAAAGACACATGAAGAACTTCATAATATTTCATTGACACTACACCCCTTTAAGAATGATTAAAAGTACCAAAACAAACAAACATAAAGAAACAAAAACAAAAACACAGTATGTCCTGATCAGGATGTGGAACAAGCAGAATGGATATACCACTGGCTGGGGCACAAAACAATACAACCACTCTGAAAAGTTTGCTGGTGTCTTAGGGAGCTAAACATATCTTATCATATCATACAACCTAGCAATTCCACTCATAGTTATTTACAAAGGGAAATGAAAACATATTTCCATACTAAAATCTGTATGCAAATATTTAAGGTAGGTTTATTCATCATCACCACAGAATGTCTATCACCTAGTAAATGGAAAACCAAACTGACTATCCAATAGAATATTCATTTCATGATTAAAGTACAAACAAACTCCTAATACACACAACAACATATATATTTCAAATGTTCATGCTAAATGAAAGAAAGTTGACACAAAAGGCAATATATTTTATAAGCTCTCATATATATGATATTCTGGAAAAGGCAAAGCTAATTCAGAGATTTGATCAATAGTTGCCAGAGATTGGGGGACTGAGAAGACAACTAAAAAGGGGCATGAGGAAATTTTTTGGAGGTGATGGAAATGTCCTATGTCTTAATTACGTTGTAGATATGTGAGCGTATACCTTCGCAGAATTCATCAAAGAGTACACCTCAGAGTAATTTTACTGAATATGAATTATACCTTAATAAACATAATTTAAAATAATTGAAGCCCTTAAAACAAGGTGTGAATAAATGGAAAACCTGCAATGTTCTTAGATAATGACTTAAAATCAAAATATATTAACTGTGTCAAAATTATCATGTAAATTAATGCAGTTCCAATTAAAATCCCAAAAGTATGGTTCTAGAATTAGATAAAGTGATCTTGAAATTCATCCAAAAGAAACAATGTTCAAGAATACCCAAGAAAATAGGAATGAAAGATAACTTAGGAGACTTGTTATACTATATCAAAATATACTACAAAACTGCTGTAATTGAATTAATACAGTATCAGTTTAGGAACAGACAGACTGGAGTACAATAGAAGATACTAAAATGGATTCTAGTATATAGCTCATTTACTCTATTAAAAGTAAAGGGTTTAATGGGGCACCTGGGTGGCTCAGTGGGTTAAGGCCTCTGCCTTCGGCTCAGGTCATGGTCCCAGGGTCCTGGGATCGAGTCCCGCATCGGGCTCTCTGCTCAGCAGGGAGTCTGCTTCCTCCTCTCTCTCTCCCTGGCTGCTTCTCTGCCTTTTTGTGATCTCTGTCTGTCAAATAAATAAGTTAAAAAAAAAAAGTGAAGGGTTTATTTATTAACTGATGAACATGAACCATTTATCTAACTAAGAGAAAATTATGTTGAACCCCAATCTCACACCGTAAACAACAGTAAATTATGGAGTGGAGGTAGAATATTAAATACTAAAAACATTATATTCATAAAAAAATTAGGAGTAGGGAGTCTTCTTAATCAAGACAGAAAAGCCCTGAAACTACAAATAAGAAAGGAGACATATTTATAATAAATAATTTAATTGATTTATAAAGGAAAATATGCCAAAAATGTTTTAATGTGTATTATATGCAATGAGATAACATACAAGAGCCCTTTAAAACTGAAAATAAAAACAACTCAATAGAAAAATGAGGAAAGGATATAAGTAGCTCACTAATGAGCAAATCTAAATGGCAAAAAAAAGCTTAAATTTACTAAAAGTTTAGAAAATATAAATTAAGGTAACAATGAAATATCACTATATTCATTAGACTGACAAAAATTAAAAGGAATGACACATCTTGCCGGTTAGGATGCTGGGGAAAGTTATGATCATACACTGCTGGCAGAAATGTAAATCACTGTAATCTTCCAGAAAGCAGTAAGACAATATCTTAGCAGTCATGCTACTGGGAATATATTCCATAACATAAAATTGCCAGTTTCTAATGTTCCTTATACTTATGTTCATAATGGCCAAAAAATGGAAATAAAATTAATAGTCATCTATAAAAAGGATGGCAAAATAATATTCACTATTTTACCATGAAATATTAACAATTAAGATGAACTGAGTTGGTTTTATTCCAGTTAATGTGGTAACATTTCCATAGGGTACTATTTGGTAGGGAAAATGATGCAGAAAAGCATTTAATATGATGACTGGGTGGATGGATGGATGGATGGATGGATGGATAAAATCCTTATATATGGTTCTATGAACATAAAGGAAAAGAAAAGATAAAGGTTGTTAGGCATTCAGTAGGGTTGAAAAAAGGTGGGAAAGTAAGGCAGATGAAAGAAAAAAGGAAAGGAGAGACCACTCAAAAAGAAAACAATTAGTTTTAGAAATGATGCATAAGAAACTGTCTTTTTGAGGAGTCAAGATGGTGGAGAAGTAGCAGGCTGAGACTACTTCGGGTAGTGGGAGATCAGCTAAATAGCTTATCTAGATTGCAAACACCTACAAATCCAACGGGAGATTGAAGAGAAGAAGAACAGCAATTCCAGAAACAGAAAATCAACCACTTTCTGCAAGGTAGGACTGGCGGAGAAGTGAATCCAAAGCGACGGGAAAATAGACCGCGGGGGGAGGGGCCGGCTCCCGGCGAGCGGCGGAGCAACGGAGCAAAATCAGGACTTTTAAAAGTGTGTTCCACTGAGGGACATCGCTCCAGAGGCTTAACTGGGGTGAAGCCCAGGCGGGGTCAGCGCGGCCTCAGGTCCCGCAGGGTCGCAGAAGGATCGGGGGTGTGTGAGTGTTGCAGAGCTTACCGGTATTAGAACGGGGAAGCCGGCTGCAGAGACAGAGCCGAGGAGTGACTCTCAGCTCGGGGTTGCCTTGAACCGGTCGCAGGCTCGGTCAGCTCGGAGCGCGGCCCGAGGCCAGGTGGCGGGAGTCATTGGGCGCTGTTCTCTGAGGGCGCACTGAGGAGTGGGGCCCGGGCTCTTGACTCCTCCAGGCTGGAGACCGGGAGGCCACCATCTTTATTCCCGTCCTCCGGAACTCTACGGAAAGCGCTCAGGGAACAAAAGCTCCCGAAAGCAAACCCGAGCGGATTACTCAGCGCGGCCCCGGGTAAGGGCGGTGCAACTCCGCCTGGGGCAAAGACGCTGGAGAATCACTACAACAGGCCCCTCCCCCAGAAGATCAACGGGAAACCCAGCCAGGACCAAGTTCACCTACCAAGGAGAGCGGCGGAATTCCAGAGGAGAAGAAAGCAAAGCACGGAACTCATGGCTTTCTCCCCATGATTTTTTAGCCTTGCAGTTAATTTAATTTTTTTTTCTTTTTCAATTGTTTTTTTCTTTTTCTTTTCTTCTGCTAAATTTTTTTTAACTTTTACCGTTTTCTTTTTTTAACGTTTTTTAAATAGTTTATCTAATATATATATTTTTTTCCTCTTTTTATATTTTTTCTTTATCGGCTTTCTTTTTTTTAATAGTTTCTTTTTTTTTTTCTTTCTTTCTGAACCCCTTTTTATCCCCTTTCTCCCCCCTCACAATTCGGGATCTCTTCTGGTTTGGCTAAAGCATATTTTCCTGGGGTTGTTGCCACCCTTTTAGTATTTTACTTGCTCCTTCATTAACTCTTATCTGGACAAAATGACAAGGTGGAAAAATTCACAACAAAAAAAAGAACAAGAGGCAGTACCAACGGCTAGGGACCTAATCAATACAGACATTAGTAATATGTCAGATATAGAGTTCAAAATGACGATTCTCAAGGTTCTAGCCGGGCTTGAAAAAGGCATGGAAGATATTAAAGCAACCCTCTCGGGAGATATAAAAGCCCTTTCTGGAGAAATAAAAGAACTAAAATCTAACCAAGTGGAAATCAAAAAAGCTATTAATGAGGTGCAATAAAAAATGGAGGCTCTCACTGCTAGGATAAATGAGGCAGAAGAAAGAATTAGCGATATAGAAGACCAAATGACAGAGAATAAAAAAGCTGAGCAAAAGAGGGACAAACAGCTACTGGACCACGAGGGGAGAATTTGAGAGATAAGTGACACCATAAGACGAAACAACATTAGAATAATTGGGATTCCAGAAGAAGAGGAAACAGAGAGGGGAGCAGAAGGTATATTGGAGAGAATTATTGGAGAGAATTTCCCCAATATGGCAAAGGGAACAAGCATCAAAATCCAGGAGGTTCAGAGAACCCCCCTCAAATCAATAAGAATAGGTCCACACCCCGTCACCTAATAGTCAAATTGACAAGTCTTAGTGACAAAGAGAAGATCCTGAAAGCAGCCCGGGAAAAGAAGTCTGTAACGTACAATGGTAAAAATATTAGATTGGCAGCAGACTGATCCACAGAGACCTGGCAGGCCAGAAAGAGCTGGCATGATATATTCAGAGTACTAAACGAGAAAAACATGCAGCCAAGAATACTATATCCAGCTAGGCTATCATTGAAAATAGAAGGAGAGATTAAAAGCTTCCAGGACAAACAAAAACTGAAAGAATTTGCAAATACCAAACCAGCTCTACAGGAAATATTGAAAGGGGTCCTCTAAGCAAAGAGAGACCCTCAAAGTAGTAGATCAGAAAGAAACAGAGACAATATACAATAACAGTCACCTTACAGGCAATACAATGGCACTAAATTCATATCTCTCAATACTTACCCTGAATGTTAATGGGCTAAATGCCCCAATCAAAAGACACAGGGTATCAGAATGGATAAAAAAACAAAACCCATCTATATGTTGCCTACAAGAAACTCATCTTAAACCCGAAGACACCTCCAGGTTTAAAGTGAGGGGGTGGAAAAGAATTTACCATGCTAATGGACATCAGAAGAAAGCAGGAGTGGCAATCCTTATATCAGATCAATTAGATTTTAAGCCAAAGATTATAATAAGAGATGAGGAAGGACACTATATCATACTCAAAGGAACTGTCCAACAAGAAGATCTAACAATTTTAAATATCTATGCCCCTAACGTGGAAGCAGCCAACTATATAAACCAATTAATAACAAAATCAAAGAAACACATCGACAAGAATACAATAATAGTAGGGGATTTTAACACTCCCCTCACTGAAATGGACAGATCATCCAAGCAAAGATCAACAAGGAAATCAAGGCCTTAAATGACACACTGGACCAGATGGACATCACAGATATATTCAGAACATTTCATCCCAAAGCAACAGAATACACATTCTTCTCTAGTGCACATGGAACATTCTCCAGAATAGATCACATTCTTGGTCCTAAATCAAGTCTCAACCGGTATCAAAAGATTGGGATCATTCCCTGCATATTTTCAGACCACAATGCTCTAAAGCTAGAACTCAATCACAAGAGGAAATTTGCAAAGAACCCAAATACATGGAGACTAAACAGCATCCTTCTAAAGAATGAATGGGTCAACCAGGAAATTAAAGAAGAATTGAAAAAATTTATGGAAACAAATGATAATGAAAACACAACGGTTCAGAATCTGTGGGACACAACAAAGGCAGTCCTGAGAGGAAAATATATAGCGGTACAAGCCTTTCTCAAGAAACAAGAAAGGTCTCAGGTACAGAACCTAACCCTACACCTAAAGGAGCTGGAGAAAGAACAAGAAAGAAACCCTAAACCCAGCAGGAGAAGAGAAATCATAAAGATCAGAGCAGAAATCAATGAAATAGAAACCAAAAAAACAATAGAACAAATCAGCGAAACTAGGAGCTGGTTCTTTGAAAGAATTAATAAGATTGATAAACCCCTGGCCAGACTTATCAAAAAGAAAAGAGAAAGGACCCAAATAAATAAAATCATGAATGAAAGAGGAGAGATCACAACGAACACCAAAGAAATACAGACAATTATAAGAACATACTATGAGCATCTCTACGCCAACATTTTGACAATCTGGAAGAAATGGATGCATTCCTAGAGACATATAAACTACCACAACTGAACCAGGAAGAAATAGAAAGCCTCAACAGACCCATAACCAGTAAGGAGATTGAAACAGTCATCAAAAATCTCCAAACAAACAAAAGCCCAGGGCCAGACGGCTTCCCGGGGGAATTCTACCAAACATTTAAAGAAGAACTAATTCCTATTCTCCTGAAACTGTTCCAAAAAATAGCAATAGAAGGAAAACTTCCAAACTCATTTTATGAGGCCAGCATCACCTTGATCCCAAAACCAGACAAGGATCCCAACAAAAAAGAGAATTACAGACCAATATCCTTGATGAACACAGATGCAAAAATTCTCGCCAAAATACTAGCCAATAGGATTCAACAGTACATTAAAAGGATTATTCACCACGACCAGTGGGATTTATTCCAGGGCTGCAAGGCTGGTTCAACATCCGCAAATCAATCAATGTGATACAACACATTAATAAAAGAAAGAACAAGAACCATATGATACTCTCCATAGATGCTGAAAAAGCATTTGACAAAGTACAGCATCCCTTCCTGATCAGAACTCTTCAAAGTGTAGGGATAGAGGGCACATACCTCAATATTATCAAAGCCATCTATGAAAAACCCACCGCAAATATCATTCTCAATGGAGAAAAACTGAAAGCTTTTCCGCTAAGGTCAGGAACACGGCAGGGATGTCCGTTATCACCACTGCTATTCAACATAGTACTAGAAGTCCTAGCCTCAGCAATCAGACAACAAAAGGAAATTAAAGGCATCCAAATCGGCAAAGAAGAAGTCAAACTATCACTCTTCGCAGATGATATGATACTCTATGTGGAAAACCCAAAAGACTCCACTCCAAAACTGCTAGAACTTGTACAGGAATTCAGTAAAGTGTCAGGATATAAAATCAATGCACAGAAATCAGTTGCATTTCTCTACACCAACAACAAGACAGAAGAAAGAGAAATTAAGGAGTCCATCCCATTTACAATTGCACCCAAAACTATAAGATACCTAGGAATAAACCTAACCAAAGAGACTAAGAATCTATACTCAGAAAACTATAAAGTACTCATGAAAGAAATTGAGGAAGACACAAAGAAATGGAAAAATGTTCCATGCTCCTGGATTGGAAGAATAAATATTGTGAAAATGTCTATGCTACCTAAAGCAATCTACACATTTAATGCAATTCCTATCAAAGTACCATCCATTTTTTTCAAAGAAATGGAACAAATAATCCTAAAATTTATATGGAACCAGAAAAGACCTCGAATAGCCAAAGGAATATTGAAAAAGAAAGCCAAAGTTGGTGGCATCACAATTCCGGACTTCAAGCTCTATTACAAAGCTGTCATCCTCAAGACAGCATGGTACTGGCACAAAAACAGACACATAGATCAATGGAACAGAATAGAGAGCCCAGAAATGGACCCTCAACTCTATGGTCAACTCATCTTCGACAAAGCAGGAAAGAATGTCCAATGGAACAAAGACAGCCTCTTCAATAAATGGTGTTGGGGAAATTGGACAGACACATGCAGAAAAATGAAATTGGATCATTTCCTTACATCACACACGAAAATAGACTCAAAATGGATGAAGGATCTCAATGTGAGAAAGGAATCTATCAAAATCCTTGAGGAGAACACAGGCAGCAACCTCTTTGACGTCAGCCGCAGCAACATCTTCCTAGGAACATCACCAAAGGCAAGGGAAGCAAGGGCAAAAATGAACTTTTGGGATTTTATCAAGATCAAAAGCTTTTGCACAGCAAAGGAAACAGTGAATAAAACCAAAAGACAACTGACAGAATGGGAGAAGATATTTGCAAATGACATATCAGATAAAGGGCTAGTGTCCAAAATCTATAAAGAACTTAGCAAACTCAACACCCAAAGAACAAATAATCCAATCAAGAAATGGGCAGAGGACATGAACAGACATTTCTGCAAAGAAGACATCCAGATGGCCAACAGACACATGAAAAAGTGCTCCACATCACTCGGCATCAGGGAAATACAAATCAAAACCACCATGAGATATCACCTCACACCAGTCAGAATGGCTAAAATTAACAAGTCAGGAAATGACAGATGCTGGCGAGGATGCGGAGAAAGGGGAACCCTCCTACACTGTTGGTGGGAATGCAAGCTGGTGCAACCACTCTGGAAAACAGCATGGAGGTTCCTCAAAATGTTGAAAATAGAACTACCCTATGACCCAGCAATTGCACTGCTGGGTATTTACCCTAAAGATACAAACGTAGTGATCCGAAGGGGCACATGCACCTGAATGTTTATAGCAGCAATGTCTACAATAGCCAAACTATGGAAAGAACCTAGATGTCCATCTACAGACGAATGGATAAAGAAGATGTGGTATATATACACAATGGAATACTATGCAGCCATCAAAAGAAATGAAATCTTGCCATTTGCGACGACGTGGATGGAACTAGAGGGTATCATGCTTAGCGAAATAAGTCAATCGGAGAAAGACAACTATCATATGATCTCCCCGATATGAGGGAGAGGAGATGCAACATGGGGGGTTGAGGGGGTAGGAGAAGAGTAAATGAAACAAGATGGGATTGGGAGGGAGACAAACCATAAGTGACTCTTAATCTCACAAAACAAACTGAGGGTTGATGGGGGGAGGGGGTTGGGAGAGGGGGTGGGGTTATGGATATTGGGGAGGGTATGTGCTATGGTGAGTGCTGTGAAGTGTGTAAACCTGGCGATTCGCAGACCTGTACCCCTGGGGATAAAAATATATGTTTATAAAGCTGTAAAAAAAAAAAGAAAAAGAAAAGAAAAAAGAAAGGATGAATACCCAAGTTTTGTAGCAACATGGACGGGACTGGAAGAGATTATGCTGAGTGAAATAAGTCAAGCAGAGAGAGTCAATTATCATATGGTTCCACTTATTTGTGGAGCATAACAAATAGCATGGAGGACAAGGGGAGATGGAAAGGAGAAGGGAGTTGAGGGAAATTGGAAGGGGAGGTGAACCATGAGAGACTATGGACTTTGAAAAACGATCTGAGAATTTTGAAGGGGTGGGGGGTGGGAGGTTGGGGGCACCAGGTGGTGGGTATTGTAGAGGGCACGGATTGCATGGAGCACTGGGTGTGGTGCAAAAATAATGAATACTGTTATGCTGAAAAAATAAAAAAATTAAAAAAAAAAGAAACTGTCTTTTTTATGTACAATGTGTGATTCTAAGGATGTATGAATTAATAAAGCAATTTGTAAAAGCAAAATTAACTCTGCTTACTGATATATGAGAATGTCAAGATAATTTTATGTGGAAAAAAGCAAGTTCTTGAGTGTATGGTGATTTATTTTTGCATATGTTTGAATGAGCAAAGAGAAGGGACAGAATGATAATACCAGTTTGTTAATTTTGACTCCATAGCTTGAGAATGGGTGACATGGGTGTGCACAGAATAAGCAGAGTGTGCCACTGGTTTGTAATAATAAATGTTTCCTCTACACAGCTTTTTAAGTACTGTTAGAGGAAGTATGCATTACTATTGTAATATAAACAACATAAAAGGAAATACACATTGCTATCAAGGAAGAAAATAAAATTACTACTTAAGGTTAATGCTTTCAAAGTAGTTGAGGGAATAAGACAGATGAAGGGAAATGATTTATGGAGTCCCTGGGGGAACGTTTCATTTATAAACATACATTTAAATCCAAAGCAAACATATTAAGCATTTACTTTGGTACAGCCTGAGGACTAACATTGCTGAAAGTGTGGATTTCAAACCACCTCTTATAGAATCACTGTGCAGACCTATAAAAGGGTATTTTCCCCAAACTCACCCCAGATTTTCTGAACTAGAGTCTCAGGGATGAGACCTGAATCTACACTTTTAACAAGTGAATCTTGGAATGAATCTAAGGTGTGAGACAGAGCTTTAGACCAGTGGTGAAGAGCTGACAAATCATAAGAATCACCCATTTAAAAAAATACAATCCTGAAAGTTTGGGAAACACAGCCTCAGGCAGTTTCAGTAGAGTCCTCCTATAAAACAATTTGTAGAGCGGAGAAATAGGACTGCTGCTGCAATGTAGTTATAATTTCACAGCAATATTAACAGTGTTTATGCAACAGAAAAGGGAAAGTGAGATCACAGGTTGTTTTGGTGAGATATTTATGCTAATATTTTCTCACACTTATATGCTCTCTTTCCACACAGGCCACCTTATAATAACTATGATCTTCATCCTAGCACATGGCTGATTCCCTAGCCTATCACTTTGGGGAATTTTTTTTGGTCATTCAGAGACCATCAAATGGCAAACCCAGAAATATAGTTCCTTTAGCAGAAAGTCCTAAGAGAGAACCCCTTAGCATTTGTTAGCAACACAATAAAAATTCCCCAGCTACTATAGGAGTAATTTGAGCAGAATTTGTATCAGGGAGGACTTAATATATTTTTCCTTGTTCAGCTCACAGCCTTGTGAGTGGTTAAGTCCAAAAGCTCAGTTACCAATCTCCAATAGGTAGACAATAGGCTGCAAATCCAGTCTAAATTTCAACTCAAATAAACCATTTGATTGTGGAGAAGTCACTTCACTGTGCCTCAGCGTCTCTGTCATTATATGAAGAGACTGGGCTTAAAGAACTTTACAGATGTATTTAACATCCCTCTGTAACTTTTAAGATATTTAGTGGAAAATAGTTTGTAGCAAATGCAATGCTCTGTAGAAATTTAGGGGACTCCAACAATGTAGAGATAAGCAGATCTTAAATTTGCAAATAGTCTGGTATTCTATGGCTTTTGTGCTGTATTTTATGGGGTTTGCCTTTTTGCAATGCTTTTCAGCTTCTGGGTTCCCTCAAATCCCATGTATTGTCATCAAGCTTTGCTTTTTAGACATAATGAATATGGCCAGCCTGGAAAACCATGTATATCAAGAAGTGTTTTAGCTGGTGTAAGAATTCTTAGAAAGAGAATAACTCTTACTGTTAAGAAAATACAACAATAACCTTGTATGGAATAGAAGGTGAGATATAATGGGACTTGAGTATGGGTAAAACTGTTCTGCCAGAGACAAGACAATGGACTCCTGGCTTCAAAAAAGGAAATTAAAAAAAGAGAGAGAGAAAAGAAAGGAAAGGAAAGGAAATGGAAAGGATAAATTAAAATAAAAGAGAAAGTGGAGGTAAAGTAAGAAGAAAGGCTGTGTAGTGTGACTGGATTTCTGTAGAGAGCTTTCAGGTCTGCATTAAAACCTACCCAATCCACAAATGTGGGTTGATAGATTTAAAAAAAAAGAAAAAAAGAAAAAAAACATAGGAAGCTTGGAACTTTGTACATAAGTAACAAGGGGAGAAATTATGGAAAGCATCCTGGCAATACATTTGAGGCTTAAACAGGGTTTACAGATATCCTCAAGGGGCAGAGGAGCTCATAAAAACACCTAACCAACTGACTTCTGTGTACTTTAAAGATCAAACATTAGTACGTTATTAAGGATCTGAGACTTTACATGTGGATCCAGAACCCAGTACAAATAATAGCATGTCTGGGTCAAATGAAGTCTTCCATACAAATAATGAAATCTGACTATGGAGAATAACATCACTATACTTTAACAATGTGAACAAAATTGGTTCTCTGATTCCTGTACACACACTAGCTCAAATAGATAGCAATATGCTAAGCCTGTAACTAATGTAAAGTGTTTTTGTAATGCAGAGAACATCAACTGGCAGAACCATTTGCACTGTTTAGACAAACACAATTTAAGTGGGAGTAATAAATATAAAAGCTATTTCATAATTGACTTTCAACATGTACATATTTATTTGTTTACCAGGTATTAATTGAGCACGTCCTATATGCATTCCACTGCAGAGTCCCTAAGGGAATTTAAAGATATGTAAAAATTCATTCTTGAAGAAGCTCTGTAACTAAGGAGACAGACTTTTAAGCACAGAAAGTTAAAAAGGAAAGAGTAAATGAAAATTGATTTTTTTAATTGGCTAGGAGAAAATTTCAGAAGCTGAAATGTCCTTGGTTATATTTTAGGAGCTACGTTAATACCTAGTAAGTCACACGGATAACAAAAGCTATAGTATTTTAGGTAACAGGAAGATCACTGAAGCCACCACATAATGGAAAAGTTAGACATAGTTAACATTCCATTCCAGCATAAACAGTGTGGAGGCTAAAATGTTAGGACATGATCAGGTCTGCTCAGCTGAAAGAGCATTTGAAAGGCAAAGAGAGATTTTGTGGAAGAGGAAAGGAGAAAACACCAGGATTTACCGCTCTCTAATTAAGAGACCTGGGACAGGTTGCTTACCATTTTCAAATATCTGCTCTCAGATTATAAAATAAAAATTAATATTTATATTACCTTCTTTATGCTATAAAAAATCAAATTAGTTCACATATGTGGAAGAAATACAAACACTTCTAAGTTTCATACAAATGTAATTTTCTTTTTCTTACTACCAGAGATTCACCTACATTTTTAAGATGGATAACCTATTGGGTTCTCAAAAAAGGGGCTTACTGGCATTCACCTTGGCCATCCTGAAACCTAACACTCATGATGTCTTTAACTCCTATCTGTTCTCTCAATTTCAGTTTAACTTTGCCCCTCCATCTTGGGTTTTTGATATACTTAGGTTTTTGATACTTGGAAGTCCACTTTCAAGGTTCCCTGCCACCTGACCATGATACAGCCTTCAGAAAACAAAACTGTTGCCTACTCATGCTCAGCTGATACTGACTTGATCCATGCTTGGACAAAAACTTGCATATATCAATCACATCTGACATGGAAATTAATACACATGAACCTGGAGTAACACACATCCTTAACACTAGAATGGTTTCTGGATTTATTCAGAGAGTTAAAGGAGCCAAAATGGTCTTAAGTACATGTTGGGAGGATGGCAAATAGATCTATGACTTTATAGGAATATTAATGTAACTGGATTAAGAGTGAATTGAACAGAAAGAGGACTGTGTGTCAGTGTATTCTATTATCGAGTTTACAAATATTATCTCACAAATTTTCAAAACACTCTTAGTAGATATTAATTTATGGCATACCTCATTCCAGAAGGGAATTGAGGCAGTTTATAAAAATGCACACAAAGTGATAAATTTAGGGGTGTTTTTTTTTTTGAAGAGAAAATCATGTGAAATGTAAAATGAAGGTAGGAAAGATGATGATAAACCCAAGAGTGATGTTAATATATAAAACCATGCTTCAAAGTTATTTATCTTCATAGAGAGAAGCCAAAAATTCATCTGTGCATATTTTATAGCATCCTACAGAAAGAATGAAATGCAATCTGTTTCACATATTATAATTATAATTTTTAAAATAACACTTTCTCAATTATTCAACAAATATTTATTGAGTACTATGTGAGAGGCAAAAGTACAGCTCAAGAACTACCAGTACCAGAACAAGATGGACAAAATTTTTCTCAGAGTTTACACACTTGTGAGGGTGACAGATAATACACAAACAAATATGTACTGTAACATTCAGGTAGCAATAAGTGATAGGGGGAAACAAGATACAGAATGCAGAGTGATTAAAGAAGAGGTATAGTTATTTTCAATCAGGTAGCCAGGGAAGACATCTTTGAGGAGAAGACATTTGAGCAGAGACATGATCGAAGTTGATTTCATTCTGAGTTTGATAGGAAGACACTGAAGATTTTAAGCAAGGAATTATATGATCTAATTTATATACTAAAAGGATCCCTCTAGGTTTTGTATGGCGAACAGACTGGGAAGACAAGAGACAGCAAGGCAATGAACAAGGAAGTTCTTCCCATAAGAAAATATAATGGCTTAGATGGGAGGAGCACCAGCAGAGGTGATGAGCAGTTGCAGATGGAATGTATTATGAAGGAGGCTTGCACATGAATTGGACATGGGATGGGAAGAAAACAGCAGCATCTAGGAAGACCCATAAGTTTTTATCTCTAGCAAATGAGTGGTGGGTCTATTTACTGAGAGGAAGATGCCTGGGAAACGTGCCAGCTTAGGAAGCAAAATCAAGAAGGTGCCTGAAAAACACACATTTAAAGAAGGAAGTCAGGACTGAAGACATAAATATGTGTCATAAATGTTTATATAACATTTAGATATTAATATAAATTTTAGGTAGGACTAAACAAGATTCCTAGGGAGAGCACAGATAGAGAAGAGACCATGCCCAAGTGCTGAGTCCTAAAGGCATTTCAACATTCGGGGTGGTAAGTTAATTTCTCTTTGCACACCACCGCCCTAAGGAGGTCAATCATGGCAATTTTCTCAGGACTGAAGGCTTTCCAGGGTTGCAGGATTCTGAGTACAAAAAACAGAGTCCCAGGCACACTTGGATGAGCAGATCACCCTAAATCCCCTGTCTGTCCATTTTCCATTCTTTCTTCCCTGCCCTATACCCAGGAGACTTACCTCAACAGACCACTATCAATCCCAGGCTCCCTTCCTTCTGTCTTCCTAGGGCTCAGCAAACGGGAGTCATCGGCAAATCAGAAGGTGGGAAGAAACAAAGGCATGAATATATCTTTCAGTCTCCCTACCTTTCTGCAAAAATAGCAGTTACCACTTCTGTGCAACTGCCCTTTTTCATGGATCCAAGAAGCTTCTTCCTCCAAGCTCCAATTACAACACTCCCTCCCCTGCATACTCAGGCCAAAAAAGGATGGTTAACAGCTTTCTGCTGATGCTAATCCCCAGGTGCTTCCCAGTCCTTTCTGTTCCCTGTATGAACTGAAACCTGCATGCACTTCTTTTAATAGCCCCTAAGTTAAAGTTGCCATGGTCAAACCTGATAGGGCCAACTAATTCATAGCTTGGGGAGAGCAGGACAATTCAACAAAGGAGAGGTCTGTGAAGTAGAAGAATGGGGTTCAAGAACTAAGAGGCCAGGGGAACTCTGAGTTGTCAACGTCAGTGATTTTCAATTCAGTAATATCGTCTCCTGAGAGGTGTTTTAAAAACCTCTGGAGGTGATTTTTGCTCTCATAATAACTGGGAGGGTACCACTGGCATTTACTGGAGAGGCACTAGGGATGCTAGAAGCACTCCTTTATTCCAGAATTGCCCCATGTCCTGGTAAATTTTGAAATGCCTGTTTGGACATTCACATAAATGGGGACAAAAAGAACACCCCAAAAAGTCTGGTTTAAGCATAGACTCTAACATAATGTATTTTTTTGCACAGTTTTAATATACACTTTATGTTTTCAACAAATGCAAACACCATATAAATCAAAGGAAGGTTGTATGAATATATCTGGAAATTTACCAAAGTAATTTAACATTTCAAAAAAATTTTGTTATGACAGCATGGTATTTAATTCTCCCTCATAACATAGCCATATCAGTCTGTAATTGTCTATTTATTGCAAGCAAATTACCATGTGTTTATGTCTTCTAGTACACTTCTAGTACACTGCTCCTGTTGAGCAATCACATGTTAAAGTACATATTATTATATTGTATACTATTTCCTTCATATCATGGTTAAGTAATTATACTGACTTTTTAATAATTGCGTTCATTGGTAGAAATTCACTTCAAAATAGGAAAGGGAACAAAGAAATGTTATAAAACATATAAATAATTGTTATGGGTGAAATATTGGGTCTGATACAGTTGACAATAACTGATAAACATGGACACAGAAATCAGTGAGAATGATGATAATTTAATGATAGGCAGGTGCTAAAAATCTTCAGTGAGTGACAAGGACAATGGCTTTGCAATGTTGCTTCACCTTTAATCACCTGGGGAGCTTCCTTCAGTCCTAATACGCAGGCTGGCCATGTTAGAATCTCTGAGCCTGGGGCCTGAGCATCAGCATTTTTAAGAACTCTTCAATGAAGCCAAGTTGGAAAAGTCTGAATGAAGAAATCAGAAGAAAATTACAAGGAGGAACTGAAGATGGTCAACTCTGACTTCATGCCATTTAAAGAATCAGTGGTTTTTCAGAAGTGAGGGAAGAAAGACATGGACCAACTGGGAGCTCCAATGGGGAGCACCTCTGGGTCTGAAGAAAAAATAGCCACCATTGAAAAGACTTCCAGGAAACTGGAACCCTCAGGAATGACAGGTTATAATTATAAATTAGAGGAATGCAGGAAAGGGGACATTTAAGAATGAGTTTGGAGGTATAGGTTAAGGTTAACTTGTGCTAAGTTCCAGAGGCACAGTAGAAGGGCATAGAGTAGCTGGGGAAGGAGACAAATTTGAATCATATTAGGAGAGGTACGGAGAATATGCTGATAAGAGTTCCAGGACTGGGGGCGCCTGGGTGGCTCAGTGGTTTAAGCCTCTGCCTCCAGCTCAGGTCATGATCTCGGGGTCCTGGGATCGAGCCCTGCATCGGGCTCTCTGCTCAGCGGGGAGCCTGCTTCTCCCTCTCTCTCTGCCTACTTGTGATCTGTCTCTCTCTGTGTCAAAGAAATAAATAAAATCTTTAAAAAAAAAAAAAAAGAGTTCCAGGACTGACCTGGGAGAGAGAGATGACACACACGATGGAACCATCCTAACGTTTTTAGAGGAAGATGGGCAACCACTCTAATCACAGACCCTGGAGCAGACACCTTCAGTGTTCGGCCTCGGGCCACTGGGATCCCTTCCACCACTTCTGCTGCCCTGCCCCTAGCTTCTTTGCATTTTTGCTTGCAATGGCTGCTGGCTGCAACTCTCTTCAGAGGATTGCCCTTGAGCTAATGGAGCCCTCTGGCCAAGTGGGAAATACCTGGGCACTGGTGCTCCCACCAGGGAAGCCTTAGACAAACTGTGACTGGGAGAGCAACATGAAACCTGGCTTCCTTGCCTTGTCAGAAGAATTCTAGGGTCTAATTTATATTTCAGAGTTTTCCTGTAGGATCAAGCTGAAATGATCTTTCCTAATTTGTCTGACATTGTCCCTTTGCTTTGGCTTCCTTACCTTCCCTGTCCTGCTTTTTCCACTTCCTTACCAGTTTCTCCTGGCAAACACTTCAAATAAATCACTTGCTTTTGAATTCTTGTCTTGGGGTCAGCTTCTGGGAAACTTGGCCAAGACAACGTTCTTCTTACGGTGGACAAGAAGCAGTACATGTTAGCAGGAGCAGGAAGCACATTAGGGTCTCCCAAAACACCGGCTGAAGATAATATCACTGTGTGAAGGGGTGGGGGACAGTTTTAACACTTCCAAGTGGAATTACTGAGATGACTAATTTTGATAGACCATAGAGTAGGTTTTTCAATGAGTCCTTGTAAAGAAAATAAAATCTTTAATAACACCTTCCAGGATCTCTGACACCAATTTACAGAAGCATGTTGTTTTGTTTTGTTTTTTTATTTATTTTTTTAAGATTTTATTTATTTGACAAAGAGAGAGACACCCAGAGAGGGCATAGGAGCAGGGGAATGGGAGAGGGAGAAGCAGGTTTCCCACTGAGCAGGGAGCCCAGTGGACCCTAGGATCCCAGGACCCTGGATCATGACCTGAGCCCAAGGCAGATGCTTAATGACTGAGCCACCCAGGTGCCCCCAGAAGGATGTTTCCTACATCACTATTTATCACTCAATATAATCAAATGTTATTGTTTAGAAACAAGCACCTATGTAGGTTGCCAAAACAACATGATAATATGTGAACCCAGCTGCCTGTAGCCCCTATGTTTACCTAGACATAGACTTCAGATTACCTAGAAAAACAGAGGGACCAATGTCCATCAGGAAATCCCTGATTTAGGAAATCCCTTTGTTTTGAAACAAAACATTGTTTTAAAGTACAGATTTTCCTTAACCTATGATGGGATTATGTCACCAAATATAGGTCGCAAAATAACATAAGTCAAAAATGCATGTAGTACACCTAATCTACTGAACATCATAGATTAACCTAGCCTACATTAAACATGCTCAGAACTCTTTTCCATTAGCCTATAGCTGAGCAAAATCACCTAACACAAGGTCTATTTTATAATACAGTTTTAATACCTTATGCTATTTGTTGGATACTGTATGGAAAGTGAAAAACAGAATTGTTGTGTGGGTACAGATTGGTTGTAAATTTATTTACCCTTGTGATTGCGTGGCTGACTGGGAGCTGTGGCTGCCACTGCCTAGCATCATGAGAACATCATACTGCACGTTGATAGCGCAAGAAAAGATAAAAATTCAAAATTCAAAGTATAGCTTCTACTAAGTGTGTATCACTTTCGCACAAACATTAAAGTCAAAAAAGTTGTAAAGTGAACCACCATAAGTTGGGGACCATCTGTAGTTAAGCTTTTGATAAATATTGAGCATCAGTAAGTTCAAATCCTTATTTTTTAATCTGATTCGCATCCAAAACTAAACTTAAGTTGCTGGATAAATGAAGAGCAACGTATTTTAAGTGTCAGTCAAGGTGATACTATAACTCCCAGACATTATAAGATGGGCAAAAATGATGACACGTAAGTAATAAGAATTAATGCATCTACCTAAGATTTCTGCTTCTTGTCCTTTTCAATATTCAGTATTTTGGATTTAGAATTCAAGTAGTATGTAAAAAAATGGCTCTTTCTACTGAAGCTCAAAGTTTCAAAACTATCACAATAAGAACAGAGACTTTCACAATCACTGCTTCATATTAGGAAATGTATAGGCTTTGCTTTCTCTTTTCAGAAGTCTCCTTTAAGTTCCAAAGGGGAGAACAAAGGAGAAATATTTCCAAACCAAGATTAAGAAATGGGTGAATTCAAGAGATAATGGATACAAACGATTACATAAACACTCTCCTTTTAGGGAATACCTTGAGAAATTGAGTGATGGTTATAATGTGGAATTATTCCTCAATAGATCCGTACAGGCTTAATACCAACATAATACTAACTTTTTATTACCAGCACAGTAATATTAGGCTGTGCTTATGACAATAACAGGTCATTAAATTTTTTTCCTCCCTATTCTAGTAGGAAGGCATATCCAACACACAAAACAGCAAAACTGTGTACCACGTAAGGTTGCCAAACCTTAAGCTCTCTTAAGCTCTTTCTTCAAGAGGCAGCCCACTGAAATGAGAGGACCCCAACAGCAGGGCAATGAAAGATGGATTACTCTCTGTAGATTGAGGGTAGGGAGGAAAACTCCCCATGGGGGAGGGAGAAGGAGGGATGTCTCGTAAGACTACTAACCCAAGGAACTGCACCGTGGGAAGTCCCCTATGAAGCATCCAGAAACTAAAGTTGTTCAAAGAGAAAATCAGTATTTGGCAGCCAGCTGCAGAGCCAGAGTTAGATGAAGGAGCAACAATCTTCAGATGACGAGGACAACAAATTCTCTACCACTTTCCAACAGTAATCAATAGAACTTCTTCCTTGCTCCTCTCCACCTACCTCAACACACACACACACACACACACACACACACACACACGCGCGCGCGCGCGCATGCACGATAAACAGGCAAAGGTGCATGGAATATGGAGGAGAAAAGAGGAAAAAGAGGAATCAGTCTACCTTCCTTTCCACTGCAAATAATTTGTAGCAATCTTGGAACTGAATGCTGAGGTTTTGGAGAATTTTCACTAACAAAATAAATAACGGAATTTGTTCCCCAAAGTGAACAGAAGTGATTAAAAATGCCACGTGCTGCCAGTTTTATATTATCTTCTCAATCCACTGTAATTTCCAGCTATTATCTGTGACAACAGAAAAAAATGCTGTTTTTACTGAGTTGCTGAGTTGTATTTCTGTAAGGGTGTGACCTCCATCATTAACCTGGACTTCATCAGATTGACCTTTAATCCATTCAGGCATGTGTTAAAGAGAAAAAAAAGCTGTGTAGTAGAAAGAACTCTACTGGTCTAAGTGTCAGTCTGGCTCTATCATGTACCAACTTCAGGATTTTAAGAAAGCTTCCCTTGTAACATGCCTAAGCCCTATTTTTCTAAAATTTAAAAGGGGGTCCATAATACTTATCTATATAGCAAGCACTCTGAGAAACAAACTGAGGGTTTTGGAGGGGAGGGGGGTGGAGTGTTGGGTGAGCCTGGTGGCGTATTGGGGAGGGCACGTATTGCATGGAGCACTGTGTGTGGTGCATAAACAATGAATTTTGGAACACTGGAAAAAAAATAATAAAAAAAGAATGTTTGTTTTTATTCCACTCATAGCCTCAACTTCATAGACCACTTTTAAAGACTATATTTTTCAAACAACAGACATTAATTAATTGCATTAATTTCTGTGTTGTTATATTTTAAATCAATGAGCTATTTCCTTCTTAATTATGCTAAAGAAGTGAACAGATAGTTTCCCTCTAGAATTTTTTGTTCTTTTTGTCTTGCATCTTTAAACGATACTTAACACTTGGGCAGCTATTGTCTATAAATCTAGAGTTTGTGTGAATTTAGAGCCCCAATTCACCTTAGCTTGTTAAATCTGTGCCTTAACGGCTTTTGCAGAGCAGGAATACCAACATGACTGAGTTGTGTGCCTTCCCTGTGTGCATATTTGTCTTCCTTCATTGTTGTTTGAGTTAGTCCTTTTAATTTTTTTAAGACAACAGTATGTTTGCATTTGGCCTAGCTCAGCTGTAATAAATTCTTGCTCTATCCCATGACAGGTTTTCTCAGGCTGCCACATAAGTGTCCTGTATCCTATCAAATTTGCTATTTAAATATTTGGATTTTTCTTCTTACTTTTTTACGGCTTATCTTCCTCCTAGTTTTTGGTGATGATTGTACTCTGACCCTCAAAGGCTCTAATTTGCATGCCCCTAGTAACCACTTTATAGTTAGCTGCTGTAATAGTCCATAACAGAGCCTGGAGTCTTTAAAATAGTTCCCTGTAGCAAATCATATCTATAAACATTTTACAGGAAGGGTAAGTCAACATGTTTAAACAGGCTGCCTCAGAAAGGACTTGTATAATTTATGGAGTAGAATGGAAATATTGCTACTCAAAGCATTTTCTCATCCCCCTAAAACTATAGTTTGGCTTCAGTGTTCAGTGACTAACTGTTAAGGGAAGATACAGAGGAGGAGGAAATAAATCTTCAGGTTTTCTTCTGGAATCTATAATCTATTTCTTTTTCCATCTTTACAAGAGCATAAATAGCTCTGGATCACTTCTCTTGAAATTCCCCTTCAATTTCCCTTGGCCCTGAGCAAATTATATCATTAAGTTACTTCTATGCTTCAGTTTCCTCATGTGTAAAATGAGGATGATAACAGCAATCTCTTTCCTAAGGTTGTTGAGAGAAGTACATGAGGCTATATATAAAAGGTGCTTAGAATAACCCTGGCCTTCAGTAGGTACTCAGCAAGTGTTAGTTATAAGTTTTGTTCTCTCCATCACGTGTTCAGTGCCTTCTTCATCTCCTCCAGACTCTACCCACCTAATGAGGCAAAGGAAGATGGAGGACCAAAACCAACAAAAAAATTAAGTCCTGTTCTTGGATTCACACATCTCAGGTTGACTATCACTTCAAGGAAGACTTTGAATCTTTTGTTCCAGTCCAATGTTTTCCATGTAGCTCTTCTTTACTCGTGACCTCTGCTTCCTATAGACTTCCCCATATATCTCTTGAACCTTATTTCAGTGAACAAGACCACAAATGAAATTCATGTTTTACTTTCAATTCAATATCCCTGACACAAGGCACAAGCAACAAATTAGGGGGAATCAGAACTAGAAGAGAGCAAGCTGTGAACATGTAAAGATAGTAACAGTTGGGAAAGTGACTTCTGGTAGTAGACTTTCCTCAGGTTTTCAAGTATCACCGCCCTATATCCTTCCTTCAGTAATAACACTGGGCACAGCTCAGGGATGTATAAGGAAGACAAAAAGATGTTCTAGCTCCACGAGATTATGTTCTGGTCAGTGAGAGAGCAGCATACCATCTCCTGCTGTGATCAACATAAACTGAAAAAATATTTCTCTAGATCTAACCTATTCAATAATATTTATCTGTGGGTGTGCACACTGAGGTATGAAATGATAAAATACAGCTGTTTGTCTTCAAGCAGCTCATGATCTAGTAGGACAAAAAAAGTAACTATACAAATAATAATATAAAGCAGTGAATATTAAGTGTCAAAGGCAAAAAATAAATAAGGATCTCTGAGGAAAAACTGGAAAATAGAGTCATTTCCCACGAATTTACCATGAAATTCATTTTTTGCATCAGAATCTCTACTAAAATAGCTACTTGACATTCAAAAAAATCTACCTGAGTGCCTGGTCTAATCAAGGCTCTGTCCTGGATTCTACGTTAGGTGCAATGGTTATCAGGTAACCTATAATCTTGTTGGGGATGTAAGACATAAAGAAACACAATGACAAAAAAAAAGACTGAAGGTTAAAAGGCACTTGAAAGCACAGAGCAGAAAGCACGGCTCAGCAGACCCACACAGCATCATGGACAGAAACAGCTACCTCCCTAATTCAAGCCTACTCTCAGGTCTCCAGTGGACTTTGGCAATCACTCTGCAGTGATCTTTCTTCTGTGCTTTCCCTTGAAAACCTCCCCTTTCCTCTCACTTTGACCACGATGATTTTAAAATGTAAAAATCAAATCTTGGTTCTTCCTGGTCTACAGCCCTTCAAAGGTCTCTTAACTGCCTTTGGAGTCAAACCCAGACACTCTGTCACAGCCTAATGTCCAAGTCTGGCGGGGAGGGTCTGGGCCTTGCCTACATCTGTATACTCAGCTCACACCACTTGACCACTCCACTGTTATCACTGCTGGCTCCTTGCCAGTCCTTGTCCTTATCAAGCCATGTTCCCTTCTCAGCTTCTTTGTACTTATAGTCCTCTCTTCCTAGGACTCTCTTCCTCTCCACACTTTCATTGCTGGTCATACCTAGGTTCTAGCCTTGCCTCTTGAAAATCCCTGCTCCTGCCCTCCAACTTGGTAGTCAGTAGCTGCCAGTGTTACTTCTTGTGCCCCAGTCATTCCCTTGATACTCTGTCTGCTTTCTAGGTGCAGTGGAACTGAGATTTCCCTTTACTATCCTTAGAATAGATTTCAGACAGGCTTCTTAAGTCGCTTCCTGGGGCAAAGCAGCCCCATGTGCCATTGCTGGGGCAGTGAGTTTGATAATGTCTTGGCCAAAGTGTGGTGACATGAGTGCTGGGAATGAAAATGATGCTATACTTCTAATGCTTTTGCTCATTTCCTTTGTTACCTCAATGAAGTTACTTAACCTTTCTGTCTTTCTATCTCCATTTGGAAGGTTCCCTATGTTCCTTCTAGGTTGAAACTTCTTTTCTCTATTCCTCCATTTCTTCATCCCACATATACTTCTTGAGGGCCTAATTTATGCATGGTACTGTGCTAGCCCTAAGGGCTAAACTGTGAATAAGACACCTAGCACTTATGCATTTTAGGAGTTTAAATGTGAGCACAGGTGATGGACACTAAGCTGTTTTATTCCATGTACTGATGGAATAACACTCTCTCTCCCAACCCCCTGACTGGGTCTCCAGATATAGGAGAAGAGAAATACTTGGATTTTTCCAGATCCTATTACAGAAACCAGTGGAAAAGAGTACCTTTCTCAGAAATTTAAATTGGCACAAGGTACAAGAAAAACTGATATTTCAAAACTTCCCATGCTTGGGTATTTTGCTTGTTGGTTTTTTCTAAAGAGTAGATGGTTTTGTTGTTTGAAAAGGTGCAATAATGGGTTCTGCTTTTTATGTACTTCCATGTGCTGATAAGCTTCTGAGCAGTCCCTAAAAGCAGGAGAGTAAACAAGGGAAACATGTCATTTATCTGTACAAATTGTCCACTGAGAGGGTAAGCTATACAGATTAAGTCAGATTTAGGGAAAAGATTTTATTCCTTAATACAGATCTAAGCTAAGTCTAGGAGAATTATTGTTTTCCCTGGAGTATGTGTGTATGTATATGGAAAGTGTTCCAACAGTTTCTTTCAAGAGATTTTAAAAAAGAAAAAGGAAACATGCCTGCATTTCATAGAACTGGAAAGTCTGCCAAAGTTAGCTACCTTGACACGAAAAACCCTCTTTAAGTGGTCTTATAGAATGCCTCTATGATTTTATTTCAGACAGAAATCAGATTTTAAGAAACATCCCAGTATGGTTAGTTGCATACTTTCACTAAACCTTGTAGAAAGAAAGGCAAGAACTACAAAGCAAGATCAGCATTTCTGAGTAAAGAGTTGAACAAATAAATTGAAATTCGCCCCAGGATAGTCTGAAAAGCTCTTACTCTCCAAGGTATAGAGGGCATACCTCAAGCCTGGGAGAGGGATTAGAAGGTAAGGCTGCCCTTTAGGAGGACCTATGTGAAATTCTTTCCCTTGAACTTCTGGAATAGTAACATTTCACAAATAGTTTCAAGATGTCTTCTCCTATACTATAACCTCCTCTGGTAATCCCTTATTCTTGAATAAAGTGAACTAAACATGGACAGCCTTTCATTAGTAGGATTGTGAGTAATTTGGTTAGAGATTAGTGAAGAGAACAGTGGCCTTTCTCACATCACTTCCTGCTGATCCAGCGGCAAACACCGAAGGAGACCATGGTTCCAGTGTCACACAAAGGGAGGCAAAGCAAGTAACAATCAAGATATTCACTGCTGAGAGGGAAAGGGAGGAGATCTTGATGTGGTGAAGCTGACACCAAGTTAGTAGACTCAAAATGGTCAGGAGCCAAACACTCCTTTTTTACCAAATATACCAGAGGAAAGAAATTCTCCAAAAGGTGTGGCTGATGTTTAGGAAACAAGCACATACGCAAAATTACAACTGTGGTGGGTATTCCCTGGGAAAGCCTGAGCACTGAGAAATTAAAAAATGGAGAAACTAACTAAGTGTCAAGGTCTGAAGACTGAGTAGAATTCATCAAGTTGAAGGGGAGCATGCCAGAAAGAGCCCCCTGGCAAGGAGAAGAGCAAGGTGAAAGCTGAGAGGTGTTCAAATGGCCAGATCTCTCGCTCTGAGACAGAACGAAGCTGGAGAAGCTTGTGGGGACTGTGACCTGCAAGGACTTAGGCGATTTAAAAATGTTGAATTTTCATCTTAATACCAGAAGGTTAGGCATTTCCTCCAGGTCCTTAAGTCTGAGTGCCATTAGAGACAAGAAGAAGTGAATTCATGTTCTGGCTTGCAGTAAGAAGACAGCACAGTCCCTTTAGGGATGAGAAAGAGTTTACTGGAACACATATACTCCAAAGATGATCATGGTTGATACAATTGATATAGGCTGAGAGAAGAGAAAGGAGTTTCTAAACAAGAAAAAAGGGAACACTTGTAGTTCAGGGGAGGAGAATTATCATCGTTTTCATTTCAGGGAGTAGCTAAGTCCACCTGCAAAAACAAGTCATTATCTCCCCCCCTCCATATGATATAATTATTTCTACTTCCAAAATATCTCCATTCTGATTGTTTTCTTGCCAATGACATGTGTAATTAAATATTTAAGACAAGATGAGCTTTGGTTTTCTTTGACAACCAGACCGTAGGATAATTTTTAGTGTTATCATTGTTGTGTTATCATTGAAATGCTTTCATGTTACAGGTTTACTCATTTATCTAAAATAATCTTTTCAAGGAACTAGGTTTAGATATTTTTCCTCTTAACCATGTCTACACCATAGGAGTATATACACAATTAAGAACGAACTATAAGGGGTGCCTGGGTGGCTCAGTGGGTTAAAGCCTCTGCCTTCGGCTCAGGTCATGATCTCAGGATCCTGGGATCGAGCCCCACATCAGGCTCTCTGCTCAGCAGGGAGCCTGCTTCCCTCTCTCTCTCTCTCTGCCTGCCTCTCTGCCTACTTGTGATCTCTCTCTGTCAAATAAATAAAATCTTTAAAAAAAAAAAAAAGAACGAACTGTAATTCCTGATTTCCTGCCCACTTCTTCTAAGTTAATGGACCACCCACAGTTTTTAAGAGTAGTTTGAAGTGGTATTTGTCAAGTTAAACATTTTTTCCAGATGACTTTTATTCAGAAAAATAAATCTCTTAGTTGGGATGTTTTGAGCTGCAAATGACATTCATAATTGTAAGTCATTTAATCAATAATGGTGTGCAACTGTACTAAACAGGGCAGGTGGTTTCAGGGCTGAAAGTCACAGGCAAAATGGCCTGAACGAGGGCCTGGGTGCCCTCCACCTTTCTGCTGTCATATACAGTATGTTGGAAGGTCTTCCTCATGGCTGAAGATGGGGGTAGCAGCTCCCAATGCCACATAAAGACACATTGGTATCTATCCTAATGAGGGTGACTTGCCTTTTATAAAGTCTCCTTTTATTGGAAAGAAAACAGTGTCCCCAAAACTCTCTAATGGAAGTCTTCTCCTCAGGCTTCAGTGGTCACATCTAGATCACAAGTACATGTGTAATGCAATCCCTGAAAAGAAGAATGAGATTAAAATGGTTTGTGAGACCAACAGTGATTTATGCCTCAAGGCATTATGAGTTTTGTCTTTATGGAGCAGAGGGAAAGGTGAATGCTAGAGTAAAAGTAGAAATCTCCCAGAAGAGCTCAAAGAGAGGAAGATGAGAGAGAGCAGGAAAGGAGGGGAGAGAATAAATAATTCTGAAATTAGAGGGCCTGTTTAAAGAAGTGAGAGCATACTGCAAGAAAACCAACAGCAGGGTGCTCTATATTCTTGGTCTTAAGGGGCAAGAGAAAGGGTGGTTACCAAGACCCAAGGAGGAGGTTATGTTGACACCCACCCTTCTGAAGCCTTTATAAGGCTAGTCTGAGGCAACCCCACAATGAAGGAGCCCAGGAGACCACCTGGATTTTGCTTCTCCCTTGTGGATTTCCATTGGCCAATCATGCCTCGAAGCCAGAAGGCAAGTAGTTCATCTAGCACTGATCCTCTGGCAGGATGAGGGGAATGGAGGAGAGTTGATTTGCAGGTGCAAATATAGCACAATCAACATAGCCGTTGATTAAATCCATTCTGGCTGTCACTGCAAATAGAAACCATACTGCACATTCCTTTAAAAAAAGAATTAAGTAGGGGTGCCTGGGTGGCTCAGTGGGTTAAAGCCTCTGCCTTCAGCTCGGGTCATGATCCCAGGGTTCTGGGATCAAGCCCCACATCGGGCTCTCTGCTCAGCAGGGAGCCTGCTTCCTCCTCTCTCTCTGCCTGCCTCTCTGCCTACTTGCAATCTCTGTCTGTCAAATGAATAAGTAAAATCTTTAAAAAAAATTAAGTATTTTTAATTACGTAACATAAAGAGTTGTTCTCTTTCCCTTTCTTATCCTAGTCCTCTCAAAGTATATCTACAGCATTGATTGTTTCCTTTAGTAACAGATTTTTTTTGTTTTGTTTTGTTTTGTTTAGCTTGATCATTTAGCAACATGTTAACAACCATTCAAAATGGTTATACACACAGGCACAGGCTAAGAAAGGGGAACTCAGTACCCCCACTGTACATGTTGGACAGAAGACCCCCCAAGGAGTCCAGTCCAGGCAAGGAGTCATTTAAGTTGTCTTAGAATTTACATTTTCAAAAATTTTCAAAACCCTTTTGAAAAACTGCATAATCCTAACCTACACAAAACAATGTTACCTTATTTCACCTCCCTGGATTTCTTCCCAAAATTCTTTACAAGATCCTCTAACATTTTTCAGATTGGTTCAAATTTTTTCTATCCTCTAATTCCTGCAGCATCAAGAGAAAGAAAAAGACAGAAGTGTATATGGAAACCACAGGAAGAACAAACAAAACTTGCAGGTGTTAACCCTCAGATTTTCAGTCCCTTAATTTAATCTATATCCATCCAATACTTACCCCTGCCCTTTGCTGCTCTGATAATAGAACAATAAACTCCAAATGCCAGATAACACGCCACCTCCATCTGTGGACTATCAACTGCTGCACTTGGCTTTCAAGAGCCTCATTTTTGTCTTGCTCCTGGCTGAACTACTAGAGTACTTTCCAGTGTGCTGCGAATATTACACCATGCTTAATCAATTGACTCCATATTTTAAAACATGATGGTTTCAGGTGAAAGATCCAGAGAATGAATAAAATAGTTATGAAGTCCCCATTATATGGTACTAATTGATTTTAGTACCTCTTCTAAGCTGAAGAAATTTAAATGGGTTAATTTGGGATAGCTGTTAGCAACACTTAATCTTTTCATGCCTGAAATTTATACTTTATCTATGGCTAAAATTATGAAATCTCTTTGAAATACTTGATATCAAATAGAATAGAAAAGATAAGCTGGACTTTGTTTTAAATAGCTAATGCTCTAATAGTTACTTGAGTCTTGTGGCTAACAGAAAGGCAAGATAATTAGTCCACAAATGTAAGATCTACAAGAATAGATACTTTCATCTGCTGTGTTCACTGGTGTATTCTCAGTGGCAAAAACAGTGTCTGGCCCATTGTAGATACTCAATTAATATGTTGAATAATGAATGAATAGCTAAAGCTCAGAGCAAGACTATCAAATATTTTCAGTATCAAAAACATAGTTAGCTTATTTTAGATGCTAAGGACTAAAAGCTATCAATATGAAAACCATTTTTACCATTTCTGAATATTTACTCTTTGCCAGCTCAAATTAAGTGTTTCATTTATAATACCTTATTGATTCCTTATGAAAGATTCAATTTTACCATAAAATAAGTAGGTGGAATTCCATTCTCTAGATAAAAAACCTGAGACTTAAAGAGGCTATTGTCTATAGAGCCCAGGATTGACATCCTTATCTATATCTGTCTCCAAAGTTTAATCTCTAAAACACAAAGCCATACCTACAGTGTGTATCACCAAAGTGTAACATCTCAGACTTGGAATCCAAGATTTAGTTCTTGAATTAGAAAATCTTTGACTTAGGTGCAGGCAGCTCTATATTTAAATTTCTGTGAGGCCACTGTCCTCTGAGTGACAGGCCACAAGTTACTTAATTTCCCTGTGCCTCAGTTACTTTATCTGTAGGATGCATTTGATTACCCTACCTCAAGATGATTTTTCTAGAATAAGGTGGGACTTTTTCATGAAGCTTTCCTAGTATATAATCAATGCTTCTTTTTGTGCTTTTTTGACTCTAGCTACAAAAAAGCACAATGAATTAATGGGTTAAATTATACTGGGAAGCAAAAGGTATAGAAATGTTATCTAAGTAACTTCAACAATGAAAATACCTATTGTCACTTCATTTTTTTCCCTCTCTTTTTGTTAGGTTAGGCATGGAAAAGATACTTACTCCCAGTATCCTCGGGCAAACTCTCTGTTTCACTTTGGCAATGAGAAAGCTTTATCTATTAAATCTTTTAGACCCATTCTCAGGAAATACCAGCCCCTAATAATGACTGAGGAAGGAAACAGGAGAGGTCAGACAGACATTAAAGTCATTCTTGTTTGGGGGCACATGGGCAGCTCAGTTGGTTTTAAGCCTCCAACTCTTGATTTTGCCTCAGGTCATGATCTCAGGATCTTGACCTGGAGCTGGCCTTTGGCTCTGTGGTCAGCTGGGGGTCTACTTAATTTTCTCTCCCTCTCCTTTTGCCCCTCGCCCCCACATGCACAGGCATGCACACGTGCTCTCCCTCTATCTTCAAATAAAATAAATCTTTTTTAAAAAAGTCATTCTTGTTTCGTATAGTTATAGCTTTGTTTTTAGAGCCTAAGGAGAGCACAGAAAAGCTGAGAACATTGCCTGATAATTACTTTTTACTAATTCCTAATTGCTAGCTGTTTTTGTTTATTAAACTTTCTGTTTTCTTCATAAGATCACAGACGTTCTCCTTTATTGCTTAATTTTTCCGAATTACAGGTAAGCACAGGGCATCCTCTGGGACCTATCATCCCTGCTCTACCTGTACTAAAGGGCATTTTTAATTACTTAAGCTTTTCAATTTTTTTTTTGAGAATTATTACATACCAAAGTAGAACATCATCTTAAAAAGGAGATAATGTCTAAGCCACTATTTGTTTGAGTTCCTCATTTTGTTAAGAGCTTCCTTCTAAACGAGGGCAAGACATGATGGGCAGGAAAAAAAAAAAAAGAAAGAAAAGAAAAAGAATCTCAAGAGAATGGAAAAATAAAATAAGCATACCCTCTTATTTTGTTGATTTTAGGGATTATTAACTTATTACAAATCTCTGGCAGACTGTAGACACAAAAGAAGCAATGTCTTGATATTATGGGAAGAAACAGGTGTAAAGCAAGAGTTCAGGTGAGACAAAGGAGGATGTCCTGGATTTGACTGAGAAATCAAAAGGGTGGTTCTGAGAACAATTTCAGAGAACAAGTTAGGCTAATGCACTTTCTCAACTTGGGCTGCTCATGACCATCATGATGGCTTTAATATCCTGATGCCTAAGCTGCCACCAGCCATTGAAACAATCTCTGAGAGTGGGATCTAGGCACCATATGGTTTTAAGCTCCTGGTGATTCCCATGAGCAGCCAAGGCTGAGAGCCACTGTGCTAAGCACAAAGATATCAGTGCGTGATTCCTCCCATCACTTTGAATCACCCAGACATCCAAGTGGGCAAAATCATTATTTTTGAAAGGACAGAAATAGTCGAAACACATTTTCCTGTGTGCATTCACTGCCTGAATTTCCTGACACCTTCTGTCCATCATTGGTAGAACTGGAGACAATGTTCTGAGTAAGAACTGAATTGTAGCTCAGACCAAGTTTTCAGAGTGACAGAATTATAGACAAGGGGATGTGGGATCTCTGTACTCCCCTACAGCTGGTGAAAATCTAGATCTCTGGAGCAGCTGTAGGTAAAGCCTATCTTCTTTCCAGCTGTCCAAGGAAACACTTGCCACCCCAAGCAGCTGCCCCAAAGCATAAATGAATTGCCTCTGCCAGGAGTCACAAATAGCTGCTGAAATCAGCTGCTGGTAGGAGATAAAGAGGAGGGCGGGCGGGGGCTGTTGGCGGGAGAGGACGTCTGGAGCCAATGTCAGTTCCTTGGGGAACCCCAGATCACTCCTAGTATTAGTGTGGGTGGATAAAACACAAAAGGGTGGAAGCTTGTGAAGCAACTGCAAATAAATATCTGCAAATGAAGTTACTAATTATGGAGGACACACTTTGACAAGAAGCTATTAATAACTTCCTATTTACTTGGAAACTTCAATATCCAGCATTTAAAAAAAATACATCTTGAAATGCTAAAATATTTTTCAAATTCATGGCATATTGTTTCTCATCCATTGTTCCTTTTTTAAAATCTGGGCATTAACAAATTTTCTTCTTTGTACTTGTCAGGTTTTATAAACATGAGCTAAGGCTTTTTTTAAAAAGCTACTTTAAATGAATGAATTTTTCCTTCATTTCAAACAGCGGCATTTTACATATTTTTAAAATGCATTTTTAGTGAGCTAGAGAGTACATTTAAAGGTGTTAACAAATTCTGGAGCTTCAGACATATATTTCCATTTTTCTGGCACCTGGTGAATGTTGCTAAGCAGTGGCAGGAAGCGTCACCATTTGGAAGGCACCATGGTCCTATGCCATTTTGACACTTAATTTTTATCTGGTACCCCCATGATAATATTCTTACTTTACTCTCTTGCTGTTATATTTTATACCTTTAATGTCTTATTGCCTGAGTTTATCACATTTTTAGCTTATTATCTTTTTAGTTCAAGATATGGTAGGTTAACCAACAGAGCTGTAGTAAAAACTATTTTTAAAAGGATAGTTTTGAAGTAATCCCATAATGATTTCATGTACTTTTATGGTTCAAGGTCTATAGATTTAAAATGACACCGATTGAATCTTTTCTATCTTAAAGCCTCAAATGTATCAGTAAGTTTGCAAATATAGTGTTTTAACTCCACCACCAATGTCTTTTTGAGATCATTTTTTTTCCTCAGGGTAAACCATATTTTTAATATACTTTTTATAAGATTGCCCAAGAGAGAATATATACATACAAATATACCTTTTGAAGCAGAGAAAGGCAGACTTAGGAAAAATCTAGAGAATTAGAAAAAGTTCAAAAAAGCATTATGGAGAGAGCCAAAAGGTAGAAATTGGAATACACAAGGAACAAGGGACGAATAGGGAATATGTCAGTCAGAACAATTTCTGTGAAAATTACAGAACTCAGGACGCCTGGGTGGCTCAGTCGTTAAGCATCTGCCTTTGGCTCAGGTCATGATCCCAGAGTCCTGGGACTGAGTGCCGCATGGCACTCCTTGCTCAATGGCAGCCTGCTTCTCCCTCTCCCTCTGCTTGCAGCTTCCCCTGCTTGTGCTCTCTCTCTCTCTGCCTGACAAATAAGTAAATCTTAAAAGAACAAAAAGCAAATTGCAGAACTCAACTGGAAATGGTCTAAGCAAATAAATATTTAAACTTAGAAATAGCAACTTCCAGTTAAGTCTATGGGTTTTTTAAATTTTTTTTTTAATTTCTTTTCAGCATAACAGTATTCATTGTTTTTGCACCACACCCAGTGCTCCATGCAATTGGTGCCCTCCCCAATACCCACCACCTGGTTCCCCCAACCTCCCACCCCCTGCCCCTTCAAAACCCTAAGGTTGTTTTTCAGAGTCCATAGTCTCTCATGGTTCACCTCCCCTTCCAATTTCCCTCAACTCCCTTCTCCTCTCCATCTCCCCATGTCCTCCATGTTATTTGTTATGCTCCACAAATAAGTGAAACCATATGATAATTGACTCTCTCTGCTTGACTTATTTCACTCAGCATAATCTCTTCCAGTCCCGTCCATGTTGCCACGAAAGTTGGGTATTCATCCTTTCTGATGGAGGCATAATACTCCATAGTGTATATGGATCACATCTTCCTTATCCATTTGTCCATTGAAGGGCATCTTGGTTCTTTCCACAGTTTGGCAACCGTGGCCATTGCTGCTATAAACATTGGAGTACAGATGGCCCTTCTTTTCACTCCATCTGTATCTTTGGGGTAAGTACCCAGTAGTGCAATTGCAGGGTCATAGGGAAGCTCTATTTTTAATTTCTTGAGGAATCTCCACACTGTTCTCCAAAGTGGCTGCACCAACTTGCATTCCCACCAACAGTGTAAGAGGGTTCCCCTTTCTCCACATCCTCTCCAACACTTGTTGCTTACTGTCTTGTTGATTTTGGCCACTCTAACTGGTGTAAGGTGGTACCTCATTGTGGTTTTAATTTGAATCTCCCTGATGGCTAGTGATGATGAACATTTTTTCATGACATGACTCTTTATATGGAAAACCCAAAACACTCCACCCCCAAACTACTAGAACTCATACAGCAATTCAGTAACGTGGCAGGATACAAAGTCAATGTACAGAAATCAGTGGCTTTCTTATACACTAACAATGAAAATACAGAAAGAGAAATTAGAGAATCGATTCAATTTACTATAGCACCAAGAACCATAAGATACCTGGGAATAAACCTGACCAAAGAGGTAAAGGATCTGTACTTGAGGAACCACAGAACACTCATGAAAGAAACTGAAGAAGACAAAAAAAGATGGAAGACCATTCCATGCTCTTGGATCAGAAGAATAAACATTGTTAAAATGTCTATACTACCTAGAGCAATCTATACTTTTAATGCCATTCTGATCAAACTTCCACTGGTATTTTTCAAAGAGCTGGAGCAAATAATCCTAAAATCTGTATGGAATCAGAAGAGACCCCGAATTGCTAAGGAAATGTTGAAAAACAAAAATAAAACTGGCGACATCACGTTACCTGATTTCAAGCTTTACTACAGAGCTGTGATCACCAAGACAGCACGGTACTGGCATAAAAACAGACACATAGACCAGTGGAACAGAGTAGAGAGCCCAGATATAGACCCTCAACTCTATGGTCAAATAATCTTCGACAAAACAGGAAAAAAATATACAGTGGAAAAAATACAGTCTCTTCAATAAATGGTGCTGGGAAAACTGGACAGCTATATGTAGAAGAATGAAACTCGACCATTCTCTTACACCGTACACACACTTATCGAAATGGATAAAAGACCTCAACGTGAGACAGGAATCCATCAGAATCCTAGAGGAGAACATAGGGAGTAGCCTCTTTGATAACAGCCAGAGCAACTTCTTTCACAATATGTCTCCAAAGGCAAAGGAAACAAAAGCGAAAATGAACTTTTGGGACTTCATCAAGATCAAAAGCTTCTGCACAGCAAAGGAAACAGTCAACAAAACAAAGGGGCAACCCACGGAACGGGAGAAGATATTTGCAAATGACAGTACAGACAAAAGGTTGATATCCAGGATCTATAAAGAACTCCTCAAACTCAACACACACAAAACAGATAATCATATCAAAAAATGGGCAGAAGATATGAACAGACACTTCTCCAATGAAGACATACAACTGGCTATCAGACACATGAAAAAATGTTCATCATCACTAGCCATCAGGGAGATTCAAATTAAAACCACATTGAGATACCACCCTACACCAGTTAGAATGGCCAAAATAAGTCTATGTTTTTGAAAGATATCATTAGGAATCTGTTTCTCTTCCTTTTATTACTCCATTGTCATCTGTAGGCCTTCATTCCTACTCAGTTTCTCTTCAAGTAATGATAAAGATCACAGGAGACCCATGCTTACATAATACTACCTTAGCCATCACATGTATATCAAATATATCTAGTCTAGGGGCTGGATTGTACTGAACCAAATTAGAGCAAGTGCCCTTCCCTGGGCTGAACGGTGGCCAGAGAACATACCAACATACCCAGGCAACTTGCCAACTCTGAGATCTGGAGATGCGTCATTCCTACCTCACTTACATAGACTGAAAGTGGAGGAAAGGTTGTGACCTGAATGAAAGTCTATGAGATATGAACAGAAAGACACATATACACATGCATGAAAGCGCACACACACACACACACGCACCTCTATATATCTCAGCATTCCAGATGATATACTCAAAATAAGAGAATTCAAGGAAGTTTTGCTAAAGGACTACTTACAATAAAGATATGGGTAGGGTAAAATAGAATGGGAATAAGATGAGACAACAGTTAAAAGAATCTGAAAGAAGGGAATCTATTAGAGATTTCTCCCACTTTGGGAGAAGTAGTAGCTTTTTGTCAAGAGCCAGCACAAGACAACCTGGCAGGGAAACAAGGGGAATGACTACCATGCTCCTTCCCTCTGATCTCTGATAGAGATCCCCATTGGCTAAACCTAGCAGGAAGCTAGACGGCAAGGGATTTCCTGGGCATGGTAAAAAAAAAAAAAAATAGAGAGTTGACTTGCCAGAGCAAACTGAAGATATCTCGCACATACCACCACTACAAGAAAAAAAAATAGTTCACAACGGTGTTTGGTTGTAAATGTATGACAGAACTAATTCAATTACAATACAGGGTGTGGAAATAACATATGTGCATAACTTAAAGGAAATCCATCTAACCTCTAGTTCCAGCATTTATTTGTTTTTCTTCATAGCCAAGTTCATTGAAAGAATAGTTCATGTACCTTACTTCTACCTTCTCATTGGACATTCATTCCACAATTACAATTTGGCTTTAGTCCTCCAACACTCTACAGTGGTGATTTTCCAAATGTGGTTCCCTAATTAGCAGCATCAGTATCACCTGGGAACTTGCTGGAGATGCAAATTCATCTCACCTCATCCAAGATCTCGTAACTGAAAGCTCCTGAGAAGCTGGGGCTCAGCAATCTGTGATTTCGTAAGCCCCCCAGGTGACCCTGAAGCACGTTAAAGTATGAGAATTACTACACTACAGAAATGCATATTTCTAAGATGAACAATAAACTCTACCATGCTAGAATCTATGAATGCTTTTCTGTCCTCATCTTTTTTTACCTCGATTTTGATCTTTTTGTGCAATATTTGATATTGTGATCTCTTCTGCAGGCAGAATCATCTTGTCATCGCATACCTGTCTCAGGTCATAAAGCAAGAATATCCATTCTCTTAGAATAGTAGGAAGTGGGGTACCTGGGTGGTGGCTCAGTCAGTTAAGCGTCTGCCTTTGGCTGAGATCATGATCACAGAGTCCTGGGATGGAGGCCCAAGTCATGCTCCCTGCTCAGTGGGGAGTCTAATTCTCCCTCCCTCTCTACCCCCCCTCTCCCCCTCTGCTCCTACCTCTCTGCTCCTCCCTCTCCTCCTCTGCACCTCCACTTCTGCCCCTCCCCTTCCCCCTGCTCCTGCTCTCTTTCTCTCAAACAGATAAATAAAATCTTTAAGAAAAATAAGGTACAAATATCGGGAAGAAAACCACTGCTCATATCTTCACCCATCATATCCCAAATCCCCCTAATACTGGTAAGCACCCTTGATAATAAACAGAGTTAATGAAGTAAAAATAACTATTCTCATGGAAACTGACCTGTTTGTTTTTTAAGTTGCCTCTTGCAGGCTTTATTGTTAATTCTTTTATCCCGCTTCTTCCATGTACAAAACTCAGCAGAGCAGTGTGGAAGGTAAAACCTATAGTCTTCCAGCCATTGTTCTTGCTAGTGGAAAGTGTAGTATCATTCAAGGAGGAAATAGGAAGGCAACCCAGTCTGGCCTAAGGCAAATTTTCCAATCCAACAAATAATTGCTGGATATCAACAACTGTTTGTCAACAAATAATGCTGATATCTTTATCTAGCTCTTATGTGTATTTTTCAATTCAGAATACATTAAACTAGTGAAGAAATGTGGTTAATTGTTACTCTAATCCCCCAACATAAGATGCATTGTCTGGAAAACTATGAGAGTAGATTTAGGACTTCACCGATTTAAATCAAAATAGGACATGGCCAGATTGAACATTCTAATGTGTCTGAAATGACTACCTTTAACAAGTAGTGGCTACTGAGTTCTTTGACCTTCGAAATCAGCAGAGGCTTATATTGTGGCTAGAGTCTGCCTGAGTCTACAGAGTGTTAACAGGTTTAGGCTATGTAGCTCAACTTTATAAAGTACAAGTGAGCAAGTGGCCAGTTGGAGCATTAGGAACACTTCTCACTGGTGGGCTTGCGCTCAGAAACACAGTTTTAAGCAGGAAAGGGATTCATATTAGCATTCATGATGAACATTTTAGAGCATTCAAATGGAAGAAGCAGAAATCTGATCTAAAGTGAGAAAATGTGTCCTTTCCTAAGGTCAAAAAAACTCCCTTTGGGAATTTAAATTAGGGAGACACTACCACTTTTTCTGGGACTTGGTCCCACATAAAATAAGATATTTGCTAAAACCAAGAAAGGGACCTATTACAATCTTTTACGCATATGCTGTTGGGAGGCATCTAAGCCTGGAATATGAAGTATAGGGCTGAAGTAAGTATCACCTGATCTATAGAGGTTGAGATTTTTGCAGTTCTGAGCATCCCTAGAAGAAATCTAACAGATTGTTCCACACCCTATCCTATTTCTTAGCTACTGCTAGATGACCCATAATGAGGGGAGGGGAGTTAAGTCCTCCTTAAAGAGGAATATAAGTGATAGAGAATGTGCCACAGGAATCACAAAGATGAACCAATAACAAAGGAATTAAAAATGAAAGTAATAAAAGTTATTTTAAAGAAGCACATGGCATAGGTTAGTGTTTTTCACTGGACTTCTGTTCTTGCAACTATGAAAATACTGGTTTTGCTGAAATGGGAACTAATCATAGCCAACGTATCAATTTCATGGAGAAGCTAAAACCAAAGTATTTCTACCATTTCTACCATTTTTTAATCTATCTATCCTCCAGATACCTCTAAATACATGCTCCTTGGCTGACATCTGTAGTGATTTTAGATAATATTATGTTCTAAACCCTGATTATATTATTTTGCTAAAATAATGCTAAGGGACCTACAGATTTCTGTGCTTTCTCAGTCATATGGGTAAATAAGTAGGATTGCTATGATCCAGTGTGTCCTACTGATTCCCAGGCTCCTTTAAAAGACCCAGTGGAAGACACTGTCTTAAAAGACACTGTCGATTATAGCTGCTGAAGGAAAACTCATTGACTTAAAACCCCAACTCAACTGAAAATCAGCAAAATAAAACATGATGGAGAGCTAAACTTTATATTTTAATTCTTTGGAAATTTAATTTAGAAACAAATTTATTCTGGGCACTTACTTCTCCTCAGCAATTTAATAATTAGAGGTTGTTCTGATTGTGAAAATTTGGGTCATGTTTCTACTGCTGCTGGCATTGCGTTATCTGGAACACTTTCTATTATAATTTGACTGAACATATAACTCACTGAATTATATAAATGAATACAAACTGAGATGGTGAATAGAACAGAGAATACATTTATAATACATCATAGTAGACAGATTATTGAATGTAGTCTTCTTTTCACCTATTACAGATCATTCTGAGGCAAAATATGAATTGCCAACCATGGTTCAAAGAGAATAACAAGGAGTGGTGGATGGTAACAGGGTATGATATCACAAAGATAGTAACAAGACTGGCCTTACAAACTACAGTTCTTTTCTGCACACTAAGTTTTCCATAAGCTTGACTGACAAGCCAAAGTGTCAAGAAATGGAAAGCAGTGGAGTACAAGAGAATCATTTTCTGACACTGATTACATTTCAGCTTCAAACCCTAACATGGGAACTCTCACCCTTTTCAATTTCCTCACTACTCCCAAAGGAAGATGGAATGACAGATATTGGTGACAGCCTGCGCCTTCTTGAGGACAGTTAATGGAATAAAAAAATCTTTTTGTGACCTTCCTTCTTTATAAAACTCCATCTTCCTTTGGCTAATGTGACTTCACTCTCCCCAAATATATCTATCTCTGGGCAATTCTTCACAGTATCTTTCACCAGCTCTACTCCCTTCACACATTCCTTTACTATGCTCTCCAGGGTACCATCTTTGGTGCTTTCAGAGCAACCTTTCTAAAATGCAAATAGAGACATGTCACTCTTCCACTTAACTTAATCTTTCAATGGATTCCTTTAGATTTCAGAGTAAAATCTAAAACTTTTTAGCTTAATCTATGAAGCTCTTTATGATACGATTCCTGATGGCCTCTTTTAAATAAATGAGTAGAGATCATCAAATTTATCAAATCATCAAATTTACAGATTTGAAATGCCACTTTGATAGCAATGTAGATGAATATATATATACATGTATCACCAGTAAATATTTGTGAAAGAAGGAAGGAAGGAATGAGGATATGAGATCCTGACTGAGGATGTAACAGAGAAGGTGAGAGGGAAGAGTGACTCAGAGATAATTAGTTGGTAAATCTGCAGCAAGGGTAAAATAATTAATTAGAGGTAGGAGATTAGGGGGGAGGTAATATATACATTTTTTTGTTTAGTTGATGGTGTCATTTTTAAAAAGAGAATCACAAGGAAGAACAATTTGAAGGAAAAATTTGTAAGTTCAAATTTAGAAATAATGGTCTCAAACTTCCAACCAGAACCCAATATTAATTCTTTGCTCCATCCATTTGAAATAATTTACCTCAATGCAATATTTTAATATTTTCTCTGTATTTCATTCCTACTCTGATATCCTTGAGTATATACATCCCTCTTTTGCTCCTGACATCTTTTTAGTCTTTAAAATTCATTTTGAGCCTCCTATCCTTTCTGAAGCTTGTTATGCTCCTTCTCTCCATCCACTAATTATAAATTATATCCACAAATTTAAGCATCTACCATCCATTAACTTATTTGCTATTTATTTAAACATCTAATTAATAATGTATTAAATATTTAGTAAGTACCTATTACATGTTATGCGCTGACCCTGCTTTTCCACTCTATTTCTAAAATAATATTTGACATATTACACTGTAGTACTTGATTTAAAATATATCTGTTCCATACAGTTTATGCTCTTTGAATGTAGATATACTCGCTCATTTGATTTAATCTTCCTAGCACCAGCCTATTATTAGGCACATGGAGATTGCTTAGCAAATGATTGTGATAGAATAAATCCAAGAAATCTACTGATAGTTAGATGTTAAACTCTGGACAATGGTGCCTTTGTAAATCTGATCTCTATAGATTCTACTCTGAGAAAGACAAGAAAACAGAACACCAAATGCCAAGAATCAAATTTTGCACCAAGTTGAATGAAGTAGACATTAGTGGGACCGATAAGCTAGCAAGCCTTAAAAGAATCCGAAGAGAAGCAGTTGCAACAGGGCACCTCTCAAGTCAAATTCATAAATGTTAAATGATTACCTAGAGGGTCTTTTAGGTATCATTAAGAATGAAGTTCTCTGAACAAGGGCTGGATTCATAAAAGAGTAGAACTCAATGAAATACTGTTAGTATTATCATTAGTAAGTCTTTATTGAATTGTGAATGAATCTTCCATTATCTCAAAACATATTGCAACTTTATTATAACTGCAATTCCATAACTTTCTCTGGCTGTTAAATATTACTGTGTCTTAAAAATTCTTACAGGACTATTATTTCAAAATCAAGTTATTATTTTCCCCATATTTTCCAGATAACATAATAAATAACATAAAAACTTCTATTTGACTTGATTGCTACACTTAATAAGTTGTCCAAGTTTTTTCAACAAAGATCAAGATCTTTTTGTTATTACTTATTCCTAAATTTGTTTAAACTGACTTTAAATTTTATATTTTCATAGATCAATGTGTACTTTTTTGTTAACACTTCAAACAAATATTCTTAAAGTCTGGTTTGTTTTTACATATGTTTACTGGAGAACAGATTAAACATTCTGTATTTGAGGTCAGAATGCCAAACACATTGTATTATAACATAAAGTAGTGAAATTTACCTTTAGATGGAAGTTTAAATTATATGTGTAAGTCAATAAAAATGTACAAACATGTTCAAATGCCATAGGATTTTCACTAACCTCGTTCTCACTTATTGATCACTTAAGGAATTTAAGGGCTAGAGATAAATGAGGAAAATTTATAGACTATGACTGACTGGTTATGAGAGGTCAAGAAAGGTTTCTAACCTAGTTAACTAGACAAGTACAGTAACTATGAACAAATAGGAAAATCAAAATGAGGAAGAAACAAATTTATTTAAAGTGAAAGAATTTAGCTTTAAAGATATTGAATTAGATATTATAGTGGGATATCAAAATGACAAAAAACATTTATACATTACTTGGAGATGTGAGGGAAGAATTCAAGAAGGATATAATGACTAATAAAGAACATTTGAGGGGCGCCTTGGTGGCTCAGTGGGTTAAGCCGCTGCCTTCGGCTCAGGTCATGATCTCAGGGTCCTGGGATTGAGTCCCGCGTCGGGCTCTCTGCTCGGCAGGGAGCCTGCTTCCCTCTCTCTCTCTCTCTCTCTGCCTGCCTCTCCGTCTACTTGTGATCTCTCTCTGTCAAATAAATAAATAAAATCTTTAAAAAAAAAAAAAGAACATGTGAGAGTCCTCTATATAAGACAAAGATATAAGGCATGATAAAGAACTCAGAGAGTAGAAATTTAGAATAAGAAAACAGAAGCAATCAATGGAGCAAGTAAAGAAGCAGCAGCAATAAGAAACAGTGAAGAAATGGAATGTGGATAAAACAACACTGGGATAAAGTGGAGTTCAGTTAGCTGGATCCAGAGTTAGATGCCATCCAGCACTTGAACAACACTGGAAGTTTTCAGCATAGTCTGGGGCATGGTTGTTCTGGAACATACCACCTTCATCTCTAGAGTCAAAATCACAATATAGAGCCAACCCCTTTTGCTTGATGGCAAAAGGGACACCAAAGTACTACTCACTCCAAAACACTACATCCACATACACTGGGATAAAGTGGAGTTCAGTTAGCTGGATCCAGAGTTAGATGCCATCCAGCACTTGAACAACACTGGAAGTTTTCAGCATAGTCTGGGGCATGGTTGTTCTGGAATATACCACCTTCATCTCTAGAGTCAAAATCACAATATAGAGGCAACCCCTTTTGCTTGATGGCAAAAGGGACACCAAAGTACTACTCACTCCAAAACACTACATCCACACTCATTGTAAAGAGTTTTTCTCCCACAGAGGCCTTCTAGTAACTGTCTTCTTCAAAAAGCATGAATTCTTCCGATTGCCAAAATACACCTTCCATCAAACTCCAAATAGGAACCATCTTGCTTAAATTTCTCTCCCTTTAAAGTAGGAGAAGGAGGGGTGTATTAATCAGAATAGGCTGTCTGCTTTAACAACCCCCAGATCTACCTGGATTAAGAAAATAGATGTTTGTTTATTTTTCTCTCACAAAGTCTTTTATAGTTTGGGTGACTCTCCAGGACAGGTGTCTTTTCTGCAGTCCCTCAGCATTCCAAGAAACTTTGATCTTATGATATTACTATATCAACATGTGGTCTACACACTCAGCACTGGAAAAATAAGAAGCTGGGAGTCTTCACAAAGAGTGTGGCAGTTTTATCTTGAATCAACATGACCAATCTGAAACTGTGTTTCTCAGAATCCTTTTCCCCTTTAAGTTTCCCAGCGAGAGGTGGCCAATATAAGAATACCCCAAGACTAGGAAGGTAAAAATGAAATGGTATTGGGTATACTCTAAAAGTCAGCATGACTGGAGATAGAGACAGATGCAGAGCTATCAGCAGATTCCACCTTGTCTTCGCTTTCCCCACACTAAAATAAATGCAGAGGTGCAGAAGATCTTAGCTTCTTACTCACCCTCACTCCATGGTTTTACTACCAGCATTTCTAATCAGCAGTAATACCCAGCCCACTACCAGTCACAGAGGCAAAAACCTTCCATAGACTTCTTTCTGCAGCTGTCTTTCTTTCACCGTTTGACACTGGCAGGTGGACATACCTGGCTTTATGTATTCCCTGACAAGCACTAATTTATCCATCTGTGCTGGTGCTTCAAAACTACTGGTTTGTGATTTGTTTTCATTGATCTCCAAATTACCCTTTATACTCTTATTTCTCCATCTACTACATCTGTGTAAATTCTTATCCAATAATTAATCCCTTGTTCCATAATACTTACAGTGGTTCTACTTTCTTGACTGACACTAATTGTCAACATTATTGGGACCAAGAGTGGCTCCAGGGGAACAGAAGTTTAAGAATGGGAACAAAGAGTGAGTTTTTTGACTAAATAGTAATGAAGGCATTAATGAAACTATTGACAGTGATAAAGAAAACTCTGGTATTCTGCAACATGCAGTGGCAAAAATATCACTTAAATTAATATCTGTACTGAAAGGCCTATAGCAGGAAAAGTTTTGGGTGATCAAGTATTTGCTCTTTTAGAAAAATTTAATACAAATAAAAGTAAAATGAACTCGTTGTTTGTTCTAAGTGCACTAGAAAACTTGATGAAAAAAATGAGGGGCTTAGGATATCAATTTATGTCACAAAAACAGGTAAAAACAAACAGTTTCTATCTGCCCCCCCAAAGTCACCCTTATTTCTTTAATTGCATATTAAGATTTTTGAAAACAAAACCCAAAATCTAATCCACTAGGTGTCTGAATTATAGCCTCAATTAATCCCCAACCTTACAGTAAAGGCATTAATTGAGAAAGAGTAAGATGCTTAAAAAATATGATGGGCAGATTCTGAAGTCCAGAACGCTGACTCCCTAGATTGTGCCGATCTTCCTATGTATCTTCTATTCTCACCTTGTCCAAATATGGAAATGGCATCCCTTGAGGTAGTGATTGTGCAGGGATTTACTCAATCAAGACCAACTCTCCCTGCTCCCAGTCCTACAACCAGACTTAAGTCCTGCCAGGCCCCAAGTGCTCAGGTTCAAAATAAGTAGCATATGCACACAAAGATTTGCAATATTTTTGTCATTTTTTAAAAATCAACAGAAACCTGAGTAAATATGGTTTATTAGAGTGTTGAGCTGTGGTAGAGGGAATGTTTTGTTTGACTGGCTTGAATTTGTTGATATGGCAAGTGACAAATGAAGCTCTCTTAACTTAAAAAGGGAAGATAAGCAAGACTATTGTAACAGGCAGCAGAGCCAAAGCAATAATTGAAATGGTTTCAGTAGGGATCTCTGGCATTTGACAATTTAGTATGATATACTAAAATGGAAAAACTACTGAAGTCTTATTTAATTTATAGAAGCAGAAATTACCTAGGAATGGAGAAAATGTGTCTGACTTGAATCATAATAATAGTCACAGCTGGACTTCTGTTTGCTGAGGTGTTTTTGATTACTGATATAATGTCCTTGCTAATAATCAGTCTATTTTATTTCTTTATGATTCATTCTTAAAAAATTGTATGTTTCTATACATAGGTATAGGTATACCAGCTTTCTTTTCATTTCCATTTGCATAGAACATATTTTTCTATCCCTTCACTTTACGCCTGCATGTGTCCTTAGATGTGAAGTGTCTTGTAGGCAGCACATAGATAAGTTTTCTGTTTTTAATCCATATGGTCACCTTATGTCTTTTGATCAGAAAATTTAGTCCATTTACATTTAAAGGAATTACTGATCAGTTTGTAATTAATATCACTTTGTTTATTGTTTTCTAGCTATTTTTGTAGTTCTTCTCTGTTCTTTTCTCTCTTGATCTTTTCCCTGTGCTTCGGTGATTTTATTTAGTGTTATGTTTAGGTTCCTTTTTCACTGTGTTCTGTGTATCTACTATTGATATTTGCTTTGTGGTTACCATGAGACTCACATATAACATCCTCTATATCTAACAATTTCTTTTAAGTTAATAGAATCTTAAGTTTAAACATTCTAAAAAGTTCTAGGTCTTTATTTCCCACATATGTTCTTGTTTTTATATCATATTTCATATCTTTATATTTTCCAAATCCCTTAACTAATTATAGTTAACTTTATTACTTTTGTCTTCTAACCTTCATATTAGCTTTATAAATGGTTAATCCCTTACCTTCATTATCATTTGCATTAACCAGTGAGGTTTTTACTTTCCTGTATTTTCTTGTTACTATTTGTACCTTTTTTTTTTTCCAGTTTAAATAAATCTCTTTTAACATTTCTTATAGGGCTAGTTTAGTGGTGACAAATTCCTTTAACTTTTGCTTCTCTAGAAAATTATTTATCTCTCCTTGAATTCTGAATGATAACCTTGCCAGGTAGAGTACTCCTGGTTGGAAATTTTTCCTTTCAGCACATTGAATCTATCAAGCCAATTTCTTCAGCCCTGCAAAATTTCTGCTGAAAAATTGTCTTATAGTCTTATGGGGCTCCCTTGTATTTATTAAGTTGTTTTTCTCTTGCTGCTTTTAAGATTCTTTTTTTGTCTTTAACTTATGACATTTTAATTATAATATGTCATGGTGTGGGTCTCTTTGGGTTCATCTTATTTGGAACTCTCTGGGCTTCTGGAACCTAGATATCTGTTTCCTTCCCCAGGTTAGGAAAGTCTTCAGTCATTATTTCTTAAATAATTTTTCTGCCACTTTCTTTCTCTTTTCCTTCTGGGACCCATATAATGTGGGTCTTATTCTGCTTGATGGCCCACATGTTCCTCAAGCTGTTTTCACTTTTAAAATTCTTTTTTCTTTTTGTTGCTCTGTTTGAGTGCATCCCACTGCCCGGTCTTTCAGGTTGCTGATTCATGCTACTTCATCTAGTCTGCTGTTGATCCCCTCCAGTGTTCAGTTTGTGACTTCTGTTTGGTATGTTTTTTATATTTTCTATCTCTTTGTTGAAGTTCTCACTGTGTTCATCCATTCTTCTCCTGAGGTCAGTGTGCATCTTTATGACCACCACTTTGAATTCTTTATTGGGTAAATTATTTATCTTCATTTATTAAGGTCCTTTATTGAGGTTTTGTCTTCTTTCATCTGGAACATATTTCTCTGTCTCCTCATTTTCCTTAATTCTCTGTGTTTGCTTCCATGTATTAGGTGAAACAGTTACCTTTCCCAATCTTGAAGAGGTGTCCTTGTGTAAAAAATGAACCTTATCTTTCAACTTTGAGCTAGGTTTTAGTTGTTTTTCAGACCGTTGTTATTATCTGAATAGTCTGATTTGTTCTTGACAGGTCCCAGTTGTTTGGGATTTGCCAAGTCTTGTCAGTGCTCCAAAGGGAGAGATTCCAGATAGTGTCGAGTTTCAGGTTAACTGTAAGACAGATCTTCAGGCAACACTTTTAAGGTATGTAGTACCTACACTCTTATAGGTCCACAATTATAAACTCTGCTGAATTCCAGATTTAATGGAGATTTAGTGGTATCCACTGGGTTAGAGTTGTCAAAATTGTGGCTTAAAATGTGTGTATAAGTTCCTTTAAAGAAGGTATAAGGGTGAGGGGTGGGAGGCTAAGGGAGGGCACTAATATGGTATCCCCCTGCCCATATTCCCTAGGGGGTTCTGTAGCCTCTGTATACATGGCAACCTTGAAGGCTGCTCCACAGGCTGAAGCTCTAGAACAAGAAAACAGGGGTTTGTTTTTGCTTGAAGACTGGAGGTTTGTTTCAGTCTATAGTTTGTGGAGTGCTCTGGGTGTGGTAGCCTGCCCAGGACTGTCTCTCAGATTGTTTCAGACCTGTGAGGCCCAGAATACAATCCCCACTGGCACTAGAGTTAGGCACTCAAAGGACATCCACTGTGTAGGCTATGTTGTGGCAGAGTAGGCTGTACCTGTAGCAGAGGTGGATGGGGTGCTTGGTTGGCCCAGCTGAAGTGAAGCAAGCTGCAGCTGCAGTATAGAGGGATGGGGTACTTGACCAGCCTGGTTGTGGTGGGGTGAATGACACAATTATTGAGCAATCCAAAAGACTGCAAGCTTTGAGTAGGGTTCAAACAAGAAAAGATATGTACAAAAAAAAAAAATCCAAGATTCCTTGTAAGTTATTCTGCTAGTTAGACCACATAATATACCAGATCCAATGGTTGTTGAAGTGTTTGTGGCAGTAGGAATGCTGAATGAAACCACTATAAAGCCAATAAAGATAAAAAAAAAAAAAGTACCCAACTTTAAGATTTTGGAGCTATGTTGTGTCATACTTTGCAGATGCTACTCTCTTTTTGAAAAATAGCTTCTGAGTTTTTTTTTTGGTTCCTAATAGAGAATATATACTTAACAACAGGCCACCAGATTATCTTGAAAATGAAATGACCATCTATCAAGAACTGATTGTTGACTTACCACCAAGTTATGGGAGTGGCCCTGAGGGCAGTCATTAAGGAAAAGCCCTAGCAGGGGTTTCAGAATTTTACAATTCTGAGCAAGGAATCTGATGTTTTCTTTATCTCTTTTGCTTAGAATGAGAGATGTCGATGGGTATGGATCTATGCTAATTCTTAGACAAGGACTGATTGTTTGCTAAGGTTTGGTGGAAACATGATTGGATTTGGTAAAAAGAAGTTCTGGGGAAGAAGCATGTAAATGGACCTCTGAAAATAAGCCAGAGTATGAAGATATTTGTGTATCATGTCAGTGCCAACTAAAGAGGGACTCTAGCAGAAGAAATTTTAATAATCAGATGTATAAGAGTACTCATTCTATATATGTCAGCCAGCCTCTTTCCTTAGCCATTCCTGGCTTTGCTCCACTGGTTCATGAATAAAATGGTCACGGGGTAAAGACTAAAGTTTACTTATGAACTTAGCAACATGAACCTCTACTTACAAAGGCCACTCTATCAAAAGCCATTGATGAGTACTGAACCTGAAAATAGCAGAGATTAACAATGAGATCCAACAGGGTATACTATTCTCCAGGAGAACAAGCCACCTCATGGTAGGTTGATTATTTTGAACCATTTCCTTCATGGAAGAGGCAGGAATCTTCTCTCACCTTAGAAGACAATTATTCTAGATACAAATTTGCCATCCTCGACCAGAAGGATTCAGCCAAAACCACCATCTGTGAACTTATAGAATGACTTATCTATCAGCATGGTATTCCACACAGCATTGCTTCCATCCAAGAAACATATTTTACACTAACTAAAAAGCAACAACGGGTTTTTGCTCATTGAATTCCCTGATCTTGTTTCCTGAAATCAGTGGGAAGACTTGGACACAGTGTCAACTGGATGGTAACACTTTGTAGGGTTGGAGTAATGTCTTTCAGCATACAGTATATGCTCTGAATCAGTGACCAATTTGTGATGCTGGGTTTTTTCCCTCCATAGCCAAGTTCATTGGTTGCAGATGCAAGGAATGGAAGATGGAATAGCTCCTCTCCCTATTACTCCTCGTGATCCATTAGCAAAATTTTTGTTTCTTTCACCTACAGATTTGAGAACTACTAGTTTAGAGATCTCCATTCCAAAGAAAGGAATGCTTCTAACGGAGGATGCAGCAACAGTTCAAAAAAACTGAAGGTAAAACTGCCACCTGGCCACTCCTCATGACAATGAATCAGCAAAAAAGGAAGTAACTCTAGTTAGTAGTGGGTATAACGTTTTATTCTGACTACCAAGAGAAAATTGTGTCGTTAGCAGAATTCTAATATAGCTCCTAAATTCCCACTCACTACTGCACATGCTATTATAACTCCCTCCCCTTGAATGTGGGCAAAACCTACAAATATGATTAGATAGGCACTCCCTTGATTAGGTTACATTATATAAAACTCAGCTGCAGCAGACTGGAGTAAGATTCTCTTGATGGAGCTGAAGAAAAACCTGTCACATTGTTATATAACAGCCTCATGCCTAGGACCTAAGAGCAGTTGTAGACTGACAGTGATCCTCTCCCCTCCTCAGTCAATAAATGGGACATTGGTCCTAAAACCATAGGAACTGAATTCGGCCAATAGTCTGAATGAACTAAGAAGAGAACCCTGAATTCAGATAAGATCACAGTCTCAGTGACAATTTGGTTTCACCTGGTGAGACTATGGGCAGACTACCAGCTAACTGGTACCTAAAGTACTAACCCACAGAAACTGAGAGATAATGAATGGATATTGTTCTAAATTGCTCATTTATGGTTCAGTTGGTATGCAGCAATAAGAATACTAATACAATTGTGTTGGTTCTACACAACAAGGTAGGGAGGCAAGTGTTTATAACACAAGAGATCCTCTAGGATACCGCTCAGGACTCACATATTCTTAATAAAAAATTTATGGAACGGGGGAGAGTCAAGATGGTGGAGAAGTAGCAGGCTGAGACTACTTCAGGTAGCAGGAGATCAGCTAGATAGCTTATCTAAAGATTGCAAACACCTACAAATCCAACAGGAGATTGAAGAGAAGAAGAACAGCAATTCTAGAAACAGAAAATCAACCACTTTCTGAAAGGTAGGACTGGAGGAGAAGTGAATCCAAAGCAATGGGAAGATAGACTGCGGGGGGAGGGGCCGGCTCCCGGCAAGCAGCGGAGCAACGGAGTACAAAATCAGGACTTTTAAAAGTCTGTTCCGCTGAGGGACATCACTCCAGAGGATAAACCGGGGTGAAGCCCACGCTGGGTCAGCGTGGCCTCAGGTCCCACAGGGTCACAGAAGGATCAGGGGTGGCTGAGTGTCGCAGAGTATACAGATATTAGAGCGGGGAAGCCGGCTACAGAGACAGAGCCGAGGAGTGAGCGGACCTTGAACCTGTTGCAGGCTCGGTGAGCTCGGTGCGCGGCCAGAGAGGTCAGGCAGACGGGAGTAAATGGGTGCTGTTCTCTGAGGGCACACTGAGGAGTGGGGTCCCGAACTCTCGGCTCCTCCAGGCTGGAGGTTGGAAGGCTGCTATCTTCATGCCCGTCCTCCGGAACTCTACGGAAAGCGCTCAGGGAACAAAAGCTCCTGAAAGCAAACCTGATCAGATTACTCAGCCCAGCCCCTGGTAAGGGTGGTGCAATTCCGCCTGGGGCAAAGAAACTTGAGAATCACCACAACAGGCCCCTCCCCCAGAAGATCAACAAAAAATCCAGCCAGGACCAAGTTCACCTAGCAAGGAGTGCAGTTTCAATACCAACGAGAGCAGCGGAATTCCAGAGGAGGACAAAGCAAAGCACGGAACTCATGGCTTTCTCCCCATGATTCTTTAGTCTTGCAGTTAATTTAATTTTTTTTTCTTTTCCAATTTTTTTTTCCTCTCTTCTTCTGCTAAATTTTTTTAACTTTTACCCTTTTCTTTTTTAACATTTTAACTAGTTTAATATATATATATATATATATATATATATATATATTCTTTTCTTATTTATATCTTTTCTTTATTCGTTTTCTTTTTTTAATTGTTTCTTTTTTTTTTTCTTTCTGAACCTCTTTTTATCCCCTTTCTCCCCCCTCACGATTTAAGATCTCTTCTGATTTGCTTAAAGCATATTTTCCTGGGGTCTTTGCCACCCTTTTAGTATTTTACTTGCTTTTTCATATACTCTTATCTGGACAAAATGACAAGGCGGAAAAATTCACCACAAAAAAAAAAGAACAAGAGGCAGTACCGAAGGCTAGGGACCTAATCAATATGGACATTGGTAATATGTCAGATCTAGAGTTCAGAATGATGATTCTCAAGGTTCTAGCCGGGCTTGAAAAAGGCATGGAAGATATTAAAGCAACCCTCTCGGGAGATATAAAAGCCCTTTCTGGAGAAATAAAAGAACTAAAATCTAACCAAGTTGAAATCAAAAAAGCTATTAATGAGGTGCAATCAAAAATGGAGGCTCTCACTGCTAGGATAAATGAGGCAGAAGAAAGAATTAGCGATATAGGAGACCAAATGACAGAGAATAAAGAAGCTGAGCAAAAGAGGGACAAACAGCTACTAGACCACGAGGGGAGAATTCGAAAAATAAGTAACACCATAAGACAAAACAACATTAGAATAATAGGGATTCCAGAAGAAGAAGAAAGAGAGAGGGGGAGCAGAAGGTATATTGGAGAGAATTATTGGAGAGAATTTCCCCAATATGGCAAAGGGAACAAGCATCAAAATCCAGGAGGTTCAGAGAACCCCCATTAAAAATCAATAAGAATAGGACCACACCCCATCACCTAATAGTAAAATTTACAAGCCTTAGTGACAAAGAGAAAATCCTGAAAGCAGCCCGGGAAAAGAAGTCTGTAACTTACAATGGTAAAAATATTAGATTGGCAGCAGACTTATCCACAGAGACCTGGCAGGCCAGAAAGACCTGGCATGATATATTCAGAGCACTAAACAAGAAAAACATGTAGCCAAGAATACTATATCCAGCTAGGCTATCATTGAAAATAGAAGGAGAGATTAAAAGCTTCCAGGATAAACAAAAACTGAAAGAATTTGCAAACACCAAACCAGATCTACAGGAAATATTGAAAGGGGTCCTCTAAGCAAAGAGAGAGCCTAAAAGTAGTAGATCAGAAAAGAACAAAGAAAATATACAGTAACAGACACTTACAAGAAATACAATGGCACTGGAGGAGGAGTCAAGATGGCAGAGAAGTAGCAGGCTGAGACTACTTCAGGTAGTGGGAGATCTGCTAGATAGCTTATCTAAAGATTACAAACACCTACAAATCCAACGGGAGATCGAAGAGAAGAAGAACAGCAACTCTAGAAACAGAAAATCAACAACTTTCTGAAAGGTAGGACTGGCGGAGAAGTGAATCCAAAGCGACGGGAATATAGACCGCAGGGGGAGGGGCCGGCTCCGGGCAAGCGGTGGAGCAACAGAGCACAAAATCGGGACTTTTAAAAGTCTGCTCCGCTGAGGGAAATCGCTCCAGAGGCTTAACCGGGGTGAAGCCCGCGCGGGGTCAGCGTAGCCTCAGGTCCCGCAGGGTCACAGAAGGATTGGGGTGTCTGAGTGTCGCAGAGCTCACAGGTATTAGAACGAGGAAGCCGGCTACAGAGACAGAGCCGAGGAGCGACTCTCAGCTCGAGGTTACCTTGAACCGGTCGCAGGCTCGGTCAGTACGGAGCGCGGCCGGAGGCCAGGGTGGCAGGAGTAATTGGGCGCTGTTCTCTGGGGGCGCACTGAGGAGTGGGGCCCCGGGCTCTCGGTTCCTCCAGGCCGGACACCGGGAGGCCGCCATCTTCATTCCCGCCCTCCAGAACTCTACGGAAAGCACTCAGGGAACAAAAGCTCCCAAAAGCAAACCCGAGCCGGATTACTCAGCCCGGCCCCGGGTAAGGGTGGTGCAACTCCGCCTGGGGCAAAGACACTTGAGAATCACTACAACAGGCCCCTCCCCTAGAAGATCAGCAAGAAACCCAGCCAGGACCAAGTTCACCTACCAAGGAGTGCAGTTTCAATACCAAGGAGAGCAGCGGAATTCCAGAGGAGGAGAAAGCAAAGCACGGAACTCATGGCTTTCTCCCCATGATTCTTTAGCATTGCAGTTAATTTAACTTTTTTTTCTTTTTCAATTTTTTTTCTCTTCTTCTGCTAAATTTTTTTAAATTTTACCCTTTTCTTTTTTAACATTTTTTAACTAGTTTATCTAATATATATATATATTTTTTTTTCCTTTCTATACTTTTTCTTTATTGGTTTTCTTTTTTTAATTTTTTTTTCTTTCTTCCTGAACCTCTTTTTATCCCCTTTCTCCCCCCTCATGATATGGGATCTCTTCTGATTTGGCTAAAGCATATTTTCCTGGGGTTGTTGCCACCCTTTTAGTATTTTACTTGCAACTTCATATACTCTTATCTGGACAAAATGACAAGGCGGAAAAATTCACCACAAAAAAAAGAAGAAGAGGCAGTACCAAAGGCTAGGGACTTAATCAATACAGACATTGGTAATATGTCAGATCCAGAGTTCAGAATGACGATTCTCAAGGTTCTAGCCGGGCTCGAAAAAGGCATGGAAGATATTAGAGAAACCCTCTCGGGAGATATAAAAGCCCTTTCTGGAGAAATAAAAGAACTAAAATCTAACCAAGTTGAAATCAAAAAAGCTATTAATGAGGTGCAATCAAAAATGGAGGCTCTCACTGCTAGGATAAATGAGGCAGAAGAAAGAATTAGCGTTATAGAAGACCAAATGACAGAGAATAAAGAAGCTGAGCAAAAGAGGGACAAACAGCTACAGGATCATGAGGGGAGAATTCAAGAGATAAGTGACACCATAAGACGAAACAACATTAGAATAATTGGGATTCCAGAAGAAGAGGAAACAAAGAGGGGAGCAGAAGGTATATTGGAGAGAATTATTGGAAAGAATTTCCCCAATATGGCAAATGGAACAAGCATCAAAATCCCGGAGGTTCAGGGAACCCCCCTCAAGATCAATAAGAATAGGTCCACACCCCGTCACCTAATAGTAAAATTGACAAGTCTTAGTGACAAAGAGAAGATCCTGAAAGCAGCTCGGGAAAAGAAGTCTGTAACGTACAATGGTAAAAATATTCGAGTGGCACAGACTTATCCACAGAGACCTGGCAGGCCAGAACGAGCTGGCATGATATATTCAGAGTACTAAAATGAGAAAAACATGCAGCCAAGAATACTATATCCAGCTAGGCTAACATTGAAAATAGAAGGAGGGATTAATAGCTTCCAGGACAAACAAAAACTGAAAGAATTTGCAAACACCAAGCCAGCTCTACAGGATATATTGAAAGGGGTCCTCTAAGCAAAGAGAGACCCTAAAAGAAGTAGATCAGAAAGAAACAGAGACAATATACAATAACAGACACCTTACAGGCAATATAATGGCACTAAATTCATATCTCTCAATACTTACCCTGAATGTTAATGGGCTAAATGCCCCAATCAAAAGACACAGGGTATCAGAATGGATAAAAAAACAAAACCCATCTATATGTTGCCTACAAGAAACTCATCTTAAACCCGAAGACACCTCCAGATTTAAAGTGAGGGGATGGAAAAAAATTTACCATTCTAATGGACATCAGAAGAAAGCAGGAGTGGCAATCCTTATATCAGATCAATTAGATTTTAAGCCAAAGACTATAATAAGAGATGAGGAAGGACACTATATCATACACAAAGGAACTATCCAACAAGAAGATCTAACAATTTTATATATCTATGCCCCTAACGTGGGAGCAGCCAACTATATAAATCAATTAATAACAAAATCAAAGAAACATATCGACAATAATACAATAATAGTAGGGGACTTTAACACTCCCCTCACTGAAATGGACAGATCATCCAAGCAAAAGATCAACAAGGAAATAAAGGCCTTAAATGACACACTGGACCAAATGGACATCACAGATATATTCAGAACTTTTCATCCCAAAGCAAGAGAATACACATTCTTCTCTAGTGCACATGGAACATTCTCCAGAATAGGTCACATTCTTGGTCCTAAATCAGGTCTCAACCATTATCAAAAGACTGGAATCATTCCCTGCATATTTTCAGACCACAATGCCCTGAAGCTAGAACTCAATCACAAGAGGAAATTTGGAAAGAACCCAAAATCATGGAGACTAAACAGCATCCTTCTAAAGAATGAATGGGTCAACCAGGAAATTAAAGAAGAATTGAAAAAATTCATGGAAACAAATGATAATGAAAACACAACGGTTCAGAATCTGTGGGACACAACAAAGGCAGTCCTGAGAGGAAAATATATAGCGGTACAAGCCTTTCTCAAGAAACAAGAAAGGTCTCAGGTACACAACCTAACCCTACACCTAAAGGAGCTGGAGAAAGAACAAGAAAGAAACCCTAAACCCAGCAGGAGAAGAGAAATCATAAAGATCAGAACAGAAATCAATGAAATAGAAACCAAAAAAACAATAGAACAAATCAACGAAACTAGGAGCTGGTTCTTTGAAAGAATTAATAAGATCGATAAACCCCTGGCCAGACTTATCAAAAAGAAAAGAGAGAGGACCCAAATAAATAAAATCATGAATGAAAGAGGAGAGATCACAACTAACACCAATGAAATACAGACAATCATAAGAACATACTATGAGCAACTCTACACCAACAAATTTGACAATCTGGAAGAAATGGATGCATTCCTAGAGACATATAAACTACCACAACTGAACCAGGAAGAAATAGAAAGCCTGAACAGACCCATAAGCAGTAAGGAGATTGAAACAGTCATCAAAAATCTCCAAACAAATAAAAGCCCAGGGCCAGATGGCTTCCCGGGGGAATTCTACCATACACTTAAAGAAGAACTAATTCCTATTCTCCTGAAACTGTTCCAAAAAATAGAAATAGAAGGAAAACTTCCAAACTCATTTTATGAGGCCAGCATCACCTTGATCCCAAAACCAGACAAGGATCCCAACAAAAAAGAGAACTACAGACCAATATCCTTGATGAACACAGATGCAAAAATTCTCGCCAAAATACTAGCCAATAGGATTCAACAGTACATTAAAAGGATTATTCACCACGACCCAGTGGGATTTATTCCAGGGCTGCAAGGCTGGTTCAACATCCGCAAATCATTCAATGTGATACAACACATTAATAAAAGAAAGAACAAGAACCATATGATACTCTCCATAGATGCTGAAAAAGCATTTGACAAAGTGCAGCATCCCTTCCTGGTCAAAACTCTTCAAAGTGTAGGGATAGAGGGCACATACCTCAATATTATCAAAGCCATCTATGAAAAACCCACCGCAAATATCATTCTCAATGGAGAAAAACTGAAAGCTTTTCCGCTAAGGTCAGGAACACGGCAGGGATGTCCGTTATCACCACTGCTATTCAACATAGTACTAGAAGTCCTAGCCTCAGCAATCAGACAACAAAAGGAAATTAAAGGCATCCAAATCGGCAAAGAAGAAGTCAAACTATCACTCTTTGCAGATGATAGGATACTATATGTGGAAAACCCAAAAGACTCCACTCCAAAACTGCTAGAACTTGTACAGGAATTCAGTAAAGCGTCAGGATATAAAATCAATGCACAGAAATCAGTTGCATTTCTCTACACCAACAACAAGACAGAAGAAAGAGAAATTAAGGAGTCCATCCCATTTACAATTGCACCCAAAACTATAAGATACCTAGGAATAAACCTAACCAAAGAGACTAAGAATCTATACTCAGAAAACTATAAAGTACTCATGAAAGAAATTGAGGAAGACACAAAGAAATGGAAAAATGTTCCATGCTCCTGGATTGGAAGAATAAATATTGTGAAAATGTCTATGCTACCTAAAGCAATCTACACATTTAATGCAATTCCTATCAAAGTACCATCCATTTTTTTCAAAGAACTGGAACAAATAATCCTAAAATTTATATGGAACCAGAAAAGACCTCGAATAGCCAAAAGAATATTGAAAAAGAAAGCCAAAGTTGGTAGCATCACAATTCCGGACTTCAAGCTCTATTATAAAGCTGTCATCATCAAAACAGCATGGTACTGGCACAAAAACAGACACATAGATCAATGGAACAGAATAGAGAGCCCAGAAATAGACCCTCAACTCTATGGTCAACTCATCTTCGACAAAGCAGGAAAGAATGTCCAATGGAAAAAAGACAGCCTCTTCAATAAATGGTGTTGGGAAAATTGGACAGCCACATGCAGAAAAATGAAATTGGATAATTTCCTTAAACCACACACGAAAATAGACTCAAAGTGGATGAAGGACCTCAATGTGAGAAAAGAATCCATCAAAATCCTTGAGGAGAACACAGGCAGCAACCTCTTCGACCTCAGCCGCAGCAACATCTTCCTAGGAACATCGCCAGAAGCAAGGGAAGCGAGGGCAAAAATGAACTATTGGGATTTTATCAAGATCAAAAGCTTTTGCACAGCAAAGAAAACAGTTAACAAAACCAAAAGACAACTGACAGAATGGGAGAAGACATAAGGCAAATGACATATCAGATAAAGGGCTAGTGTCCAAAATCTATAAAGAACTTAGCAAACTCAACACCCAAAGAACAAATAATCCAATCAAGAAATCGGCAAAGGACATGAACAGACATTTCTGCAAAGAAGACATCCAGATGGCCAACAGACACATGAAAAAGTGCTCCATATCACTCGGCATCAGGGAAATACAAATCAAAACCACAATGAGATATCACCTCACAGCAGTCAGAATGGCTAAAATTAACAAGTCAGGAAATGACAGATGCTGGCAAGGATGTGGAGAAAGGGGAACCCTCCTACACTGTTGGAGGGAATGCAAGCTGGTGCAACCACTCTGGAAAACAGCATGGAGGTTCCTCAAAATGTTGAAAATAGAACTACCCTATGACCCAGCAATTGCACTGCTGGGTATTTACCCTAAAGATACAAACGTAGTGATCCGAAGGGGCACGTGCACCCGAATGTTTATAGCAGCAATGTCTACAATAGCCAAACTATGGAAAGAACCTAGATGTCCATCAACAGACGAATGGATAAAGAAGATGTGGTATATATACACAATGGAATACTATGCAGCCATCAAAAGAAATGAAATCTTGCCATTTGTGACGACATGGATGGAACTAGAGGGTATCATGCTTAGCGAAATAAGTCAATCGGAGAAAGACAACTATCATATGATCTCCCTGATATGAGGAAGTGGAGATGCAACATGAGGGGTTAAGTGGGTAGGAGAAGTAAGTGAAACAAGATGGGATTGGGAGGGAGACAAACCATAAGTGACTCTTAATCTCACAAAACAAACTGAGGGTTGCTGGGGGGAAGGGTGTTGGGAGAAGGGGGGTGGGGTATGGACATTGGGGAGGGTATGTGCTATGGTGAGTGCTGTGAAGTGTGTAAACCTGGCGATTCACAGACCTGTACCCCTGGGGATAAAAATATATGTTTATAAAAAATTAAAAAAAAATTATGGAACTCAACAAGAATTAAAAATAACAGTATTGCACAGAGCACTGGGTGTGGTGCATAAACAATGAAGTCTCGGACACTGAAAAGAAATTTAAAAAATAAATATTTAAAAAATATTTTAAAAAAATAAACAAAATAACAGAACTACTAATGACACAGACTCCTTAGCAATTCAGTTTTGGGACACCTCAGCAGTCAAGAAATCATGATCAGCTACACACTTGCTGAGGGCAAGAGGAATATGGAATGAGTATGAGAAAAACAAGTTCTAAATACCAGCTATAAGCACATGACTATTCACATAAATGAAAACTATAGCATTTATGAGTATTTCCTCATTTTTTCATGTATTTGTGTGCATATATGTATGTGTATATATCCATATATATAACAGGTGGATGGATGGATGGATGCATATGCATGCATACATGCACGGATAGTAATCATTTTCTTTATCACTTTCCTCTCTCCTGTTCTACTATTTAACACAATATGTGTTACAGTGATTAGCTAATATGCCATTATTTAAGTTAGGAGATTTAAAAAAGGAATGTAACTCAGCTAGAAAAGGGAAGTATAACACCCAAAGACAAATGAAATGTCTGTAGAATTTTCTGTCTTCTTTTTTGGGGAAGATACAATGTTAGCATGTTTTCAGTTTCATGTAGATGCATCACGGTAAGTGGAATCATGATTTGATTATTAGACATAAATACGGTTCATAGCTGTATGAATAGATACCACACTGACAAGGAGCCACTCTGCAGTTGTTTTCTAATTTATCAAGCTGGCTACTTGGAGCTATGTTTCCACAATCCTCTTCCCTGGTATGGTTTTCATTTTGAGGTAATCCAAAGAAAAAATCAATGTGATTTGGAAATCAGAAGTGAAGCAGCCACCAATACTTTCTGAAGGTCATCCAAACTGAAGGCGATGAGAAACACAAAGATTTCCCAAAAGATTTTAGCTTATCTTGAATCTTCTTGATGTTGAGAGACAGACACAATCATACTCCTATATTCAGCTTGTTCTCACTCTTCCCCACTCTATATTCAGTTCCCCCTCCGAACTGCTAACTCTGCTAATGGACAGGAACGCCTAATTGTCACCAAACAGAGAAACAGCAAACTTCCACAGATCATTCTACCAACTCTCCTTTATGGTCTTACTACTCTAGCAGCTGCACATGTGTACTTAAATCATTAATACAAAATCAAATTTTAAAAAGGAGCCTAGTGGTGGGTTTTAAGGAGGACACATATTGCATGGAGCACTGGGTGTGGTGCATAAACAATGAATTTTGGGGCACTGAAAAAAAATTAATTTAATTTAAAAAAAAAACAAAAAAATAAAAAAATAAAAAGGAATGTCTCACTTATATAGAGGAATGTCCTGGCTGAATCTAAATAACTTCACAAATCCCGTCAAGCTCACTTGTCGATCCACACCAGTGCATCAGAGGGGTAGGGTTAGTGCCTCTTCTCCAGCTTCCCCTACAATTTTGCAAGATCTTATTCCTATCATAAATCCCTACTGCACTGTATTCAGAGTGTTCTGCTTCCCTAATGGAAGCCTAATACAGGAGCTTCTTACATCCGCAGCCATAAAGGGATAGTTCATGGGCCAATGTCCATAGTGCACTTATCTGCAAAGAGGCTGAAAAGGACTAGAGAGCTGACAAGTGAGCAATAGGAATGTCAACTACTTCTTTAAAAAAATTTTTAAATGCTGATTTTGTATTTTAAAGAAAGAAAAATAATAACCATAAGCCAACTTTAAAAAATGCCTGGAATATAAAAGTTGTATCTTCAAATGTCAAGATGCTCCCTTTATCACCCTCCCAATAATCCCACTCTAAGGGAACTCTTTCTTTTGTTCATAAAGTATAGGACAAAAGTTTGGATTGAAGTTACAATATATTCCTCTACAGAGTTCACTTGCTTTTTTTTTTTTTCCTATTCCTCTAACTGGTCAGAGGAGAACACATACTGAAAAGGTGAGTGAGAGGCCATAAAATGCCTTTTAAAAGAACAGGCTCAGCATTCTTGTTAACAATAAAAGAACAAAAGTAAAAACCAGGGCTAGATGGTAAGAAAACAACAAAAAGCATTTTGCTAAGAAGGTAAACAGTGGATAGAGGAGGAGATGGGACAACAACCCGAGACGCCAATAAAATCCTTAGAAGATAATCCTGAGACAGGGAAGATCTGAAAACACTCATAGAAATGATGTCAGTGAACACAAACTAACAAAGGGGAGAAATCCCAAGGTTTCAATGACCAGAAAATATAGAAGACTATAATAAAAAGCATAAGAAGAGAGGGTACTTAAAAAATGACAGACCCCACTTCCCTTCTCAATAGAGAGAGGGATAAGAGCAAGAGCAGAGATGCCAAAAAATTCTAATAGAGAAAGGAATACAACTCTTCTATCTCTTCTCCTTTCTTTTTCTCCCCACCCCACTCACTTACAATGAAAAGATTTTTCTGTGATCATGGTGATTAAATTATTAATGTGAAATCAAATTTTAAAAAGGGACATTTTGCTTAGAGGCATCTCCTGACTGAATCTAAATTAAGATTATAAGTGTGAAACCAACAAAGATTTGCCTGCTCCCACCATTCTTCCCTGACTCACAAACACAAAGAGAGAGACAGAGACAGAGAGATTGAGAAAGAGAGAGAGTGTGTGTGGGTGAGAAAAAGATAGAGAGAGGATACTTGAGTCATATGTATGAAACAGAAAGTGACCTATACAGAGGAATTTGGGAGATGGAGAAAAAAAGGGTATAAATAGCATGGCATCTCAGTACATTAGTTGGGAAATTATTATATAAACCCATCATTAATTTGATTTACTTTAACTATAACCATCAAACTGTGATTTCCAAAACAAAACAAAAACACATAATTAGGAAAAACATTAAAATAGAATCTAGTCTTCCGTGGTCACTCTAGAATCTCATAGATGAATTGATAAGCTTCGAAGAAAATCATGAAACAACTGATATCTGAAGCTGTGTTACAAAAAACTGAAGAACAGTTGTGGCAAGAAATATGATGTAGTACAGTATATCAATTTAACTTTTGGTCCTTAAAATCTCCATAAGATCAGTCACACTATTTCCTGGTAGTAGTAGTAGTAGTAATAGTAGTAGTAGTAGTAGTAACAATAATAACTGATATTACTAAGACCTTACACAGTGTTAGACACTTTCCTAAGTACTATATTTATCTCGTGTAACCCTCAAAACCCTAGAAGGGAAGCACTATTATTTGCTCTGCTTCACAGATAAGAAAATGGACTTGAGATATTAAATGATTTACTCAAGATCACACAGTGAGAAAGGAAATGCAGTACTTAAACCTACAGCTCTTTGACATGCAAATCCTTGTTCTTGACCACTCATCCATGCCACCTTTTTCCATTCAAAGACTTCCAAAAATGTCCATCCAACTATAAACATTATGAATTCACTAGCCACATTTTTTCCTATAGGTTTTATTAAAAATGCAAATATTTTATAAAACTCTACATTTAAAAAATGATTATTTTGGTTATTTTCTTGGCTTTACTGTCTTTTAAAAAGATAGTATCTTGCAAAGTCTGGGTTTAATTTAAATTCAACCCAAGTTGAAAAGGTTTGCCACTCTCCAGAGTGCCACCATTTCTGGTATGGAATTGCTGACCTAGTTCTAAGTGAGGAATAAATTCCCGTAGCTTAACTGTAATCTTTAGGGAAAGAATTGAGTTATTGTTCATGTCCCATTTATATAGAATGCTGACCTTTCAAAATAATGCATTTCTTATTGTAACTGTTTAAAGAATAAAATAACTGTGTTTATATTTTAACATCAATAATCTATGCTACTTTGACCTTGGTTTTTATATCTTACTGTCTGAATACCCAACTTAGGTTCATTCTTAGGAAATATGACATTATTATATGTTGTGCAAGTAAAATATCACATACTTAACCTTTTATCCCTTTAATCTGAGAGGTAAAATGGGTGGATAGAAAACAGCTGTCTCTACTTTGTGAAGTCTGATAAAAAGAGGGGAAAGCCCATTAATTATCTAACTACATGATGTTAAACAGACAGTTATTCCTGATTATTGTACTGATGGCATTTGGACATTGACTTTGATTCATATAATAAAGTGTCAGTAAAACTAAAAAATTTACTGATTAGAGATAACAAAATCATAACCTGTGACTCTTACAAGCTTTAGAATGAGAAAATGCCCCTAAGCTTCTTCTTGTTTTATCATATTTACAAAGAAAATGTATTTGAACATTACAGAATTTAGAAATTGTTATAAAATATGGTATAAAACTCAAAAAGATAAATACTGAATAACAAAGAGGACAGAGTTATAGTTATAATAATCTCAATTTGATGTAAATTACTTAAAAACAATGGCACTCGATGTGATTAAGTGAGAGCCATAGATTACATAAAAGAAATAGATATATCAAGCAAATATTCAGGGAAGAATATAAAAACCTATGTTTTAGTAAGGATATATTTAATTGCAAGGAATAGAAATCCTCTAAATCTAGCTTAATGAAAACAGGATTTAACATAAAGGTAAACGTGCAAGTTTCATGGGCATTCAAAGAAAGGAAACATAGAAAAACTAGACCATAAGGCTCTCAGAAATGGGACTGGAAGACAAGAACCAAGGCATTTCTTTATTTCTCAGAAATTACCCATGTCTCTGCTCTCCCTCTCACCATCTACCTAGGCTTACAACACACAACATGGCAATATCACCCCCCAGCTCACACCTCTGCTGTCATTTTAAGTGCCTGCTAGAACAAGATGAGCATGATTCCCAGATGCCTCAGCTCTGGGTTAATAGCCCCTGGGATGGATCTTCATGTCAAAGCACATCAGGTGTGGCACTGACCTAAATAAAGGGCAATTTTAATAAAGAAAAACCTCAATAGAAAAAAAAAAAAACCAACAAGTTGTACACCTACCTCCACCTACAAAAGAAACAACAGGGAAAAAAAAAAACAATAAAATGCAAGCATTAGCAAAAAAGTTCAAATGAGAAAAAGAAAAAAAATTTATGATGGCATAAAAACAAAACAAAACAAAAGGGATTCTCGAAACAATTTACTTGGTCCATTTTTCCTCTCATTTTTAACACAAGTAAAACAACTTCATTTTTAGATTACCCAAGTCAAAAACTAATGTTTAACAATGCTTTTGATTTTGGTTTTTGAACTCAACAAAAGCTGTTTGAATAACATAACTCAACAGCTTCACCATGCACATATTCAAATGGATGGGTATCTGGATAACATGTAGAAAGAATTCAGGCCACTTTTTTCAAAATACTTGAATGGTATCCTTCAAATAAGATATCTATTGTAGTTCAAGAAAAAAAAAGAGTTTAATGTAATTTATTTTAAATTGAGTTTTGTTAGATGGACTCATAAAATAACAGTTTTTAATTAAAAATCAAAATTTTCTAATATCTTCTAAGTATACCTTCAAGGTGTACATCTAATATTCAACTACCAAACGTGTATATAATATTATTATATAAAGTATCTCATGATAAGATGAGATAAGATAATGTCAGACACTGTCATTTTTCATTCATTACAGAAACATCTCTTAGTTTATTTATTTATTTGCTTATAATCTATAAATTATTTTCTGCTTTCTATGGAATTCTTGGTATTGTGCTTTCCACAAGGGAGGCACTTTAAATTCACTGGCTGATTTTAATTTGCAGTGGTCTGTCTTTCCTTTATCTACAATTCCATAAGTTTTATTAAGTGCCCACTTTGTGAAAAGCACCATACTTAGTGATGCAACTGGGTTTTAGACTGGCTTTAATCAGTGATGAAACTTTTACTTTACTCTCTTCTTCTATAGTTCTCTAACAAATGAAGAAATACATACACAAACTGGTAAGTCCTTAGATAATTGAAGATTGATTACATTTCCTAATAATTTACCCACTTTAATTGGTTCTCCTTTGCTTCTATATTCTCTTTATTGCAGGAGTCCTCCCTTAGCAATTTTTCTCTGTGCACCTTGAAATGACAAGTTAATGTCAAGGTTAAAAAAAAAAAAAGCTAACATTTTTTGTACATAATTAATCATTGGAGTCATCTTGAATTCATCTTTCTTTAAATGGGATTAATTGTAGAAACTTGGGCTTCTTTTATTTTCCAATTCTGTGATGCTGAATTTATACAATTTTAGTTAAGAAATGTTTCTGTGGATAGGAATGCCACCAACTAATATTTAGCCAATAGTGTGGAGCAGTTGGTGGCTTCCAAATTGTGTGCATCATTGCTCTATGTATAGTATAATAAGAATTACAAATTTATCATCTACTTGGAACTTGTGTCTCAACTTTCTTCCAAATAGCTACTAGTGAAAGCCTCCACTTCCAAATTCCCCATTGCAATAATAAAAAGTATTGTTCAATTTTGTGTATTAACCACATTTTGAAAAATTTTTCATAATAATAGCTAAAAATAAGCCCAGTTATAACACATTAATAAAACATTACTGTCTACAATTTCACATATTGAGAGCCAAAAGCAACACTACGAGGACCAGTGAATTAAGAACAGAGTATATGTGTTCAGAACAAGAAATTACGAACTAAAATTCTAAAGTAAAATTACTCAGAGAGTTGAGAGGGGAGACAAAGCAGCTGCTAATGCCAAATCAGAAGCTAAATATCCTAGCTCAGGTATGAGCAGGTTGAGACTGTTACACACTAAGTAATAAATCTAAAATCAAAACCAAAGAGGGAGGTCAGAGGTCACATCTTTGGCAAGAGTTGACAACAATTCTTCAAAACTAAGGTTGGTGGCAGAATCAGAGGCAGGCATAAAGGGGGGAATGAGACGTCTTCAGGGTAAAATAAGAAAGCAATAAAATAAGAAATACTATAACCAAAAAGTTAAAGGCCTAGAAGGTAACAAGAGAGCAAGAAGTAACAATATTCTATAGCAGTAAAGTTCAATAGAACTTTGTATAGTAATGGAGTGTTCCACCTTTCACCACCCAATATGGTGGCCTATCCATGGGTGACTCGTGAGCACTTGAAATGTGATAAGTGCAACTCAGGAAATTAATTTTAAAATTTATTTGTTTAATTAGTTCAAATTTGAAAAACCATTTGTATTTACTATTCTGGAAAGTGTACTTCTATGGGACATAAATACAACTGGATCTAAGTAACATGAATTACATTCTATTACCATGTGACCTCCCTTCAAGGATCCTATATTATTGTCATACTTTCACTAGCTAAAAAATGCAGCTCCCTTCACCCAGCATCTGATACCATCCATTTTTCCATATATTCAACCATGGTAAGATTTTGGTTTCTTGAGGGTGTCATATAGGAGAATATTGGTTGGTAGGCATAAAGTTCCTAAGCTCCTAGAAATGTCTGTTGTGCACTTCCCAGTGTGCATTTCCCAGTTAATCCACTGCCAGGAGATACCACTTTTACTGTCACATTCTGGGGATAGGCATGCAAGTGGCATTCCTTTTGGGTTGGGCTCTGAAAAGGAGAAAGAAGAAGAGAATTGGGAATATTTAGAGGAATGGTAGGAATGGGAAATGGAAAGAAACAGAAGACATTTATAAAGAATCATTCAGGAATATTTTGCTAGACTTCCAAAGTTTCTGCCAGTTGATGACATATTTACATGGAAGGTATCCTAGAAAAGAGCCAGGCACTGCACAGCTTGATAAACTAAAATCAGTAAGATCTTTCTTTTTTCTATTCTGACTACTGTGATAAGATTATAGATCTGATGATCCTGCTCTTTGAAGGTCTCAGAGGACTTGAACTTCAAGTTCAGAGTAAGAGCAGATGTCTGAACTATATGAATAAAAGAAATAGTACCCCTGAAATTTCGAGGTTAGGTGTGGGGGAAGTATAGGAAGTTGGCCCATCATACACATTCATAGTGAATATAACACTAATTATGAATAATCTGGAAACAGCAGAAGGACATCAACTGTAATAACTAGTCCCTGGTGTATTCTTCTAGAACAGTGACTACCACATAGCTGACACTCACTATGTATGAGTTGAATGCCAGATCATAGCTGTTTCAGCCTCGACTACACATTTTTTCTGGAAAGGATACTGGATGTAAATGTCAACATCCCTGTGGTTCATCTGCTGTGTATTTCTGAGTCTTCTCTAAGGCACAGATAAGGATTAGGTAATGCTTCACATATTAGCCATCAAAGTAGAGCAGACTTCTGCTTCTAAGAACATAAAGTAGACATACTTTTCCCTATTCCCCCTTGCTAAGTACATCTAAAACCCCTGCTGGAAAGGAGAAGTGAGTTAGGGAAAATCGGAGGGGGAGACAAACCATGAGAGACTGTGGACTCTGAGAAACAAACTGAGGGTTTTGGAGGGGAGGGGGATGAAGGGTTGGGTGAGCCTGGTGGTGGGTATTATGGAGGGACGTACTGCATGGAGCACTGGGTGTGGTGTATAAACAATGAATTCTGGAACACTGAAAAGAAATAATAAATAAATAAATAAACAAATAAGTAAAGTAAAAAATGAAACCCCTGGACATTATATATAAAATGCATAAAAATCCTCTAAATTTGGAGAAAAGATCCTGGTACCTCAGGATCCAAGGAATAACAAGGTGATAAATTCTCTGAATTTTCTTTTTGCCTCATACATCTCTAACTTGGGGCTAAAGAAGTTGGCAACCTGAAAATGCCAATGGGCACAGAAAAAAGGCTCCAACAAAAGCCTCCTATCTCTAGCCAAATAAACAGGAAAAGATCAGTCTAGCAAGACAGAAAATTTAAGACAATAACTGCTCTACTCTAGACAAACAACATAGAAAAAAACTATGGTCTTGCTCCCATATCCACCACAGTGAAAGCTGTTGGGTTGTTTAGACTTTCGCCTTTACAAGGCTGGTACAAAGTATCCCCAAATCCCTATCAAAGTTATATCAGAGAAAGCCAAATAGAGAACTGCAACTTTCATCTCCACCAGCAGTGTAGGTGATGTAAGTGATGCCTCACTGCATGCCAGTGGAGACCACCTAGAAAACTAGAACTCCCCTCTCTAGTGTCAAGGCAGTGTCAATGCACCCAAAATTGAGAACCTGGACTTCTACCTTCACCTAGCAATAATGAAGCATGTCCTCTCCTCCCTTCCCATGCCAGAGCAATATCAGAGAAAAAAAGCTAAAACAAGTTTAAATGAGATCCAGAAAATATCCAAAACTCTATCAAGAATGACGGGAAAAAAAAAAAAAAAGATGAGACACAAATTACCAATATCACAAATGAAACAAGGGATGTCACTATAGATGTCACTATAGACCCTGCACACATCAAAATGATAATAAAGGAATACTACAACCAACTCAACACATAAATCTGACAACCTAGATGAAGTGGACCAATGCCTTGAAAAACACAAATTACTACAACCCATCGATACATGAAATAGATCATTTAAATGGTCCTACAATATTTTAAAAAATTAAATTTGTAATTTTAAAAATAAAGAATTTTTCAGGCCCTCACAGTTTCACAGATTCCTGCAAAATGCTTAAAGAAAAATTAACACCACTTGCACAATAGCTCTTCCAGAAAACAAAAGAAGAAGAAATACTTCCCGACTCATTTTATGAAGCTGATATAACCACCAGAGAAAAATAGTACAAAGGAAGGGAAAGGAAAGGAAGGGAAGGGAGGGAGAGGGGAGGGAAGAAAGGGGGAGGGAGGAAATTATAGACTAAGAGATTCCTCAAAAATATAGACATAAAAATTCTTAATAAAATTTTAACAAATAGATTTTACCAATATATAAAAAGAATTATATACCACGACCAAGTGGAGTTTATTCTGGGGTTGCCAGGGTAGTTCAATCTTCAAAAATCAATGTAATCCACCATGCTAATAGACTAAAGAATAAAGATCACATGATCATATCCACCGATGTTTTAAATGCATTTGATATAATTCAGGACTCACTCAAAATTAAAAACTCTCAGAAAAATAGGTAGAAAATAACTTCCTCAATATGATAAAGATCTATAAAAAACCTAGAGCTAACGTTATAGTTCACTGTGAAAGACTGAAAGTTTTCCCCTGAAAGACTGGGAACGAGGTAAGGAAGTCGGCTCTTACAACTCCTGCTCAACAGTAGGAAGTTATATCCAGTGCTTGAAGTTCTATCCAGTGCAAAAAAAGATAGAGAAAGAAAAGGACAGGGAGGGAGGGAGGAAGAAGAAAGGAAGAAGAAAGAAGGAGAGAGGGAAGAAATGAAACTTGGCCTAATGTCTCATTTCTTATACTACAAATTAATTCAAAAGGGATCATGGATTTAAATGTAAAATATAAAACTATAAAACTTTTAAAAACCTTGGAGAATATCGTTATGATCTAGTGCTATGCAAAGAGTTTCTTAGACTTGACACCAAAAGTATGATCCATCAAAGGAAAATTTGTAAATTAAACTTCATCAAATTTTAAAATTTCTGCTCTGCAAAAGACCCTGATAAAAGAATAAAAAGCAAGCTACAAAGTGGGAGAAAATATCTGCAAATTCTTATCTCATGAGGGACGAGAATCTAGAATACATTTTTTAAAACTCAAAATTCACAATAAGTAAGCAAACAATCTAACTGGAAAACATACAAAAGACATTAAAAGACATTTCACAAATATATATATACATATATATGTGTGTGTATATATATATATGTAGATATATATATATATACACTCAGATGTCAATAAACACATGAAAAGATATTCGACACCAGTAGTCATTAAAGGAATGTGAATTAAAACCACAATGAGGGACCACTATACATATATCAAAATGATTAAAATATACAATATTGGCAACACCAAATACAGGACCTGGGTCAGTCATACTTTGCTGATGATGATATAAAATGGTATAGCCACTCTGGTGAAGAGTTTGCCAATTTCCTAAAAACCTAAATATTCTACAACCAGACTATTTAACAATTACAATCCTAGGCATTTATTCCAGAGAAATGAAGAGTTATGTTCACAGGCAAACCTGCACACAAATATTTATAACCATTATCCATAATGGTCAAAAGCTGGAAACAACCCATTGAAGAAACAACCCATTGAAACATCCATTCAGGGTGAATGCTTAAATAGCCTGGTATAGCCATGCTATTCAGTACTTCTTCAGCAATAACAAGAAGGAATTATTAACACACAACAACTTTGATTAATCTTAGATTAATAGAGAATTATGCTGAGTAAAAAAAAATCAATATGACTCCTTCTTTATCAATATCATTATCCTTATATATATAATACACTGATATATCAATATCCTTATTTATCAATCTTGAATCACAGAATTATAGAAATGGAAAGCAGAGATTGACACAGTGGGAGTGGAAGTGAGTGTAGGTATAATTATAAGAGGGCAACATGTGGCATCCTTGTGGTAATGGAAAGATTCTCTGTCTTGATAGTATCAATGCTAATATCCTGGTTTTGATATTGTACTATTATTTTACAAGATATTACCATGGGGGAAACTAAGTAATGGGTACACTGGTCATTCTATATTGTTTCTTAAAACTCCATGTGACTCTACAATCAACTCAAAATTTAGAAATCCACAAAGCTGGAAAAAAAAAATAGAGCATAAGAAATGTTCAGGGTCAGGGTGAAAAACAAGTAGCATTGTTGAAATGGGTTCCTTGACATTATTTGATAGCTATATGTATCTCAAGGTGCATATGTAGCAGAAGAAAAAACACTTTTGCTTTGAAGAATAAAAGTTTATGAGAATAAAAAAAGATAAGAATAAAAAATTTTAAGAGAAGAATACAACCCTGATTTAGGGAAAGAGCTTCTTAGTTGTAAACTAAGGGGTGTCAAACACTGTAATGGGTTACCTAGAGAAGAAGTGAACTTCAATGTAATGCATAGTGCAGTTGGTAGAAGGCGGCCCTCATCAGGGAATCACAAATTCAAATGCTAATAGGGAGCTGGCTAGGTATTGAACACGAGCTGTTAAACCACGCTGGGAGAAAAAATAAAGAGCAGAAGGAGCAGTGGAGCTGTGGAAAACTGGAAAAGCCACCTGCCACTGAGCTCTGGGACACTGTTGCCTTGTGAGACTGCAGATGGAAAGGAGAACTTCCAGTGTTTCAAGAGAAGCTGGGAATCTGGCTTTTTACATGAAATCTCCTAATAACTAAAATGCCTTCACTAATTTGCTTATTATTTTCGAATACTATGAGGTGTAAAGCTGTGTACTTCAAATAAAACTTGCCCAGCTGTTTTAATTTAAGTACTTTCAGTGAGTCATAATAATGGTTTCTATCATTGCATCCTACATTTTGATTTCTAAAGCCTCTTAGATTGATATCTATCGTGGATTGCTAGTTTCATGAAAACATCTTAAGAGTAAATACCTCATTTGCTACAATTTGTATTGATATTAAGGGAACACTTGGAGCAACATCTTTCTGTTAATCTCTGTATATAATGGCCAACTTTTCGGGGGGGGGGAGTCATTTATGAAAGCTCCAACTTCCTTGCAGAATATATTGCCTTTACCACATATTCAGACAGACAATGATATGCTTCATTGTTCAAATTTACTTCATAAAGGTATGTTTTTCTTCTGACATGACTGAAACTTTCAGAGAAAGTGTCAAATCTTAACACTTCCTTTTTCTGTCCTCAGTATTATTTACCATAATTGGATCGCAAGAATAAGTGCTCAAAAATGGTTAGATCACAAGGATTTACTTACTACCAGACCCTGTGTCAAATAATATAACTGAAGATATTCCCGGCCAAAAAGGGAAAAGTTGGGCTAGAAGATTTATTCAGTCCCGTCCTCTAAGGACTTACCTTAGCTCTACCACAACATCCTAGCCTGTCAGTGGGCCTTTCCCCTTTGAGTTTCCAGCACGATTAATATTTCCCCAGGAGTCTTTAGCAATTCTCCGAAAGGCAGTGATTGAAGTTATCCAGTCACTGCTTTGAATTTCAAAATAAAATAAAAAACCAGACACACTTTCTCCATGTTCCTGGCATCTTATATAATCGTGGCCTTGAGAAGGATTTGCATTGTAGGGAAGCTTAGATTGGCTTTATCAACAAATATAGGAGGTAAATGGTTCAGGCTCATTCCTTTCTTTCAATTTCAAGTAGATATTATGGTATCAGTTAGGGTCTACAATGTCCAAGGTAGGGCCTTATAGCAAAAGAGGGGTCTCTACAAATCAGCAGAGTAACTGAAAACATGGCAGGTGGCATATGATAATATAGAAAAGTAATAATCCCCTCGCTTACAGGTCTTCAACTCTCCATTTACTCATCAGACTGAGATTTTAAGGTGTGAAAATAATCTTTTATTCGAAGAACATAAAATTACCAGAATGTAGACGATTTTATAACTAGGGAGAAAACTACACACACACACACACACACACACACACACACACACACACACAGAGGGTTCTTTTTCCCACCAAATATAATGAAAAAAATTTAAAGAACCACCCCTAAGGTCTTTGACAATCAAACAGGTAAAGGTCAGCATAACTGGTATTTAAATCTTCATCAGAAACTACTTTCAAGAATGCTTAGTTCCACACAAAGAGTCTGAGAACCAAAACCCAGTTTCAGAAATGTCCATATGCCAAGAGTGAACCGGTGTTAAGCTGTTGATGGGCATCGTGCCCTGGGCAAAGGTCCTCACTTACTAAGACAACACGGTTCTCACTTCACTGTTTCCTGAATGGGTTGAGTCATTCTGCCTTCCATTCCAGGAAACTTTATTTCCTTTAGCATATTTCTTTGCCTCCATCAAATTTCTCCACACGTTGTGCATTCCTTATCCTGACTGTTGCTCCAAATATGACACATCCCTTTATTTTTTATCTACTAATGTGGTAACTGTTATTTGCGCTTCATGAGTGCATTTTTTTAATATATATATATAGAAAGGAAAGAAAAGAAAAGCCAAAAAAAAAAAAAAATCCATGTCCTACTGGGTATTTCAGGTTCAAAAATCAGTTCTGAGGATACAAGCTGCATTGGGAATGGCTGACCAGAATTGTGGGCATGACAGTATGTAAACTTCAATACTAGAACTGTCTTCTCAGATCCTGAAATGCCACAGAGCAGTACAAAGAAGAGAGACGTGCTCTCTGCTATTTCATGTCACCTTTATTCCTAAAAAAATAAAGGTACCAAACAATAGACAATTTCTCTCAAAGTGCAGTTCCTTTGCTGACTTTGAGTGTTAGATCTAAGTCTAGTGAAAACAGTAACAACAGTGTTACTTGAACTTTTTTTTTTCCCAATCTACAGCCAAAAGGAAGGCAATTCCTTATTTACTGGATTATTGGACCAGCCTTTAACTGGTGACTGACTTCTGCCCTTGCTTCCCCCACCCCTCCAGTTTATTCTCCAAGAGAAGCCAGAGTGAGCCTTTAAAACACATCAGATGGTGAACCTCATCCCCTCAAAACTGCAATGGCTCTGCCTTTCAATTGGGATTAAAGCCCAAGTGTTACCCCATCTCCTCACAAACTCATCTCCCTCGCTGTGCTGACCTCATCTATACCCTCTCCCGCCCTTCACTCTACTCCAGCCACAACAGTCTCTTTGCTGTCCTTTGAATACACTCAGCACGCTCTGGCAGGAGGGTGTCTGCCCTTGCTGATCCCTCTGCCAGGGCCACTTTCCCATAGACATCACTGCCTTCAAGATTGCGCTCAAATATCAACGTCTCAAAAAGACCTGCCTCCACCACCCTATAAAAGACAAAAATCCTTTCTCTCTTATACCTCCAACTCCTCTCATCTGGGTCTTTCATGTGTCTGTATTATGTATTGTTTTTTGTGTACTGTCTGCTTATGATGTTAGCCTATGAAGGCAGGAATATTTGTTTTACTCACCCATTTAACTCAACTACCTAAAACAGTGCCTGGCATATGCACAGTAGACAATTAAATTTGTTGAATAAATTAAGTAATGGTAAATTGGTTTATTGTTTTCTTTGAAAATAAAAAAGATATTATCCTGAAAAGAAAAAAAAAGTATTGTCAACAAAGTAACTGTAATTCATAATTACTGAATAATCAAAAACTGTTTATTTTCAGACGCCTGATTGGCTCATTTAAGTGTCATTTAAGTGTCATTTAAGTGTCTGCCTTTGGCTCAGGTCATGATCCCAAGGTCCTGGATCTAGTCCCACACTGGGTTCCCTAATTAGTGGGAGCCCGCCTCTCCCTCTGCTTGCCACTCCTCCCTGCTTGTGTGCACATGTATGCACTCTCACTTTCTGTCAAATAAATAAAATCTTTTTTTTTAAAGTTTATTTTCTGAATTCAAACTCATAGACCTCTATTTGTTTTTTTTCCCCCAAAGAGCCATGGAAGACCTTCAACACCCGTATCGCATAATAGTAACATAAACAGTTCCAGTTGAATCTAAGTTAGCAAGTGAACTGAAAATTTCAAGAGCATTTTTAAATTGTCTTCATTTGGAAAACAGGCCCATCTTTTGTCTCACACTAGATGCCCACCCTCAGCTACGAAAACACAGGAACATTCTAGAATCCTGCCTCCAGCATCAAAATTTTCTCCTGGTATTTGGTGCATTAGGTTAGTTCGTCAAACCCTTGCGGATCTTGAGCTTTTCCTGGCAATTTGCTCTGGCTAGTCTGGGACCTGGGCCCATGTCCCTGACTCACGCTTTCTGGTCCCCTAGTAATGCTTTTTATACCTTGCTTCCTAATGTCCTTATTCTCTGGGTCTTTTGATTGTGTACACCCCATGCCTTCAATTTGGTCCCTGAGCCTTGGCTGATTTCCCAAATAGTCATCTATGTGATGGAAACAGAGATGTGTCACCGAGATTCCCCTTCTCAAAAATACCTGTAGACCAGCTGTGGCAAATACGGTCAGCAGACTAAATGCCAGTTCCATCAGCTCCCAGCTTCAAATGGCCATCTGCTCCATAGTCATACTTTTCCTTGAGCCAGTATGCATACCATGATTGCCCAATGATGGACATTCTTAGGAGCCATTCTTGCTCTGGAGCTCCCTGCACATTGGCCAAGACTGTGCCTCCCAGTCCAGATTCTCCCTGTGCCCAACCCTGCTTCCACCTCTTTCATTCACATCTCTAGGAAACATCTTTTATCCCCAAATACCATCGCACAAAGTGCTTCTGGAGAACCCAACTGGCAATAACTTCAAACACTTCTAACTAATAGAAAGGTCAAAATTAACAAACTTGAAGAAGTAGAAAGTGAAACAGACTACATGTGAGAAACTCTCAGGGAGCAACACCGGACGACATAAGAACCTTATCTACTACTGAAGCTATGCTAATAATGCTAATGAGTCCTCACTGTACTATGTTTTTAACATCAGCTTATAACATAAGAAGGCTACTTTGCTTTCTTGAAACTTTGAGCCAAAACTCTCTTCTAACTCACGCTCTGGAAAATTCTCCTTTAAGATGATGACTCTTTTGTGAGATGGATAGGTAAATCAATCAATCAATAAGTCAAACAATCATATCAGTTCTGAGATAATCAGAACATAGCTTAGGTTCCAAATGAGGACTTAGGAGAACTATTAACTTACTATATCATAGAATTCATAAGAATTTCATCCTCACAATTACATATTAACAACAATCACTTTTCAGAAAATTATGTATCTTTCAGTTTAAAAAAAATTAGGATAGAATGGATCTTTTTTACCTCAAGATGCAGTGAATTTACTGTTAATATTTCTGCTGCTGGTTGGTACCATCTTGTATTGGCTGGAATCATTTATCCCTTACTTTATTGTGATATTTCCCTTATACTATTCTTTGATCCAATGCACCTACTATCTAGGAAAGACCTTAGCTAGATCGGAAAAGGAATGCAAAGGAACTGTCTTGTCTTTGCCTGAGGGTGAATACAGGTAGTATTTTCCAAACTCCCTCTAGTCACCACGCGATCCTTTTGAGTGGCTGATTTCTGTGCCAAGCCCATTCGCTTTGGCCCCTTATGAGTGGTTCTGAATTCCAAAAGCTGCTTGTTTGAAAATTCATGAGCTTCTCAATGATGCGGTTCCTTTTTTGGCTGCCCCACTGCTCAGTTCATACAACAAGCTGCTTAGGGATGGATAATTTTTCCATTTAGCTGCCAAAACCTACAGGGGGGTTGGTATTTTACTGCTATTGTGGAATTTTCAGAAGTTTGGAAAACAGAGGATTTTATTTTTTGTTTTGTTTTGATATAGGACATTTTGACAATGGCTTTGGCAGTGATACAAAAATCTCCATGCTTGTAAACCCAGAATAACATTTTCAGCCATCTGGCTTGCATGTAGCACCCTCTGAGTGGGATAGATATAAAAACAGTTAGCAATTAAGAGGTTTAGAATGGCTTTCCCATTAGTTTCTGAACTAAACTATCCCATGATAAAGATATAATAGGCAATGAAGGGGTTGCTGACTCTTTGTCAGCACACTGATAAAAATTGTCTGACACCTCAATTATTTCTTAATTTCTCAAACTCCCTTCACTATCACCATAACTGCTCATTGATTTCTGGACTCAAATTTTTCTTTTGCCCTAAATATAACCTCCCCAATCATAACACACTACACAATCCATTAAAAGATCCACTGTATGCCCAGTTATGCTGATTATTCTTCCTTCTGAATATGACTGAGGCTTCATCCTGAAAGACAGAGGGAAACTCTCAGAGCAGCATCATGTGAATCACTATCTTTTAATTTTAAACTTCAAGGCCTAACCTTTATAGGATAAACATTAGATATTTTATCAGGACAGTATTAAACAAACACAGGAGAAAGTTTTGATTTTTGAAAGTGAAAAGACATAGTTCTTTTAAATCAGGAATTATGCCTTTTGAACTCTCTAAAACTACTCAGAGATATTGATTATAATAATTTCTACATATATAAATAGTACAACCAATGTGGAATCTTACTATTTCTAGGAAAATAATAGGAGACCAAAGTTATCCAATACTCTAAAAACAAATTTTGAGAAGTTGTGCTGAAATGAAACAGCAAGATGAAGTAGAGTTTGGGAAGAGGTATCTATTTCCCCCCTATCCAGCTTGTTCCTTAGAATCCTATCCTGCCTGTCCAAGAGACATGATCTGCTAGGAACCTGAAGAGGAGGCTTTGTGCAGTCACTTATTTTGCACATTTTATGGAGCGCAACATATTTTTATCCAAGGCTTTCAGAGATTTCTCACTTCATTGTCAAGTTCAGAAAACCCAGAGCTGGAAGAGATCAGACAGGAATTTTCCCAAACAAATTAGCATGTTGAAGGAGGAGGATGTAAATGGCAGCATGAATTCCCCCTGCTTGAGCACGTTTTGCAGCACTGCTAAGACGTTAACAAGTGATGGCCTCATGCACTGGGGCTAGTGATTTACGAAGTTGCTTCCTGATTTAATAGAGTGCTAGAAAAGATTGTTGTTATACCAACTAAAAGAATCATAAAATGGTAATGAATGTTATGAAACTTCATGAATATTTCATCTGAAGATAGGCTGTCAGATTTATCTTAAGGTGAAAGAGCACACAGGACATAAATCAGGCCCAAGGTGGAGATGCTTGAGGTTCATAGTTGGTGAGAGCTGTTTACATGTTAGGCAAGGCTATCTGTGGGTGTTTATTACTTTAGTCATATGTCAGACTCCAGTTAACTTAAGATAAAGAAAAAACTTCAGTTTTAAAATCAATCACTTTGAAAAGGATCAACAATGGGGGGAGGGGGTTTGGGAGGGGGGGTGGGATTATGGACACTGGGGAGGGTATGTGCTATGGTGAGTGCTGTGAAGTGTGTAAACCTGGCAATTCGCAGACCTGTACCCCTGGGGATAAAAATATATGTTTATAAAGCTGTAAAAAAAAAAAAAATGAAAGGATGAATACCCAAGTTTTGTAGCAACATGGACGGGACTGGAAGAGATTATGCTGAGTGAAATAAGTCAAGCAGAGAGAGTCAATTATCATATGGTTTCACTTATTTGTGGAGCATAACAAATAGCATGGAGGACAAGGGGAGATGGAGAGGAGAAGGGAGTTGAGGGAAATTGGAAGGGGAGGTGAACCATGAGAGACTATGGACTCTGAAAAACGATCTGAGAATTTTGAAGGGGTGGGGGGTGGGAGGTTGGGGGCACCAGGTGGTGGGTATTGTAGAGGGCACGGATTGCATGGAGCACTGGGTGTGGTGCAAAAATAATGAATACTGTTATGCTGAAAAAAAAAAAAAAAAAAAAGGATCAACAAAGATTTCTAGGAAGCATTAAAGGTATTTTTTGAACCCCAATTGGTTTTACTGTAATTTTCTCATTGAATGCATTAAGTATTCAAAACTATAATCAATATTAAATAAAAAGGTATCACAAGGCTATTGAATTGGTGCAATAATATGGGATAATGAGCATAAACTCATTCTTCAGCTGTGAACTACAGATATAACCATCATTTTTATTAAATCTTTAATATATCATCAGTTTTAAGGCAATTTCTCAGTTGGAAATATTTATAGTTAGTTTCAAATTCACTACTTATTTTGTTAGGTATATTTTATTTCTTCCAACAGAACCCCCCAAAATTACGCTTCCCCAGTCTCCACTAAAAACACAGAAGTGAAATTTAGTTCACTGATTATGAAATTTAGTTCTAGCTCTATAGCTAGTCGAGAGCAATCCCCTTAATTCTTTTAAATTAGGTTTTTATCCTTCCCTCTGTTTTTCAAAGTATAACAAATGTTATTTAAATATAAAAATAACCTATCTGATTTTTTTAAAATTTACCTGGCAGGGGGAATGGAAACCTAACAGGTCATTTATTCATTTAATCAGTCCCTCAGCACAATTTTGAATGCTTACTATGTGCCATGTACACATAGGTGAATTGGGTGAATTGGGTGAAATGATGGATGAATTAAAGTCCCTACCAGTAGAATGTCTTGCTTCAAGAGAGGTACCCATAAGTAAATAAGCAATTATAAAAAGTGTGATGTCTGATATAATTGCGGCTGTTATGAGAGTACATGGAAGGAGTACATTCCCTCAGGTTTAGAGAACAAAGATGGCACTTGGAGAAAAAATTATCTAAGGTCAGACCTACCTGGATGAATGCAATCAGAATAAAGTAAGGTGTAGACCAGGATAAAAGAAAAACACACAATCTATTAGAGGAGGTAATGAAAACTTATTATGGTTACAGTGCACTGAATGTATACTTTTGGGGGAGAGGATGAGAAGATGGTAAAGGAGGGAAAGGAGGGCATAGTCCATGCCTATATACCCTGCAAGAGGTTTGATTTCCACCTCGGGGCAAAGGATTTCACCAAAGGGGTTTCAGCAGAGTAGTGATATCATTAGATTCTCATTTCATCTTGTTTACAGTTACATTTCTTGTTTGGGCTTGAATAAGATTTTATAATTCTACTTTTCACATTAAAATGAAAATCAAGAATTTGATCAGATGTTCTAAGTCAGTGAAAGATGGGTTTTGAAAGTAATTTTATAAAAAGAGTGGAGAGAAGAATAATATTATTTATGTAAAAAATGTTGAACATCTCCCATGCTCTTGAGTGGTGGAAAAGAGGGTCACCAAATAAATACACCTCTCTAAAAATAAAGTCAGACTGGGTTAGTTACCCTGAAGAATTTCCTGATAAGAAAGTAGTTCCAAAGTTAGATCATGAGATCTCTTTATGAAGATATTAAAAATAAAAATTATCCCTCATTCTTAAGAGGAAAAGGTAGCTTAAATATTCTAAAGAAATCATTCCTCTAAGGAGGTTTATTTCTGCATTCATCCTGCTCAATACCTAAAAAAAAATATAGTATTAAAATAATAACTAATAAAAGAAAGACAATGTATTGATCTTTAAGTGTTTCACATATAGTAGCTTTTTAAAACTCCTGTTTTACATGTTTTAGCTTATTTAATCCTCATTCAAAAACCTATATGGTAAATACTATTATTATGCCTTTTTAAAAGATGAAGGAATTAAGAACACAGAGTCAAATAATTTCCCAAGTCATAGGGTCAGTAAGTTGCAGAGCTAGGATTCGAACCTAGGCAGTCACGCTCTTAACCACATTCAGTGTCCCAGAGTTCTCAGTCATGACATACTACTTAGCAACATAGTTTACACAGTTTTGATAGTAATAATCAGAAGGAATATAAATGAAAATTACCATCGCAAGGGGAAAAAAAACTGTTCCTGTCTACTCTTGAATATTGTTTTGTGTCTGTGCATGCGGGATTTCATATTTAGAGAAAGAAGAAAATCCCATTTCATTTTCTGCAAGGCAAGCATACTTTTGCAGATTTGACACCCACAGCAGTATACTCGTACATTGATTATTGATGAATGAAGTTTGATTACATTTTTACCTTGGTACTTATGTACAGTAAATGCATTGAATACATGATATCACATATAAGGGAATAAATAATTTTAAGAACTTTTCCTTCACAGAATATATCATGCTGAACTGTCACTCACATTGCCCTAAGCTGACTTATAATGTTATTACCTAATAGATGCCACACATCCTTCATTCAAAATGAAAATCGTGCTTTTAATTTCCAAAGAAAAACATCCTATGTGTTTAAGCTGATGTATAGGGCATAATACCAAAGCGTCCCCAACACAAAGAGTCATTTGTTCAATTTTCTGACCTGCTCCAGCCTAAAGAATAAGGAGACCGTAAGATGACAAAAGGTTTCCAGCAGAAACGGATTTACAGTCAGAATCAGTTTCCTATGTTTTCATTCATCTTGAATGAATACAAAGAATAATCTCTTGCTGCTAATACAAATGCAGCAAACTGAGCCATTAAATTGACAGTGTGATCTATCCCACTTCACACTGCTTTATAAGCAAAATGTATCATTCTCAGGAGCTTTCTCCTGGTTAAATAATTGTAAGAAATATATCTCTTGCCATTACTTTTATTGATAAAACACAGCATGTCATCTTAATTCATTCTTCCGCTGCTCTATTTTATCATCTTCTACGGAGTGATTGGGATTCTGATCACCCTGCATTCGCTCTCAGATTGAAAGCCTCTATCTACTCATCTGTTATTCTTCATGAAGAAAAGCTCTGGTGTAACATCTGTTTTCTAACTGAATCTTCACTAGAGACTCAGATGTCAGCAAGCAATAACCTTGGGGTTCCCTCAGAAATCCTCGAGGGTCCCTGCTATGTCAGGGCTTGAAGCTAAAAGAATTAATGGACAAAGTGTTGTTATTTGATTTTCATTTCTGAATTTGATTTGGGGTACACAAGCTTGGTGGAACAATGATAATGCTTAACTGATCTCTGAAGCGAGTTATTACTTGAGGAAAGGTTTAGAAGGCTGGAAGCTTTAGCTGCATATCTCAAACTTCATTCTTTCCCTTTCCTCCACTGATATTCATCTAAGTTCACATCTTATTTAATTTCAGAATGCAGAGAACATTTGTGTTGTCTGAGTCAGGGATTTTTATGAAACTTCCCATTTCTTTTTTTCTTTTTTTTTTTTACAGAGGAGTTGAGGAGGAGAGGAAGAGAAGGAAGGGCAGAGAGAAAGAGAATCTTAAGCAGGTGCCATGTAAGCGCACAGCCCAATGCAGTGCTCCATCTCACCCCCCTGGAATCACGACCTGAGCCGAAATCACCAATTGGTCGCTTAACCGACTGAGTCACCTAGGCATCCTTGAAATTTTCCACTTCTAATAGCAACTGGAGGTATACAGTTCTAGTCTGAAACTGGCATCAGTTACATTTTTTTTTTTTGCATTTCCTCATGGAGTTTGCTGAAAATTTGTCCACTTAGTTCAAATTACTGAGAAATGTAATGAACTTAAATCAGAAGCAGATTTTAGTCCTGGCCTAAGTCAAAAGAAATATATAACCTGGAAAATTTGTAGATACTGATCATCTTTATTATGAGTCATAACCTGTGCTAAAAACCAAACTGTATACCTTAAACCAATGTGTGTATATTAACACACAAACACCCACACATACACACTCGGATGTATTCATGTATATGTATCACGTTAATAGAACTATTTATCAGTTTTCTTTTTTCTCAGCATTACTGAAGTATAACTGACAAGCAAAGGTGTAAGATATCTGAAGTGTATATCATGATGATTTCATATATATATATGTGAAATATATACACACACACACACATTGTGAAAGGATTCTTCCCATCTAGCTAATTAATACATCCATCACCTCCCATATTTATTTATTTATTTATTTAAGTGAGAACATTTAAGTTCTATTCATTCAGCAAATTACAATTATACAAAATAGAATATTAAAGTCAATATTAGAAGCAATGTGTCACCTACTGTTTCATTATCCATTAGTACAAAATCCACTCAAACTGAGCAATCTAAGCAACAACTTAATTTTTGCCAGTGTCTCAGTTGACTGGACTCAGCTGGGAAATTCTTCTCCTTCTTATGTCATAGGCTGGCATCACTTACTCAGCTGCAGTCAGCTGGAGACTGAGCTTGACTGGAAGGTCCCAGAAAGCTTTACTGTGTTTGACACTCTGGTGCCCTTCTATATGGCTGTGCCACATAGCTAGCTAGAACTTCCTCACAGCATGGTAATCTCAGGAGAGTCAGATTTTTTTTTTAAAGTATAGATGACATAACATTACATTAGTTTCAGGTCTACAACATACTGATTAGCATCTGTCACCCTGCAAATTTATTATGATATTACTGACTATATTCCCAATGCTGTACTTTTCATTCCTGTGACTTAATTTACAACTGGAATTTTGTAACTCTTAATCCCCTTTACCTCTTTTGCCCAACACCTTATCCCTCTCTTTTCTGGCAACCACCAGTTCTCTGTATTTATGAGCCTGTTTCTGCTTTTTGGTTTACTGTTCATTTTGGCTTTTTAGATTCCACATATAAGTAAAATCATACAGTATTTGTCTTTCTCTGACTGACTTATTTCATTTAGCTTAATATGGTCTGGGTCCATCCATGTAGTCACAAATGGCAAGATTTAATTCACAATTTTATATACACACACACACACACACAGAGCTCACATCTTTTTTATCCACTCATCTATCAACGGACACTTAGGTTGTTTCCATAAATTAGGTATTGTAAATAATGCTGCAACAAACATGAGTGTACATATATCTTTTCAAATTACTGTTTTAATTTTCTTTTTTTCTTTTGTTTTTTTTTGTTTTTGTTTTTTAAAGATTTTATTTATTTGACAGAGAGAGAGGGATCACAAGTAGAGAGAGAGAGAGAGAGGAGGAAGCAGGCTCCCTGCCCAGCAGAGAGCCTGATGTGGAACTTGATCCCAGAACCCTGAGATCAGGACCTGAGCTGAAGGCAGAGGCTTAACCCACTGAGCCACCCAGGCAGCCCCACTGTTTTCATTTTTTTTGGGCAAATATCCAGCAGTGGAATTACTAGATCATATACTATTTCTATTTTTAATTTTTTGAGGAACTGCCATACTGTTTTCCACAGTGCTGCATTAACTTATATTCCTGCCAACAGTGCATAAGTGTTCCTTTTTCCGCACCTCCTTGCCAACACTTGTTATTCTTGTCTTTTTGATAATAGTCATTCAGACTAGTGTGAGGTGATATCTCATTGTGGTTTTGATTTGTATCTCTCTGTTGATTAGTGATACTGAACACCTTTTCTTGTGTCTATTGGAAATTTATATGTCATCTTTGGGAAAAAATGTCAATTTAGGTCCTTCGCCAATTTGTTAATGAGGTGGTTTTTTGTTTGTTTTTTTGGATTGAGTTGTATGAATTCTTTGTATATTTTAGATATAATACCCTACTGGAAATATCACTGCAAACATCTTCTTCTATTCAGCAGGCTGATTTTTCATATTGTTGATGGTTTCCTTTGCTATGAAAACCTTTTTAGTTTGACATAGTCTCAATAGTTGATATTTGCTTTTGTTTCCCTTGCCTGAGGAGACATATCTTTTAAAAAAATGTTGTTAAGGCTAATGTCTAAAAGATTACTGTCCATTTTTTTTTAGTATTATGGTCTTAGGTCTCATATTTAAGTTTTTAATTCATTTTGAGTTTATATTTGTGTATGGTGTGAGAAAGTGGTCTAGTTTCATTTTTCTGCATTGAGCTGTCCAGTTTTCCCAGCACTATTTGTTGAAGAGACTGTCTTTTTCCTGTCATATGTTGTCTCTTTTGTCATAGATTAATTTCCATATAAATGTGGGTTTCTTTCTTGGCTTTCTATTTTATTTCATTGATCCATGTGTTTATTTTTGTTCCAGTATCATACTGTTTTGATAACTATAGCTTTGTAGTATAGCTTAAAATTTGGGATTGTAATACTTCTACTTTTTTTAAGATTTATTTATTAGAGAGAGAAGGAGGAAGAGAGGAGAGAGAGAAGGCAAGGGGGGAAGATAGAGGGAAAGAAAATCAAGTAGACTCCCTACTGAATGCAGAGGCTGACAGAGGGTTTATCCCATGACGCATGAGATCATGACCTATGCTGAAATTACCAGTGGGAGGTTCAACCGACTGAGCCACCCAGGTGCCCCATTCTTCTAGCTTTATTCTTTCTCAAGACCAATTTGGCTTTACATCATTTAGATGTAAAGTTAGATCATTTATTTGAGATTTATCTTTTTTCTTGGGTTGGCCTGTATAGGATAGTCAGAGTCTTACACAACAGCTGGCTTCAAGAAGAATGAAGTAGAAACTGCCAATCCCCTTCAGGGCTAGGCCTGGAATTAGCAACACTTCAGCTGCATTCTATTGAGAAAAGCAAGTCACAAAGCAAGCTCAAATTCAAGAAGAAAGGACTGACTCTACCTCTTTATTGAGAGAACCACATGAATGAGGGGAAAGGAAGAAATTGGTGGCCATCTTTGAAAACTATCTGGCACACTTAAATTTCAAAGGTCTGTCTTTTTAAAGTAGAAGAGAAGTACTCTTAGATTTCTTCACAATACTAGACAATATTAATTGGTTTTTCCAAAATATTAGTCTGTCTAAATCCCATGAAACCCCACATATTTAAAACTGCATGGATTAATCTGTTTGTAATGCTATCCAAGGCATTCATTATTTTTTTTTTCTTTAATGATTTGAACTACCAGATGCTTCCAATGCCCTTTTGGTTCTTTTTTTTTTTTTTTTAAAGATTTTATTTATTTATTTGACACAGAGAGATCACAGGTAGGCAGAGAGAGAGAGAAGGAAGCAGACTCCCTGCAGAGCAGAGAGCCAGATGCGGGGCTCGATCCCAGGACCCCGGGACCATGACCCAAGCCAAAGGCAGAAGCTTTAACCCACTGAGCCACCCAGGTGCCCCTAGGCATTTATTAATTTTAACACTGAAATCAAACTTCATATTTTAACCACATAGTCTTTTCCTCACTGTGGTTTCAATTCTTACTAGCCCTTTCTTCATTAGTTTACGTTTTCTCCTGCGGATTCTCCTGGGGATATTTGAAATCAAGCAGAAAATAAAAACTGAAAACAAACTTACAGTGTTTCTACCTATACAACCCAGGCAATCCAGTCAAATCCAACCATCTATCCAGAATGTCAAGAGGAATCATGAAACCTGAGAGAAGTCTCCAAGCAGTGTTTCTCACCATCCATCTCATTCAAACAAAGTAGCTCCAGTTTTCAATTATCCACACCAATGTTTCCCCACATTGACAGGAGTAACCAAGAGGTGACTTTGCATTTAACAAGCATTTAATAAATACTAGTCACAAAATATGTTTTACAAATATATCTAAAAAGTCATGCTTATTCTTGTGAAAACATCAATTGAGATCCCTACATATGCCGGACATTAGAAATATAAAGGTAAATTACCTCCTTTTCAAAGTTTCAGAGAGCTAAGAATTTAAGATACTTCATGAGGTTTCTAGTTGTCTTTTTAATCTTTAATCATATAAACAAAATAAACTGTCATCAAAGTTTCCATTTATCATGCTTCCAGTACCCTCAAGCGAGATTAAACCAAATAAAACTGCTGTATTGACATAAGGATATTTAACAATAAAAGATTTCTAAAATAAAGACAATTTTTGTGAGTTTTCTCATTTTCCGATCAGAGATTGGAGGGTCATAAACCTCACACAGAAAAATCCTCTGTAGGTTACTACAGAGTAGGAAAATCAGTTCTAAGATATGAGGAATACATGAAGGGTTTAATTTATTGATTAATTCAATATATATTTATTGAGCACCTACTATGTGCCAGCTTCATGCTGGGTATGCAATGGGAGAAAAAAAAAAAGAAAAGAGAGAGAGAGAAAGAAAGGGAGAAAATTCAATCTTTCCTTTCACAGAGCTTCCTGTGTGCCGGTAAATACAGACATGCAAGCAGCTATAATATATAATAAATAATGAGGTATATTTTAAGAGTAAGTAATATGAAATCCCAGGGGATCACACAATAGGGTCCTCTAATCTAGGGCAAGGGATCAGGGACAGCCCCTTTAGAAAAGAATGAGCATTAATTAGTCAAGTGTTTAAGTGTGGAGGGTGGGAAAGAAGAATGTTCCAGACAGAGGGAATAGAATGTGCATAGGCCCAAAGTTAAGAGAATATGTTCTCTTTTGGGAAGTGAACATCCTTTGGTCTGGCTGGAGCACTAATATGACGGGAAATTGTGGAATGAGTATGTAGCCAAAGCAGGAATGCTACTGCTTCCTCAGGAGCAGGAGAGGAGTTGTTATGGAAGTCCACTAACATCCTTATTCTAAAGACTTAAGAATATACCATGTACGTTATTAGCTTTGAACAGCATATGTGTATGTATTTGAGCATATCACACAAACATACAAAAGAATGGGGAAGAAAATACATCAACATGTTAACCATGTTGGATGGTGAGATTAAGGAAAAAAATTAATATGCAACTTTGTATCTTTTTGCATTTGCAAAATTTTTCATAGTGCTAAACATAAATTATAATATTTAGCAGAAAAATATCTTGTTTTATTTTTTTTTTATTTATTTGACAGAGAGAGAGAGAGAGAGAGAGGTCACAAGTAAGCAGAGAGGCAGGCAGAGAGGGAGAGGGAAGCAGGCGCCCCATTGAGCAGAGAGCCCCATGTGGGACTTGATCCCAGGACCCTGGGATCATGACCTGAGCTGAAGGCAGAGGATTAACCCGCTGAGCCACCCAGGTGCCCCAAATATCTTGTTTTAAATACAACATAACTTCTGAATATAACTACAAATGATGTTCCTGAACCTTTTTGTAAATCCTCTATTTCTTTTATTTATTTATTTATTTGTTTGTTTAAAGATTTTATTTATTTGACAGAGAGAGATACAGCAAGAGAGGGAACACAGCAGAGGAGTGGGAGAGGGAGAAGCAGGCTTCCCACTGAAGAGGGAGCCTGATGTGGGGCTCAATCCCAGGACCCCGGGATCATGACCTGAGCTGAAGGCAGACACTTAATGACTGAGCCACCCAGGCACTCCAATCCTCTAAGGACACTTTCATAATAGTGTTCTTCCTGTTTTTTAATAATAAATGTTTTACATTTGGAAGGTAATTCAGCTGAATTGAGTAACTAACTTTAGAACTTGATCCTTTATAAGAACAAAAGCAATATTAAGAAACACAAAAAAGAAAAAAAGGAACATAAAAAAGTATGCATTTTAATCATGTTCCCTACTCACAGGTCATAATCCTTATATTTGGTAAATATTTTATATATACATATATGATTTTATACACATATATGATTTGAATCTAACATCTTACATATTATTTTGACCACACTGTGAATACCCTGAATGTTACTAAAATGTATCTCTTATACAAACCACATCTAAACTTTGGAGGACATAAATGGAAGTTAACATTTTTTCTAATTCTATTAGGTTCTTCCCAGTTTTGTTTTGTTTTTTTTTCATTTGTCACACCACATAATGTTTCCTCACTATTCGAAAATTCTGCTTCTCAAACCCAAACCCAGGAGCCCATCAGATGGTTTGGAATTTAAACCCAAAGTAGACAGGATACCAAACTTATGTTTAACTTTGTATGTGTGGGTGAGACTACAGAAGATACACACAGAATGAATGTATCTGGTGACAACCGCAATGAAGACAGCAAGAGTGATGCATGTCCTTGAAAATCAATACACATAAAAAGTGCTTTGTCTCCTTCTTTCCATTTCTCAGAGCTGAGTTTATGTTGTTCTGTAATTCCAGGCATGACTGCCAACACCGAAAATGAATAATCTAAGTCTTAGCTCACACACAGACCTTCAGAGGCCCCTGGCATATTCAGAACATCAAAATTCATAACTTAATTTGTTTACTTAACGAAACTCTCACTTGGTTATCAAATGTGAAGTGTCTTAGAGCTAAGATTTAAAAAAAAAACCTAACATGCCTGAATTATTAATTATCAGTTTACAGTTTAAGTCTTTACTTGGCAAAACAATTCACTTTTCAAAGATTGTTACAAGTCTTGGGCACAGCTAGAGCAAACATTTGCGTTTGTATTAAATCTGGCTATTTCCGCATATGCTCACTGTGACTTTAGGAACAGAGCCATAGGGAGAAAGTAAGGCCAGCAGTTATTCACATTGTGCTGATAACAGCAATTTGGGTTGGTAGGCTAGCTGTGTCAAAAGGAACACTAATATTAATATTTATAACTTGCCTTTCTCCTACTTTAAATCTACTGAAGACACTGTCATATTTATCTTGAGGCTACTCTTGTGAGGAGCACAGGTACCAATTTAAAATAAAAATGTAAGAAGGTTTCTATAATCCTCTTTGTGATGTCTGGTTCAAAGTTAGAAAAGAATACTATACGTATTTGAAGTCCCCCAAACTGATAACTCCCTGATTGAATTAAAAAAAGGTGTTCCAGTTCTACCTTTACTATATAGTTGTCTACCAAATCAAAAGTATGACTTGCAGATTGAAGACAGGAAGACTGACCAAGTCTAAAAGAGATTGATAGGATTTGCAACAATGCTCCTCTGTCATTTTCTCTCACAATAGAACACTGTATTCCAGTCTTAATGTATAGAGGGAAAATAACAGAGCCGTGGTTCAAGGACCACATGGTAACAGGAGAGGCCAAAGAAATCTGGGGGTTATGTGGTCTGTTTCCCAACCTCAAAGCAGACTATCACCCTAACTATGTTGCAAACAAGTACAAGCCATAAGTGGTGGGACACACTAACATTTAGCGATGGATTCTAATGAATCCAAACCATGTGTTCAACAAATGTATCTTAATGCTTAAAATTCTAATTTTAGAATGTCACTTTTGTATTTCACTCTTAGAAATTTAAAAAAAAAAAAAAGCCTCTAAGATTTCCTTCTCTCTTCCCTTCCCCCTTCCTTCTTACCTCCCCCTTCCTTCTGTCCTTCCTTCCTGCCTTCCTTCCTTCCTTTTTGATTTTCTGAACTAAATAAACTTTGTTCCTTATAAAATCTTTGGGACAATTTCCCAAACAATCATATTTATGTTCAGTGCCCTGGCTTGTCCATTAAAATCTAAAATTAGGGACGCCTGGGTGGCTCAGTTGGTTAAGCAGCTGCCTTCGGCTCAGGTCATGATCCCAGCGTCCTGGGATCGAGTCCCACATCGGGCTCCTTGCTTGGCAGGGAGCCTGCTTGTCCCTCTGCCTCTGCCTGCCACTCTGTCTGCCTGTGCTCGCTCTCGCTTCTCTCTCTATGACAAATAAATAAATAAAAAAATCTTAAAAAAAAAATCTAAAATTAGCAGAACAGGCACAAGGTCTAGAGGAAGTGAACTCAGATACTTTCAGATTAAATGATGCAAGCATGATCTGGTCATAACAGTCACTTAAAATTGGGATATCTAGCTTCAAAATCATATTAATGATACCAAGTAATGAATCAAAGAGAAATGTATAATGTACACACGAACATGAATTATAAAAATCACTCTCAAATTTTTGTGTGCCCCGGAATAACATAATGTACCTGTAAAAAGACCCATTTCCCTAGAGATGGAGCCCAGGAATCTGCATTTTAACTAGCACCAAAGTTCGTTCTGACCTGTGGGCCATACTTCAAGAAACATGGATTAAGTATATATATATTCTACTCCTAGGAAAAATCAGTAATAAATCAGTCATTTAAAATAATCATTCCATAGTGCCTTGTGCTCAGAACTTAGCAGAAAATGGATGAGAAAACAAGGCAGACACACTCTCCTGCCTTCATCGAACTTATATCTTAACTACTGGATACAAACAAAATGAAGAAAATATGGCTATAAATAAGAAACTTAGTTAATTTTTATTATATCCTTCATTCCTGATTTGCCTCTTAATATCCTTTACACAATACAAACTTTGAAAAATGAGAATTAATTTAGTAACAAAAGTTCGTGTATTTTTAAATTCATAGGCAGTGATAAATCTCTAGTGATGAAAGAAAATGTAATAAAATGTTTCATTAGGGCTTCATTAAATATTATAATTTAGAGCTTGAGTTCTCCTTAGAAGTAGCAGACTAGGAAAGCCCAACGTCCTGAATCAGGCTGAACTGAGCTGTTTCATTCCGTTTTAATGTTGGGCCTAATTGCTAGGTGTGCAATCATGTGGTTTGGGTAAGAGTTTTTGTGAGCTTAGGTCAGGTCTGGTTTGGCCCCTAAAGAGTGATACCTAGGAAAAGAATACTGACAACTCAAGAGTTCTGGTGGTTATCTAATCCATCTTGATCACTAGGAACTTTCAGATGAGCTGGGGGCACTACATTTTAAAAACTGGACAAAAATAATACTGAACAATGTAATAGAGAAAAAAAAAGTTCATTAGGATTTCTGCAAAAGCTGATTAGTGTGGTCTGGGAAAGGAGAAGGTGATTAAAAGGTATAAAATGGGCATCAAAAGATAGAATTTAGTGGATAGAAGACTATCTACTAAGAACATAGAAAGACTACAAGCAGAAGAAGGAAAACAGTCTGAATACAACTAAAAATTTTGGAAAATCAGGAAACAGAGAATCAACCCAGACAAGAACAAGCCCTGAAGTCCAGATCAACTGCAGCAATTACAAATTGATTTCAAGTTAAAATGAAGATTTAAATAGATGTTGCCAGACATCTTTTCAAAATTTATAGCTACTTTTACATTTTCATTAGCAATGAGTATGAGTACCCATGTTCCTAAAGACTCCTCTTCCCCTAATCTACCTTTGCAAAGAACATTAATTGGGGTTTGTATTTTTTTTATTAGTCTGAAGGGTATACAGTGATATTTCATTGTTACTGTAATTCACACACTACTAAGTTTCAGCACTATTTTATTTATCTGTTTTGTTTAGCCATTTAGATTTGTTCTCTTGTAAGTTGCTTCTTCCTATCTTTCTCACATTTTTCTATTGGCTTAATTTTTAAGTTAGCTCTCCGTCTGTCCTCTGCATTGCAAGAAGTATTTCCAAATCTATGAATTATCAGTTGACTTTCTAGCTGATTTCTTTAACCATACATTTATCTAGTCAACTAATTCTCTTTCCTTTTTTGATGGCTTAGTTTCCAATCTTGGTTTAAAAAGGCCTACCCTAACCCTTCAACATAGTCATCTCACATCTAGGAATCTTTTTCACAGAAATAAGAAGAGTATATAAGGATTTAGGTACAAGGATTTTACACATCATTATATTGCAATTACATACTTTTCTCATTTAATCCTCACAATTCTTCAGATAAAATGACTGAGATCTAAAGTAGTTATAGTATTCCCTAGATCATGGCCAATAAATGAAGAGCCAAGAGTCAAACCCAGGACTTATGCTTGTAAAGCTCTTGTTCTTTTCAATTGTAATAGCTACTGTCAGATAAATTTTTCAAATACAAAAAGGATGGGTAAAGATCGTGTCTTTTATTTTTTTCCTGAGGTAATCCTTCGAGTTGTGATTATGATTTATTTTGCGTAATTCTAGCATTGGATTTGTAATTCCTATCATTTTACTGACACCACATAAGTCCTGGGAATATAAGCTCAGGATCATGAATAAAAAACTATTATGGCAACAGGCAAACTTATGGCAAGTTGTCCCACACGTCTGTTTGGCTAAATACACATTCATTCTCTTATATGTGGCCTTGAGTGGGGAAGGAAATTTTTCTGTTCAAGGTGAGCTAATAAAGTTTTCCATACATTAGAGAGTGCATTTGTGCCTCCAAGTACACCTACTTATACATGAGAGAATTTTAATAGCCAGTAAGCCTATCCAATCATCTCTGACAGAAAAAAAATTATGTAACTATGACATCTTGCATACAAATTCAAATGTCTGATGCCAAGGCACTTGTATTTGCATTTCCCGTGTTTGAAGAAATGAATGCAGTGTGTTCACAGATTCTTTTTACGTTTTTAGAGAATAAAATGGCTCACAAATCTATCCACATTTCTTAATTCTTATAAAAGGAATTTCTTTAAATAGAAGAGGCCTATATTTTTATCTCAGAAGTTACCCAGCAAAGGCTTTAATCTCACTATAAACTATTAACACATGTTTGGGGGTACATTATAAATATATGGTCCTAAGAGATAAGTGATAAGGCGAAATAAGGGCAGATGTGTAAATAATTATATGTGGACCTATCCTAAAAGAATCTGTAGCCTACAAACAAGGAAAACAAGAAACACACACACACATTCATTCACACTCTAAAGTAAAAGTGATGAATATGAAAAGATGAAGCAGGAAGTTGTATGAAAAAGAGCTTAAAAATCAACCAACATGGGGGTGCCTGGGTGGCTCAGTCAGTTAAGCATTTGACTCTTGATTTTGGCTCACTTATGATCTGGGAGTTCTAAAATGAAGCCCCATGTCAGGCTCTGGGCTCAGTGGGGAGCCTGTTTAAAATTCTCTCCCTTTCTATCTGCCCTCCACCACCCTCACATGTGCATGTGCTCTCTCACTCTCTCTCTAAAACAAATAATTAAAAAGTTAAAAAGCAAAATAATAAAATAATAAAATCAACCAACAGTGTGATTTTCAGCTTTGCTGAAGTGACTCTGGACAAATTACTTAAACGATTTTACTTAGTTTCCCTTTTTTTGCTATAAAATGGGCATAATGGTGCCTACCTTATATAATTATTATGGTGACTAAATAAAGTAATATGTGTAAATCATGTAACTCAGTATCTAGGCCAAAGACCTGTTCTGTAGTGGTGACTATGATCACTATAAGAAAAGAACTAATGAGGTACCATCATAATTTCAGAGGAGGGAAAAATAATTTTAAGAAGTATTGTGGAGGTAAAATTAATAAAACTTGCTAGAGGCTAAAACTTATTTGAGTTAAAGGGAAGGGAAACAGGGTTGATGAAAGTTCTGAAGACAGGTGGGTTAAAGGATGGTAGCACCATTAATAAAAATATAGATAAGGATGCAGGAAGCCAAGATTAACCAAGGATAAGAAACTGCTGCTTACAGAAAATGACATCATTATTCTTTAATTAGCTTACATTTAACCAGGTACCTTCCGGATGTTTAGAAATAAGAAAAACATGAAAGTCATTTTCCTATGGGTCTATTTTAAGCAATTTAAATTACATGTTCAGCAAAAGTGCTTGATACTGTATGAGAGGTACTTACAAAACTTCACCAGCACAGGTCTCCCCAGACTATGCAGCTGGTTCAGAATTACCTGTCAGTGCAAGAAAATGACTTTGACAGATTTGAAAAATCTGGCTGTGTTGAGGAATAAATATTATTGTACCCACCAAACCAAAAATGAAGCCAAAACTTCAAAATCCTATATTTAAGGAAAAAGAAAAGTCTTCAAATACAAGATGATGTAAACTCAGGTTGTAAGATGATTTGAATGTTAAAATCCTCTAATACATGAAAAAACTTAAAATAAATGAAAAACCCTCAGGTAGTTTCACAAAGTACAACTGACTTTCAACTTGGTAAACTGTAGGAACACTGTTGAAGGTAAATTAGCTGGGTAAAGGGATCTTCTTATTCCCAGCAGTTAGGCTCTTGGTATACATTCAAATGCTTCATGCATCTTCCACACTTTAATTTTTTCTTCAGGGGTGATTAGCACAATATCTTAATATTTGGTATGTAAAGTTACTTTTAAAAACTTTTCCCACTGTGTTAATAAAGAAAGCACTCATTGTGTTTGAACGAACCTTGCCGACACATCCAGGAAAAGATGAATTGACAACAAATGTAGGAACACTTTTTCCCATAGGGAAGAGTCTAACTGGGTTGACTGTCAGGTCACAGAAAATTAAGGCAGATCCTACAGCAGACTATTTAGCCTCCAGAAAGAGAAAGCATCTTTTAAAAAATATTGCATTTGTTTAGTCTTTGGACTTCACCCTAAAATAAATACCATGGTTTTCTTGTTTTGTAGCTTTCATAAAAGCAAGATGCATAGCTCTTTCTAACTGTAGTTTTTCCAGTTAGAGTTCTGAAGCTAGAACTCTATCTCTACTTAGTTCTTCCATACTTAAAAATGAAGGAACATCATAGTCATGGAGCACCCATCCATTAAAAACATGGGATACAGCCTTTCAGCAAGTGTTAAGCATTCTTTGGGAATATGGCTTTATAAGGAAAGTTCTACCCAACAACAACAACAAAAATCTCTTATCTCATACAATAGGAGGAGGAGAGTCCTTTTGTGTTTTTATTTAATATTCATTGGTTTCTTTTTAATACCTAAAATATTTTCAAAAAGTCCATAATCACACAGCACATATAAATTCTGATGATATTAAAAACAGAAAAACAAGATGAATAATACATTCAAGTGGCAAGAAATTTCAAATACCACTGAAAGCTACACAATTAAAATTCTCCTTCTCATCCCCAGTTCCAAGCCCTTTCCACAAAGGGAAACTCTGTCAACAGTTTCTTGCACAGCCTTCAGGAAAATAATTGGCAAATCCAGTATATTAATCCTTTAAAACGTTTTGACCAAAGAACCATACAAAGCAATTATCCAGAGCTTTGCATTTTTTACTTACTATATCTTGCAGACCTTTCCTAATGAGTATATACAGACCTATTCCAATACTAGAAAAAAGCCAGGTGGTGCCCCAGTGTACATGAGTCATTACTAGTTAACAGTGTCCTCAACTGGTAGACATTTAGGCTGTGTCCAATTTTGTTTTGTTTTGTTTTTCTTTTACAAATAATGCTGGGAGAACATCTGCAAGCATATCTATAGAGAAGACTTCCTGCGAGTGAACTGCCTGTATACACAGTATGTTCATTTAAAGTTTTCACAGATATTACTAAATTGTCTTCCAAAAGATAAAACCAATTTCCACTCCTAACGTCTCTATGAGAATGCCTGCATTCTTCAACCTCATCAAACTTTGCCAAAAGATGTTGATGTCCTGACCTCCACTACCTGTGAATGTGTGTTAATTAGAAATAGGGTCTTTGCAGATGATCAAATTGAGATGAAGTCATTCGTGTGGGATCTAATCCAATATGACTGTCTCCTTAGAAAAAGGAGAAATTTAATACAGAGACAGGTCAACAACGAGAGCGCCATGTGAAGATTAAGGTAGAGACTGCAGTTTTGCATCTACAAGCCAAGGAAGCCAAAGATGGCTGACAGCCCCCCAGAAACCAGAGGAGAAGCATGGAACAAATTCTCCCTGACAGCCCTCAGAAGGAAGGAACACTGCTAAGACCAGAATCTGAAACTTCTAACCTCCAGAACTGTGAAACAATAAATTTCTATTATTTTAAGCCACCTAGTTTATGGTAGGTGAAAATATTTCATTGTCTGATTTGCTCTTAATTCATTCTTTCTCTTCTCTTCGCCTACCCTCAAACATTTCATTTTTTATGTCTCTTTAGCACCCTAATACAGTGTTTCAAATATATACAGTAAAAAGTAGGCTAGTAAAATAAAAACAAATTATAGGTGGAAAGAATAGGTTATTGATTGTTTGGATTAACATTTCTTTGTAAGTGAAGTTGGGCATCATCTGATTATATTATTTTGGGGAACTTTGCGATTTTTTTTTTTTTTGCCTGAAACTACTTCTTCATATTCTGTACTTCTTTTTCTATTGAATTTTGGGTTTTATTGACTCATACAAGTCCACTGAAAACCAAAGAGATTATCAGTTTATCTTATGTGTTTTAAGTATAACCCCAGGCTCTCATTTGTTTTTAATTTAATGAAAGCACAGCGTTACCTGGGTGGCTCAGTTGGTTAAATATCTGTCTTTGGCTCAGGAGGGGCTCTCTGCTCAGTGGGATGCCTGCTTCTCTGTCTCCCTTTGCCTGCTTCTCTGCCTGCTTGTGCTCCCTCTCTCCACCCCCCACACCTCCACCCTACTCTCTCTCTCTGTCAAATAAATAAATAAATCTTTTTTAAAAAACAATGAAAACATGTTATACTATTCTTTTATATTTGTATATTATTATGCTGTTACATAATCAAATTTGTCAAACTTTTCCTGTAAGGCTTTTGGGAGTTTGTGTCTCATTTGAAAATACCTTTATATTTAAATTACAAATAAATACAAATTTAGTTTATGATTCTAGTTTTTACATTTACATTCTGACTCATATGCAAGGATGAACTATACATCAGGTTAAAAATGTCAAATATCAGCAGTTTGATAAGATTCAACTTATTTTTCAGTGGAAGTGAGGTAGTTGATTAGCTTACTTTTTTCTTAATGGCTATGCAAGTCCCAATAGTATTTTATGTATAAAAAATTTTTTCTCTCATGACTTAAATAAAACCAAATATGATCAACATTTAAGTCAACTTCTGATATTCCTAATTTCTATTCTTATTCATTATAATGATCATAAAGAATATTCCTACATATATATTGATATTTAAGTATTATTGCAAATAAACTTAAGAATCAGTTGGTCAATTTCCTCTCCCTTTTTTCCCTTGCTATTAAAAAACAAAAACAAAAACAAAAACAAAATTGGATTGTGATTGAGTCTGCATTAAATTTGTACATGTTAGTGGGAAACTGATATCCTGACAAAACTGAGTCTTCTTTTTCAAAAGAAAATTCTCCCTTTACATATAAGAGACATTTTTTAAGATTTATTTATTTTAGAGTGAGAGAGAGAGAGAGAGTACACACAAGGGGAGGAAGGGGCAAAGGGAGAGGGAGAGAAGCAGACTCCCCACTGAGCATGGAGCCTGACTTCTGTGCTGAGCAGAGAGCCTGGTAGATGCAGGGCTCGGTCTGAAGACCCTGAGATCATGACCTGAGCAGAAATAAAGAGCTGGACACCTAACCAACTGAGCTACCCAGGCACCCCTATATACAAAAGACTTTTAAAAAAAAATTCCTTCCAAATATTTAACTGCTTTCTTAATGTATTTTCTTATTTCTTCTTAGAATTATTTCTGAATATTCTGATTATTTTTAACTGGCATTATGAATAAGATCTTTTCTTTGTCAACATATTCTTATTAATGTTAGTTGACTAAATTATTGACTTAGACATATTAATTTTGAAAGTGACTATTATAAGAATAGTCTAATTTATACTCATGTTTATGGTAATTCTCTCACATGGTTCAGGTTACAATCAGATCACCTACAAACAGTAATGTCTGCCTCTTTCTTTTCAGTACTGATGTTTGTTTTCTTGTTTAATGGCATTACTTTGCACTTCTACAAAACACTAAATAATAGTGTTGACAGGTGTTCTCCTTTTCTAGTTCCTGATTTTAAAGGGACCCTTTTATCATTTTGCCATTAAACTCTTACTCTAGGCAGGAAATGAGAATGGATAAATTCTAAAATTTGAAGCTCAGATTCTATGATGTTAAAATTAATTTTAAAAATACCTGCCTTATATGGTAGTTAGGAAAATAAAATTATGATACATTAAAAGACAAGGACCTAATGGTAAGCATTTAACAAATGTTATGTAATCTTTCTCTTGGAAAATTTTAGATGTTTTAATACTTTTAGTTATTTATTAAAGGAAACTACCAATTTTACTTAAGCAAAAATCATTCAGATTAATAATACTTAGGAATAATTAAATTAACACATATGTATTATGTTGCTATTGAAGAAGTTCAGAGCAAATGTCCCCCAAATGTGTCATTTTAGCATGTGGACTATTTTGAGCTCTAGACAACTGAGACACTTGGGCTCAAGAGAGACTTTTTAGCCCTCCCTAACTACCTAGAAGAATCTAAATTGGGGGTCTTTCTCAGAGTAAGAGTTATTATCAGAGATGAATTTTATCTAAATGACCTATCTATATGGCAAAGCAAACACTTAATTACCAAACATCTGTTCTTCTTATTGTTCTATGAATTGTCCTCCTCCCCCTTTCAGTGCCCAGCCTCCTATCCCATTCCTTTGCTCAGAATGACATTTATACCTCATTTTACCTTTCTTTGAACCTCTCATGTATGTGGGGTTCCTATAGGTACAAAATTAAATTTTATTTTCTCCTATCAATCTGTTTCATGTCCACTTAATTCTTAGACCAGCTAGAAGAACTTTTTGAACAGGAGAAGAAAATTTTTCTTCCCCTACAGTATTATGAGCAAGACACCATGAAAGCTCTGGTACTACTGCTTCCCCAGAGATTTACCCATTCTCTGACAACTGCCACTACTAGATCAGGCTCTCACTATCCAAGCTACTAAGTGGCCCCCTATTTTAGTCCACGTAGTAATAATAACATATAAAGCTAAATATGTGCCACCATTACTCTTAGTGTTTTACAGATATTAACATTTAAATCTCACACTTTCATTCCCATTTTACAGAAGAGGTATTGAAATACAGAGTTGAAGGAACTTTCCAAAGTCTTGCAGCCTGGAGTGGTCAAGGCGCCAAACAAGGCAGTCTGATCCAAGGTCCATACTCATAACAAGGATTTAATACCCTTCTAAGTATAGAGTACATTCTTCATTCATCCATTCATTCACTATCTGATGTTGATTCTACCTCTTTCACATCTGTTCCTCATTTTACATATGGACTCTCCTTTGTAGTCTTCTATCAAGCACCCTAAAATAAACCCTGATTAAATTCTCCTCTTTGGTTATAATTGTCTCTTTTGTCTTCCTGACCCCAACCCTTGTTTTATCTGACACTTCTCTGTCAGTTTAATGTTTTTGAAACAAAGTTCTCGTGCAAATGTCTTAATTTGGCATTTATAATGTCTGTGAATCAGATTTCAATCTACCAAATCCCCTTGAAGATATTTCTATAAATATTTTATATTTTGTCCAAGCTGAATTTTTCATTATTTCTTGAGAATACCTAGTATTTTCCAAACTTTATTTTGTTTTATATACTATTACCTCTACTAAGACTGGCCTCTCCTTATCTCTGGAAATTCTAAGCCTGGGGTGCCTGGGTAGCTCAGTCCAACTCCTGATTTCAGCTCAGGTCATGATCTCAGGGTCATGAGATTAAGCCCCATGGTGGGCTTTAAGCTCCATGTTCAGTGGGGAGTCTGCTTCTCTCCCTCTCCCTCTGTCCCTGCCCTGGCACACACATGTACTCTCTCTCTCTAAAATAAACAAAAAATCTGACAGAAAGGAAGGAAGGAGGAAGGAAATTAATTAATTCTAATCCATTTTTCAAGAATTCTTTCAAATGTTAACTACCCCAAAGAAACCTTTCTCAAGCTTCAGACTGAAAATGGTTTCTCCTTCTTCTCCCTATCCTAGCAATTTGAACTGTTTGTGGCATGGACCACATTTTATTCTACAGATAGTTATTTGTGTACACATGGTCACATCTTGGACTGGTGTACTGACAAAATATTTATAGAGGAGACTGTACTAAAGTATATGGGGGGTTAAGATTGGGTTGAGTTTGGATAAAAAGGGGAATGAGGAGAGTGTTACAGAAAGAGCTAAAAAAGTTGGGAGGAATAAAGAGGTGAGACAACTAGAAGGGGAAATGTGTATAAGAGAGCAGCGGGAAATAAAGCTGAAAAGGTAAAATGGGGTCAGACCATTCAAACACATTTAATTACCTGTTAAATAATTTAGATTTGATGGGCGCCTGGGTGGCTCAGTGGGTTAAGCCACTGCCTTCGGCTCAGGTCATGATCTCAGGGTCCTGGGATCAAGTCCCACATCGGGCTCTCTGCTCAGCAGGGAGCCTGCTTCCCTCTCTCTCTCTCTCTGCCTGCCTCTCTGTCTACTTGTGATCTCTCTCTGTCAAATAAATAAATAAAATCTTAAAAAAATAATTTAGATTTGATACTGAATGCAATGGAAGATTTCTAAAGGTTTTACATTTGGGAATGAGTACTTGTAAGTGGTGTCCTGGGAAGGTTAATCTGGTGCCAAGTGTAGGATGGATTTGCAGATAGGAAGACTGGAGGCAAAGGAATAACCAACAGTCAAGCCAGGATGAAAATTCAATTATCCTTCTGGTTAAACTTGAATCAATTCTTAGATGTGATTGGCCAGAGTATATTACTCTATCTGAGAAATTGTCCCAAAGCAGCTACTCAACAGCAAATTCTTTCAGGTCAAAAGGACAACATCCCTCTTGGCAAACTACTTTATAATCAAATTTTCTCTAACAGCAAGGAGAATTTCCAGGCTAGTATCTACTGTTAATAAAGGCCTGAACTTCCATTGTTCTCTAACTTTTCATTCTAATCCCTGGAAACACATTTCTGCATCTCCTTAATGGGGGAAAGGGAATCAACATTTATAAAGGGATTACTAGTTTCATATTTAATCTTTAGAACAAGCCTATGATTTAGATATTATTTTCTCTATTTTACAATTATGGTAGAAGAGCTTTAAAGAAATTAGGTAACTTACCCAAGATCATATGCCTGATATGTAGCAAGAACAAGATTTTTTTTTAAGATTTTATTTATTTATTTATTTGAGAGAGAGAGAGAGAGAGTGCACAAGCAAGGAGCAGGGGCAGAGGGAGAAGCAGATTCCCCGCTGAGCAGAGAGTCCAATGCAGGTCTCTTATCCGAGGATCCTGAGTACAGGACATGAACTGAAGCCAGATACTTAACCAACTGAGCTACCCAGGTTCCCCAAGAACAAGAATTTGATTGCAAGTCTGGCCGTTAAAAGACCTATTATATATGCTCCTCAAAAATTTGGGCTTCTTTTGAGACATATTGAATAGTGTAATTGATAGAACTTCCAAAAGAAGTTCTGTATGGAAGCCAAGATTGCAGAGGAGTGGGGGACTCCGTTTCAACTGGTCCCCTGAATTTAGCTAGAAACCTACCAAGCTACTCTGAACACCCATGAAATCAGCCTGAGATATAAGATTATACATGTCTGGATCTCTACGGGGGCAGAGGATCATCAGAGAAGAAGTACAAAGAATGGAGTTGGAACCTTACAGAGAGTTATCAGAGAACAAACAGAAGCAGAAGGGAGCCATCAGAAGCTAGCCATTGGAAAGTAATACCCCAGTGCAAAAACGTTCTGTATTTGGGAACCAACAATAGCTTGGAGACTGGTGGTGGTGGGATGGGAAACGACTGATAACAGCGTTCAAATAGAACACAGGGACTTGAGACCAAGTGCTGGACTGGGCAGCTGCAGGGATGGACCTAAGCCTGCATCCCTGGCTGGTTATAGCTGACACCTAAGGGGACCCAGCACAGACTTGAGCCCAGAATCCCGGGACTGACAGCCACTGCCACCACTGATACCACCACCCATGCCCCAGAGGACCCAGCTTGGACTTGTGCCCACAGACCAGGGCTGGCCGCTGCTGGGGTCGAGGCTCACCTGGACTGGAATCACTCACAATTTCAGTGGCATGGGGGTACAGGGACAAGTGGAGCCCAGGTCCGCTGCTGAGAGTGTCACTGGGGGCATGCACTACCTGTAGGAGGTTGCGATATTCAGCGGTGGAGGTGGAGACTGTGTGTTCTGGAGGATTCAGAGAGAAGCAGACTGTGGCTTTTCTCCTCTGAGGCAGAGTCTGGATGTGGACAGTTTAGGCTGCTCTGACCTTCCAAAAAGGTGTGAAAAGCCACCAGAGACCAAAAGCCTCCAGAGAACAAAAGCAAAAAAAACTGGTTTCCACAGAGCCCAGTCCCTTGATAGGAGGCAGGACAACTCCATCAAAGCAGGACTGTGAAAAACAACATGCAGGCCCCTTCCCCCAGAAGACAAGCTGGAAGAACAAGAGCACAACCTAGGGATCCCATAAAACTGTAAAACCCAACACCAGGGGAAACAGTATATTGAGTTCCTGGTATTGCCCCAAAGCCTGTGTATTTCTTAGATACAACTTTTCTCTCTCTCACTCTCTCTCTTTTTTTAATTCTTTCTTGTGTTTCTTCTGTGTTTTTTTTTAACCTACTTATCATTTCAACTAGATGTTTAATAGGACATGCTCCATAGTAACTTTTTAACTTGAACTTTTCACACATATACTTTTTTCTTTTTCTTTTATAGATAGATAGATAGATAAGTAAGTAGATATTAAGTTTCAATGTAGTCTTTTTTGTCCCAATTCAATACTACCTCTCTCTCTCTCTCTCTCTCTCTCTCTATATATATATATATATATATATACACACACACACACACACACACCAGTTTTAATTTCCCTGTATCTCTAGGAAGTAGAGTTCTTTAACAGAATAAAATACACCAAGGAAGAACTGAAATACCCTTCCTCTCCCACATCAAGGGATTATAGCCACCTTCCCATCACCCCCCTTTTATTGTGGGTTCCTTTCTTTTGTTTTGTGTGTGTGTGTGTGTGTGTGTGTGTGTGTGTGTCTTTTTGTTTGGTTGGTTTTGGTTTTCTACTTTCTAAATCTTATTCTTGGGTTTCACTTTGCTGGGTTCTGGTTTTAGTTTTTTGGGGTTTTGGTTTTTGTGGGTTTTTTGGTGGTGGTTTCTGATTGCTCTGAACTTTCCCAGGGTGCACTTTGCCTGGATTGTGGCTGATATTTTCAGCTGTACATCCCCTCAAACATAACTCAACAGAATGACTAGTAGAAGGAACTCCCAACAAAGAAAAGATCCAGAGACAATGGCCTCTCCAAAATATCTAATGGAAATGGATATAAGCAAGATGTCAGAAATAGAATTCAGGGGCCAGTCTGGAAGAAATTATTAATGGCAATATAGATTCTCTAAGGGAAGAAATGAGAGCTGATCTGGCAGAGTTTAAAATGAGATCCAATCTAGATACCCTAACAGCTAGGGTAGAGGAGGAAAAATGGATTAGTGATCTAGAAGAAAGACTGATAAGGGTACCTGGGTGGCTCGGGTCATGATCTCCAGGTCCTGGGATCGAGCCCTGCATCAGGTTCCCTGCTCCGTGGGGAGTCTGCTTCTCTCTCTCCCTCTTCCTCTGTGTGTACGCCCTCTCTCATTCTCTCTCAAATACATACATACATACATACATAAAAATAGAAGACAAACTGATAGAAAAGGAGGAACAAGAGGAGGCCTGGAACAAACAGCTTAAAATCCATGAAAACAGAATTAGAGAAATAAATGATGCCATGAAACATTCCAATTTCAGAATTATTGGAATGCCAGAGGGGGTAGAGAGAGAGAACTAGAAGATATTTTTATATTCTGTATATTCTGAGACTATAGATCTATACTCTGGGATCTACAGAACAGTCATGAAAGAATCTATACTCTAGGAACTACAGAACACTCATGAAAGAAATTGAAGAAGACACAAAAAGATGGAAAAAAAATCCCATGCTCATGGAAAGGAAGAATAAACATTGTTAAAATGTCTATGCTGCCCAGAGCAATATACTTCAACACCATCCCAATCAAAATAACAAAAGCATTTTTCAAAGTGCTGAAACAAATAATCCTAAAATTTGTATGGAACCAGAAAAGACCCTGAATCACCAAGGAAATGCTGAAAAAGAAAAACAAGCTGGGGGCATTGCTTTGCCTGATTTCAAGCTATATTACAAAGCTGTGATCACCAAGACAGCAAGGTACTGGCACAAAAACAGACACATAGATCAATGGAACAGAATAGAGCAGCCAGATATGGACCCCCAACTCTATGGTCAAATAATCTATGACAAATAAGGAAAAAATATCCAATGGAAAAAAGACAGTCTCTTCAATAAATGGTGATGGGAAATTTGGACAACTATATACAGAAAAATGAAACAACCATTCTCTCACACCATACACAAAGATAAACTCAAAATGGATGACAGACCTCCATGTGAGATAGGAATCCATCAAAATCTTAGAGGAGAACATACGCAGTAACATCTTCAACTTTAGCCGCAGCAACTTCTTTCAAGATACGTCTCCAAAGGCAAGGGAAACAAAAGCAAAAATGAACTTTGGGACTTCATCAAGATAAAAGGCTTCTGCACAGCAAAGGAAGCAGTCAACAAAACAAAGAGGCAACCCGCAGAATGAGAGAAGATATTTGCAGATGACACTTACAGATAAAGGGCTGATATCCAAGTTCTATAAAGAACTTCTCAAACTCAACACCCAAAAAACAGATAATCAAATCAAAAAATGGGCAGAAGACATGAACAGACACTTCTCAAAAGATGACATACAAATGGCTGACAGACAGATGAAAAAATGTTCATCATAATTAACCATCAGAGAAATTCAAATCAAAACCACACTGAGATACCACCTTACACCAGTTAGAAAGGCAAAATTTGACAAGGCAAGAAATGACAAGCGTTGGAGAGGTTATGGAGAAAGGGGAATCCTTTTACACTGTTGGTGGGAATGGAAGTTGGTGCAGCCAATTTGGAAAATAGTGTGGAGGTTCCTCAAAACAATTAAAAATAGAGCTACCCTATAATCTGGAAATTGCACTATTGGGTTTTTAGCCCAAAGATACAGATGTAGAGAAAAGAAGGGCCATATGCACTCCAACGTTCATACCAGCAATGTCCATAATAGCCAAACTGTGGAAAGAGTTGAGATGCCCTTCAACAGACAAATGAATAAAGATGATGTGGTCCATATATACAATGGAATATTATTCAGCCATCAGAAAGGATGAATACCCAACTTTTGCATCAACATGGACAGAACTGAAGGAGATTATGCTGAGTAAAATAAGCCAAACAGAGAAAGTCAATTATCAGATGGTTTCACTTATTTATGGAACGTAAGGAGTAGCATGGAGGACATTAGGAAAAGGAAATGGAAAATGGGGTGGGTGATTAATGGGGGAGGAAAACCACAAGGGACCATGGACCCCGGGAAACAAATTGAGGGTTTTAGAAGGGAGAGGAGTGGAGGAATGGGTACCAGTGATGGGTATTAGGGAAGGCACGGATAGCATGGAGCACTGGGTATTATATGAAAACAATGAATCACGGAACACTACATCAAAAACTAACGATGTGACTGAGGAGAGAGAAGATGGCGGAGAAGTAGCAGGCTGAGACTACTTCAGGTAGCACGAGATCAGCTAGATAGCTTATCTAAAGATTGCAAACACCTACAAATCCAATGGGAGATCGAAGAGAAGAACAGCAACCCTAGAAACAGAAAATAAACCACATTCTGAAAGGTAGGACTGGCGGAGAAGTGAATCCAAAGCTACGGGAAGATAGACCGCGGGGGGAGGGGCCGGCTCCCGGCAAGCGGCGGAGCAACGGAGCACAAAATCGGGACTTTTAAAAGTCTGTTCCGCTGAGGGACAACACTCCAGAGGCTTAACTGGGGTGAAGCCTATGCTGGGTCAGCGTGGCCTCAGGTCCCGCAGGGTCACAGAAGGATCGGGGGTGTCTGAGGGTCGCAAAGCTTACAGGTATTAGAACGGGGAAGCCGGCTACAGAGACAGAGCTGAGGAGTGAGCTCTCAGCTCGGGGTTACCTTGAACCGGTCGCAGGCTTGGTCAGCTCGGAGCGCGGCCGGAGGCCAGGGTGACGGGAGTAATTGGGCGCTGTTCTCTGAGGGCGCACTGAGGAGTGGGACCCCGGGCTCTCGGCTCCTCCAGGCCGGAAAACTGGAGGCCGCCATCTTCATTCCCGCCCTCTGGAACTCTACGGAAAGCGCTCAGGGAACAAAAGCTCCTGAAAGCAAACCCAATCAGATTACTCAGACTGGCCGGGTAAGGGCGATTTAACTCCGCCTGGGCAAAGACATTTGAGAATCACTACAACAGGCCCCTCCACCAGAAGATCAGCAAGAAACCCAGCCAGGACCAAGTTCACCGACCAAGGAGTGCAGTTTCAATACAGGGGAGAGCAGCGGAATTCCAGAGGAGAAGAAAGCAAAGCACGGAACTCATGGCTTTCTCCCCATGATTCTTTAGCCTTGCAGTTAATTTAATTTTTTTTTCTTTTTCAATTTCTTTTCTCTTCTTCTGCTAAATTTTTTTAACTTTTACCCTTTTAATTTTTAACGTTTATTAACTAGTTTATCTAATATATATATATTTATTTTCCTTTTTATATTTTTTCTTTATTGGTTTTCTTTTTTTAATTGTTTCTTTTTTTTTCTTTTTTTTTTTTTCTGAACCTCTTTTTATCCCCTTTCTCCCCCCTCACGATTTGGGATCTCTTCTGATTTGGCTAAAGCATATTTTCCTGGGGTTGTTGCCACCCTTTTAGTATTTTACTTGCTCCTTCATATACTCTTATCTGGACAAAATGACAAGGCAGAAAAATTCACCACAAAAAAAAGAACAAGAGGCAGTACCAAAGGCTAGGGACCTAATCAATAAAGACATTGGTAATATGTCAGATCTAGAGACCAGAATGACAATTCTCAAGGTTCTAGCCGGGCTCGAAAAAGGCATGGAAGATATTAGAGAAACCCTGTCGGGAGATATAAAAGCCCTTTCTGGAGAAATAAAAGAACTAAAATCTAACCAAGTTGAAATCAAAAAAGCTATTAATGAGGTGCAATCAAAAATGGAGGCTCTCACTGCTAGGATAAATGAGGCAGAAGAATTAGCGATATAGAAGACCAAATGACAGAGAATAAAGAAGCTGAGCAAAAGAGGGACAAGCAGCTACTGGACCATGAGGGGAGAATTCGAGAGATAAGTGACACCATAAGATGAAACAACATTAGAATAATTGGGATTCCAGAAGAAGAGGAAACAGAGAGGGGAGCAGAAGGTATATTGGAGAGAATTTTGGAGAGAATTTCCCCAATATGGCAAAGGGAACAAGCATCAAAATCCAGGAGGTTCAGAGAACCCCCATCAAAATCAATAAGAATAGGTCCACACCCCATCACCTAATAGTAAAATTGACAAGTCTTAGTGACAAAGAGAGAAGATCCTGAAAGCAGCCCGGGAAAATAAGTCTGTAACTTACAATGGCAGACTTATCCACAGAGACCTGGCAGGCCAGAAAGAGCTGGCATGATATACTCAGAGTACTAAATGAGAAAAACATGCAGCCAAGAATACTATATCCAGCTAGGCTATCATTGAAAATAGAAGGAGAGATTAAAAGCTCCAGGACAAACAAAAACTGAAAGAATTTGCAAATACCAAACCAGCTCTACAGGAAATATTGAAAGAGGTCCTCTAAGCAAAGAGAGACCCTAAAAGTCATAGATCAGAAAGAAACAGAGACAATATACAATAACAGTCACCTTACAGGCAATACAATGGCACTAAATTCATCTCTCTCATACTTACCCCGAATGTTAATGGGCTAAATGCCCCAATCAAAAGACACAGGGTATCAGAATGGATAAAAAAACAAACCCATCTATATGCTGCCTACAAGAAACTCATTTTGAACCCAAAGACACCTCCAGATTTAAAGTGAGGGGGTGGAAAAGACTTTACCATGCTAATGGACAACAGAAGAAAGCAGGAGTGGCAATCGTTATATCAGATCAATTAGATTTTAAGCCAAAGACTATAATAAGAGATGAGGAAGGACACTATATCATACTCAAAGGAACTGTCCAACAAGAAGATCTAACAACTTTAAATATCTATGCCCCTAACATGAGAGCAGCCAACTATATAAACCAATTAATAACAAAATCAAAGAAACACATAGACAATTATACAGTAATAGTAGGGGATTTTAACACTCCCCTTACTGAAATGGACAGATCATCCAAGCAAAAGATCAACAAGGAAATAAAGGCCTTAAATGACACACTGGACCAGATGGACATCACAGATATATTCAGAACATTTCATCCCAAAGCAACAGAATACACATTCTTCTCTAGTCCACATGGAACTTTCTCCAGAATAGATCACATTCTCGGTCCTAAATCAGGTCTCAACCGTTATCAAAAGATTGGAATCATTCCCTGCACCCTTTCAGACCACAATGCTCTGAAGCTAGAACTCAATCACAAGAGGAAATTTGGAAAGAACCCAAATACATGGAGACTAAACAGCATCCTTCTAAAGAATGAATGGGTCAACCAGGAAATCAAAGAAGAATTGAAAAAATTTATGGAAACAAATGATAATGAAAACACAACGGTTCAGAATCTGTGGGACACAACAAAGGCAGTCCTGAGAGGAAAATATATAGCGGTACAAGCCTTTCTCAAGAAACAAGAAAGGTCTCAGGTACACAACCTAACCCTACACCTAAAGGAGCTGGAGAAAGAACAAGAAAGAAACCCTAAACCCAGCAGGAGAAGAGAAATCATAAAGATCAGAGCAGAAATCAATGAAATAGAAGCCAAAAAAACAATAGAAGAAATCAATGAAACTAGGAGCTGGTTCTTTGAAAGAATTAATAAGATTGATAAACCCCTGGCCAGACTTATCAAAAAGAAAAGAGAGAGGACCCAAATAAATAAAATCATGAATGAAAGAGGAGAGATCACAACGAACACCAAAGAAATACAGACAATTATAAGAACATACTATGATGAAAAAAAAAAAAAGAACATACTATGAGCAACTCTACACCAACAAATTTGACAATCTGGAAGAAATGGATGCATTCCTAGAGACATATAAACTACCACAACTGAACCAGGAAGAAATAGAAAGCCTGAACAGACCCATAACCAGTAAGGAGATTGAAACAGTCATCAAAAACCTCCAAAGAAACAAAAGCCCAGGGCTAGATGGCTTCTGGGGGGAATTCTACCAAACTTTTAAAGAAGAACTAATTCCTATTCTCCTGAAACTATTCCAAAAAATAGAAATGGAAGGAAAACTTCCAAACTCATTTTATGAGGCCAGCATCACCTTGATCCCAAAACCAGATAAAGATCCCATCAAAAAAGAGAACTACAGACCAATATCCTTGATGAACACGGATGCAAAAATTCTCATCAAAATACTGGCCAATTGTGCTCGCTTCAGCAGCACATATACTAAAATACTGGCCAATAGGATTCAACAGTACATTAAAAGGATTATTCACCACGACCAAGTGGGATTTATTCCAGCGCTGCAAGGTTGGTTCAACATCCACAAATCAATCAATGTGATACAACACATTAATAAAAGAACAAGAACCATATGATACTCTCCATAGATGCTGAAAAAGCATTTGACAAAGTACAGCATCCCTTCCTGATCAAAACTCCTCAAAGTGTAGGGATAGAGGGCACATACCTCAATATCATCAAAGCCATCTATGAAAAACCCACCACAAATATCATTCTCAATGGAGAAAAACTGAAAGCTTTTCCGCTAAGGTCAGGAACACGGCACGGATGTCCGTTATCACCACTGCTATTCAACATAGTACTAGAAGTCCTAGCCTCAGCAATCAGACAACAAAAGGAAATTAAAGGCATCCAAATCGGCAAAGAAGAAGTCAAACTATCACTCTTCGCAGATGATATGATACTATATGTGGAAAACCCAAAAGACTCCACCCCAAAACTGGTAGAACTTGTTTAGGAATTCAGTAAAGTGTCAGGATATAAAATCAATGCACAGAAATCAGTTGCATTTCTCTACACCAACAACAAGACAAAGAAAGAGAAATTTCCATCCCATTTACAATTGAAAACTATAAGATACCTAGGAATAAACCTAACCAAAGAGACTAAGAATCTATACACAGAAAACTATAAAGTACTCATGAAAGAAATTGAGGAAGACACAAAGAAATGGAAAAATGCTCCATGCTCCTGGATTGGAAGAATAAATATTGCGAAAATGTCTATGCTACCTAAAGCAATCTACACATTTAATGCAATTCCTATCAAAGTACCATCCATTTTTTTCAAAGAAATGGAACAATTAATCCTAAAATTTATATGGGACCAGAAAAGACCTCGAATAGCCAAAGCAATATTGAAAAAGAAAGCCAAAGTTGGTGGCATCACAATTCCGGACTTCAAGCTCTATTACAAAGCTGTCATCATCAAGACAGCATGGTACTGGCACAAAAACAGACACATAGATCAATGGAACAGAATAGAGAGCCCAGAAATAGACCCTCAACTCTATGGTCAACTCATCTTCGACAAAGCAGGAAAGAATGTCCAATGGAAAAAAGACAGCCTCTTCAATAAATGGTGTTGGGAAAATTGGACAGCCACATGCAAAAAAATGAAATTGGATCATTTCCTTACACCACACACGAAAACAGACTCAAAGTGGATGAAGGACCTCAATGTGAGAAAAGAATCCATCAAAATCCTTGAGGAGAACACAGGCAGCAACCTCTTCGCCCTCAGTCGCAGCAACATCTTCCTAGGAACATCGCCAAAGGCAAGGGAAGCAAGGGCAAAAATGAACTATTGAGATTTTATCAAGATCAAAAGCTTTTGCACAGCAAAGGAAACAGTTAACAAAACCAAAAGACAACTGACAGAATGGGAGAAGATATTTGCAAACGACATATCAGATAAAGGGCTAGTGTCCAAAATCTATAAAGAACTTAGCAAACTCAACACCCAAAGAACAAATAATCCAATCAAGAAATGGGCAGAGGACATGAACAGACATTTCTGCAAAGAAGACATCCAGATGGCCAACAGACACATGAAAAAGTGCTCCATATCACTCGGCATCAGGGAAATACAAATCAAAACCACCATGAGATATCACCTCACAGCAGTCAGAATGGCTAAAATTAACAAGTCAGGAAATGACAGATGCTGGCAAGGATGTGGAGAAAGGGGAACCCTCCTACACTGTTGGTGGCAATGCAAGCTGGTGCAACCACTCTGGAAAACAGCATGGAGGTTCCTCAAAATGTTGAAAATAGAACTACCCTATGACCCAGCAATTGCACTGCTGGGTATTTACCCTAAAGATACAAACGTAGTGATCCGAAGGGGCACGTGCACCTGAATGTTTATAGCAGCCATGTCTACAATAGCCAAACTATGGAAAGAACCTAGATGTCCATCAACAGACGAATGGATAAAGAAGATGTGATATATATACACAATGGAATACTATGCAGCCATCAAAAGAAATGAAATCTTGCCATTTGCGATGACGTGGATGGAACTAGAGGGTATCATGCTTAGCGAAATAAGTCAATCGGAGAAAGACAACTATCATATGATCTCCCTGATATGAGGGAGAGGAGATGCAACATGGGGGGTTAAGGGGGTAGGAGAAGAGTAAATGAAACAAGATGGGATTGGAAGGGAGACAAACCATAAGTGACTCGTAATCTCACAAAACAAACTGAGGGTGATGGGGGGGGAGGGTTGGGAGAGGGGGGGTGGGATTATGGACATTGGGGAGGGTATGTGCTATTTTGAGTGCTGTGAAGTGTGTAAACCTGGCGATTCATAGACCTGTACCCCTGGGGATAAAAATATATTATATGTTTATAAAAAATAAAATTTAAAAAAAAACAAAAAAACAAAAAAAAAATCTAATGATGTGCTGTATGGTGACTAAAATAAAAAAAAAAGTTTTAAGAATGAGTAAGTTCATTGGTTCCATGGTCATTTGCTTTCTTATAAATAGAGAAAAAGAAAAAAAGACACTTAATTCTTTTTTTAAGGATCTCTTTAAGTAATTCACCATCATAAATCTAAATAATTTATCTAAAAAATTTAACTTTAAAGATGAAGTTTGGCACAGTGGATAGTACAATATTTGATGAAGCCCCAGAGATTTCCATAATTACTAAAAATATCTTTTTACAGTATGACTTCCTTAGTAGCCTGCCTGCAACATGACCCCAGTGATCCTTACTTCCTGCCATTCATGCCCTTATAGAGCCCCTTTCACATTGCACAAAGTTTGGTCTGTGTGACTAACAGAATATGGCAGGTAGGTATTTCTATAACTAGGTCATGGGGACCTAGGACTGTGGCCAGAGACACTGCTTCTCTCTTTTTCTCTCTGGGATCACTTGCACTGGAGAAAGCCACCAGCCACCATGCTACAAGAAGCCCACATGATAAGGTGCTGAGGTTTCCTGCTGAAAACCCCATGAGTGAGCTTGCAAGTAGATCCTTCAGCTAAGATCCTTCATGCAAGCCTTCAAATGACTGATGTCCCTACTGATATATGGAATGAGCCTCGTAAGAGACACTGAGTCAATCTAACCAGGTAAACCATTTCAGAATTCTTGGTCTACAAAAACTGAGAAAATTTGGTCTGCTTGGTGTTTTTCAGTTTCTGTAAACAGAAATGTTAAATGTTAGTCAGGAGTATTGTAAAGTTTAAGAATACTGTCTAATACTTCATAGCCATGTGTGTGAGCATATGTGTATATATGCATATATGGGACTGGCAACTTAATTTGCAGGGCCTGATGTAAAATGAAAGTATGAGGCCCTTATTCAAAAATATTAAAAATTTCAAAATGGCAACTGCAGAGCATTAAATCAAGCATGATGTATGTTTTTGAACATGGAGTTCTCTGTGACTACACAGGTCACATGTCCATGAGCAGGCCTTCTCTGTGTGTGTGTGTGTATATATGCACATGCATGTATGTGTTTCATAGCCATAACTAATATTTGCTTACCATATATCGGATACTCCATAAGCATATTCTAGTTTAATCCTCACACAACTCTATGAGATAGGTCCTATAAATATCCTTTTTTCAAATGAGGGAAATAAAGTTTAAAGGTATTATTAACTTGTTCAATAAAGTTCAAAAGGGTATTAAATGGCAGGACTGAGATTCAGACTAAATGTAGAAATCCTTGAATCCAGACCTGTAATCATTACATTAAAGTACTTTAAGAATATTATTATGGCTACTATTGCAGCATAAAAAAAATTAACCCCTAAGTTAGCAGCTAAAAAAAGAAGAAGAAAAAAAAAAAAAACCTTTTATCTTGCTCACATTTCACAGGGCTCCGCTAGGCATTTTGCACTTACATTCCCTTATGTGCTTGTAGTCACTTTGGCTGGGGCTGTGGTAATCTGAAGGCTCAACTGGGTTAAGCATCAAAGATTAAATCAGCTCAGTACCATCAGGTGATGCTGGCTTTTGGCTAGAAATGGGTTGTCAATCGGAGCATCTACTCACAGACCCTCAGCTTAGCATCTCATAATAACTATACTTCTTACATGGCAGCTCTTCTCCCCTTACTGACTATCCCAAGAGAGCCAAAAAAGCTACATGGCCTTTTCTGACTCAGTCTTGAAATTACACGGCATTGTTTCTGCTGCACTCTTCTGATTACAAGTGACTGATTAAATAGGTCCATAATCAAGAGGAGAGGACATAAACCCTACATCCCAGTATGAAAACTATCAAAGGATTTGTGGATATGTTTAAACCCACCACAGAAATCAGTCGGATTGTTATTTGGATTCAATATACCTTTTTGAAATCTACCTCTATTAAGTATCTGCTTAAATTTAATGAAACTTAAAATCATTTTGTATAAATATGGATAAGATTTTATAATTATTGTTGTGGATAACACTTGATAGAAGAACAATTAAACTAATAATGCTTGTTTATTTTATTGATCAAGGCAGTCTAATTTATAAGTGTGTTTTATAATATTTAAAGATTTTATTTATTTATTTGACAGAGAGATCACAAGTAGATGGAGAGGCAGGCAGAGAGAGAGAGAGAGAGAGAGAGAGGGAAGCAGGCTCCCTGCTGAGCAGAGAGCCTGATGCGGGACTCGATCCCAGGACCCTGAGATCATGACCTGAGCCGAAGGCAGCGGCCTAACCCACTGAGCCACCCAGGAGCCCCTGTTTTATAATATTTAAATATAAAATAATGGTATGTATAACTTGCATTAATAAATATATTAGTGACAATTACTACTTTTATTCAACATTTATTTTTTTACTAAGTGCTATGCATTTGCATTTTTATATATTTGTATGTATTACTTATTTTTATGTTGTATTTGTATTTTTGAGGGTAAATGAGTATCTTGATGAGTTGCCATTTATGATTGTGCACCAAATTTCAGTGTGCAGGGTTTTTTACCCACACACCACCAAGCAATTCTCCAATACCAGCTCCTACAACTCAACTTAATTCTGACACTAATTACCTGGAGATAATATCAGATCCCACAGATTAAGGGCTCAGTCCTACAAGATGTGTAAGTCCCACTCCTCCACCTCAGATGCCACCTGGGCTTCTGACCTACATGCTACAGATCACATGTTCCAATGACCACCTTCTCAGGTTTGATTAATTTGCCCAAGCAGCTCACAGAATTCAAAGCAACATTTTTCTTACTAGATTAGTAGTTTATTATGGAAGGATGTAAGTCAGGAAGACCCAGATGGAAGAGATGCCTAGGGCAAGATATGTGGAAAAGGCACAGAGCTGCCTGCTCTCTCCTTCTGGGCTGCTCTACCCAAGTTTCCATGTGTTCACCAACCCAGAAGGTGTCTGACCCCTGACCTTTTGGATTTTTATGGAGGCTTCATTACAGAGATACGACTGATTACATCATTGATTATCAATGATTCACTCAAACTCCAACCCCTCTTTTCTCCCAGGAGGTCAGGGGTGAGACTGAAAATTCTCATCCTCTAATCTAAGGGTTGGTTCCCCTGGCAATTCCCTCACCACCATCCTTAGGTTACCTAGGGGCTTTCCAGAAAGTCACTTCACTAACATAACAAAAGACAATGTGATCCTTTCCACACTTTGGAAATTCCAGGGGTTTTAGGAACTGTGTGCCAAGAGCCAGACAGAAACCAAACACAGATTTTTTTTTTATTACAAATCACAATGTCACACCATTATTCTTTAAAACCGTGAAAAACTGAACAATTGTTCAATATGTATACATATGTGAGAGGAAGAAAAGAGAGAGAGAGAGGGAGAGAGAAAGGCAGAAAGATAAATAGATAAGGATTGAAAAACAGAAGACTTGGTCCTGGGGTTGCTAAACAACCCAGGCCAAACTACACAGACCAAATCCAGCCTGCCCACATTTTTATATGCTTTTGCATGTCCTGTGAGTGAAGAATGTTTTTTTACATTTTAAAATCTATTTGAAAAAATCAAAAGAAAAATAATACTTAATGACCTGTGAAAATTAAAGAAATTAAATTTTTAATGTCTATAAATAAAGTTTTATTGGAGCACAGCCGAGCTCATTCATTTGCCTGTTGTCTATGGCTGCCTTGTGCTACAGCAACAAAGTCATGCAGTTGTGGCAGAGACCACGTGGCCTGTGCCACCTAAAATGTTTACCATCTGGCGCTTAACAAAAAACAACCAACCACCCAACCAACACCCAACCCTGATTCAGATGAGAATTAGAGAAATGAAATGATAGATGACATTATTCTTCAAAAAGGGTCACAATGAGCCAATTAAAAATGCTGACAGAAATGTTTCTGAACATTTCCATTAATGATTGGGTATATGAAGTTTTCTTTCCTGATTTTATACTGAGGATACTGCAGTATGTGCCCTGCACGTCTATGTCACTCTGCCAATGTGAAGCTGGCAAACATAAACATACATCTTTATAAACACGATTTTATTTTCCATAGTTACAAATCAGAGGCTATAACAAGCAGATTTCTCATAAATGTGTATGCCACAGAGAGGAAAGTTCAGAGAGAATAAAGTTGGGGATTTTTTTTTTCCATTTCATTCTCTTAATTTATTTAGCATCATACTGTATATTATGAAAGAGACAGGTGCTCCTTGCAACATAGTTTCTATTGTTCTTTTAGTTATCACTGGCTGAGGATGGAGGTGCTGACAGGTAGCTCAACCACAGACTGCAATTTCAACCAGGGACTCAAGAAGCTGCAACATTAGAGAGCAGGATTGTATATATTTTTCTTTAGTGTAGTTATAGAAATAGATGCCAGTAATAACAAAAAACACTAATGACTTCAGTCTGCATGACCCACCCAAGGGGCATATCCAATCACAAGTTAGACGACAAAAGAATAGCAGCTTAGATACAGTAAAAACAGAGTGTTTCATCTTTAAGCTAGATTGAATTTAATCTACCCTGAATGACATTACAATTTTACCTGCTATAGAAAATAAATCATTCAATGTCTTTTCGGGGGTAGTTGTTAAATCTGTAAAAGTGGATGGGATTACCCAAGGAGAGTGACAGGCTAGGGACAGAAAGTGTGTCTCATGGGATCATGCCTAGGCCAAAGCTCCAAGAGCTGGGACATGGACAGATATGATAAGCATAAATGCTCTCGAGCTGCAGAGCATGGAGCCAAGAGATTTCCAAAAAAAAAAACAATGCCCAGGTGGGATAACTAGATATCAATGATTGCCTCCTGATGTCAGTGGCCAAAAATGTTTAAACTAACTGTAATCAAACTTTTAACTTGTAAATTTTCATTATGAAGAAATACAAGGAATAGAGAATAATGGATATCATGAAGGAAAGTCCAAAAAAAATCAGAATACGAGGTTTTCTATAAGAAAACTGGCCTGGGCACCTGGGTGGCTCAGTTGGTTAAGCAACTGCCTTCGGCTCAGGTCATGATCCCAGAGTCCTGGGATCGAGTCCTGCATTGGGCTCCCAGCTCCACAGGGAGTCTGCTTCTCCCTCTGACCTTCCCCTCCTCTCATGCTCTCTCTCATTGTCCCTCTCTCAAATAAATAAATAAATAAATATTAAAAAAAAAAAAAAGAAAGAAAAGTGTCCTGTTTTGGAAAAGTCTATATTAAGGCAAGGTGGAAGGAGGAAGGATGGAGCTATCCCAGATTAAAAGGAATTTAATAGTAAAATTTAAGAGATTTACATATGATGTGTAATTCTTGATTATATTTTGGATTTTTGAAAATAGTTATTCTGGACGAAACTGGGAAATGTGAATATAAATAGAGTACTAAATTATATCAAGGATTTGTTGCAAAATTTGTTTGATGAGATTACAATACTGCACTTATTCTGTAGGAATATGTGCTTTTTTTAAATTTAGAAATGTATGATATAACATCTAGGTAAGTCCTTCTAGATCTATAATTAACTTTAAACTAGTCTAGCCCTTTCTGTATATGTAAAGATGTAACAATATCTGCATGTAAATAGATGTATGTTAATTCTACTTTTTGCATGATTGAAAAACTTATACAAAATGCTTTAAAAAAATCTTTCTAGGCAAATAGATAAAAAACCCATTCAGCAGGCTTATAAAGTCTTGATCTAAGGGTTTATACTACGATGACAGAATCCAGCTAAGCTACAAAAAAAAGAGAGCAGAGTAAGCAGGTTTGGAAAAAAAGTAGAAGACTGGAAGGACTACAATGATGTTGAGAGGCTTGTACCTATCCCAGTGGTCTTTGAGGCCCTCATCATGTCTTTAGGGTTGATAACAAATCAGGCATATTTACACAGAAAACTGAACCCCTGTGGCCTCAGCACCCCCTAGCCCACTTTCCCCTATTTGTACATTTCAACTTACTCCATTGTTGGCCTTTCTCACAATTTTCTTATGGGACCTTATTGATTTTTTTATATGAGTCTTTAGTTATACATCTCTTTTGCCTTTTGTAAATGTTAAAACCTCATCAAAAAGCTCTATGAGCATCACTCTCATTTCTGTCTCTTTTTACTTCCATAGATCTTCTTCTTTCATATTTGAAATTTTCTTTTTGATAACTCTCAAACTTCAGAGATTTTTTTTTCTTTCTCTATTTTCAGGCCATAAGAATATGGCCATCTTATCTCTTATATGGAATCTGCCTTTCTAGAACTAAAGCAGCTGCTTCTGCCTACTAGTCCCGTTCCAGGACTGCATGAGGACTTGAAGGACAGCAATCCTTCCACACCAAGGTCTAGTGCATTGACCAATTCTTCCTTATGGCCCAGAATTAGCTTCAAGGCAGCAGCTTCCAAATTTTAACTCTAATTTCTGAAAAATTAAGTAATCAACAAAAGTTGTAAAGAATTTAGCTTTGGATACTATTTAGCTCAAATGATTGAGCAGAAATCTGAATACTTGAATTCTCTGAAACATTGTGCATCTGTGATCTGGGGAAAGACTAAGACTTCCTTTCCCTCCACATGGCCACCCGCATTTGTCCTTTTATCCTCACATGAATGCTCTACTATTCTGTCCCTTATTTTCTCAGATTTTTCTTATTAACTACTTAATAACTTAGTAATTAATAACTACCTTATCAACTACTTCATCACTCTCTTATCTACTGCCCACATTTGCCAACAGTTTCCCCAAAAATGAGGAAGAGAGTCAGCATTAGTGAAGAGAAATTTAACTTCCCATGAGAGCTGACTTTACTATATCTTGCTACTTTTCCTTCTAATCAACAAGGAAAGACAGATTGGTGAAAGAAAGTCTTCTATTAGAGACTATTAGCTCCTATTAGTAAGGAAGGGGAAGCTAGACATTATTAACTATGTCCGCTAAGGGATTAGGTTTAGGAATGGCAAATTAAACCCCAGCCTCTAGTAGAGAAATCTTGGTGGAAATAAGCTAATGAAAAGTACTGGGAGTGGGGGCCAAAACTAAAAGAGAAATAAACCCTAACCAAAGATGTGAGTGCTATGGGCTGGTAGAACCCAAACCTAGTGAGTCGCTTTGGCTTTCTTATGAGATTTGGTCTCAGTAGCAATCGAACCATTGTCTAAATGGAGCCACCACTATCACATTAAATGCCAGCCAAGTCCAATCAAGGGAGGATGCCCTGTCCAAAACAATCTCTTGACCTGGGACTGTTATTGGTCCTATTTACTTGTCAACTGCACCCAAAATACACAGGAATCTATTTTTTAAAGCCTGCATGGGGACTGCTTAGATTAGATTAACCCATATGTGTAGGTTAAGGGGGATTCTCCATAGATGCCCATTTTCATTTGAAGAATATTTCATACGTTTCAATTTATAGAAGAGTAGGACGAGTATTTTACGGAGAGTACAGAAATATGTCATAGGTGAGACTATAGTAAAAGAGAGCCTGCAGCTATTCTAAATGAGTTTAAAATACTAGGTTTAGACTAACTCTAACTTAAGGTATTAAAGAACTTAAAAGCATGATCTCAGAGCCAAGTTAAAGATACCCTGAAAGAAAGAAGATCCAAATGACTAGAAATGGCAATGTCCAATCAGAATAAAAGGATGTAAAAACTATAGATGTGGATGCTTGGCAAGATTTAAATATTCAATAACTGTCATTATTATACAGTTTGTGAACATCCATAAACAATGCTGTGACTGCCACAGCAATTGTACACTTTGAACCAATAGCCAAATCATACTTAATAGTGAAATAAGACAGGAGAGATAATTTAGAAATGGTGAATCTAGAAAATTGAATACAAAATTTTCATTATTCCCAGATGATATAATTGTATAAACAGATAATTACAGGGAATCAATTGAAAACTCATGTTAATTAATAAGGCAGTTCAGGAGATTAGCTAAATAAAAGTAAATAAGAAAAATCAATAGCTTTTCTATGTTTTGTCAACCTCCATTAGAAACTTTAATGGAGGCAAATTCCTAAAGATGGCATCTGTCTGGTGATGCATGAATGAATCAGCCTTATTCCGCTTCCAGAGAAAATAGCTATGAAAATTCAGAAAAAGATGAACACTCTTATTAATGCTGCAGATGAAGACTAGAGGCTCATCTATTGTGGGAATTAGGGAAAACTGGCACTAATAATGAGAATAATGAAGATCAAATGCCTGTTACAATTTTTGGTCAAGTCACACACATATTTTACATGATTCACCAAGCAGTCAAGAAATACTACTTCGCTTTTTAACCTTAAACAATTATAAAAATAAAGGATCAAGCATTTTTCAAAATCAAAGGTTAAAAACTAGTAAAATTTAAAATACTATAAAATTTGAAAATAATCTGGAGAGAAATGAAAATAACAATAACAAAAGTCATCCATATAGCAAAAGATAGATGAAAAAGAAAGAAGAGGAGGAGGAGTGAGGGGACCGGGAGGAAGACTGAATCAAAAATAGAAAATATGTATGAGAGTAGTGGGCAAAAACTCAATTATGGCAATAAATGCAAATGGATTAAAAAAAGTCTCCAGTACTGAACCTTAAACAAAACACAACCTCACATCATTTATAAGAACTGCACTTAAGAAAATGGGTCATTTGGGGCACCTGGGTGGCTCAGTGGGTTAAAGTCTCTGCCTTAGGCTCAGGTCATGGTCCCAGGGTCCTGGGATAGAGCCCCACATCAGGCTCTCTGCCCAACAGGGAGCCTACTTCCTCCTCTCTCTCTGCCTGCCTCTCTGCCTACTTGTGATGTCTGTCAAATAAATAAATAAATATATATATTTTTTTTAAAAGTTAAGAATGTAAAAATATTTACCAAACACAAAAGTAATATAAAAATTAAACAACATCAAAGTGATGAAAATACAAAGATAATCAGCAAGGGAAAGGATAATATATAAAAATAATAAGAAAAAATATAACCAGCATGAACAATTAAGAGCAACAAAACAGTGCAAGGATAATATTTTTTAGTAAATACAAGGAGAAACTGACAACACAACCTTTGGGCAGCAACAGTGTTCTCAGTCTTCCATTGATCAATTAGGGAAAAAAATAGAACTGAATAAGATAATAGCATAGATCAAACTTTCACAAATAACACTTTAAAAGTACATAGTTAACATTTAGCAGAAGCAAGAGCTTCTTTCATTCATTCAATAAGTGTTAATTGTAATCTGTATGCCAGACAACCTCAGTACCCTGTGTAAGGTCATAAAGAGAACTCCAAGACTCCCCCAAAGCAGCAATTATTTTGGCTATACTGTCTGATCTCAATATAACAAAACCAGAATTAAACATTCACTCACACTCTCCTTCTCTTTCTCTCTCTCTCTCTCTCTCTCTCTCTCTCTCACACACACACACACACACACACACACACACACACACAAATCACTTTCTAAGTACTCCTGGGAAGAACTGAAATCAAAACTGCAATTAATAATATTTAGAAATTAATGGCAATGAAAGCATTACACATAAAAACTTATGGGGTATATGAAAAATTTAATGCAGATGCCAATCCATGGTTTTAAAAGATGTCATTATTAGATAAGAAATAGTATAACTTAATAACCAAAGCATTCAACTCCAGACAGAAAGGTGAAATGGAACGTAAGTAACATAAGTCTGGTTAGGATATAAAAAGTTAAAAGTCCATCTTATTACCCTAACAACCAAAACAAACCAAGTCAGTCACAAAATCATAATTTGTAAGCCAACTGAAAATCTAAGGTTACAAAGAAACTTAAGTGAATTAATTCAAGAAATGAAAAAGCCCTTCATAGGAGAAAAAAGACCACAGCTGCTTATATCCCAGGCATCGTGACAAGAATGAGGACAAATGTACCACAGATGGTTTAAGGAGGAATGAATAAAACTTTTTAACAAACTTTCAACCACCATATGGAATTACACACTAGAATTCAAAGAAGTCCCAGCCACAAAGTGTATCTGTACCCACTTGCTACCCTCTCCCATAGTTCTTCACCTAGTACAAAGACAATTCCCCAGCAACTCAAAAAGCTGGCAGTCAAAATATAAAGAATAGACAGATCATCCATAGTTTGAAAAACAAAAACAAAAACAAAACTGATGGCTCACCTGTAAAGCACTAAGAAATTTCTGGAATCTTGCCAGGGCTTAGACTCCAAATACCATTAAAGGGAAAGTTCTGGATCAGCCAATGGGCCAGTGGTGAAGAGAATAAAACAAAAGCTAAATAAATTAATTAATAACAGACCAACTCAACAACAACAGATGACCATATTAACGTAGGTGCCACTCTAGCGATATGGCAAAAGAAGTGTGACCTTTTTAGAAGGTAAATACTATTAACTTCAGTGTCTAGCATCCTTTTATGCAAAATGCCCTCTTTGCAATCAAACACTATGAGACACACAAAGAAACATGAATATGTGCCTGGGGCCAAATAGAAAATAGAAAATTATCAACAGAAGACACAAAGATAGCTCAAAGGTTAGAATTATTAGACAGGGACTTTAAAATATCTGAGAAAAATACTAACAGATCCAGCTGAAAATGTGGGCAATATGCATGAAAATATAGGGAATTTCAGCAATGAGTTGGAAGCTGTAAAAAGAGAAAGAGGGCACCTGGTGGCTCAGGTGGTTAAGTGACTGCCTTGTGCTCAGGTCATGATCCTGATGTCCCAGGATCCAGTCCCAGATCAGGCTCCCTGCTCAGCAAGGAATCTGCTTCTCCCTCTGACCTTCCCCCTTCTTATGCTCGCTCTCTCACGCTCTCTCTCAAATAAATTAATTAATTAATAAAATCTTAAAAAAAAAAGAACCAAAGGAATGCTAGAAATGAAAAATATATCAGAAATGTTGAATGAAAATATCAGAGTAAACACTCTCATTTTATTGTTTTTTCCCCAAAGATATGTGTTTGCCTGTTTGTTTGTTTATTTATTTATAAGCGAGAAAGTGCTCTCCTGCACACACATGAATAGAGGGGGGGTAAACAGGGAGGGAGAGGGAGAGAATCTTAAGCAGATTCCATGCTGAGCATGAAGCTCTGGATCTCAGGACCATGAGATCATGACTTGAGTCTAAACCAAGAGTAGGGCACTTAACCAAAAGAGTCACCAGGTGCCCCTCTCACTTTATTCTTGATCTTAGGGGAAAAGGAATCAGTGTTTGACCATTAAGAATGAGGTTAATTGCAGAGTTGCGGGAGAAGGGGGCAGGATGGGTTTTGTTTTGTTTCATTATGATGTCTTCAAACTGAAAAAAAAAATCCCTTTTTGGTTTACTGAGAGTTTATTTTATTATGAACAAAGATTGAATATTGTCACATGTTTTTCTACATCGATTGAGGTAATACAGTTGGCATCACAAGTGGGATTCTCTAGAATGATCCTGACTCACTGAAGTATGGTGAAAGCATTAATTGGGAAAAGGACAGAAGGGAAAGAATGGTGAGCCATTAATGCCTAGATAGATTCTAAGCCCCTGTGGTAGGAGATGTCAGTTACTTTGACATTTGTTACTGGAGGTAAAAGTTACCAGTGGAATTTACAAATACAGATTCAGGGGTGCCTGGGTGGCTCAGTGGGTTAAGCTGCTGCCTTCGGCTCAAGTCATGATCCCAGGGTCCTGGGATTGAGTCCCGCATCGGGCTCTCTGCTCAGCAGGGAGCCTGCTTCCCCCCTCTCTCTGCCTGCTTCTCTGCCTACTATGTTATTTCTGTCTGTCAATTAAATAAATAAAATATTTAAAAAAAAAAAAAGAAATACAGATTCAACTCCCAAGGAGCTGGCTCACTGGATACATAAAAAAGTGCAAAATCATGACAAACAAGCTAAATATATTATCCTTTTGTTATTTTTATCTGATATAGCTAAAAATCAAAGTAAAGAAAGCATTGGGGATAGATTCTGGTGCTGCATTAAGCTCAGATTTTGACCTTTCCAAGATACAACCTTTAGCCTTAGTGCTGTTACCAGAGGGAAAATTATGCTTGAAAAACAAATGGCACTTCTATAACTTCTGGTCACCAAAAAGTCGTCAAGGTTGTGCGGGGGACAAAAAGCTACTGAAGCCAGGGAGTATAAGGTGAAGGAGTTCTCTCATTTAGTGAACTAATGTTATCAGCTTCCTGAAGAATCTTCACTAATTTGGATTGTGAGAATGACTGACTAACTTAGCAGCAGCAATTGTTTGGTTTTGTACAATGTAGAATGGAAAAGCATATTTGGGTTGATGCAAGACCCACAGCTCACTATTGAACAATTACAACATTCATAGATGACTTGTACAGTTTTCCCAGGGAAGAGAAAGTCTCCAAACATAGTTGGCAAGCAGACCACATCAGGCCGCAACTGGTAACTCTGGGAGACTATCACTGGGCCCTAGCAGGACCAGATAGTCACTCTAGACAGAGATTTGCATACCGGGTGGTAGATGCAAATGTTCAAAGCACTATAAAAGGACTGGGGAAAAAATTTGCTACAGGAATTTGGAGCACCAAATTATATTCCTTGAGAGTAAGGAACACAGCTTACAGCTAATAATATGAGGTCAATTTAATCATAATTCTTAAAATGTAACAGTGATGTCTAAATCTGCATTTTCAGTGCTTGGAATTTGTTTGTGATGAACTCTAATGTAACTATGGTAAAGGAATTATATTATTCTATTTTATTAACTGGAACACCTTCTTCTTTTTATATAATCCTTTATTTATCTGCTCTCTACCTTTAAGTCCTCATAAATTGTATCTTCTTCATAAACTATGTGGTGTTGACAAAAGTAGCACACAGCAAATGCACAAAAATCTATAAAGATAATGAACATGATAATGTTGATGACAATGACTGATACGCAGATAAAAAATACACATTGCTAACTAAAACCTTAATTTCCATTTCATTATAAAAGAGTATCTAGGAACAATGAGGAAAAAATGGAAGTTAACAGAGAAAATACAAGGATTTTTAAAATCAAGATTCAAAAGGAAAGTGGGAGAGAAAGCAAAGAAAGAAATCACAACAAAATCGCTCAGTAAAACATGTAATAGGAAACAGGAAATGCTGACGGCACTGATACAATGACAATTATATCTACGTCTCCCATTAAGTTTCTATTTGTTGCCTCAGGTAGTCTCAATTCAAACTCCTGGGAGACCTCATTCTTAAAGCTTGGTTTACTTATTGCCTTGTCCTTTTTTGTTGTTGTTTTCTTTTAGAATTATTAAATTCCCCAACAATGGTATTAAAACAAAATGCCACACATAGATAAGAATTGCTCATAGTAGGAATTTGATTGTTTTGTGAATTATTACTTCATTATTTTGATTTTGATTGAGTACAGGGTGAGTTAAATGGTCCTTGCCATTTTACAGCAATTTATTAAAGATGATATTTATTCCTTTATATTCAGCAAATGCTCCACTTTGTAAATCTTTCCCATAATTCTTAATATCATGGTGGTGATGGGAGAAGTACCAAAGAAACTACAGGCCAGCCCCAAGCTAATAGCATCCAGGGATGTAGCCATCTATGTTAAAACTGGAAAGGATTTAAGATATGATCTGGTTGAACTTCCTGATTTTGATGCAGGAGAAGCTTTAAGTCCACTGATACTCACTAAGAATCACACAGGTAGTTAGCTCAGGTCCAAAGTGAAGCTATAATCTTCTCACCACATTTTGCTACTCCCCACTCTTTCTGCATTTCTTAATCTATCATATCCTATACCAAACTGGAAATCAATCTGTATTAGTCTGGGTTTTCTAAAGAAACAGAATCAACAGGATGCGTACATATACAGAAAGAAATTTATTATAAGGAAGCTGCTCACATGATTATGGAGATTGGCCAGTCCAAAATCCTCAGTATGGTCTGGTAGCTTGGAGACCCAAGAGAACTAATGGGGCAGATGAAGTCCAGAGTTAAAGAAAATTCACATGAGGATCCTCAAGATATACTTACCTTAAAAAGTCAGGCAGGAAACTTTCGTTCAAGCCTCAGAGTGTGTGGATGAGGATGAACTTAGAGATACCAAAGTCCCACCACCACTGTAATTCTGACAAGGATTTGATAATTAAGACAACAATGAAATTATTCAATTGTAAGAATTATTATCATCTGTCATTCCTATCTTCTGGTTCATTTGGCTTTCTAATCTGTACTCACAAGCACTAAGTTCACTTCGAATACAATTCAAGGATATTGCTTTATTGCAAAGTGACTCGAATATGAAACTAGTCTTTTTAGGGGCACCATCTGTTGTTCATGACACTTTAAATGAAGGAGATTTCAGTTGCTAAATATTCCACAGAAACATATGAAGAGAATTCAAAGGGTTTAAGTTTCTAAGAAAATACAATGTCCCCTAAGCATGAAATGAAACCCTTTCTTCAAAGTGTTTGTGATAACAAAGAAGTGTTTAATCATACTTGATATACATAAATCTTTTCTGGAAAAACAAAACAACACATGAACTAAATCAAGTCTACTGTAAAGGAAGCGGAATTATGAAAATCAGTGATATTCTTATTTATAATCACATAAGGACAGAAACAGATGGAGATAAAGCAATTTGCCCCAAATCAAATGATTCTCAAAAGGCTAACTGATGTGCTCCCCTTACTCAAGTCATAACTATGAGTTAATTGTACAAGGACAGAGTTAAGCTTTGGAGAGCAAGTAGTCTATTAGTATTTCTCTCAAGGGGTTAATCAGACTTCTTGGCCTCGGCAACTCATTTTTAAATGACTTGAATATACTAGAATGTCCCAAAGGAATAATTGATGTATACTAATTACGATTGCAAAGCCCTTGCAAATAAGTAGTTACCAGATAAATGTTTAGACATAAGAGTACCTATTAGTAATGTTTTGAGTTCCTTAGATAAAAGGTTTTCAAAAACAGCTCAGTTGGACTATTACAAAAGAATAGAAGCTGCCATCTTTTGTGAACCACTCTAATCTATAATAATCTGCCCTGTCAATAAACCAGTTAGACTGTGGCTTTGTTGGAGAGCTGGGGTCAGAAAGTATTATCGTAGATTGTCATTTTGCTCTCTACATGGTGCACTACACATCATTTTAAAATGATATGCTGTGTTCAATATTTTATATGACTGAAGGATAACTCTCGACTTGAATTTATTGCCACACATACTTGCAGCTAAATCATATAATATTACTTCAAATACTATTTTCAAGATATCACCTAGCATAACTGATGATAAACTATTCTATATATAAATCCATTTTGTCTCATTTTTCATTTGCTGCTTTATTGCTTTATGCTTATCTAAAATATTTTACACCTGGAAAATTCTCTGACAACTTTACCTACAATCTAATTATGTTGCAGTTGGGTAACTAAAAGGAAAACTTGCTGCCTTTATGAAAAGTATTTTAAGGTTTTGTTTTGCTTTTACCTTTGAGTTGCTACGATTTTGGAAAAAAGCTCTTCGTTTTGGGACAAAAATCAATGCTGTCTTATTGCAAACACTTGCTTTCAATACAGCTGAGAAAAAAATCGGGACAGAAATCGTTTGTTATATTTATCTCTGAATTACTGGTATCTTGTACAGATATCAATTCATCCTGAATTTCAGCTAAATTTTCATTTAATTGTTCTCAACTTTCCTCACAGTGACTATTCCAACACTTGCACTTCAAAAATAAACTTATATTCCAAAATTTAAAGTGGCAACTTCTCTCAACAAAAGTCAATGAGGCTCTTTCCAAGACATTGCATTATTCAGTATATAGAAAACTCAATAAGCCAAGAGTTTTCTTATTTAAAAGAAAGAGGAAAGTTATCTAATATGAACAAAGATCCCACAATGATTGCAGAAAACACTTATCTCTTTGATATAAAAATATTGACTGCCAAAAATCTGAAGACAGATTTCACAAAAGATTTTTTTGCTTTTCTGAAAATATTTTGACAGTCCAGCAATGTAATATTTAAGTATAGAGACTGCTGTTCTATTTATTTTATTTTTTTAAAGATTTTATTATTTGAGAGAGAAAGACAGAGATAGTGAGAGAGAGCATAGCGGGGAGGAGAGGGAGAACCTACACAGAGCTCTATCCTAGGACCCCGAAATGACCTGAGCTGAAGAGAGACTCAAGGGACAGAACCAACCAGGTACCCCTGCTGTTCTATTTATTTTCTCTCAGTTTTAATAGAACCTCTTTAAGGGATATGGAACCCACCAACTAATTACTATAGCTTCTAATTTTACACCCAAGGTCATTCAGGCACAGTAATTATTGTGTTAAAAGAGAAACTAAATTAGTCAAGGTAATTCTGAGTAACTATTTGGTGCAGTAGATGCCCAATCCATAAGGCATATTTTGCCATTGAGGATCACATGCCAGTGTATTGTGATTAATAGAATGTTGTAAGGTTCTACAGGAATAAGGTACATAGATCAAAGACAGGATTGTCTAATGGGGATTTACCTAAGAATAACCTCTGAAAGCACTGTGTGTAATATTATATTTCAAGTAGACATAAATCAAGAAGAAAGATGATCCAGGGAGCAGAAGAGCCAGGTATTTGTGTCTCTCTCAGTCAAGGGAAGATAAAGTCCATGTAACTTAAGGTAAATTAATTGGTGTCTAGTTCTCATCTACCTTTCCCACCTCCATAAAATAAAAATTATGGCATTTGCCAAGCACCACAGGAATGCCAGATATGAAATGATTATCTTGTTCACCTACACTCTAAGATTCTCAAAATACTCCATTACATAACATTGTGCTATGATAACTATTTTCCAATGTCAATTTTATAGTTTTTTGGTAGCTATTCTGTAAGGAAAGAAGTTTCTAGTAAGTTAATTGAAATAACCTCTGTAAATTTACAGAAGACTACAGTGGGGAAGTGACCTTAAGAATACAGAAGGATCGTATTTTATACCTTAAATTTACACAATTTGTCATTTGTTATTTCTCAATTATGACTCAATAAAGTTGGAGGGGGAGAGGGAAATAAAGAAAGAAGGGGGGGGGAAGAAAGGCAAATAAACCTCCAGGCCTACTTTGTTTATACAATTTTAATGGTTTCATGTAAAGAGTAATGAGAAGAGAATTATGTTAAAGAATGGAACATGGGGGCGCCTGCATGGCTCAGTTGGTTAGGCCACTGCCTTCGGCTCAGGTCATGATCCTGGAGTCTCAGGATCAAGTCCTGCATCAGGCTCTCGGCTCCACAGGTAGTCTGCTTCTCCCTCTGACCTTCTCCCCTCTCATGCTCTCACTCTCTCTCTCTCAATTAAATAAATAAAATATTTTTTAAAAAAAGAATGGAACATGGGTAGATTAGCAGAAGAGGAATTAAAGCTTTCCAGAAATTTAACATGTTAAATTATGGCAATAGCGAAATTAATGATTAAAATTAAATCAAATCAAGTACTTAAATATAAAGAAACATTCAATCATCAGGAAACAGTAACATCTTTGCAACTGCAAAATCTATAACCAAGGTTTTCAAAAGTTTCTGTTCTCATGAATAGAGTTTATAGACCTCCTTTATAGCCATTGCTAACTCCCAAAAATAATAAATAAATCATCCACCAAATTACCACTGGCCCTTCATGAATTTATCCATTTGTTTAGCTAATAGCTCCCACTATATGTCTGGCTCTGAATTAAACTCAGATTAGGAATATTGGGAAATTCTAACTATAATTTATTATTTGAAAATTTCAAAGGAGAAAAAAATGTATGATCTCTCAGGGGTCCTGCAAAATCAACACCTATTTTGAGCTTAACTATAAATTATTTAACTTAATTTCTAAAATAAGTTGTACATATTAGAAAGGAGGAAACAAATCTATCCTAGTTTGCAGATGACATGATTTGAAATTCCAACTACTTGGGACACACATTCACCCTCTGGACAAATCACTATGCCTTGGGGTAGAGAACTAACAATTGTCCAGTGTGAGCACACATCTGACTCCGGAGGGTACTTATTTAGAAGCTCTACTTGAAATCTGTGTATTAGATAACATTGGTTCTCCTAATGAAGAAAAGGGTTATTAGCAGAAGATGGGGGAAAGAAATACTAGACATTAAAAAAATAAATAAAAGGGAAATGTCTTATTGGTTTACTATGAGGCTTTAAACAAGACTATGCATATAAATACTTAGCACAGTGCCTGGTACATAATAAGCACTCATTAAATGATCACTTTAATAACTAAAGTGGGGACTATCTCTCTTTCCCCAGTTGCTCCTGCTTTTGCCTGTGAAGAATGACTGTGTTTTTGGTTCAGAAATATTGAGAAGGCAGTTTGCTATCTCAATCTCCATCTCTCTCTCTCTCTCATTAGACATCAAGAATGACTTATCTGAGTGATTGCTAAGTTTTAGAAAAACACTAGGCAAGAGTAACTCTCCACCCAGGATGCCCTTCTTGCAATAGCCTGTCCCCAGTCAGGGAAGTCTACTCTTGCCCTGACACTATGCAGGAAGCACAACAAGATGAAAGCTCAACCACAAGTCAAACTAGAAGCCAGTCTCTTCCTTTGGATATAAAGCATGTTGATTCCTCACACATGTAGCCAGATGTCTACTTTAAGGCTCTTTTAAATGTCAATGTGAAATACTAGCTATAAGGGCAAGTCTCAGGAAATTTGATTGTGGTGGCAGATCTATAGTCCAGTTTTATCAGAAAACAAAATACAAAACAAACAAAAAACCTAGTATCATGCTTCTGTAGCTATACATATATACATATACATATACATGTATATTCTTTACTGAATCTAAACTCAGAGGGAGAAAGGTATGATTAATCATCACGAATTTGATTGGCAGACATCTTTAAGATCACCAGCATTCGTTGCTATTATTGTTATTAATATACGGCACAGCATTAAACAAAGAAAAGAGATTTACAGTGTCTGCTCGGTGTAATTTTAGGTTTAGTCACAGTTTTACAGAAAGTTATCTGATAGAAAGAACATATACACAACAGAGTGTAGCCAAGGGGGTAGCGCTAGGACCTATTAAATATAATAGTTGAGATTTCATAAATGATAGTCTACTAACCTTACATTTTGTGATACAAGGGAGTTTATTAACCAAAAAAAATCTATATAAATAGACAAATAAGCCAAGCTTTAGAATCTTGAAATCCCCCCAAAAAACGTTAGGCATAACTTGTGTAAAGGAATGATATCAAAGTATCTTAATATGGGGTTAAATATATACCAGAATTAATTACGCCCCCTGAAACATACAGGCATATACTTTTTCAGAGAAGAAAGCCAAGCAGAAAGGAGTAAAATCAGAATGAGGATTAGAAGGGAATAAAACCATGGGAGAAAGAGACTTCAGCTTCAAGGGAAAAGCAATGTTTTGAAAAGACAAAATTATTAAGTATATGAGAAAGGGTTTGAGACTGTATGGGAAGACATTATTTTGAAATAATTAGGATATACAAAGAAGGTACAAAGAGGTAAAGTTTTCTACATTGTGAGTAAACAGACCAAATGACCACTGAGTCTCCCAGCTCCATGAAATTCTCTAAAGCAAAGTCTCTTTGTAACTCTTTAATGAAATGAAAGTGGTTTAAGTTAATACTTTCAGCCACTGCTTTAACACTCTTCGCTTAAACTACAATTTCCTCTTATTTCATTAAGTACCATAGAATGTCAAAAATTTATATATTTAAAAAAATTAAACTGTGATATAAAGGTTGTCTTTTCTAGGAAAATGTATCAGACAGTAGCAAGAAATCTGAATCTGCAAGAAAAACAAGTCTTCACTACCACCAAGACAAAAAGTATCTTATTTTTACTCCTTCATTAAGACGGTGGAAAACCTTAATTTCTAGAATCTGGAAAATCTAAAAATCATTAAGAGAATGCTGTTCACTGAATATGGAATTTTACATCCAAATAATTTAGAATACTTTTTAATATGCCAATCCAATGACACCAAAGTGACACCTTTATAGACAAAAAAAAGCTTGAATTTGCACAGGTAATATGATTAATCTTGAGTATTATATAAATAACAGATACAAGAAGATACAAAAGAGTCAGAAGTACACACAAAATTATTTTGATGAGATGCCAAGTAATGCAACAAAAATACAAGTTCTTTCTTCTGATGTCATGGATGAATGCTAAGTAATTCCGTAACTTTTATTTTCACATATGTAAAATAGAGAGAGGAAAAATAATCTTAGATTTTTCCTTAGTTACTGGGAGAAAAAGGACTAAGAATTTGAACTAGGATATGTTAATAAAATATTATAGTTCTGGATCTTATTTCAAGAAGTTTACAAAATTTCAAGTATTATTGGGAAGAATGTTCAAGGGAGTAAGGGACATACTACTAACATACAAAAGTCAAGGAAAGAGATAATCATAAGGAATCCCCAAAGCAGAGAGTCAAGGAATTGTAAGAAGAGTGGTTTTAGGTTATTTTCTGTTGTCTGCTATGCTGTAGACTGTTACAGTGATTTCAAATGTTTAATTAAAGTATGTTTTAGGTATGTGAGGCACTAGGCAATATGGGAGGCCATGGTCACTCGCTGGCAAAGTTGGGCAGAAGTCAGACAGTAGCTTCCAGAGGGATATAACAAGCAGGGATTAAGAATTTAACATGAAATCCCACAAAGAAGTGGCTAGGAGAAAAAAGACCCCCCCCCCACCTGTGCTACATTTGGAATCTTCGATCTGTCACACAATGGCCAAACTTTCAAGTTTCTGGCTTGCTTGCATACAAATATAAGGCTGCACTGCCCACTATTTTCAGATAGACATTTAATTTTTTTCATGAATCATTCATTTTGTTCAGAGTTACTTAAACTTTTCAGTCACTGCTGCTATTCTTACATTTCAATTTTAATTAGTGTTAGTCTACATCAGTTATATTTGCCCAGGGCTATCAGTTAACCCTGTAATATTAACTGTACTTATGGGCTATACTTTCTAGTAACTAGATTTTAGAGTTTAGAATTTATAGTTCTTGAAGCTCAAATACGGAAGTATCCATTTCCCCATCTTGAAAGCAAATATAAACCTAAAATCTCAATAAAAATATGCTTATGCATTGAAACTGCAATGTTCTCCCTACCAAAAGTAGAAGCAGATAGAGTACGTGAGTCCTGGCTTACTTGTCCAGCCCTAGAAGAACTCTGCAAAAAAACTGTAGAATTTGAGATACCTTCAAATTTGTACTCTCAAGTGAGAATAAAGCTATCATTTTCTAGCATACCTAGGTTTAAACCATCATATCCTAACTGGGTTCTTCACAATGCCAGGCAAATTTTACATATGACACAGGTTGGAAAAAGAGAAGAATTATAGCCGTCACTCTATTGAATGAAGTAGATCTATTGCCTGAAGTCTTCTCTCCATATTAGTTATAGATGCATATCAGATCCAATTTAAGATTATCTTTCATGAGCCAATTGGAATATAACAAAAGAAAGCAATAAGAACCATTTACACTATACAACTATTATCTTCATACAGCATTCATGCAAAATTACATTACCCTTAGAGATAAATTGTTGAAACTAAAGACAGTGATCTCTCACCTCAAAATTTCCTTTGTCCCTCAAATTACCTTCACATAGTTTCTTGGTAACCAGAGGCACAAGATGGAAAAAAAGGTGAAAATTTTACCTAACTTCTCAAACCCATGCAATTAATATTAAATAATAGAGAATATGTAACCCTGGTCTTCCCACATTGATCAATGAGACAGTGATACAGTGGAAAAGGAGGTAAAATATATCTTCTTAATTTGTATTGTTTTCAGGTTAACATGTAGAGCATATGGATACCATGGTAATAAGCTAAAATAGTCACAAGAGGTGGCGAAGAGTTGCAGATAGTTAATTCATGTCCCTAAACTATGGATGCAGAATTTTAAAGGCTTCTATTTATAGACTATAAAGATTACACTGGAATATATGTTTATGTGAGTACAAATTCAGAAAGTACAATTATGAAAAGTTAATGGAAGGAAAGTAAGTTTAAGCATGATGTTATCTTTCCTCACAGGGCAAAACAAAAGTATCCAATTATTACTATTATTCCCCTAGAGAAAGAAGTTAAAGTAGAATGATTCAGTGTTGGTAACTTCACACTGGATAGGCAGTCAACCTCTCAAACACCAGCCCCTGGGCTCTCATAAACGCAGAACAAGGTGATTCACATCTGTCAAACAGATTGTATCGCCTTACTGCAGAAGATTATTTCCTCTGGGAAAAAAGAATGGATGTGAAGTTCTTGGTTTTCATAAGAAAATTTAGGTTCTGACTTATCAATAAAGGTATTTATAAAACATGGGGTTTCCCTGAGCATAAAAGTATGTTTTCAAGCCTTTTCAATGGAGAAGTGTAATTTCTTATGGCTTCTTCTTGATAACCTAATTAAATACAGGTCAAGGGTTTCATTCTGAAAATTCTAACATTTTCTAGGCAAGGTCCTTTTCTCAGTCCAGGTTGCCATGTGTCATGGGATAACAGTTATACATCTGCTTCACCAACTTTCTAGCCCTACACATGTCTGTTATTCTTGACTGTCCCGACCTATGAGTGGCCTGGTTGATGCGCTGTTATCTAACACACGCAGGCTTTGCTGAACTTACCTAAATAGCCTCCCATCCTGTCCCCAAAAGGACTTGTTACAACCTCAACCACTGACATGTCATTTTTATTTTCCAATTAATAATTCAAGGACTAGAGCTAAATTTTTTTTAGCAATTAATGAAGTTTTGACTGTTTAACCTTCTTTCCTGACCAATGGCAAAACAAGAGTAGTGAACACATGAAATGCAGGCTTCCTCTGCATGTCTGCACCCCCATGTTTGCAGAGTCGGATTTGTAAATATACAGTATAGTTCATCAGAAAATGAAAAATTATTGTGTCTGGTGGTGAGAAGTTTATAAAAGACTAAATCATATTTTAAAAAAGCAAACATTTTGTTCCCTAAAATTGTCAGTTGGTTAAAATTTCATTGAATTTTGTTGGATTCTGACTCTAATGATTTCCCTGGATAATTCCTGAATGCTTACAGCAATGTGGCTAATATTAAACTTTCACCATCCTAAGATTGCTAAAGATAGATGGGAAAATTTTATCAGTTCTTGTTTGGTTTTATGATGGATAGCTTCTTTTTATTACTTCCAATCATTTTCCAGAACTTCAATCCTATTTTGAAGGAAAAGAAATGGTTGTTACTGTGCTTTAGATATTAGGGTTAAGCTGCCAGTTCCTTGATGTCAGACAGTGAAACAAGTGATAAAATAATGAAATGCAAAAAGACAGTCTTAAGTTGGGCAAGTTAAGTCCTAGTTCTGTCCTCTAGAATCCATTAAGAGAGCATTTTGTTTATTAATTTGTTTGCTCTCTTACATAAAAATAAGAATCAGTGTCTCTCACTCTAAATCCAACTTATAAATTACATGATTTTGATCTCCTGCTGTTGTCTTTAAATTAATTAGTTAAGAAGAGTTTTCCTGAAGTACTACTAGTACTACTACCTACACACTATTCAAGACATGAAAGTGGCCCTGCTGATATTCCTGTTGTTTTGACTCAAAAAAAATTCTAGAAAAGATTATACCTGATAGCTGTCAATTGTGAACACTCAGACATTTTAACTTCACTATATCTTCATTGAAAATATCCTAATAAATCTGGATCCAATTTATTTCTTGTTATTTTCCAAATTTTTCTAAAGAAGATTATTTCCTGTTATTTAGGTTGTGATTACGTAATGGTTATTACTCTGCATTTTATATTTCTTTTCATTTTTACTGGCAAGAATTGTTTTGATATTCCCCCTTATTTTTCAAATCCATTTACTTTTGTACATAGACTGCTTACTTCAGGTCTAAACGACATTTTTTATTGTCGTAAGAACACATAATATGAGATCTATCTTCCTAACAAATTTTAAGTTTACAATACGTTATTTTTGACTATAGATACAATGTTGAACAGCAGATCTCTAGAGCTTATTTGTCTTGCTTAACTGAAACTTTTTCCCTGCTGCTTAGGAAACTCCCTATGCAATAATTACTGATGTCAAGCCTTTGCAAGAATTTTAACTGAAGTCATGTTGATCAAACCTAAATCCCCATATTTTCTTATCACATTCTTAAGATTATTCATCTTAAATATATTTTTCTTAAATGTTTACTTAATATCCAAATTTGACTAAAATTTCAGAATTTAATACAGATATCATTTATGAATGGATTTACTTTTGTAGTACCTTTTACTTCATTAATATAAGGCAACTCAATATTTCAAATGATTAATATTCACTTTTAATTTTATTCTTTTTTTTTCTTTTTAGTCTTGATTTGGTAACCTTTGCAAAGAAATTAAGAGAAAGCTACAACTATCTTGGGAGTCATTAACTACTTTTCCCAAATAGGACTCCCTGCCATCTAGGTCCCCCTGCTACAGGTGAAGGATAGGACTGAGTTTGTTCTCTCTTAGAAAAGAATGTTCTTCTTGAAGCTCCCTTCATTTGACTGGTAATAGGGTTCCTAGACTTAATATGGAAACCTTAAGAAATAGAAATAAGACCTGATCTTGGATACAGTCTAATAAAAAATATTACTGATTATCTTTTATTTTAATTAATTAAAAACATTTATTAATGTATGTATCTACCAGCAACATGAGAGATCCTTGTGGCAATGTTCTGTATTCTGACTACATCAATGTCAATTTCCTGGATGTGATACTGTGCAATAGTCTTATAAGATGATACTACTAGGGGAAAGTAGGTAAAGAGCACTATCTCTCCATGTTATATTTTACAACTGTATATGAAATCTACAAGTCTCTCAAAATAAAACCTTTCATGAATCTAAAGCGCTCACCTAATCCCCTCTGCCCTTTTCTGTAAGTTGGCAGACGTGAAGAAAATCTACCTCAGTGTTGTCCCAAATCCAATATTTGCCAGAATAAAGCTGTGTTCTCAATTTTCTCTTGTATTTTGGTTCAGGAGTCCTGAATTCTAGGCTCAGCTTTGCCAATAAATGAAAGATCTAAGCTGTATCACTTCTTTGTTTTCTCGTATAAAATGACAAATTGAGCTAGATAACTTGAAAGGGTTTTTTCCTATTGCTAAAACTCTATGATTCCAGGTACACTGAGCTAGTGCTAAGTGGTTTTCAATCAAATTATAGTAACTCTGACACATTATCAAAAGTGAGTCCTTAAGTAGAATATCTAACAACAAAGCCAATACCATGGGCTCCTGGGGCTTTCATCTATTGATCAGCAATTGAAAGCTTTGGAGTAGAAAGAAAGAGCACTTCAGGAATCCTTGAACAACTCAGTCTCCTCTGGTCCACTACAAGTAGTTTTCCCATCCTCCTCTCAATATGTAACAACCTAGGAGATCTTTACCTCGACATTTTGGTACTTTTCCAGTGTTCCTACTAACACCACATTAAGATATAAAAATTTTGAACCAGGGAGCCCTGGTGTGTGACTCCCCTTGCTCTCTTTACCTTGTCCTCCACGCCCCACCCCGCACTGCCCCAAGAATATTCCTCACAATGCAGAACTGTTTGAACTAGTTCTTAATCCTGATACATTATAAGAAACAAATTCAAACTCAGTTGGGAAAATGCATTCATGCAGTTACCTTAATGTTTTACTGTTTCTGCTGAAGATTAAATAGACCTAAGACCACACAAAAAAAAATTGCTAAATATTTTTTAAAAGAACTTTTGAAGAGATTGTCTTTATATTGCTCAGGACCCTCTGCAAAATGATTCATGCAGATTCAGCATGGCTAGGGATATAGCCTTTCAGAATTTAGAACGAGGAAAAAGCTTATTTCTTGTGTAGAACTTATGCATTTATTTTTGTCACATAGTTAGAATTTACATCCCATAATGTTTTCTTCATGATCAGTGCTGCCTAAAAGCTCAAATCTTAATTTAAACCTCAAACTTAGTACTCTTAGGCTAGTGGTATTAAACAGTTCTTGGTACACACTTAAAATATCTCAGGACTCATATTAAGAATAAAGATTTCTGGGTCCACACCAAGAGATTCTGAGTAAGCAGGTCCAGGATAAGGGCCTCAAAACTGCCTTTTTGTTGAATATCTAAGATAACTATAATGCAAGTAGCCCACAGACCTTACTTTCAGAAGTACTACCTATATAGTTTTAAATTGTCTCCACTGTTTTTGATACTTCAAAGGTATCTATTTTTATAGGAGTAGCTTTTTATATAATAATTTTTATTACAGATCTTGATTATTTTCTAGATTAAGCAGATAAATAGTTTGTGCATCTCTTCATCAATATAAATATATAACAGGTATTAATTTGTAACCAATGGGGAATACCTGGGTAAACATTTTTTGTATCCTAAGCATGGTAGGACTGCTTGAACAAAATTGAAAAGACTGAAAAAAGGGAAGGGATGAATTTCATGGCAACCGAGTTTTGGAATTCTATTCAATGAGAAATACTATCAAGTTAATAAACAATCAACAGAATGGGAGAATATATTTGTAATTTCTTAAAGCATCAAAGAATTACACCTGAATATGCTATATACATAAACATACACTAGATTCTACCTAGAACTTATGTAAATCAATAGGAAAAAAAATAACAGCCCCGGCAGAAAAACGGGCAAAGAATAGGAATAAGCAAACATATTCCTTTTAACTATCAAAAATGCAGCAAGCATTTAATGAGATGCTCAGGTTCATTGGCTATCAGAGAAATGCAAATTAAAACAAAAATAAGATATCAACTTACATTTTTTTTAAAGATTGTATTTATTTATTTGACAGAGATGACAAGTAGGCAGAGAGGCAGGCAGAGAGAGAGAAGGAAGCAGGCTCCCCGCTGAGCAGAGAACCTGATGTGGGCCTCGATCCCAGGACCCTGAGATCATGACCCGAGCTGAAGGCAAAGGCTTAACCCACTGAGCCACCCGGGCACCCCTCAACTTACATTTAATAAACTGGTAAACATTAGGAAGCTAGACACTGCCAAGGACTGGCACGAATATGATGACATGAGAATGTAGCTATTTTGAGAGCAATCTGGCTGTCAAAGAAGTCTGACAGCCCTTGTCTTGCCAGAAGATTTTCCAGGTAATAATTATACATCCATCATTATGTTCACCAAACCATCAGAGGTCCAAATTAAGTCTTTGCCCTCTCCTTAAATCACACTTTCTCTTGACTTGACAAAAGGCAGAAATCCATCATCCCTTTGTGGACAGGTTCGAGAGACACAGCCCACCAAGAGCCATCTGTGAAAGTCTCCTTCACAATCCAATCCTTGATCCTTTTGTACCCTAAATGCAAGGAAAGGGTTCCTACAGTCACACAGCCATCTTCACCCAGTTTCTTATCTTCTCCCTTAAATATCTTACATCCTGGACTCATATCTTTTCAGAATGGGTCATCTTTTAACTCAGTGATTCAATCAAGTTCACCATCATATGAAATATCATGAGAGCTAATGTAGGTCCAGTTGAACAAGGAGGTAAGACCAAGTAAAAAGACGTGGGTGATTTCTATCTCAGAAGGAGAACAGATTCATGCTACCAGAAGCGGGTTAACTTTTATACTACACTTGGTACCTGACTATCTTTAGGGTCCCTTCTAGTCCTGTGAGTACAAGATTCTGGATAGACCAGAATGCAGGTACCGAATTCTAGGCAAAATAATTATCTTGAATTCAAGAGAAAGACAAATCATACATTAATTTTTAAAAAATCATTATAGTTATTCTTCCAATAGTACAGTTTAAAAATAATTATGCTTAAAATTTTGTTAACTGATTTTTAAATAAAACTTATGAATAAGGCATAATAATTACACTTATAGATTTACCCTTCCAAATTGAGGGAAAGCGTTATGTTTCAAGTTTTTAAGTAATACAGAGTATCTTTCTCCAAAGAAATTATGTTCTCTTAATTTCAGAAATTGGTCCATTTCTCTATCACACCAGTATATTACTTGAGGCTTGTAAAGCAGTATCTCAAAGTATGGGCAAGACCACAGGTCTCAAAATCACCTGGATTACATTTAAAACATGCAAACTCCTTTTCCTAGAAGTAAGTCCTCACCCTTTCCTTGATATATTAAAGCAGACTCTGGGACATGGATTTTGTGTCTTGAAAGCTCCCCAGTATTTTTATGCAATAAACTCACAAACTAAAGTACTTAGGCACTCAAACAAAAATGGGGAAACCACTGTTTTGGAATCTGCATTTGAGAGGAATTCATTTTTTAATACGGACTAAATAGAATGTCTTCTCTAAATTTATAAACATCACCCTCTCCAGAAAATCAGCTTGGTTTAATGATTAGGGCTATGCACCAGAACTCAACAAATGTTTTATTCCCTGTGCTACCATTTCCCCCTATGAATGATATCAGTAAATTATTTAAATTCACTGTGATAAATAGGATATACAGTAATTCCTTTTTCCTGCCTCAGAGGCATAGTGTGAGGTTAATTAAATAACAGCTGCAAAATACTTTTGGCTCCTTAGAGAAAGACATTATATAAGACATTATATTATATATGCAGCATTTTTTTTCTCTCCAATGAAAATAGAGTTAATTGTTCTTCAGAACCCAGCCCGTGGCAGAGAAAACAACCATGACATGCTTTTACAGGCATTAAATTCACAAGGGCAAAATTTTGTCACTGTTGGTATCAGACCCAGTGAATCCTATGCTTCGATTCTTTACACAAAGACCACTGCCATCTTGTGGAAAACAGCCATTATCCTTATCTTGGGCTTCTATTTCATTTGTGTGAAATGGTGACAAGATAATTTGGGTTTTCTGCTATCGAGGATTTGTGACACATACAGTCTTAGTCATCCTGAGGCCTGTTATCTGTGGCACATGAGGGCGATGTGAGACCACCCTGAAGGTCAGGTAGTGCTAATGGAAGGAAAAGCTTTATAAACAAGACATCTCCCTAGGGCTCTGAACTATACTTATCCTTCAAATGGGGCTTGCCACACAAACCGGCTTTTGTGTTCCATTTATATTGCAGAATTAGGGCCAAAAATGAAGGAAAAAGTCATCACTGGTGATCATTAAATCCAATGATGCTGGCTCTGGGAAAAATATGTCAGTCTGTAAATGTTGTTTGCATTCATTTGTCAAAAGAAGAAGAGGGATTGCTTACAGAAAATAAATGAAATAAGACCATGAAACAGTCCTGAAGTCTATCAAGTCTGATAAATAATTGTCATATTTTGACAAACATGATGAATTTCTAAATCTATCCTACAAAAATAGGTTTTCAGGAAAGGAAGATTCCTTTCTAGCTTCTCTCATATTTGTTGGAACGACTTACAAGTGTACCTAGAGAAAATATAGTAAATGCCTTTCATTTATTCCAGAGAAAACTTTGCCTTAACAAGTAATGTTACATGGAAAAAAGAAAAAAGAAAAAAGAAAAAAAATGGTCTTTCTATAAAGGAGGTTTTCCTTGAGAAACATAATTTTTGTTATTTGCATTTAAAAATTTTTGTGGTTAAGTCAGCCTTAGGCAAAAAAGCAAAGAGATGAAATTTGTCTTTGATACTCTCTCTTCTGTCCACTTCTCCATTTTAAGTCTATCCCTTGCTTCAAACACCTCCCCTCACCTGGGAGTTTTTTCACCTGTGTCCCCAGGCCCTTGTTTCTGCCATTATCAGATAACTGAAATTCAAATCAATGTACACTAAAGTGTTAAGAGACTGAGTAAGTCACTCTACAGAGGAAGGAACAGGTACATTTTTGGAGAATTGTCAGTTATTACTTAACCTACCAAAAGATGGATTCTAGAAAACTGGGCAGGAGAGAGAATTTGGTGAATTTTTTCTCTACCCAAGATTTCATTATATGGGCACCTATTTATTCAATTTATTGATCTTTAAAAGTTTAAAAAAAAATACTTGGGCAAGAGGAACATCTTAAGTAGTGCAGTACTACATAAAAAAAAAAAAAAAACAAACAAGCAAACAAACAAACAAAAAAATCAGGGGTGCCTGGGTGGCTCAGTTGGTTAAGCTCAGGATCCTGGGATTGAGCCCCTCATGAGGCTCCTTGCTTGGTGGGGAGCCTGCTTCTCCCTCTCCCTCTGCCTGCTGCTCCCCTTGCTTGTGCTCTCTCTTTGTCAAATAAATAAATAGAGTCTTAAGAAAAGAAAAGAAAGACCACCTTGGCAATTATGTAAAAAAAAAAATTGTATGACCCAACGTATCAAAGAATAATATATAAGTTTACTGAAATGTCTTGAAGAGGAAGCAAAAAGAGGGATCAGGAATACAACACATAATACAAATAAATTTTTTTCTATAATCTTTTTTGGCTAGATTTTCCTCTTAACTCCCATGAATTGAAGCAATCAATCCCCTAAATTTTCCATCCTTGTGTATCCAAAAGCACCCACAGTTTTCTGTTCCATTACTGAGCTCCAGGAGAAGGATTTTCCTATGTGAGCAGAAATCTTTATATGCTACATTTCTGTCCAGAAGTCTAGTCAGTACATCAGAAGACCAGCAACCTAGCAATGACAACAACGAATCTCCTTAAAGGGATCAGGGGGTCAAAAACAATAAGCATGTGTTTTTCAATATTTTTGCTCCTTTGGCAAAAAAGTAATACCACATTACAAGAAGAAGTCTCTCTCTGAGACCAATTTATCCCAACCAGGGTTGGCCCTTATTCAGACCTCTGAAGGGTAACCAGTATGCCAATAAAGGGTATGCTGGAAGACATTTTGCTAAAGGCTAGGTGCATGGCGACTTGATGATCATGCTCATCCCAGAACACCATTCCCCATGCTTTCGGCCTAGCACACCCCAGCCCATGCTGGAGGAGCCTTCCGTTCACTCACACACCAAAATGGGTTCTCTGGCAGAAACTGCTAGTTACCTTCTCCCTAATCTATTATTTGCTTATATTCTCATAACAAAACAAAACAAAACAAAACCTCTCCATTCTAGCTGAAGGCATGGCCACACACAAGAAAGTATATATTTCCATTTCTCACATAACTTTCAGTTAGATATGGCCATAAATCTGATTTGGGACCAAAGACACGTGAGCCCAGAGGATATGCGCATGTTGTAAACTGTGCTCTGAAGAGGATCCTGAGTGGCTTCAACTTCTCCACTTTCCCTTTCTTGCTGACTGGAGTGAGGACAGTGGTGGGAACCATGGCGGACCATGTGGGTGAAGAACACACTGGTGATAGCAAAGCAACAAGATAGAGCCTTGACAGGATGTAAGCACCAGACCACAACTGGTGAGGAGACCTCATCATTTCCGCTAACACTGTATGCAGGCTTTTCTTGGCTGATCTTTCTGCATTCAATAAATAGTGGTTTTCTTATCTATAGACTTGTAAACCCAGGCAGGGAGAAGATTTTATTAATGCCTCTATTCCAGGGTCAGGTACACCATGTATTTGCAATAAATGTTTGTTCACTGGATAAACAGATGGATGGATAGGTGGGTGAGTAAATGAATGAAATAGATGGCTGATCAATCATGTGATCAGTTTGTATTCAGTCAGAGTCAGATATTTTTATATTATAAATTAATAGAGTCTTTGAATGGAGTTTTCGAATTTGGGGCATAATATTTAAATTATAACTTAAAAATAAGCTTTGGAAGAAAAAATCCTGTAAACAGTAACAAAGGTGGTGACTCTGAAATGCTTGATGTAGGCACAGACATGATTAATGGTAACACTTATCAGGTGATAAGTGTCTCTTTTAATCAATGATCTCTCTTCAAAGTCCTGGGGCTAGTATGGTTCTGTTTTTATCCTTCTCACTTTTATCTAGGTGGTCTTCCGGTAGAGGTAGAAGCTGTAAATATAAGAAGCTGCAGAATTTCTCTGTACTTTCATAAATCCAGTTTCTAATGAACAAGGCCTCCAGGCTCAGCTGTTACTACCACTGTCCTCTTACTCTTCGTCTATCTGCGCCCCTCTACATTTCCATGTTCATATGTTGCTGTGCACTACTGTATGGGAAAACCTTCCTGACCAGTCATAAAAACCAAACTCATCACTTATACAGTACAGTTTGTACTTGGTACAGAGTCATCATCTGGGCAAAGAGGATGGTTTCACCCACTCCTTATGCGCTCTAGGATATCTCACACCAAGACTCCTCTTCTGATGCTGTATGCAGATACCTGTATGGTCTGAGGTTTAGATGTTCCAAGAAATAGCACTCTTGTCCCTAGATGGTGCTTGGTTCCATGACCACCCATAGCTATACTGCCCAATCCAGCTGCATAGTTTGCTGACCTACTCATGCTTTTGAATCTATGTTTTCCCTTTGGGGTTTTTCTTGCCCTTCAGTTTCCATTGATCTTCTGTTCCCTCACTTTTCAGCATGTTAGACATTATTTGGCCTAACAATCCTCCATAAAGAATGGCAGTGAGGGGAAGTAACTCTGGGAGTATTTCTTCTATTCCATGTCCTTTCCCCCACTTCCTCCCTCTTCAAAACACCCCCCCCCCACATACACCCTTCCTCTGGGGCCTTTCCCTGCCCTCCCTCCTACAACTACTATGGGATGAGAGTGAAATGCTCACGTTTATTCTGCAAAGGCTGCAGCTGGCACTCACACTGCTGCTGTGCTTGCAGAAGAAGCCTCAATATTTGTTCTTCTTTAATTCTTTCACTGTCCACTTTGTGTGGTTAGCTTGGGTTATTAAATGAAACATACTTCTGTCCTTCAGAAGTTTTATTCTAAAAACAAATACAGACTCAGAAAGTCCTATATCCACATAGTAGTCTTCTCACTGTTATGGCATAAGCATATGTTTACCAATCCAGAACACACCATAACATCACTACACATGCCAATTTCCCTCACTTGTATGTGTCTTGGAGTGTGAAACCAAGGCCTTGGCGATATGGGTTAAAAAGGGATCTGGGTAAGTTATTTTGCTTTCTGCTTTAAACAGACAATCCATTCCAGACATAGCTTCATTCATGCAGAAATTCACAACTCTTGGCTAGGAAGTGCTTATCTTTTCATCTGATGAATTGTTTTTCATCTTTGCATTAACACCAGTGGAACTTCCTTTAATCATGCACCTATAATGCACGTGATCAGCTATGAAAACACCCTGTAGCCCTCACACATACAGAAGGAATAGGAAAACCGTACACATATATACTCAGGTTTTCTCAGCTAACCCACATATTGCCAGGGCCAAATTCTGATAACTCAGCTTTTTTCTACTACCTTTTTACACAGTAATTTGTCAGACTTACAGCTTTCTTGTTCTATCATCTATTAGCTCAGTTCAAACACTACCATTTACTAGGCTTTACTCAATATAATCCTTTCAATTTTCCCTACTGAATTTCAAGTTTCATTCCTCAAATATCCTCCAAACCTCATTTCATGTGATTGTGCCAATACAGTTCAAATTGATAGGCTTCAATCCAGTAAAATAAATGGCAGGAGGTTGAAACATGACTGGAGAAAATGTATTTGCCCAGACCATCTACCAGAATACTTGGAAAATAAACTGTGGGTCTCATCATTTTTAAATTTCTTTATGATGAATCCAAGGTCAATACTGTAGATCTGTGCATTATGATAAAGCATCCTCTCGGGGTGGGATCTGTTATGCTATTTCTGTTTAGTAAAAGGGAATGCTAGGTGTCTCCAGCAGGTTTTCATGAGGCAAGTACAGATGATATGTACTTTCTGACATAAAAACATTTAGGTACATGACACAGTCACATTGATTATATGAATTAAAGTACTGTTACTTTCACCCTTTCAAAAAACTCCCTAAAGCTGGTGAAGAAATAAAATAGGCCCATATTATGGGTGCTTTGTGTTATTAGCCAGAGGGGGCAACCCTGAGTGCAGGTAAACAGAGCCCAGGGCTCAGAAAGGTGAAAAGTGGTAAAATAGACAGCAACAAAGGACTATTTCTAGATTGATGGAATGGGGGCATCTGAGTGGGTCAGTTAAGCCTCCGACTCTTGATTTTGGCTCAGGCCATGATCTTGGGGTCACGGAGCCCCACATCAGCTCCATGCTCAGCCCAGAGTCTGCTTGAGACTCTCTCTCTACCTCTCCTTCTCCTCCTCCCTCTAGTTCCAAAAAAAAAAGAAGAAATAAAAAGGACCTAGTATAGAATAATAAATTAATGAAATGATTTACTATAATGAACAACCCATTTTGAACATATGCATTTTAATTCTGAAAGTAAATTATTAAATTTAATTATTTTGATGTATTTTTCCACCAAAATTGAAACCAATGCAGTGGGAAGGACGGGAAGGAGAGTGTTTGCCCTTTGGTAGTGTTTTAAGCAGCAGGCCTGCATGCAGGAGAAAAGGAAGTGGAGGCCATGAGCTCTGCAGAGACACCACACCAGCTGACTACATGATAGGATGATCAGATTGAGGGCCAGGCTGAAACTAAATGAATGAATAATTGATAAGAATATCAAATGAGTGAAGCAGCAGTTCAGAAAGGCACAAGCCACTAAATTAGAGAGATGAGTCCTAAATGCCAACATCTACCTCAGTTAGCTTTTCGCCATGGTTACCTGTCATTTTTGTTAGAATTCTTAGAATTTTTTCATTTTCTTTAAGTTGGTAGGGTAAATTAGACATATTTTCCTCATTGATCACTACCTACCTAGGCTGAAATATACCAATACACAGCAAACACTTTTCCCACTAAAAATTAAACTCAGGAAAATCACAAGGGAATTTCAAAGTTTCCTTTCACACAGTACACTCTGAAGACAAGAAAAGGAAACTTCATTAGACTTTCTAATAAATTCATATATTCACTAATAAGTATTTAATGTATAACTGACCTAGTTCCACTGGCAAAAACTGTTTATGTAATATAAGCTACATAAATCCTTCAACATAAAAAATTATTTTTATTTATTGTTCCAGAAATAGGAACATCTATTTCATTTTATTTTGATGTCATTATGAGCTAAAGTAAAAATAAGACTGTAACATAAACTTCCTGAAGTTAGGGGTATGTGTGTGTGTGTGTGTGTGTGTGTGTGTACCTGTATCTGTATTTGTGTGTGTGTGTGTGTGTGTGTGTAGTTTTTAATTGTTTTAGAAAGGGAAGTATATTTCAGATCCTTTGTATTTCCTTCTTTATCAGAAGTCCTCAGAGAATTCTGAAAACACATGGGGGACTGGTTCATGCTGGTTCTTCTCTTTAGGTAAAATTACCTAAATATTTTCACTTACAACAAATATCCCTCCAGGCTTATTGTTGTTGTCATTGTTATTGTTTGTAGTTTCTAACTTTCCACAAAATATTTTTACTTTGAGTAAAGAGCCTTTTAAAAATTCATTTGACAGCTGACCCCATTTATCAACATGCACAAGATCAGCGGTAGTCCCAGAAGAGAGGCATCCTCCTTGCAGAGAAGTACATACATTCAGTGAGCCTTTACTGAGCATCTTCTCCATGCCCAACATACTGCTAGGATATGAACATGACAGCCATCGGTCTAGTTAGTTTGCATGTATTGCATATTCATGTGTATATTCAATCATTCATTTAATAGGTACCTAATGATACCATAACAAGTGCCAGGAATTGTTCTAGTCCAGAGTTAGAATTATAAATACAACATATATTTAGTCTTCTGGGCACTCACATATTAATAGAAGAGAAGGGAAATGCCTACCAAAAAACCTCTGCGATAACTGCATTCTGAGAAACAGGTCAGAGATACTGCAGTAGCACAGAGGAAAGATGATTAACTTTACACAGAGCCATCAAGGAAATCTCTATGGCCACTGGGCATGCTCAAGGCTAGACAAATAAGGAATCTGATTTTCTTATTCATTCGGGCAGCAAGTTTCCTACCAATGTGTCTCAAATCATTCTAAAAGAATACCACCTTCAGACCACCCACCAAATATCTCTGTCTCTGGGCACAGTTACCACTTGGCATCTGCTGAGATGTGCAGCAAGGGTATTAATTACAGCTCGCCATGTGATTAATGTGGCTGATAGTTCCTGATGAGGTCAGTGTGTTTTGTGGATCTTAGATTAATGATTCCAATTTGACAGACAGCAAGCCACTAAATGGTTACCAGGTGGCAAAAATATTGTGTTACCCTAGACAGAACCAAAGAGAGTAACATAGCTAAGAAAGCAACTCATAGCAGGGTTAATTACTTGAAAACAGTTTTCTCATATTTTACCAAATAATCTTAATTTTTTCCCATCTTCATTTTTAAGAAACAAACTGACTTGTCAGTGTTCTCTACAAAAAGTCAGGTAAAGTATTTGATAACAAAATAGATTTGACTTCATTGAAGCATAATGAGGAATACCATTTTAGTCTGCACAGTCTAGCCATCTAATAGAAGGGGCCACATAAATATTAAGTAATTTAACCTTACTACTTACATAGTTAACCATTTAGATTGACTAAGCACATTTATGAGAAGATAGCAAAAGATATTTCCTGAGATTCTGTAGGAAAATTCTATTTGTATATTTTCTTAAATTAAGTACCTAATTTAAAAATATTTTTAAAATTTTTTTAAAAATTAAAAAACAGAAGCCAAGAGAGAAAAGTCTGACAGAAGAAAACTGAATGAAACAATTAATTGTATTTCTGCTTCCTGTTTGCTAAAAACAGCAAAAATCCCAACACGCAATGCTCTTAGATCTTCCCCAGGGCATGAGCTCATTGAGGAAGAAGCCATTCATTACGTACTCTTATATTCCCAGCACTGAGAATAAGATCCAATATAGGATTGAATAATTTTGTTGAGTCATTTACCAATCATATCTGAACTATGAAGACTTGGCCTTGACATGTATGCCACTGGCCATGTGGGACTCGGCTTTTTACATCCAGAGTCAATCTGTAAAGAGGTAGATATGGCGTGTCACCGAGCACACACAAACACAATGTGTGAGGCTGCAATAAAAACAGAACTTACAGTCACTCTCCTTCAGGACCTTAATACATTTGCTGAAACAGGTTGGCTGTTGGTTGGTAGGAATATTTTGTGTCCCAGACATATTTCACCCTATAATGCTCTGTATGTGCTTCACTCAGAAATGCTGACCTAACTTATGACCTCTCCACTTATGCAGCTTTCATCATCATAAATAAGACTGCTGAAGTGATAATAAAATCTCATATGATCAGCCACAATGACACTTTTTCAAAGGACAGTGGATTGTGCCATTCTGCAGCTAAAACCCTACAGCGACTCCCCCATTTCCCTTAAGGTAAAATCCAATGTCCATGCAAAACCTGGCCTCTCTCACATTGGGGAGGGTATGTGCTATGGTGAATGCTGTGAAATGTGTAAGCCTGAGGATTCACAGACCTATACCCTATACATTATATGTTAATTAAAAAAAAAAAAAAGAAAGAAAGAAAAAACCTGGCTTCCCTCACTTCCCGGACCCCTCCCACTCTTCTCTGAGCATGGTAGTAGGGTCTCCTGCCTGGGCTTCTCTACCACGCTCACTGTTCCCTTATCCTAGAACGTTATTTTTACTCCATTCCTGTGTTCCTGTCTTTGCCCAAAGGTGACTCTCTCGATGAGATCTACCCTACTCACCTTATTTACAACTAGAACACTTCTCACCCTGTACCTCCCATCTCCCTTATTCTGTTTTATTTCCTGCACAGAATTTACAATTTCTAACATATTATACACATACTTACCAAGTTTAGGATTGACCTCACTTTACTAGAAGGTAAAGTCTATACAAAGATGTTTACCTCTTCTGTTCTTTGCTGTATCCTCAGTGCCAAAGAGTGTCTGACACATAGGACGCATTCAGTATTATTAAACAAATTGATCAATCAATATAGTAACTACCCTGGCCTTTGCACATAAAAGTTGCACATAAGAAGCTAAGAGAAATTAGAAAAAATTAGAGCTTAATTTCTCACTGGGATGGAAGAGGAAGGGATCACAAGAGAAGCCATGCTAGAAATGCTCCTTGAGCAATTATCATAAAAGATTTTCACAGGCATCCAATAAACACTCTACGTACAAGGAAAGAAAAAAAAAAAAACTCTAAGAAGAAATGATCCTTATCTTGAAAGCACTTTAAAGGGTTTTGGAACAATGATGAATGTCTATGCATGCTACACAGAAATTTACCAGCAAATGAAGACTCTTTTCCAGATTTCATCTGCCAAAGCTTCAGGCAGTCTACCCTTGCAGAAAACACACCTTCTAATGGAATATATACAGAGACAGAGAGGGAGAGAATCATGTTTCTGTCACCATTTTAGCCCTATATTAACTAGCTCACAGTCACTTACCAAATGATTTTTAATACCTAATTCATACCTGTAAAAGCCTACATATCTATGAAAGATTCCTTCATTTATTTTCATAATCAGTTTTAATGTATTATGATTTTTATAAAAGATCTAGAATAGAACACCAAATTATAATCTCATGCTATAAAATACAAAAAAAAAAATTCAACTAACAGCAATTACTTGAAAACCTTGTTCAAAACAAATTAGGTGAGAGCTGGAAGTAGTCAATATCTTTAGCAATATGCCTAGGTTGGTTCTAAACTATGATGAATTTCCACTATATATTGTTTTCTATTTCCTCACACTCAGGATATTTTGGGCTTTTGGTGTATAAAACTGGTGTAAGAATCTTGACTGAACAATTAATCATAAAAGCAAAAACTGTTTTTAAATCCCCTTGGAAATATAAAACTGTTAAATCACTGTTAATTCTACATTTAATTTAGTTATATGTCATTTAAATCTATGATGCCATCGATTACATGATGCATAATTATTCTGTGTCACTAAGAAGGAATAAAACATTGCCAATTATAATTGTACAATATCTTTGACTATAAGATATATCCCAATTTCAGAGATTTTAAAGTGGGGGAAATGTCTATCTGAATCAATGAGTCATTCACTGGTATTTAGGGTAGTTATAACCAGGGCAGCCAAATTTTTTTTTCTACTAGGGAAACAGTGAGAACAAATTAATTTCTTGAGTAAGCTACTACTTAGTAAGAATGCTCTTGTGACACTACAGATTATCAAACACTACACCAGACTCAAGGCTAATTGTGGAATAATCCTAGAATGAAATAATTCTGACTTGTATGAGCCATACAGTTAATCATGATCCACAAGGACAAGATCTACAAGAAATCGGTCTGGGTATAAAAGAAATCACATTTTAGCTACAGTCTTTTGAAGGAAATGCCATGCTTCCCACAAAGTATTATCTTAGGATAATACTAGTCCTTCTTAAATTCATGAAGTGATCGATTTTCTCAAATTGCTTTTATTAGAATTTTGAATTTTCACAAAATGGCTTTGTCTAATGAAAATATTCACCAATATGATCGTCTATATCCAATTTTTCTTCATGCTGTGCTCTAACGGGATACTAGAAAATGTCATCCTAAAAATTGTTTTGACAAATAGCAGGTAAATCACATAACATAAGCAAGATAATGCTTAAAATGGGAGAGGATCTGGCAGCCAAATAGCCAAGAAAGAAAAGTGAAAAGTACCAGTATGAAGACTGAAAGCATTTACAGAATTTCAAGAATGTGTGACTAGATCTTTCAAAATGGGAATTATAAACAATAAGAAATGTCAGGCAGCAATTTCATTTTATGTAGAACCATGTAAGTAAATATACCATTTGATTTAATAATGAAGATATGAAAAAGATAAACTGTTAACAAAATATAGTCTGCCATATCTCCTTTCAGCAATGGTGTATACATTTTAAAAGGAGAAAGTCAATAGATGTAAGATTAAAAAACATTATTCATCTCGTTCTCACAGCAGGGTGACTAAGCCTGCTGTCACCAAACATGTTACCTCCCTGTTCCCTGATGGAGTCCCTTTAATAGGATGAGATGAATGCAAGTGTTTAACTATTTTAACATATCAACAACAGAAAATAAAAGCAGCTATTGAAACATGATCTGGCTTCCCACTAATTGAATATGTGTATGTCTTTAGACAGACAAGTGCTGATGCCTAGAATTTTTATAGTGCCATAGGAATCAAGGTTTACCAATTAAACAGCAAATTAGTTTCCATACCATGGAGGTCTCTTGATCCTTAGCCAATCCCTCATAAACAGAAGTGTTTCACATTGGTCAGGAAGTCCGTGCATGTTAATTTTAAATGTACGCTGAATCTAAATCATGATTTCAAAAGTTCACCACTTTCTGACTAATGTTGGTTCAAACACAGGAAAGCACTAAAATTATGACTAGGTCTCACTGCCTTGGACATGCCTATAGTAATGTGAGAGTCTCTAGAATCCAGAAAACCTGTCTGGAATGCAAGACACCTTACTATAAAGTCTACAGCATTTTGTTCTCTAAAGAACCCACAAACGAATGAAGTATCACTTGGGAACAGTCTCTTAGAAAAAGTCAGAGCAAAGGGGCGCCTGGGTGGCTCAGTGGGTTGGGCCGCTGCCTTCGGCTCAGGTCATGATCCCAGGTCCTGGGTTCGAGCCCCACATCGGGCTTTCTGCTCAGCAGGGAGCCTGCTTCCTCCTCTCTCTCTGCCTGCCTCTCTGCCTACTTGTGATTTCTCTCTGTCAAATAAATAAATAAAATCTTTAAAAAAAAAAAAAAAAAAAGTCAGAGCATCAGTTCTACAAATGAGCTACTTCCAAATTTCCAAAGTTTGGGCCCTGAATTATCCATAAGTCAAAATGGAAAATAAAACTCCCTCTAGTTCCCATTCTTTAATTTACTTCTCTTTTTTCCCAGTCTGTTCTTTTCTCATTGGCTCCCTTTGCCTAAGTTTCCCAATGTTTTTTTTTACCCAATCTCTCCTCACAGAGAACAACTTGATAAACTTTTGCCAAGTAAGGACGTAACAAATTATTTCTTCTAGTAACATGCAGATTTCAAAAGAGGATGGTCTAGAGGATTAATATTTTATCACTAACACTGGGATTTCTAGAGATGGCTTTTAGATAACAAAGAACAAAACTTAGCCTCATTTATATAAAGTTGAACCATATCTCATATTTCACATGCCTCAACTATGTTTCCTCCAGATTTCATGACCTATTATTAAGAATTTCACATGGAAATGTGTAGAATTTTCCAGATTAGACAGGGAAGAAAGTATTCGCATGTACAGTTTCATGAAACTCACAAGGTTCAGTACAAAAGGAGTTTGGTATTAGGGAACAATTTTGAACTCCAACAAGTTGTTCTACAGAATTTTAACACCCATTATTATAAATGTTTTCATTCTGTCTAATAAGTGGATGAGGTAATGAGATGAGATTAACAGCCTTTCATCAAGCGTGATGTAATTTCCTTTTTACTATCATATCCTTTAAAGTAGGGGTTATGGCCTGGGAGCATCTAAGAAAGTGTGGCCAAAGGCAAAAAAAAAAAAAAAAAAAAGTTTTGTGGTTTATAATGCTTTAACACTGATTATATGTTTTTAGTCAAAATTTTCGTTCAAAGTAGCCCCAATTTGTGGCCACAATTCTGGATTTTCAGTCTTCATACCAAGGAAGAAAGGAAGGAAGGAAGCGGGGGGAGGGAGAAAGAAAGGAAGAAAGAAAAAAGGAGAAAGAGGAAGGGGAAAAGGTGAAGGAGCTTGAAGAAGTGGAGTGACACCTTTCTCTTGTACAACAGAATCTCTTTCTTGAATATCAAAACTGGCCAAGTCAACAAACTCCAGTGTTGAAGTTTACACCGGGGTATGAGGCAACAGGAGGTTTATCCACTGAAACAACTTTGCCACAAATTGAACCTCAGCCTCTTCAATAAGGTGGTTCCCAGTCCCAGATACACATTCAAATCACCTGGTAAGGTATAACACTGTCAGATGTGCTGGAGCTGTCCCTGAGTCTCTACTGGCACTGGCCTGGAGGCAGCCTGGACATTAGGAGACTGGAGAGCTCCCCAGGGATTTGTAAGTGCAGGTACTCAGCATGCATCCAAGGAGGGAAGACAGAGCTACCCTGGCACCTGTTTGAGCTGACTGACGGAGCTTGACAGATGGAGCCCCAGCCTCAGGATGCTGAATTTTCCTAGCATCCCGTGTTTACGCAGTGAAACGGGAACGATAGTGGAAGCAGTTTTATATGGTAGCTCTCTGACCCACTAATCAATTCCTCCCTTCTCTCTCTCTCTCTCTCTCTCTGTGTGTGTGTGTGTCTCATTCTCTCTCTCCTGACTCATGCTGCAGTAGAGGAAGACACAAACAGCCCAGCCAATAAAGGACCATTGCCACCGGATTGCCTTTCTTTGACTATGGTAAAGAGCCTTTCAGAAATGCAGACAGTGCAGGAACAAGGCTGCCATCTGGCGGCCTTCCTGGCCATCTCACACTTCTTTCTCCAAAAAGAAATATGAATGACAATCATTGCCCTCCATTTCATTTGCATACTAGACACACAAACTTAAATATTCCCCCTCTGCGGTGCTGGGGGTGCTTTGTGGTGACAGGCAGAACCTGGAGGGGAGAGCTAGCACTCTCTGTAAATACAGTGGAACACACACCTTAAACATTTCTCATCCACAGGTCTGTCTTCAAAGTTCATTTTAAAGGACCTTCAGGAGACAGGTTAGCTCAAATGGGGCTAAGAGTTTTGTTACCTAGAAAGATTTAATACAGCAGTTCTCAAAGAATTTGCATTCCTAACACATTCCCAGGTGAGTTGCTGGTCCAATGACTGCACCTTTGAGGACCACTTGACAAAGTGTAAAAAATTAGTTAACTGTTAACATTTCCTGATCTAATAAACCCAGCTGAGACAAGACTTGGTGAAATATCCATAGACTGGGGCAGCAGCTGGGGTCAAAAGATGACGTCACTTCGGGATTGTTTGTAGATATCAGTGGACTAACATAAAGGAACCAAAAATACCAGCAAAGAAGTGACCTAGATGAAGATTGGGCCAAAAAAGACTTCTTCGTTTTTTGACCTATGACCTCTAGGGGCCTCTGGGAATGCGTGATCTCTTACCCAAATCTCAAATCATCCCAGTCCATTGAGTTTAGCGGGGAACAGACCTGATTTGCAAGCCAAAATGACAAGCTACAATAGATTTCAAACTGATGGTTTTACAGAGACATAGCAACTAAAGATATATTGGTTTGCATTCCAATATCGCCATCTAGTGGAAGCTTGTTTTACACCAAACCACCTAAAATGGTAGTGATTTACTTTTTGACAGGAAGAGGGCCTCACCATTTACTAATTGTGATACAATCTGGAAGGACAAGTAAACAAAAAACAGTAAATCGAGGCTATGTGAAAGACATTTTTGCGATCATGCATAATGTGTTCTATGAAAACAGCAAAGCTTTTAGCTGAGAAACCTACATACACAGAGAAATGAGTACAACTAACTTTTCCAGAATACACGGGCAAGAATAGGTACTGTTAACAGGGAAATTATATCAAACATTATGCTCAGGTGTTGTCTTAATATGCTAATGCCTGAAACTTCCTCATAATAACTGATAAATAATTGTGAAAATAAGAAAAAAAAGCTCAAGTTCTGCATAACTTGTAAAATTCATATGATTCTATACATGTATGTGTATATATAATTCATGTAATGATTCACATAACCACATACCTTATTAAACAGTTCGATAAAATGCATTCTTGATTCTCTATTATGGACCCCAGGAAGAGACAGAGTAAGAAGGAAAAGAGAGATACTAAATCACTGCTGCTAGCCCCGAGTAAAGATTAAAAAGGAAAAAAATGTTTAAATTCAAGATGTTAAAAGTCTGCTACACTGGCCTAGAATTCTGTTCTAGATGAGCTGATAGTTTAAGGGTAACTATTCGCTGAACATTCAGTTAAACATTAACAAGATGCAATTTTATTTTTTCTAAACATCGCTCTAAATGTGATTAGTTGACGGCTGCTTTCCTGCCTCTGAACATCTCAGGCAGGTTCCATCAATGTTTGATCATCTCCATGATTAAAAAACATATAAAATTTTACCTAGTCTAAGCTAGTGAAACTGGTGATGCACAGGGGTCTCGTCTGACCCTTCTCCTCTGACTCCAATGTTATGAAGCCAAACTAGGAACTTGTTAGAAATGCAAATTCTCAGGCCCAAGTCAAAAGGAAAAAGTTCCTCTCAACATGTGTCATATGCAATCAAATGCAGAGTCTTCCATTCTGTGTTTAAAAAAATAACATACAGTTGCCTTGATACTACACTGCTTGGTCCCAAACTCCTTGTCAGGTATTTTTATAAATATTATTAATAAGATTTTTCCTAGGCCGTATTTCCTACCTCAAGTGAGATTTCAGTATGTCCAAGATTTTTTAAATTACATTTAAGAAAGTATATGTAACTCTATAGAGAACCCCCGAATATATTTCAGTACCTTCAGCTAAGGTTTTATTAAACTGTGTTTCTATTTCATGTAACAAGAATCCCTGTTCTAATAAATCTTCATTGAATTTTATATGTGCTCAGCGCTCTGCTTTGAATGAAAGTAAGTATCTTAGGTTGGGTTCCCAAGAGGCAGACTCTGAGATGAAGATTCATGAGCAAGTGATTTATTAAGAAGGAGCTCCCAAGAGAAATCAGTAAGGGAGAAGGGGAAGCGGAACAGCGAGAAGCCCTGCAAGGATGTATTTCAGACTAAGTCCCATGGAGGGTACCCCTAATCCTGCAGGAAACTCTGACATTTATTCAAACAAAGCAAAGGAGTTGGGCTTCCTTTATTCCCAAGCACATGACTCATGAGATAAGGAGCCTGAGGTTGGCCTGGCAAAGAAGTCCAGGTGCCAGCCACTGGAATTAAATCCATGCCAAGGCTGCAGGAGGAGCCAAAAGATAGGTGAGAGATAGACAAGAGGATTTGGGTAGAGCACCAACAGTCTATTTTTTAATCAGCATAAAATGTGTTTGCTTTCTACTGGCATATTACATTCTATGTGAATAACAAGATAATAAGAACAGTAATAATAACAGATGATAATATTAACAACTGAAGGCCAAAGATCAAATATAGCCAAGTACTAAGTTAAGGTGCAGCTGACACACATTATAGCAAACCAAAAGCAGTGGTTCCCAAAACTCTTCTGCACACTGAAATCACTTGGGGATCTAAAATACACTGAGGGAGGCGCCTGGGTGGCTCAGTGTGTTAAAGCCTCTGCCTTCGGCTCAGGTCATGATCCCAGAGTCCTGGGATGGAGCCCCGAATCAGACTCTCTGCTCGGTGGGGAGCCTGCTTCCCTTCCTCTCTCTCTGCCTGCCTCTCTGCCTGCTTGTGATCTCTGTCTGTCAAATAAATAAATAAAATCTTAAAAAAAAAAAAAAACACTGAGGGCTGGGTCCTGACACCAAGGCATTCTGGTTTATTTGGTATGGGGTGTTACCTGGGCATCGGAATTCTGAAAAACACTCCCACCTCCAGGTGATTCTAATCTTCAGGAAAGTTTGGGAACCACAGCAGGAGAGAGCAGTGTGAATCATTTTGAATTGGGGAAGAGACATCCGGAAAGCAGGGAGGCTTGAACTGGGTCTTGAAAGACGGTTAAAATTGAGGAAGCAAGAAATAAAAATGGGCTGACACTACTGGAAAGAGATGCAGTGTAAGTTAAAAGATAAAATTAGGATGACTAATAAAGGAAAATAAGGAAACCAACTTGAAAAGTTCTTGCCAAGACTAGGGAAAACAAGGTTTCACAGATAAAGTGAATCCTTATTACAGTTGGTCAGAAGCCAAGTAAAATATTTTGAACTTGACCTAGTGGGTAACCACTGTAGGTTTTTTAATAAAGGATGAAGTGATAAAAGTGGTGTTTAAAGAAAACCATTCCAGCAACAATACAAAAGACAGATTCAAATTGCAAAAGACTTGAGTCATTGAGGTCTGCTGAGAGGCCGTTTCAGTAATCCTGGTATTTGATAGGGTCTTCACTAGGGCAAGAGCTGTCAGAATTGAAAGGAAGGCACAAATAAGGAAGTGTATTTTAAAGAAAGGGGAGGTCTTGGATCTTGGATATAGAAGCCAAAAAGATGAAGGAATTAAAGATAAATCCAAATTTAATAGGGAATGGGAAGTAGAAACTGATGTGTTTTTTCCACGTGTATATTAACCCCCAGCCCACTTTAAAATGGTCTGGGGGGCATGAGGCAGGTTTTGTTCTATTTAAGATGTCAACGTAGTATAAAAGAAAAAAGACACCAAATCCTTTCCTTTAAATAATAAATGAATAATAATAATAATTGCATTGTGAATATAACACCAAAGACTCTCAAGGAAAATTGTTAAGAAAGTTTCTTTCTGCCCTCCCTCCATGTATACTCTCCATGGAAAAGAAGAAAATCAGGTGGGAAAAAGAGGGCTTAGGCACTCAGGCTACAGACTTGGGACACTGTCCATACCCATTTCTCTGCCTCTTCCACATTCCTCAGTTCTATGGGTCAAAAAGAGTAGAAAGATGTACAACCCTCCTTTATTCTGAGGGACCCAAGGATAGAGTGGAAGGGTACCCTCCTTTTTGCCCCCCATGATACATCAAGGCTTGTGATATCTCAGTCACACAGCTTTTGATGATGTTCCTATATCTTTACAGCCTACAGAGGGGTTCTCAAGAAATTGAAGTTATTTGAGTTGGTGGCCCAAAGTAGTGTCAGATATGGTGATAAAAAAATTTGGCAGCAGAATGTGACATTGGACCCTCAGTTCACACACTGTGTCATACCCCCAGATACATCACAAAAAAGAAAGAACTGATATTGATAATCAAAGCTGATGTCAAGAGGATTAAAAATATCAGCCAATTACAGCTTGAAGCAGATCAAGACAGATACAGATGCCTCCCACCAATAATGCATCCTCTGCAGTGAAGGGAAAGAGTAGGAAATACCAAATAAAAAGTAAAAGTATAATATAAATATGTATATAAGTATATAACATAAATATTGAATATACATGACTGGGAGATCACTGAATTTGATTGAGTTTAACAATTAAGAAATCATTAAAGTGACTGAGTCTTCCTAGAAGTGATTGGGTTGCTTTGTTACTATAAGAAGGAATAATGCATGAGATGAAAATATAATTACATTTTCATTATAGGAAAATAAGGAATGTTATATTTTACACATCTGAATTTTTACTCTTTGAAAATCATACTGACTTCATAAGGTTTTGAGCTAATATGACAGGAAGTATGGTGGCGCCAAGATGATGAGTCTTGCTTGGGGGCATGTCAATTTTAAGTAACAAGACAGGCAGTAGAAAATATGCTGTAGGTCGCTGGAATGCAAAACTAGAGCCAGCCTAAAAGATAAAGGCAAAGTTATAGGTTCATTCAGTAGTTATTAGAATGGAGGTGATAATTCCAGGCAGCGTGAATTTGCAAAGAAAAGCAAAGAGGCAAAAGCTCTGAACCTCTGAATCGCTCCTTTAGGACATAAAAGTGGGCTTTACATTTTAAATATTGGTGGAATTATTCAAGTATATAAAAGGACATGACATAAAATGTACACATTTTTTCCTATGTCTTTTTCACTATTTGATTAAATTGAATAAATCATAGGCTTGTATTTTTCAACTATTTATTTTATATATTTATACCAAATGTAAGTACATGGAGTAGGTAAGAAATCTCAGAAATGAAAATGCAGATTGCTAAAATACATGACAAAGTTGAGAGATAAGGTTTAGAAAATTTCCCACAATAAAGAGGAAATACAAAACAAAACAAAATCCAAAAGGTAGAAAATAAGAGAAAAACGATAGGAGATGTTTATAAACAAGTCCCAGGAGGTCCAACATCCAAAGAATAGGAGTCAGAAAGAGAGAGAAATAAGAGAAGAGAGGAGAGAGAGGTGAAAAGAGAAGAGAAGTGGGGGGAAGGGGAGAGGGAGGAGGGGAGGGGAGCAGGAGGGGAGAAGAGATGGGGGAAGGGGAGAAAATAGAAGAATAAAAATTATTTAAGAAATAATAAAATTTCCCAAAGTAGTTTCTTGAGTGAATAATATTACATGTTTGTGGTATGATAATCTCTATTTATTGATTTTTATTTCACAAAATCCACCCACTGACAAGTCATAGAAAATATCATTTTAATTCTAGAATAGAGCATAAATCCTATGAACCTTGACAATGTTTATACTGTAATTTAATACTGACAGTTTGAGATGTGAAGACAGAAGAAGAGACCCAATGTAAGTGTTGGAACCCAGCTGTCTTCACATTAAATAGCACAGAGGAAAGAGAAATTATTCCAAGATAACAGACTACAAAACAAAGTTTTAAGAATATTATTAAAAGTCTTACTTAATAGTAACCAACAGAAACCCTAGAAATAAGATTATATCTGACTAAATATGAGAGGCAGAGAAGATGGAGGGGGTAATACTGTGTGGCTAAGCAAAATTTCTATGACAGGTAGCCCCCAAGACAGTCCCCAATGATCCCTGCCTCTTGGTATCATAATCCTCTGTGTAATTCCATCCACTTGAGTGTAGACTGGACTTAATGACTCACTTTAAACAAACAGAATATAAGAAAAGTGATAAAAGGTCACTTCCTAGATTAGGTTATAAAGAGACTTCAGCTCCATCTAGGGGACTCAAGCTATCTCTTTCTCATTTTCTCTGAGAGAAGAGAGCTATCATGTTGTGGTTCCCTCATGACATGGAACTGAGTGGGGCACCCAAACTTTGAGGGACTGAATCCCACCAAACAACCATGCAAGTAATCTTGGAAGTAGATCCTTCTTTGGTTGAAAGTTCAGATGAGAATGCAGCTCAAGCTGTCACCTGGATTTCACCCTTATGAGAACTCTGAGATGAAGAACATAGCTAAGTCAAGCCTTGACTCCTGACTCCTTGACTATGAACTATACTAAAAATGGAATTATTGATTAAGAAGAAAATTCAAGGGGCGCCTGCATGAAGCCTCTGCCTTCAGCTCAGGTCATGGTCTCAGGGTCCTGGGATCAAGCCCCACATCAGGCTCTCTGCTCAGCGGGGAGCCTGCTTCCTCCCTCTCTCTCTGCCTGCCTCCTCCCTCTCTCTCTGCCTGCCTCTCTGCCTGCTTGTGATCCCTGTGTCTGTCAAATAAATAAATAAAATCTTAAAAAAAAGAAGAAAAATTTAAAAAGCCATCCAAGAATGAGAAAAATATTTGCAAAAATAAGAAAGTTATTAAAGCAAAGATAATAGACCAAAAAAAAACAACTTAAAAAATAGGTATTTTCAAGGACAAATGAGAACAAACGGAGTCAAAGCAATACTCAGTGAAGGGAAGAACATTTTCCTGAACAATGAAAAAGATCTGAGCCTGTAGTTCAAAAAAGTTCAGGATGTTGTATACAACACTGATGAAGAGAGGCCCATGCTTAGAACTCATCAGGAAAAATCATTTCAGGGATGAAGGGGGGAAAGCCTATAAATATTCAGGAAGAATACATAAAATCAAATTTTAAAAAATGAATAAAACTCATTCTCCTCTCAGACACTGGTCACTAGAAGACTGAAGTAATGTCTACAGAGTTTTGAAGAAAAAGTGGCTATGTTATAACGTTGTGCATGAGCATAAGTGCCTGGTAGGCACCACAAGACATAAAGAGGCTATGAAAATAAACAACCCATTAACTCCTGGCTTTAAAAAATACGCAGATAGGGGCACCTGGATGGCTCAGTCAGTTAAATGGCTGCCTTCGGCTCAGGTCATGACCCAGGGCTGGGATTGAACCCCGCATCCGGCTCCCTGCTCGATGGGAAGCCTGCTTCTCCTTCTCCTACTCCCCCTGCTTGTATTCCCTCTCTCGTTTTCTCTTTCTCTCTTCTCTGTGCCAAATAAATAAAATCTTTGAATAAATAAATAAATAATAAAAAATATGCAAAGATAAACTTTACCCAATTAAATAATAAATAAAAATATTTATTCAATAATAAGAAAAGTGGGATACAAAAGGTTTGTGGGGAAACATTTTTATTGGTTAAATAAGTGGGATGAAATCTAAATAATAATATTTTAATATTCAACTGATACTAAAAAGTAAATGTGTATGAATTCTTCATTGTTCATTCATAGCAATAGTTTCAAAAGTAATTTCATTTTTACTGAATTTGATGAAGACATTGTATTCTAGAAGGTCTTTGAAAAAGTGAAAGAGAACCACTAAAAGAATTTATCAGTTAAATTTTGCTGTATGACAAACCACTCTAAAGCTCACTGAGCTAAAACAACATTTAGCTCATGATTCTGTGGGTAAGCAATCTAGATTGTGTTCTGGAAGTCAGTTGTTCTCTTCTCAGCTAGCATCATTAATCCATCTGTGATCAGCTGTCAGGTGGCCTGGGAACTAATGAGTTTAGGATGGTTTCTGCTGGGACAGCCCATATTTGCTTCATGTTGTCACCCATGTTCCGGTATGCTAGACTACGCCTTCTCACATAGGAATAGGAGGAAGTTTTTAAGAAACATGCAAGTCCTCCTCAGGTCCAGACCCAAAACATGATAACACTTTGCATTTTGTTGGTCAAAGCAAATTACAAAGCCAGCCCAGACTTGAGGGATAGAAAAATTGACTCTAACTTGTGAAATTCTCAAAATTGCATTGCAAAGGGCTATGGAGACAAAAGGGAAATAATTGTGGCCAATTCTGCCAACAATCTAGCACACCCTGATGTCTGGCCTCAATTATTCACATCCATCCAACAGGCAAAATATACTCAGTTGCCCTTACCCCATACAACCCAAAGTCTAATCTAATCACTGCATTATGCTCAAAGCTCAGAATTTTAAGATCTACATCTGTCTGCATGGAGTTCTTTTTGACCTAGAGACCTCTGATCTAAAAAGACAAGTTTATCTATCCCCTATACAACAACCAACAACAGCGAAACAGAGCAGGATAACCACAATGGACACTTCCATTAAAAAAAGAGAGAGAGGGGAGCCTGGGTGGCTCAGTGGGTTGAGCCTCTGCCTTCGGCTCAGGTCATGATCTCAGGGTCCTCGGAATCAAGCCCCGCATCGGGCTCTCTGCTCAGCAGGGAGCCTGCTTCCCCCTCTCTCTCTGCCTGCCTCTATGCCTACTTATGATCTCTCTCTCTGTGTCAAAAAAAAAAAAAGAGAGAGAGAGAGAGAGAGAGGATCAAGGATACGTAACAGTTATAGTCCATACAAATTCTGAAATCCAGCCCAGCAACTGTTCTAGGATACCCTGCTCAGAGGTAGGAAATGTTCCTTGATTAAGTCTCAGTTTGGTCCCTGGAAGTAGACTTCCCAATAAATTTTTCTTTAGGACTCTTGGCCCCACCCTCTAGATGTCCTTTCTTTTTTTAATCTTGCCACATCACCTTGAATACAAGCCTGCTTGATAACACTGTGGCCCTGATGCTTCTTTTATCCCAACAGCTGACTCCCTGAAAATCTTCAGAAGAACCACACTGTGAATGCATAAAGTCTAAGAGAGCCACCAAATTCACTCTAAAAAAAAATTAATTAATTAATAAAATTTAAAAAAAGAAAAAAGAAAAAAGAAATCCACTCTAAATTGCTGACCCACAGAATCTGAGTTAAATAATGCTGTTTTAAGCCACTTAATTTCCAGGTAGTTTGTTACACCAAAATAATTCATAAAGTTTTTAAAAACAGTATTCCTACTACAGAAGATAAAGCCAAAAAAACATAGTCTTATAATTGAGATGATAAAGCCAAAAGGAACATAAAAATGAGATGACAGCATCAGTGTATGGTTCATACCAAATAAAAGAGTTAATTCTTCAGGTAAAAGAAAATGCTCTCATTAGTTCACTTCAACTACATGTGGCAACAAGAAACATCTAAAATGACATGACAGAGAACTGCCCAAAATAAAATAGTGAAAAATTATTAGGCAAATAGAAACAAAAATAAATAGGTGGTTGAATTATTATTACGTAATTAAAGACCCAAAGCATTGCAATGGTCTCTTTATTTTTAGAAAAAATAAATCAATTAAGAAATACATACATGTTGTGAATCATTATTACTGAATATCATCAAAATATATAATATTATGATTACAAAAAATAAGGCATTTACAAATCTTTGAACTTGAATCCTATTAAAAGAGTGAATGATTTAGAATCCATATCCTATATAAAGAAAGCATATAAAGAATACATTATTCTCAAGCAACCCTAAGACATGTCTAAAATTTGATCACATAGAAGATCCATATAGAAGTTCAAAAAAATCCCCAGAGTAAAAAATTTCAATGGCTCGTTTCTGACCCTATGGCTGGGGCCCTTAATCGAAGTCTATGTATAGGCTTCAGAAAATCCACACACCTCCTGACACAGCATTTGTGTTTATAAGCATTTTTCTCAGTATTGAGTGTATAATATTCATCAGTTTTCCAAAGGGCTCCAATCTCTCATAAAATTAAATTGGGAAGCAATAAATAGAATTTTAAGTGAAATACTAAAACCCAGTCACACAAAACTGGCTTATTTTTTAAAAAGAGTATTTAAACAACAGTGTTAAATTGAATGTAATACACAGTTCGAACTCATTCCCATTTAGTGAACAGGTAGGTGGGTGTAATCAAAATTGCTTTCGGTTTGGCAGTGGACGTAAAGTTTCATATGTATTAATCAATGATCCATAAATAAAAGCATTTTTGTCATTATATTGAATCCAGCTGCATACTGCAATTAGTAAGTTAGCTTATTGTTCTTTGTGTGTAACTTTCATAAATTAGAACTTTTCCCTTATAACTAAGAGAAAACGTAATTCGAAATGGCCTAAGCAAGAAAGAATTTAATGACAATGAAATTGGAATTTCTAGGAATAGGTTTATCTTGATGCATAAGCTCAATTGCTGTCATCTAGAACCTGGCATATTTCCACTATTTCCTGGTCTGTTTGCAGATAGGCTCCTCCATTATACAAGCAAGGGAGCTTGAGCAACTCCAAAAACTTATACAATCTCATATTCCATTTGGGTGGCAAATTACATCTCCCTCTATCCCAAAAGTCTCTGGAATCAGTGCAACCACTATACAAATGGTATGGAGGCGCCACAAAAATTAAAAGTTGAACTACTATATGATCAAGCAATTCCACTTCTGGTTATTTATCTGAAGAATATAAAAAACACTAACTCAAAAAGATAAATGCATGTTCACTGCAGGATTATTTATAACAGCCAAGACATGGAAACAACCTAAGTGTCCACCAACAGATGAATGGGCCAAGAATCTGTGGGCTCGTGTGTGTGCGTGTGTGTGTGTGTGTGTGTGTGTGTGTGTGTGTGGTGCGTGTATGAGATATTATTCAGCCACCAAAAAAGAATGAATCTTGCCATCTGTGAACATGAATGGATCTTGAAGGCATATGCTAAGTGAAATAAGTCAGTGTGTCTGACAAGAGAAAGACAAATATCAAATGATCTCAGTTACATGTAAAATCTTAAAAAGAAACACACATACACACAGAACTCATAGATACAGAGAACAGATTGGTGGTTACCAGAGGCAGGGAGTGGGGGTTAGTGAAATGGGTGAAGGGTACAAACTTAGTTATAAAATAAATAAGTCATGGAGATGTAATGTATTAGCATATGTAGTTAATAATATTGTATCATGTATCTGAAAGCTGCTAAGAGAGTAGATCATAAAGTTCTCATCATAAGAAAAAAAAGTATCTAACTGTGTATGGTGACAGATGTTAGCTAACCGTGATGATCACTTCACAATATATACAAAGATTAAATCACTGCATTGTATACTTGAGACTAATATAATGTTTTATGTCAATTATGCCCTAATAAAAATACTTTTAAAATAAAAATTAGGGATACATATACTGTCTGGCCCAGCAGTTTCACTTCTATGTTTACCTGAGAGTTTACCTTAGTTTACCTGAGAGTACTAATATTGCATAAAGATGCACATTGTCTTAGTGATGAGAAAACAAACAAACTGGAAACAACATAAATATCCACCAACCACAGTATAAACAGATTGTGGTATAATCATTACATAACTTGTGAAATTAAAAAAGAATCTATTGCATATCATGACTAAAATCTTGAAAACACTCTTGAGTGAAGAAAGAAAAAAAAAAAACCTGTATCTGCATTATATTGTTCATATGTTGAAAATAAAATCAAATAAATGTCTAAATTTTAGCTGTTCAACTAAACTTTGAACTCTTTGATGTTTTCTCACACATTTCAGTAAAGTCAAATCAGACTAATTCATTGTTCATATTCCTGGAAGATACTGGGATCTAAAAATAATTGAATTCTTTATTTATAAAGATATTCTCTTATTTATAACTAAAATCACAATGTATAGAAATTCAGTAGAGATAATTAATGGAGTTAAAGGATTCTTTTAAAAAGAAGATCAATGAAAGTGGAAATGTCACATAATAGAAAAGCACAATATGAAAGTTAAAAAAAAAAAAAGAAAGAAAGAAAGAAGAGAGAAAGAAAGAAAGAAAGGAAAGAAAAAGAAAGAAAGAAACCAGCACACTGAGAGAAGACATGGGACCAAAAAGTGTTCAAAGAATGTCTAAGAGCTTAACCTTCCTGATCTCAGCATAGCAGAGTAGAAAATAAAACTTATTTAACATTTCTTAGGCTTCAGAATGTATTGTACATTGAAGGAACACAAGATAAATTATTAGACTGTTTCAATCGAGATTGGCAAAATCCCAACCTGTCATAAACAGGGTTTAAAAAGCTTGATACTGCATAAATAATTATAGTTTCTAAACCAGAAAACTTTTAAATTTGAAATCCTGCATTGAATAGAAGACTCTGCATTAACCACAGGGCATACATCTCCCTTCAGGAGTTGACTGAGATACTTTATAAAAAGGTCACCATCATAAATAAAAGCACAATATTTCATCCCTTATTTCCCATTGTCAGAAATGTAAACCAAACACAGGATATTAAGGAGATATGTCATAGCAATTTTTAAGTAAGCAAGAGCAACAAAAATGCTACCTATTCATTCTTATACTTATCATGCAACCTGCATACCAAATTTCCTTGTCTTTTCTTCTTATAGGAGGTTCAGGTTAATTTTATATTTACCCAAGTTCCATATCAGAAAAGACTCCCATGATACATGTGCTTTAAAGTTAGGCAAGAATTATAAACTCCTTAGGAAGAAATCTGACTACAGAGTATTTCTAGATTTTTATAAGAATTTGTTATCTTTCACATTTTCTTGCCCACAACAAACTTGATCTAATTTTTTTTAATAACTCACTTTTACCAACTACATCCAAAACATTCAACCTAGGCTAATATAGAAGTATCTCCTTCTTCCACATTCATGTTTCACTGGTTTACATAATCAGCTCACATGATGGAAATAACAACTATAAACTGGCAAACAGGTTTGGGAACAAGCACATTTTATCTCACGGAAGGGCAAAACACATTAGGACACCCAGTGAGAGCTGACCTGCCTTGGCACAGCCATGGCATTTCATGAGGAGCGATCAAAATGTTTATAAGAGAAATAGAGAGCATTGATTAACCTGGTGAGTGTATTAAGTGGAGGTCAGATAAGAACACTTCCACAGTATAATAAGGAAAACAGCTACTATATGTGACTTGTTCACAATGGACCCTTGGCACTATTCCAAGTGTTTTACTGATCATCTGGCTGATTTAAATAAATCAGCAGGTGATGAGACATGTGTTCCATGTGATAATGCCTTAATACAGAGCAGATTAACTAATTTTTTTTCAAGAGTGGTCAAGGTAGACTTTCCAGAGTTCCTTACATTGAAAACCTTGCACACTCATCTCCAAATGACCTGACTAATCTTATCTTCCACTGCTTCCCCATCTAAACCACTACTCCAGCAAGAACAGCTAGCCATCACCCCCATAATAGGGCTGTGTCCTACAGCAAAGGGATAAGAGAGCTTTGAATTTCTCATACTACTGGGTAGTCTCCATAACTGTACCTTAATGGTAATGGGACCATGGCTGGGTTGCCCAGCCTTTTTGAGTCAGTTTCCTTATTAAAAAAAAAAAAATGGGAATACAATAATGAAGATACACAATACCTATCTCTTAAGTGAAATTTTGCCTATAAGGTACCTGACCAATACTTGGCATATGCCAAGTTCTCAACAAATGTTGCCTATTATCATTGTTTTAGAATAGTATCTATACTATTTTATAATATTATTAATTATTAATATTAGGCATTAATTATAAAGAAGTCTGAGGGGTGCCTGGGTGGCTCAGTCAGTTAAGCATCTACCTTCAGCTTCAGGTCATGATCTCAGGGTCACAGGATTGGCCTCACATCAGGCTCTCTGCTCAGCAGGGAGTCTGCTTTTCCTTCTCCCTCTGCTCCTCCCACCCTCATTGTGTTCATACTCACTCTCTCTCTCTCTCATAAATTAAAAAAAAAAGAACTTTGAGAACAATGGGTACTTTTGTCTAATATTTTCTACCACTTAAAATAAGACAACTTTGAATAACCATGTAGTGCTTGTTTTCCTTTATGCAATAAAAATATTACCAAACTCCAAGACTCATTTATAGCACTCCTGGTTAAACTAAAAAAGACTAAAATAAAAAATACACATTTAGGGAGTGCCTGGGTGGCTCAGTTGGTTAAGCGTCTGCCTCTGGCTCAGGTCATGATCTCAGGGTCCTGGGACTGAGCCCCAAGTCAGGGTCCCTGCTCAGTGGGGGAGTCTGCTTCTCCCTCTCTCTCCTTCTGTCCCTCCCCACTACTCATTCTCAGTCTCTCTAAAATAAGTAAATATATATATATATATATATATATATATATATATATATATAATCTTTTAAAAAATACACATTTCAGCTTTTGCAGTCTCACAGAAAGGTACCAATATTTTGCTTAGTATCAAGTAAACAATACTCCAAAATAGTCAACAGCATAAAGTATTTCTGAGTGCTTTATATGGATTATCTCATTCAATGTCCAGAAAACAATATGTAAGCATTAGTATTATTATCCTTTTTCTTTTCATGTAAGAAAATGAACCTTGGAGTTCCTGGTAACTTGCCTAAAGTCACATACCCAATGAGTACTGGAGTCAGGATATGAAACTCAGTCTAACGCCAAAGGCAAGTTTTAAAGCTCTGTGCTATGCTGCCAGGAATCTCACTGATGAAGATCAAAAATCCAAGGGTTTACAAGGTTAGATCAGAGTTCCAGAACAAGGTGAAGGCTGCAAGTCCTTCTGATAATGTTCTTTCCAGCCCTACTCCAAGTTGCTGTTTCACAGGAATAGGAGATATGCTATGATATATTAGGAAGACCACACATCGCTGGGTACTTGGGAAGTAACATAAATCTGGGATGTTGCACAATCTTGTGAAAGCTTTTCTTTGGGAAAGGGATCCATTTTAGGACAATGTCTGACTCTCATGGTTTGAGGAATGCTGAGAACTATAAACATTTTCTAATGCTCTGCTAGCAAATATCCTGTACTGTAGGGCCAATAGTTATGGTAATGGGGACAGGGATAGACATGGTTCCTGATTAGCTAACAATGACAGAGTTTTTAATTATAGTAATTATTGTGGTTTATTTACTACTAGTGTTCCCACTACCACTCTTGGTCTTCCTTCATGCCATCTCTTCCCCATTCTCAATTCCTGACCTTTCCTATCATTTAAATAAATCTATCAAATTATACCCAGTCACACCCCAGACAGATTTTCCTGACTATACTAGCTCACATGATTACTCCCGGATGTGAATTCTTATAGTGGCTGTTGTCCCCATCCGTTTTCACCTTTCTGGCTGGTTTTTCATGCACTCTTGCCCTATCTCTACTTACACAGAGATTATAAATTCCTTAGAATTGCACTAGGTCTTACCTGTCTCATCATCCTCAGTATCCTCCTTGTGAAACACATTCAACCAAAATACATTGATTTTCTACTTGAAGGAGACATAAGCACAGCATAGCAGTACTGGAAATCATTTCGCGTTTGGATCTTTCTTACTCACTATTGTGATCGGCATACCAAAGAGGAGGAACAGAATGCGATGTGAAGGGAACAGGGAGGGAATGGGGGCAAGCTTGTTCGTTGAAAGGATTTAGTATTTCACTCTAATATCCTGAGAGAGGAAATTTCAGTCACACCATTGTTAACACAAACAATCCCAAAATGAATAAACAGAAAAAACTAAGCCTTGACTACTCTCTAAGCTATTAATGCTGGAGACCCTCCAACATAGCGTGAATCAGGAATTCCATGGCCTGCATATGAAGTAGCAATGATAGGCACTCATGTTACTGAAGAGCCCCAGACCAAAACACACACATCAAAAAAAAAAAACAAGGCTCAAAGAAGTTTGCTTATTTTTCTCTAAAAACAGAGCTGCTGAACATCAGAGCTTAGATGAAATGTGTCTCATTTCTTGAATTGTCTCTCATTGAACAATATGCAAATGATTATCAGAAAGATATTACTTTCATTTTGTAAGACTTGACTCATTATTACACCAAAAAAAAAAAAAAATCTAGGGTATCATTAGAACCAATTCAGGATTATTTAAAATAGAACAAGCTATCAGGCTCTGCCACAAGTTCCCTTATCCCTCACCTAGGACCTTGACATTTTAATGAAAGATGAAATTTCAATAATTACTTTTCAAACTATATATTATTGTTTTATTTTTACCTTTAGCCTTAAGGCAAAGACTGATGGGATATTTCAGTTTTCATATAGTGCCAGGTAAGGTTTTTCCCATTTTTTAAATTTCAAATACATTTAAGTTATTTAAAATAATTTTCAAAATGACAGAATGTGCTGGAAAGAAGAAAATAAGGATTATAGCATGGAAAGCACGGCCACCAAGACATGCAAGTCCCCAGGATGATGAACAGATAAGAGCAACTGATTTTCACATACATCAAAAGATACAAAGTCCTGATGATGATGTTTAAGCCATTTTGGTGGTAACCTGTCTTCACAACAAAGCTATTTAAAAGCATATCCTTAATTAAGAAAAATTAAATTTTTCATTAAAAATTATGCACTTAGAGGGGCGCCTGGGTGGCTCAGTGGTTAAGCCGCTGCCTTCGGCTCAGGTCATGATCTCAGGGTCCTGGGATCGAGCCCCGCATCGGGCTCTCTGCTCAGCAGGGAGCCTGCTTCCTCCTCTCTCTCTGCCTGCCTCTCTGCCTGCTTGTGATCTCTCTCTGTCAAATAAATAAATAAAATCTTTAAAAAAATAAAAAAAATAAAAATTATGCACTTAGAACAGTCTTGAAGGATTCTGAGAGGTATTTAGTAAAAACTCACAAAGCCTGTCTTCGAATCAATCTCAACACCCTCCCTGCTCCTTGGTGCAGCCCTGCAGCCGGGCCACAGCAAGGTCGCCTGCTCCATGTGATGAGGGAGCAGGAGGCTGGCTGAGGACAAAGCAAAAGCTGGCACCTTGCACCCCCTCTCCACCCGCTCCCCTCGGTAATATGTGTCACATTCCTCAGGCACCCCTGACTGCCCTAAAGAAAAACAATAGTTAACTTGCAGAGATCACAATCCTGCAAGACAGGAGTCTCCCTTGGTTTACAAATGTCCTTGAGATTTTCAACAAAGAAGTTACCTTATCAATAGCCCAATTTCCAGAGGCACATAACTCAGTTCCTCAAGCCCTAATGTCACCCTCCCCTCCATAAATAAAACTGAAGGAGGCTGAGGTAGAAGGAAAAGTAAATAAAGTTAAATTTCTTCTAAACCTAAATCTCACTAACAAGGACGCTTGATAGCGGGAATGTGACATTCCACCAAGAGACTCCCAATTGTCTTTATGTTAGTGCCTCAATAGAGGGAAAGTGGCCTTGGCTTGATAGTAACCAGGCTTTTAGTATCCTGACAGTCTTCTTTACCCCAGTAGCCCTTCTGAATACCCCTTTGTCCTCACCTACCCAACTCCTGTGTATATAACCAGCCACTCCTCACATCCCCGGGGCAGCAGCTCTTTCTGCCCACGGGTCCTGTTCCTGTGCTTTAATAAACCACCATTTTGCACCAAAGATGTCTCAAGAATTCTTTCTTGGTCATCGGCTCCAGACCTCACCCCACCGAACCTCACCTAGGTTCTAGAACTTCATCACATGGACACCGGCATCTATCTCTAGGTCTCCCTGTCTCCAGCACTCCTCTCTTCCACGTCACTAGCATCTCAGACTAATAGCATTGCTGCTTTTTAGTTTACTTTTGTTTCTTCCCCCTTGGTTTTCTTTTCTATATATGCTGTATTTTCAAAATTTTATATAATGAATATATATTATTAATAATCAGAAAAACATGAATGAATGCTTTAAGATGCATATTCTATATTATTAAATGTTTATACTTCTATATTTGTTACATAAATGTAATACATATTATAAAATACAGATTTTGCATTAAGCCAGACACTTTGATGCCACCCTTATTTATCCACTCACAAAACTGTCTTTATCAAGGTCATGGATGACCTCCACATTACCACGCCCAGTGGTCAGTTCTCAGGCTTCAGCTTATTTGATCTATTGGCGGCATTTAGCACTCTCTCTTCTTTGAAAAATTTTATTTGATTTCCAGCACACCCAATACTCCTGGTTTTCCTTTTACTTCTTGGCTGCCTCCTTCTTTACTGTCCTCCTCCTCGGATTTCCCTAAACTTAACAATATCCAGGACTCAATCCTTGAACTGCCTCTTCACTCCTCTGAAATCCAATGTCATAGTTTTAATAACTAAAACCTCCTAATGTGTATCCCCTGCCCAGACTTCTCCCCGGAAAATCCCGCTCATATGGCCAACTCTCTACCTACCCTCTTCCCTTAGAGATCTTAGGCATCCCAATAAACTTCATCCTGGAAATTCCCTTGGCCTTTTATTTTCAGGAGCCCATGTCATCCTGGTTTACTTCTTTGTTCAGTGAAAATTCCCTAGTAAATTTCTTAAAAGGATGCATCAGAAGCAAATGATTTGAGGCCTTGCCTTCAGAAATACCTTTATTCTACCTTTACACTTGATTGGTAGTTTGGCTGAAAATAGCATTTCAAGAATGTCCTATCTACTTATTTTGCTCTATATCTTCCAGAAATTTCTCAAAACTTGTAATGAATTTTTTTTTAAATCACTGTTTCAATTTTTTCCCCAAGGACTCGTTTTATTCTCCAAAGGTGCTTTTGTTTCTTGTATCCTTTTCTCGTTGAGGATATGCAAGGTATGAGGATACCCTCTATTCTGCTTAATACTAATGTCAAATGACATCTGATTCTCCTCTTGTTGAAGACACAGGTGGGATTGCACTTTCTTGTCCCTTGAAGTTAGCATGCCATAAGTCTTGCTTTGGCTAAATAATGTGAGAGGAAGTGAGTCTTATCACTTCCAGATGGAAATATTTAACTCCAATGCTGAAATCCTCAGCCTTTCTTCCTTATAATAGTAATGGTGGAGCCATGTATTGATGTGAAGAGCAAAGCAGCTAGGAATACTGAGCTTAGAATACATAGAAAACAGCAGCCCAGGAGAGAAGTGTGGACCTACCACAGACAGTGCAGGACCAAGCCAAAAAAAAAAAATTTTGTATTTAGGTACCCAGATTTGGGGGTTGTTTGTTATCACAGTCTATGGTATGCTATCCTGATTGATTCAACCATTGGTACCACAAGTGGGGTACTACCATAACAATAAATATCAAACATAGAACATAGGTTTAGTGATAGATAGCAGGTGCTGAATAAACTGACATCAGAGGCAGGAAAGATGGTGATTCATGCTATGTAATTACAAAATCATTGGTACAACTATGAACCAAGAGTCAGACTGTATTGTTATTGATCTCACAGTTACAAAGATAGGGGTAGGAAAAACGAACTGAATTCTGTGACAGGTTTCTGTGGGTAGTGTTTGACAAGATATAAGAAACAGATGAGGAAAGAAAGAATTGTCCAGCCTTCAAGTAGCAATTAAAAGAAAAAAGAGTCCAGAAATCTGAGGACATGTTAGGAGTAAACTAATTTTCAAACACAAGCAGTAAGATATAAAATTGAGAAAATCCTAAAATTAGGGAGGCTCATTAAAACTCAGCCAAAAGAAAGGATTAAAGTTATGATATAGTTGCCATACCCTTATCAAAGCCTCTGGGTAATTTAAGTGTTCTTGGATCACCCAGTAAATTCTTTTTTTTTTTTTGTTTTTGTTTTTTTTTGTATTTTTTTTTATAAACATATATTTTTATCCCCAGGGGTACAGGTCTGTGAATCACCAGGTTTACACACTTCACAGCACACACCATAGCACATACCCTCCCAATGTCCATAACCCCACCCCCCATTCCACCCCCCCTCCCCCCATTAACCCTAGTTTGTTTTGTGAGATTACGAGTCACTTATGGTTTGTCTCCCTCCCAATCCCATCTTGTTTCATTTACTCTTCTCCTACCCCCTTAACCCCCCATGTTGCATCTCCTCTCCCTCATATCAGGGAGATCATGTGATAGTTGTCTTTCTCTGATTGACTTATTTCGCTAAGCATGATACCCTCTAGTTCCATCCACGTCGTCGCAAATGGCAAGATTTCATTTCTTTTGATGGCTGCATAGTATTCCATTGTGTATATATACCACATCTTCTTTATCCATTCGTCTATTGATGGACATCTAGGTTCTTTCCATAGTTTGGCTATTGTAGACATGGCTGCTATAAACATTCAGGTGCACATGCCCCTTCGGATCACTACGTTTGTATCTTTAGGGTAAATACCCAGCAGTGCAATTGCTGGGTCATAGGGTAGTTCTATTTTCAACATTTTGAGGAACCTCCATGCTGTTTTCCAGAGTGGTTGCACCAGCTTGCATTCCCACCAACAGTGTAGGAGGGTTCCCCTTTCTCCGCATCCTCGCCAGCATCTGTCATTTCCTGACTTGTTAATTTTAGCCATCTGACTGATGTGAGGTGATATCTCATGGTGGTTTTGATTTGTATTTCCCTGATGCCGAGTGATATGGAGCACTTTTCATGTGTCTGTTGGCCATCTGGATGTCTTCTTTGCAGAAAAGTCTGTTCATGTCCTCTGACCATTTCTTCATTGGATTATTTGTTCTTTGGGTGTTGAGTTTGCTAAGTTCTTTATAGATTTTGGACACTAGCCCTTTATCTGATATGTCGTTTGCAAATACCTTCTCCCATTCTGTCAGTTGTCTTTTGGTTTTGTTCACTGTTTCCTTTGCTGTGCAAAGCTTTTGATCTTGATAAAATCCCAATAGTTCATTTTGTCCTTGCTTCCCTTGCCTTTGGCGATGTTCCTAGGAAGATGTTGCTGCAGCTGAGGTTGAAGAGGTTGCTGCCTGAGTTCTCCTCAAGGATTTTGATGGATTCCTTTCCACATTGAGGTCCTTCATCCATTTTGAGTCTGTTTTCGTGTGTGGTATAAGGAAATGATCCAATTTCATTTTTCTGCATGTGGCTGTCCAATTTTCCCAACACCATTATTGAAGAGGCTTTTTTCCATTGGACATTCTTTCCTGCTTTGTCGAAGATGAGTTGACCATAGAGTTGAGGGTCTATTCCTGGGCTCTCTATTCTGTTCCATTGATCTATGTGTCTGTTTTTGTGCCAGTACCATGCTGTCTTGATGATGACAGCTTTGTAATAGAGCTTGAAGTCCGGAATTGTGATGCCACCAACTTTGGCTTTCTTTTCAATATTGCTTTGGCTATTCGAGGTCTTTTCTGGTTCCATATAAATTTTAGGATTATTTGTTCCATTTCTTTGAAAAAAATGGATGGTACTTTGATAGGAATTGCATTAAATGTATAGATTGCTTTAGGTAGCATAGACATCTTCACAATATTTATTCTTCCAATCCAGGAGCATGGAACATTTTTCCATTTCTTTGTGTCTTCCTCAATTTCTTTCATGAGTACTTTATAGTTTTCTGTGTATAGATTCTTAGTCTCTTTGGTTAGGTTTATTCCTAGGTATCTTATAGTTTTGGGTGCAATTGTAAATGGGATGGACTCCTTCATTTCTCTTTCTTCTGTCTTGTTGTTGGTGTAGAGAAATGCAACTGGTTTCTGTGCATTGATTTTATATCCTGACACTTTACTGAATTCTTGTACAAGTTCTAGCAGTTTTGGAGTGGAGTCTTTTGGGTTTTCCACATATAGTATCATATCATCTGTGAAGAGTGATAGTTTGACTTCTTCTTTGCCAATTTGGATGCCTTTAATTTCCTTTTGTTGTCTGATTGCTGAGGCTAGGACTTCTAGTACTATGTTGAATAGCAGTGGTGATAACGGACATCCCTGTTGTGTTCCTGACCTTAGCGGAAAAGCTTTCAGTTTTTCTCCATTGAGAATGATATTTGTGGTGGGTTTTTCATAGATGGCTTTGATGATATTGAGGTATGTGCCCTCTACCCCTACACTTTGAAGAGTTATGATCAGGAAGGGATGCTGTACTTTGTCAATGCTTTTTCAGCATCTATGGAGAGTATCATATGGTTCTTGTTCTTTCTTTTATTAATGTGTTGTATCACATTGATTGATTTGCGGATGTTGAACCAGCCTTGCAGCCTGGAATAAGTCCCACTTGGTCGTGGTGAATAATCCTTTTAATGTACTGTTGAATCCTATTGGCTAGTATTTTGGTGAGAATTTTTGCATCTGTGTTCATCAAGGATATTGGTCTGTAGTTCTCTTTTTTGATGGGATCCTTGTCTGGTTTTGGAATCAAGGTGATGCTGGCCTCATAAAATGAGTTTGGAAGTTAGCCTTCCATTTCTATTTTTTGGAACAGTTTCAGGAGAATAGGAATTAGTTCTTCTTTAAATGTTTGGTAGAATTCCCCCCGGAAGCCACCTGGCCCTGGGCTTCTGTTTCTTTGGAGATTTTTGATGACTGTTTCAATCTCCTTACTGCTTATGGGTCTGTTGAGGCTTTCTATTTCTTCCTGGTTCAGTTGTGGTAGTTTATATGTCTCTAGGAATGCATCCATTTCTTCCAGATTGTCAAATTTGTTGGCGTAGAGTTGCTCATAGTATGTTCTTATAATTGTATTTCTTTGGTGTTAGTTGTGATCTCTCCTCTTTCATTCATGATTTTATTTATTTGGGTCCTTTCTCTTTTCTTTTTGATAAGTCTGGCCAGGGGTTTATCAATCTTATTAATTCTTTCAAAGATCAGCTACTAGTTTCATTGATTTCTTCTATTGTTTTTTGGTTTCTATTTCATTGATTTCTGCTCTGATCTTTATGATTTCTCTTCTCCTGCTGGGTTTAGGGTTTCTTTCTTGTTCTTTCTCCAGCTCCCTTAGGTGTAGGGTTAGGTTGTGTACCTGAGACCTTTCTTGTTTCATGAGAAAGCCTTGTACCACTATATATTTCCTCTCAAGACTGCCTTGTTGTGTCCCATAGATTTGAAACCGTTGTGTTTTCATTATCATTTGTTTCCATGAATTTTTTCAATTCTTCTTAATTTCCTGGTTGACCCATTCATTCTTTAGAAGGATGCTGTTTAGTCTCCATGTATTTGGTTTCTTTCCAAATTTCCTCTTGTGATTGAGCTCTAGCTTCAGAGCATTGTGGTCTGAAAATATGCAGGGAATGATCCCAATCTTTTGATACCGGTTGAAACCTGATTTAGGACCGCTGATGTGATCTATTCTGGAGAATGTTCCATGTGAACTAGAGAAGAATGTGTATTCTGTTGCTTTGGGATGAAATGTTCTGAATATATCTGTGATGTCCATCTGGTCCAGTGTGTCATTCAAGGCCTTTAATTCCTTGTTAATCTTTTGCTTGGATGATCTGTCCATTTCAGTGAGGGGAGTGTTAAAGTCCCCTACTATTATTGCATTATTGTCAATGTGTTTCTTTGATTTTGTTATTGGTTTATATAGTTGGCTGCTCCCACATTAGGGGCATAGATATTTAAAACTGTTAGATCTTCTTGTTGGACAGATCCTTTGAGTATGATGATAGTGTCCTTCCTCATCTCTTATTATAGTCTTTGGCTTAAAATCTAATTGATCTGATATAAGGATTGCCACTCCTGCTTTCTTCTGATGTCCATTAGCATGGTAAATTCTTTTCCACCCCCTCACTTTAAACCTGGAGGTGTCTTCGGGTGTAAGATGAGTTTCTTGTAGGCAACATATAGATGGGTTTTGTTTTTTTATCCATTCTGATACCCTGTGTCTTTTGATTGGGGCATTTAGCCCATTAACATTCAGGGTAAGTATTGAGAGATATGAATTTAGTGCCATTGTATTGCCTGTAAGGTGACTGTAATTGTATATTGTCTCTGTTCCTTTCTGATCTACTACTTTTAGGCTCTCTCTTTGCTTAGAGGACCCCTTTCAATATTTCCTGTAGAGCTGGTTTGGTGTTTGCAAATTCTTTCATTTTTTGTTGTCCTGGAAGCTTTTAATCTCTCTTTCTATTTTCAATGATAGCCTAGCTGGATATAGTATTCTTGGCTGCATGTTTTTCTCGTTTAGTACTCTGAATATATCATGCCAGGTCTTTCTGGCCTGCCAGGTCTCTGTGGATAAGTCTGCTGCCAATCTAATATTTTTACCATTGTATCTTACAGACTTCTTTTCCCGGGCTGCTTTCAGGATTTTCTCTTTGTCACTAAGACTTAGAAATTTTACTATTAGGTGACGGGGTGTTGACCTATTCTTATTGATTTTGAGGGGGGTTCTCTGAACCTCCTGGATTTTGATGCTTGATCCCTTTGCCATATTGGGGAAATTCTCTCCAATAATTCTCTCCAATATACCTTCTGCTCCCCTCTCTCTTTCTTTTTCTTCTGGAATCCCAATTATTCTAATGTTGTTTTGTCTTATGGTGTCACTTATCTCTTGAATTCTCCCCTCGTGGTCCAGTAGCTGTTTGTCCCTCTTTTGCTCAGCTTCTTTATTCTCTGTCATTTGGTCTTCTATATCGCTAATTCTTTCTTCTGCCTCATTTATCCTAGCAGTGAGAGCCTCCATTTTTGATTGCACCTCTTGAATAGCTTTTTTGATTTCAACTTGGTTAGATTTTAGTTCTTTTATTTCTCCAGAAAGGGCTTTTATATCTCCCGAGACAGTTTCTCTAATATCTTCCATGCCTTTTTCGAGCCCAGCTAGAACCTTGAGAATCATCATTCTGAATTCTAGATCTGACATATTACCTATGTCTGTATTGATTAGGTCCCTAGCCTTTGGTACTGCCTCTTGTTCTTTTTTTTGTGGTAAATTTTTCCGCCATGTCATTTTGTCCAGATAAGAGTATATGAAGGAGCAAGTAAAATACTAAAAGGGTGGCAACAACCCAGGAAAATATGCTTTAGCCAAATCAGAAGAGATCCCAAGTCATGAGGGGGGAGAAAGGGGATAAAATGAGGTTCAGAAAGAAAAAAAAAAAGAAAAAAAAGAAACAATTAAAAAAGAAAACCAATAAAGAAAAAATATAAAAAGGAATATATATATATATATATATATATATATATATATATAATATATATATATATTAGATAAACTAGTTAAAAAAGAAAAGGGTAAAAGTTTAAAAAATTTAGTAGAAGAGAAAAAAAATTTAAAAAGAAAAAAAAAATTAAATTAACTGCAAAGCTAAAGAATCATGGGGAGAAAGCCATGAGTTCCATGCTTTGCTTTCTCCTCCTCTGGAATTCCGCTGCTCTCCTTGGTATTGAAACTGCACTCCTTGGTAGGTGAACTTTGTCCTGGCTGGGTTTCTTGTTGATCTTCTGGGGGAGGGGCCTGTTGTAGTGATTCTTAAGTGTCTTTGCCCCAGGTGGAGTTGCACTGCCCTTACCCTGGGCCAGTCTGAGTAATCCGCTCGGGTTTGCTTTCGGGAGCTTTTGTTCCCTGAGTGCTTTCCGTAGAGCTCTGCAGGACGGGAATGAAAATGGCGGCCTCCCAGTCTCAGGCCCGGAGGAGCCAAGAGCCCGGGGCCCCACTCCTCAGTGCGCCCTCAGAGAACAGCGCCCAATTACTCCCGTCACCCTGGCCTCTGGCCGTGCTCCGAGCTGACCGAGCCTGCAACCAGTTCAAGGTAACCCTGAGCTTAGAGCTCACTCCTCAGCTCTGTCTCTGTAGGCGGCTTCCCCGTTCTAATACCTGTAAGCTCTGCGACACTCAGACACCCCGATCCTTCTGTGACCCTGCGCGACCTGAGGCCATGCTGACCCAGCGTGGGCTTCACCCCGGTTAAGCCTCTGGTGCGATGTCCCTCAGCGGAGCAGACTTTAGAAGTCCTGATTTTGTGCTCTGTTGCTCCGCCGCTTGCCAGGAGCCGGCCCCTCCCCCCGTGGTCTATCTTCCCGTCACTTTGGATTCACTTCTCCGCCAGTCCTACCTTGCAGAAAGTGGTTGATTTTCTGTTTCTAGAATTGCTTTTCTTTTTCTCTTCGATCTCCCATTGGATTTGTAGGTGTTTGCAATCTTTAGATAAGCTATCTAGCTGATCTCCCGCTACCTGAAGTAGTCTCAGCCTGCTACTTCTCCGCCATCTTGACTCCTCCCCCTCCCCAGTAAATTCTTTTAATTAGATAAAAAGCATAAGGAGATGCTAAACAATGCCTCTTATTGAAATCTAATGACCAAAATCTTAAGCTGCTAAATTTCCTCAGAGATGAATGCTCCAATCTCCTGTCTGGGAAGTAAAGCCTATCTAGTAATAATTCTACTGAGTGGAGGAAGAGAGAGAAGTAAAAGCTTTCCATTCAATATAAACATTTTTATTTAATCTCACTGATCTTCAGGCTAACACCCAAAGATCCAGAGAACAAATCTCTATTCTCCTGTTCAATGCACATAATGTAGCTATTGTTGTCTCCCTTCCCATAGAGATTTTTTTTTTCTGTCTGAGTTCATTCCTTTTTGTCCCTTCTCTGTCATTTTTGTGGAATTATGGGAAAGGACAAGGAAAACCTAAGTGTCCAATGAACTATATTTAACCAGAAGTCTACAATACCCCTTACCTGGTCTCCCTCTTTCCTCTTCAGGCTGATAAACTATTCTCAACACCATAGCCAGAATGATCCTTAAAATAATTCATATCATTTCCTTATATTAAACCCCTTTGGATATCCATTACATTAGAATAAAATTCAACCCCCACCCCCACCAACCACGATCTACAGAAACACACATGATCTGAGCCTTGTAGATGTTTTTTTTTCCTCACATCTCATACACTATCTCCTCATTTTCTATGTGTAACACACTCTAGATTTGAGTATGTTCCTTGAACATGGGGAGATAATCTCTACCTTAGGGCTGTTTCTCTTGCTGTTTCTTCTAGGAATCCTCTGTCCCTAAGTTAGTACAGAGCCAGTTCTTTTTCATTCAGCCTCAATTCAAATATGACCTCTTCAGAGATGTTTACAACAGCCTGATTCCACCCCAATGCCAGTCTCTATATCACACCCCCTGGTTTTATTTCTTCCTTACAGTACTTATAATTCTCTTGATTATCCCATTAATTTATATTACATATCCATTATCTGTGTCTCCCAGTCAAACCCCTTCCAAAAGAATGTGAATTTACAAGACCTTGTTTGTCTCATTCATCAATATTTACCTAGTATGGAATATTACCTGGCAAGTAGGTTTCCAGTATATATTTAAATCAATAAATCCATGACTAAGAAAATCATTCTATGTTATGTTATACATTAGAATTACTTATGCACTTCATTTATTATTTAACTCTGTCAAATTGAACCAAAAAAAGTATGTATTTCTCCTTTTTAGCTACAGCAAAAATATAACTTACAGAAGAATCTTGCTGAAAACAGCAAGAAACATGGGATAAAATACTACTAGTAGTACCACCACTACCACCACCACCACCACAGTAAGACCAGAGAGTCATAGAGACAATAATTAAAGGAATGAGATCGTGAACAGAAAAAAAAAAAAAAACAAACACAAATCAGGAGGCCAATGTTCTGTGTATTCATTTTTCTTGAGGCATTTGTCAATTGCAGAATAGCAATTATAAGATTAGAAACAAGAATTCCTAGCAAGAAAAAGCCCTAGTAGGAGGTAGAGAGCCCAGCAGAGCTTTTGGCAATATTATTACAGCAAGAAAGAAGTGCAGAAACACCAGAAAGAGTAAGAATGAAGAAAAATCTAAAGGAATATAATTGTACTAACAATAATAACATCTTGTGAAAGTTTAGATATATGTAGGATTTAAATGGCTTTAAAAAATAACATAAATTGGCAGGATTAGCGAAAGTAAACATAGTTAAAGTATTCTAAGTACAGCACATGTCTGGAAAATGGAAAAGTACAAATTATACTTGATGTTATTCAGCAATGAAGGCATATTTTAAACAGTAAGATAACTACTAAGAGAAGAGAAAAAATAGTGTAACTAAAAAGATAATTGGAGAAAAGGGAATAATTTTTTTAACTTGATTAATCTAAAAGAAGGTAAGAGTACAAAAAAGATAAAAACAAGTGGAAATTAGGAAAATAAATAAGATTGTAGATATAAATTCAAATAAATCAGTAATTAGTAATATGATTAATTAGTCCATATTAAGAGATTAATATTATCAGATTTGATTTTTAAAAAAGACTAATGCTGAATACAAGAGTCAGACTTAAACATAAGAACACAGGTAGAAAGGCAAAGATTGGAAAATATGAAAATAAGAACCAAGAGAATGTCATTGTAGCTATTCTGGTATGGCAAAGAATTCTTTTTTGTTATTAACATAAAATGCATTATTTGCCCAGGGGTATAGGTCTGTGAATCATCAGGCTTACACATTTCACAGGACTCACCATTTCACATACCCTCCCCAATGTCCATAACCCAACCACCCTCTCCCTACCTCCCTCCCCTCAGCAACCCTCAGTTTGTTTTGTGAGATTAAGAGTCTCTTATGATTTGTCTCCTTCCCAATCCCATCTTGTTTCATTTTTCCTTCCCTACCCCCAAACTCCTCCCACACTGCCTCTCAAATTCCTCATATCAGAGAGATCATATGATAATTGTCTTTCTCTGATTGACTTATTTCACTCAGCATGATACCCTCTAGTTCCATCCACGTCATTGCAAATGGCAAGATTTCATTCTTTTGATGGCTACATAGTATTCCATTGTATATATATACCACATCTTCTTTATCCATTCATCTGTAGATGGACATCTGTAGATGGACATAGTTCGGCTATTTGTGGACATTGCTACTAAAAATATTCGGGTGCACGTGCCCCTTCAGATCACTACATTTGTATCTTTACGGTAAATGCCTTGTAGTGTGATTGCTGGGTCATAGGGTAGCTCTATTTTCAACTTTTTGAGGAACCTCCATGCTGTTTTCCAGAATGGCTGCAGGCAGCTTGCATTCCCACCAACAGTGTAGGAGGGTTCCCCTTTCTCTTCATCCTCACCAACATCTGTCATTCCCTGACTTGTTAATTTTAGCCATTCTGACTGGTCTGAGGTGGCATCTCATTGCGGTTTTGATTTGTATTTCCCCTGATGCCGAGTGATGTTGAGCACTTTTCATGTGTCTGTTGGCTGTCTGGATGTTCTTCTTTGCAGAAACGTCTGTTCATTCCTCTGCCCATTCTTCACTGGATTATTTGTTCTTTGGGTGTTGAGTTTGATAAGTTCTTTATAGATTTTGGATACTAGCCCTTTATCTGATATGTTCATTTGCAAATATCTTCTCCATTCTGTCAGTTGTCCTTTTGGTTTTGTTGACTATTCCTTTGCTGTGCAAAAGCTTTTGATATTGATGAAGTCCCAATAGTTCATTTTTGCCCTTGCTTCCTTGGCAAAGTATCTTAAAGACAAGAAGTATTTCTAAAGATAAAGGCCACTCCTTTACAATGATTAAATAATCAATTTACCAGGGACATGTAACAATTCTAAATTTATATGCAATCAATAATGTAGCTTCAATATGTTGGAGGCCACGGCACGGTTTGGAGTCAGGATCAAACCAGGCCCTGACTTGTGTCTCCTTTACTGTCCGGATGCCTTGATAAGAAGTCAAGGACAGGAAAGTTGAGTAACACTGAGAAGGGTCTGTGCTATGTGTCGCGCGCGTCGCCTACGTGACTTCCCACATGCTCTCTCTACAGAAGGGAATAATGTGGTCAGGGTTATGAATTCTTAGGTGGTCCTTGTTGTTTCCTGTACTTCCCATAACCCACTCCCTGGTTGATTGTCTTGCTAATGGCATTAGCTGTGACTACCTGGCATCACGAGATTTGCTTGTAGTTATGTAAACTTGTTATAGAAACTTGCGGTCATCTGACTAGGTACTGATGTATTACTCCTTCTATTGTGGTCTGCCTTATAAATGCTTGTAAGATGTGGAATAAAATCGGCACTGTTGGACATCCTCCTCCGTGCTCCTCCTGCCCCCATCTCTTTGTCTTTTAATTTCTTTTCACCATCCTCTTACCCTCACGTCCCTGGTCGATTTGTTGCGCGGGGCCGTGACACAAATATATAAAATAAATGTGAATGAGTGGGAGACTTTATCTCTCTCAATAACTGATAAAAGAAATACAAAACCCAGTAAGATCTAACAGACTATAATGTATGTGTACACACATACATGAATTTATATATATATATGAATTTTATATATGTATATATAAATTCATATATATAAATGAATTTATATATATTTGAATTTATGAATTTTTATATATATGATATACATTATGATATACATTATGATATACATATACATACAATCCTGCCCTGCCCCAAAAATGTCAGGCTATATATTGTTTTCAGGAACATTACAACAACAGTGTAACATTTATCAAAACAAACAAATCTCAGCACAGGTAAGGAACTGTGATTTTCAGAGTATCTCTATGACCACAAAGAATTAACTAGAATCCAACAACAACAAAACTAGAAATCTCCACATTTTGTAAAAATGAGGGGATAGACTTCTGCATGAATCAAAAATACTAGCAGGACTAATAAGAAAAAAATATATGTTGGGAAGATCCAAGGAACCAATTTACAACTGAAAAGGAGGATATCACACCACAAATCATACAAATATTAAAAGAGATAATGAGAAGATTTTATGAAAAAACCTTAATACCAATAAATCTGAAAATTTAAATGTAGACAAATTTCTAGAAAAGCTTAACTCAGCAAAAAGAAAGGAGAAATCCTTTCATGATATTAAGTCTGTAATTTAAAATCTTTACATAGAGAAATCCCTAGACTTATATAACATCACCAGAGACAAATTTTCAAGGAAGAAACATCAATCTTGATCTTCCACAAATGCTTCCAGAAGTTAGAAAAAGAGAAAATACTTCTCAATTCATTTTGAGGTCACTATAAAGCAAAATCTAATTAGGCATCACAAGTTAGACAAATTGTAAGCTAACTTCTATTGAGCATGGATGCAAAACCCCTAAGTATAATATTAGCAAACCTAACCCAGCATATATTAAAAAGATAGCACACATCATGACTCTAGGGAGTACTCCAGAAATATGAGATCAGTTTAACATTTGAAAATCAGTGTAATCTTCCATAGTAACAGAATAAAAAGAAAGACAGTTCAATAAATGCATGGAAGTATTTGATTGAAGAAAACACTACAGCAAACATAATTTCTTTTTTTTTTTACAATTTTATTTATTTATTTGACAGAAAGAGAAAGAATACAAGCAAGGGGAACAGCAGAGCAAAAGGGAGAAGCAGGCTCTCTGCTGAGCCAGGAGCCTGATGAAGGGCTCAATCCCAGGACCCTGAGACCATGACCTGAGCATAAGGCAGAGGCTTAACCAACTGAGCCACCCACACGCCACTCAAACATAATTTCTGTGGGTGTATTTTCTAAAGCTTTTTTCTAAGATTAAGAATAAGAAAAAGGTGTTCTTATCACTACTTACCACCAACTTTTAGCCTTTCATCTCTACCTCCACTGTTTATTTTTCTCTTTTGGTCAAGTTCATAAGGTTTAACTTCAATTAGCAAAATGTACACAATAGGAGGCTCCACATGAACCAAAATCCCTCTTTTCATGGACATTCTGACAGTTTTTCAAAAGTAAAATACATTGTTATCGAAAAGTTACCTGTTCTATCTCTTAAGGACAATTACTCTAATTCTATATAAAGATTTTCTTCATTAGATTTGGGAGACCTAAATGCTAAGCGTGACCCTGGGCAAGACACTTCATTGCATTAACTGTAAAGAAGGGATAATAGTTCCTGGATCACAGAGCTACAATTGCTTGGAATGGAGCCTAGCAAAGGGTAAAGTGTTACATAAGTACTTATTAAATAAATAAGTAAATAAAACTACTGATCCCGGGGCACCTGGTGGCTCAGTGAGTTAAGCGTCTGCCTTTGGCTCAGGTCCTAATCTCAGGGTCCCGGGATGGAGCCCCACATCAGGATCTCTGCTCTGGAGCGAGCCTGCTTCCTCCTCTCTCTCTGCCTGCCTCTCTACCTACTTCTGATCTCTGTATGTCAAATAAATAAATAAAATCTTAAAAAAAAAAACAAACAAAAATTACTGATCCCTCTGCTATTAACACTTTAATTAAGCACGTAACTTGAAAATAAGACATTCACAATAAAAATTAAAAAGACTTCATGACCTCTTTTTATTTACAGGAGTGTTGTGATAACAAACCCAATTCAATAAGATTACCTTCAAAACACTGCATATACTTTTCATTCATATTTGAGTGACTACCTTAGTGGTTTAAGACTCCCCTCTGAAGCTCTTATCTAAGAAGCAGGCCTTAATAAAGCTCCAAGACATTCAGCTGGTCCATGCCCTCAAGATTTGGGGACAAAAGCCTTTTTCCAGATTCAACACTGCTGGATGTCCTGTTGAATTAACTATCTCTGCCAGTCATCTCTGCATGGAACCATGAGGCAGACTCACCTTATTTGTAAGGCACCACCTACCAGGCCCTTCAAAGTACTGGGGAAAATACATGATAAATAATAAAAACACACAAACAGAAAAGGCCAAAACTTACCTCTCAACCAATACGCATTTCTTGCTGATCTGAATAGTAAAGAAGGGACGAGACCATCTTATATATAGTATATACCAATAGCAATTATAGAAATTGCATTAAAAAATTGTATGTAGTTAATTAAAAAAAATAATGACTTACATTTTATAAATACAAAGCAAATAGTTACTCTAAAATAGTTTAATGCCCAGATAGTATTCTATATATTGTTTATGACTGTCTTCCCCCATATTTTGCTTATTCTACTCAAGTGCTTTGGACTAAATTGTATCCACACCCCACCCCCCAAATTCATATACTGAAGCCCAGTATGTTGGTATTGGAGACAGGACCTTTGGGAAGTAATTGAGAAAAGGCCATGAGGGTGGGACCCTCAAGATGGGATTAGTGCCCTTATAAGACACCAGAGAGTGGGTGAGCATACCGCATACATGCTCACACACTCTCTCTCTCTCTCTCCCCCCTCCCTCCCTTTTATTCTCTCTCCCTCCCTCTCCTTCTTCTTCCCCCTTCCTTTCCCTCCCCTCTTACTTGCTCACTTGCTCTCACCTCACAGCGTTCTCTGACATGTGAAGATAAGGTTCACGAGTCATCTAGATGCCAGAAATAGTCTCATTAGAACCTGGCCATGCTGGCACTCTAATCTTGGATTTTCTAGCCTCTAGAACTGTGATAAAATACATTTTTGTTGTTTAGCTGTCTAGTCATGGTATCTTATACGGCAACCTGAGCTAGACACTATGCTACTATATTGTAGTGGTTGCAAAAACACTGCCTTTTGAATCTTAGCTCTTTTATTTCCTGGTTTATGACCAAGGACAAGTAACCTTAACTTTTTTTCAGATTAAATCTGTTTATCTGTTTAACACTAAAAATGTTTGTTCTGTTCTTTTGCACAGACTTTTTTTTTTAATTACTTTTATTAACATAAAATGTATTATTTGCCTCCAGGGGTCCAGGTCTCTGAATCAGTAGGCTTACACATTTCACAGCACTCAGTATAGCCCATACCCTCCCCAATGTGGTTGGGTTTTACAGAGACTTTTTAGAAGAAAATGATATATATGAAAACTCTTATGAAAATAGAAGAGAAGATTTTCTAAAGTTATTTCTACTCAGAACCAATGCAACTAGGAATGTTAAAAATAATTTGATTATTAAAATCTTATGACATTCTTTATATTTATTCTGACATATTATATGTTTTCTATATAAGTTTTAATAGGCATTTTATACATAACCCATAATAATCATAGAACACATGCATTGCAGACCCTGAGAAGGTACACTTTCACAGATTTCCTCAAGTTGTTAGAACATTTGCCTTATATGTCAAGTGGCAGCACCAAGTTCTCCCTCCTGTATCTTTCTAGGAGAGCTGATCCTGGGTCCTCACAGACTGTGAGGCTCCACTGTTCAACTCTTCCTATTGTTGCAGTATTCTGTTTTATTACTTCCAGAATACCTGTGGTAACTTAATAAAATGCTGATAACACACTAAGTCACTGTTATGTGCTTAATTGTGTCTTTCCCGAATTCATATATTGAGTCCTAACCCTCAGGACTGAGAATGCAACTGTATTTGAACATAAGGCCATTAAATAGCTAATTAGATTAAAATGGGGTCATATGGGTGGGCCTTAATCCAATATGACTGGTGTCCTTATAAGAAGTGGAAATTAGGACACACAACATTTTGAGCACAAAAGAAAAGACCATGTGAAGGCATAAGGAAAAGATGTCCATCTGTAAGGCAAGAAGCGGGTCTTGAGAAACCAAAACTGTCAACATCTTATTCTTCGACTTCCAGCCTTCAGAACCATGAGAAAATAAACCTTTGGTTGTTCACGTCAACCAGTCTGTGTTTTCTTTTGTTTGGCTTTGTTTTGTTAGGCAGCCATAGCAAACTAATATAGTGACCCCTAAGCACAGTCCTGCCCCAAGCTTGAGTGAGCTATTCCGTCTGCCATTCTTCCTTTGCCACTTCTGCTGATAGAGATCCGCACCCTCAACAGTACATTGTCTGGTTCCTCTCCACCCTCTTTTTCTCAATTCCTAGCTTTTAGCAGAGGGTCTCTAGAAACACAATTCCCCCAATATCACCTAGAATATTCCATAAGAGCATAAAGACTTTTAAAAGGTAGTCACAGGGGATCTTGGGGTCAGAGAGGTCTCAAGAGCAGCTTTACAATTCATCTGAACTACAGCTCTTCTTAACCCTTCAGAACCTCTGTAAGGAGAAAAAATTTTCTTTGCCCTTAAGATTCTTCTAGCTGGTCTAAGAATTAAATATGACATGAGACAGATGAACAGGAGAAAATCAAACAAAAGTTTAATAACATCTATACCTCCAGTATACATAGAGAGACTAAGGAAATTAAGTCTCTAAAATGACCTAGCCATCACCCTAAATACCATCTTCAAATAAAGACAAAAGTTTTTGGAGTGGGGAGACAATTGTGGGAGGTTACTAGGAAAAGCACAGTAATGAGGGTAAGATTGTTACACAGATTTAAATACATGCTTTCTCATTGATAACAGTTTCTAGAGATTCAGAGTCATCCCCCATTTTCTTGTGCAGTCAGGGAGACACAAGTGGAGATTTCTCTTATACAACCAACGTCTCTTACAAAAGGGTAACCTTTACTTACTTATTCAGAGTTTCTCTTATATCTGCATTTTTTTTAAAGATAACCAGCTTAAAATAATCAATATGCAAGAACTTCTGGAAGCTGGTAGAGTAAGAGAATCCTGAGCTTACCTCATCTCATGGACACACTGAGATAACAGCTACATCAGTGCAACACTGAAAACTACCCAGAATCTTGCAGAGCAGACTTTCCACCGTTAATTGTAGAGAAGAGGAGCAGGGATGCAGTTGGGAGCCAAACCCCAGGAGCGACTACCACCCCAAATGGGATGGACACCACAAGCACAGAAAAGTAAAAGGATCAGACCCTAACCAGGCACCCAGGCATGGGGGACCCATACCAAGAAGATAAGTCCCCATACATTTTGGTTTTTAAAACCACTGAGGCTTAACTTTGTGAGTTTTTTTAATCAGTGGGGCTTAACTCTAGGTACTTTATAAAATTGCAAGCTTTACACTAGGAAGAGCCAGTAGCAATAGGGAATTGAGCCCCCACTTTTAAAGAGCCAGCATACACACCCAATAAAAATCTGACCACATACAACATAGAAGCAACATTTTGAAATGTACCTGGGATAAAGGACATTTATTTACCAATCTCAGAATGTGTGCTGGAGAAGCAGGGATCTGGTAGAGATTTCTCCAGGAACAAAAGTGCTGAATGGACACCATTTCCCACTCTTCTTCCAGCCCAGATACCAAGAGACCTGCAGAAATCAGCAGATACACTCTCTACCTATCTTGTTAGCATTGTCCTCCCTGCCCCCATGTTCTCCTGTAGATCCACCCCCATACCAACATGCCTCACTCTATAGGCATCCTTTCAAAATAGCTCCTGCCCTGACAAACTTGCAAGCAACCCCAGCAGAGATCAGCACCCACTCCAAAGTGACTCCTGCCTTGGAGAGAAGAGAACTACACACATCAGGTACCTACAGCCTCAGCAGACTCAGCAGCCAAACATTATAGCTGGCAGCACAGAGAGTGTCCTACCAATCAGTGCCACTGAGCCCTGACAAAAAAGAACTGGGACAGGGATATGGTCTGACTGTTGGCCCTACCCTCCAATGAAAACCTTTCAGGGGGCAACACAGGGAGAGAGCCTGCAGTTCAGTGTGACTGCAGCCCTGGAAAATGGGCTGAGGGCAGGCATATGGCTGACTGCTAACACCATCCAACTACAACCTCTAGACAGGCCCCTTAACAGCACAGAGACCAAACCCTACCTAGTTTGTCCACAACAGGCAAAGTGGGCCAGCACAGCCTAATGGACTAAAGGCAGATATGGCTCAGCCACATTGGAAAGAAATATATACCCCACAGTAGAGACATCCCTGACGTTCCTGGTTCTAGTGACAGGGGACACTGCATAGGGTACCACAGGACTTCTTCATGAGGCTACTACTTTCATAGATGACTTTCCTAATACATAGAAACAAATACGGAGAGTGGGACAAAAATGAGGAGATGGAGGAATATACTCCAAACAAAAGAATAGGATAAAATTACAGCAAAAGAACTAAAAGAGACAGGGCTAACCAATATGACTGATAAAGAATTCAAAGTAATGGTCATAAATATATTCACTGGACTTGAGAAAAGAATGGAGAATCTCAATGAGACTTTCAACAAAGAGATAGAAAATATTAAAAAAAGAACCAGTCAGAGATGAAGAACTCAATAACTAAAATTTTTAAAATATGCTAAAGGTTATCAATAGCAGATTAGTGGAGGTAGAAGGATAGATTAGTGATCTGAAAGGATAATGGGAAGCTACCAAGCTAAACAGCAAAAAGAAAAAAGAATACTAAAAACTGAGAATAGGTCAAGGGAACTGAGCAACATCATCAAAGTGTAATAACATTCACATTATAGGATAAGGATAAGGAAAGGAAAAGAGAGAGAGACAAGGGGGCAGATATTTTATTTGAATAAATAATAGCTGAAAATGTCCCTAATCTGGGGAAGGAAACAGACAATCAGATCCGGGAGGCACAGAGAGCACCCAACAAAATAAACAGGAAGAGATCAACACCAAGACACATAGTAATTAAAATGACAAAAGTAATGATAAAGATAATTTTAAAGACATCAAAAGAAAACAGTTACATACAAGGGAAAACCTGTAAGGCTATAAGCTTATTTTCCAGCAGAAATTTTACAGGCCAAAAGGGAGTGGTATGAGGTCTTTAAAATACTTGGGGGTGGGGGGAGACCATGACCAAGAATACTCTATCCCACAAGATTATCATTTAGAATAGGAGAGATAAAGAGTTTCTCAGACAAAATAATAATAATAATAATAATAACAATTATTATTATTATTATTATTATTAAAGGAGTTCATTACCACTAAATCAGCCTTACAAGAAATAATAAGAGAATTCTTTCAGTGGAAAGGAAAGGCCATAATCAGAATTAAGAAAATTATGAAAGGAAAAAATTTCGGAGATAAATGCAAACATATAATAAAGTAGTAGATTAAGCACTTATAAAACCAGTATGACTGTTAAAGCACAAAAGTAATAAAATCATTTATATCTACAGAAATCAGTCAAGATGTTTTATGCGAACTTAATGGTAACCACAAATTAAAAACCTATAATAGATACACAATAAAGAAAGAAAAAAATTCAAGAATAACCCCAATGAAAGTTATCAAACCACAAGGGAAATAGAGGAAAACAAGAAGTTAGGAACAGAGAAGAACTATGAAAACAACCATAAAACAAGTAAAAAATGATAATAAGTACACACCTATTAATAATTAGTTTAAATGTAACTGGACTAAATGGTCCAAACAAAAGACACAGGGTGACTGAATGGATAAAACAACAAGACCCAACTTTATGCAGCTTACAAGGGACTCCATTCTGACCTAAAGACACATGTGGATTGAAAGTAAGGGGATAGAAAAGCACTTACTTATCATACAAATGGAAGTGAAAAGAAAGTTGGGGAGCAGTACTTATATTGGACAAATAGACTTTAAAATAAAGACTATAAGAGACAAATAAGACAAAGAAAACAATCCAACAAGAGGCTGTAACAATTATAAATATCAATGCACCAACATGGAGTACCTAAATACATAAAGCAACTATTAACAAACATAAAGGAAGAAACTGACAGTAACACAATAAAAATAGGGTACTTAAGACACCTAACTTATATCAATGGATGCATCACCGAGACAGAAAATCAACAAATAAACAGTGGTTTTGAATGACACATTAGATCAGAGGGACCTCACAGACATATTCAGAGCTTCCTATTCAAAAACACATTCCTTTCAAGTGCACATGAAATATTTTCCATAACAGGGGACCCAGGTGGCTCAGTCATTAAGCATCTACCTTCAGCTCAGGTCATGATCCCAAGGTCCTGGGATGGAGCCCTGCACTGGGCTACCTGCTCACCGGGAAGCCTGCTTCTCCCTCTCCCACTCCCTCTGCTTATGCTCCCCCTCCCGCTGTGTCTCTCTCTGTCAAATAAATAAATGAATAAATAAATCTAAAAAAAAAGAAAAAGAAATATTTTTCATAACAGATTACATGTTAGGCCATAAAACAAGTCTTAATAAATTCAAAAAGACAAATCATATCATGCATCTTTTCCAAACACACTATGAAACTAGAAATCAATTACAAGAAAAAAATCTGGAAAGAACACATATGCATGAAGGCTAAATAACATGTTACTAAACAATGAATGGAGCAACCACGAAAACAAAGAGGAAATCAAAACATATGTAGAGAATAGCAAAAATGAAAACACAGCAGTCCAAAATCCTTAGGATGCAGCAAAAGCTGTTCTAAGGGGGAAGATTATAGCAATACAGGCCTACCTCAAGAAACAAAAAAAATCTCAAACAACCTAACCTTACCCCTAAATAAGCTATAAAAAGAGAATAAACCTAAAGCCAGTACAAGAAAGAATATAATAAAGAAAAGAGCACAAATAAATGAAATAAAAACTAAAAACAAAACAAAAAAAATCAATGAAAGAAGGAGCTGGTTCTTTGAAAAGATCAATAAAATTGATAAACTCCAGCCTGACTCATCAAGAAAAGAAAAGAAAAGAAAAGAAAAGAAAAGAAAAGAAAAGAAAGAAAGAAAGAAAGAAAGAAAGCAAGCAAGCAAACTCAAATAAAATCAGCAGTGAAGGAGGGGATATGACAACACTACGGAAATACAAAGGATTAAAAGAGAACATTATGAAAAAGTATATGGCAACAAATTGGACAATCTAGAAGACATGGATAAATTCCTAGAAACAAATAACTTTCCAAAACTGAATCAGAAAGAAATAGAAAATTTGAACAGACCAATTACTAGCAATGACATGAAATCAGTAAACAAAAAATTCCCAACAAACAAAAAAATGGGACCAGATGGCTTCATAGGTGAATTCTACCATAAGTCTAAAAAAGAGTTAACACCTATTCTTCTCAAACTATTCCAAAAAATAGTAGAGGATGGGAGTGACTAGGTGGCTCTCACTTGGTTAAGCATCTGACTCTTGGCTTCACTCAGGTCGTGATCTCATGGGTTGTGATAACCAGCCCTGCACTGGGCTCCCTGGTCAGTGGGGAGTCTGCCTGGGATTCTCTCTCCCTCTCCCTCTACTTCTCCCCCGACTCATGTTCATGCATGCTCTCTCTCTCTCTCAGTAAAAAAATAAATCTTTTTTTTTTTAATTTTTTTATTTTTTTCAGCATAACAGTATTCATTATTTTTGCACCACACCCAGTGCTCCATGCAATCCGTGCCCTCTACAATACCCACCACCTGGTGCCCCCAACCTCCCCCCCCCAACCCCTTCAAAATTCTCAGATCGTTTTTCAGAGTCCATAGTAAAAAAATAAATCTTAAAAAATAATAGGAAGAGGATGAAAATCTTCTAAATTCACTTTAGGAGACCAGCATTACCCTGATACCAAAGCCAGATAAAGACATTACAAAAAAAAAAAAAAAACAGAACAAAACAAAAGAAAACCAAAACAAAACAATACTACAGGCCAATATTTGTGATGAACACAGATGCAAAAATCCTTAACAAAATACTAGTAAATCAAATCCAACAATACATTAAAAAAATCATTCACCACACTCAGGTGGGATTTATCTGAGGGATGCAAGAGTGGTTTAATATTCACAAAGAGAAAGAACAAAAACATATGAGCATCTCAATAGATGCAGAAAAAGCATTTGACAAGGTATAAATCCATTCATGAAAAAAACCTTCAACAAAGTAGGTTTAGAGGGAACACACCTCTACATAATAAAGACCATATATGAAAAGTCCATAGCTAACATTATCCTCAATAGTGAAAAACTGAGAGCATTTTGTCTAAGATCAGGAATAAGACAAGGATGTGTCCTCTCACCACTTCTTTTCAACATAGTACTGGATGTTCTAGCAAGGGCAATCAGATTACATAAAGAAATAAAAGGCATCCAAATTGGTAAGGAAGAAGTAAAACTTTCACTTTTTGCAGACGACATTTTACTACATGTAGAAAACCCTAAAGACTCCACCAAAAAACTACTGGAAATGATAAATGAATTTAGTAAGGTCACAGGATACAAAATTCATACACAGAAATTTGTTGCATATCTTTACACTAATAATGAAGTAATAGAAATAGAAATGAATAAAACAATCCATTTACAATTGCACCAAAATAATGAAATACCAATGAATAAACTTAATCAAGGAAGCGAAAGACCTGCACTCTGAAGACTATAAGACATTGATGAAATAAACTGAAGATGACAAAAATGAATTCAAAGATATTCCATGCTCATGGGTTGGAAGAATCAATATTGTTAAGATGCCCATACTATCCAAAGCAGTCTGCAGATTTAATGCAATTCCTTTCAAAATACCAACATTTCTCCCAGAATTGAACAAAGAACACTAAAATATGTTAAACCATAAAATACTCTGAATAGCCAAAGCAGTTTAAAGGAAGAACAACAAAGCTGAAAATATCAAAATTCCCGATTTTAGATGTACTACAAAGCCACAGTTATCAAAACAGTATGACACTGGCAAAAAATAGATACATAGATTAACAGAACAGAATAGAGAGCCCAGAAATACTCTCATGTATATATGGTCAATTTATCTACAACAAAGGAGGCAAGAATACATAACAGTTTCTTCAAATTCAAACAAAAACATATTCAAATTCATAACAAAAACAGTGTCTTCAGCAAATGGTGTTGGAAAAATTGAAAAACTATATGCAAAAAAATGAAACTGAACCACTTTCTTACACCATACACAAAAGGAAACTCACAATGGATTAAAGATCTAACTGTGAGATCTGAATCCATAAAACTAGAAGAAAACATAAGCAGCATTTTCTTTGACACTGTCCACGGAAATATTTTTCTATACAAGACTTCCCAGGCAAGGGAAACAAAAGCAAAATTAAACTACTGGGACTATACTAAAATAAAAAGCTTCTGCACAGCCAAGGATATCATCAACTAAACAAAAAGGCAACCTACTGAGTGGGAGAAGACATTTGCAAATGATATACCTAGTAAGGGGCTAATACCAAAATATTTCAAGAGCCTATGTAACTCAACTCAACACCAAAAAAAAAAAACCCATATAAATTAAAAAATGGGCAGAAGACATGGATAAATATCTTTCCAAAGAAGACATATAAATGACGAAAAGACACAGGAAAAGATGTTCAATATCACTAATCATAAGGAAAATGCAGAAAAAAATGCAAATCAAAACTACAATGAGATATCTCACACCTGTCAGAATGATTAAAATGAAAAAAAAAAAGAAACAAATGTTGGCAAGGATGTGGAGAAAAAGGAACCCTAATGCACTACCAGTGTGAATTCAAATTGGTGTAGCCACTATGGAAAATAGTATGGAAGTTCCTCAGAAAATTAAAAATAGAATTATCATATGATCCAGTAATTCCACTACTGGATATTTATCCCAAAAGACACTAGTGCAAAAAGATACGTACTTCTATGTTTATTGCTGCATTATTTACAATAGCCAAGATATGGAAGCAATCCAAATGTCCACTGAAAGATGTATGAATAAAAAAGATGAATAAAGAAGATGTACAAAAAATATAGTGGAAAATGATTTAGTCATAAAAAGGAATTAAACCTTGCTGTTTGCAACAACATGGATGGTCCTAGAAAGTATAAGTGAAATAAGTCAGACCAAAAAAAGACAAATACCATATGATTCACTCATATGTAGAACTTAAGAAAAAAAAAAAAAAAAGAAAAAGACAAAAAAAAGACTCTTAAATACAGAGGACAAGGGCGGGGGGGTGGGGAGGCTACATGAGGGGATGGTTAAAATACAGGAGATTAAGAGTACAGTTATCATAATGAGCACTGAGTAATATATGAAATTGCTGAATCATTATATTGTATACCAGAAACTAATATAACACTGCATGTTAATTATACCTCAAATACCCAAACAATAAATAATCAATATGCCAAAGAGGCATATCCTGGGGTGGCAAATTTGTTTCCCATAACCTCATATAAAGTCTGGTGAGATTTCTTAGACCTAGATGTATGATTTTCTTTCAGAGTTTCCTTTGGCCCTCCCCTCTAATCTGGCTTCTGTCCAATCCAGCCTCTTCATTAGACTTGTCTGTAGATGGATGGACCTCTTTATTTTTTTTTTTAAGGATTTTTTTTTAAAGATTTTATTTATTTATTTGACAGGCAGAGATCACAAGTAGGCAGAGAGGCAGGCAGAGACAGAGAGGAGGAAGCAGGCTCCCTGCTGAGCAGAGAGCCCGATGCAGGGCTCGATCCCAGAACCCTGGGATCATGACCTGAGCCGAAGGCAGAGGCCTTAACCCACTGAGCCACCCAGGCGCCCCAGATGGACCTCTTTAATGGCCAGGATCCAAGTTTGTTCACAAAAAGCTCCTAAAACCCCATGAAATCAGAGATGAGACCAGGTATTACTTTAGGGTCCTTGAACTTTCTCTGACATTTATGTTCATTAGGTCCACAGCATCCTTAAAACCCCCGGGGTAGAATCTTTAAGAATCTATGAGACACCCAGCTCTGTCTCAGGTGATAAACTCTATCACATAAATATTCCATACTACTATTTTACTATTTGTTGCAAGAATATTGTGGATCAAGATTAATACTATTCTGCTTTATTAAAGCAGAATTCAAGTCTATATATCAGGTTTACTTGCCTAAGGTTACTTAATAAGTAAAGGGGTGTGCGTGTGGCCACATGGAGAGAGAGAGAGAGAGAGAATAAATATATCTAAAAATGTTTCTAGTAAGAGAGCTTAAAATTTCATAGAATTTTATTTTTATGTCTTTTGTGTTTTACATACATGAAAGTCTACTTACAGAAAAAATTACAAAACAAAAACTCAGTGTTATTTGAATGGAACTAACCTTGTGAAAACAGAAAATGCATCTAACAAGTTCTAATTTACACTGTTACAATAGCACCTTGTAAATCTTTTAAATGTATCTAACACCTCCCAATAAAAAAAAATTTCAGAGTACAAACATACTGTTCAAAGAGACCATATTTTTAAAATAATTCAGAATACTCCATGTAATATAAAAGCTCATCCCATACTTTTATGTTAAAAACCTGAGTACCCGCAGGATTTATTTTAAGGCAATGACAGACTTTAAGTCTTGAACTCTATAGAGATGCACCCAGAGCAGTGATAGTTTTATACCTGTTATAATAGGATCCACTCTCCCAAGGATGCAGGATCTATAGCCGTTTGTTTAATCAGAAGGGAGTCTTGTGCACAGAGGTTAACTTCTCCACCCCAAGCTTTATGAATTAATTCAATACAAGCACAAAGTTTCCTTTTTATTTCTTCTTTAGCAGCACTACTTCAATGCACAGCCAGCAGAGGATGGCAGGAAGCTAGAATACTAGTGCAAGAAAGAAAATTGAGGGCCCTGGGTTCTTTTCATTCACAAACACAAACACTTCCTTCAAATAATGATACAGAAGAAAACTGTCAATATGCACATGAAAAGATGTTCAACATCATTAGTCATCATGGAAATGCAAATAAGAACCACGGTAAGATACACTACATACTAATAAATTGCTAAAACAAAAGGTTGACAGACAATCTTATCAGTATTTGTAAAAAACAGATGGGAAAAAAACAGTAAGGATAAAAGCTTTGAAAAACTCTATCAACTTATCTTAAGTGATATCCAACAAACAAGGAATACATAATCTTTTCAAGTGCACAGAGCTATTTAAAATAGCTGTATAGAGTCTGGAACTTTTTTTAAAGATGGTTCCAACTATAAAACGTGATTTTTGACCATTCACTTGAAAAGCTGTTCAATTCCTAACCATGTAGACTTGGGACTTCAACCTGGTCTTCATACCAGACCATTGCACACAATAATTTAATTAAAAAAAAAAAAGGCTGAAAATTTCAAACTAAAGAAATGTCATCAAAAGGTAACTCCCCATAAACATTTTGGTATGTTTCTCATTTTCTCATGTATTTTAAACTGTTACTTACAACTTTATTTTTTTTCACTTAATATACACAAGTTGGCATGGAATAAAAACTCTTCAAAAACAATTTAAAGGTAAATATATTCCACAGAGTAAGTATATCATTTTCTTAACCTCCCACTCATATTATGTGGCATGCATCCAAGTTTTGATATGTTAAATGATATTATTTTATTACTTATTATTAAATAGATTATACACTAAATATCCTTTTAAACAATATTATGAACATCTCACAAGAATACATTTAAATTTTGTAACTGTTTTTGCTAATTAAAAATAGTATTATTTTCCTGACCCTGAAATTGGCACATTCACAATAAATTTAGCACATCACTGCCCATATAGCCTCTTAAATCTTCAGACTTTATACTTTATGTTTCCCTTACAAGCAAAATTGAAGTGGATCATTAGGAAATTATCTAATCTATGGGAAAAATAATTAAAGGCTTTTCTTTACTGGAATTATCCACATGTGCAACCTATATTAATTCCATCTCAGACCGACTTGACATGATCACAACATTAATAGGTGATTGTGAACATTTCAGACCTTTAAAACGATAAATTTACATTGAATAAATATCAGTGAAGAGCTGAGGATGAAGATGTGAAATGGAGAAAATAAGGCTGGAAAACCGGTCAGAATTTCAGAGGCCTGACCCATAGCCAGGGTGAAACAATGAAAGCTTAAACTGTAATATAATCCATAAACAGTGGGTTGGGCGAAAGGAAGGTGGAGACTTCCCCTTTGAATGACATAGTATCTGACCCAGTTTCATAGTGAAATTTTAACAACACAGCTACATTTCCCAGAGTCTCTATAAAACAAGTGCCTTGAGGGTTATCATCCGACCACACAAATGTCCAAAGCAACCTCTTTCTCCAGCCTCTCTCTTTCTGCCTGACATGCTCCATTTCCAGAAGTTAGATTACAAATTCATATATGAAAATTCACATGCTACAAAAAATAAGATACAGTCTTCTAGCTTTTTTCCCTTAGCATGTAGTAGTGAATTTAAAGATCAACTAATGGCGACTGAAAAAAGTGAGAGCTCTACTCTGACAGCTGAGCTTCAAAACAAACCTACTATTAAAGTATGTGTTGACAAAGGAGAAACAGCTCCAGAGAAAGGGAGCCTTTACATATAAAACTTGGGTAGTCAAAGGGCTACCATTGACCTGTGTGGCTCACAAGTGGCAGGTCCTAGGCCAGAGAAATCTAAAACAAGGACTAAGGACCAATAAATCATAAAGAAGGAGATGGGGGAGATGGGTGTATGCACAGGGAAGTGCATGCGTGTGTATGAAGGATGGAGACACAGAGGAGAAAGGTCTACATCTGTACCTATAACAAAGGCAATGAACATAAAATAAGTAGCTAAATATAAAAGACAAATTTATGCTTTGCAGAGGGGTAACTGATTTTTTACTTTTAGAAATAATTTATTTTGTTCATCTGTCATAAATACTCTGGAGGAAAGCCTTTAGCCATAATTTTATCACAGAGTAATAATCCAATGGTTGGAGATCTTTGTGAAAAATAAAAGAGCATCGGTATAATCAATAAAAGGAATGAAGGAATTCTGCATATTTTTAAAAAGATGGTTCTTTTTGCTAAGTTCTCTGTACTGGAAACTGCAGCATAAATTTGTCCTTGACATTAGAATAAATTACAGCTCATCTCCTCCTAGCAAACTGTATTCCTATCCACTGCACTTTGTGGAGGTAAGCTAGGAAAAGCTTATCAGATTACACAGTATTACCAAATGCATAAGGCTCTCATCTGATTGCTTTTCAATCAGAACCTCACATCTTTTGCCAGATATAAATCATCTTATATAAAAGAGCTTTAGAATAAAAAGTCAATGAAATATATATTTTTTGGAAGTCTAATGCAATCCTTATTTGATTATGAATCCCAAACTTGCCCACTATGGTTTAAATAGACAACGTATGCTGTGTTTACAAAGTATGTTCTGTAATACAAATGAAACAAGTACAACTACATGACCTTGTTACTAAACTGCAAATTATTCAAATGTAGTTCCACCCTAAATTGGAAAAATAAGTCATAGTATATGGGGGAATTGTGTTGAGAGAGGAAGGAAGGGAGAATGGATGGACAATGGACAATAGGTAATAAAACTCTGCCTCCCTGATCTCCAAGTTGGTTGGAAAATATCCCCTAGTGTTCTGGGATTGACTTAATAACCAAGTATCCTGGGTTCAAAATAAGACCCTAGGGCTAACTTACTCTGAAGCCTCTGGTAAATTATCACATGAGTCTCAATATTCTCAGCTATAAAAAAAATAATAAAATGGTTGGATTTTACCATATCTAGGAGTTTTAATATTTTCAGATAAATTGAATATACTGCATACATGACACAACTGTAGTCTTTACTTGTTTGCCATATTTTTAGGTACTGGATAAAATGTAAATAAAAATGAAAAAGACAATAAGTAAAAATAGATACCTCAAATCATTTTGGAAAAGCATCAAGTTCATTAGTCAACAATTACTCATTGAGTACCTATCATGTATCGAGTATAGCACAGGGCACTAAATTGTAAATAAAAGGATAAATGGGTGGTAGAATAAACAGCAAGTGAGAAAGAAGGGAAAGAGGGAGGAAGTTAGCTAGTTGTTTAGTTGGATACCCAAGCCTATAACAAATTGGAGTGGGTCAGTATTCTCTCAACAGAGGGACTCCCACAATGTTGTCAGTGTTCACAGGAAATAACTCTAAGAGCTTCTTGGGGGGTGGGGGTGGTACTAGAATAAGGGATATAATACAAACTACCACATTCATGAGAATCTACTTTCTGCCATGCTTTGTACTTAACATTATATCCAGTCTTCATAACAACCTTGAAGGTAGAGGTTTCTTGTTTTTTCCAATTTTATCTATAAGAAAACTGTGACAGATATATTTTAAGAAGTTTTCTTAGATAACACTGAGGACACAGGCTTAAATGAATTAAGCTCTACACATTGTTACTGAAATAATTTTTGTTTCTATTTGTGGTATAGTTTTCTACTTAGATCAAATGTTTATAAGAAAAACATTTTTAAGAGTTCTCTCTATGAAATAAAGCAAACTTAGCAGTAGATATAGAGATAAGAGGCCTACTGACAATTACAAATGTGATCAGAAGACTGTACACTCTACCCAACAGAACATTCTCCCCAGAGATATTTGAGAGGAGAACAGAGGCTAAAGCAATGAGGTGCTGACTTTAGGTAATTGGGAAAAGTCAAAGTTCCTGCTTTATCCCTCAGGGTCTCTATTATGAAGAACATCCATTAACTAAGGCACCCCAAGCTCAGAAAGGACTTCTGAGAACTCTCTTTTTGGATTTCAGGCTGCCTATTTTATCTATTCTTCTAAAATTACTTAGAACATATGTACTTAATCTAGCCAAAATAATTATTGAAGCATAACACAAATAGAAGTATTGGCAACCTGATTTATACCACCAGATGATCTTAACATTAGTAATAGGAGGTAGGAGAGAAAACATAATAAAGTGCTTAGGTTTTTCTTTAGATTGATTTTGCAGCCTGTCAGAAGACCATAAGCTTATGCATTGATCTTACATGTGTTTCAAAAACTTGGGGTACGAAGATAAATGGAGCATGTAGTTTTCATACACAGAGGAAGTTTTCCTAAAAGTTGTAATTAAAAACAATCCACAAAAGGTAGACAAAAAGATAAGAAGGACAAAAGAAAAATAGAAAAACATACAAGAAGATGACATTAATAAGTCTAAGGTGAAAGGACTCAATCCTGAGATAGAAAGAGACCACACAAACACATGGACAGAAATTGAGTCTCCACCAGCCTTAGCCAACATCAATGGGTAAGCATGTGGATGAACAGTCTGCAGATGATTCCAGCATCTAACCTTTGAATCTTCCAGACATCATGAACAGACACAAACATGCCCATGGCACCCCATCCAAATTCCTGACTCACAGAATCCATTTGTGTTTAATGCCACTAGGTATAGAAAAAAATATATTATGCCAGCTATAGTAATAAAAACATGCAAACACAGAGAGAGAGAGAGAAAGTACTAATGATGGGGAGCCTGAGTGGTGCAGTCAGTTAAGCATCTGACACTTGGTTTTGGCTTAGGTCATGATTTCCGGTCAGGAAATCAAGCCCCCCAACAGGCTTTGTGACTCAGCACAGGTCTGCTTAAGACTCCTCTCCTTCTTGCCCCTCATGCTCTCACTCTCTCTCTCTCTCTCAAATACACAGATAGATCTTTAAAAAAAGAAGAAGAAGAAGAAGAAGAAGAAAGTACTAATGATAAAGCAAGTGGGTCAAAATATTAACTATTAGTGAAAAGCCTGCTAAATCTGTATGGTAGTGATTTTTATTATATTTGCAACTTTCTAGAGATTTGAATGTATATCAAATTTAAAGAAAGAAAAAGAGACAAGGAGATGAGAAATAGAGAATGGAAACAAAAGGCAGAGGTAACAGAATGAAAAGCTGTAGCCTATGTCTAGAATTTTTTTAATGGAGAAGAGACAGATGCAGGAAGGGCAGCATAAACAAGACTGATGGAAAGAAATCCACTTGATTAGAGTGAAGCAGCAAAATACTAAATACAAAAGAAAATCTTAAAAGCAGCCAGAAAGAAGAAAGACTACATATAAAAAGGAAAGACAATTAAGCTGACAGGAGGTTTCTAAACAGTAGCAACTCAGAAAATAATGAAATCATACCTCAAAGTGTTGTGAGGAAAAAACACAAAACACTTAGCTAGACCTTTGTACCCAATTTAAGAATAAGGGAGAAATTAAATACACATTATTTAACTTAATAAACAAATTCTAAAGGATGCACCTCAAGAATTAAAATTTCCCTAGAGGAAGGGAAGAGAGGGAATGGTGTAATTGGCTGCTCCCATATTGGGGGGCATAGATATTTACAATTGTTAGAATCATCTGGTGGATAGTCCCTTTAAGAATGATGTAGTGTCCTTCTGTATCTCTGACTACAGTCTTTAGTTTAAAATCTAATTTATCTGATATGAGAATCGCTACCCCGGCCTTCTTTTGAGGCCCATTGGCATGAAAGATGCTTCTTCATCCCTTCACTTTCAGTCTGGGTGTATCTTTAGGTTCAAATGGGTCTCTTGTAGACAACATTTGGATGGGTCCTGTCGTTTTATCCAATCTGCAACCCTGTGCCATTTATGGGCGCATTTAGGCCATTCACATTGAGAATGATTATTGATAGATACATTTTTATTGACATCATGTTACCTTTAAAGACAATAATTTTATTGTCATAAAAGGTCAAACACAAAAGCCAAAGGAAACAAAACCATGTTGTTTAAGGAAGACTAAACCACAGCCTTTATAAGAAGAAAGACTAACATTTGAATATAAAAAATGTATAAATTCTGCCCAAAAAAGGACCACATAACCTCATTTTTAAAGTACAAAAGAAAAGTCTACAATATATAAAACACGACAAGTAAAATCTAAGTATAAAAAGAATTCCTATACATCAGTAATGAAAAGCCAAAAAATGCGAGAGAAAAAAAGGATCAAGATATGAACAAGCAATTCTTAGAAGAAAAAACATGACAAATAGATGTTAAATTTCTCAACCTCACCGGTAATCAGGAATAGATAAATTAAAGCTACAATGAAATAAAATTTTTCAACCCAATCTATCGGCAAAAAAATAAAATATTAAAGATTTAGCTTTAAGGTAAGCGTTGAGAATAGACAACTCTAGCAATACTCCCTTGCATGCTTTGTCAAAATATAAACATATATGGCTTTTTGGAGGTCATATTAGCCATATCTATCAAACTAAACACCTTTGACACAGTGATTCCAAGTTTAGGCCTCTCTCCTAGTAAAGCAGTTGTGAATGTTCTCTAAGAGACATGCAAAAAAGTAATTCCTGTATCATTTATAATGGTAGAAAGTAAGAAACCTTCTAAACAACCACCAGTGATGCAAGAATTAAATTCTAGTAATATCATGAAGTGCTCTGCAGCAATTAAAATAAATGTAAATAGGGGCGCCTGGGTGGCTCAGTGGGTTAAGCCGCTGCCTTCGCTCAGGTCATGATCCCAGGGTCCTGGGATCAAGCCCCGCATCGGGCTCTCTGCTCAGCAGGGAGCCTGCTTCCTCCTCTCTCTCTCTGCCTGCCTCTCTGCCTGCTTGTGATCTCTCTCTGTCAAATAAATAAATAAAATCTAAAAAAAAAATGTTAAAAAATAAATAAATAAATAAATAAATGTAAATAACATGTATATGCCTTTGTATGGAAAGATATCCCATATAGTTTTGAGTGAAAAAAGCAGTAAATAGGATACTTGCATATGAATCCTTCACATGACCTCAAAATAATATATTATTTGTCCTTGCACAAAATACGTGTAAGTGAGTAGCAAACAGATTAGAGGGGTACCTGGGTGGCATATTTTATGGTACATTTCCCTCAGAATAACTTTTCAGCTCAAATAAATTCTCTGAACTATAAAATATACTTCCAATCACAGAACACAAGTAAGCTTATATGATTTTTTTTCTTTTTGGGCACTCTTACATAATGCTGACTAGTCCACAAATTTAAATTTACCAAATGACATGAATAGCAATCTAATGTTGTGTTTCATAAATCAAAGAGGTAAATACAGAATATGAAACTGTGAAACTGTAACAGAGCCTGTCTGATGATGGGTTAAAAATTCTGATTCTAAAATTTAAGCATATGTTTGTTATACTGACTTTTGAATGTCTTAGCAATTGGTGCTTTATAATAGGAAGAACACAGCATTTAAGGCCAAAAGACCTTAATTGTATGAGTAGGGGTACATTACTTAAAATTTTCCTTATGTTCTTACCAATCACACTTCTAAATGTATAAATTTGGGTAAGTTATTCAACTACCTTTATGGACATTTTTTTCTTCTATAAAGTGGGAAAAATAATAGTAATACCTCTTTCCACACAGTTAATTTTAGGAACAATGAGATCGCATGAACAGAAGTTATCACCTGTAAACACTGTAAAAGGTCAATGAAGTAGTAGTATTCAGTATTATTCATATTCAGTAGTAGTATTTCTTCCAGTTAAAATGGTGTGTGAAGACCAAAACAAAGACATAAAGAAACTTCACTAAAAATAGATTATAAACTTTCTAAAATGCAACTTTATGCCACTCCCTATAATACTAGATTAAAAGAAACTATTTTTTTCTGTTACTACTTGTTAATAGCTTAAGGTATTATACACAATACACATTATTTAACTTTCTAAGTGAGATCTACTATACTTAAGGAGAATTAAGAATTTACAAGCATTTACAAGAATTTACAAGCATTTCTTAAATAACCCTCATTCAAGAGCATATCCTATACAACACAAGGGGGCAGTATTTCTTTAAAAAAAATCTCTGAGGTGGTACGATGGAAACCATTTTAATGATGCATCAAGATTAAAACAATTTAGCATCCATGTCAACTATAACTCACAACCACTGGGGGGGGAAAATCGCAGTACTACCATTTCTTGGACCATTTGAATAATTCCTAAAACAAGAAGTTCATGGTTTCACTGAGATGAAATGTCTGCCAACCAGACCAGAAAGAACAAATACATAGTTCTAGTCGCATTTACTTAAGCAGTCTTCACAGTCATGCAGCCTGGAGAGCATATTGCTCTCCAGCTGTTCAGCCATAGCAGCAACAATTAGTAGGTGCAAAAAAAAAAAAAAAAAAAACAACCCAAAATCAAGTGTGATTTCATCACCCTAATAGGGTCCATTAGGGAAATATCAAGTAACTAAATGGCTGTTTCCCTGGAAACAGGCAGAAAAAATTCTTCCAAAGGACTCTCTACCCCATACTTAAAGAACTGACTTACATGACTTCAGTTTAACATATATAAGTACATAGCCCAATGTTCCTTTTTATAGTGGGTCTAATGGCATTGAGCCCATGGGTCAAGTCATGGGTCAACAAGATAACCTCTCTAATGGGCTGAAAATTAACATAGAACACCACGGTACAGGCTGAAACGACTAATCACTGAAATGATTCTAAATATAGGTTAGAAGGCAGAGGCAGACCAGCCTCCTCGAGGCAACATGATGTTATTACCATTTATCTAGCGCTCACCACACCAGGCTATCTTAAATTTCATTAAGTTCATTTAATCTTCTCACTAAGAATATGATAGGTACAGGTACTGAGGCACAGGTTAAATAAATAGCACAAGTGAGCTGGAGTCAGAATTAAACCCAGAAGGTCTAACTCCAGAGCGTGTGCACTTAATCAGCACTTGATACACGGCTTTTCACAAGGCTGGGTTCTGTGCGATCTGGCCAGTCTGGCTTTCAATCACCCACCGACACTACAAGTGTGAGGCTGGCAAAACTGCATCATTTCTGGGCCTCAGTCCACCTTCCACGCTCACCAACCACCCACCACCATCACCTCCATAAATAAAGGAACCAGACTAGGTAATGAACAGGGCCTTTTTTTGGCTCAGTAATTCATGACAATATTATGAAAGCAGCTATTGAGTTGATGCAAAGTGTAGGATCTTGTATTTTTAGATACCTGCCTTCTGTGATCACTGATAGCAGCAAAGAAAACTTGTTTTTTTGTTTGTTTTTTTTTTTAATTTCTCAAAGGTATATTAAAAAATCACCAGTTTATGTCTTTAAATAAACTTCAGGCTATCTACTATCTATTCTTTATCTGTAAGCAGGTCTTTATATAGTGGGCTATATACAAGTACTGTATATCTATAATTAAATGAGGATTGGTGGGTACTCACAACAAGAATGTAAAAAAGTCCACCAAATACGGAAGTTCTGGGCAGTAAACACGAATTTCATCTACTATAGTTTACAGCTTTGGCTTCAGCTGGCTCCAATCCTCCAGGTGGGAATTAAACAATGTGACAATTTTGAGAAGCTTTGTAGCATAACATAACAGAGTCATATGGAATGTTCTATTTACATGAGATAAAGATTTTCATCTTTAAAGATTTTCTGATTGCAATTACTAACATTTTCATTAAAATTTCCAAAAGTTTAATACAAAACTGAGATGCTATTAGGTAATATTACAAATATTTTAGGAGTCTCTGGTTATTCCCATAGAATATCAACTCTGTTTCAAATTCATCATGGCATTAAAATTGTTTCTTAAAAGCATAATTTCAAACTGGCCATTTTTACAATTTGAAGGAATACTTCCTTCTTTAATGCATTTTCAACTGTGAGTATCTTAAGGTCCTTTGAGATTTTTAAACATGCAGTCGATTTATTTCTGTTATATTCTTGTTTAAGCTGATGTTGCCAGAGGCTTATTTTAGGGGGGAAGAAAAGAAGAAGAAGAAAGAAAAAGGAAAAAACATATAAGAAGAAAATTAGAGCTCAAATAAGTATCAAAACTATAAATTTCATATTTAAAATGGATGCTAGAGGCTAAAAAAATCCAGGGAGTAGCTTTTTAAAATAAAACATTTTAAAATCTTAGTATTTTGTTCTTTATTTATGCAATAGCAATATCATTCTGGTAGACTTCATAATTTCTGATTCATGCATTAATTTTGGCCTTTCCCTCCATAATATAACTGTTCTAGAGACAACTATAAATTTTGGGAAATAAGCCCCATTAAAGTCGAATAATCCTCCTTTTCTATCTTCTTAATAATTCGCTTCTCATCGTCTGGTACACATACAAACTAGAAACTCAGTAAAAACTAGTCCTATATGATACTTCTAAGGACTAAAAATATTCTGTCAGAAGCTATGAAAGGCTGATAGATTTTGCCCTTCAGCTTATGCTGTATTTTCCTCCCTGGAATTAAAAAAGTGGAGATGGGATCTATGACATAAAAACTGGAAGAACTTTATTAATTACTATGAATATCTTCAAACAACCCTACAAATGTTAGGGAGAGTGAACATGATTATAACCATCTTAAAGATTTACATCAATGACTTTATTTTTATTAAGAGTAGCATGGAACTAAAAAATTGTTAAAATTTTCAGAGGGGGGAGCCTGGGTGGCTCAGTCGTTAGACATCTGCCTTCTGCTCAGGTCATGATCCCAGGGTCCTGGGATGGAGCCCCACATAGGGCTCCCTGCTCGGTGGGTAGCCTGCTTCTCCCTCTTTCACTCCCCCTGCTTGTGTTCCTGCTTTCACTGTCTGTCAAATAAATAAATAAAATCTTTAAAAAAAAAAAAAACCTTTCACAGAATATTTCTCTGAAATCCACTCGAGTCTAATTGTTCTCAAAAGCCACCTTGATTAGACCAAAAAACTTTTCCCAACGTCATAAACTAAACTAGAAAACAGGATTCCACACAGTAATAACATAATGAGCAAACTAGCTCTATTTGTGCCAAAATTAATTGAAAAAGTAGTTTGAATTGATCCTTAGCTTGATTTAAGCTACATTTAAACAAACAAAAAGTAAAACTGTATAGGCAGTTCAAATGCCATTTTGAACTTCAAAAGCCATTTTGAATTTACTACCTTATTCTCATCTTGTAGATTATTCTATATGTTTTCCTAAGGTGTCATGTTTGAAAAGAGAAAAGAAAGCTAACATTATTACATTCCAGCAAAGGACCTTTGGAAACTGTCATGTTTCCTCATTTAACCCTCATAACTTCCCTGGAAAGAACACATCATTTCCAGAGATTTCAAATGAGGGTCTCAAAAATAATGATACTATTTACTGATGTGCCTAAAAACACTGACCTGGGAGCAGCAATCTTTCCATAGCATACGTCCAAGTTCTTATGTAGAAAAAAAATCTCTGAACCAAGTGATTAATTTGGACGAGAAGCCATAGGATTGGTCAACAAAAGTGTGCTGCTGTTCAGTAAATACATACTGAAGTCCTACAGAGGCCTCGCCTAGGAACTGGGACTAGAGGTAACATGAAGTCCTGCCCTTAAGGGGCTTATACCACAGAACATGCATAGAGAATCATTTCAGAGTTATGCACTTACTTAGCTTTCCAGAAACATCTCGTCCCGTTAAGATTCTCTTTTCTAACCCAAATTTCTCCCAAGTGCCTTCTGATAATAGTTCTGATGATAGCTTCTGGACTTTGATGACATCTTATAAATCTCTTAGGTACCAACATAAGCCTGCCCCTCTCTGAGCACAGTGCCATTTCTTTTTTTTTTTAAAGATTTTATTTATATATATATAGAGAGAGATCACAAGTAGGCAGAGAGGCAGGCAGAGAGAGAGGGGGGAGGAAGCAGGCTCCCTGCTGAGCAGAGAGCCCCATGCGGGGCTCGATCCCAGGACCTGGGATCATGACCTGAGCTGAAGGCAGAGGCCTTAACCCACTGAGCCACCCAGGCGCACCACAGTGCCATTTCTTTTTTTTTTTTTAAGATTTTATTTATTTATTTGAGAGAGAGAGACAGTGAGAGAGAGCATGAGTGAGGAGAAGGTCAGAGGGAGAAGCAGACTCCCCATGGAGCTGGGAGCCCGATGTGGGACTCGATCCCGGGACTCCGGGATCATGACCTGAGCCGAAGGCAGTCGTCCAACCAACTGAGCCACCCAGGCGTCCCCACAGTGCCATTTCTTAATGACTGCAGCAGTTCTTGGATCTCTTCCCCAATTACAGGATGGCAGCATCCAGTTATATGAAACTGATGCTCTCTGTACTAACTGCAAGAAAGCTCATACTGCTGCTGGAAACATACACAACTTGGAGACTCTGTGTAACCATGGCTCCATGGTATCATGTGAAGGATACCGGAATTAGTTCCTTTCCAGTTCCCAAAGAGCTCCTTTATTGGTTTTTAACAGTGCCAGCAACTACCGTTGCAGTCATTCCTTTCACTAGATCTAGGAAAGAAATGCCAGATACATGGAAAATATGTGCTTTTTCCTCCTGTGCCACAGTAGGCATCAGTTATCAAACCTTCTCCAGGTGAGTGAGGACACTATCTTAGGGTCCTTCCCAAAACAGCATTACAATCCATCTATGAAGGAGGTTTGCAGGCCCATCTTTTTTTTTTTTTAATTAACATACAATGTATTATTTGTTTCAGGGATACAAGTCTGTGATTCATCAGTCTTACACAATCCCCAGTGCTCACCATAGCACATACCCTCCCCAGTGTTCATCACCCAGCCACCCCATTCCTCCAACCTTCCTCCACTCCAGCAACCCTCAGTTTGTTTCCTGAGATTAAGAGTCTCTTACTCTTACTAAACCCTCTCTGGTTTCATCCCATTTCATTTTTTCCTCTCTTCCTCCATGATACTCTGACTTCTTTCTCAAATTCCACATAATCAGTGAGATCATATGAAAATTGTCTTTCTCTGATTTACTTATTTTGCTTAGCATAATACCCTCTAGTTCCATCCACATCATTACAAATGGGAAGAATTCATTTTTGATGGCTGCATAATAGTCCATTGTGTGTGTGTGTGTGTGTGTGTGTGTGTGTGTGTGTGTGTGTGTGTGTATACCACATCTTCTTTACCCACTCATTTGCCATTACAATCCATCTATTGAAGGAGGCTCACAGGCCCATTTCTTACCTAGAGAATGTTTCTAGATGCCACTTACTTACCAGCCCTGTTGCAAAAGCACTTTTAAATGCAAATATGCAAATTCAATATGGAATTGCCATAATAGATTCCAACAGTCTCTGTTGCAGCTGATTCCAGACTGACCCATACAGAAGCAGAGATCTGAAATGCATCCCTAGACCAGGTCTACTGCCTTCTACTCACACAACCATAACTCCAATCTAATTTAAAAACACCTAATTCAGGGGTGCCTGGGTCTGAGAGTCCAGGATCAAGCCCTACATGGGGCTCTCTGCTCACCAGGGAGCCTGCTTCTCCCTCTGCTCCCATTGCGCTCATGCTGGTGTGCTCAGGCACATGTGCACACTCACTATCTCCCTCTCAAATGAATAATAAATTATCTTTAAAAAAAAAAAAGTACCTAGTTCAGAAGGTTGGTGTGAGGATGGTCCTGGGGCAGGTTTGGGGGGACAAAGGTCAATGTTAGAAAAATTTCCAAGGAGAACAATGGAGCCCTACTATTTTTTCTTGCCATCTATCATGTTATATTAAACTATATAATTTAACTGTTTAGTATTGTGTAGGAAATTGTTCACAAAGAAGGTCTGATGTTATTGTTCTTTAAAAAGTCCTGCTTACTTGGCTGGGCCCAGTAAGTTGGATTTTGGAATCTTTCCTAATTTACTTACTAATAAGGTTGGTTTGTATGCTGGGGACACTGAGCTCTGCTTGCCTAAGTTATTTATGAAAACAGAGTGATTTATACTGATGAATAACTGCTTTCCTTCTGAGAGTCTGGAATTGTGGTAAGTGTGGCTGATTGCATGTAGCCCATAATAAAAACTTTGGACTCTTAAGTCTGAAGTGAGCTTCCTGTGCAGAAAACAAAGCCACTGCACATGTGTTACTGCATTTCATTGCTGTAAGAAGCAAGTTCTCTGTGACACGCCAGTCCCTGGAACAGAGAACTTTGGAAGGCTATGCTGAAATTCTCCATACTCTGCCCAATTGTCTTTTCCCTTGCATGTTCTGACTTGTATACATAGTTGAGACGACAACTACCCCTGAGTCCTGTGAGTCCTTTCCAACAAGTCACTGAAAATGTAATTGATTGTGTTACCCTCAAACATTATGTTCTTCACTAATGTTTCCTTCCCCATTAGAATGTAAGCTCCATAAAGTCAAGGATTTAAAAATCCCTTTAGCTCATATCATTTATCAATATAAAATCTCTTTAGTTTACTGATAAATATCCAGTGCCTAGAACAATGCCTGACACATAATGTGTTCAGTAATATTTGTTGAATGAATGAGGAATAAAGCAAATATTCTCTTATAAAACAGGTTTTTAAATAAAATATTAATTTATAATCTCAAAGATATTTAAGAAGACACTGTTTCTATAGAGAACACTGCTATTGGGAAAAATTCCTTTTAAATGAAAGGCAAGAGCTGAAAAAGATTATATACTTCAGAAATACCATGAACATTAATGAGACCAGCTAGAGAAATTCTCCTAAACTCAGAAGAAAATGGTAAAGACATAAACATAAAAACTAAAAATAAGTAAATTTCAAAAAACAAATTATAAATATCCAGGGAGGAGAAATCAAGTTATCTCCACTAGACCACAGACATAGCAGACTCACCATAAGTAATTGTTGAATGAACTGAATGAAATGGGAAAAAATCATATTGGTATCAGTATATCTTTTCAAATATAAAAACAACTGAAACATTTTAGAATAAAGATAGTGACATAAGAACTTAATGGAAAGGTGAAAGATTATATGTGGGGACAACAAAAAGATCTTCCTAGATAGTCCTTAATACAGAAAATATACAATTATGAACTCTTCCTAACATTTACTTAAGGAACTACTCCCACTAAGAAATTAATCAAAAAGCAAATTAAAGGAGCAGAATAACCAGCATCATATGAAACTGCAATAATAAATAACCAATAATAAAAACCTTTCTATTAAATTAAGAGTCAGATAGAGATTTAACTGGCCAAACTTTATTTGATATTGTTTTTATTAGGCTTCCTTCTAACTTTTGAAAGGTTCTGGGATAAAAGAAAAAAAAATGAGGCCCATGTACTATATTACTAAATAATTAGAAGTTAAAAATCAAGCTATCAGGGTACAAAATCAATATGCAAAAATCTGCTGCATTTTTACACACTAATAACAAACTTTCAAAAAGAGAATTGAGAAAACAATCCCATTTACAATTGCATCAAAAAGAATAAAATACCTAGGAATAAATTTAACCAAGGAGATGAAGATCCATGCACTGAAACTATAATGCACTGATGAAATAAACTGAAGAAGACATAAATAATTGGAAGACAGTCAATGTTCATGGATTTGAAAAAATCAGTGTCATTAAAGTGTCCATACTACTGAAGGAAATCTACAGGTTCATTGTAATCCTTATCAAAATTCCACTGACATTTTTCACAACAATAGAACAAACAATCTTAAGATTTGTATGGGACCAAAAAAGACTCTCAATAGTCAAAGCAATCTTGAGAAAGAACAAAACTGGAAGTATCATGCTCCCTGACTTCAAGCTATGTTACAAAACTATAGTAATCAAAACAGTATGGTACTAGAAAAAAATAGACACATAAATAAAATAAAAACAGACACAGAGATCAGTGGAACAAAATACAGAACACAGAAATAAACCCACACATATAGATCAGTTAATTCACAACAATAAAGGACCCAAGAATATACAATAGGGAAAGAACAGTCTCTTCAATAATGATGTTGGAAAAACTGGACAGCCACAGGCAAAAGAGTGAAACTGGACCACTGTCTTATACCATAGTCAAAAATCAACTCAAAATGAATTAAAGACATGAACATAAGAACTGAAACCATATAACTCCTAAGAAAAAAATGAAGGCAGTCTTAGTGGTGATTCTTTAGATTCAACACCAAAAGCAAAGGTAACAAAAACAAAAATAAACAAGTGGGACTACATCCAACTAAAAAGCTTCTGTATAGCAAAAGAAACCATCATCACATATTGCATGGAGCACTAGATGTTATATGTAAACAATGAGTCTTGGAACACTACATCAAAAACTAATGACATAATGTATGGTGACTAACATAACATAATTTTTAAAAAATCAGGAAATTCAAATCAAAACCACAATGCTGCATCACTTCACACCTGTTAGGATGATTGTTATCAAAAAGACTAGAAAAAGTAAGTGTTGCTGAGAAGGTGGAGAAAAGGGAACCTTTGTGCACTGTTGGAAATATAATTGGTACAGCCACCATAGAATACAGTACTGAGGCTCCTCAAAAAATTAAAAATGAACTACCATATGATCTAGCAATTCTACTTGTGGGTTATTTATCCAAAGAAAACAAAAACACTACCTCAAAAAAATATATGCACCCCCATGTTCACTGCATCATTATTTACAATAGCCAAGATATGGAAACAACTGGAGTGTCCATTGATGGATGAATGGATAGAGAAAATATGGTGCACATATATAATACAATATTATCCAGGCATAATAACAGGAAATCTTGCCACTTGTAACAACACTGATTAAACTTAAGGGCAGCAAGGTAAGTGAAATATGTCAGACTGAAAAAGATAAACACCATATATTCTCACTTACGTGTGGAATCTTAAAAAAAGAATCATAGAAACAGAGAATAGATTGATGGTTGCCAGAGATTGGGATCAGGGATTGGGCAAAATGGGTCAAGAAGCTCAAAAGACACCAACTTTTAGTTATAATTTATAAGTTACGTTGTAAGTTTTAAGTCATGGAGATGTAATGCACAGCATAGTGACTGTAATTAATAACACTGCACTGCATATTTGAAAGTTGCTATAAGAGTAGATCTTAGTGCTGGCTTTGGCAGCACATATACTAAAAAAAGTCGGTCTTAGAAGTTCACACGAGAAAAAAACTTTATAACTATTTATGGAGACAGATGTTATCTAGATTTAATGTAGTGATCATTTCATAATACATAATACATAAAAATATCAAATAATGTACAACTGAAACTAATGTAATGTTATATGCCAATTATATTGATAATTTTTTAATTAAAAATCAAAATTAGGCCAAAAAGCTCCTAATTAAAGTATGGTCTATCTAATAACTAGACAAATACACTTCTCCAAGTAGGAGGTCCCTCACTGTCTTAGATGCTTCCCAACACAGCATTACAGTCATGTATTGAAGGTAACTCACAAGTATATCCATAATCTAGAATGTGTTTCTTGGCTTTACCTACTTAACAGCCCTGATAACAAAAAATGTGTTTAAACTATGATTTAAAAGTCATCAAAATGCCAAAGATGGTTAGATTTAACTAAGTGCATCTATATTAGTATTCTGTTGATGGGATATAGATATGTAAGTAATAAAATTATAACAGTATAAAAATCATTATAGATTCTTTCCATAAATCCATTCTCTTAATTTCAATGAAATCAATAATTAGGCTCTTATGGTCCAGACTTTACCATAATTTGTATTCTATTAACAGTACGTCAAATTAGACAACCTTCCCTGACTCATAGTATATCTCAGATAATTTTTTTGACAATTTCAATTTGGAGAAGCTTCTCATTTGGAGAAGCAGCAACTGAAAGCATCAGTAAAAAATCTTAAAGTAATTCTTGGATTCAGAAATGTCCATGAATTCTCCATATTATGTTCAAACATTATAATAGGTCACATATTATAAACTATGATTACAGAAAATATTATAAAATATTTATTTTCATTGTCAGTTTACAGCACTTACATTGAAATTTTCACCATCATTGAAGCAACATCAGATCTATATATTAAAGAATTGTATTAGTTTTCATACATTTTACCTAGATCTACATGTATTGCAAAAATTAGAGTAATGATTAATACCGCAAATGTTCCTCAGCTGCCAAGTTCAACTGTGGCAAAAATTGTGCTAATTCATAAGCACTTTAAAACTGAATTAGAAAATAAAGAGAAGCAAGAAAACAGATACACACAAAATTTTATTACCTCCATGCTGTATGACAGAAAGGATTTTTTTGAGTTAATGAATATATCTTTTCCATGACCCAAGCATCTCCATTGTTCAAAGACTTCTTGCATCCCAAAATAATGCCCATCACCAATGTCAGCAGTGGCACAATCTACAACCCTTCACAGTAGCCCGATCTCCAAAACTTTTTATCAGCTTTTATTTCAAGGGTATTGGCAAGAGTTGGGGAGAAGAATCTCTCTGGAGCCTGAAAAGTGTTAAACAATCGATGTTTGAGATTACAGGTTGTACTATATTAGGACTGAGTACAGAATCCCATATGGCAGAGATACTTGTAAGTTCTTTAATAAATTTATTTTTATGTATTTTTAAGATAAATGACACCCTAGAAAGTATGATTCTCAAATACGTCATCTGGCAGTGCTAGCCAGTGTATCTAGACTTACAAACGATATATTATAAATTTTGGAATGAAGAAAATGAAACTCTCAATATCTGCACATGATTATTTGTCTGCAAAATATAACTATATTGGTGGGAGGGCCATGAGAACTAATTATTTCAACAAGCTGTTTTGATAAGTACTACATAAATGCTAATAATAACAACAATCAACAAAAAAATGGGGAAAAATGCCATTCACAAAACCAGTGAAGACAATGAAATCTCACTAACACATGCAAATAATATGAAGAGAGTTATATGAACAAAACTATAAAACACAATCTAAATCTAAATGGTATAAATGGGGACTTCAGTAAATGAAGAGATAAACCACATTCTTAAATAGTGCAGTGGATCATTACATTTTCAACTTGTTTAAGCTAAAGCTATATTCCCAGATTCCTCCTCTCTGTATGCTTCTGACCAAAAGAATTAACCAAAAGAAATAGATGAATAGTATTTGGGAGGTAAAAGTAAAGTAACAGCTATTGCTCTTTGAAATTGATAATAATCATGTACAGTGACAGGTAGAGAGGTTTCAATGAGTGCCAGCTTGTCCTCCATCACTTTTGCACCATGTGCAGCACTTTCTCCTGAGAGCTGCCATGCTAACCAACACTGGTTTTGGCTCACTACCAGATAGCATCAGATTCTCCCCTCCTGGATTTGGTATGTTACGTCTTCCATCAAGAGGGAGAACTTTTTTCTCCATTCCTTGAAACTGGACTAAATCTGTAGCTTGCCTTGACTGTTAGAATGCAGTGGAAGTGATGCTTGCAGCCTTGAATCCAGGCTTTAAGACACCCGTGGCTTCCATCTTTGCAGTTTTAAAAGCATGCTTCCATGCTAAGAGGAAGTCCAACCTAGCTAGTTGGAGAGGAAGCCCATGTGGACAAGACCTAAGGCAACTAAGCAACAGTGAGCACTATGGCTCCAAACATGTGAGAAAGTCCTTCTCAGACCTTCCAGTCCAACTGCAGCAGAGCTCCCAGTTGAGTATGACACAGGCAACCTCAGCCTATACCACATGGAGCAGAAGAACTGCACAACTCCACCTAGTGAACCCACTGAATTGTGAGAAATAATTGTTCTTGTTTTAAACCGCTAAGTTTTATGGTGGCTTGTTTCACAGCAACGGGTAAGTGAAATGGGGAAACTTATGTTGTAAATATAACAGTAACAATCTTTCCCCTAACCTCCTTTGGGTCTTAATGAAAGCATTCTAAAGGTCATCTGTAAAAATATTCAGCAATCATAGTCAATAATTTTTTGAATTCTAAAATAGTGAGGGCATATTTGCCCTAATGAACATTAAAACATTTTTAAACTTTAGTATTCAGAAAAAGAATAGCACCTACCGTTTACTGAATGTTTACCATGTCTTAGACATTGCTCAAAGTACTGCCATGACAAATAAATAATGCTATTATTATTCTTGCTTCCAGATGAAAATGTGAAAGTCATTTTTCTAAACTTTTATATAAATAATTAAAGGACATCAATGATAACCAGAATAATAGGAAAGATACTCAATAAAACTAAATATGTAGTAAGTTAGGCTAAGTCAGACTGTCAGAGTTCATTAAGCTAAATCAGGTATGTAAGAACACTGGGCCTGTCCATGCTTTTACTAAATAAATAATCATCAGAACTAAAGAGCCCTCAGCCTTCTGAAAATTTTCCTAAGGGATGTAAGACAAACAAAATTCTCACCTAAGGCAAAAAGATCTGGAGAAAAGAATGAAAAGTTCATGATTTCAGCCACTCTGTCATCTTGCTCTGTACAACACAGTGTACCAGGAAGAAAATCATCAGGGGAGGATAAAGTAAGGTCTCTGCTCAGCATATAACTTTGCTTTGGGAGGAAAGCCCATCCCTCAAGGCAAAGAATAGATTTCCTCCATTCAGAAATTAAAGCTGAAAAAAAAAATAAAACCCTCTGAGATCAAAGAGCAATTCATTCATTTTGTCGATGAAGGAACTGATGACCAGTGGGTAATGTGATTGGCTCCCGAGTCATTCACTGGTGCCAGACAGAGCTGGTCCCCAGACCCCAGCTCCCGCTCTACTCCAGAGTGATTCTTCCTCTGTATCTTTCCCACACCAACCCACTTAGAAGCACCCTCTCCAGCCCCAACCACCTCACTTTATGAACTGACAGTAATTTAAACAAGGAAGAGAAAAAAGGCAGTGGCTGTCTTGTTCACTCTGTCTCAGCACCTAGCTCTGTTCCTCTCCAAAGAATGCACTCAAAGAGCACTGACAGGGCAAAGGAAGTGAATGAATCTTAGCCAACAATTATATTCAATTCTCCTGACTCTATAAAAATACTCTATAAAATAGTTGTGTTGAATAGGTCCAATCATCTGTTAACATGCAAGTATTGATTTCTAGCTATGTTAATAAACTATAAGATAAAATAATGTTGTTCTTTAAAAGCAAAGATTTGTTTTTCCAGCTCAATTATGATTTTGCTTTCATAATTAATAGTCATTAAATAGGATGAGTTGTTTCTTTTCATTTCTCACCAAGAGGGCAAGATGTTTACTTAATTAATGATGAGAATGCGCTGAGATGGGCAGCCAGCACTTTTTGCCTAAAGTGCCATTTCATCTGCAGGAATATGACTCTCAGTTCATGAAGCCACATTAAACCATATGTTTCTTTATTTAAAGACAACTGTTCACAAAAGGCAATGCCAAGATGAAATTAAAATTCAAAAGAGATCAGAATGTATTACTGGTGAAAGGGTGCTTCAGGATCACAGGTTTTTACAATATCCTAAGCAAAGAAAAATCCTCCTTGAAGCCTTCAGACTGGTTGAACTACAAGCCATGTTATAATATTTTCTTCTTTGAATATTCTTAAACTAAAGAATTGTGTGCTGCTCATGTTTTTCAGAAATTGTTCTTCTCGGCATCCCAATGGCATTACCCTAGAAAGTCTGGATATTCCCTAACCAGTCTCAGGATTCTTGGCAGAGACCACCTTTCTGTGTTTCTCCTCAGTGGCACTTATAAAATTTGGCTGGAAAAGTTCATCCTGTTCAGGACCATTCCAACAACTGCGGTCCACTAGATGTCTACAGCATACCCAGTCATAAAGATTACCAAAAAATCTTCATTTTTCTCAACTTAGAGAGTCTACCAGGCTACACCTTGGCCCTCCGCTCCTCCCAGCACACCACAGCTGGCACTCTCTCATGTAGTAAGTTGGAGCCATTTTTCCCATTTCTCAGAGATTACTCTCCTTCATCTGATGTCTTGAAAACCACCGTTTCATGTATTTTGTCCAGTTTTATTGTTTCAGATAAGTCAAAAGTCAGCAATCGGTTGTATTTTAAGCTTAATGTGGATGTGGGTATCATTCTTTTTTTTTTTTTTTTTTAACAAGACACAGGCTTTAATGGAGATAAGAAAGAAAAGGGACCTGAGACACCAAGAGCATCTGAGGAGAGAAAGGTTTACGAGGTAGAAACAAACAACAGAAAGACAACAGACACTAATCTACTCTACACCCCCAATTTCTTCTAGGGAGGGCCCATGAAAAAAGAATTCAAAAACACTAGACTCTAGGGGTGTGTCTAGGCTTATATATATGACGTAGCATTAACAACAATAAGAAAGCAATTCTTCACTCACTGAGACTATCTGTCTCATGCTACACAGGTAAGAAACTTACATAAAACCACCTTCTCTATGACTGGTGCTCTGCAAATTGTCCTTAGGTCTACACTTGCTGATGAGCAGCTCTATGCAAGGTGTCCATATCTAATGTGGAGATAAAGCTATCATCAGCTCCCACAATAGAAAAAACTAGAAATACCTGTGCTCTGCACAATGACCTTCACCATCCTCTACAGGCTCCTTCAAGGTCACAGAACACGTAATAGTTATCATAGTTATCTAACTGACCAGAAGCAATCCCTGATACATGACTGTCATTCTAACATACATAATGCTTTATAGCCCACCCCCCTGAATAATGAAGCAGGTATGTGGATGAATTTGGGCAAACCTAGTAGTTTACGAAAGTAGATTCTCCCAGTGCAGTGAGCAGAAGGGACATTTAATCAGGTTTTTTAGTTGAGTGTAATATCCCAAGAATAAGAAATGTAGTATTATTTGAACATCCAGTGAAGTTTTCCCTATAAGGGTACTAGGACACTGGCCTTAATTTATTGGCAGGCTAGATATAAAGCCATTAGTAAAATAATAGTTTCTGATTCGTGCCAATGAGGAGATGTGAGTCTTCTCTAGTGAGTGCCCATGGATAAAATGAACCAGTTCCTTATCTCTCTAATTTGACAAGATTTCTGTCTTCTGAATGTTAATCCATGCAGTCTCACAGATGTTATTTGAATGAACAGAAACTGTCAGCATGGCTCCATTTAAACAGCATGTTGCTTGGACTTTTCTGCATGATATAGCAGGGCTGAGATGTGGCAGGTGTGGGTATGCCAGATGACACACTGAATCAGGCCATGCTCAGGCGGATGAGTCTGATGATGTAAGCCTTTAACGAGAAGGAAAAAATACGAAATAATAAATGTGTTCTTAAAACACAGCCTCAACCACTAACTTGGAAAAGAAAAAATATGGTTATACTTAACAACTGGGTTGCTTCAGAAAGTCTGCTAGGAAACCACATAATATAACAGGCTCTAATCTGCTGTTGGCCCATGGAGAACAACAATGCTTAAGATACCATTTCTATACAAAGTACCTTTATGTGTGGCCTTCTATGTAAAGGGTAAATGTTATTTATAACAGTAACAATAAATGTATTGTTACTGCAATATCTTTTATATACTTCAGTCCAAGTTCATGTCCAGAAATAAAATGTACAGGCACCATGAACTCTATCTCACATTTTTAGCCATATTCAAACTATAGTCTCTGATAGTCAGTCATACGTTTTAGTTCTAAAATTCCTAAGATAATTACAAACAGGGCATGAAGTACAAATAGAATCTTCTTGATGCTTGCAAATTTAATTTGCTGCAGAAGGTTTGCCATTTGGCAAGCATAAGCCCTTAGTTCCAGTGGGCTATCCAAGTAGCACATAGTATTCAAATCCCTATTGAGTTCACTCAGGCTGGAAGATTTGCTTCAATATCGGACTCAGTACTATAGTGCTATTAGGGCTGTCCTTTTAGCGAGGATTGTGAGCCTGGTTAACTATTTGAAACTGTTCATTTATGGGCTGAAACTCTGCCCTCTCTGATCTCAACTGTTAGTCTGGAGTCTGGTTTAGAATAATGGGATGATCTGGAGAACTCATTCTGATGCCTCTTGAGCTTCACATGTCAGCACTGCCTAAATCCTTCTACTGCTACCTACCATCTTCTAAACTGGACCACCACTGAGCCAAAGTTTACTCTGGGGATCATACTGCTAAGTATCCAACTTGAAGCAAATCTTAGGCAAAGATTGTTCTCTCTAGATCCACATAACTCTGGATGACTCATGGATAAGTTTCAGACAATCTGTGAACATTAATTATATATATAGATTTAGATATATGCAAATGAATTTCATCAAAGTTTCAAAGGCTCCATAGCTCAAAAGAGGTTTAAGATTCATCAACCAGGAGAGAGACCTGTTTTTCCTGTCCAGGTTCCTCCTAGTCTTAGTCTCTTTTCCTTACTGATAAGCACCACTGAAATTCTAATTTTTTAAGGAATTTATTTATTTATTTATTTATTTGAGAGAGAGCACAAGCAGGAGGAGCAGCAGGCAGAGAGATAAACAGGTTCCCCACTGAGCAAGGAGCCCAGTGCAGGACTCGACCTTGGGACCCTGAGATGAAGGCAGATCCTTAGCTAACTGAGCTGCCAGAAGCCCACCCCTGAAATTATAAAAAGTACAATATGCAAGACAGAATTACTACAACTATAGAGCAGGCTTTATAAGTCAATTACATCATTCCAAAATGTCCTCTTTATTCCAGTTTCTTCTTCACATTTCCTACTTGCAGTTAAGAAAATCAGCAACTGCTATTACTTAATGATACAATATTCTAAAACAGCTCCTTAATAGACACTCAATTGATTTTCATCCAATTAAAATATTTGTTCTCAAATTGCACAGGATGCTAGTAAAATAGGTTTTCACTGAGCCCATCCCCCAACACAGGGGGCAAGGCAATTCTGCCCAAACCGGGGTGCCTGAGTAACAGCGCAACAAGCCCCTACCCCCAAAAGACAGGCTGAAAGAACAAGAGGCCAAGAACCCTAAAGTCCCTATAAAACAGGTGAATCTTGCTTGGATTGTAGTCAATAGTTTGGACTCTGAACATTCTCTCAACCACCTCTCACCAGAATGACTAGGCGGAGGAACCCCCAACAGAGGAAAATTTCAGAGATATGGATGTGGACATAAGCAAGATGTCAGAAATAGACTACAGGGTAACAGTTATGCAGACAATAGCTAGGTTGGAGAAAACCATTAATGGCAACACAGATTCTCTAAGGGCAGAAGTGAAAGTTGATCTGGCAGAACTTAAATATGCTATCAATGAGATCCAATCTAAACTAGATACTTTAACAGCTAGGGTAATTAAGGGAGAAGATCTAATTAGTGATCTAGATGGCAAACTGAAAGAAAAGAAGGATCAAGAGGAGGCCTGGAACAAACAGCTCAGAATCCATGAAAATATAATTAAAGAAATAAATGATGCCATGAAACGCCCCAATGTCAGAATTATTGGAATCCCTGAGGGGGTGCAGAGAGAGAGGACTAGAAGATATCGTGGAGAAAATCCTAGCTGAGAATTTCCTTAATCTGGGGAATGAAACAAGTATTCATGTCCTAGAGGCAGAGAGGACACCCCCTCTCAACAAGATCAAGGAGGGCAGACCAACCCCATGGGTGATAATTAAACTTGCAGATCTTAAAACCAGAGAAAATGTCTTAAGGGCAGCTAGGGGGAAGAGATTCCTTATAGACAGAGGGAGGAACATCAGAATAATGTCAGACCTGTCCACAGAAACCTGGCAAGCTAGAAAGGGCTAGCAAGGCATATTCAGGGTACTAAATGAGAAGAACATGCAGCCAAGATTACTTTATCTGGCAAGGCTATCACTTAGAATGGATGGAGAGAGAAAGAGCTTCCAAGACCAGCAAAGACTGAAAGAATACGTAACCACTAAGCCGGCTCTGCAAGAAATATTAAGAAGGGTTCCATAAAAGGAGGAAGACCCCAAGAGTGATATAGAACAGAAATTTACAGACACTATCTATAGAAACAAGTACCTCACAGGCAACATGATGACAATAAAATCATATCTTTCAATAATCACTCTCAAAGTGAATGGCCAAATGCTGCCAGAAAACGGCACAAGGATGCAGACTGGATAAAAAGACAGGACCCATCCATACACTGCCTACAAGAGATTCATTTTGAACCTAAAAATGTACCCTGACTGAAAGTGAAGGGATGGAGAAGAATCTTTCATGCCAACAGACCTCAAAAGAAAGCTGGGGTAGCAATTCTCATACCAGACAAATTAGATTTTAAGCTAAAGACTGTAGTCAGAGATACAGAAAGACACTACATCATTCTTAAAGGGTCTATCCAACAATAAGATCTAACAATTGTAACATGGGAGAAGCCAACTACATAAGTCAATTGTTAATCAAAATAAAGAGACATATTAATAAGAATACAGTAATTGTAGAGGTTCTTAACACTACACTCTCAGCCACAGACAGATGATGTAAGCAGAAAATCAACAAAGAAACAAGAACTTTGAATGACACCCTGGACCAGATGGACCTCATAGATATATACAGATCACTCCACCGTAAAACAACAAAATACTCATTCTTCTTGAGCGCACATGGAACTTTCTCCATTAATAGACAACATAGTGGGTCACAAATCTGGTCTTAACCATACCAAAAGATTGAGATTATTCCCTGCATATTCTCAGACCAAAATACTTTGAAACTGGAACTCAATCACAAGAAAAAGTTTGGAAGAAACTCAAACACTTGGAAGCTAAAGACCATCCTGCTCAAGAATGTTTGGGTCAACCAGGAAATCAAAGAAGAACTTAAACAATTCACGGAAAACAATGAGAACAAAAACACACTGGTCTAAAACCTATGGGATATGGAAAAGGTGACCCTAAGGGGGGAATAGATAGCCATCCAAGCTTCACTCAAAAAAATAGAGAAATCTTGTATACACAAACTCTCTTTATACTTTAAAGATCTGGAGAATCAACAACAAATTAAGCCTCCCTCCCTCTAATAATTAAGATTAGAGCAGAGATCGATGAATTAGAAACCAGAAATACAGGAGAACACATCAAGGGAACCAGAAGCTGGTTCTTTGAAAGATTTAATAAGATCAATAAACCACTGGCCAGACTACTCCAAAAGAAAAGAGAAAATACCCAAATTAATAAAATTATGAATGAAAGAAGAGAGATCACGACTAATATCAAAGAAATAGAAACAATCATCAGAAATTATCAACAGCCATATGCCAATAAGTTAAGCAACCTAGAAGAAATGGATGCATTCCTGGAAACTTAAAAACTTCCAAGACTGAAACACTAAACAACTGACAACCCGAATAGACCAGTAACTAGTAACGAGATTGAAGCAGTGATTTAAAAAAAAAAAAAACAAAAAACAAAAAAAAAAAAAACAAACCTCCATTCCAGGACCTGATGGATTCCCTAGTGAATTCTACCAAACAAATAATAACACCTATTCTCCTGAAGCTGTTTCAAAAAACAGAAACAAAAGGAAAATTTCCAGACTCTAGGAGGCCAGCATTACCTTGATTCCCAAGCCAGGCAAAGACCACATCAAAAAGGAAAATTTCAGACCAATATCCCTGATGAATATGGATGCCAAAATTCTCAACAAGACCCTAGCTAATAGGATCCAACAGTACATTAAAGGAATATCCACCACAACCAGGTGGGATTTATCCCTGGGTTGCAAGGGTGGTTCAACATTTGCAAATCAATGTGACAGAATAAATTAAGAGAAGAGACAAGAACCACATGGTCCTCTCAATTGATGCAGAAAAAGCATTTGACAAAATACAGCATCCTTTTGTGATTAAAATTCTTCAGAATAGTGATAGAGGGAAAATTCCTCAACTTCATAAAATCCATCTATGAAAAATCCACAGTGAATATCATTCTCAATTGGAGAAAAAGCTGAGAGCCTTTCCCTAAAGATCAGGAACATGACAAGGATGCCCTCTTTCGCCACTACTCAACATAGTACTAGAAGTCCTAGCAACAGCAATCAGACAACAAAAAGAAATAAAAGTATTCAAATTGGCAAAGAAGAAGTCAGACTCTCTCTCTTCACAGATGACATGATACTTTACATGGAAAACCCAAAAGACTCCACCCCCAAATTACTAGAACTCATACAGCAATTCAGTAATGTGGCAGGATACAAAATCAATGCACAGAAATCAGTTGCTTTCTTATAGACTAACAATAAAACTCTAGAAAGGGAAATCAGAGAATCAATTCCATTTAAATGGCACCAAAAACCATAAGATACCTTGGAATAAACATTGTTAAAATGTCTATGCTGCCTAGAACAATCTATACTTTCAACGCATCCCAATCAAAATACCAATGGCATTTTTCAAAGTGCTGGAACAATCAATCCTAAAATTTGTATGGAACCAGAAAAGACCCAAATCACCAAGAAAATGTTGAAAAACAAAGCTGAGGGCATCATACTGCCTGATTTCAAGCTTTATTACAAAGTTGTGATCACCAAAACAACATGGTACTGTCAAAAGATGAAAGGATAAAGAAGATATGGTCCATATATATAATGGAATATTACTCAGCCATCAGAAATGATGAATACCCAACTTCTGCATCAACAGGAATGGAACTGGAGGAGATTATGCTGAGTGAAATAAGTCAAGCAGAGAAAGTCAATTATCATATGGTTTCCTTTACTTGTGGAATATGAGGAATAGCAGGAAGGACATTAGGAGAGGGAAGGGAAAAATGAAGGGGGGGAAGTCGGAGTGGAGGATGAACCATGAAAGACTGTAGACTCCAAGAAACAAACAGCATTTTGGAGGGGAGGGGAATGGGGGGATGGGTTGGCCTGGTGATGGGTATTAAGGAAGGCACATATTGCATGGAGCACTGGGTCACTACATCAAAAACTAATGACATACTGTATGGTGACTAACATAACATAATAAAAAATAATAATAATAAAAACTTAAAAATAAAAAATCAAGGGAAAAATATCCAAACTCAATTGTAGTTGACACTGAAGATTTTAAACACATGCCAATTAGCTTTATTTGAGTAGCCATTCTCATACTTAAAATTGTGATCTTTGGAAACTAAAGTTCTATCAAATCACAATTCATAACTTTTCTCACTTCTTACTGATTTCTCTTTCCTTCCATTTTTAATTGCAGTAAAATACACATAATTTATTTACCATCATAACCATTTTTCACTTCTTACTCATTTCTACAGAATATCATTCACATGACAACAAACATGATTTTTATTAAATTTCATTTTCATTTGAAACACTAAATTTGTTGATCTATTTTTTATCAGATATTTTTCTTCAGTCTATGTCTAGCTCTCTCCTAACTCCTCCCCAGAAATGAAGTTTAGACAGGTCACTGGTTGGTTGATTCTGAAGGAAAATTAACAAGAAAAAGAAAGCCTCTTCTTCTTGGACCCTTCTATGTTGTCTTTCTTTTTTCTTTCAGTTTTTGATTCTTTAGAGCCAAGTAGTCACACCATCCACAGAAACTGCCAATAGAAGCCAACAGCAAAGAGAAAATATAATACACTGCCATGTACGGTGAGAACAAGGTCAAGGTCTGAAATTCCTTACAGTAGTAATACTTTTGTTTCATATCAAAAATATAGGCAATGTATTTGAAATCCTAATTTAAAAAATAGTCTTTTCATTTACTAACATGTAAATAAATCAAACTTAAAAATATAACTTTCAAAAAGGAAGTCTTTTGTTTCAACAAATGAATTCTCAATTGAAAAGCTAAGCTATATTTTTGCTTGTTTCAAGTTTTTATTTAAATTCTAGTTAGTTAACACATAGTGTAATACTGGTTTCAAGAGTAGAATTTAGTGATCCATCACATATAATACTCAGTGTTCATCTTCATAAGTGGCCTCCTTAATACCACCACCCCTCAGTTTATTCTGTATAGTGAAGAGTTTCTTATGGTTTGCCTCCCTCTCTTTTTTTCCCCCCTTCCCCTCTGTTCATCTGTTCTGTTCCTTAAATTCTACATATGAGTGAAATCATATGGTATTTGTCTTTCTCTGAGAGACTTGTTTCGCTTAGCATAATACACTCTAGTTCCATCTACGTCATTTCAAATGGCAGCATTTCATTCTTTCTGATACCTGAGTAACATGCCACAATTTCTTTTCCCGTTCTTCATTCAATGGACACTTGGGCTCATTGCAGATAATGCTGTTATAAACATAAGGGTGCATGTACCCCCTCAAATCAGTGTTTTTTATTCTTTGGGTAAGTACCTAGCAGTGCAATTGCTGGGTTGCATGGTAGCTCTATTTTTAACTTTTATGTGGGTGTAGGTATGTGTCAGAATTTTCTCTATTTTGTTGTTACTGATTTTTCAAAGGAACAATAAATACACACACACACACACACACACACACACACACACATTCCTGTAGGCAACTGTTTTCAGCATTTCAGCATGAGCACTGTCAGTACAGAGCAAAATGAAGGCCTGTGTATTAAAAAATAAACAATGATGGAGAATACAATCTATGCAGCTAGCTTTAGAAATGAAGTTAAAAAAATTTTTTTAAACCATAAAAACATTTTTTTAAAGATTTTATTCATTTATTTGACGAAGAGAGATCACAAGTAGGCAGAGAGGCAGGCAGAGAGAGAGGAAGAGAAGCAGGCTCCCCGCTGAGCAGAGAGCCCGACGTGGGACTCGATCCCAGGACCCCGAGATCATGACCCGAGCCAAAGGCAGTGGCCCAACCCACTGAGCCACCCAGGCGCCCTAAACCATAAAAACATTTATAGAGCTTTGGAGAAGCACCTTCCCCTTTCTCCTAAGATCTAGCCATAAAAGGCCTCACTCTACCAAACTCCTGGGAAGAAGTAAAAACACATCTCCCTGTACTTCATTTCCAGCTATGGGACTGTAATCAGGATCATAAATGTCTTCAAGATTGGGCAGCCAAGATAAATAACTGAAACTGTTATGTATTTAGTAAGAGGCAGTGGTAGGGTCAGTGGTAAACTGAAGACTCCACACCTGAAAACCTTCAAATTAAAGAAACAGAGAAATAAAGGAACAAAGGAGTAAAGAAATAAGGAAAGAAGGAAATAAGGAGAAAGGAAGGAAGGAAGGAAGGAAGGAAGGCAGACAACCAGACCATATTCACCAAACAAAACATACCAACAGAGTAGACTCCGCTGTGGTTCCATCCATTTGTTCCCCAAGACTTCTTCACACTCCCTAAATCCAAGTTTCTGATGCAGTTCTTATGGCCTGAGGTGGGGCTCCAACAGAACATGGCTTAATGAGGTTCTTGAGAATTGTAGTGATGATAAATAAGGCGACCGTCTTGGCCAGCACCATGTCACCCCTTCCTTATCGCCTGAAACCCTTGAGAATTAACCAAGCTACTTCTACTTTTGGTACTGTCTTTTGTTTCTGCCTAGGGCTTTTCTCTGGCCAAATGAAAGAAATAGCAATCTCACAGCATTTGCCCTTTTCTCTTGGTCTGAAAGCAAGCATAAAACCATTTTTGTGGCTTTTCTCACAGTTTTAATAGTTACAGATAAAATGTGATTTAAAGATAAAATGTTACTTATATAATGCATATGTATATCAAATCATCATAATGTACACTTTAAATACCTTAAAATTTTGTCGATTCTACTGTAATGAAGCTAAAAAAATAATAAATGAATAAATCAAAATGTGACTAAAAAGCCTGCTTGCTACATACCTAGTTTGTTTTTTTCTTATTTTTCTGCTTCAATGCTAATAGAAAAGATAAAAGAAGACATAGATGGTAAGGGCAGTGTTATGCAGTAAAATATGCCTTCTGTTTAGAAGAATCCTAAAGCATTTCATAAGAGCATATGGGGCATAGTCTCTTGGTGAGAAGCTAAATGGAGAAAGGGGTAGGTTTTGAGAAATGAAGGGAAACATTCCAACAATCTGAACCAGTCGTAGGCTAAGACAGAAAAAGGGTAAGAAAGGAAACAGCTGCTTTAGTGGCTTATAGGCTGACTCTTTCCCTACCTCTGTGCAACCTTTCCCACTTGCTTCCATGGAATCTACATCAAAACATAGTGAGAAAATGAGCAATGGAAGTTTTGAAAAAGCAAGAGACAATCCTAGGCTGTGTAGCCATTCTCATGAATGCAAAGGAGATTCATCCTCAGTTTGGCCAACATCCAGTGTTGGCGATACCAGCCAAGCAAACCCTTCAGTCTTTCACTTGTTTTCAGGGCAGGCATGGCACAAACATGATAGCAATAATGTGAACTAAACATTTCCAAAGAAATGTCCATGGTTAGCCAATACTTGAGCACTGGTTTCATTCTACTTCCCATTTGAATCTAGAATTATATGACAACTGAAATTATACTATTAAAACAACTGAGAACAATATTTGAATATTCACCAAACACAGGGTGTTGTGTGTGTCAGTGACTTTGTGTGTGTGTGTGTGTGTCTCTGTGTGTGTGTGTGTGTGTGTGTGTGTGTGTTTATTCTGGCTGGTTTATGTTACTGAAGTCAAGCAGGTAACTTCTCTGTATTCCTTTAATAAATAGTTAAATAAAGAATTTAACTGAAGGCAGAAACTCTGTAAACAAATTAATCCAGAAAAATTAAGAGAAAGAGCAGAAGTTGGTCTGTATTCATTTTTGTAAAACTAACCAAAACATACTAAGTGGAATGTGTGACCTTCACTATTTCAACAGGGAAAAAGGAAGTCAACATCTCAGATTGACAATTTTGTTGGAAGCCTCTCTCAAGCAATTTTTAACTTGGTTGGTACAAATGTTTTCTGCCAATTAAAATTGTGCAATATTCTCATAGATTAAAATATCCTTGGCAACTACATCTCCTTGGAAAAAAATAAAATTAAAAGTTGGGTTTTTAAGTGCTTAATTTAGGAATGTCTTAAGTAGGCCTAAACACTAAATATTCATTTTTAAAATATAATAAACATTTTAAATTACTATTTTTAAGCATTGAAAATGAAGACCCAGAAATTTCTCCATTATCATAACAAAACACAAAATAGTCCCTAATGGTTTGCTACATCATTTTACAAGTCTAAGAATTTCTAAGAATTATTAAAATCATTTCCTGTTGATCTGCTCCAAGTTGGGTCTTTTGATATGCTATAGGTCCAAGGCATTGGAAACACAACAACAACAAAAAAAAGCCACTCTCATTAGGTAATACAATTTCATCATCAAGTGGCTATGTAAATAAAGCAAAGGACAAGGGATCTGAAAAACAGATTATCACATAAAAGGAAATCCACATGAACAGTAAACAAATGAAAAAATGTAACAAAACTCATAACTCTTAAGAGTATGAGGCTCTAGAGGCACCTGGGTGGCTCAGTCAGTTAGGTGGCTGCCTTCGACTCAGGTCATGATCCCAGGGTCCTGGGACAGAGCCCTGAATCGGGATCCTTGCTCAGCAGGGAGCCTGCTTCTCCCCTTCCCTGTGCCTGCCAGCAGCTCCCCCTGCTTGTGCTCTCTCTCTCACTCTCTTTCTCTCTATGTCAAAAAATAAATAAATTAAAAGAAAATAGAGTCAGACCATCTGGATTCAAGTCTAGGTTATCACTTCCTAGCTGAGTGATTTTGGACAAGTCATTGATCCTTCTATGCCTTTTGATCTACAATGTAAGGATCAGATATTCTAACTCATAATTGTTATAGTATATCCACTCAATAAACATAGTTATTATTGCTATTATCAGAAAATAGACTCAAACTCACTGGTAATCAGGAAACTATAAATTAAGATTTAATTTTACCATATTTGAGTGCTTAAATTTTATAAAGGAATCAATAGTATACAGTGTTAGCAAGAAAGTGAAGTAAGTAGTACCCACGTATACAATCAGTAGAAATACATATTGGTTCTGTCCTTTTGGACAGCAATTCAGGGTGAAGGAGGGAAGTCGGTTGCAGAAGAGAAGAAAGGCAAGTGCTTGTGCTCCTAAACTCATCTTACTAAAGGACATTTTTCATAATCTTTATCATTTGTTACACCCTACTCCTTACAAATCATTTACCAGAAGTTGTTCATTTAGTTGTACTATATTTGACAAACCAAAACAAGATCAAAAGAAACCAAATATACAAAAACACACTGTATTCATGTGAGTGCTCTTTTCTAATCCAATGACACAACACTTTTCTTTCAGTGAGTCCCTGTAGATCTTTAAATTGACTCTGTATTTAAAAAAACAACCGTGTGGTATCCACTGGTTCTTTATTATAAATAGTCCTTGATATATAATACCTAATCTAAATTTTTTTTTCTTCTTTTCTCTTCTTTTTCTCTTAGGAAATATTCTCAAGACTTCATTCTTCTAACCTGAATCAGACTAACTTCATACATTATGATTGGGAAATTCTCTTGGCCACAACCTTTTATAAAAATAAACAAAACATAAAATAATAAACTGTTAAGTAGTAGCCATGGCGTAGCGGAAAGAAAACTAGTCCAATCAGAAGTCTGAGTTGTGCCATTTTAAGACATCAGGCAAGTTTCTTAACCTGTCTCAGACTCAATTTTCTCATCTGCAAAGCATAAGAATAATATGATTTCTTAAAAGCATAACATGGGGAAAATATATCAACCCCAACTGCCTTTTGTTAATATTTGAAACAACTTTCTCCTCTCAGTTTCTATGGCAACAGAGACATGACCTTGCAGAGGTCTCCCTTGATTTCACCCAAGTTCAGGAAGAACAAGATCTTCAGTAGATCGGTACTGTAATGGCATCCTCCAGTCTTCACTATCAGATCAATATTATAATCAATGATTACCATCATTGTGGGAAAGGGTTAGGAGGGAAGGGACAGATGAGAGAGGGGAGAGGAAAATGATTTTTAAAGGGGATCAAAGTTCATTCCCTTCATTTGATTGCCACAGAGAGAAACAAAGGGATTATAAATCAAGCCAGAGGGGGGCGCCTGGGTGGCTCAGTGGGTTGAAGCCTCTGCCTTCAGCTCAGGTCATGATCCCAGAGTCCTGGGATGAGCCCCACATTGGGCTCTCTGCTCAGCAGGGAGCCTTCTTCCTGCCTGCCTCTCTGCCTACTTGTGAGCTCTCTCTCTCTCTGTCAAACAAATAATTTTTTTAATTAAAAAATAAATAAATAAATCAGGCCAGAGGGATCAATTCTCTCTTTACTGCCTCAAAGGGGAAGAGTAACATCGAGAAAGACCCAAGATGGATAATGGATGAAAGAAGCCCAGGAGGGGCAGATGGAAAGAAGCTCAGGCCTAAAACTACCTTAGACCTTAACCCAGCATAAAAATAATCCTTCAGATCTTGGATATGAGGAAATAAGAATGAAGCACGAGCAGGTGCAGTGGCTGAGATTTCTTTTCTCTTATTCTTGACGTTCTAAGCAAAGTCCTAAGCAACTCAAAGGGCATTTGAGATTTTGAGGTTGAGGATTTGGCTTTAACTTACTCAATAAAGGTTCAAGCTTTAAAGTCATGCAAGATCTGGAATTGGTTCCCTCCATTCTTTCCTCCTTGTTTCTTCCTTCCAACATGCACACGATAGTACACTTCCACATAACTTCCTGTGATCATCTTTCACGCCTAACGTAGGTTAGGACTCTGGAGACAAAGCCCAGAGGCCCAGTCTTTCATTCCTTGAGGCCTCTAGATGTAGGACAAACTGTTCTAACAGAGGTTGGGGCTCTAGGAACAGAGCTTTTGTTATTATTATTATTTTTTAATCTCCGTGATCAATAGCACCTCTCTGGTAACTCTGAGTGTAATCAGAAACCCCAAAAGGACACTCCCTCTGGAATTATTGTTTCATTTGGGGCAATAAAACTGTTTATAAAGATTGCTAAGTTTCCGAAGGCTTATGTATCAAACCAGGAAGTCCTACAAGCACTTCGAAGTAAATGTTCTATAGAATTTCTGCATTCCCAAGGATTTATTCTGAGTAACTCTGGGGAACAGTATAGGAAGTACAGGGAGTGCTCATTTGGATCATTAAAAGTGATAAATGTCCACCATTACTTGCTGTCATGGGTTGATGCAATCTGAGAAAGTGTCCCAAAATAATAAATGCTGTTATTTAAAAATTAATTAGGTAATACATAACATTTTTACTTTTATATGTCTTAAGATCCAGAAATTGGTGATGCCCAGTTTAATGTCAACAGGGCAGAGTTAGCTGTAGGCAAATTTATGAAAAAGAAAAGTTTTCTTTGGCCCCTCCAAACATCACTTACTCTCTACTCTGTCACTTTGTGCAAAACCCTCAGCACTTAAATTCTTCTTAATGCCTCCTGGTGAGACAGATATTCCCATGTAGTGTCCTTCTCTGACTGGCCCAAACTAAGTAGGGCCTCATTACTTAGGTCTTTACCTCACAGTAACTTCTAGTCAAAACTTAACTTGTCATATATTCTACTCTTATTAGACTCTTTTTTTTTTTAGCTTAAAAAATTGTTTATTACTAGGAAGTTAAAGTCTGTTAAGCATTATTACTCATTGGCTATAACTGTATTATTAAACACTAATATATTAAAAAGAAATTCATAAGGTCCACAGTATTTTTCCACAAGCCCCTTTGCCAGAGTTAGCAACGAAGCAATCATCTGCAGCACTCCCACTTCAAATGCCACAAGCAAAGGTTCTGTCATGTTATCAAGGCACAACGCCATGTTAGGGGTACACAGTAAAGCCACTATGAAATGATGCCTTGAACTCACTCTTTTCCTTGGTATAAACAGATGGAACATTTTATGGATGGAAATAAAGGATGACAGAAATATGGCATTACATCCTCCATTTTTTCTTCTCTTTGGCAAATGCTTGGGGATCCAGCCTTTTGTTTGGGTACATCTTTGACCATAGTTAGCTAAGGGAACAAGAGTCTAGCCCTGAAGAAAGAAAGGACCTCATCGGGATGCCCAGACCTAGGTCTTATGGTAATTTCAAGGGATAATCATAAAAGAGGTAACTATGCCTCACTCATATGGAAAGATAAGTGGAAAAAAATTTCAGGATAGAAGGCCCATTTAGAAACAGAGTGTCTTTGACCAGGGGTGTTTTCATTACCATACATCTTGAGAATATAAGTTCAGCAATAGCGACTCGAAGGTAAGTGGGTTTAATGGAAGCAAATAGTTTCTCAGTAAGTTCCTCAGTTTTCCCCACTAACAATAAATTACATTATTCTGTAATTATTTCTTATTCCTTTCTTGTTTTGTTGCCTCTACACATAATATCTAAGGAAGAAATCAGACTTTCTTTTTACCCCCCAGTTAATAAAATGAATTTCTCCTTGTTTTTAACATTTGGTAAGCTAAAAAACAATCTTTCTATTTAGAATGAATTTAGCCCCCATCCTCAATCAGTGGAAATTAGATCATTGGAAATCCAGAGGTCTGGGTCCAAATCCAGAGTAAATAATCTTGACAAAACAAGTTCATATCTGTCAAAACATTGACCTTGTCAGTGAAGACTTTCTGCCTTGCACCATTTTCCCCACTGAGAACCAGAGGCATAGAGATCTTGGCCTGTGATAACTGAGTGCCCTAAAAAAATGAGATTATAAAAGTTATTAGCTGAATGCTAGGAAAGGAAAGACAATTCAGCAATAGTTGGAGACTTCAATATTCAACTTTTAATAATGGATAGAGCACCTATGCAGATTAACAAGGAAATATAAGAGTGGAACAATACTATAAATCAAATAGACTTAATAGATACCTATATGATACTTATATGACCTATATGTCATCCAACAATGACAGAATATACATTCTTCTTAAACACATGAGGAAGACAGGCTGGATCATATGCTAGTCTGTAAAACAAATCTCAAAAATTTAAAAGGAGAGAAATAATACAAAGTGCGTTTTCCAATCAAAATGGGATGAAAGTAGAAAAACAGAAAAAGATTAGGAAAATCCATGGAAATTAAACAACATCTGAATAATCAATGGATCAATGAAGAAATCAAATAAGAAAACAAAATATTTTGAGATGAAGGAAAATAAAGACACAGCATACATACAAAACATATGGGATTTAGTTAAAGTAATGCTTAATGAAAGTTTTATATCTGTAAATGCTTACTATGTAGAAAAAAAGAGGGGTGCCTGAGTGGTTCAGTCATTAAGCATCTTCCTTCGGATCAGGTCAGGATCCCAGAGTCCTGGGATCCAGCCCTGCATCGGGCTCCCCGCTTGGTGGGAAGCCTGCTTCTCCCTCTCCCTACGCCCTTGCTTGTGTTCTCTCTCTCACTATGTCTCTCTCTGTCAAATAAATAAATACAATATTTTTAAAAAGTAAGATCTCAAATAATACACCTAAATTTCCACCTTAAAACACTAGAAAAGAGCAAATAAAATCTAAAGGAAGCAAAAAATTTAAATTATTTTATTAATAAAAATTAGAGCAAGAATTAATGAAATAGGGAATACAAAAACAATATTGAAAAATCAATAAAAATAAAACCTAGTTCTTTATAAAGATCGACAATTTTGACAAATCTATAGATAGATCAACCAAGAAAAAAATAGAGAAACTCAAAATACTAGAGTCAGAAATAAAACAGAGGCTATTACTACCAAACTCATAGGGAAAAAAGAGGTCCTGAGATCGAGCCCTGCTTTGGGCTCCTTGCTCAGCTGGGAGCCTGCTTCTCCCTCTCCCTCCCCTGACTCGTTCTCTCTCTCTCTCTCTCCTCACTCCCAAATAAATCAATAAAATCTTTAAAAATAAATAAATAAAGGAATACCATGAACAACTGTATGCCAATGAATTAGATAATCTAGATGAAATAACAAAGTTCTAGGAAAACACAAACTACTGAACTGACTTAAAAAGAAATAGACAATCTCAAAAGATCTATAAGTGAAAAGAATGAATTATTAACCAAACCTAATTAAGGAAAGCCAAGCCCAGATGGCTTCACTCGGGAATTATACCAAAGAATTAATACCAATTCTTCACAAATTCTTCCAAAATGTAAGAGGAGAGAACACTTCCTAACTCATCACTTTGTATTACCCTGATGCCAAAATCAGACAAAGACCTCACAAAAAAAAAAAAAAAAAAACCTACAGACCAGTATCTCTTATGAATATGGTTACAAATATCCCCAACAAAATACTAGCAAATTGAATACTTATACACCATGACCAACTGGGATTTACCCCAGGAATGCAAGGTTAGTTTAACATCTGAAAAATCAATTAATGTAATACATCATATCAATAAAATGAAAAATAAAAATCACATGATTACCTCAATAGACACAAGAAAAGCATTTGAAAAGTCCAGTAACTTTCATGATAAAGACACAAGTCAAACAAGGAATACAAGGGAACTTCTTCAACTTGATAAAAGTGATCTTTAAAAAACATAAGAGTTAATATCATAGTTAAGGGTGAAAGACTAGATACCCTAACCCATAGTTAAGGGTGAAGGACATCTAGTCTTTGTTTTTGCTTGATCAGTAACAAGACAAAAATGGCTTTCTTTCAGCACTTTTGTTCAACATTGTACTGGAGGTTCAACCCAGGGCAGTTTAGGCCAGAAAAAGAAATAAAATACATCCAGGTTAGAAAAGAGGAAGTTAAAACTATCTCCAATCACAGACTGCATGATTCTATATACATGAAATCATAAGGAATGCATTAAAAAATGATTAAAACTAAAAGAAATGGAAATTACTATGTAGGTTCCTCAAAAAGTTTAAAATAGAGCTACGCTATGACCCAACAATTGCACTACTGGGTATTTACCCCAAAGACACGATTGTAGTGACCCAAAGGCGGGCCTTCACCCCAATATTTATAGCAGCAACATTCACAATAGCCAAACTATGGAAAGAGCCCACATGTCCATTGACAGATGAATGAATAAAGAAGATGTAGTATTATAAATATATATACAATGGAATATTACAGAGCTATTAGAAAAATGAAATCTTGCCATTTGCAATTATGGGAATGGAACTAGATGGTATTATGCTAAGCAAAATAAGTCAATCAGAGAAAGACAATTATATGATCTCACCGATATGTGGAATTTAAGAAATAAAACAGAGGATATATAGGGGAAGGAGGAAAAAAATAAAACAAGATGAAGCCATAGAGGGAAACAAACATAAGAGACTCTCAATAATAGGAAACAAACTGAGGGTTGCTGGAGGAGAGGGGGTGGAGGCATGGGGTAACTGGTTGATGGACATTAAGGAGGGCATGTGAAATAATGAGCACTGGGTGCTATATAATGAGCATTGAGGAATCACAGGCCTGTACCTTTGAAACCAATTATACATCACATGTTAATCAATCAAATTTAAATTTAAAAATCTTTAAAAAACTGAATTCAGCAAGTTTTCAGGATATAAAGACAATATACAAAAATCAATTATAATGGAAAAAAAAATCCATGATCATGGGTTAGAAGACTTAACATGGCAATATACCGCAAACTGATCTAAAAATTCAACACAATACTTTTGGGAATTTCAGCTAACTTCTTTGTAGAAACTGACAGACTGATTTTAAAATTCATACATAATTATAGGGGACCCAGAATAGATAAAACAATTTTGAAAAAGAGGAACAAAGTAGGAAGACTTATACTTCCTGATTTTAAAACTTACTACAAGGCAATGGTAATCAAAACTGTGTGGTACTTGCAAAAGAATAAACAGATAGATGAATGAAATAGAATTAAGAGTTAAGAAATAAAACCATGTGTCTATGGCCAACTGTATCTTTCACAAGGGCACCAAGACCACTTAATAGCTAGATTTCAACAAATGGAGCTGGAATTACTGGATAGCCACATGCAAAACATAGGACCTTTGCCCTACACATACACAAAAATTAGCTCAAAATAGATAAACAACATAATTTCTAAAACTATAAAACTCTTAAAAAGAAAACAAAGGATAAGTTCCCTTGGGTTTGGAGAAGATTCTTGGCTATGACAAGCAACAAGCAACAAAAGAAAAATAGATACACTAAATTTCATCAAAATCAGAAATTTCTGTGCTCCCAAGGATACCACCAAGAAAGTAAAATGCCAACCCACAAGATGGACAAAAAAATAAACCATATATATGGTAAGGGACTTGTATCCAAAGTATAGGGTACCTGGGTGGCTCAGTTGGTTAAACATCTGCCTTCAGCTCAGGCCATGATCACAGGGTAATGGGATCAAGCCCCAAACTGGGCTCCCTGCTCAGTAAGAAGCCTGCTTCTCTCTCCCTCTATCCCCTCGCTCATGCTTCCTCTCACTCTCTCTCTCAAATAAATAAATAAATAAAATTTTTAAAACAAACAAAAAAACAAAGTATACAAAGAACATTTAAAACTCAATACTAGAGAGATAAATAAGCCATTAAAAAAGGAGATGAAATATTTAAATAAACATTTCTCCAAGGAAAATATACAAGCTCATAAAAAGATGCTCAACATCATTAGTTATCAGAGAAATATAAATTGAAGCCATGAAATAGTACTTCATACCTACTAGAACATTAAAATCAAAAGCCAGATAGTAAGAAGTGTTGACAAGGATGTGGAAAAATCAGAACTCTCATATACTGCTGGTAAGAATGTAAAATGGTACAGCCACTTTGGAATAGCAGTTCCTCAAACATTTAAATACAGAGTAGCCATATGATGCAGTAATTCCATTTCTTATATATACACAAAAGAATTGGAAGTAGTTGTACACAAATACTTAAGCAATATTGTTCACTATAGGAAGAGGTAGAAATAACCCTCAAGTTCAATTTATGAATTGATAAACACAATTGGTATATCCATACAATGGAAATATTATTCAACCATATTAATTAGCAAACTACTGATACATGCTACAACATGGATAAACACTGCTAAGTAGAAGAATCCAGTAACAAAAGACTGCATATTATTCCATTTATATAAAATATCCAGAACTGACAAATCTATAGAGATCAAAAGATTAGCCATTGCCTAGGGCTAAAGAGGGAGTGAAGGGAAACAAGTAGGGAGAGTAATAGCTAAAGTGGGTGGAGTTTCTTTCTGAGGTGAAAATGCTCTAAAATCTACTATTGTGACTGCTCTAAAATCTACTATTGTGACTGCTCTAAAATGCTCTAAAATCTACTATTGTGACTGCTCTAAAATGCTCTAAAATCTACTATTGTGACTGCAAATGTTCTAAAATCTCTAAAATCTCTAAATGCTCTAAATCTCTAAAATGCTCTAAATCTACTATTGTGACTGCAGCATTTATCTGTGAGTGTACTAAAATCTACTGAACTGCACAATGTAATGGGTGAATTGTATGTAAATGATATTTCTTTTCTTTAAAGATTTTATTTATTTATTTGACAGACAAGAGATCACAAGTAGGCAGAGAGGCAGGCAGAGACAGAGAGAGAAGGAAGCAGGCTCTCCGTTGAGCAGGGAGCCTGATGCGGGGCTCGATCCCAGGACCCTGGGATCATGACCTGAGCCGAAGGCAGAGGCTTTAACCCACTGAGCCACCCAGGTGCCCCGTAAATGATATTTCAATAAAGATCCTTTTAAAAAAGCATTGTTCTGGCTTGCAAAACAGAAGTTACTGACTCCAAACACAAAACAAAAAAATAGCCACAAAATAAATGTTATATTTATTTCATATATTGTTAAATTTAATACTAATAACAATTTAAGGACCCAGAACAATTTGTAGGTTAGATTGTCTCATTTCAAAGTAGTTCTCTAGTAAGCACAATGATTCTTTAGAAATCAGAACTAAACATAATTTCAAAAACAAAACTATAAAAAGCATTTACATCCTCTTCACTGCACAGATATTACATTTAATGAGACATGTGGGTACACTTAAGAATGTTTCATACGATCTAGAGAATGATTTCCAAAAGTTAAGTGTTGCACACTAACAAACTCTTAAAATATCCCTACTTTTACCATGTCTTTCACTACAGGCACATGCCCAGACACTGTGTTCGTCAGTAAAAAAAACATTACTAATTTCCATGTTATTCCTCTTGACTCAAAACATTTTGGTAAGGACTCTTAGCTCTAGATTTCACTTCTGGGTTTTGATTAAATTCCTTATTTGTCATCTTTCAGCACAGCAAGGCTTATGCTTTCAGGTAAGAAATAAGGAAAATGTGAACAGATAAACCACTATGATGTGGATTGAACAGATGAAAGACTACAACCTGGATTGGCTCATTTTCATGCAAATGTCTTTATGAAGATAAAATGGCTTTATGTCAAGAAAGAAGGGTTGGGGCGCCTGGGTGGCTCAGTGGGTTAAAGCCTCTGCCTTCAGTTCAGGTCATGATCCCAGGGTCCTGGGATCAAGCCCCGCATCGGGCTCTCTGCTCAGCAGGAAGCCTGCTTCCTCCTCTCTCTCTGCCTACTTGTAATCTCTGTCTGTCAAATAAATAAATAAACAAAATCTTAAAAAAAAAAAAAAGAAAGAAGGGTTAAAAGTGCCAATCTATGCATTCCTGAAGTGAAATTGGTATCATACATAAAATTACTCCTCTTGAGATAAAATTGTAGCTAGTAAGTATTTTAAATTTGGCCAATCATCAAGATAGAAAGCTTAGGGACACTTTGGAGACAGATTATCCTAGGTTTGGATCCCTTGTCTTTCATTTATTGGCTGGGTAATCTTGAGGCAGTTGCCCAAATTCAATTTTCTCATTCACATAAAAGAGGATAATAAATCATGCATACATCATAGCATTATAAGGAAAAAATAACTATGTCTAGCAAAAGTAGGCATTCAAAAAACTGTTCTACCTTACTATTCTGGAATCTCAGTTAAAATAACAGTATCCATAATGGCACCATTGGCCATTCAAGAAATGTTACTAATAATCCCTAATAACTGAAAAGATTTATTCTCTGTTCTAAATACAAGAGATAGATCAGACACTACTGGAAGACAACAAATATACCCTCTCCATACTGCTTCATACTCTCTAACCTTTCATAATATCTAATGAAATAGTTCCAATATTGCTTACTATGAAAACTGAGAAGTATAGACTCCAGAAGAAACCATGAAGAAACCTCCAGAAGAGGGCAATCAAAAATAAACAGGCAATAGGCCCTCACATTTACTAACAGTAGAATAACTCTGGTCATTTCTTCCTCTCTGGTATAGCATTGCATCTCAGACTGCCTTATATCACAGGGATGTTGTAAAGACTCTAAAGACCTAAAAGAAACTTATAAGATGATTATAGGCACCAAATGCTGAATGAATGAATGAATGAATGAAGCATAAAAGAACTAAAGGAATGGAAGGAACAAACTAAAGATGAAGTTATCTTCAGCTGTAGAATAAAGGAAAAACAACCTCAGTAAGGTCAAGAAAACATGTTAAGTAAAATAGTTAAGAGACGCCTTCTAAATGTCTCTAAATATCAGATGTGATTTTATTTCTTTCAACTTGCATTTCTTTTTTATTCCTCACTTTCCTTCACAAATCAACACTTGTCAAATTATACTATACCTATAACAGAAGGGCACAGACATAGTGCTAGAAATTTTCTAATGGGGTAAGTTGCAGAAGATAGACTCTGACCTTTTCATTTGCCTTTTCCAGAGCCTTTCAAAGTTAACTTTAAAAGAACTGGTGTCAGGAAGAGCTGGGGATTCCTTTAGTTAAGTCAATTTCTAAAGTAATTTGGAAATGAACCACATGGAGGAGAAAGGAATTTGCTTGTTTGTGTTTACATTTTCCTTCCTTCAGAATAAGACTATATACTTCCTACTACTGGAGGAAGGAAACAGATAATTTTGAAGGCATCTTTATAGATTTATGAAATGAACTATGGTATATCCTTAATCAATACATCAGAATCTACACAGAGTTCAAAAACCACATCATATTTTCAGTTTTTAAAATTGTGATTAAAAAAGTACCTAACATAAAATTTACCATCTTGGAGAATATGGCCAGGTGGCTCGGACTGAGCATGGTTTTCCTTGCCACTGGGTTCTATAGAACGCACTGCCAGTCTCTTGTCTGCTGTTCACAGTGGCTGCTTCTGATACCCCAGTGAAAAAACTGGAGAAGCATGACTCAGGCCAAGCTTTTGAGTTGATTGTCAGCCCTCAACCAAAAGAATTCATCCCAGAATTCCCCCTTTCCCCTCCAAAGAAGAAGGATCTTTCCCTAGAGGAAATTTGGAAGAAATCAGAAGCTGCAGAAGAAAAACACAAGTCCCATAAAGCAGAGGTCTTGAAGCAGCTTGCTGAGAAAGGACAGCATGAGAAAGAAGTGCTTCAAAAAGCAACAGAAGAAAAGAACAACTTCAGGAAAATGGCAGAAGAAAAACTGACTCACAAAATGGAAGCCAACAAAGAGAATCGGGAGGCATAAATGGCTGCCAAACTGGAGTGCTTGTGAGAGAAGGACAAGTACATTGAAGAAGTGTGGGCAAACAAAGAATCCAAAGATCCTATTGATAAAACTGACACTGACTAATTTGTTCTGAGAACCGACTTTCTCTCCTTCCCTTTCCCAAATGTCCAAAGACTATACTGGCCAGCGTCATTTTATATTTGCCCTCCTAACAAATATTCTAGAAGCTGATGTAGGACTGTATTGGTAGATCTAGACAGTATGATGTTGTTTTATGGGCTAAAGGGGAAAAACTGAATGTTGCATTTTTTTCTAAATGTAGTTACTTTAGAAACTAACTACTTTCTTGTTTCTAAAGTAACTACTTTTCTTGTTGCATCTCTTTTCTACTTCAGTACACTTGGAATTCTGGGTTAGTGGCTAATACCATACTAGCTCTGTGAAAACATGTTTGATGTTTGTGAAAAGAGTATATAGTGGCTTCTTTTAAACTGTTGGATGCTGAACATCTGCTCATTTTAAACCCCAATCTATCCAGATCTTACCAGATACTACTGTACTTGAATGATTAATAAAACTTCATGGTACTATTAAAAAAATAATTCATCATCTTAACCATTTTTAAATATATAGTTCAGTAGTTTTAAGTATATGCATATTGTTGTAAAACAGGTATCTAGAACTTTTTCATCTTGCAAAACTGAAACTCTATAGCCATTAAATAACTCCTATTTCCTCCACCCTAGCTCCTGATGACCCCCACTCTACTTTCCGTTTCTATGAATTCTATTATTTTAGATACCTCATATAAAAGGAACCGATTGTATTTGTCTTTTTGTGACTGGCTTATCCCACTTAACATAACGTCCTTAAGGTCCATCATGTTGTAGCATGTGGAAAAAATGTAAAAAGGATCCCCTTGCTTTTTAAGGCTGAATAATGTTCCATTGTATGTATATACCACATTTTGTTTATCCATTCATCTGTTGATAAACATTTGGGGTGCTTCTACTCTTAGGTACTGTGAATAGTTCTGCTATGAACATGGAAATGTAAATATCTCTTGAATATCTACTTTGAATTCTTTTGGATATACAGCCAAAAGTAGGATTATTGGATCATACGGTAGTTTTGTTTTTATCTTCTGAGTAACTGCCATACTGTTTTCCACAGCAGTTGCATCGTTTTACAATCCCATAGTGTACAAGGGTTCCAATTTCTCCACATATTCAACCAACATTAATTACTTCCTGTGTTATTTTTAATAGTAGGCACGTTAATGAGTATAAGGTAATAAGTCATTGTGGTTTTGATTTGCATTTTTCAGATAATTACTAATGTTGACCATCTTTTCAAATGCTTGTTGGTCATTTGTATTTCTTCTTTAGAAAATGTCTATTCAAGGCCTTGGCTTATTTTTAATCCGGTTATTTTTTGTCATTGTTGAGTTGTAGCAATTCTTTACTTATTCTGGATATATTAATCACTTATCACATATGTAATTTGCAAATATTTTCTCTCATGCTGTAGCTTGCCATTTCACTCTGTTGATTGAGCCCCTGATACCCAAAAGTTTTTCAGCTTAATGTAGTCATATTTTTTCCATTTTGCTTGTGTTTTCTGTGATTTTGATGTCATATTCCAAGAAAACACTATCAAATTCTACATGATGAATTTTTCCCTCTTTGTTTTCTTGTAGGAGTTTTATAGTCTTAGATCTTTAAGATGTCTTTAATCTAGTTTAATTTTTGTATATGGTAAAAGATAAGGGGCCCACTTAACTCTTTTGCGTACATATACCCAGTTTTACCAAAAATATTTGTGAAGGAGTCTCCCCCACACACACACTGGGTAGTCTTGGCATGCTTTGCAAAGAACATTTAACTATATAGGTAAGGATTTACTTCTGGGCTCTCTATTCCATTGATGTAGTTGACTGTCTGTATACAAATGCCACACTGATTTGATTACTGTGGCTTTGTGATATGTTTTAAGGAAAAGTGAATTGGAGGAATTGAAGGGGAAATGAACCATGAGAGACTGGGGACTCTTAGAAACAAGCTGAGGGTTTTAGAGGGGAGGGAGGTGGAGAGATGGGTGAGCCTGATGGTGCGTATTAAGGAGGGCATGTATTGCATGGAGCACTGGGTGGGGTACATAAAAAATGAATCTTGGAACACTGAAAAAATAAAGTTTTTAAAAAATGAACAAAAAATAAAATAAAATCAAGAAGTATGAGTCCTCCAACTTTTTTTTAATCTCAAAGTTGTTTTGGCTATTCAAAGCCCATTGAGAATCCATTAAAATATTAGGATAAATTTTTCTATTTCTTCAAAAAATGCTGTTGGAATTTTGATAGAGATTGCATTGAACAAGTAGATCAGTTTTAGTACTATGGACATGTTAACAATATTAAATCTTCCAATCCGTGAGCATGAGATGTCTTTCCATTTATTTGTGTTCTTTTAAATTTCTTTTAGCAGTGTTTGTGGTTTTCACTGTACAAGTCTTTCACCTCCTTAGTTAGATTTATTCCTAAGTATTTTATTCTTTTTGATGCTATTGTAAATGTAATTGTTTTCTTATTTTCCCTTTTTTTTTTCCTTTGGACTGTTCATTGTTAAATCTGATAGATTTTTAAATAGTTTGCCATTATCTGTCTTCCTTCTTTGCCATGATTCCTTTTTATAGTAAGTCCACTTATTCATGAGGCAGAACAGGATGCTAAGGTCTGTGTCCCTCTGATGTGTACCCATTTCACTGTCAGTATTCCTCATGTTTCCAACAATAGTAACTTCAGTACTTCAGGAGAACAGAATCAAAACATAGAATCAATCAACATAGTAACATAGGAGGCTCCTGAAATTTGTTTTTCCCATAGATATACCAAATATACTGTTGCACATTGAGGAATTCCCCGTGAAAAAGATCCAGAAACCAGCTGAGTTACTTCAGTGAAAATACACTGAAATGGGTAGGAAAGGCTGAGACACACTTTTGTCATAAAACCCATGCCATACAATCAGAATGGAACTCCCAATTGCCAAATTCTTCTTGAGGAGCAAAGGGGGTTGGGACCCACATCTAACACTCCAACTTTTGTGCTCGCTTCGGCAGCACATATACTAACACTCCAACTTTCAAGACTCCCACATTTAAGACAGGTTCCTAAACACCTAGTTCTGAAAGCCAGTGAGGTTTTCATCCATAGGACTCACAAGAATTATATCAAACAGAAAAGCAGTTCTTAACTGGCTATCTTGGTGAAGGTACAACATAGAGGAAACAGACAAAAAATATCCATCTCCCATTTTTTTTTTCCCTAAAAGGACTTTATCTGCACATTTCAAAAGCTGCTGCCTAAATGTCAGCAGGCACCTAGGGGCTCTAATCCTCCTCACAGACTAGGAAAGTTGGCACACATTTCCCCCATCTTCTTCCTCAGGCCTACTCCAAGTCACCAGTGATTCCCTGAGAGAAGCTTGTATATACATCTGTACCTCATTTTTTGCAGCTGCTGATGCAGTCTCTGGACTGCCTGGCTCTGACAGCCAATGGAGTTTCCATTCATGAGTTCCACGGGGATACAGCAAATAAAGAGGCAAATGTTAACTAGCTATCATCCCAGAGCTCAACACAAAAAAAGCAGGCAAAAATGCCCATCTTCCAGTCTTCCTCTGAAAGGGATTTACTTGCATACTTTAAGATCTGCTGCCTGAGGGCCAGGTTTCTAATTTAGCATGTCTCTAGTGGCTGGTAGCCATCATCTCCAGACACTGGGAAAACCAACAGATACCTCCCATCTTCTTCCTCCAGCCTGTTCCAAGTAACTCACCAGTATCTCCTGGAAGAAGCTTGTATACATGTCTGCACTCCAACTTTCTCAGCTGTCTCCATAGATTCACAATCACCTGGCTCTCATAGCCAGTGGGGCTACCTTTCGCCAAGTCCCACAGAAGTATAGGAAATAAAGAAGAGGTCTTAACTGACTATCCCTCCAGGGCTCAACACAAAAGAAGCAGGCAAAAATGCTGCTCTCCAAGTTTTCCTTGAAAGGGATATAGCTGCAAACCTTAAAAGCTCATGACTCAGGCTTCTAATTTTAATACATATCTAGGTCCTGACTGTGAAAAAAATAGATACTTTCTCAGCTTCTGCCTGAGATTCCAGCTTCTAATCAATCTACATCTAAGTCCCAACTGTAATCCTTCCTTTTGGAACACTGATGGCCTTTCCCACTGGGAGCTGCTAAAACAAAGAAAGCATCTTGGTGAATCACAAATGTTTGAGAGAAAACCAAGAGCTTGCCTGGGCTGATTAACAAGGTTGATATCCTACATGAGATATTATGTCAAGAGTGCAAGAGGTGTTGCCAAAAATAGTCTCTGTTTTCCTATAGCCCAATGTGAAGGTATCTGAGGTCATAACATGCTGAGAACCTTCATGTCATCTCATCAACCTCAATCATTTTTTTTTTCAGCTGGTATTTACTTAATGCTTTATATTTGTCAGCTATATGATCAACTAAGAAACTTGAATAAATTGACCATCAAATTTTTAAGTAATCCAAAATAAAAAATTATATGCCTAGCTCTGTTAGATATTCTAAGTGGGAGATACAAAGGCCATGTAAGATTTAGCCCTGAAATATCTTTGAACATACAGATATATATATGTATGTCTGTACAAGGTTAGGAGAATCTTGTAGAATACAATCTAAGGCAATATATAATTATGTGGTATACAGAAAATGTATACCATGAGAAATAAGAGTTATGATTTTTGAACACCTTCACAGATTGTGTGAAGACTATAAAGTTCTACTTTGGTGCCTACCAAAATTCTTCTTTAACCAGTGAAGAACTTTGACTTTTTTGAGTGAAATAAGTCAAGCAGAAGAGAGTCAATTATCATATGGTTTCACTAACTTGTGGAGCCTAAGGAATAACATGGAAGATATTGGGAGATGGAGTGGAGAAGTGAGTTGGGAGAAATCAGAGGGAGAGACTGTGGACTTTAAGAAATAAACTGAGGGTTTTGGAGGGGAGGGAGGTGGGGGATTGGGTGAGCCTGATGGTGGGTATTATGGAGTGGACGTATTGCGTGGAGCACTGGGTGTGGTGTATAAACAACAAATTTTGGAACACTGAAATAAAATAAAATAATTTTTTAAAAAAGAGTGTAACAGGTGGCTCTTTTATGTAATATACAGAAACCAGCAGAGTCTAAGGAAATGAAGAACAGAGAAAAACGTACCAAACAATAGTACAAGATAAAACTCCAGAAACAGATTTTAATGACATGAAGATAAGTGATTAATCAGATAAGGAGTTCAAAATACTGGTCATAAAGTTGCTCACTTCATTCAGAAGAACAATTCAGTGAAAATTTTGACAAATAGAAAATATAACAGTGTCAATCAAAAATCACAGAGCTGAAGAACACAATAACTGACCTGAAAATCTCAACAGAGGGACTCAAAAGCAGAGTAGATGAAGCATAAAAATAGATCAACAGGGGCACCTGGGTGGCTCACTGGGTTAAGCATCTGCCTTCGGCTCAGGTCATGAACTCAGGGTCCTGGAATCAAGCCCCGCATCGGGCTCTCTGCTCAGCAGGGAGCCTGCTTCCTCTCTCTCTCTCTGCCTACCTCTCTGCCTACTTGTGATCTCTCCTTCTCTCTCTGTCAAATAAATAAAATCTTTAAAAAAAAAATAGATCAACAAATTCAAACGAAGGGATAGTAGAATTCTTCCAACTAGATAAGTTAGCAGAAAAAGCAATAAAAAAGAGTGAAAATAGCTTAATAAATTTATGGGACACTATCAAATGGGCCAATATTTATATAATAGGGATCCCAGAAGAAGACAGAGAAAAAGACAGAAAGCTTATTCAAAGAGATAATGGCTAAAAATCTCCGTAACCTCAGGAAAGACACAGATACCCAAGTCAAAGAATCCTGAGAATAAAAAAATAAGAGAAATCCAAAGAGACCCTCTCTAAGATGCATTAAAATTAAATTGTCAGATGTTAAAGGTAAGGAAAGAATCTTAAAAGCATCAAGAGAAAAGTAAATTGTTATATAGAGGGAACCCATATAAAACTAACAGCAAATTTTTCAAGAGAAAGTGCAGGCTAGAAGGGAGTTGGATGATATAGTCAAAGTAATGGGGGGGGACAAAGACTGCTATCCAAGAATACACTACCTGCCAAAGTTGTCCTGCAGAACTGAAAGAGAGATAAGTTTCCCATACAGACAAAAGCTGACAGATTTTATCACCACTAGACCAGTCTTACAGGAAATGTAAAAGTAACTTCTTCAAGCTGAAACAAAACGGTGCTAATCAATTACATAAAAACATATGAGAAGATTAAACTCAGTGGTAAAGGTAAATATATAGCTTAATGAAGAATACTCTAATATTGTAATGGCGGTAGGAAAATAACTGTTAACTCTAGTATAAAAGTTAAAGGACAAAAGTATTAAAAATAAATACAACTATAAAAATTTGTCAATGGATATGTGACGCAAATAAAAAGATGTAAACTATGCTATCAAAAACAAAAAATGTTGAGGGGAACTTAAAAATGTAGAGCTTTTGTATGCACTCAAAATTAAGCTGTTCCCAGCTAAAAATAGGCTCTTATAAATATACAAGATAATTTATATAAGCGTTAGGGTAATTAGAAGGCAAAAGGTATAGTAGATACACAAACAATAAAAAGCAAGAAATCAAAGCATACCATTACAGAAAATCATCAAATTACAAATTAAAAATTCTCCCTAGACAAAAGAGAACAAAGGATTTACAAAGGAACAAAACAACAACATAGCAAGACTAGGTCCATATCTATCAATAATCACTTTAAATATAAATGAACAAAAATTCTCTACTCAAAATATATACAGTGGCTGAATGTATTTAAAAAAAAAAAAAACAAAAAACAGACCCAATTATATGCTGCCTACAAGAGACACATCACCTTTAAGGACACACACAGACTGAAACTGAAAGGATGGAAAAAGATATTGCATGCAAATTGAAGCCAAAACAAGAGGGAGCTACACTTCTATCAAACAAAACAGACTTAAGCCAAAGGCTATAACAAGAGACAAAGAAGATCATTATATAATGACAAAAGAGGTGAATCCATCAAGAGAATATAACATTTGTAAATATTTATATACCTAATATAGAAGCAACTTAATATATATAGTTTATATTAATTGATATAAATAAATAGAAAGCAATACAATAATAGCAAGGAAATTCAACAATCTACTTTCAACAATAGGTAAGCCATTCAGACAAAAAAAATCAATAAGGTAACATTGGAGTTAAAGGATATATTAGAGCAGATGGAACTACCAGGTATATATAGAACATTCCAGCCAATAGCAGTAGATTACACATTTTTCTCATACACACATGATACTGCCTACAAAAAAAATGGATCATATGGTAAGCCACAAAACAAGTTGTAATAAATTGAGATCCTATCAAACATTTTTTCCAACCACAATGGTATGAAACTAGAAATCAATAAGAACACTAGAAAATTCACAAACATGATTGAACAACATGCTCCTGAACAATCAATAAGTCAAAGAAATCAAGAAATAAATCAAAATAATCTTGAGACAAATAAAAATGGAAACAAAACATACCAAAATTTATGGGACACAGTAAAAGCAGTTCAAAGAAGGAATTATATAATAAATAATTTAATAATTATATAAATAATTATATAATATGTAATAAATTATATAATAAATAATTATAATAACTTGTATGATAAATAAATTATTAAATAGTAATAAAGTAAAAAGAAAGTTCTCAAAGAACCTAACTCTACACCTCATGGAACTAAAAAAAGAATAGACTAAGCCCAAAGTTAGTAGAAAAGGAAATAATAACAATTAAAGTGGAAATAAATGAAATAGAAATTAAAAAGAGAATAGAAAAGATCAATGACAATAAGACCTGGTCTCCTTGAAAAGATAAATGAAATGGACAAACTTTTCCTACACTTACAAGAAAAAAAAGTAGACTCAAATATATGAAATTAGAAATAAAAGAAGTGACATTACAACTAATACCACAGAAATATAAAGTATCAGAAGAGACTATTATAAACAATTATACAACAAATAATTTGACAATGTAGAAGAAATGGATAAATTCCTAGAAACATAAAACCTACCAAGACTGAATCATGAAGAAACAGAAAATTTGAAAAGACTAATTACCAGTAATAAAATTGAATTTGTAAATAAAAATCTCCCAACAAAGAAAAGTCCAGCACCAGATGGTTTCACTGGTGAATTCTACAAATATTTAAAAAGGAACTAATATCAACCCTTTGTAAACTCTTCCAAAAATAGAATAGTATGAACGTTTCCAAATTCATGTTACAAGGCCAGCATTACCATGATACCAAAATCAGCAAAGACTCACACACACACACACACACACACAAATTGCAAGTTAATATCACTGAGAAACATGGATGAAAAAGTCTTCAATTAAAAATATTAGCAGAGTTCGGGATATCTGTGTGGCTCAGTGGGTTAAAACCTCTGCCTTCGGCTCAGGTCATGATCTCAGGGTCCTGGGATCTAGTCTCGTATCGGGCTCTCTGCTCAGTGGGAAGCCTGCTTCAACCCCTCTTTCTCTGCCTGCCTCTTTGCCTACTTGTAATCTCTGTCTGTCAAATAAATAAATCAAATCTTTAAAAAAATATATTAGCAGAGTTCAACAATGTAAAAGATCACATACCATAATCAAGTGGGATTTATTCCAGGGTTGCAAGGACGGTTAAACACACACAAATCAAGATGACATATCACGCCAATAAGATGAAGGATAAAAATCATATGATTGTCTCAATAAACAGAGAAAAAGCATCTGACAAAATTCAACGTCCTATCACAGATATATTCAGAACATTCCATCCCAAAGCAACAGAATACACATTCTTCTCCAGTGCACATGGAACATTCTCCAGAATAGATCACATCCTGGGTCATAAATCAGGTCTCAGCCAGTATCAAAAGATTGGGATCATTCCCTACATATTTTCATTTTCCCTACATATTTCACATATTTTCTGAAGCTAGAACTCAATCACAAGAGGAAATTTGGAAAGAACCCAAATACATGGAGCATCCTTCTAAAGAATGAATAGGTCAACCAGGAAATTAAAGAAGAATTGAAAAAATTCATGGAAACAAATGATAATGAAAACACAACAGTTCAAAATCTGTGGGACACAGCAAAGGCAGTCCTGAGAGGAAAATATATAGCAATACAAGTCTTTTTCAAGAAATAAGAAAGGTCTCAAATACACAACCTAACCCTACACCTAAAGGAGCTGGAGAAAGAACAAGAAAGAAAGTCTAAACCCAGCTGGAGAAGAGAAATCATAAAGATCAGAGCAGAAATCAATGAAATAGAAACCAAAACAATAGTAGAACAAATCAATGAAAGTAGGAGCGGGTTCTTTGGAAGAATTAATAAGATTGATAAACCCCTGGCCAGACTTATAAAAAAGAAAAGAGAAAGGACCCAAATAAATAAAATCATGAATGAAAGAGGAGAAATCACAACCAATACGAAAGAAATACAAACAATTATAAGAATATATTATGAGCAACTATATACCAGCAAATTTGACAATCTGGAAGAAATGGATGCATTCCTAGAGACATATAAACTACCACAACTGAACCAGGAAAAAATAGAAAACCTGAACAGACCCATAACCAGGAAGGAGATTGAAGCAGTCATCAAAAATCTCCCAACAAACAAGAGCCCAGGGCCAGATAGCTTCCCAGGGGAATTCTACCAAACATTTAAAGAAGAATTAATTCCTATTCTCCTGAAACTGCTCCAAAAAATAGAAATGGAAGGAAAACTTCCAAACACATTTTATGAGGCCAGCTTTACCTTGATCCCAAAACCAGACAAGGATCCCCTCAAAAAAGAGAATTACAGACCAATATCCTTGATGAACACAGATGAGAAAATTCTCACCAAAATACTAGCAAATAGGATCCAACGGTACATTAAAAGGATTATTCACCACGACCAAGTGGGATTTATTCCAGGGTTGCAAGGTTGGTTCAACATCTGCAAATCAATCAATGTCATACAATACATTAATAAAAGAAAGAACAAGAACCATATGATACTCTCAACAGATGCTGGAAAAGCATTTGACAAAGTACAGCATCCTTTCCTGATGAAAACTCTTCAAAGTGTAGGGATAGAGGGTACATACCTCAATATCATCAAAGTCATCTATGAAAAACCCACCACAAATATCATTCTCAATGGAGAAAAACTGAGAGCTTTTCCCCTAAGGTCAGGAACATGGCATGGATGTCAATTATCACCACTGCTATTCAACATAGCACTAGAAGTCCCAGCCTCAGCAATCAGACAACAAAAAGAAATTAAAGGCACCCAAATTGGCAAAGAAGAAGTCAAACTATCACTCTTTGCAGATGACATGATACTATATATGGAAAACCCAAAAGACTCCACTACAAATCTGCTAGAACTTGTACAGGAATTCAGTAAAGTATCAGGATATAAAATCAATGCACAGAAATCAGTTGCATTTCTTTACACCAACAACAAGACAGAAGAAAGAGAAACTAAGGAGTCAGTCCCATTTATAATTGCACCCAAAACCAAAAGATACCTAGGAATAAACCTAACCAAAGAGGCCAAGAATCTATACTCAGAAAACTATAAAGTACTCATGAAAGAAATTGAGGAAGACACAAAGAAATGGAAAAATGTTCCATGCTCATGGATTGGAAAAACAAATATTGTGAAAATGTCTATGCTACCTAAAGCAATCTACACATTCAATGCAATCCCTATCAAAATCCCATCCACTTTTTTCAAAGAAATGGAACAAATAATCCTAAAACTTATATGGAACCAGAAAAGACCTCGAATAGCCAGAGGAATATTGAAAAAGAAAGCCAAAGTTGGTGGTATCACAATTCCAGACTTCAAGCTCTATTACAAAGCTGTCATCATTACAAAGCCAGTATGGTACTGGCACAAAAACAGACACATAGATCAATGGAACAGAATAGAGAACCCAAGAAGAGTAAATGAAACAAGATGGAATTGGGAGGGATACAAACCATAAGTGACTCTTAATCTCACAAAATCAAACTGAGGGTTGATGGGGGGAGGGGGGTTGGGAGGGGGGGTGGGATTATGGACCTTGGGGAGGGTATGTGCTATGGTGAGTGCTGTGAAGTGTGTAAACCTGGAGATTCACAGACCTGTACCCCTGGGGATAAAAATATATTCTATGTTTATAAAAAATAAAATTTAAAAAAAAAAAAAGAATCATGAGAGAGGGGCACCTGGGTGGCTCAGTGGGTTGGGGCCTCTCTCTGCCTGCCTCCCTGCCTACTTGTGATCTCTCTCTCTCTGTCAAATAAATAAATAAAATCTTAAAAAAAAAAAAAAGAATCATGAGAGAAAAAAAAAATATAGAACCCAGAAATAGAGCCTCAACTCTATAGTCAACTAATCTTTGATAAAGCAGGAAAGAATGTCTAATGGAAAAAAGACAGTCTCTTCCACAAATGGTGTTGGGAAAATTGGATGGCCACATGCAGAAAAATGAAATTGGACCATTTCTTCAAACCACACATGAAAATAAACTCAAAATGGATGAAGGACCTCAATGTGAGAAAGAAACCCATCAAAATCCTTGAGGAGAACACAGGCAGCAACTTCTTCGACCTCAGACACAGCAACTACTTCCTAGAACCATTGCCAAAGGCAAGGGAAGCAAGGGCAAAAATGAACTATTGGGACTTCATCAAGATCAAAAGCTTTTACACAGCAAAGGACACAGTTAACAAAACCAAAAGACAACTGACAGAATGGGAGAAGATATTTGCAAACGACATATCAGATAAAAGGCTAGTGTCCAAAATCTATAAAGAACTTAGCAAACTCAACACCCAAAGAACAAATAATCCAATCAAGAAATGGGCAGAAGACATGAACAAACATTTCTGCAAAGAAGACATCCAGATGGCCAACAGACACATGAAAAAGTGCTCCACATCACTCAGCCTCAGGGAAATACAAATCAAAACCACAATGAGATACCACCTCACACCAGTCAGAATGGCTAAAATTGACAAGTCAGGAAATGACAGATACTGGCAAGGATGCGGAGAAAGGGGAACCCTCCTACACTGTTGGTGGCAATGCAAGCTGGTGCAACCACTCTGGAAAACAGCATGGAGGGTCCTCAAAAAGTTGAAAATCGAGCTACCCTATGACCTAGCAATTGTACTACTGGGTATTTACCCTAAAGATACAAATGTAGTGATCCAAAGGGGCATGTGCACCCGAATGTTTATAGCAGCAATGTCCACAATAGCCAAACTATGGAAAGAACCTAGATGTTCATCAACAGATGAATGGATAAAGATGTGAGAGATACACACACACACACACATATACATACATATATGTGTGTGTATACACACACACACACACACACACACACACACACACAATGGAATACTATGCAGCCATCAAAAGAAATGAAATCTTGCCATTTGTGATGATGTGGATGGAACTAGAGGGTATTATGCTTAGTGAAATAAGTCAATCAGAGAAAGACAACTATCATATGATCTCCCTGATATGAGGAAGTTGAGATGCAACATGGGGGATTTCAGGGGTAGGAGAAGAATAAATGAAAAAAGATGGGATCAGGAGGGAGACAAACAATAAGAGACTCTTAATCTCACAAAATAAACTGAGGGTTGCTGGGCAGAGGGGGGTAGGGAGAGGGTGGTGGGGTTATGGACATTGGGGAAGGTATGTGCTATGGTGAGTGCTATGAAGTGCATAAACCTGGCAATTCACAGACCTGTACCCCTCGGGCTAATAATACATTATATGTTAATAAAAAAAAATTCAACATCCTTCCATGATGATAACACTCAATAAACTGGGTATAGAGGAAACATACATGAACATAATAAAGGCCTACATGACAAGCCCACAACTAACATCATATTCAACAGTGAAATGCTAAAAACTTTTCCTTCTAGATCAGAAACAAGACAATAATGCCAATTTTATTCAATATAGTACTAGAAATACTAGCCAGAGCAATTAGGAAAGAAAAAAAATAAAAGATATTCAAATTAGAAAAGGAAAAAGTAAAATCATTTCTATTTGCAGATAACATAATATCATATATAAAAAAAACTTGAAGAATCTACCAAGAACCTGTTAGAATAAACAAATTAAGTAAAGTTGTAGATTACAAAATCAATACACAAAAATAAGTTTCATTTCTCTAATCAACTATCAAAAAGAGAAATTTATCCCATTTATAATAACATCACAAAGAATAAAATACTTAGGAATAAATTTAATGATGGAGGTAAAAGATCTACACACTGAAAACCAGAAGACATTGATGAAAAAATTGAAGTCATAAATAAATGGAAAGATATCCTACATTCATTGATGGCAAGAATCACTAATATTAAAATGGGAGTACTACTCAAAGCAATCTACACTTTCAGTGCAATCCCTATCAAAATGCCAATGAAATTTTCTACAGAAATGGAAAAAATAATATTAAAATTTATATGAAACTGCAAAAGACCCTGGATAGACAATGCACCTCGAGGAAGAACAACAAAGTGTACTGTGGGAGGCATCACATTTTTTTTTACTTCAAACTAGATTACAAAGCCATAGTACTGAACACAGAATAGTACTGGCATAAAACCAGACACATAGATCAGTGAAACAGAATAGAGCATCCAGAAATAAACAATTACATAGATGGTCAATTAATTTCTGATAAAAGAGTCAAGAATATAAGATAGTCTCTTCATTAAAAAGGTGTTGGGAAAACTGGATAGCCACATATAAATGAAAAAACTGTATCCCTTATACTATACACAAAAATCAACTGAAATGGATTAAAGACTTGAACATAAGACTTGAAATCCTAAAACTCCTAGAAAAAAATATAGGTGTGTAAGCTCTTTAACTCTGGATGTGGTAACAGTTTTTTGGATTTCACACCAAAAGCAAAGGAAAAAAAAAGCAAAAATAAGCAAGTGGGACTATATCACACTAAAGTGTCTGCATAGCAGAAGAAACTATCAGTAAAAACAAAAAGTTAGGGGTGCCTAGGTGGCTCAGTCAGTTGTGTCTAACTCTTGATCTCAGCTTAGGTCTTGATCTCAGAGTCATGAGTTCAATCTCCACATTGGGCTCCATGATTACTATGGAGCCTACTTATAAATAAATAAATAAATGTAACCTACAGAATAGGGTGGAAGAAAATATTTGCAAATCATATAGCCAATAAGCAGTTAATATCGGAGATATTCAAGAAACTCATACAACTCAATAGCAAAGGAAGGAAGGAGGAAATGGGTAAAAGACCGAATAGACATTTTTCCCAAAGAAGACATATGAATGGCCTGTAGGTACATGAAAAGGTGCTGAATACCATTAAACATCAGGGAAATGCAAACCAAACCATAATGAGCTAATACCTCATACCTGCTAGGGTAGCTATTATCAAAAAGATAAGACAATACTGATTCCAGGGGACTGCAATGTTTCATTGACCTTGCTCACATGCTCCTCTGGTTGGGTAAATAGATAGTTTCCTCAGGTACAGCAGAAACCCCAAAGAGAAAATTAAAGTCTTCTATGAAAGGGACAAGATGAGAAATGGACACTGGGAATATAAACAACAAAGGAACACTCGAAAAATGCCACTCAAAGTATCAGTGCCTGAGTTGTTTGTTACCAATTAAGGACAACATAACAAAAGTTGTACTATAATGGAAATCACTATGCCACTAGATTAAACATAGTTTAGCTTATATTTATTTATTTCATAATAAGACTCAGTGAAACTGACATCATGTACCTCCTAACATAATGCACTGAAGTGGCGGGGAACCCATCATCACTTTTGGGGCTTTCCTACCAAAATGCACACATTACCTAAATCTCATCATGAGAAAACATCAAACATCAGACAAATCCAAATCGAAGGGCATTCTACAAAATAAATGGCCCATCTCTTCAAAAATGTCAATGTTATAAAAGGCAAATAACAAAACAAAACAAAACAAAAACACCTGAGAAACTATTCTAGACTTAAAAAGACAAAAGAGACAAAGCAACATGTGCTCTAGGACATCCTTTTGCCATCAAGGACTGGTAAATTTGCAAAAGTTGCCTAAGATCTATAGATTAGAGGGCAGTATTATGAGAATGTTAATTTCCTGATTCTAATCATGTTATGGTTACATAAGAGAATATCTTTGTCTTCAGAAAATAAAAGCCAATCATTAAAGGTAAATACACAATTTTTATAGCTTCTTCTCAAATGATTCACACACTCACACACACACACATGTACACAAGAGGGAGGTGGTGAAGACAGAAATATTTGTGTATATGTTTGTGTAGTGGAGAGAAAGAAAGGATGATAAAGCAGATGTGGCAAAGTGTTAAATGTGAGAAATCTTGTTTAAACACATATACGAATTTGTTGCACTATTCTTATAAATTCCCTGTAAGACTTAAAGTATGTTTATTTAAAATTAAAGGAAAATAAAATTTTAGAGTTCATAAATAACAGCAACAATACAGATGCTTCTATTTAAATATTCACTCAACTTGCTTAAAATGCACATGTAATTTTTTAGCTACTGCCTCAACGTCTTATATTTTTGGAGTATATAATTCAATATACATGTGAGCATATGTAAGAATATGAACTATTTGAAATAAAAATGCTTTTTTAATAGGAAGCCAGAAAAACAGATATATAGGGACAGTCTTAGAGTGTGAAAAGTGAAATTTTAATACCGATTTCATGAAATTGGGGATTTTTAAAAAATTGTTTAATTTTTCAAAATTTAAAAAAAAAATTGAAATCCTGCCTATACTTCCAGAAAACCTCCTGAAAGCTTTTTAAAGATAATGTTGAAATCTTTAAATATCAAATCCAGAAGAAAAAAAAATGAATGCATTTACTTGGGTCCAGAGCCCTGCAGATGTCCAGAAGTCTCACCCAGAGCAATCTCCAGAAAGGCCCCATCTAATCTTCGGTCCATTACTGTAGAGATGCCCACGGGTACTTGACTTCTGTGCCAGACTTAAAGGCAATGAAATACTGGCAAACCTGGGGTCCTGGCACCTTAGCTGTCCCGGCAGTCATTTTTTGCAATCCTGCCATCTTTTTCTCCCACAACAAGGCACCACCATTGAATGGGGCCTAATTTCCTCATGCTTACAGACATTCACCTGCAGCTTTCTCCCTGTCTTACTATGTGAGCCTCTCTTCCCCCTCCACTACCCATTCTCCCCTCCAGGTGTACCTGCCGGCAGAAAACAAAAGCCAGCAAAAATCTTAGGCCAAGTGGTTTCTATTTCCAGACCTATCACTAACTTTCCCGGAGGAAGGTGGTCTCTATCTACCTGCAGGCTTGAAATGGGGAAAGTAGAGAGTTTAAGGAGAACAAATTCAGTACATCTTCATTTTATATTCATGAGCCTAGCAAGACCCATTTTTGTTGCAAAGAAAGAACATTTGTTCAGTAATCTTCCTGATATGTCGTTTAGCCAATTTTAACTCGCCCTGGAATAGAACAGTGCCAGCTACTGTTTCAAATGGTTAGAGCAAATACTGTTGACACTGTGACCATGTACCTGGGCCTCTGCAGAATCTACCTTGGTGGACTGTTCCCCTAAAGGATTTTTAGCACAAGCACTGGCATCTCTCTGACTGACGCCTTTCTCTGGCTACAGAAGCATGCTTAGCTGGAATGCAAGCCAGCCTGCCAGAAGAAATTAACTCCCTCAGGAGCAACTCTTAGTCAATGAAGGATCACACTGTCCCATTAGGGGCAATTACGAAGTATGTTCTCTATGCTGTCCAATACAGTAGCTGCCAATAAATGTGCTTATTGAGCCGTCAAAGTGTAGCTGGTCCAAACAGATAGCCATTTTAAATGTAAAATATACACTGGACTTCTAAGACATAGCATGAAGAAAGATAAACTATATCATTAATATTTTTATTGATTAAATGCTGAAATTACAATATTTTGGACATATTTTTCTAAATAAAATATAACATCTAAATTTCTAAATAAAATATAACAATAAAATATAACATTTTCTCGCTTTACTTACTAGAAATTTTAAAATTACATATGTGGCTTATACATTTCTGTTGGACAGCACTATATATAGTTTATTAAAGTTCTTTTGCAGAAATGAGCTGTAAATGCCCACACTAACAGCCCAACCATTTTGATTTGATATCTCCCCCACTTTGTCTGCACTGAAAACATTAATTTAGAAACTGTGACACACTATAAAACGGTGGGGGTTTTTGGATGGAGTCTTGCATAGATGAAATCAGATTTTTAAATCTGTGCCCGTTGTAGGCATGGCAGAAGATGTGTATTTGGGGAAAGACAGCTCCTTGGTAAAATAATATATTTTTATACCCCTTTAGGTTTAGCAAAGCAAAGGAGAAAATGGTAATAGAATTCATGAGACCATGAGAAAGGAATCTGCTCTATTTTCCTTGTGGCTACGTGTTATCCCTGAAGAGATTATGATGATGTTGGCTGGTTTTTGCTTTTCCTTGAGAAACCTTGAGACAGAGCAAGTGGGGGACCTTCACTCCTGAGAGGGGAAAGCAAGAGTGAAGACACATCCATCTGGGGAAAATGAGTCAAGCCCAGAGCCACAGAGACAAAGCAGGGGAAAGGAAGGAGAAGGCCTACTAAGGAGGCTCTTTGGAAGGCAACTCTAGGAGAAATGGCACCCAATGTTTCAACTTAGGTTTCTTTTCCTGAATTGCATTATCATCTCTTGAATGCTTTAGTAAAGTTTTATAAAGTGCCAAAGCTGTGTGCTTTGGGTAATTAAGGGTTAGGAGCCATGTCTGTCTTTGGGGCAATAACTAGTCTGATAAGAAAACTAGATGGAAGACGCATACGATGGTGATAAGCAGAAAAGCCTGAAGCAGTGATTTTGTGGGGAAAAGTGAGCAACACTTTTCCAGCTAATAATAATAATACATGCATGTTTTTTAAGCCAGACACCTTTGAACTACTAGGTTCCAAGTATTTTCATAGATCATCTGATTCCATTCTCGCAATAACTATGTACATAATATTAATATTATTATTATTCCTGTTTTATAGATAGGAAAACTGAGGTACAGAGATACTAAGTAACTTGATCGGGATCAAACAGCTAGCAAGTCAGGTACAAAGACAGAGTCAAGGTACAAATTCTGGTGCTGTCTTAGGGCTGTAACCACTGTGATATTCTATTTCTTGGGACAGGTTTGTGAAATAAGGACCTACTCCCTGTGGATTTTCAGAAATCAGGAGGGAAATCTTCTAAGAGAACTGTATGGCAAATCAGGCCCTTCACAGAAGCTCTCAAGTAGATGGGAAAAAAATCATTTTTCACAAAAATTCTCAAAGAGACAGAAAATTTGAAAGGAGAGAACCAAGTTCCTAAACTTCACATACATAATTCCTAGTTAGTGATCAAACGCACAAATGTGGAGATGTCCTATATTTCCTTTTATACCTAAACATCCCAATATATTGAACATTGACTTTTAAGCTGTCCAACCAGTTAGCATTTTTTCCTAGTACAGCTTTGAGTGTATGACAGAGTATCTGTAGTATTCTAATACAGTGTTCACTAATTTGCTAACTATAGATATATGACTTTAAAAATACTACCAAGTGATATTAAATTTTAACTCAATATAAACCTCAACTTCAGGCAGTGAAATCCCCATTATTGCTTTTCCAGGGTATTTTCATTCTACTTAATCCAAGGATTATCAGACACATGCTGCAGGACTGAATGAGACTGTAGAGACTCTCCCTCTTCATTATTATAGTCTGGCCATTTTCCTTCACTGAATTGCTTATTCAGATGTCCACAATTTTTTTTACCAAATTCCTTATTCAAAAGACTTAGAAAAAAAGACCTTTTTAATATGCTATATACGATTTAAGCAGGAGAAAGCTCAGCCATCACCACTCTTCCTTCCTTGGACTTGCTCTTTCCCTATGATTTTTCCCATGTATCTGTTCTCCATCCCAAACTTTGTTTCTGTAAGGATCTAGGCTTTTGGAAACCAGACCAGGAAGACCAGCAGGCCTGTAGCATCCATTTTGTCATATCTTACTGCTCAGGAATGAGCCAAGAAAACCAACTACTTCCATGGTAGAAAGGAAAAGGAAATCCCTAGGAGCAAGAAACTGTCAGTATTTCAAAATCATTATTCTGCATAAGGTACCACTTCACCTTTTTACATACATTATCATAGTTCATCCTTAAATAACCCTAATGTTGTTTATCGTATTGTTTAATGTTACTACTATTATTTATGCTATTATTGGCATTATTTATCTATCCTCAATATTGCTATTATTTATCCTCATTTTATAGTGAAGGAAACTGAGACGTGGTAGTTTGGGCTACCTAGCTGCAGTGATAAGGCAGCCTCTGAGATGACCTCTGGACTTCACACCCTTAGGTCATCCCCTCCCACTGAGTTTCAGATGATCCAGCGACTTGATTCTAACCAAAGGAAGATGGTGAAAGTAATGAGATGTCACTTTTGAGATAAGTTGTGCCTTCTCTCACCCTTTCTCACTTGTTTGCTTTGATGGAAGCCAGCCCCCATATTGTGAGCTGTCCTAGGGAGAGATCCTCATCAATGCCAGGGAGCTGATGCCACCAGTCAACAGCCAGTGGGAAGCTGAGGCCTGCCAACCACCACACGAGTGAGCCTGGAAGGGATCCTCTCCCACATTGGGCCTTGAGTTGACTGAAGCTCTGGCCAACACCTTGACCACAGTCTTATGAGAGGAGACCAAGCCAGAGGACCCAACTAAGCTGCACCCAACCCCTGTCTTGCAGAAAATGTGAGATAATAAGGGGCACCTGGGTGGCTCAGTGGGTTAAAGCCTCTGCCTTCGGCTCAGATCATGATCTCAGGGTCCTAGGATCAAGCCCCGCATCGGGCTCTCTGCTCAGTGGAGAGCCTGCTTCCTCCTCTCTCTCTCTCTCTCTGCCTGCCTCTCTGCCTACATGTGATCTCTGTCTGTCAAATAAATAAATAAAATCTTTAAAAAAAAAGTGAGATAATAAATGTTGTTTTATGCATTAAGGCATAAGGCATAGTGTACTAAGGCACTAAGGCTTACTTCTAAGCCTTAAAGTAATGTATTATATGACAATAAATAACTAGGATAGCTGGTAAATTTAAACTCAGGTGATCTGGCTCTGGACATCAAGTTTTAGCCAGCATGCTCTTCTGCTCCCTAGGAATTGGGATTGGTTCTCTCAGCTTCTATCACGGAGGCCACCATGTGCAGCCAGTCCCAGTATGTTCCCTCCTATCTCCCAAAGGTCTGAGCAGTGCTGAGGTGCCTGCACAGAGCACACACCACCCTCAACTCCTTCTCTTGTACTAAAGAAAGATTCCTCTCCTTTTGCTTGAACTAAAAAGTCACTGGTGGGGCGCCTGGGTGGCTCAGTGGGTTAAAGCCTCTGCCTTCGGCTCAGGTCATGATCTCAGGGTCCTGGGATCGAGCCCCAAATCAGCCTCTCTGCACAGCGGGGAGCCTGCTTCCCCCACCCCCGGCCTCTCTGCCTACTGTGATTTCTGTCAAATAAATAAATAAAAATCTTTATTAAAAAATTATTTTTAAAAAAAGTCATTGGTAATGCCGGTTGGATTCTTGTATCCATTCTCATCACCATTTCAGTTATTTCCCTCCTATTCCCTACTTTCTCTTTTTTTACTGTTTTTCTGCTCCCTTTTTGTTCTTCTTCAGTCTAAGACCTTATTTTCCTCTTTATTTCTATGTTCTCCTGTAAACTCTCTTCTCCTGCTTCTATTTCCACTTACAGAAAAAGGCACTATTTGCCACCTGGAAACTTTACTGTTTGTTTGAAAAGAACAGCTTTCTGGAAACATCAACAGAAAGAAAAACACAGGTGGAGGGTGGGCTTGGGGGGATGGTGCAAGAGAACCCTCTTTAGTGTTTTACTTTTAGTGTTGCCACCCGCCTCCTATATCAAAACATCCCTTAGGGCAGTTAAAATCTGCTGGCCACCCCAATTAAAGTGTTTTCAAAGAAACTGTCAGAAATAGTTCCCAGAGCACTTTTAACTTATTACATGTGGGTTGCATAAGCACTGGAAGCTTGTTAAAACATTCAAAATATGATATGAATTGAGTCATACAACCGCGGGGTCAAAGCTTTAGCTTTTCAGTGTGACTAACATGATTGTCTGGGACTCAGGCACCCTGGACAAAAACAGATGTTAAAGAAAATCAATTAAAGGATATCTTTTGCTCCTTCCAAGAACCTACATTGCTAACTTTAAAAATATGCCTGTAATTCCTTTGTATTTGGGTTAACTAAGCTTTTAAGCATAGCTATAACAGGACTGCTCATATTACAAATCAGATATGGGAGGCAAAGGTAAATCTTTATTTGATTTAAACGCATTTTACCTTCCTCAAGAGCCCTACCCACTAGACTGTGTGGAAAGAAAACACAATGTGCATAAAAACAAGCTGTTAAGCTGCTCCTCTGGATCCAAATGAAGAGTGAGATTTAAACAGCCCCTTTCCTATTTCTCATGATAACTCAAGGGTCATTCTGGGTAGGACAGTTCTGCTTAGAGCTTGGCAGACACTTACCACCCTCTCCCTCTCATCACCTCCTTCTACAAAATGCCAGTAGCAGCCCTTCTTGGCATGCTGACAATCTTAACCATCCTTACACACTTCCAAACCACCACCATCTGGGTCAGTAAAGGGAGGGTCTGCCCTCCCTTTAAAAAATAACAAATCTAAGTATCGCTCAGATATTTGGGTAAATTACTTAGTGTACGAGACCCTTAACTGCCCCACCTCCTCCCCAAGATGGCATCTGGGCTTTACACAAAAAGGTGTTAGCCAGGACCCTTAAATCAGTGTAGTGTTCCCAGGTCCTCATGTCTCCAAGACAACGTTCATTACTCAGCTGGCTGGCCTCCATAGTTAAAGTCAACAGCTAGTGTCATTCCTGAGCTGATCTCCATATAGAGTCAACCCTTGTTGATACATGATTAAAGGAGAATTATTCTCAAATGCAACACTTCAAGTATGACCCTGTTGCACAATTGATTTGTCCAATCGTACCATGGTACAAGGGAGGAAATATTCTTATTGATCCTATGTAAAAAAATCACATTGCTGTGAAAGTAAAGAGACTCAGTAAAAATATTTGTTTCTCAATTCTTAGAAGTCAGTGAGCATCAGATCCCAAAGGCAGAGTCTATTGAAGATTTGAAATGGCTTAAAAAAAAAAAAAAAGAAAGGACTCTCTCCTATGTGTATGAGAAATACATTAATACCAAAAATATTCTGAATAAAATAATATTCTGAATAAATTATCACATTAAAACTTTCCTCATTAATTTATTAAGTCCACTGTAATTAATATTTATTTTAGGGGCATCTGGGTGGCTCAGTAGGGTAAGTGTCTGCCTTTGACTCAGGTCGCAATCTTGGGGCACTGAGATGTAGGCGTGTTGGACTCCCTTGCTCAGCAGGGAGTCTGCTGCTTCTCCCTCTTCCTCTGCCCCTCTTACTGCTTATGTGCACTCTCTCTCTCAAATTAATAAAATCTTGCTAAAAAATACTTACTTTACTCTGTTTTGGATCTAGCAATTAGCTTTGATAAATTGCATCATCGGCTTTTGGACAGAAAAGAGTCTTGCAAATTCTGACTTGGTCTATGGGTACAGACTGAAAGTTTCCTAAGCAATGTTACCTTGGAAGATTGTACCCAAGTCTCTATTCTTTGAACTGGCCATAGTTCAGAGTACTGACTGCAGTCTCTTTCCACAGGGCCCTGAAACTGTCTCTCCTTAAAAACATAATCACTAGCTCGTTGCCTAAACTGAATCTCAGGCAAGCTCCAAGTGAAGCAGATACCTGTTTAACGATGAGGCTGAATTGCTATAGACAACTGATTAGAGTACCAGCAAAATCAGAATGAAGCACAGTAAAATTTTGTATTGTCTATTTTGTAAGGGTTTAATCAATGTTTCCCATGAACTAAGAACCTATTGTGGACAATAAAGGCAGTGAGAAATTTCCAAGGCCTTCCCTTAAAATCTGCCACCTGTGAGATTTTTACATAAACTTATTCCAGGGAAGGCTGAGATCTCTTCTGCTCTGACAATTCTTCCCATCCAATTATTACAAGAGTAATACAGAACATACCAAACCTAATAACATCTAGCATCTTTCCAGTGGTACCGGTTGTGTAAGATATAGAAATGCAGCATTCAGACATTCACATCCCTCTTCAAGAAAAGACTTGTGGCCTCCAACTATTAACTCCTTCAGTTGGCTTCTGCTTTTGAGCTCAGGTCATGGTCCCTAGCTAATGGCCAAGCAAGATGTGTCACATGGTTCTAGAGTTTCACCCAATGCAAGACTCTTCTTCCTTTTTTTTTTTTTTAAGATTTTATTTATTTATTTGTCAGAGAGGGAGAAAGAGAGCAAAAGCAGGGGGAGCAGCAGGCAGAGGGAGGAGCAGGCTCCCCACTGAGCAAGGACCCTAATGTGGGACTCAGTCCCAGGACCCTGGAATCATGACCTGAGCTGAAGGTAGATGCTTAACCGATTGAGCCACCCAGGCATCCCTGCAACTCTATTCTATTAAGCAATCTTCACTCTAGACCTCTCTGTTGATGTTTCAGACACCTCGTCAGATCTGCATCATAGTACTGTTGACTCTTCCCGCTCAATCCTATTTCCTGTCTTCCTTTCTCAGGTGTTACTATCACATAAACCATTTATATGCCTGTCTTCATCTCAGTGTCAACTTCTCAGAAGACCTAACTGACACCAGTGGTACCAAGAATGACCAAAAAAAAAAAAAAAAAAAAGCAAGTGGTAAGTTGGAATTTTGAGACTATATCCCTAACTGCCTAACTGGCAAAGATGAGCCCATTCCAGATGATATGTGCAGCACAATTAGTCTTTGGCACAGTACCATAGCACAACTGCTAAGCATAACACTAGATAGGAAGAGTTTATTGATTTGGGGGTACTTTCTTGGAATACAGGATTGAACACTCTGGAAAGGATCCAAGGGGACAGGGCAAATTCACTGGTAGGGTGACTCCCAGACACCTGGAGAAAGCAATGACTTGTCTTGAGTAAAAAATGAAATACCTAAATTGTCACAGCTGACCCCAGAGAAAGGAAATAAAAAGCCCAGTCAAGTGGGTATGGGAGAGTGAACATAGGAGGCCAGACAACCTACCAGAAAAGTATTTTCCACAGGAGGGAATGGAGAACATATCATTCCACAAGGCGAACAGGAATGTGCTAGCTACAGGGATATTAGTGTCATGAGGATGTCCACTGCTGGCTCCTCTTTACAGGTAAGAGCTGACAATAGAAAAGGCTGTCTTGCCATGTATGAAAAAAACCAAAGATAGCATGATCCTCAATAGTGAAATACTAAGAGCTTTTCCTGTAAGATCAGAAACAATACAAGGATATCCACTCTCAAAACCTTTATGCACCATAGTACTAAAGTCCTAGCCACAGGAATCAGACAACAAAAAGAAATAAAAGGCATCCAAATTGGTAAGGAAGAAGTAAAACTTTCAATATGTGCAAATGACATGATACTATATATGGAAACCCCTAAAATCTCCACCAAAAATCTAGTAAAACTGGTAAATAAGTTCAATAAGGTTGCAGGATACAAAATCAATGTACAGAAATCCATTGCATTTCTCTACACTAATAATAAAATAGCAAAAACAGAAATTAAGAGAACAATCTCATTTACAATTACACCAAAAATAACAAAATACCTAGGAATAAACTGAACCAATGAGGTGAAATGTCTGTACTCTGAAAACTACAAGACATTGAAGAAGACACAAAAAGATGGAAGACCATTCCATGCTCTTGGATCAGAAGAATAAACATTGTTAAAATGTCTACACTGCCTAAAGCAATCTATACTTTTAATGCCATTCCAATCAAAATTCCACCAGTATTTTTCAAAGAGCTGGAGCAAATAATCCTAAAATTTGTATGGAATCAGAAGAGACCCCGAATTGCTAAGGAAATGTTGAAAAACAAAAATAAAACTGGCGGCATCATGTTACCTGATTTCAAGCTTTACTACAAAGCTGTGATCGCCAAGACAGCATGGTACTGGCATAAAAACAGACACATAGGCCAGTGGAACAGAGTAGAGAGCCCAGATATGGACCCTCAACTCTATGGTCAAATAATCTTCGACAAAGCAGGAAAAAATATACAGTGGGAAAAAGACAGTCTCTTCAATAAATGGTGCTGGGAAAATTGGATAGCTATATGTAGAAGAATGAAACTTGACTATTCTCTTACACTGTACACAAAGATAAACTCGAAATGGATAAAAGACCTCAACATGAGACAGGAATCCATCAGAATCCTAGAGGAGAACATAGGCAGTAACCTCTTCGATATCAGCCACAGTAACTTCTTTCAAGATATGTCTCCAAAGGCAAAGGAAACAAAAGAGAAGATGAACTTTTGGGACTTCATCAAGATCAAAAGCTTCTGCACAGCAAAGGAAACAGTCAACAAAACAAAGAGGCAACCCACGGAACGGGAGAAGATATTTGCAAATGACAGTACAGACAAAAGGTTGATATCCAGGATCTATAAAGAACTTCTCAAACTCAACACACACAAAACAGATAATCATATCAAAAAAATGGGCAAAAGATATGACAGACACTTCTCCAATGAATACATACAAATGGCTATCAGACACACGAAAAAATGTTCATCATCATTAGCCATCAGGGAGATTCAAATCAAAACTACATTGAGATACCACCTTATACAAGTTAGAATGGCCAAAATTAGCAAGACAGGAAACAACATGTGTTGGAGAGGATGTGGAGAAAGGGGAACCTTCCTACACTCTTGGTGGGAATGCAAGTTGGTGCAGTCACTTTGGAGAACAGTGTGGAGATTCCTCAAGAAATTAAAAATAGAGCTTCCCTATGACCCTGCAATTGCACTACTGGGTATTTACCCCAAAGATACAGATGTAGTGAAAAGAAGGGCCATCTGTACCCCAATGTTTATAGCAGCAATGGCCACGGTCACCAAACTGTGGAAAGAACCAAGATGCCCTTTGACGGATGAATGGATAAGGAAGATGTGGTCCATATACACTATGGAGTATTATGCCTCCATCAGAAAGGATGAATACCCAATTTTTGTAGCAACATGGATGGGATTGGAAGAGATTATGCTGAGTGAAATAAGTCAAGCTGAGAGAGTCAATTACCATATGGTTTCACTTATTTGTGGAGCATAACAAATAACATGGAGGACATGGGGAGATGGAGAGGAGAAGGGAGTTGAGGGAAATTGGAAGGGGAGGTGAACCATGAGAGACTATGGACTCTGAAAAACAATCTGAGGGTTTTGAAGGGTGGGAGGTGGGAGGCTGGGGGGAGCTAGTTGGTGGGTATTAAGGAGGGCACGTATTGCATGGAGCACTGGGTGTGGTACAAAAACAATGAATTCTGTTACACTGAAAAGAAATTTTAAAAAAAGACATCGATGAAAGACATGTAAAACAACACAAATGGAAAGGCATTCCATGTTCATGGACTAGTAGTACAAATATTGTTAAAATATCCATACTACCCAACAATGTAATCCTTATCAGAATACCAACAACATTTTCATAGAACCAGAATAAATAACCCTAAAATTTGTATGGAACCACAGAAGACCCCAAATAGCCAAAGCAATATTAAAAAAGAAGAAAAAAAACAAAGGTATTACAATTCTAAATTTCAAGATGTACTACAAAGTTGTAGTAATCAAAACAGTATGGTACTGTCACAAAAACACACAAAGAGCAATAGAACAGAATAGAGGTCCCAAAAATAAACTCACAATTGTATGGTCAATTAATCTTTGACAAAGAAGGCAAGAATATGCAATGGGAAAAAAGACAGTCTCTTCAACAAATGCTATAGGGAAAACTGGACAGCTACACACAAGAGAATGAAACTGGACCACTTTCTTATACCATACACAAAAATAAACTCAAAATGGATTAAGGATCTAAATGTGAGACCTGAAACCATGAAAATCCTACAAGACAGCACAGGCAGTAATATATCTGACAGCGTCCATAGCAACATTTTTCTAGATATGTCTCCTTAGGCAGTGTAAACAAAAGCAAAAATAAACTATTGGGATTACAACAAAATAAAAAGCTTTTGTACAGCAAAGGAAACAACCAACAAATCTAAAAGACAACCTACTAATTGGAGGAAGATATTTGCAAATGACATATCCAATAAAGGGTTAGTATCCAAAATATATAAAGAATTTATACAACTCAACACCATAAAGACAAATAATCTCATCAAAAATGGGTAGAAGACAGGAACAGAAATTTCTAAGTAAAACACAAATTGCTGCCTCTTGTATCCCCTACAAGAAAGAAAAAAGCACAGTGCCTAAGAGGGTGCTTTGAGTTCTGTAAGCAACATACTTCACGTCTAGGAATATTTTTTGGGCCTTCATGCCAAGTGACATAAAAACCTGCCAGCCTTACAATCTGGCAAAAGAGCTCTACAGCAGGTCTGAAGTGGTGGCACAAGGAGCCTTGACACTTGTGGTGTAGGATCTGGCACACTCTAGGGTGTTAAGAGTTGCCACTTTTAGAAAAAGACCCATTGTGGAGTTTATAGAAATCATAGTAGGAGAATCCCAGTTCAGGAGCCCAGAGTTCTTTAAAAAAATTAGATCTCAGGGGTGCCTGGGTGGCTCAGTGGGTTAAAGCCTCTGCCTTCGGCTCAGGTCATGATCTCAGGGTCCTGGGATCGAGCCCCATATCGAGCTCTCTGCTCAGCAGGGAGCCTGCTTCCCCCTCTCTCTCTGCCTGCTTCTCTGCCTACTTGTTATCTCTGTCTGTCAAATAAATAAATAAAATATTTTTAAAAAATTAGATCTCAGCATGCTACTGGGAAAAAAAAGGGAATGTTTGACCATGGGACACTAAATGATACAAAATGAAATTTGTGTTGTTGAACCCATCATGTCATAAATTCTGGAAGGTCCCGCCATAATTCATCATAAGATGAAAGTATTCTATTTGGGATGGAGTGCAAGAAGATGAGAAGACACAAACAATTCAGATCAACAGACAGTACAGACCTTGATGTCACCCTTCAGTTGCATCAACACCCCTCTCTCAGCTTGCACTGATGGCTGTATTGGGTAGGGATGGTGTCTTGAACAACAAGCTGAAGAAAGAAAATGGCTGAACTTAGCTTACAGCTGAACTGGCTGAGTCTGTGGATGAAACCTGAAACTGGACAGCAGCTACAGCATAGCCTCTCTCTCAAATTGCCTTGAAGACAGCAATGGGACAAGCTTCCTAATAGGTAGAGCTTCAGAGGGTGCAACTGGTAATCCACTTGTATGAGAAGGAAAAGTGGCTTGATGTCAGAATATAAATAGATTAACAGGAAATGGCAAAAAGCTTGGCTGGATGGTGTGAGGTCTTAAAAGAAAGAGATTTTAAAAATTGCAGACAAAGCGATCTTAAAGGGCTACGTGTATGTGGATATGAGTACTGTTGTGGGTCAAAAGTGTGAAGATATTTTGAACACACATCAATATCCACAAGAAAGCATACATTATGGAATAAGCACTAAACAACCAAGTAAACAAAATTATTCATCTAGGTGATGTTAGCCTGTCTTTGTGGCCACTCCAGTGATGGCACAATAGACAATTGAGTAAAATGGTCAGGGTGACAAAAATGGAGTCTATGCATGGAGCCCATGAGCATGAAGCCCATTTACCATAGCTGACCTACCTACTGCCTCATTTGCACATTCTGCCAGCAAAAGAACACAATGTTGAGCTTCTAATATGTCTTCACTCCTTTAGGAGATGAACTAGCAGTTACATGGCAAGTTGACCACGTTGGAAACTTTCATCCTGGAAGGGGAAGCAGTTCCAACCCATGGGAATAGATTAGCTATATGGGGTATGAGTTTGCACTTCATAACCACCAATCTTTATCCAGCACCACTATTTGGGAACTCATACAATGCCGGATTCACTGACATGGAATACAATACAATATAGCATCCAACCAGGTAATCACTTCACAGTAAAGGTAGAGTAGGAGGGTGCCTGTGACCATGGGTTCCACTAGTTATATCCAGAAGTTGGAGGCCTAAGAACACTGCTGAGGGTAAAGTTCAACACCTAACAGGAGACAATACAAGGAAGAGGTGCTGTTCCCCAGGGTGCAGGAGACTCTGATATGGGTTAAAGTCCCCAGTAGGAACAATACATGGGTCTACACGACAAGGGATTAAAACGGGATTAGCCCCATTTACCGTCATTCCCACTGACCCATTCCTGCAATTCTGCACTTTATGGAATTAGAGGTCCTAGTCCCCAAAGATGTTATATTCTTGTCAGAGGACACAGCAAGATGAAATAAGCTTCCACATCTGCTGCATGGGCACTCTGAACTTCCAGCGTTCAGAACAAATAGGCAAAAAGAGGACTCAACACCCTGGTAGGAGAAGTTAACACTGATCAGGAGGAGAATGTATCCTTGATGTTACATAACAGGAACAGGTAAGAAGATGTGTGGCACACAGGTGATCCACTTGGGCATCTCTTAATGCTACCTTGCCCAATAGCGACTATAAATAGGCAAGTACAGCAACACCTGCATGAGAAGACAATTATTAATAGGGGCTCAAATTTCTCAGAAACTAGGGTTTTCACACCACTAGTTAAACTACTGAGACCAGCAGAACTGGTAGCTGAGAGGGAGAGGAATTTAGAATGAATAGTGGAGGAGAAAGGTTCAGCAGCGGCTCAAGGCCACTGGCAAAGATGGGGACTGGAGTTTGTTCTACTAACTTTTCTGAATTTCTCTTCAGGAAGAGAGGCCACTGGAACCCCGGAGGAATTACTAAGTGTATATACAGAGTGGATCTGAATGATGCAAGCAGTGGACTGTGACAGTTGAAAAGAGATACTCTGCTCAGATACCTTTCCAAGAAAAAACTCTGCTAGGAGTGTGGTTAGGTGACAGATTTCAACTGTTAACACTTCCAAGCACATCTCAGGTTTTGAATCGAGGCCACATTTTTCTTAAGGGGGCTCCAGCCAATGACTGAGCAAGAATGTGTTATGAGAGCTGAGCCATTTTATCACAGTGGAGGACTCTTCATCTTTGCTCTGGAGTTACCCGTGCCCAATTCCATTTCCTCCCTTTTCCTTTTACCATCTGACATTCTGAACCCTATATCACAGTTTGCTTCCTGAAGCAAATTCTGAAAGGACAAACTTGTCTTTTCCAACTCCATCTAACTCCCCTAGCTTCAACTCTAACTTTCTTATATCTATTGATAATTGTAGGGGTGGTATTGTGCTTTTTATTCAGATACAGATACAAATGTTTATCAGATTCAGCTCCTGTTCCCTGTGTTGGTACAACTGAAATCTATTCACTTAAATATTTAAAGACACAAAAATATGCTTTAACTATGGTCAAATATGTTAAATATGAAAAAGAATAGATAATACTGTTATGTAGTAGGAATTAAGTCACCTACAACAAGTGTATCAACTAATTCAATTCTTGAAAGTATTCTATGGGGTAGGTACTAATTTTTTTCCCTACCTAACAGAAAATGGGCACACAGTGTTGCCCAAGAAAAATCATCCAGGAGTACCTCAATAGAAAGAGTTAAACATAAGTAGGCCCGCTCCAGTGTCTTTATCTGTAATTGCTATACTCTTCTGCCTCAAAGAAAGGGTCAGTAACATAAGTCCTGTAAAATTCTAATAGAGAAATGTTCAGAGAAACCAGGCCTGATGTATAGAACGTTGAGTAACATAAAGATACAGTTGCTATAGCAAAAGATAATTTTTAAAACAGTAAGAAATAGTTAGGCTTTGATTTTGTTACTACTGTAAAGACTAAGAAAACTATTTCACTAATTACCTCTGATCTCTGCACCGTCTGCTATTTCCAAGTTGGCCAGCCAGTCTCCTTACCCTCAGGATGTCTTGCCAGCTGGTACCTTAAACTCAAACAGAGGCATCATCCTCTCTACAAAATTAGCTTCTCCTCATTACTTCACTTTGTTTGTGGTCCAATATTCTCCCATTCCCGGAGGCTTGAAATCTTGGATCGTTAAAGACACTTAACGCTTCTGACATTTTCGCTTATATAGATTCTTCATATAACTACTGAAAAGAGTCTGAAAAAGGTGTCTGTTATTCTTAAGATTTTCACGGAAAAGTGACTAGAAAGGTCTATTTTTTGCCAACTGTAAAGAACTAGCTTTAGAGTAAATTTTGCCAGAACCTCATCACTAACAATCTTCAAAGAAGCCGCCGGGATGTCCCCGGCTCCTACCAAGAACTACAATTCCCGCCCTACATTGCGATCTTCACAGCCGGGGGGGGGGGGGGGGGGGAAGAGTACAATTGTGACGTCATTTCCGCCCTCCCAGGCGGTGAATGCCGGACTTTGTAGTTTGAGTTAACTTCTCTTTTGTGGCAGTCTTGGAAAGAGAAAATTAAGGCCAGACCAGCTGCTCTAAATTTGGTATTACGAAAGGGCATTTAAAGTAAGTTAATAGGATAACGTTTTAAAGTGAATTTAGCGTCAGGTTTTTAATGTATTTCACGTACCGCCTTCCTCGTACTGCCGGGCCGGGAAGGGGAAGTGACGTGAATCCGGTGTAATGGCGGCGCGGTGTAGCTCCAGGTAATTACCGAACTCTAGACTCGCTTCAGGCCGCCAACCGAAGTGGGGTTGGCGGGTTGCCGGTACGGGTGGGAATTTAAAGGGGACCAGGAGTGGGTGCCGCCTGGCTGGGACCGCCGTCGGCAGCGCCAGGGTATGCGTGGCTTTCCTCTAGGCGCCCGGGGCCCGCGAGGCCGAGGTGTGTGAGCCGGTCGGGCGGAGGAGTCTGAGCGGGTGGGAAGTGCGAGCGTGAACTCCGTCCCTGACTGCGCGGTTCCTGGTGAGGTTCCTGCAGCTGTCTCTCCGCGGTGTCTTTGTTGCGGAAGTCTAGCGCTGCCCTGGGCCTCTTGTCTTGTCGGCGCGGATTACTTAGAGCTTCTCCAGTCGTTTGGAATTCCCAAGGCCCCTTTTTTAGTGTCCGGGCTCCAGGCGGTGGGAGTGGGATTAATGAACTGTAGCTAATTAGAAAATAGCGGAAGTTCCGCTCTTATGCCCCTTTCTAGCGTAATATACCTGTACAGCTTCTTTAGAATTTCATTAGTCGATTCTTTTCCATTCATTTGCCCCATGAAGGTGCTTTCTAGTATTTAGTTCTGGGGCTTTTCGTTCCTTTTTAAAATGAGCTTTCTGCCGTCTTTTATCCTTCCATAAATTGATCTATTTCCAGTAAGGTGATACTCCCCAAGTTGGGTCTCCAGTGTGTCCAGCCATCGAGCTTCGGATCTTACTATACACTTGTACATGTCGGTAATGGTTCATTTCGCTGAGTCTAACTGCAGTAACCACTTTACTTATTTTGACTTAATCCTCACAAAGACTTTTTGATCGTTCCAATTTTAGTATATGTGCTGCCGAAGCGAGCACACAAAGACTTTTTGAGATTGAGAAGGAAAAACTTTGAGAAAGAATATTCCAGATGCAAGAAATAAGTGGTGATTGAAAGCATAGTAAGAGTTCCCTTTACATTTTTAGGTGTCCCACAGACTGACAATAGCAGATAGAAAAAACGAGCAGATTTGTCCTTCAGAAAACTAGTTAACCTACCTCCTCCTTCTCCTATTTAAGCTTGTTTTAGGATTGCCTGTGAACTTGGGAGTTAACCTCAATTATGGTCCTACTATAGAAAAGCGAATTTAGAATTGGCCTTGAAAATGTGACTTCGTTCGCAGAAGCGTTGTGACAAGCATCATCTGTAGGAGGAGACCTACTTGTGTTGATGCTGGATGATGGACTAGGAAGCCAAGACTCCAGTCTTGATTCAGCCCTTACTAGGTCTGTCACTTGGGGCACCTTACCTAACATCTCTAATCTCAGCTTCTTCATCTGAAAAATGTGAATGATAATAATATCTAACTTAGTGAGTTGTTTTGAGGATAAAGGAAAATGATGTGTATAAGGCACTGTGCACAGTGCCTGACATAATGTAGCTATTATTGTTACTACTGTGATATAGTTGATGAGTTCTCTTGCCTCACTTCTTGTCCTTTGGTTTTGAACGTTGCCCTTCCACTTTTAAGTGCCCATGCTGCTTTCATGGAGCATTTCCCACCTCATTTGGCTGGGGTCTGCTTAACTCTTCTCCCTGATGATTGTACATTGCCAGTTGGTATACATTAACGTCTTGTACCTGAGACCATCTAAGAGCACACATATTTATAATGTTTGTGCCCTAACTTAAACATTATCTTCTGTTTGTTACCAACTTGTATCTAGAGACTGAATTTTGTACTACCTGATATGTCCCTAACTTGATATAAGTTATCGCTGGCCTAGAGCTAGTTTAAGAAAGAGGTAGTTATTTGCAATATGCTGATCCTACTGATGACTCTGTGGGCTTCCTTGTGGCATTTCTCTACCATCTAAACTTTGAAAATTTTAGCATGGGAAGGTGATAAAACAAAAAGGCCTCTGGCATGTTAGTTTCAGCAAATTTCTGGACTAACTAAATGTTAGCCTAAATATTTTATCCGTGTATACATTTCCCAAGTGGACACTGGAAGAGATAATTCATTGCCTACAAGAAAGTGCAAATTTTCAAAGCATTTTCTTCAAAAATAATACATCAGGAGAGGAAGTGATGGATTAAAGTAAGCCTTTGCTATTTGTAGCCAAGTTAGTAAGTCTTTTCCTAGAGAACAGATACCAAAAAGATAGCATAAGCTGCCTCGGTCTGGAGACATTAGGGCTCCTGTGATTATAGAAGCTAATGGGAGCAAAATTATACAAAGAGCCCAAATGTCCACTGAGTGATGAATGGATAAAGAGGATGTATTATATATATTATATTGTGGTATATATATTACTCAGCCATCAAAAGGGATGAAACTTGGCATTTGCAATGACATGGGTGGAGCTAGAGTGCGTTATACTAAGCAAAATAAGTCAGAGAGGGACACCTGAGTGGCTCAGTCGGTTAAGCCTGTGCCTTCAGCTCAGGTCATGATCCCAAAGTCCTGGGATCAAGTCCCACCTTGGGTTCCTTGCTCAGCAGGGAGCCTACTTCTCCCTCTGCCTCTCCCCACTGCTTCTGCTCTCTCCCTCTCTCTCTCACAAATAAATAAAATCTTAAAAAAAAAAAAGACAAATACCATATGATTTCACTCATATGTAGTATTTAAGAAATAAAACAGGAACATAGGGGAAGGAAGGTAAAATTATGTAAGACAAAAACAGAGAGGGAGGCATAGTTAAGAGACTGTTAACTATAGAAAAAAACTGAGGGTTGGTAGAGGGGAGGTGGGTAGGATAATGGGCCAAATAGGTGATGAGCATTAAGGAGGACACTTGTAATGAGCACTGGGTGTTATATGTAAGTGATAAATCACTGAATTCTACTTTTGAAACAAATACTACACTGTATGTTAACTAACTTGAATTTAAATAAAAACTTGGAGATAAAATATAAAATAAAACTCATCTTGAAGGAGAAATGAGGGAGGAAGAAACTCAGTGAAGATTCATATTTTTCTTAACTTTGGGCCTAATTCAAATGAATCAGGATAGACAGAGTTCAGCTCTTCCAGGTGAAAAGTCACCCTGTGACTCCTTCCCTCAATTATTTTATCAAGACAGTTTTATTCTAGATTTGGTGACAGTTGCCTCAGTAATGGAATGTAGTGCTTTGTATCTGGGGGCTACTTCATAAATTTCTCAGTGGAGGCCACCACTTCCAGGTTTTCTTTAAAAACTTAGATTGTGGTTGACTAAGTGGCCCTTTAATTAATAATCAGGCCACTTTCAAAGCTGTGCTGTGAGTGTTGGCAAAATATCAGCCAAGCAGGCAAGCAGAGGAACACACTTCTGGGGACAAGGAATAAAGTGGTATGAATGTTTGAAGGCATGAAGTATATTCAGTAATAGACATGGTTTAGTAAGTTGAAGTAACTATATGTTCAGGGTCAGATTTCCTCTTGCAATGCGTTTAAAGGAACTGGTTTTTGTTTTTGTTTTTCGTTTTTTTGTTTTTTGTTTTCATCTCAATAGGGAAGTTTATTCAGGGAGCTCTCCAGGTTAACATGGAGTGAAGACAAGGGATAATGCTTGATAATAGTCCTATCTTGATGCAGTTGATGGCAAACATTTTGGGGGTTCCTCGAAATCAGGATTGATAGGTGAGACAAGTCTGTTGTGGTATTCTTTGGTAAAGCATTTGTCAAAATATCATTATAGGGAGTTCTGTGTAGGAAGAAATAGGGATAATCATTAGAAGTCTACATGCCCTCCCCCCATATTTAATTTTAAAATTGGAACCTATTAAGTGGCAAGCACAGTCCTAGGTTCTCGATACACAGTAGTGACCGAGAACCTCAGAATCTAGGGATCTCATACAAGGTCTTTTCATGCGTTAGCTTTTTGAATCTCATGTTCCATCTCATTTCTGCTCAGTTTTCTGTATATACTCTGTACTCTGCTCAAACAGCTGAGAATCCCCTAAACTCTTTTATGTCTGGAGTCTTTACACATGCTGATTTTTCCCCTTTCCATATGGGAAGTGACCTTTCTTCTCCCCGACCCGTGCTCCTACTTGTTCTTCAGGTTTCAGCTTCTAGAACCACTTCTTTCTGTATGCCCTAGATCCACTTGGTTGCACTTCCTCTTTTCCAGAAGTACTATGTCTATAACATTGCTACAGCACTTGGACTTTTCTTCTCTGCCTGAGGATAGGAACTTTCATCTCTTAGACATCAGTACCTTGTGTGCACTGTAATGTATGTATCTCCTCACTATTCACAGACACTGCCTTTAATCTCTATTCTTGATTTCAAAGAATAGGGGATAAAGTAAAAAACTAGAAAGAAAAAGACCATGACCATACAGCTCTTTCTCTTAACCTTATATGTTCTTATTTTTTTTCTGTAAGTACTTTACTGTACAACTTCTCAAGGTGTCAGTTTTCACTCCATCCTCATCGTTTTTGTAGTCCTGTTTACCTGTTTGTGTTGTACAAAGTTTCTCAATTTTTATGACCTCACGGAAGAGTCTCTTCTGCACAAACTCGAACTTTAACACACAGTGAACAAGGAAGCATTCAGTGGCTAAAAAGGAACACTAGAGCTATTTCTTGACTACAAGTCTGTTCCTTTACTGTTAAGTGGTGAGGGTTACAGTATAGATTTGAAATTTAAGGTTTTGTCTCTTTTTTGTATTGCTGAAAATTGATGTAAACTTAGTTTAGTCACTAGACCAAGAAAACCCAGAATGATAATATTTGTTCAGTGAATGAAGATGCTGGAGTTAGTGAGGAAAGTTAAATCTTGTTGCCATGCAGTTGAATTGTGAACTAAGGGATATATGGGCAAGATGAGGTGGGCTTTGGAGAATATAAATACAAGTGACTGAGGGTACTGTAGGTGCAGAGAGCTCCCTTAGGATTTGTTTTTATTCAATAATTAGAGGAGTGCTACTGAACAATAACTATATGTAGAAATAGATTGTTGATAATTGGTCCATTAAGACAGAATTTCCATTTAAAAGCTTAAAAGGTAACTTGAAAAGCATGAAATAATATTGAATATATTGTGGTGGAATGTGCTTTTAATTTAAGGACAAGGTTTCCCTGTGGGCAGCTTTGCAGATATTTAAAGGAAACTTTTGTCCTGTATGGGTGAAATATAATGGAAATGGACAAGTTCGATGTATACATAAATAATTAATATTTTAGAAGCAAGTTGGAAAAGTTCTTATAACCTAGACATAAAGAAGACCTTGTGAGAAATGTTACTGGAAAGGTAAAAAAAAAAAAAATTGCCTTCCTCTGAAATGAGATTAAGGTTGTCTAATTATGGAAGCGTTTGAAACCGAGCCTTCCCCATATCTTCTTCTGTATACAGTAGCAGAGAGAATGAGGAGGGGGAGTAGATTTGATTCTTTGTCCTATTTATAAACTTGAAGGTAGAAATATTAAGATTTGGTACTAATTGGGAGGAAAGAAAAGGAAATTGTCACTTAGCTGGCTTTGTAGGTAGTATCTTAGAGGAAGAGAGGTGGTTTGAGGAGAAGAGGAAATGATGATTACCAAAGCTTCCCTAGTTCTGAGGGCCTTTGAGGCGTCCACATGGATTGATTTTTTTTTTTTTTCTATAGACATTTGGACATAAAGGTTTGGACCTCTGTAGAGAAGATGAGGCGAAAGTAAAAGTCATTCTTGTAAATGTTAGTTGAAAGTGTGAGGATGGAGATAGTCTTCCAGACACAATATGGAGAAAGAAAAGATAAAGACTATTCATTTGTTCATTTAACAAATATAGATTGAGGGCTTTCTGTATTAGGAAAATGGAAATGAGCAAAACAGTCAAAATGCATAAACAAAGATTAAACTCTACAGGATAGTAAATGTTAGAGGGGTAGACAGAGAAGAGAGACAAGGAAAACCAGATAAATGTGGTCTTTTCAAGAAGAGAGATTTAGCAGTACCAGTTGCTAGACCAGTGTCAGGTAAAAGAAGGAAGTGGCCCCTGGATTTAGCAACAGGAAAGTCATTGTATAACTTTAATAAGTACTATGGAGTAGTGGGAGTGGAAAAGCAAACTGTGGAGTGTAAAAGGGGTTAATGGAAGATTAAGAATTATAGGCATCACGTGTAGACACATCTGTCAAAATAAATATTAATAAAAATTTGACTCTGTAGGAAAAGAGAAAGAATGGAACTTGAGAGGGAACAGAATAAAGGAAATTTGCCCCATAGATGTCATAATTTAGATTTAAATGAATCAGTAAAGTTCAGTATGTAGAATTTTTCTTGAAAACCAACTAAATTGGAAAATAAAGAAAAAGCCGATAGAAATTTTGAAACAAAAAAATTGACAAATTCCTGTTCTTAAAGAACCTACATTCTGGTGAAAAGGAGCACATTAGAGAATATTCCTATGTACCAACAAAAGAATTTTTTTTTTTTTAATAAGTAGCATGCTGAAATGGTCATCTCACTTTTTGATTTATTTGGTTAAGTACAGACCATTGTGTGCCAACTTCATGATACTGGGAAATGAATGAAGGATAATAACTCCTCATTTTATAATGAATAATTTTAGTATGGCTGTTGGTATCACTGAGTTCATTAAAATGTTAAGAAATTCTATATTTCTCTACACAGAGTCAGAAACTAATCTAAGTCTTTTATATTTTGTCCATTCCTATATAAAGAAAAACAGTAATGCGGGTTAAAAACAGTCTATACAACTTTCATCCCTGTACTTGAACATGGGAATCTTCAGTCATTCAAATGGTTCTGAGTCAAAAAGCACACCTGATTTATTCATTGACAAGGAAGCAAACAGCAGAGAGTACAGGTCTCCCAATTATTTCTAATTCTTGGAGCCAGAACTGTTTTGACATTCAGAGTTTTTCAGATTTTAAAGAAATATAATGCACATATATTTATGAAGTAATCACTCTTTTGGGATCCAAGGTAACATCTTCTAATCAAACACATTAGTATTTCTGGGAAGAGTCACCTTAAGTCTCAGGTTGGTACCAGATGAGTTTCCCTTGAGCTTAAGAAAAATCTTTGGAAGTTGTGCTGACCACAGCATAATGTATAGAGTTGTTAAGTCTATATGTTATACACCTGAAACTAATAGAACATTGTGTGTCAACTATACTTCTCTTTTAAAAAGGATAAAGAAAAACCTTTGTGTTTTCAGAGCTTTTCAGATTTTATAATTGCAGGTAAGGGATTGTTACTTGTACCTGGTGACTTTTTCTCAAAATGATAATGTGTTTGGGGACTTTTATTTTCTTGAAATTTTAGAACTATGCTGAATTAAATCACAAAATCATTTTTCCTTATGTGACATATTATGGGGCATATTTCTCACTAATATGTACACATTTTTAAAAATAACAAGAAAAAACAGTAGGAAAGCTGTATTTTTTGTTTTTTTTTTTTTTTAATTTTATTTATTTATTTGACAGAGATAGATCACAAGTAGGCAGAGAGGCAGGCAGAGAGAGAGAGAGAGAGGGAAGCAGGCTCCCTGCTGAGCAGAGAGCCCGATGCGGGACTTGATCCCAGGACCCTGAAATCATGACCTGAGCCAAAGGCAGCAGCTTAACCCACTGAGCCACCCAGGTGCCCCAGGAAAGCTGTTTTCTTAAACAAATGATTTTTTTGTTCAATACAGATATGTAAAGACCATAGCAATCTTGTCATAGTTATGACATATATAAGTTAAGAAATGTGGCCAACCTGTTTTTCATATCTGTTGCCTGGGAAGGAAAATCACCATGTGGAAGGGCCAGGGGCTTGAGTCCTATTTGGGGATTTTCTTGAGGATCCCATTATCACCTCCCACCCCCATTCAGTTTTGCATTTAGAACATATTCAAACTAGTTTTTCTTTTGAATACTGTTTAATATTATCACTTTCCCAGTTGAACAACTAAGTTGGGTATGTTTGTTTGTTTTTTTTTTAAACTCTGTTACAATGGTTGAAGTTTGCCAAGTGTGCTGCTATGTAGAATGCCAGAGAGCAAACTAAAGGGAATCTACTTTGTTGACTTCTTTTTAATTTTTGATAGTAAGTTACAGCAAGTTCCTTTAACATTGGTTGAGGACACCTAAGGGCCACTGGTAAGAGTACTCACCCAAAGTCATTGAGAAACCAGTGCATTTCAACCATTAGTTGAGTATGAATTTTTGAGATAATTGCAAAATTTACAATTTCATAGTTTGCAGTTAACAGCCCAAAGTGCATCCTACAATTGTTATTAAATATTTTGCTTTCTGATGCTTGCTGAACTGATAGGAAAATTATTTCTAAACTTCATCTCCTTATTATAAAATACCCTCCTTGTTCAGGGGAGTAGGTGTGGTTTTGCTGAGTTGCTTACTTGTGACAGGAGAGAGAAATTTAATAATTCATCATAAAATCCACACAATGATACTAGGAAGATCAGTGAGAGCTATAAACTCTAGATAAATTGCTCTCATTGCTGGAATTTCCAATTAGTCTAAGTATCAAGCATGCACATGTTGAACTCTCAGAATGTCCCTATGAGCATATTCTGTATAAATCTGGACGATGATAGGACTTTATGCATTTTGTGTTAGAACTGTAGTAGCAGTCTACTTTATAATAATGTCAATTTCACAGTTACATTTTGGGACATGGAAATCTAACAGATTGTGCTTGATTGCCAGAAAATTACTTGCTGATGATGGGCGAAGGGTAGAAAGGGAGAGACGATACACACTGATCAGAAAGAAAACGCACCAAGTTTAGATAAGTAAGGTAATTTGAAATAAAATACACAGAAGATTGCTGTGTGTATATATGTTTAGGTAAGTTGAGAAGAGAAGCCAGGTTTCAGAACCAAGGAAAATGTTAAATTTTGCACAATAGAGTTAAGTGACTTACTTGCTTAAAGAGTGAATTCTAGCTATGTTGATTAAATAAAGGGAATCTTTAAAATATTATTTCATATGTTTAAAAAGAAGTAGATAGGGCCTTATATTAATATCAGTACCTTTGCTCTCTGGAACTTTGGGCAAATGGATCAGTTTAGGATAGGAAAATTTTCTATATCTGTTTACATTGTGTAGTTTACCAATTTGGTGTCAGTATATTAATGTTACCATTTTCTTTTTTTTTTTTCTTTAAAGATTTTATTTATTTATTAGAGAGAGAGAGATCACAAGTAGGCAGAGCAGCAGGCAGAGGGGGAAGCAGGCTCCCTGCTGGGCTTGATCCCAGGACCCAGGATCACGACCCAGGTGCCCCATTGTTACCATTTTCATTGGGTTGCAATATCAGATGGTTTTGGCATCAGAAAAACCTTTTGATTTTTAGCTCTGCCATTTACTAGCTATAATTGACTTGGACACGTTGTTTTAAATCTTCCAACCTCAGTTCTCCCATTGAAAAATGAGGTTAAGGGGCACCTGGGTGGCTCAGTGGGTTAAAGCCTCTGCCTTCAGCTCAGGTCATGATCTTAGGGTCCTGGGATCGAGCCCCACATGGGGCTCTCTGCTCAGCAGGGAACCTGCTTCCCCTCTCTCTCTCTCTGCCTATCTCTCTGCCTACTTGTGATCTCTGTCAATAAATAAAATCTTAAAAAAAAAAAAATAGAGGGGTGCCTGGGTGGCTCAGTGGGTTAAAGCCTCTGCCTTCGGCTCAGGTCATGATCCCAGGGTCCTGGGATCGAGCCCCGCATCGGGCTCTCTGCTCCGCAGGGAGCCTGCTTCCTCCCCTCTCTCTCTGCCTGCCTCTCTGCCTACTTGTGATCTCTGTCTGTCAAATAAATAAATAAATAAATCTTTAAAAAAAAAAATAGAAAAATGAGGTTAAAAAATAAACAAAGCAAGATAATTGTGAAAATTGAGTAAGAAGATACAAATGAAATGCTTAGTGTTGTATCTTTGTGGCTGCAGTAATTTATCATTCTTTATTATTGCTGTTATCTTAATATAAATTATACATTTCAGAATTCTAAAATGGGAAGTATATGTACTTAATTGGTTAATCTCCGGATATCTCAGGAATCTTATTGTAATGTGCTCTATAGTGTCAGTGGTAAATTAGTTTGTTGAAGAGCTGCTGTATACATTGACAGCTCTCCTATTGGCTGGTTTTGAACAGTAATGGTTAGCCTACATTCACCAGTGCACATCAGCTTTGGGACACCAACCATTTTAGTATTTTTAATTGACTTTTGTATCATTGGAACACGTTTATATAGTTGAGGAAAATACTTAAAAAATTTTTTTAATGTATTTATATTAGAGAGCCCCCATGCGTGAGAGTGGGGGAGGGGCAGAGAGAGAGAATCTTTAAGCCAGACACCCCCTGAGCATGGAGCCTGATGTGGGGCTTCATCTTACAACCCATGAGATCACAACCTGAGCCAAAACCAAGAGTCAGATGTTTAACTAACTGAGCTATCCAGGCACTCCAGAAAATACTTTTTAAAAGTTTGCATATTATTGGCATTAGAGCTGAAAGTATCTCCATTATCAACTTGGGCACAGTATTTAGGTAGCAGGTGATTTTAAAATGAGTTTTATTTCAGGTACATACTAAGATAAGTCCTCACGAATAGAAAATATGTAATAAGGATTTAAATAATGCCAAGAGTCCATATCCAACCCTATCTTTTCTTCCCCAAAAAACCATGATGTGAATATACTAATTTCAGCAAGTTCACAATCGAGTTGGATTAGAAAATGTTCATCCTTTATGCAGAAATAAGAACTTCAGCTCATCCTCCATTTTAAAAGGAAAGTTGGGTAGAATTTATTAGTCCTTTGAGTTAGTACTGAGTTCAAGTTAGTAACATGGGTTCTACTATATAAATATATCCCATTTTAGAGAAGGGAAATTGTTCAACTCGGGATCTAAACAAAGGCCGCACATTACATTAACTCTGTTAAGTCTCTTTTGTTCTGTAATAACTATCCTGCTTTTTTTCCTTCTTTTCTTCTTTTGTCCCCCTCGCATTGAATTGTTTGAGAAACTGGGTCATTTGTCATACATGTTAAAGCTCATCAGTGAGTAATCACCAATAACATACCTAATTAATAATCAAAGTCGAATTTATTAATTTGATGCAGCAAGGGAGACAACAAACATACTCTGAGGGACCATGGAATACCTCAAAAAGGGGTCTTAAGAAGGGTACTTACACACCTTGTGAGAGTAGAGGTAGTTATCAGAAAGTCCTGTGGACAATGAGTTACTGATTAATTTATGTGATAATATTAGAATATTAGAGAGTGGAATCCTCCATGGAAGTATAATACAGAATCAGTTTTATAAGGACTTAGTCATTGATTATTCTGGACATAAGAACAAATTAAGGACACTGACAATTCTCCAGGCTTTTAATTTGTCCATAAAGTATTAGGCAGAAATTGTAAACTAATGAGTTGCTAGAACAGTAGATAGTCGTATCTTTAGAACATACAGGTTCTTGCATACATTTCGTGATCTTACTTTGGAACGGATGGATCTAAAGTAACTAGAAATAAGAACTTGACCATAGCTAATCCATGATAAGTATATTGTGACTTAAACTGGCATATTTCTGATTTGCAAATTAGTGGAATCCATTTTACAAGTAGTGATTTACATTTCTTTTGTTAGTTCTCTCTTCATAGCTGTCATCAGGGTTATTTTGAAATTTTATTAGTACCCCTGTTTACTCAGCCTAAGCTGCAGAATAGACCATTATCTTCTGGAAATGCAATCAGTCCATATCTACACTGTTTTTCAGTGGATCATGATCATGTATCAGGTTTGTGATTGTCATAATATCTCTGGTGGCAGATTTTCTTGCTGTTTGTGTTAAATGATCATTTGACGTTCTGGTGGCTGCACTGATTTAAGACTCTGGAGATTCCACATTGGTGATTGCAACATAGACCAACTATACCGGGATTATTATATTATCCCTTATTTTCCAAAATCTGAACCTTTTAGAAAATAACCAAGTGACTTTTCCTGTAAATTGGATATGAGTTATTTTGCTTTGTCAGTATCCAAAGAATTACACCAAATCTGGAGATTGTCAAGGACAAGGATCTTGAAGTACCATGATGAAAAGGCCTTAAGTCTAGTAATCATTTAGAAATATGTTGTCCAGTATGTAAAACTCTTACAAAAATGATTTTCTCAAATCCACTGGGCACATTTGAAGTGCTCAATAGCCACATGTGGCCAGTAGCTGTTGTGTTAATGAAGTGGTGACTGACGGTGTAGAATATGAATTTTCCATCAATGCAGAAAGTTCCATTGTACAGAATTAGAAGCATCAACCAGCAGAGAGGGAAAAAAAATAAATAAACAAGAGGACAAAAACCAACAATATGCAAAGAAATAGCATTGCTAGTGTCAGAGGAGGGAGAGCCTTATTCTGATAGCGTTAAGCAGTAGCAGTTTTCAGTGTTTTCTGCTTCAGAACCCAAAAAGTCCTGGAAATCCGTGACGGGTGATGTGTGGTGGTGATCACAGCAGCAGTGTCCATCAGGTTATTTCCTGTAAATAGTGAACAGTACTGAGTAGAGTCTTTCACTCAGATTTCTTTTAATGTTCCTTCTGCATAATTGAATTCTTAATGTTAGTTTATAGAAATATTTAGGTGACTGTAGGGAAGCAAAAACTCCTGTGGACAATAAGTAACTGATTAATTTGTCTGATAATATTAGGATATAAGAGAGTGGAATCCTCCATGGAGGTAAAATATAGTATCAATCTTATAAGGACTTAGCACTGATTATCCTAGACATAAGAAAAAATTAAGGACACTAACAATTCTCTAGGCTTTTAATTTGTCTATAAAGTGTATTCCAGATCTCACTAATTAATAAGTATATTTAAACCTAAAGGCAAAAAAATTTTTACGGGAATTTTTTCAGTCCTTATATATGACTATATGTGAAATTTGTATCGAGTTTACCTAGGAAGGTAGTTAATGTAGGTTTTTTTCTCTTTTCTTGTCTCAATTTTTCATGTCTTACATTCATTTTAAGAATAATAAAAGCACTTTATAAACATATTTTGTCATCTGAATTACTCCATTTCAGTGCTTAAATTTGTGCTCCTGCCCATGTTGCAATAATTACTTAATTATTAAGGCGTATATCTTAAAACTCCCAAAGAACCTGTGCTGTGGTAGTCATTGCATAACCAGTGAGAATTTTCTCCCTATGAGTTGGTGCCAGAATGTCTCAGATTTAAAAATCACTGATACTGATATTCTTTTGCATCCATATATATGCTTCTTACCAGTGAGTTAGTATGGATTAATACACTTGGAATGTATGTGTCCCTTTCCAAATGATTGTTGACTTTGTATTTCACTGTTAGGGAGGTAGGCTATGAAGTCTCTGTATTTTACCTAACTAGTTCATGGTTTACAACAAATTGAGAACCAAGATTTCTCATCCAAAATTGGAAAGCTGAGGAAACCTGGGGAAGAGTTGGATACTGGAAATACCTTGGGGATGCTTTCATAGAATCAGCATGCCTAGGCATGCCCTCTGCCCACGCATATGTACATACATACACACCTGATGTAGTAAGTCAGCTGAGCCCCCATATAGGTACTAGTACTTACATCAAACAAGTGTTCAAGATGTAATATAACATAATGACTTAGGGAACCAGCTTTACATTAAGTAATGATTTGAAACTTGCACATGCACCAAAAAAAATCCAAAAAAACAAAACAAAACAAAAAAACACAAGCCACTTTGCTTGAGCGGGCTTAATTAAGCTTTGCTTATCAATATAGATTTACTTTTTATAACTAGAATATAAGCTCCATGTAGGGAGGGGATTTTGTTATGATTGTTCACTACAGGGGGGAGCAGGCTCCAGCTGAGCAGAGAGCCCGATGTGGGGCTTGATCCCAGGAGCCTGGGATCATAACCTGAGCTAAAGGCAGAGGCTTAATCCACTGAGCCACCCAGGTGCCCCGAGACCACCATATTTTAAGTGAAGGGAAAAGTAGCCTTTTATGCTTCCTGAGAAAGTTACCGTTTCTTCATTCATTTTTCAAGTCTCCCAACTGGTATCTTTTACCTACAGCCTGAGAACTCTTGCATTTCTTGTAGTACAGGTCTGCTGGTGATACATTCTCTTACTTTCTCTTAGTTTTCTTTTGTTTCTTTTAATTAGTAAATGTCTATTTTCATTCTTAAAATTTATTTTTGCTGGAATTGTAGGGTAACAAGTTTTTTATCTTTCAGCACTTTTAAGATTGTTTGTCTTCTGGTCTCCCTAGTTTCTGATGAGAAGTCAGCAGTAATTTTGAATGGTTATTTCCTTGTATCTAATGCATTTTTGCCCCTCTTGCTGCTCTCAGCATTTTCTGTTTATCTTTGATTTTCAGCAGTTTGACTATTGACCATTATCTACGACCATGTCCATAGGGGTGGTTTTCTTTGTATTTGTTCTACCTAGGATTCCCTGAGCTTCATGAATCTGTAAATTTATGCACTTTGCCAAATATGGGAGAAATTCCCTATTTTTTGAAAATTTTTTTATTCCATTTTTCCTCTCTTTCCTTCTTGGACTTCAAGTACACCGGTATTATGTCCTTTGATACTGTCCCACATGTCCCTGATATTGTTCATTAAATTTTTTTTGTCTCTCTGTTTTTAGATTGGTTATTTCTTTTGATTTTACTTCACATTCATTGACTTTTTTTTATCTCCATTTTGCTTTAAGTTTTTAACCAGTGAATTTTTTACTTAATGTATTTTTCAGTTTTAGAAATTCATTTTGGGTTCTATTTTCTTTTTGTTTTCTTTTGCTTTGTTTTTGCTAAACTTTCTTATTTTTATTCCTTGCAAGCATGTTTTCCTTTGCACTTTTGAATAAGCTTTAAAAACCTTGTATGCCAATTCCAACATCTGGGTCATGTCAGTGTTGGTCTTTGATTGTCTTTTTTTCTTAAGCTTAGACCACAGTTTTCTGATAAGTTATTTTTAATTGTATCCTGGGCATTGTTATTGTTACGTTAAGACTATAGATTCTGTTATATTCCTCTGAGGAGGAGTGACTTTTTAGGTAATTAACTTGGTTAGTCTTAAATTGTAAGTTCTCTTAGGTGGCTGTTCATATCACAATTCACTTCTTTGATCCTTAGTAATACTCTGTTTTGCACATGTGTTGGTTTAGAGGTGGTCAGAGATTTGGGCACCTTGGGCTCCTCTCCTCTGGCTGTTTCCCTGATGTGCATGCCCTAGGGGCATGTTAGTCTGACTGCAGCTACAAATACAGAAGTAGTAATGTGCTTTAGATTGCAATTATCTTTTATAGATTATTTGTAAATAATCTCATATATATTGTTTGTAAGAACTTTGATGCCATGCCAACCACTGTAATAGAAATTTTTCTTAACCTAATCATTTGTGTACTTCCCTGTCTGCATTAAATGATGGTCGCTCTATGTCACTTTATAGTGTCAAGATTATTTGTGTATTATGTGATCTAGTGGAAAAAAAATTTAATTGAGTATCTTTAGGCTAAGTTTCTAGTTATAGGTTCACCACTAACTGGTAGTATAGCTTAGGACATTGCAAGGACTTACCCGACCTTCAGTATTTTTGTCTTTAAAAAGGAATTGAACTGGGTGATCTATGATCCTTTCTGGCATTCAAATACAAACATTTTCCTAGTTGCATTCAGTTATTTTGGTACTAGGGACAGTTCTTTCTGATATTCTCTACCTCTTTTAATTCTCTTATTTTCTTCTATCTCATTTGATTTTTGTGATTTCATTGCAGTACACAAAACCATAAACCACTTAGATAAGCAATTACAATTAAATACTCAAATGGTAGTTCTCTGTTAACATAAGTAGCAGTTCAGCATTTTTTAAAAATTCCTAAAATATAATTAACAGATGGATACTGAAAAAATTTTTGTTTTAGCATTTAATGTTGATGACTAGGTTTATTCTGAGCCAAATAACTTAGTTCTCACACCTGCATGACTAAGGTCATGTGCCTTTGATAGATTACGTTAAAATTTAATTATTTTAACACCTTGTATTTTTACTCAGCATATTTATTTTTGAGTGATCGTTATAAGAATATTGGATAATTCATTCTTAGTTTATATAAAAACATGGGATATTTTATACTCAGTTCGTGTAGATTTTATCTTATATAATTATTCTGTTCACTTATTTTTTTATAATATCACAGTACTATTTTATAATGTGGGTTTAGGTGTCCCTCATGAAAGCAATTTGAATAAAGTTATCTGACATCAGTAATTAAATTAATTTTTGTTCCTCTCAGTCATTAGACTAAAATACCTTATGGTGCTTAATAAGCCCTTATTATTTGCTCTATTATGCAGAGTCTTTTCTGTGATTGTGTTCTTTATACATTGGTATGTGAAACTGTTTAAGGAATTTTTGAGTTTTTATTTAATTATTGATTATATATCTGTGCCTACTAATTAAGAAAAATGGTCAAATGTTCATTGTGTATAAATAATAAGCTGTTATGTCAGATACATTTTATCACTGTTAACAAAGCCTTCTTTGGTATACCTTTCAGGTGACATTTGCAGACAAAAAAAGTTAAACTGTCAAGGAATTCATACCATTTTCTACCTGTTACTTGGAACAACTTAAGGAGTCTTTGATTTATCAGATCAGTTGGCAACAGAAAATGAAGAGTAGCGTGGCACAGATAAAAGTAAGTGTTTGAAATTTATAATGAAGAACATAAACTTGTATTTGTCCTTTAATCAAAAAATGCATTTATAGAATTAGGACGTTAGAACCAGACAGTAGAAAGGCATCATACACATTTCTAACTTACACAATTTCAAGTGTAGCCACATGGTCACATAGAAGCAGTAGTGTCCAAGAGGGCAAGTGAGAGAACGTGGAAGATGTATGATGTGTGTGTATCCATGTACATGTATGCATGTATGTCTATCATTGCCTCCACAAATCAAGAAAGTGCATGTGAGTGAGCACCTGCAAAAGAATAATTAACAGGGCAGGGAATTCCACCATTCTTCTTAAAGATTATACTTCCCTGAATGAGCATGAAATGGAAGACAGGCATCTCCTTCCTTAGTTAATCATAGTTCCTGCATGTCTATCTACGGGGGAGACTCTTATTGCATTTCTGGTGCATAAACAAGCTCTTTATTCTGTGCTCTCCGTTAGACATCATACACTCATTTATTCAACAAATATTCACTGAATTCTTATGTCCTAGTGACTATTCTAAGCACTTTACATAAAATGGTGAACAAAACAGAAATCCGTGTTCTCATGGAGTTTGTGTTCTAGTGTGGGAAGACAGAAAATAAATTATAAACTTAATCCATAAGTAAATGGTGTAGGATAGTGGTATTAAGAGCTAAACTTATGCTACAGACAAAAGATATGGGGTAATGTTGATCATTAGCATTGGGGGTTGCAATTTTGGATAGGGAGGGCCCACTGAATAGGTAGCCATTTGAGCAGACTCTTGAAGGATATGAGGAAGTTAGCCATGCAAATAACTGGGAAAAGAGTATGCCAAGCAGGTGGAACAGCAAGTATAAAGACAAAGAGTCTAGTGTGGCCGAGGCAGGTTATAAGAAAGGGAGAATAGTAGATGCAGTCAGAGCAGTAACAGGAGCCAATAACTGTCTACTCAGAACTTTTCCTCTGCCTGTCAGTGGACTTAGCAGGAGAGCAAACCATTCCACTTCTATTCAACTGCACAGATCTACAAGCAGACGCATCATGCCTTGGATCTTGGAATCAGTAAAGGGGAAGGTATATTTTTATTTAATTACAGATCTAGGCCCTGCTCCCTTCCTCTCTCCTCCACCAGTTCTGCACCCCTAAACCACCTTCTTTAAAGAGAAACAGTAAACTGAGCTTAGCAGGGGACACTAGGAACTAGCCCTGGTGCCTGGTAAGTGTTTAATAAACAGAATTGATAGACTTACAGACTGGGGCAGGCTCTGCCGCCATCTTTGCTAAATTCTGTAGGGTATAAGGCTTGGTAGACACCCAGCCCATGCTTGCAGATCTCTTTTGGTGGGAGTTCACTATCTCAAGCTAGACCCATCTGTCAGTAGATACTTTCATATATTGTTCTGAAATCTGCCTCTTTGGGGCTTGTACTCATTGGTCCAATGGCACTTAAGCAGTTAATTAATTGTGGACCTAGTAGCTGGTATACTGTGCTGAACGTTGGCAACATAAAGAAAGCGGAGAACTGGTGTGGAACTGGCTCTTGGTTGAGCCATGTTAGACGAGAGCACTCAGATTTAGCCGGATACCTTTTCCACAGAGGGAGATGTGTCTAGTCTTTTCAGAATCCTCTTCCTGCTCCTCTTACACTGTGCTTTCTCCACCTTTACCTCCTGTGGTCCTGGTGGGTCCTCGATGGCACCGTCCCATCCTAGGAGTGGGTATCTTCTTCAGTCAGCATGCCCTCCAAGCTTAGTGGCTCAGCTCTGTCTACCAGTTTGTAGCCTAGTCTGCCTCCTTTTCTCTATCCTGTTAGCCACAAACAAGTCTGCTAGCTGGGTGGGGCCCATTTTTACCTCAGGTAAAGCTCACATCTTCCCCTCAGTGTTCTCAGGACTCATTTGCTGGGTTCAGGAGGGTTCAGCTGAGGATCTTTGTTTTTCCACTGATCCTTAGCTATCAAGAACCAAGTTTTCTACTTGTTTCAGCCCTTCCTCTCCTTGCTGTTAAAGACTGGTTCCTGAGCCTAGTGGTTGCTCAGAGATCTGGACTCAGGCTCCCTGCTCCACTCACCTTTTCATACTGCTGTCTTTATATTGTTAGAGATTATAGGGAACCACATGGTATAAACATTTGTTTTGCTTAATGAACAATTGGAGAATTTTTAAAGGTAATTTTGACAATATATTATTTTCAGTGCCTACTCTGATTTATAATCTGGACACTATGATTAAGAAACGAGGAAAATTCAAGTTATTATTTGAATCTCATCTCAAAATGATATTTTACATAGTGAAATCCTGTTCATCTACCAAAACCTAGTTCGAATCCCCCTCTACCCACTGTCATTCCTCAGTATTCAGTTATTGTTCCCTACTCAGGATGTCCTGTTAGCATTTCTCTGTGTGCCAGTCACGTTAACGTAATCATATTTACAAAATCTTGATTCACGACTTCAATATTTTTGGTTTCCCCCCTTGCTTACAACAGATGTTGCGGAGATGTGTTAAAAATCATTAGCACAGAACTGAGGCCTTCTCCCTAATGTAATCAAAATAATTGCTGTGCCTTGTAAAAGAAAAAGTAGACTGCAGTTTTGTTCTCTGTCTCTCTCCCTTCCCCCTCTCCTTCCCCTCTTCCTTCTCTTCCTCCTCCTCTTTTTCTTTTCTCTGTTGCTCTCTCAGGAACATATAATCTGATACGTTTAATTGTGGAAATCTTTATAGCCATCTTTCCATTGTAAGATCATAAATTCCTTGAGGGTTTTTCCTAACTTGTATCCTCCAGAGTGTCTACACAGGACAGGCTGTGTTTTATAGAAAACTATGTCATACATGTTGAACAATTTTACCTCATTTTGTTGCTAAGTGAAGTAATTTTTAAAACTTTGTTATATACATGAGAAACAGGATTTTAAGATGGTTGCATTCAGTATAAAATAGCATCCAAACTATGGCTATCGTAAATTACAAATTTTGATCACATGCTTATTACTCACCTAAATAGATTAATTTAGTTTGTATATACTATTAGAAAAATTCAATAGTTGATGAGACTGTTTGGCAGTTTACTTGTGATAATGTTAGATTCAAACTGCTGTTAATTAGTCATAAAATAAGAGGAAGTTGGAGCTTGTTTATATTTCTGTGCAGTATAATTTTCTATCCTTAAACGTTCTTTTTCCCACTAAGGAGGCAAGCATCTAAATGTGCAGAACAAGTTGTTCATTATTTTATTTCCTATTTCTTAGCTTTTAAGGTAAAGCTACTTTTAAAAATCATGCTGTTTTTCCTTTCTTATGGTTCAGGTTAGTTATAATGGTTTTAATCCTTAAGAAAAAAAACTGGACAGTATGAATGTTCATCAGTGATGTAAAAATTTTACCTATTTACAGAGTTAAATATTTTGCTTTTTAACTGTTTTTGGATTTTTAAATTAGGATTTGTTCTCCAACTGGATAGTTCATATCTCTGTGTGACATTTCTCTTCAGTTTCATGTTATAGTGGAGTTATTTATTTGTATGTCTTGCTGTTTTTCAAAGGACTTGGCATAGGATCTCTCTCTCACAAATCATGTTTTTCAAATCTGTAGAATCTAACATAGTGCCATACAGGTCAGACATTTGAACAGTGTTTCCTGAAAGTAAAAATGAATTTTCATAAATATATTAGAGTTGGTTTCTAGAACTAAAGTGTTTTTTTTTTTATTTATTTTAATTTTTTTATAAACATATAATGTATTATTAGCCCCAGGGGTAAAGGTCTGTGAATCGCCTGGTTTACACACTTCACAGCATTCACCATAGCACATATCCTCCCCAATGTCCATAACCCCAGCACCCTCTCCCTACCCCCCACCGGCCCCCCTCAGTTTGTTTTGTGAGATTAAGAGTCTCTTATGGTTTGTCTCCCTCCTAATCCCCTCTTGTTCTAAAGTGGTTTTTATAAGCCAAAGTAGATTCAGGGAGATAAGTGCAGTATTATAAGACTTTGATATAACCACAAGAGTGAACTCTTCTTGCTAGAAGACCTCTGGCCCTTAGTCATGTTTTTCACCAAGAAAAAACTTTGTTCTTGTTTTTCACCAAAAGGCGTTTATAAAAGTGATGTTCTGTATATTTAAAACAATATAAAGGAATAAAATATCAACTAAGTGGCATTGAAAATTTGAGAATTATTTTCTTCTACTTTGAATTTTTTTTTATTAAAAAAAGTATGTGGTCCATAGTGAAAACATTATCTGCCACAGATACCCACCTTGGAGGGCCTAAAAATTTTGTTTTGTCTTACATTCTGTTTACATGAATTATTCTTATGATTAAAAAAAAGTTTTGAAAAAATTTGTAAAGCACTACCAATTTTCTGAGATGCATATTTCATTTTCTGCGTTTTTTTAACATAATTTTTAAAAATAACCCCTCCCCCTCATTCTTTTCCTTTGAAAGCATTCTTCTGGTCATGACAGAAGGGAAAATTATAATTCCTATCAGAGAACCTCTTCTCCAGAAGACAGGTAAATAATTTTATGTGCTCCTGCAATTTAAATTTTTTGTAATAAGTTTTAAAAAATTATTTATCTCTTAGGTTCTTCATTTTAGGGTGAACAATTTCTTTTAGATGGTTTTGCAGTATTACTTGAATAAGCTTGAGGACAAATCATTTTTTTTTTTTAAAGATTTTATTTATTTATTTGAGAGAGAGACAGTGAGAGAGAGCATGAGCTAGGAGAAGGTCAGAGGGAGAAGGAGACTCCCCATGGAGCTGGGAGCCTGATGTGGGACTCGATCCCGGGATTCCGGGATCATGACCTGAGCCGAAGGCAGTCGTCCAACCAACTGAGCCACCCAGGCGTCCCGAGGACAAATCATTTTTGAGTGGCTGTTCTAGGAGTTTCTAGTAGATACTTCTAGATTTTATCTAATTTTGGAGGTGAGAGAGAATAATTTCAGCATGCCCAATACTCCATAAAAGTTTTATAAAATGAAATGAATCCTGAATGAAACACTGAATGGAAGTTTATAAAATGGAAAACTGAGTTGAAATCACCTTACTTTGAAGTGCTGCTTTTATTGTTACTACTATCCTTTACATAGCTCTTTATAGATTTCAGAGTACTTTTATGTATATATCATATCTTATAATTGTGTTAAGATGAAAGATCTAGAAATATTACTGTTAATGTTCATCAGGCATTCGTAGTAGTACTTCAGTTATTTCACTTAGTGAGCTATGATCATTAAATAATTTTAAATTTTAATAAATGATCCTTAAATTTAATTTTTTAATTAAAATTAAGTTAAATTTAAATTTTAAATTTTAATAAATCATTAAAATAATTTATGATGGTAGAAGCATCCTCTAAACTTCCTTCCAGTGGTTTTCATCTCTTCCTTACCACATACATACTTTCTTCTTATTTCACTCCGTTGTCTCTAAAAACTTTTGTTTCATGGACATTGAATTAATTGTCATGGTTTGCAAGTGCTTAGTACCTTTCATCAATCACCTACTTTCTATCTTTAAAAGAAAAAAAAACACCTTTCTACATGCACAGAAAAACATGTATATCTATATGTTATATAAATGACTTATAGATGTATACAGTTGACCCTTGAACAGCCTGGGGGGTTAGGGGCACTAATGCCCCCCTGCCCAGTTGAAAATCTGCCTCTGTAACTTTTAACTCCCCAAAAAACATAGCTACTAATATCCTGCTGTTGGTAACATAAACAATCAACTAATATTTTATATATATTACATATATTATATACTCTATTCTTACAGTGAAGTAAGCTAGAGAAAAGAAAATGTTATTAATAAAATCATATGGAAGAGAAAAATACATTTGTAATACTGTGCTGTATTAGGAAAAATTCAGTACCCACACAATTCAAACCCGCAACTGTTCAAAAGGTTAGCTGTATATAAAATATGAATTAGTATATTTATTACTATGTATATTTATTACGTGTATATGTATTTAACTTCTCTTAAGGTTCTCTGACTTTATTGATATTTAAAGTTCAAATGGCAGATCTTATACTGTCATCTTTGTTTGCTAATAATTTAAATCCTTTCTCACTGCTATTTAGTTAAACGGGTTCAAGAATAATAGCCAGTGTTTTTTGGATATCTCTTGGAATGAGTTAAACTGGTCTTCATGAAGGCCAGCCAATGACATTGATGTCATTTGTTCATTGCTTTGATAAAGCATTTGCAGGGTGGGCTTTTTTCATGCCAACTGTATATGATATCCAGATATAGATCTTTTACTTTAGACAGTGTGAATCAGGATGACAGGTTTGTTTATGTGAACTCCAGTAGTTGTTTTGTACACAAGCTGAAAGCTTTTATAATCAAGACTAAATGAATGATGTCAACAAAAGAGAAGTTGAGAAGTTCGGTGAGATGTTGTTCAGTCATAGAGTTGCTTCAGCATTATCAATATATGATTTTCATAGGTATCTATAACATAGCTTTCATCTTATAACTTGGTTTTCTTATTTTATGTGTTAGATATGCAGAACAAGAAAGATCCCCTCGGGATAGAGATCACTTTGATTACAACAGGTCAGAGTATGAGCATTCAAGAAGAGGGCGTTCTTATGATAGTAGCATGGAGTCACGGTTAGTATTGGAAATTTTAACTACAGAAAAATCATATTTGTTTAAATTTTCTTTATGCTTCTTAAAAAAACCGTAAAACTAGCATTAAATGGATGTTCTTAAGGACCACGCTTTCTAATAAGGATTTCATGCAAATTAACTCCTTATTGCAGTAAGTATATGAAGTAGTTATTATTGTGTATTTTATAGATGAAGAAACTGAGGCAGAGAGAATTTAAGTCATTTGTTTGTGTTTTAGAAGCATGTCAGTGGAAAGTCCTGGTCTGACATTGAGCCTAAGCTCTTATTCATTATATGGGACTGTATTGTATGAGGAGTTAGCAGTGTGAGTTTTTTAGATTCCTTACTGAATGAAAGTCATTTACATCATATGACATAGAGTGATCAAAATATACTTTCCTACATGATGGCACTGGGACAGTGAGAATGACGTTACCAGTCTAATTTTTATCTAAATAGAACTTATTCTTTCTTGAGCCTTGGAGAATTTGGCTACCCACCCTGTTAGTCATCCAGTTTCAAAAACTTGTCTACCAAATGTTATTGTTAACAAAGATCTGTATCCTTTTGATGTCTCCCTCATATTACCCATTCCATGACTATTAAAACTATACTTCCCGCTAAATTTTTGATGAAACTCCTTTGCAGTTTGGAGCTAATCACATTATTTGCTATCTGCAACCTAAATTTCCTTCTCACTACTTTAATATATACCTAAAAGTAAAATGTCAGATTAAATTAGCCTCCAAAAGCCAAACTCGTCTGCTGTCACCTTAACGACCCCTCGGGAGAACCAGCTACCATAATTGGTGAGCTAAGCATCTTGCATTCTTTCTCAAATCCTGTTAAGACTCTTACAAACTAGATATTATTTTTCACAATTTCTCAGGGGAAAAAAAAAAGTGAAGTGGGTTTGAAGTGATTATGTAACTTACCTGAGTTTGCAGTTGCCTACTTGGTAGACAATGAAAGTGGGATTTGAACTCAATTTTGACTCCCAAAACCCATTTTTTCTTCCATAATCTCTGACTGTATTACTTCATTGTAACTGTGTTTGGTCCAGTATATGTACATAAGTCTCATTTGATTCATATACTCACACTGTGAATCAAGCAGACTGTGTATTATGTAGAAAATAAAAGCTAACAGTATGAAAGCATTGGAAGAGAAATTTAGACTTGAAGAAGACTCTGTCATCTCTGCACTCGACAGGAACAAACAGTGAAATTGTAAAGATGCAATTTTATCAGCCAGTTAGCTGTCTTACCTAGTGTTTCTTAGAAGAATGATAACCAAATGCCAGTAAATCCCTGCTGTAGTTACTCTCTTGAAGCCTTCTACACTCACAATAAGAAGCAACTCAGTTACAAATCAGTGCCTAGATTGCAGTGCACCTGCCTTTGTAACTAACTGGGATATCTATTTGGAACTACTTTTTTCCCCCTTCTGTTCACTCTGTCTTCCCGTATACAGTGGTATACTTCAGGTTCAAAACAACTCCTCTGAATCTACCTGGCTAGGTGACTCCTTCTCTCTTTCTTTGTAAGTTGTATTACTATATATTAAGACAGACTATCTCAATTACAGACCCCCCAGATCTAGCTAAAAATCTATCGAGTGGTTTCCTGGTAATAATGATAAATAACACTTGTTTTTATTTACTGTATTCATTTAACTAATGGTTGCACAAAGCATGAGCAGAATGATCTAAGTTTCCAAAGCAGTATAGGTTAAAAAAAAAAACAAACAAACAGCTAAGTGGACAGACTCTTCTCTCAGAAATGATAGCAAAAAAACAAGAATTTACTCTTCCTGTTAGTTCTTGATAGTTTCAGAGAATAATAACCTTGATTTTTAAAAAAATGTTACCTTAAGAAAGGATACTCACCTACAATAGTCAGGAAGAGTTACAGCAGGAAAATAGTTATTTTTTTCCCATCTCAAATAACCAGATGTTTCTGATATTCTGAGGTTTTAAATGCCAGTTCTATCAAAAAGTAATTTCAAATGTTACAGTTTTTTAGGACATTTTTTATTCCTGGATTGCCATTATTAGAAGTATGCTCTGGTTTCTTCTTTATACAGTTTATTATGTACATCATGGTCTAAACTGTCTTGTTAAAACATTGTTTCCATGTCACTCTCGTACTCAGAAACTATTAATGAGTCTCCATTGACTATTATAAAAAGCTTAAAGTCTGTTTCTTGTCTTAAAATTTCATACCTTGACTCAAACTCATCTTGCCAACTACCATTATACATGACTCTTTATTGTTTTCTGACAGTACTACTTAATAACTTGAACATCCTACTCCCTTTTCCAGTAGTTATTCTGTTCACTAGTTGCAGAATGTCCTCCTTCTTCCTCCACCTTCCCACTCTTGCCCCAGTATAAAGTCTGTCAAGCCTTGAAGCCCTAGTTTAAGTTACATTTTTTCTATGAAGCACTTCCTCACCATTCCAAACCACTTGCCCTTGTCTGAATTTGTGGCCTGCAAATGGTCTTGCTCATTTGGTATGCAGCTCATTTAAGTATGTAATTTATAGGGCGCTTCGGTGGCTCAGTGGGTTAAGCCTCTGCCTTTAGCTCAGGTCTTGATCCCAGGGTCCTGGGATCAAGCCCCACGTCAGGCTCCCTGCTCAGCAGAGAGCCTGCTTCTCCCTCTCCCTCTGCCTGCTGCCCTGCCTACTTATGCTATCAAATAAATAAAAACCTTTGAAAAAATGTAATGTATGTAATTTATATTATCTTTTCTCCATTAAAAAAATTTTAATATTACAGAAGTAGGGACCGAGAAAAACGCAGAGAAAGAGAAAGAGATACGGATCGTAAAAGGTCTCGGAAATCCCCAACTCCTGGGAGAAGAAGCCCAGAACCATCAGTAACCCAGAGTTCCTCTGCTCAGGATGAACCTACTGCAAAGAAGAAGAAAGATGAGCTGGATCCTCTTCTTACTCGCACGGGTGGAGCATATATTCCTCCTGCAAAGCTCAGGATGATGCAAGAGCAAATTACAGATAAAAACAGGCATGTCAATATCACTGAGTTTTAAAGTAATGATACCCTCACTGAAAAAAAGTCAACCGTGGACTAATCAACATGGGCTATTGAGAGTTCACATTATTAGTCCACAGTGGTAGAGACCTCAAATTAGGTTTTTCTTCTTTACTCCATAAGCTCCTTTGGAGCTATGCTTACTATTTGCCCTGACATTAGCTCAGCTTCTTTAAATGAGTGTGGCTCTGTTCCTATGAAGCTTTCTTTACACAAATGGGCTGTAGGCTGCATTTGAGTCATAGATGTAGTTTGTCAACCCCTATACTAATCTATGAAATGAAGTTGACCATGAAATGAAGTTGAATCTTCTCTACTCCATAGTTTTCTTAGACCATACCATTTCAGACTGTAATTTTTTGCTAAGGCAAACAATCAAAATTCATTTATGAACATTCACCCTCAAAACACCTTCACTTCCTTTTCAAAATGATTGAGATGAGAGGAGCTATACATGAAAGTATAGCTAAGTTTTCAGGACCTCTTTCTTCAGCGGCATGAAAGAGGATAATTACAGAAAGTGTGGTCCAGGATTGAAATGGTCACTCAGTTGCCAGTTAGGTAACAAAAAGATTGGGACAAAGGGTAGCTATACTTTGAGAAAAATAGATTTCGAAGTGAGCCAAGAAAGAGTATTCCCACATCTTTCATAGGTATTTTAATGGCAACTTGAAAGTACTTGAGACCCTTACATAAATGAAATCTAAATTTACTTCATGAATTAGTTTGAAGTAGAAATGTCATGTATAAAGTATAAATATTTGAAATAAAATTTTTAAAATTTATGAGCTAGAAAGGGACATTAGATGACATTAAATTTAAAACTAATTAGTAAGTTTCTTTGTATGTGTCATATTCCAGTACATGGTAATAATGCCTGCAGTGTTATGTTTAGAAGGAGTTTGGAGATGGCTTCTGTGGTTAGCAGGAGTTTCGTGAGCATGTAGGCCTTCTGCTCTCTGCTCTTAGGAGGAGGCAATGGTGGTAGCTTTAGTGAGAGAGTCATTGTCTCCAATCCAGCCCAAAGCAATCCTAATTATAAAAGACCAGAAACATTGTTATTAAGCCATGTCTTTCTTATATCCTTATAAATAAAGTGGGTGGAGATGAGTCCCCAGTACACGTAATTTTACACTGATTCCTAGAAGATAATTTCATACAGTTTAAATCTGCTCATAGCTGTAAAGGGGACAAGGTGAAGTAGAAGTCTCTTAAGAGAAGTCTATAGACTTTACTTTTAGTAGATACTAAGTCAGGAGAATTTTAGGCTTCTTAATTAGGAAGTGCAGTTGTACTTGATTATAGTTTTTGTTTGTTTGACCAAAGTTTAATAGGAGAGATTGTGATTATATATCAGCAGTCTTACTCATTAGGCTAGTTTTTAAGCCATTGATCTTGTTTCTCAAATAGTAGCATACCAAGGGGTTGGGGTTGGGGGCCCCTGGAAGTGTTGCACCCACCTCAAATGCAGGCATTTAGGAAGTACATGATCTATAAGGAATTTAAAAACAATATAATTAACTGCAGATCAGTCTGCATTTTATCCTCACTGTCTGCTGAGGACAATGTCAGTGATAAAGTACTCTTCCCACCAGAGTAGACTGCTCTCACCACCTCTCCCTTAGTATACCACTCCAGAACAGGGATCCTTAACCTACAGACCTTCAAGAGGCGCAAAGGTAGAATTTGGCAACACATAAATGGAAAGAAAAAATTGCATCTTTATTTTTACTTTCCTCTAACTAAAATTTAGCATTTCTTTTTATCAGGAATAATGTAGGCAGTAGATCTAGCATTAACAAGAGTATTTGCTGCAAATATATGAAAATATTGCTTATATCCATGCTACTTGGAAATTAAAGAAGTTATTAGTTCTACCACCACTTCTGTTATTTAATGTTTAAGAACCACATAGAATTCTGTATCAAACTTTTTTCTTTTCATGCTTTGAAAACTATTTAAATAGATTGATATCCTTTGTAATTCTATATATTTATATATATTACTCCAAAAAAGTCCTTCAGCTTCACGAGACTACCAGAGAAGTATAAGGAAGATGAGGAAGATAAGACGCTCTACAGCTGAAACCATATTCCACGGGGAAATAAATATAAAAACCATAGAATTACAGAGCTTAAAAGACCTTAGGTGTTACCAAGTTAAACCTAAATAAATCTAGTTAGGCTAAATTATTTGCCTAAGGTCTGAGTTAAAAAACAAGCAATACAGATGTGGGACTACTGCCTAAATGCGGACATGTTCTTTAAAATACAACAGTCCTTCCGCCCCATGATTTCATGTGACTCCCTTTTCCTGTATTTATTGCCATTTCTTTACAGTTTAAAATATTTAATCTTGTTTTCCTTATCATGCTTTTATAAAAAAGGACAAGATAAAAATCTCCTTTTAAGGCTTATACTTGGATACTTCATATTATAATTTAAAATTTTTTAAAGTTGTCATTTTAAAATTAAATATAAAGACAATTTTAATTGAAGTATTATAATGTAAAATAAGTATGTATTGAATCTAATAAATGAATGTTATAATTTCTAATATACGTGGATGTAAAAACAAAACATTATATATCCTTATATAATTTTATTATGTTATTAAAGAGAAGTGATCTGTAGTTGAGCATATATACAGAACATCAAATATAGGTTCAGGTATTCCTATAGTCATTTATTTTACTGCACTTTGAGGTCATTTTGTGAAAATAATGTTAAAAAACAAAGGAAGCCTAAGTACTCTTTATGTTCTTATTATAATCTCTGGTTACTGTAATTGTTGACTAAGTTTTCATGTTTATTAAAATCAATTCTTTTTAGCTTGGCATACCAGAGGATGAGCTGGGAGGCCCTAAAGAAGTCAATCAATGGTCTTATCAACAAAGTCAACATCTCTAATATAGGTATTATTATTCAAGAACTTCTTCAAGAAAACATAGTTAGGGGAAGGTAAGCATCAGCTATTTTATTTAAGTATTTCATAGCAGTTTTTCAAAGGAACAGAATACCTACATGGACAATAATTGTTGATTTATTGTGCTACTTCAGTAGTAGTTGAGAGTAATTATATAAAAAGCAGTTCTTATAAAAATGTACGGCCACTAACAAATAACTTGTACTTCACCATTAGAAATTGTGCAGTTTTTGCTTTTGAAAAGGTCTAATGTCACAATGATTTTTGTGTAGACATTTGTTTACTGAATACTTCCAATAATTTAAACTCATAAGGAATAATGAACATTTTATTTATATATGTATATATAATTTTAATTTCTAATGAAAAGTGGGAAGGTGTAAGAAAATCAGTGATCAATGTTAGAAAAGCCGAAGGGAATGACAGTCATTTTTTGTGTAGTTTTAATTGGTTGTGATTTTAAAAGGATCAAGAAATAAAAATATGTCATATTTTTTTTTTATTTTGAAATCTGAAGGATATTTTCCTGTGTCATTTCACATGACTCTGATTTATCATTTCCAAAACATTGGTGAGGGAGCAAGTAAAGTAAGATGTAACATGTTGTGGGGATATAGAAAGTTGACCAAGAGGCAGCTTGTCCTCAAAGGTAGGTTGGTAGAGTGCTCCCATTTTAGTCAGAAAGCAGCAGAGGCTATATGGGTTGCTTAAGATCTCACAATTTATATAAGCTGGGTTTTCTTTTCTCATTTTCTACTCTGTTGATTCAGTTGTCAAAGTTAAACCTGATGACTATTAAGATAAACTGTTTTCCTGCCTTTTGGCAGTCCAGTAATTATTTGTCATTACATTGCTAGAAATAACTTTGCATCTCTCCCTTTATCAAATGCATATAGAACCATGGTCATTTCAAAATGAGTTAGAAGTGGAACCTTGTTGACTTTTTTTTCTTTTATAAACAGAGGCCTGCTGTCCAGATCTGTTTTGCAAGCGCAGAGTGCTTCTCCAATCTTCACCCATGTTTATGCAGCGTTAGTGGCAATTATCAACTCAAAATTTCCACAGATTGGGGAATTAATCCTTAAGAGGTTAATTCTTAATTTCCGAAAAGGCTATCGAAGAAATGATAAGGTATATATGATGGGCATGTTAAGTCGACAGCTACATAGGGACAGACTAATAATCCAGTATCAACAGTGATAAGCAATGTTGATTGTTACTTAGGAATTCTTTTTAAAAACTGCATTTCATGAGAACATTTTTTTTTGTTCCATTAAATATCTCTGGCTGCTAACAGTGAGCCACAGAAATGATAGCTATAACTGTAGGATTATAATTATTTAGCCAGAAATGACACTATTTCACATTTAATAGTTTTTGTCTTGTAACTTTCTTACATCATAAAAATTATCCTGTGTGCTATGTATTTTAAATAAAGTATGTAATAAGTAAGCTATAGATTTAGTAGTTAAATGAAAATTGGTTTTAGTTTATAGTTTAAATTGTCTCTGCCTTCACTTTTCAGCAACTTTGTCTTACCGCTTCAAAATTTGTGGCACATCTTATTAACCAAAATGTGGTAAGTAATTCTCAAAATTTGGTACCAGGCAGTGGCATTAGACATCACATGCTTGATGCCACTTCATTGACACATCTCTATCTTTATTTTGCCTTGTGGTCTTTCAGAAGAGAATCTTAGATGATATTTTAGTTTTAAAACTGTAATAAATGTGTTTAATATTCTTAAATAGAAAAAGGAACTCAGAACAAATATTTTATCAAATTGATCTGACTCTTAATATTGTACGTGGTTATTCAGCTACAAATTATTCCTTCAAAGAATGTAATTTAATCATATTTATAAGACAATAAAGTTAATATTTCCTCCACTCTTTTTTCCCGTACCTATTGTTGAGAATGTAATACTATCTGATATTCTATAAAAAAATCTTTTCTCTGCAACAACTAGTATATAGTCATATATTCTTAGAATCAGATTATAGAGGCACCTGGGTGGCTCAGTTAAACGTCTGCATTCGGCTCAGGTCATGATTTCAGGGTCCTGGAATCAAGTCTCGCATCAGACTCCCTGCTTAGCAGGGAGCCTGCTTCTCCCTTTCTGTCTCTCCACTGCTTTCTCTCACTCTCACTCTCTGTCTCAAATAAGTAAATAAAATCAAAAAAAGAAAAAAAAAGAATCAGTTTATAAAATGTAAATGAAATAATTTTAATCTGTTTTAATTGCAAGTAATTTTCTCTTTATGTTCAGGTTTTGTGTTTATTTTGTATTCATTCGTTCACCTATTTGATGGTTTTTTTTTATTTGAGAGTTTTGAATTAGCTTCTATTTAAACTAATGAAAAATAGGATTTCTCTTATTCATACTCAAAGGTTTCCTTCAGATGTATATTATGTTTAATTATATATAAGAGGAAGAATTTTGAAGTCACATTTAATCTTAATTTATTTACCATTATTTTCATTCTTTCCAAATGAAATTCCTGTATTCATTCTTAAAAACCCATTAGATTTTAATGTAATGAGTTAAGTTATTATTACAATGATAACTTGTTTCTTAAGACCATGGGGACTTAATTTCACATATCTATGTGAAAGCACAGAAAGTAAGTTTTGGTTTTTGAATGTGTATTCATTTATATTGAAAATATTTTTGGCATTGCCACAAAACTGTTAAAATGTTAATTATGTTAGGTCTTTCAGCTGTGGTACAGGGCAATATTTTCTTATCACTGATACAAGACTAAGACTGTTAGACCTCCACACCATACTACAAAATAAAAGCAATATATATTTTAGATGTTGTGCTCAATGGAAAGAGTATCTTCCTAAGTTAAGACTTAGACTGTTTACTCCCCCATCTCAAAAAAGTATCTGACCTTAGGAAGGCTTATGTACTGGTGGCTTGAAAATGCTTCCTAGTACATTTCCTTTTCACAGCAAAGCTGCTCAATAGAATTTTATTCCCATCCTACCTGGCATTGTTTTTAAGTATTAAATTTTTAGCATAGTCACTGTCAATAACTTGATTTAGTTAAAAAAAAAAAGAGGGAAGTATTTTAAAACCTTCCTTGAGTCCCAGATATTTTCTGATAAAATTGTTCATGTAATTTAAGAACTATTTTCTGTATAACAGAATTGGATGATAGAATGAACTAGGAAATAGATATAAAGAGTTGTGGTTGTGAAGAACAGCATTAGAAAAAGTGTAGCATAATTTTTAACTTCTATTTTGAAACTAATGGCATTTCCTATAGATATTTTATTGTTTCCTTTATATAATATATAAGAATTATTTCTTCTGGAGATAAATCAAGTAGTTGTATTTAATGTAATCAGTTTAGATTTTTGGAACAATCATCTGGAAATTTTTAACAGACATAATAAGAGTGAAAGAAAAATTATATCCCATATTTGGAGTATTTCTGTATGCATTCTAAAACTTTGCTCATCATATGTATAATATTATTGCTGTAAAAACCAGATTTGCCAATTTTTTTAATTACTATCAATAGTAGGTTAATATATGTAAAAGCATTTTCTCAATTCCATATGTCTTCATTCTATTTAAGGCACATGAAGTTTTATGCCTAGAGATGCTCACTTTGCTCCTAGAAAGACCAACAGATGATAGTGTTGAAGTAGCTATTGGTTTTCTCAAGGAATGTGGCCTCAAATTAACACAAGTGTCACCAAGAGGAATCAATGGTAAGTATATTACCTTGGTTTGATATTGAGCTTTTGTTTGAGTATTATAATATCTTTTGCTTATTTTATTGCTTTTTTCTTTCATTTTCACTTTAGCTATATTTGAGCGCCTCCGAAACATTCTCCATGAGTCTGAAATTGACAAAAGAGTTCAATATATGATTGAAGTGATGTTTGCTGTACGGAAGGATGGATTCAAGGACCACCCAGTTATCCTAGAAGGCCTTGACTTAGTGGAAGAAGATGATCAGTTTACCCATATGCTCCCTTTGGAAGATGACTATAATCCAGAAGATGTTCTTAGTGAGTTAGAGTTGGGGAGGGGCAGGCTACAGGGTGAGTTGGGAAGTGGGGCACCAACAGATGTAAATAGAGAAAATAAATAATTTTTAATTTTTTTTAAGATGTTTTCAAGATGGATCCTAATTTTATGGAGAATGAAGAGAAATACAAAGCTATTAAGAAAGGTATGTGGAATTTTATAATCTATTTTGGATAAGTAGAAGCAATTCATGTAGATATGTAATACTGGTAGGAAAGCTTAAATCACTGACCTAATGAAATCTCTGCTATTATGATGCCATTCTCTTCCCTGTTTTTCCATTCATTATTTTTCTTTTCATTATTGTTTCTCGTTTGTGGTATTACTTCATTCTCAGTTGTTTACCTCATTGTCCCTGTCCTCTTTCCCTCTATTTAAATTGTACAACGCTTAAGTCTCATTCCTTTTAAGAAATGTCTATATTGGGGTGCCTGCGTGGCTGGCTCGATTGAGCTTCTGACTCAGTTTTGGCTCAGGTCATGATCTCAGGGTCCTGAGATTGAGCCCTGTGGCAGACTCCGTGTTCAGCGGGGAGTCTGGTTGAGATTTTCTCGCTCTCCTGCCCCTCTATCTGTGCATGCTCTCGCGCTCTCTCTTTCTAAGATAGATAAATAAAATAAATGAATGAATAAATCTAAAATATATAAATAGATCTTTAAAAAAAAAAGAAATGTTCATATATTACTAGTAGCCCTTATTTGAACTTCACGACCACTTAAGAATTGGTGCTTAAATTGATGTCCGATATAATATTCAACTAGATGCTATACTTTTATTATAAAGTGCTATACTTCATTATTTCTTGAGAGCAGATTGATGTCCTGATAAAATCAGTCATAATTCCAGATAGGCTATCAGTGCTCAATAAATTAGTGAATTGATTATTATTATCATTTGTACATCATCAGTATATTACAAGCACTAACTTTGGACAGATTTTGGTTTGTATTTTGTCTGTGCCATTACTAGATAAGTGACCTGGTACAAATTATTTGTTTGATATAAAGTTACTTGTTTGTTTAAGGATAAATAAAATATAGTGTTTTGTATTATCATAGAGCAAGGATTTAGGCAATGCTTTTTTTATTTTTGGACATTTGTATTTCCCTTGAGTTGTGATTTTTTTTTTTATGTGAGAAGTACTTACTGTTCTGAAAGCTCAGGAAGACAGTAGGAGGCCTAGGGCTCTGTCATTTCCTGCATTCTGGCTTTAGTCCAGACTTGGAAGTAAAATGAAGTAGAAAGTAAGGTGTAAGCAGCTTTCCATTTCTATACATTATTCTAAAAATCTGGTACAATAAGTAGATTGCTCTCCTTAGGTGCCAATTTCCTAGGGGCATTTCACTGCATTAGCCAGATTCCTTTTGCTATTACAATTTAGTTTCTAAACATGGAGAATTCCTTAGACCCATTTTGCCTTCTTATGAACTTCTTTTTCTACAGTATCACTCAAAGATTCTAAATGGTTTATGGAATTTTTATCATATCTAGTAGGATTTTTTTTTTTTTAACTTGGAAATTCCATATCCATTTGTTTAGGATATCTGTGGTTGAGCAATGCCAGGAAAGTAGTACTTTTCTTTATTGTAGCACTTAAACTCTTTGAACTTAAGATCCCTTTATACTCTTGAAAATTATTTAGGACCCCAAAGAGCTTTTGTTTGTGTGGGTTACATCTGTCGACACTTACTTTATTAGAAATTAAAACTGAGAATATTAAAATCATTTCAAAGTAAGAGTAATAAACAGTGTTATACATTACATACTTTTAAGAAAATAACTACTCGATGAAACAAATTTAAGAAAAATGCCATGTTTTATATATTTTATACAGTTTAATGTCTGACTTAATAGGAAATGGATTTTCATATTGTTGGTGATTTCAATCTCTTGCAATAGGTTGTTTTTATTGAAGTATATGAAGAAAATTGAGCTTCATAGATAATATGTATTTGGAAAAGAGAGAAGCATTTTAATAACCTTTCCAGATAGTGTGTATATTCTTCCTTAATACTGTGCCAGTATTTAAAAGCTAATTGTTTCTTCAAGATTAATTGCAGTGTGAAACCTGAAACAATATTCATGAATTTTCATACTCTATTACCTTAAAATCCATTGGCCTGTCACTTTGAGTGGATCTTTTACCCATGTATGATTTTGCAGCATGTTCCATTGGTCATTTAGAAAATACCCATTCATCAGTTATGCATATCTTCTAAGTGTTAATGTGTTAACATTATCAAAATTAAATTAACACATTAACACAGTATCAAGAAATCACATTTATTAGTATTCCCACCTACCTCATCAGAGAAGTCTAAGTATTGGGAAACTATCAAGCTCACAGGAATGGATCCAAGTTCTCCAAAATTCTAATTTTCTCTTGAGAACTCCTATTTTGTAATGGTAGTAAGTACTGTTAATTATTTTCCTTGAAGTGACAATCTCACTTTGTTTATATTTGAGAAAATGTCTGCCAAATGCCTAACAATTCTAGTTTGCCAGCCATTCTTTCAAGTAAAAATGGAAAACTTCACTAATTGACCTTACAAGTCAAAGAGTCACACAAGTGCTTTTCTTTGAGGAAACCATCACCATTGTGCATCTGTCTTTAACAGAAAGGCTGTGTATGAATTCATGTTTTGCTACTCTGGTTATTTGTGTTTACCCTTCAGAACTGAGCTTCAGTGAAATTAGTGGTTTTCTACTTCCTCCTCGAGGGCATCCTCAGGTCACACTGGCTCTTTTCCCGCCTCCAACAGCATGGCAGTAAAGAGCACAGTGACGGCTGGTGCAGTCTGGTGCCTTGATTTGTGCTCAGATTGCAGCAGTTTCAACTCCCATTGCTTTCAGACCCTTGTAGATGGCAGCACAGAGAAAAGGCAGATAATGTCTGGGTGTTGTTAGGAAAATAGTTGTGACCTCACAGACCACCTGACAGGTCTAACCAATCCCCCAGGGACTCACAGACCATACCTTGAAAGTGCTGCTTCATTCAGTTAGTGAAACCCAGTTGTCATTGACTAAGTGATTTCAGTAAGTAGATTCTTAAGTGGAGAGATGAGAGGATGATGTAAATGACTAGACAATTCATTTGACCTTCATTCTTTCATAAAATGTTCTTCTAGAACTGGCATAAAAAAATGGCCACAGCAGGAAGTGGGCTCAGCTTTAGTAATTAGCACCTTAGCGTGACCCAGGTGCATTTGTGTTTTAGGTTTTACAGCATTTGGGAAGACAGCAGGAGTGCCTGTCTTCCTACTATTGAATACTAAATAGTTTCCTCTTTTGTCTGAGCCACATTATGTAATAGGAAACTAGACACTTCAGATTATTTCTTGAGGTCACATTTGGTAGAGATATTCCTGGGATTTGTGTGTCAGCTAAGGGCTGACTGACAGCTCTTTGTTTCAATAAAATGATTTATTTTTCATGGTATGATGTTTTCTGATAGCATTAAATATTATATGTGGCTGCTGATTTATAATGCTCAGTTAAATATAAGAAATTAGAATTTCCCTAAAAGTAAGTTTACCCTAAAACTTTATCTTAGAAACTCCGATTTTAAAAGAAATACAGAAGTGAAGTGTTAGCCGGGTTTGTAAAATCTTTATCAGATCAACAGAGTACACACCATTCGGCAAAATATAACTTTAGTTTTTTTCATTTGTTAATTATTAATGTGATGACTAGCCTTAGGTAGTTTCTTATTTACATCACTGTTTTCATCCAGTTCTAGACGTAAGCTGGATTTTAAGAAGTGATTTTTCCAGTGAAGTGCTCATCTTACCAATTTTTTTTTAAGGCTTTTAGACTTCTGTTTCTGATATGGACAGTTGTAAGATTAACTATAATATTCTATTTAATAGGTACACATTAGAATAAAAATCTCATTACTGTTTAAAGTAAACACTAAATTATGCAATTATTTTTTCTCCCTTCTTTGTCTTTCATAGCCTCAATTCTTGTTTTCTATATCTACTTTAGCTTTGTATAATAGACTGTCTCCTTTCTGATGCTGAACTAATAATATTTTGACTCCAAGGTACTAGTTTCCAATCTTGTTTTTCCGGTGCTCTTGCTCTTTTGGAAAACTTCATCTACTTTTTTTTGTTCTTGTTCTTCTCTTCCTGCCCTTATTTTATGACCATTTTCTGCTTGGCAGAAGAATGATACAGATGGTTCTCTGACCACCTAAACAATAACACAGGCCCATGTGCTCACTTTGTTGGGTGATAAACTGTAGCCACTGTGGATTTTGGTGAACTGAGAATTATCTTCTCAGAATGAGATTCACGTGTATCACTTGCTCATTAATATTTTCCCATACTTTGTTCTGATAGAAATTCTTGATGAGGGAGATAGTGACTCAAACACAGACCAAGATGCTGGAAGTAGTGAAGAGGAAGAGGAAGAAGAGGATGAAGAGGGAGAAGAAGATGAAGAAGGTAAAAGTATAGCTCATTCAAGTAATCTTGTAAAATACTCTGAAATTAAATTAATTCTAAAGCAGTCCTCTAAAATAGTGGTTCCCAATCTCTGGAGGGCTGGGGGGCTGCTCCTGGCCTCTAGTAGGTGAAGGCTAGGGATGCTGTTCAACATCCTACAAATCACAAGACTGCCCTCACCACAACAGAGTGTTCTTTAGCCCAGAATGTCTGTATTGCTCAGGTTGAAAAACCCTGCTCTAAAAGTATTAAACAAGGAAATCATTTTGTAATATCAGCATAATTTTAAGTTGACATTTTATGCCTTTGAGTATAAACTGTGAAAAAGATGCATTCGTGTTGAGTGCATGTGATTCTATAGCCCAGACGTGAATGTGACTGATGAAAGTGGCCAGGTATTTATTTGCTGTTCATTTTGGCAGATAGAATGGGGAGGCCAAAAGCTGTGTCTGCACGAAGCAGGCATGATGTTCTTCTTCAGCTTCGATTGCTTTATTTCACAGAAAAATAAGCTCAGAACTTTATTTTGGTTAAGTCTTAGTTAAAACATCAGAACATACATAAGACTGGCCATTATTTACTTAAATTGCGTATTTGAAAATATTAAAAGTATGTCTTTCCCTTTTAGGACAAAACATATTTTAGTTCTGTCCTAAAATGTAATTATTCTTCTACAACATATTTTATAAAAATAAATTCAGTTTTTTTCTGGTGTCTTTCTTACATAAAACATTTCCTGTGTACTATATTTAGCTTCAGAATTTCTTTACGTGAAAATACTGTTCAAATAAGAAATACTAAATATAGAAGTTGTCATGCATTAGATAAGAGAAAATTTTGACAAATACACATATTTATATTGGACCCATCTAGTCTGTCACGATGATCCAGTTTTTTCTGAGACTAAATTTCTAACCATAATTTACAGTTCTTCCAAATTATCAAGCTACTGTTTATAATTCTGGAAATAATATTTTGCCAAACAACAGCATGAGTGCTACCTTTTATGTCTAAATGAGCAAACGACACAGAAACAAAAATAATATTTCTGGCTTGATTTTGGACTTCTTTGAACTGACAAAAGTTATTAAAATATTTTAAGATACAGCAGAAGACTAGAAATGGCTACTTTGAGCTCACAAAAACTATTTTACACTGTAGAAAATTGCATTACTGTTACTCATAGATTCTAAATACTTATGAAAAATTAGGGGTGCCTCGGTGGCTCAGTGGGTTAAGTGGGTTAAGCCTCTGCCTTCAGCTCAGGTCATGATCCCAGGATCCTGGGATCGAGCCCCGCATCGGACTCTGCTCAGCAGGGAGCCTGCTTCCCCCTCTCTCTCTGCCTGCCTCTCTGCCTACTTGTGATCTCTCTCTGTGTGTCAAATAAATAAATAAAATCTTTAAAAATAAATAAAGTCTTTATTAAAAAAAAAAAGGAAAGAAAGATTATTATCTGGAGATACATTTTTCAGTCCTTCACATTTATTTTTGTAGTTTCATAATTTTGTTATGTTTAATTTCTTTCAGGACAGAAAGTGACTATTCATGACAAAACAGAAATTAATCTAGTCTCATTTCGTCGTACAATTTATCTTGCCATTCAGTCAAGGTAAGATACTGTAGCTCAGTTGATCTTTATTTTTGAAAGAGGATGGACAAGAAGATGGGATTTTTTACAATCTGATGACAGAAAACTAGATGGCACTTTAGGGATTCTCAGACTACCTGCCCAACTTCATAGATCCCTGCTGTTGATTCTTTGTTTCAAGAGAAAATTACCTTTATTTGTTTGGAAGGTCTAATTGTGTCACAGAATTTAACTTTTTTTCTTTTTTTTTAAACTGTGTCCTTCCTTATAGTTAAATATCACTAATAAAAACCTGAAGACAGCTTGGTGTTACAGAGCTGGCACAGTATGTAATTGTAGTGGAAATTTATTATTTTTTTTATTTGGTTTCTAATTCTGATTCTAAGCAGAGAAACACTGTTATGATAACTTTTGGACACTGATTTTTGTGTGTGTGCAGATGGAAATGAATATATATGGAAATAGGAATTAGGAAGGTTTTGAGGACCCTTTGAAGTAATGTTAAGTAAGAACTACTGTGATGTCATGTAAATATCTTATTCCCTTTGAAGGCTATGAGTTTGGTTTGGAAGAGAAATAAATGAAATATTAAATGCTTAGTACATCTGTTATTTTTTATGCAAATCAGCCTATTGATTTAATGGCACAGTGTTTACATTTTGCACCGGAGGAGGAATGTTTTCTCAGTTTTGTTTTCTTACTAGGTTTTGTATATTTCCATTTAGTATGATGTAATAGCAAAAATGATTCATACGTAGGAGTCATCCTGTTTTTATTCTGTCTGAAAACTTTTTGGCTTAGATTCATCTTCAGAAAGAGAAATGTTACAAAGCAAAACATTGGCTAGAAATACTTTTGGTTTATCCTTACCTATTTCTTTGCCTTTTGCATGGAAGAAAAATCCATTAACTATGTTTTCATACAAACTTAAAGTGGAAAATGAGAATTTTTTGTCATAGGTAAAAATTCTTACAGTTTGACCTTTCATTTATCCATTTTTAGAAATTCAACAGTAATCTGTTGTAAATAGCAGATTCACTGTTTTAATATTGGTGTTCACATTAACTTTGAAGAGTTACAGTAGAGCTGTTTGGATAATTACTTAAAGGAAACTGTTTTTTTTTTAGTTTACCAAACCTTAATAGTCCTTGAACCACAGAAAATATTTTAAAAATGAAAGCATTAGACAGGTGACAGTCGGAATTACGAGTGGTATCAACTCTAGTAATGGCAATACCATTTCATGTGTCGGTATTTGTTAAGCGTTTTGAGCCCCTAAATGTCTGGTAAAAATAACATATATATGACAAAGTTTACTATACTTAAAATCTCATACGTATTTTAGAAAGAACCACAAAGACTTTGGTAGACCAGACGTTTAAAGGACGTGGTCGAGGGATTCATGTAATGGGATCCTGAATCATAAAGTTACTAAACAAATATCAATCTAGACTAAGAAGTGCTATTATTGGTCGTTAAAACAGCTGAAGTGATTTACTGTGTGTTTTTTTTCTTCAAAGGAACAGCCCTCAATATTAATGACTTTAGGGAGATACAGGTAGACCTTGGTGGGAATTTAAATTGATACGCTCTTTATGGAAAGCCTTTTAGTAACATGAATCAGGAGCTTAATGTTGATGCCATTTGACCATTTTTCGAAATTGACAGAGAATTATATGGAGTTGTTCAGTACAAAAAAGAAAAAGACCATCTTGTCCAATACAAATAATCAAATGTCTAGTTTATGCCACTAGTGAAAGTTAGGCTAATGGGGAATTGTTATTGGTATGGGCAAGTGTTCTGATTTAATGTGAAATGGGGCAAAAACGGCATAGATTATATAGTACTGTACCAGTAGTATTTTTTTATTAATTATTTTTATTTTTTTTATAAACATATAATCCAGTAGTATTAAGTGTTTAGATAGGTAGACAGATTCTAGAAGTGATACATTAACATATCAACCATGGTTGCCTTGAGAAGAGATTGGTTTTTTTGTGTCTGTGTTTTCCAATTTTTTTAGTATTTTTCAAAAGTCTTATGTGTAAACCAGTCTCTACCAAATATAATATAAATCAAGAATGAAATATAATCATCTAGTCAGATGGCAGTGAGGGCATTTTATACAGTTTGCTTTTGGAAATCTTGCAGACAGAACTAAGGTCTGACAACTGAACTGTGTGGTGATTTTATTTTTTTAATTTCTTTCCTTTTATATTTGTTGACTGATCTCATCAGTACTCTTAACTTCTTACTATCCTGGCTCTTTAATGACCCTCTCTCATTTACATAAAACATAAAATGTTACAGTTGGTTTTGTTATTGAAAAGTAAACATTCCTGTTTGTTCTTGTTTTCAAATGTTGCTCCACTCTGATTTTTCATTATTGAAGCTCTAGCATCAGAGGGAGGTGGGTCTATCATTTTCCCACCAAAGTTTCTTAGATGGAAACATCAATAAAACCATTTTGTAAACACAGCTGGAAAACTAGCATCACGTAAAATCATTTTTCTTTACTCTTCCCCTCAGTCACTTTTTATTTGTATTAAACCTGAAATTTATTTGACTTAGCAACGTACGATAACTGTAATATCAAGCAAATTTAATTCATTTAATATTTACATTTAGTACAACTTCAAAACAGTCTCGTGTAAGGTGTTACCAGATACTTCTCAAATAAAACAAGAACAAGGAAAATAGACTGTCATACAGCTAACTCACTGGTACTTATTAGATAAACAAAGTTGTAAAGTATTTTTCTTAATTAATTGACTCATTTTTCAGAAATTGCAGGGTTTCTTCCTGCATATTAATTCTGTTTTTAAATCAAAACTAGGAAAGAAAGTGTCACATCTTTCAAAATACTTTTTGGTAATATTGCTGTATTGTTGAAGTTTATCAACTACAGTTTAATATTTTAATCTTAGTGCCAGATATTGTTTAATATTACCTGTTGCAGAAGTGCTTTCTGATATATTTCTTTATTCATTTTAGGTTTTTTTTTTTTTTAAATTCCATTACATTGTACCATCCTGGGCTATTGCTCTGTTATGTTTACAGAAACTCAGTATCAGAAGCTGAGGAATTAGATGAACCATAAAACTAAATTTATAGTCATTCTATTTCAGTGACTATTTATTTTATACTGCTGATAGCAAAAGAATGAAGATTTGAACATTCTACACAAAGTACAAATACATTAGCATTATTCATGTATTGAGCTCACATTAAATTTGGTAATTCTCTTAAGTATATTGGAAATATTTTTAATGAAACTTAATGAATGTTGTATAAAAGCAAATTTTTTTCCTTGTAAGTGATTTTGATTATTTACTATTTTTATACTTAGTTTTTGAAAATGTAGAAGCACTGTGGTTGGGTATGAATCAAGATAACTTGTAAATGTGGTAATTAAGTACTAGATGTCAGGCTGGGCTCTGAAACATCTCTTCCCTCTTCCTGTCTTGGGTCAGAGATAAGTGGAAATATTTAGCAACATCATAAAAATTTGTCTACTTTCTGTCTATATATTTGCCCATTCTGGACATCTTATATAAATGGAATCATACTTTATGTGGCCTTTTATATCTGACTTTTTCACTTCACGTAAATCAGAGTTCATCCATGTTGTAGTACGTCTCAGTACTTCATTCTTTGTAGAATTAAGAGCTATGTCTTTTCTACATACAGGACACAGTACTGTGAAGTTACAGTTAAAAAGTTATTTTAAACAATTGTTGAAGTAAGATCCTTGTTTATGAAAGAGCAAGTTTTTAACCTAACTGTTGTGACCACTTTGTCTCTACAGTTTAGATTTTGAAGAATGTGCACACAAATTGCTTAAAATGGAGTTCCCTGAAAGCCAAACAGTAAGTCACAATAATATTGTTTATAAAAATGTTTAAGACAGTTAATATAGGTTTTATGAATTGAAATAATAACTCGGTATTGAATATTCATTTTTTAATGTAGATATTCTAAAATTTTTAAATAACTTAAAAATTAGTTCTGGGGTGCTTCATAAATGCTCCTCATTGCAGTGAATTAAATTGGCTGCTTAAACGGGATGTAGGAAAAGGAGGAAGTCTCTGATCCATTGAACTTTACAGAAAATTTTGAGTGGTTGCCTGTAAATCAAATGGTAGCTTAAAATACAATAGGAAATTTGTTCCTTAATGAATTGCCTACTCTATCTACTTACTGCACTAAAGCATCTTTTGTGGTAGAAATTATAATGATCACCATACATGTTGTTATTTTTTTTTTTTTTAAAGATTTTATTTATTTATTTATTTGACAGAGAGAGATCACAAGCAGGCAGAGAGGCAGGCAGAGAGAGAGGAGGAAGCAGGCTCCCTGCTGAGCAGAGAGCCCGATGCGGGCCTTGATCCCAGGACCCTGAGATCATGACCTGAGCCGAAGGCAGCGGCTTAACCCACTGAGCCACCCAGGCGCCCCATACATGTTGTTATATCACTTAAATTGGATATAGAAGACTGTCATTTTTTCATTCATTAATGCAACAAAATGTATTCAGCGTATACTACATGTCAGACTCTCTACAGGATACCAGGGATTCAATAATCCAGTACGTGTTAGCCTCCCCCGCCCCTTAGTCCATGGGACTCATAATCTTACAACTTAGTGTATACTTCACTGTTCAAAGTATCATAGAACCCTAATGCCAAAAATGATAAAGACTGGATTGAGTAGATTATCTTGGGTGTTTTTTCTAATTGCATTCTTATTTAGATTGTTCCCTGCCCATCTCCATTGAGCCAAGGCTTTGGGGGTTTTGTTTTTTACACCCTGGTTTACACATGGTAGACCCAGCAGAGATGCTAGAGTGAATATATCAACTCTAGGCTGTTTCTATTTCTAAAAGATCTTGACTATCTGAGCTGTTACCGTTAAGGTGTAAGTGCTTTGTCTTAAGGCTCTGAATATGATCTGTTACGGGGATTGGCAGACGGTGGCCCAGGCCCACTATCCATTTTTGTAAACAAAATTTTATTGGAATACAGCCATGCCCATTGATTGGTATATTGTGTATAGTTGTTTTCACCTTATGGCAACAGAATTGACTGGTTGCAACAGGCACTTTATGGCCTCTAAAGCCTGAAGTATTTACTATCTGGCCTTTGAAAAAGTTTACCAATCTTTTTCTAGATTATAAATTTCTTCTTGAAATGCCATGATACGTAATTTTGAGAAGAAATTATTCTTTTCAAATTTAAAAAGTTCTTTTTTCCCCCTCTTAAAGTTTGTTTATTAGTATATTAGTAACCGTGTACCTATTTGTACCCAGGGTGCACTTCATTGTTCACTTTTGAAAGGAAATAAATTAGTGAATTAACCTTTAAAATTATAATTGAAACTGAAATTACTATATGATCTTGTCACATTATTAGAGGAGTATAATTAAGTCATTTTAAGTTTTATTAATATTAATTCAGAGGGTAGTTGTTCTAGAACTAACCTCAACATATTTTGATAGCATTTGGAAGAATGTCTTGGTGCATCTATTTTCATTCACTCAAAAGGCTCTCCTAAAATTGCTGTAATATTTAATTAAAATGTTAAAATATTTGATTATGATAAGCCACAGGGAATAACTCTTATAATTGCATTTAGTCTAGGGAAGAAAGTAATTTGTTTTGCAAGTAGCACTGGCTATCAGCATATTACCATGTTATATTGTTTAAAATATTGTTATATTGTTTATATATATATACCATATATATATACCATATATACCATATATATACCATATATATCATATCATATATATATACCAAATATACCATGTTATATTGTTTAAAACCCGATTAACTGTTATGTTATTGTAAAATACAATGTTAGTAGAAAGAGTTGAAAATGCATTTTAATATATCAAATTAACGTAATGTGGCAGAACTCAGAAAACCTCATTTTAACTTTTTAGTACTATATTAAATTTTGACATAGTACATCTTTTCAGAACTTACTCATTAATAAGCATTTTGTTTAATTGAGGTGAGTTATGATTAATCATAAAAAAATAATCATTTAGTAATGTAATGACATCTGAAAACAACTTCAAATTGTGAATTAAGGCCTTTTAAGTAGATTGTTTTATAAGTAGATTATCAACTTCCAGAACAGCGCTATCCAATAGAACTTTTGCAATGGTGAAAATGTTTGTGTTCTACACTGTCTAGTATGGTAGCCACTGGTCACATGTGGTTTTTGAGTACTGGAAATGTGGCTAGGGAGACAAAAGAATGAAAATTTTAATTTTATATAATGGTATTTAATTAATTAGCTAGGGGCTAACATGCTAGACAGCACAGTTCTAGAGTATCTGTTCTGTGCTTCTTTAGGACCCTTTTCCTCCTTCTTGCACATGGATATATGCAGTAAATATAGATAGACCTAAGTTTTAAAAATAGTTACAGTAGGGTGCCTGGGTGGCTTAGATGGTTAAGCATCTGCCTTCCACTCAGGTCATGATCCCAGCGTCCTGGGATTGAGCCCCACATTGAGCTCCTGGCTCAGCAGGGAATCTGCTCCTCCCTCTCCCTCTACCTCTCCCCTGCTCATGCTGTCTCTCTCTATATCTCTGTCTCAAATAAATAAAAGAAAATATATTTACATATTTACTTAGGTTGCGTCTCACATTGTTAAATATGACAAAATGTCAAAATTGCTCATTAAAATACTAAGGTGAAATTAAATAGAAGTAAAAATGAACTGAAAGGGTATATATTATATTTTATATAATAAATATATTATTATATTTATATTTTCCATTTATAGAACACAAATACATTGCAGTTACTATGTTTGGAAAAAAAATAATTTTTAACTTTTGGTAAATGTTTTGTAGAAAAATATATACTTAGTCAATTCTACAGCAGTGGTCAAAGAATGAATTTAGGCCTTTTTAAATTTTGTCTCCATTGATATGTCCATGTTGTCTGAGTTTCTTTGTCTATGAAATTGATATAATCAATACATACTTCATTACAATATTTTAAAATTATAAATCATTTGTGATGATGGTATTTCTGGTCCTGGATTAACTCTTGCATTTATTAGCTCAACAGAATTTTTGCACAGGAGTTGTCAAGGCACAAAAATAGCTGATTAGACAGTGTATTACTCCGGTAGTTATGGAATGATTTGATCTATTCGTATAGATTTATCAATAGATCTATATGTGTAGCATTTATTTTGAGGCTAGAAAATCCAGCCACAGAGGTGTTTATTTCCTTTGTTCTTTTAAAAAGACCTTTTATTAACCAGAGTATCATTTAAGTTAATGTTGTAACTATGTTTATTTATGCTTCTATGAAGACTCATGTTCTACCTTTTCCATACTAATTAAATATATTCCTTAATAATTGAGTTTAAAGGTATATAACTGGATTATTAGGTGGCATATTGATCTGTATTTTTAAAGTTTTTGTGTAGGCTCTTTTTAGAATATAGTCTATTCAGTAGTCTCTTCATGGTATATCTGTTTCATATAGTAGATATTCTTGAGGTGGTTCATACTTAATATAAATTTAGAATTTTATAATCAATCTAATTAGCATGGATGACTATGGAAACTGTCAGCCAGGCTAAAGGCTTTGAAAAACTATACAGGTTTGACATAGATTGAATTTCTTAATTTTGTCCTGATAACTTAAGCTCACAAAGCTTTGGAAGTTTTGTGTATTTAAAACCTTATTTAAAATTTCAAACTGTCTCTATCATATTGATAAATTACTATACAGCATGGATTCATTGTTTTGTGAATCACTAATGCAATTTTTTTTCCAAATAGAAAGAACTCTGCAACATGATACTTGACTGTTGTGCCCAACAAAGGACATATGAGAAATTTTTTGGCTTATTAGCTGGGGTGAGTTACAGCCTCATTTTTCTTGTTGGAATTTAGTAGAATCACTAAGGGAATCCATAACATGAATATTGTGAATTAACGTGTCTGCTTTGTGGTCTTGTCTAATATAAGAGCAAGTCTTTGCTAAGAGCTTGTTGCTCTTCCTTCCCTCAGGTTTCCCATCCTCTGTAGTTTCCTCCTTTCCTATTTCATTTTGCAGTGCCTTATTAACATTGTTTATGACTCTTCCAGAACTTTTTGAAATTCTATATGCTTTGTAACAGTTTCCCAAAGAGGACAATTAAATGTTGCCTTTTCAAAATCTCAAAGCATTTTCTGATGTCAAGTACATATTCAGGCAACACAAATAGAGCATGAGCTAAAATAAGTTTTTAAATCTAAACTGTACCCACAGAGAAATATATTTGCATAGTATATAAATGTATGTGTCTATGATAAGCTACTTATATAATTTTGTTTTAGTGTATAAATCCCAGGTAAATAGGGATGATATATATTACCTTCTTTTTTAAGCATTCCATCATATAGCACAGAAAGATTGAGTGATAGGATATACAAAATATTTACTAATTTTTGATTCAGTAAATTTAGAAGGATCTAATATGCTCATAATGGTATTGAGAGTCAGTGTTTAGTGATACTGACCTTCAGTTTTTTTATTTATTAGCGATTTTGCATGCTAAAAAAAGAATACATGGAATCCTTTGAAAGTATATTCAAAGAACAATATGATACCATCCATCGCTTGGAAACAAACAAATTGAGAAATGTTGCCAAGATGTTTGCTCACCTTTTGTACACTGATTCACTTCCATGGAGTGTAAGTAGATGAACTGATATTTATTCTTCCTTCCTTATCCCATTATTCTCAAATAGGTATTAAGTATAATATAACCATAGTTTTCCTATGTAGGAAATGTACTTTAAAATGATATGTATAGCAAACTTTTATTGTAATGGCTATCTTTGAGGTTATATTCATACAACATGGGATTGAGAAGTTAGGTAAATAATGTGAGTGTAAGAAACACTACCTGTGATGATTTTAACAGCCCTTTTCAATAGTGCTTTTTAATAGTGATGGCTAATGGTCCTTTCAGGGGAAAATAGAGATTTTCCTCTTCTTTGTGTGTGCACACGTGCATATATACTCATACCCACATACATGAATAGCTTTGTGGTCCATGCATCATATAGTCAGTTCTTTAGAACAAGATAAGATATCCTTGATACACAAATGAATACTGGACTGGAATTTAAAATGCATTCGTGACACTGGAATTTATTGTACAACTGCTGTTCATCCAACAGCCATTCATTTAGTTACCAGCTCTGTGCCTAGTCACTTCAGAGAGATACTGGGCATCCAAAGTGAACTATATATGATCTCTGCTTTAAAGGAACATACCATATAAGAAATACATAAAGTAAGATATGCCCATAGTGCCAGTACAAAATACCAAGTGATAGGTTATAAGAAAAGTTGAAAGTTGAAAGAAAAGTGAAGTTGAAAGAAAGAAATTACATCCAAGAGGAAAGAAAGAAAGAAGAGGATCACACTGTACTATACCACAACCTGATGGTAGAATGAGGCAGCAAAGTGACCTTATAAACGTTAGATAGATTCTTATAATATTGTAAGTACTAAGTATGTCTAGCTGCATTAATAGGTATTTTGTAAGCTGGCCTAGGAGCCTGATTATAATAATATTTTTACTTCTTTTTTCCCCTCTGGGAATGAAAATGAAATCAAAGTTTTAAACAATCGAAGCAAACGGGTTCCTGGAACATAGAAACTGGAGGTTACTTTTAGTTTTATTTGTCCTAAAACATCTCTATTGGCTTCAGTTTTTAAGCCTCAATCTTAGTATTCAGAACAAACCATACTCTTCCTGTCTTTACCCTTATTGTATATGTACTATACAAAACTGTAGCCTAATGTGTTAAGTGGCATTTTGCCCCAAACCCCCTATATATATATATCCAGATTTTGATGAGTGAGTTTTAGGAGCTAGTAATCTTTGCTTCAGCATTATATACTTACAGCAGAATATAAAAGCACATTACTCAAGAAAGAATGAACTCTATTTCTGTAGTGTCTTAGCATTATGAAAATTAGCATAGAGAGATAGTCTTAAACTTTGCCAAAAAATAATACTTACTAGGACAAAGAAAGATACTCCCAGATAATTCTTTAGAGAGGCTTAAAGTTATAAGTGTTGGTCATTTTGTCTTATCTTTAGAACAAAATAAAATTGTCTTTTAATTTTAATTTTCAGGTTCTTGAATGTATAAAGCTAAGTGAAGAAACCACTACATCGTCCAGTAGAATTTTTGTTAAAATATTTTTCCAAGAACTGTGTGAATATATGGGTCTTCCTAAACTTAATGCAAGATTAAAGGATGAGTAAGTTTATCATTATGCACGTTTTATTCTTACTGTCCTCAGGAATTTTCCTCCATTGTAGCAACCTAAATCCACACTTGGTTGTAAAAACAAGAGTTAAGCCCCTAGGTCTTTGTTCTTCCATTAGTTACTACTCTGAATCTCATGTTCTGTGGCACAGGACAACATGCGGTTTTTTAATGTTGGATTTTAATTGCAGGAGAGTAAACACAGAATCAGTGCCTCTTTTTTTTTTTTTTTTTTTAATTTTTTTATTTTTTCAGCATAACAGTATTCATTATTTTTGCACCACACCCATTGCTCCATGCAATCTGTGCCCTCCACAATACCCACCACCTGGTGCCCCCAACCTCCCACCCCCCACCCCTTCAAAATTCCCAGATCGTTTTTCAGAGTCCATAGTCTCTCATGGTTCACCTCCCCTTCCAATTTCCCTCAACTCCCCTCTCCATCTCCCCTTGTCCTCCATGCTATTTGTTATGCTCCACAAATAAGTGAAACCATATGATAATTGACTCTCTCTGCTTGACTTATTTCACTGTACCCTGGGGATAAAAATATATGTTTATAAAGCAGTGCCTCTTTTAATTTAGTTAGAACACACAATTATTTTGCATGTTCACTGGAGTTTTCTAATGAGTATTACAGTTTTCTTTTCTTTTTTTTTTTATGATTTTATTTATTTATTTGACAGACAGAGATTGCAAGTAGGCAGAGAGAGAGGAGGAAGCAGGCTCCCTGCTGAGCAGAGAACCCGATGCGGGGCTCGATCCCAGGATTCTGGGATTATGACCTGAGCCGAAGGCAGAGGCTTTAACCCACTGAGCCATCCAGGCGCCCGCGTATTTTCATTTTTAACCCAAATTTTGAACCTTAGAAAATTAATTAATTTTTGTTATCAATGGTAATTATAAATGTATTTAGATGACTCAGTCATGTAGTTCAAATTATTACACTGAATGAGAATCTTGTTCCAGGACTATCATGTAATCCCTACACCTGCTTTCTTATTTCCAATTTATTCAGATATTACTGTTGACTTCTACTTCATTCACACTGCTGAATCATCCTTTCAGATTTCTTAGTGACTGCCTGCCAAGTCAAGTACTTTTTCTCAATCCTCCTGCCCCCGGACTTTCCGGCCTTACTAATGCAGTTGGCCACTTGCTCACTGTGGCTCCTCACTTTCTTTTCATTCTGCCTCACTCTTCATGGTCTCTACTCTTCAGCCTACCTCTCCTCTTTGCCACAGTTTCCATTCTGGCTTCAACATGCCCTCTCTGGGCTAGTCCATCGCTCCTCTTGGTTTCATAGACTAACTTACCGGTCCCTGTCTACTTCACCAGGTTTATCTCCTCTCTCTCCATAGACTTCACCAACATTGCTCAGCTTGTTCATGCTTCCTTACCTCTATTTCCAGAGCTAGAAATCCCCTCTTTTGGTCTATCCAGCAAAACTCTTAATTATTTTTCTTGTATGTCACTTTTTTCTGTGTAACAGTTTGTCCTGACCCTGCTGGTTAGTCATTCAGTGTGGCACTCAGAACAACATGTCCAAACCACCTTGTATTGTTCCTATCCCTGGAAATAATGATTGTATGCAGTCTTCATCCATGATTTCGCCCTTTTGTTGACTGTTTTTTCCCATCCCCCAGTGCTGTGCGTGCATGTGTGTGTGTATATATACAACAGAGATTTGTTTTTACTTTATTGTATACATTCACGTACTGTGTGTATGTGTGTGTGTGTGTGTGTGTGTGTGATTGATTGTGTATGTTATACAATATGTATGTATGCGTGATGTATAAAAAAGTTTTTAAAAACTTCTGTGGGGCCCCTGGGTGGCTCAGTAAGTTAAGCATCCAACTCTTGGTTTCCACTCAGGTCATGATCTCAGGGTTGTGAGATCAAGCCTGGTGTTGAGCTCCGCACTCCTTGAGGAGGTGCTTGAGATTCTTTTTCCCTCTCTCCCTCAGGCCCCACACCCTGTATGCCCGTGTGCCTAAGCTCTCTCTCAAATAAATAAATCTTTTTTAAAAAAACCTCCTCTGTTGTAAGTTTAGTAAATTATGACTTGACCCTACTTATTTCATTTAAATAGCATGTAGCCTAATCTAATAAATTATGTAAATTGCTTACTTAATTGTATTTCATTTACCAATTTAAAAATACATAGAAAATCTGAAAAATGATAATATAAGAAATTTGCCTTTTTATCTTTAAGCAATGTGTTCTCTTTTGTTCATTTTCTTTTCTTGTTTTAGAACCCTACAGCCGTTTTTTGAAGGGTTATTACCCCGAGATAATCCAAGAAACACTCGGTTTGCCATCAACTTCTTCACTTCAATAGGTCTTGGAGGTTTAACGTAAGGATAGTTTTCAAAATTTTATTTTCATCTTATAAAATTATCTCACAGGTGCCTTCAAAGCAGAAACTAACAGAGATTATATCTTTAATTAGGGATGAATTGCGTGAGCATCTCAAAAACACACCGAAGGTCATTGTGGCACAGAAACCAGATGTTGAGGCAAATAAATCCCCTTCCTCTTCCTCTTCCTCTTCCGCGTCCTCCTCTTCAGAGTCGGCCTCCTCTGCCTCTGACTCGGACAGCAGTGACAGTAGTTCAGAGTCTTCCAGCGAAGACAGCGGGTCTTCATCCAGCAGTAGTCAGAGCTCTGCCTCAGGTATGGAAACTCACTTCTAATGGATTGGGCTCTTTTCTAACAAGTATATTGCTGGTGATGTTTACAGCAAGGGAAGAAAATAATTTGATTGCTTGATTATTTTAGAGTTCAGTTGTTTAAAAGCCACAATTACTAATATAAATGATCATCTATCACTGCTGGAGCCTGTAGTGAATTGCATCATTTATAATGCTAAGATTACCTATTGGAATCCTCTTCATAGAAATGAAGATATTTCATTGCAAATACTTACTTGAGTGACGATTGAAATGCCATTCATTCATAGTTCCTATAGTCCAGTTTATAGCTTTCCTGGTAGTTCTATTTTTTTTTTTTAAGATTTTATTTATTTATTTGACACAGAGAAAGATCACAAGTAGGCAGAGAGGCAGGCAGAGAGAGAGAGGGAGAAGCCAGCTCCCCGCTGAGCAGAGAGCTCGATGTGGGGCTTGATCCCAGGACCTCAGGATCATGACCTGAGCCGAAGGCAGAGGCTTTAACCCACTGAGCCACCCAGGTGCCCCTGGTAGTTCTATTTTTTTAAAAAATTTTTTAAAAAGAGTTTTTTACTGTAGTGAGGTCATGTTAGCTACCGAAAAATGCCATGCATTCATTGCACACATTGTAAGTGTAAATGTTCATGAAGAGAACACATCCACATGCTAGCTACCCATAACCAGAGTTACTAGCTACTGCCACTCCTCCCGTCCACTGCCTCAGGGCAGCTACTACTCTCATTTGTAATTCCGTAATTCATTATTCCTGTTTTTAACTTTATAACTGTGTTTTGTGAACTCCTTTGTGTCTGGCTTATCTTTCACAATTACTTTTGTGAGATTCATCTGTAATACTGCATTTAGTTATAGTTCCTTCAGTCTTATTGCTGTATAGTTTTCCACTGTATGAATATGCTACAGTCTATTTAACATCCCTTTTACTCAGAAGGAATTTAGATATATAAATAGTAGTCCTGTGAATATCCTTATTAATACTCGGTAAATATGTGTATATGTACCTATGTGCATTTCCGTTGGGTTTGTCTTGGGAATCACTGGGTTGTAGGTTGTGTGTATATTTAGCTCTAGTAGTTACTGCCAGCTTTGCAAGTCAGTATTTCAGTTTACACCTCCATCAGCCATGTTTGAGAGTTCCAGTAGCTCCCATCCTCTCAGCACTTTGGTTGGATATCTTCTTCAATTTAACCATTCTGGTAGATATGTAATGGTATTGCATTGTGGTTTTAATTTGCATTTTCTCGATCATTAATGAAGTTGAACACTATTTTATAATGTTATTGGTCATTTGGGTATTTTCCTTTTTCTGAGTGTCTGTTCAAATCTTTTGCTACCCTTCCCCCCTTTTTGTTGCTTTATGAAGTTGTCTCTTCTATAAATTTGTTGTTCTTTAGGTTTTCTGGATATGTATCTTTTGTCACATGTATGTATTGCAAATAGCTAGTTCCATTCCATTCTTGTCTCTCCCAGCCTGTGCAGCTGCCAGAGCTCTGTTGGTCTCTCTGTCCTTCAGCAGTAACCCTGGATCAGCAGATGCTCATAGGGAGAAAGTGGCTGTAGAATGTCAGCTTACTTCTCCATGGTTCTGCCCTCTCTAGAATGCTGGCCCTTAATCAACTTAAAAGAAAGTTGCAAATAGTACAGAAAATTCCCATATAGCCTTCACTCAACTTTTCCTAGTGTTAGTATTGTATGTATCCAGAGTTCCATTACCGAAGCCAGGAAATTAACATTGTAACAATACATTAAACATATTCTTACTTGAATTTCACCAGTTTTTCCATTAATGTCCTTTTTCTTATTCCAGGATCCTACTTGGATTGAACTGAGTTTCTTCTTAGTCCTCTATAACCTATTCCTCTCAGGCTTTTCTTGGCTTTAATGGCTCTGAGACTTTTGAAGTCACTTATATTTTAGAATTGGTCCCTCAACTCAGATATCTGTCTGATGTTTTTACATGATTAGAATGAGGTTATGCATTTTTGGACAGAATACCATAGAAATAATGTATTCTTAATGCAGCTTATCTTGGAGTTCATAATATTGATATGTCTTATTGGTGACATTAACTTTGATCACTTGGTTAAAGTGATATCTGCTCAATTTCTTTTGAGCAGAAAAGGACAGAAACTCCTTTTCTCTATAAATTAATGTCTTGTAGGGAAATAATTTGATACTATGCAAATCTTCTCTTTCTCCTCTACCTTTCGCTCTTTAATTTTAGCATCCTTCTTTGGATCTTGTCTGCAATACTTAACTACTGTGGTGTTTGCCGAATGTGATTTTTCCATTTGTCTTTTTTCTTCTGCATTTAGTGATTGAATTTCTTCTGCAAGAAAGAATTATCCCTCTCCCCCACCCCCACTTATTTATTAACTTTATATTTTATCAGTGTGGACTCTTGGGTATTTACTGAATTAGTTAAAATCCATTACTATAATTTATTTTGTTGTTCAGGTCATTTCAGCTTTGGCAGTTAGAACTCCTTCAAGTTGACCCTCTGTTCTTTCAACATACACCTATCCTGTCCTTTTTTTTTTTTGAGCACTGCCTTTCTTTATAATATCTCAAGCTGTTCAAGATCTTTAGTGCCTTTAAGCAGAAGATTTTAAATTTTTATCTGGCGTTTCTAGTTGTTTTCAGCAGGGGCACTGGTCTTCCACAGCTTTTTCCATCCTTCCTAGAAGTAGAAATGCAGTAGTAAAGGATTTTTTTAAATATGCCATTTTCTGAGAAGGTCTGTTTTGTTTTCCCCAGGATCAACCCTGTTTTCTTCCATCACAGTATCTTAGCCTGAATAAGAGATAGTCTTATTGTCCAAAATCATATCATTTCTTACTTTTTAATGCATATTTAGTGGCAGGAAAAAGTAGTTGGGAGGTTGATCTTTACACTCTTGTTCTCTGGCTTATTGCACTTAAAAGAGTGTGTGTGGCAGCCAGAATTGTGGGACTCTCAGTATTTTATATTATTAGAGCAAGATTGCATTTGCCCACAGGAAGTCTTATTCTTGAATTAAAATACGTTAACATTGATCATTTAATACTCACCTCTTAATTCTAAAGAATTTGGTATTTCATGATATCTGTTTTGAGAACAGGTGATAACACAGCTTGAATTGCTGCAGTAAGGAATCTTGCTGATTCAAAATTAATTTGCCTCATCATACAATTTCAGTAGAGAGTTTTCTGTTTTATTAGTAAAATATTAAGTAGCATAAAAGCAATATGAACTGTCCCAAAATTAGAAAATTGTAAAGCAAACACCCAACAGTGGGTTGGTTGCCTATTATGGTAGGGCTCAGGGTTTTATGTCAGCACTGCCCTGAGAGTGGTGAATAGTAGGGACAGAGAGATGTTGATTTAGCACACAGCCAGATGGTTTCTGCTTGGGTAGCTGCAGCTCAGCTGAGCTGCTTGGTAGGAACCAGAGAAATAAATCCTTAGTGGCAAACCAATGGACTATGCCAAGGATAGGCATTCGGCAGAAGAAATACAGGTTGGTACAGTGAGATTTAGGTGGAGACAGGACGAAGGTAGGCAGTTTTCTACCATATTTTCTTTCTGTATATATATGAATTTGACAAAACTTTTGGTCTTCTCAGCACCTTTGATTTATGTACCCAAAGTAAATAACACAGATAAACTGATTTAATTTGTTTTATAGCTTAAAATTTCACTGTGATTATTTAATATTTACATTTGTGATTGTATCAGTAAGATTGAATTGTTCTCAGCCATTTCAAAAGAGTTTTCTCAGAAATCAAGATAAGGCCTATGATTATGTCTTTTTTTTTTTTAATATTTTATTTATTTATTTGACAGAGAGAGAGATCACAAGTAGGCAGAGAGGCAGGCAGAGAGAGAGGGGGAAGCAAGCTCCCCGCTGAGCAGAGAGCCTGATGTGGGGCTTGATCCAGGACCCTGAGGCTTAATCCACTGAGCCACCCAGGCGCCCCTATGATTATATGTCTTAACAAGCTTCTCTTCCTGGTGTAGATACTGCTTCTCTGATAGCACTGGAGAGCAGAACTATTGTTTTTGTAGGAAGAGGTTTTTATTTGAAAAATACATATTCATGCTGTTAAACAAACACAGTAAACAAACACAGTAACCCCACTTCCCCACCTTTAGGAGTGATGTTGTTCACATGTGTGCTCACTGTGTTTTTCTTAACATGTCAGATCTGAATAATATTCCCTATGACATAATGCACAGGGCTGGAATTTCTGTTTTTGAATAAAATTTATAAGTGGAAATGTACCTGTTAGTCACTTTATAAAAAAATTTTACATTTGCTATAGTTTATTTAAAGTTTCTGTTTATAGCTTTGAGTCTAAGGATCAAAACAGTACTTTGGTGATAAGATACATATTCTTAAAAATTACTCATCTTGTAAAATATCCTGTTGTAAGACTTGCCATTCAATTTAGTTTTGCATCCAGTTTGTCTGAATTAATAAACCTACAGTGGATTAATAAATGTAATTGTTAAATTATTAAATTAAAGATTAAAATAAAAGCTAACGATTTCATTTTACGTATGCAGATAAAGATAGAAGAAAGAAGGGACAAGGAAACACCAGAAGTAAGGAAGTAGATAAATTGATCAGGAAACAACAGACCCATGATAGGAAACAAGAAGAAAGAAGGCCAGAGCAAAGGCATCGGGAAACACGGACTGAAAGAGAAAGAAGGTCAGAAAAACATAAAGATAAAAATTCAAGGGATCCAAATTGGAGAGATCCCATAACAAAGTACACTTCAGACAGAGGTGTTCCTTCTGAACGAAATAGTTACAGTAGAATCATGAATGACAGAGACCAAGAAGCACACACAGATTTGGAAAATAAGTATGGTGATCCTAAAAAGAAGAGAGGAGAGAGAAGAAACTCTTTTTCTGAAAATGAGCACAGACACCGAAATAAAGACTGTGAAAATGTTATAAGAAAAGATAGATCAAAGTCAAGAGAAAAGAATAGAAAACATTCAGGTTCTAGAAGTGATGAAGATAGGTATCAGAATGGTGCCGAAAGGCGATGGGAAAAATCTAGCAGATACTCTAAACAATCCAGAGAATCAAACAAACATCAGGACTGGCGAAGAGAAAAGTCTCCAACAAAGCAAAAAAAATAGTTCTACAAAATTACAGAAACTGAACATGCCTTATATTCAGTTGAAACAAATTATTTTTTATATTAACGAACTTTATAAGAATTCTTGTATAAAGTACTGGTTTGTATTTGTACATTTAAAAATTTTTTCATTTTAACATGTTTTATAATTGGTACATCTCAAGGCCCTCCACATAAAATTATTTGAGAAGTTTCACCAGAGAGGGATGTAATTCTTGCTTATATTTTGTTAATAAAATGATCAAATGCTCATTGAATCAGTGATTTTTTTCATTGACAAAATTTTTTTTCCTGATAATGTTATCAGTTGTTTATAGAATTATTATAATGAATTATCAGTGGCTTTTTTTTTTTTTAATAACTAGAGACCAAAATAGATGAACCATTTCAATGTAATATTTTTGCTTTGTCAATGAGATGCTATGAACCTTTTTAGGAGTCACCGTTTTTTTTTTAATAGGAATTATTTCAAGTTTTATATTACATCTTGAACAAAGTAGGTATGTATAATTTTTTTAACAAGTGTTTTGATGAAGCTAAGGGTATATTAGTCTTTTAAACAGATGCATAGCTATATTATTTAGAATTAGGACTTATCAATAACATTTCTTCTCTTTGGACTGCTAGATTAATGTTTAATTGAAATTCTTTGTGATTAGTGCTTTTTCTCAGCCTTGAAGTTATATCATTGTTGGTAAGGTAATGTGTATTTAACTTTTAATTTAGGTTAATAGGTCATTGGAAAACATATAGTCATGAGAAATGTGAACAGCCTAACTGTGAAATAATTCCAAATTTTTTAAGAATTTTGAAGGTTTCCATCATTGTAACTCTCACCAGTTAACATGTGACCATATTATTTATTACTTTTGAAATAAAATATTGCCTCTGAAATTTTAGATTTGCTGACATTTAACCTACTTACCAAATAGACTGCTTGTGCTTGTTCACTTTTAAAGTACATAAAGTCCATTTTAGCTGATGTCTGGTTTCAAGAATAATGGGACCACCATCTTCAATGTTTGACTTTCAGGCATTCTCTGATTCAAAATGTTTTTTATTTTTGTTCAAAAACTTGAGTATAAATAACAGTAAAGTCCATATAAATAAATATTATCCTCTCCTCCTATCCTCCTGCCCCTGCAAGAGGGGGGGAAAAAAAAAAGAAGAAGAGCATTAATTGAATATGACAGCCTGAAAAAATTCTTCTTAGTGTTTTCTCCTACTGTGGTGGTTAGAAGATGCTGAGTTGTCATTAGAAGGTACTGTCATGGACACAGTGCATTTCACAAAACTATGAAGCTTAGCAAATCGGATTTATTTACACGTAGGCTATGAGCCCTAAAAGAAAATAAATGAGAGTTTATTTTTGTAACCGAACACTGGTCTTTGGGGGTGGTAAAAAGGAAGAAAACTGGAATAGAAGTTTTAGCTTATTTTCTTCACTTTAAGTTTATAATTTCTAAATGTAGAAATGGGAAATCATTTGATTTATTAAGTCGTTAAGACCTTAAAGATTTGTTAAAATAGATAATTTTTTAAATGTAACAAATATTGAGCTTCTATTATGTACACAGACCTATTCTAGGAATATAAATAAACCATGAAAAAAACAAGAGTTTCAACTCTTAACAGGGCTGATACTATGGTAGGGAAATGTGGTCATGATACTGGGGGGTTTGGGGTGGTTGGTAATTTTCCATAAGAAGGTCAGAGATCTCTGATAAGGTGATGTTTGCCCAGATTGTTGAAGGAAGTAAGACCTTGAACCCTGTGGACTATTGTGGGGAGAACCCAGGCAGAAGGGATTGCTGAAGTATAGATGTTTATTTATAACAAATATTGCCTGGGAATTTATGTTAACGTTTCCTATCCAACTAGTTGGATTTTTCTTCTCCTCACTATCTTATTTATTTTTAACAAAAGCAGTTAACACCTAACTCCCTTCAAGCAGAAAAATATCTGAGTATAACTGAGTCATATCAGGGCACAGTCAATAGGGGCCTGGGGCAGAAATGGACTTTTTTTTTTTTTGCCTTCAGGGTGCATTTCTAGCACATCAAATGTGACAGGCTCAGATGCCCCGCCCTGCCATTTGGGCAGGTTTTTCCACTTTCATCCTTTTAAAATGCAGACAAGAAACATGTTGACTATGTCTGCTGTTTCTGAATTTTTACTTCTTAGGATTAGCATTTTTTGAAGATCAGCTGAGTCCTGTGTATATTGCGTGCCATTACTCACTGTTTGTCAGTTTCTCAACTTCTCGGCGTCCAAGGTTTCTCTATCCCTACTGTATCCCCAACCACCTGCACCCATGGTCATTCACCTTATGTTGACTTCAAAATCCACACCATCTCGGAAAGCTCTTCTTCAAGCATCGTACTTTGACCACTGCCCATCCCACTCACTCTCTCTAGTAGTGCTAGTCTAGGAATCCGATAACTTCATCAAAACTTCAGATGTACTGACTTTGTTCAAATTTATCATCGCCCCCCCCCCCTATTCTTTCACTTGCTTTTAGGAAAAGACTCAGGTTCATATTGAGTAATTTATTACCATTTCATTTGAAAACTATTTGGCTAACTGCACATTTAAGTCTTACTAGGCTTTTATCTAATCTATACCACTTGCTGGCTGTTGCCTTGGGCAGGACCTTTACCCTTGGTGTCTCCATTTGTGTCCATTTCCTCCTGTGGACAGTGGTAGAATGGTAACTCCCTTAAATAGTGAATGGTCTCTGTGGCATGAACAGGGCCTGGAGCTAAATGCTCAGTGTTAAGGTCTTTTTTGTTGTTGTTGTTGTTGTTGTTGTTGTTGTTGTTGTTGTTGTTTGGTCAATAAATGCTGACATAGTACCAGTAGACCAAGAATTGCAAACTCGAATACAGGGGATAACACAAATAAGATAAATCAGCTTGGGCAATGAGCTGGAGTGACTGAAAGGCAGCAGTAGTTACTCAGCTCCATCCAGTTGTGCCTATAAAAAAGACCAAAGATTGACAAAGCTGCCTGATTCTCAAGAGAATTGAAGAAGTAGGATTTTTATATGACTCCTGATTTTTAAATGTTGACAGTGATTTTTTTTTAAGATCAAAACAGCCCGAAGTTGTTAAAAGTCCAAACAAAATGATCCCTTCAGGTGAATTGCCTTTTGAATAGCTAGTTTGTGATTCCACTGTAGTTCCTCAAAAGCTATTTATTATTTAATCTTGAAATGACAGCGTTCGTTATACAAACCTCATCACTGTTTCATTTTCTGCTCTTCATTAGAGTGGGAGGATAAGTCCTATCATCTTTCTTAAGAAAACTCATTTACTTCGCTAACCTCAGCAGTCCCTCTTGCTCTAAAACTTTTGCCAAGTTTTGTTCTGTATTTCATTGGCCTACTCCTTAAAATTTCGTATATCCAAAATACAATTCATTTTTCCTCAGATCCTCAGCCTTTCTAACTGCCGCTGATTCCACTAATCTCCCATCACTTTTGAGTTCCCCTTTCCCCAAACCACCAAACTGCAACAGTATCTTTTTAAAAGATCTATTATTTATGTTAGAGAGGGAGAAAGGGAGGAAAGGGCAGAGGCAGAAGGAGAGAATCTTCAAGCAGACTCCCTGCTGAATGTGGGAACCCACTGTGGGCTGGCTCTCCTCTCAGGATCTGTGAGATCACAACCAGAGCCAAAACCAAGAGTCTGATGCTTAACCAACTGAGCCAACCAGACACCCCTGGATTTGGACAGTAGTTTATACATCATCCTCCTGTGTACCAAGTACTGCTCCAATGAGAGAGCAAAAAGTAAACAGGCCCTGTCTTTTTTTTTTTTAAGATTTTATTTATTTATTTGACAGAGATCACAAGTAGGCAGAGAGGCTGGCAGAGAGAGAGAGAGATCACAAGTAGGCAGAGAGGCAGGCAGAGAGAGAGGAAGGGAAGCAGGCTCCCTGCTGAGCAGAGAGTCCGATGTGGGGCTCGATCCTAGGACTCTGGGATCATGACCTGAGCTGAAGGCAGAGGCTTTAACCCACTGAGCCACCCAGGTGCCCCCAGGCCCTGTCTTCAATTGACCCTAAATCCTTGCAAGGGAAAACAAAGCTTAAAAAATAAAAACTTGGGGCACCTCGGTGGCTCAGTGGGTTTAAGCCTCTGCCTTCGGCTCAGGTCATGATTCCAGATCCTGGGATCCAGCCTCGAATTGGGCTTCTGCTCAGCAGGAAGCCTACTTCCCTTCTTCTCTCTCTACCTGCCTCTGCTTACTTGTGATCTCTGTCTGTCAAATAAATAAATAAAATCTTAAATAAATAAAAACTTAACACTTTGAAAAATGTTAGCTATTCAGAAAAACCAAAAGAATAGTGCAGTGACCACCTATAAACTACCTCGATTCTGACTTCAATAATCTAAATCCTTATTTCCATCCTGTTACTTTCTTCTACACGGAAGTTCAATGACTCCTCCAGCTTTCAGGATAAATATAAATTCCCAGCCTGTTATTCTAGTTTCTTTAGTTCAAGTGTTGTAGATAAACAATGAATCTTGGAACACGGCATCAAAAACTAATGATGTATTTTATGGTGACTAACGTAACAATAAAAAAAATTTTTTTAAAGTTCAAGTTCAACCTGTCTTAATGATTGTTCTAGGAGCTGCCATCCTTTGATCACTACTACATTGTAGAATGTTTAGCAGCATCCCTGACCTTAACTGGTAGATACTAGTAGCACCAGGTTCCCAGTCTTGACAAGGTCAATCCATTGTCTCCTGACATTGCCAACTATGCCCTCCAAGGCAAAGTATCCCTAGTTGACCACCATAACCATAGACCTAGCATTTAGGAAATACTCTTCAGTGGATCACAATGATAGTGTTTGTTCTGGACGAACCACTGTGCCTATTCATATAAAGCTATGTCTATTATACTGCCCTCTTCTTTTTGCAAGGGCAAGATTTGTTTTAAGAGACTATTTAATATTCTATTTAATATTTAATATTTAATAGTGGACAGTAATATTTCAATTGTTTTTGTTTAGCAAAATTTTCTGATATTCTAGGGAAGACATTCTAGTTGACATTTTAAGAGGTAGGTTTTCTGCAAACAGTAGCATGATTATTAGCCTGTTAATGTGATTGTCTCCTATAGGTTCTGGTTTATCACTGTAGCTACTTATTATAACCAACACATTTCAGAGATGGAAAACAATGAGCTGTGACTATTTTATTATTTTTAATCCTACAATAGAGAATTAGATTATCCAGTATCTAAACATCTTAATTTTTGATCAAACACTTCAGTGACCATCAAATGGTTGCTGAAGTGAATTAACTGGACATTTAATCAGTAATTTCATGCATTATAAGGCCTAAAGGATTAGCCAAATGGGATTTTATCTCCACCAAGTAAGACTATTTCCTGGAACAAGTATCTGGTATGAATTAAAAGTCCTTATGAGTCCCATACTCTATATAGCACTGTAACCAGAGATCTTTCCCCACTATTTCTGTGACCAATACATGAGAAGTCCCCATGAAGGCTGTACCGAACAGTTGCTGTTTCTGTCGAAAGATGATTTCTTCTCTCTGATCCAATAATTTGGGGAACTTGCCAACAAAATCCCTCCCTGGCCAGGCCATACAGAATATCCAATCCCCTGAACAATGGAATTGGTTCAGGAATGAGCATGTGACCCAAGCTGGTACACTCAGAATCGTTCCCAATTATTCTTCACTTCAGAGCATGAAACACAGGACCATGTCTAAGGGTCAACAGAGCAAGAAGGGTGGTTATTGAAGCTGGAGCAACCATAGTCCTAGGGAAAAGGCCAGTCCACAGACCAGTGCACTCAACAGCGAGCAGCCCCCCACTGGGTGAGGAAACAATTCTGTTTGAGTCCCCAGATTAACTGAACTGTGGCAGAAGCTACACTTCCCAGGTGTGAGTTAATGAATCCTTTTTCTATTTAAGCTACTTTGATTCTGATTTATACCACTTGTGATTAAAAAAAATCTGTATTAATTCATGGTGATTCCTCTTGATGGACAGGATGGAATCATTTGGGCAGCTATTCCCACCTCGCCATATTTTTGCTTGCATACTTTTACTTACAGAAGGCTAGAAGGAAATAAATGTATACCCACTAAAGATGACCTATGGGAAAAAAATACAACAAAGTACCTGTGGATGGCTCTTAATACTTCACGGAAACATCTAAATGAGTGATTTAAATGAGGTTAATTTTATTACCAGTGATTTTAAATGAGGTAAATTTTATTACTAGTGATCTATTTCTATAAATAACAGAACCTCACTTTTCCTACAGGACTCTCCTTGGGCTTTGAAATGTATTGCACAGATGCAACAGGTCAATTCACAAACAAAAATTGGTTTCATATTACCAATGAAAAGGACTAACTGCAACTATTTTGAGGGCTATATTACCACCCTTAAGCCACAAAGATACTTTACCTTAACAACTAATGTATCCTCCTGATCATTTTACAATATGAAGTACTGAACAGTAAGAACACTGCAAACATTTGCAATCTTACACATAAGCAGCCTGAAAATCCCATTATATACAAATACCTGCAGACTCTTCCTTGAAATACAGGAAAAAATGTGAAAAGTCAATATTGCCACCATTCCTCAAGTTTTGGGAACAATTTTGCTTATGTCCTAATATTAATTTTTGTCTAAAAAGGGAGAAGGTGAAACTCCTAGGGGTATTTAGCCCTAAGAGGGAAAAGAGAGGAGGAAAAATTGTGTTTGCGCTTAATGAAAGATCCTGAATTGCTCATCTAGGCTAGAGGTAAGTATTGGAGAAGTGATAGGAGAGGTGGGAGGCACTGGGGAGGAGCTGGTAGCTGCTGATAAAAAAAAGTCATCTTTTACTGTACATATTTCTCAGAGGTCAGAAGTTCAATCTTACATTCCTTTGTATCTCCAGATTCAAATCTAAAAATCTCCTGTAGATGCTCAATGAGCATTTGAAGAAGGAATGAGGAAGCAGGATATTTTGGTTTATTGCTAAGCAGAATAATCTTACGCACTTCGGGATTCGTGGGGTTTTGTGAAATTTTAAACTCAGATCAACTACTGTTAACTCAATTGGAGTCCAAATGTAACTTTTTTGTCATAGGGCATGAGAAACCAAAACTCAAGAACATATTAGCTTAAAACCTGGGACACCAAAATGAAGGTAAAATTTATGCATAAGAGTGTATTAGAGGTAAGATATATAAAAAGCAGAGGGAGTATAAATGAGTAGAATCATTTTAGAAAATTGTTTGACAGTATCAGCTAATTTTGAATGTACATGTTCCCTATTCACCAACAATTCCACTCCTATGTGTTCAACAATATAGTAGAACACCCTTGGCAAGTGGAGAGAGGTTGGTGAAAGGGTACACACTTTCAGTTATAAGACGAATGAGGTCTGAAGGTCTAATGTATAACCTGGTGACAATAGGTGATAATACTACTTTGTGTAATTGAAGTTTGCTAAAAAGGTAGAACTTAAATATTCTCCCACAAAAAAGTGAGAAGCGGGATGATAGGTTAATTATCTGTGAGGAGGAACTCACAATGTATACATACATCAAATCATCGTTTTGTATACTTTAAATACCTCATGATTTTATTTGTCAATTGTCAATTATACCTCCATAAAACTTAAAAAAAAAAAAGACACTGCATCTTGGGTACCTAGATACACAAACATTAAAGAACACTGTGGACATTTTCAATCTTTTTTCTTCCTAACAGAAATGTGTACACATGTTCACCAAAAGATGTTTACAAGAATGTTCATAATAGCATTATTCTTAATAGCAAAAAATTGGAAACAGCTCAAACGTACAACTACAGTAGACTGGATAAATAAATTAGTTAATGCAGTGGAATACTGTACAGAAATAAAAATGAGACCATAGCTATGTCCAACAACACAGATAAATCAAGAGAGCATACATGGTGAACCAAAGAAGTCAAACACAAAGGAGCACACACTATATGTTCTCAACTATATGAAGTAAGAAAACAGGCAAAATGAATCTAGTCAGAATAGTGGTTACTTTTGGGGAGAAGGTAGGAAATGTTGAAAGAAAGAATAAATGGGACTATGGGGATGCTGGCATTGCTCTAATTCCAGACATAGGTGTGAGTGTCACATTGTCTTTTGTGCCAGTGCATTGACTTGTAAATGTTTAAGATTTGTACACTTTCTTCCCAGTAGCAAACACAAGTTAAAAGAAAAAAGATACAGATGTATAAAATCTCCTGTAGTAAGCTGTGCTTTTGACCTTCTTCCCAACTCAAATACAATAGCAATTATTGCCTGATATTTACTACAAACAAAGGTGTGTGATGTGGGAAATTGCACCATAGCCCTTTCTCTAATCCCTTTCTGTCCCTTACCAGTAAGAGGTCTCTGTTGAGACTAAATGAGATGCCCAACACTGAAGCTGAGTTTTTAATCAGATCCTAGTTACAGTTTTAGCCTTTTTACACTAAGAATCTATTTTACACTAAGAATCTACACCTCTGCAAGAGGTTTGAATGTAGGTATATGACTTGCTCTGGCCGGTGGATTATTACCAAACATGGTGCACAGGGAAACGTGAATAGTCTTAGGCACTGGGGCTTGTCCTCTCCTGATGCTAGAAATTGTTCCTCTATCAAGTGCATGAGCCCAGGCTAAGCTTGCTGGATGATGAGCAGCTGTGGCCATCCTGTTAGCTGACACTGAGCCAACTGTCACACATGAAAGTGAGCTCTGCACCCCCAACAGCCCCAGTGCAGATCAACCAACCTGCCAAGCACCAAACATGAGTGGTCCCTGACCTGGCTGGAACAAAACAGAAAGCGACACTCAGAGCTTTAAGAATTAATCAGTGTTTCCTCTTTGAAATCATCAGTTTTAGAGTAGTTGGCTATACAACAAAAGATAACTGATGTATATAATAATGATCCCTGAACTTATTTTTTAAAAGATTTTATTTATTTATTTGAGTTAGAGAGTGTGAGGGGGAGAGGATCAGCGGGAGAAACAGACTCCCTGCTGAGCAGGGCACTCAATGCTGGACTTGATCCTGGGACTCCAGGACCATGACCTGAGCCAAAGGAGCTGTTTAACCAACTGAGCCACCCAGGCACCCCGATCCTTGAACTTTTTGCACAGAAATTAATATAATACCTACCACATCACTATTACACATTTAACAAAGGTTCTTTTTTTTTGCAAATTTTAAAAAATTTATTATTTTTATTAACATATAATGTATTATTTGCCCCAGGGATACAGGTCTGTGAATCGCCAGGTTTACACACTTCACAGCACATACCATTTCACATACCCTCCCCAATGTCCATAACCCAACCACCCTCTCCATCCATCCCTCCCCCCAGCAACCCTCAGTTTTGTTTTTAAAAGATTTTATTTATTTATTTGACAGACAGATACCACATGTAGACAGAGAGGCAGGCAGAGAGAAAAGGGAAGCAGGCTCCCTGCTGAGCAGAGAGCCCAATGCAGGGCTTGATCCCAGGATCCTGAGATCATAACCTGAGCCAAAGACAGAGGCTTAACCCACTAAGCCACCCAGGTGCCCCAACCCTCAGTTTGTTCTGTGACATTAAGAGTCTCTTATGGTTTCTCTCCCTCCTGAACCCATCTTGTTTGATTTTTTTCCTTCCCTACCCCCCAAACCCCCACTCTGTCTCTCAAATTCCTCATATCAGGGAGATCATATGATAATTGTCTTTCTCTGATTGACTTATTTCACTTAGCATAATACCCTCTAGTTCCATCCACATCATCACAAATGGCAAGATTTCATTTCTTTTGATGGCTGCATTATATATATGTATATGTATATGTATATGTATATGTATATGTATATGTATATGTATATGTATATGTATATATATACATCATCTTCTTTATCCATTCATCTGTTGATGGACAACTAGGTTCCTTCCATAGTTTGGCTATTGTGGACATTGCTGCTATAAATATTTGGGTGCACGTGCCCCTTCAGACATTTGTATCTTTAGGGTAAATACCCTGTACTGCTGGGTCATAGGGTAACTCTATTTTCAACTTTTTGAGGAACCTCCTTGCTGTTTTCCAGAGTGGCTGCACCAGTTTGCATTCCCACCAACAGTGTAGGAGGGTTTGCCTTTCTCCGCATCCTCCCCAACATCTGTCGTTTCCTGACTTGTTAATTTTAGCCATTCTGACTGGTGTGTGGTGGTCTATCTCACTGTGGTTTTGATTTGTACTTCCCTGATACCGAGTGATGTTGAGCACTTTTTCATGTGTCTGTTGGCCACCAGTATGTCTTCTTTGCAGAAATGTCTGTTCATGTCCTCTGCCCATTTCTTGATTGGATTATTTGTTCCTTGGGTGTTGAGTTTGATAAGTTCTTTATAGATTTTTGATACTAGCCCTTTATCTGAAATATCACTGGCAAATATGTTCTCCCATTCTGTCAGCTGTCTTTTGGTTTTGTTGACTATTTCCTTTGCTGTGCAAAAGCTTTTGATCTTAATGAAGTCCCATTAGTTCATTTTTGCCCTTGCTTCCCTTGCCTTTGGTGATGTTTCTAGGAAGAAGTTGCTGTGGCTAAGGTCAAAGAGGTTGTGCCTGTGTTCTCCTCAAGGATTTTGATGGATTCCTGTCTCACATTGAGGTCTTTCATCCATTTTGAATCTATTTTTGTGTGTGGTGTAAGGAAATGGTCCAGTTTCATTCTTCTGCATGGGCTGTCCAATTTTCCCAATACCATTTGTTGAAGAGATTGTCTTTTTTCCATTGGATATTCTTTCCTGCTTTGTTGAAGATAAGTTGACCATAGAGTTAAGGGTCTATTTCTGGGCTCTATATTTTGTTCCATTGATCTATTTGTCCTTGAAGTTCTGCCAAGTTCTGCCAGTACCATACTGTCTTGATGATGACAGCTTTATAATACAGCTGGAAGTCTGGAATTGGATGCCACAAACTTTGGCTTTCTTTTTCGACATTCCCCTGGCTATTCTGGGTCTTTTCTGGTTCCATATAAATTTTAGGATTATTTGTTCCATTTCTTTGAAAAAAATGGATGGTATTTTGATAGGGATTGCATTAAATGTGTAGATTGCCTTAGGTAGCACAGATATTTTCACAATATTTGTTCTTCCAGTCCATGAGCATGGAACATTTTCCCATTTCTTTGTGTCTTCCTTCATTTCTTTTATGAGTACTTTATAGTTTTCTGAGTACAGATTCTTTGCCTCTTTGGTAAGGTTTATTCCAAGGTATCTTATGGTTTTGGGTGCAATTGTAAATGGGATTGACTCCTTAATTTCTCTTTCTTCTGTCTTATTGTTGGTGAATAGAAATGCAACTGATTTCTGTGCATTGATTTTATATCCTGACACTTTACTGAATTCCTGTAGAAGTTCTAGCAGATTTGGAGTGGAGTCTTTTGGGTTTTCCACATAAAGTATAATATCATCTGCAAAGAGTGATAGTTTGACCTCTTCTTTACTGATTCGGATGCCTTTAATTTCTTTTTGCTGTCCATTTGCTGAGGCTAGGACTTCTAGTAGTATGTTGAATAGCAGTGATAACAGTGGTGATAGTGGACATCCCTGCTGTGTTCCTGATCTTAGCGGAAAAGCTCTTGGTTTTTCCCCATTGAGAATGATATTTGCGGTGGGTTTTTCATAGATGGCTTTGATGATATTGAGGATTGTACCCTCTACCCCTACACTTTGAAGAGTTTTGATCAAGAAAGTATGCTGTACATTGTCAAATTTTTTAAAAACATCTATTGAGAGAATCATATGGTTCTTGTTCTTTCTTTATTAATGTATTATATCACATTGATTGATTTGTGGATGTTGAACCAACCTTGCAGCCCAGGAATAAATCCCACTTGGTTGTGGTGAATAATCCTTTTAATGTACTGTTGGATCCTATTGGCTAGTTTTTTTTTTTTTTTTCAGTATGAAATCAATTTATTTAATACCTAGAATGACAAGCCAATAGGATAAACATATAATTTAGTTTTAAAACCTACTTAAATAGCCATTGATCAAACTGGTGCTTCATCATGAATTGTTAACACTGATACCACATTTGAAATGTCTTTTTTTTTTTTTAAGATTTTATTTATTTATTTGACAGAGAGAAATCACAAGTAGGCAGAGAGGCAGGCAGAGAGAGAGGATTGGAAGCAGGCTCCCTGCTGAGCAGAAAGCCCGATATGGGGCTTGAACCCAGGACCTGGGATCATGACCTGAGCCGAAGGCAGCGGCTTAACCCACTGAGCCACCCAGGCGCCCCGAAATGTCTTTTTTTTTTAAAGATGGCTCTGGATGTTACTAACATTTAGTTAATACTGTCAAGAATCACTAAAAACAAATTGGGAACATAGTGGGGGTTTTTTGCAAATCTATGAGATAAAACAGATTGCTTCTTAAAGATGCCTTTCATTACAACTATTAAACAGAAGGGGTGCAGGTCAAAGGACAAGGGGAAAAGGGCAGCATGTGGACTGAACTTGACATTGAAATCTATGACTGGCCAGGATATTTAGGTAGGACATGGTGCTTATGTGGCTTGAGTTTTTTCATTCTCTTTACAGTCTTCTGCAGAGCAGAAGTTTTTAATTTTAATGAAGTCCAGTTTTTTTTTTAATTTTTTATCTTTATTAATGTAAGGACCTATTTAGCCAGAGCGACTCCATCTTGGTTAAAAAGCCATTTTGTTGTTTGTGCAGTAAAACTTAAACTGACCCCCCCCCCCCACCCCAGAGAAACTTAGAAGCAAGTCTGGAAAACCAGTAAAATATGGTTGGCCAGTTCCTAATAACAGAGCCCAGAATATAAGGCCCGGTCAGCCAGTTCCTGATAACAGGGCCCAGAATACAAGGATGAGTCAGCCTATTGGCTAGTGTTTTGGTGAGAATTTTTGTATCCGTGTTCATCAAGGATATTGGTCTGTAATTCTCCTTTTTGGTGGGGTCTTTGTCTGGTTTTGGGATCAAGGTAATGCTGGCCTCATAAAATGAGTTTTGAAGTTCTCCTTCCCTTTCTATTTTTTGGAACAGTTTCAGGAGAACAGGTATTAATTCCTCTTTAAATGTTTGGTAGAAGTCCCCTAGGAAGCCATCTGGCCCTGGGCTCTTTTTTTTTTTTTAAGATTTTATTTATTTATTTGACAGACAGAGATCACAAGAGATCACAGAGAGAGAGGAGGAAGCAGGCACTCTGCAGAACAGAGCTGGGCTCTTTTTGTTGGGAGATTTTTGATGACTGCTTTAATCTCCTTCCTGGTTATAAGCCTGTTCCGGTTTTCTATTTCTTCCTGGTTCAGTTGTGGTAGTTTATATGTCTCTAGGAATGCATCCATTTCTTCCAGATTGTCAAATTTGCTGGCATATAGTTGCTCATAATACGTTCTTATAATTGTTTGTATTTCTTTGGTGTTGGTTGTGATCTTTCCTCTGTCATTCATGATTTTATTTATTTGGGTCATTTCTCTTCTCTTTTTGATAAGTCTGGCCAGGGGTTTATCAATCTTATTAATTCTTCCAAAGAACCAGCTCCTAGTTTCATTGATTTGTTCTACTATTGTTTTGGTTTCTATTTCATTGATTTCTGCTCTGATCTTTATTATTTCTCTTCTCCTTCTGGGTTTAGGCTTTCTTTGCTCTTCTTTCTCCAGCTCCTTTAGGTGTGGGGTTAAGTTGTGTACTTGAGACCTTTCTTGTTTCTTGAGAAAGGCTTGTATGGCTATATACTTTCCTCTCAGGACCACCTTTGCTGTGTCCCACAGATTTTGAACAGTTGTGTCTTCATTATCATTTGTTTCCATAAGTTTTTTAAATTCTTCTTTAATTTTCTGGTTGACCCATTCATTCTTTAGTAGGATGCTCTTTAGCCTCCATGTATTTGAGTTCTTTCCAACTTTCCTCTTGTGATTGACTTCTAGCTTCAGAGCATTGTGGTCTGAAAATATTCAGGAAATGATATTGGGATTGGAATCCCAATCTTTTGGTACTGGTTGAGACCTGATTTGTGACCCAGGATGTGATCTATTCTGGAGAATGTTCCATGTGCAGTAGAGAAGAATGTGTACTCTGTTGCTTTGAGATGGAATGTTCTGAATATATCTGTGATGTACATCTGGTCCAGTGTGTCATTTAAGGCCTTTATTTCCTTGTTGATCTTTTTCTTAGATGATCAGTCCATTTCAGTGAGGGGGATGTTAAAGTCCCCTACTACTATTGTATTATTGTTGATGTGTTTCCTTGATTTTGTTATTAATTGGTTTATATAGTTGGCTGCTCCCACGTTAGGGACATATATATTTAAAATTGTTAGATCTTCTTGTTGGACAGACCCTTTAAGTATGATATAGTGTCCTTCCTCATCTCTTATTATAGCCTTTGGCTTAAAATCTAATTTATTTGATATAAGTTTGCCACCCTAGCTTTCTTTTGATGGCCATTAGCTTGGTAAATTCTTTTCCACCCCCTCACTTTAAATCTGGAGGTGTCTTTGGGTCTAAAATGAGTTTCTTGCAGACAGTATATTGATGGGTTTTGTTTTTTATCCATTCTGATACCCTGTGTCTTTTGATTGGGGCATTTAGCCCATTTACCTTCAGGGTAACTATTGAGACATATGAATTTAGTGCCATTGTATTGCCTGTAAGGTGACTATTCCTGTATATTGTCTCTATTCCTTTCTGGCCTACTACTTTTAGGCTCTTTCTTTGCTTGGAGGACCCCTTTCAATATTTCCTGTAGGGCTGGTTTGGTGTTTGCAAATTCTTTTAATTTAGTTAGTCCTGGAAGCTTTTTTTCTCTCCTTCTATTTTCAATGATAGCCTAGCTGGATATAGTATTCTTGGCTGCATATTTTTCTCACTTAGTGCTCTGAATATATCATGCCAGTTCTTTCTGGCTTGCCAGGTCTCTGTGGGAAAGTCTGCTGCCAATCTAATATCTCTACCATTGTGTGTTACAGACTTCTTGTCCTGAGCTGCTTTCAGGATTTTCTCTTTGTTACTTCAACTACTAAGTTTTACTATTAGATGACAGGGTGTGGACCTATTTTTATTGATTTTGAGGGGGGTTCTCTGTGCCTCCAGGATTTTGATGCTTGTTCCCTTTGCCATATTAGGGAAATTCTCTATTATAATTTGCTCCAATATACCTTCTGCCCCTCTCTCTCTTTCCTCTTCTTCTGGAATCTCAATTATTCTAATATTGGTTCATCTTATGGTACCATTTACCTCTCAAATTCTCCCCTCATGGTCCAGAACTTGTCTCTCTTTTGCTCAGCTTCTTTATTCCCCATCATTTGGTCTTCTATATCACTAATTCTCTCTTCTGCCTCATTTATTCTAGCAATAAGAGTCTCCATTCTTGATTGCACCTCATTAGTTCCCTTTTTGATTTCAGCCTCATTAGATTTTAGTTCTTTTATTTCTCCAGAAAGGGATTTTATTTCTCTGGACAGGGTTTCTCTAATATCCTCCATGCCTTTTTTGATCCTAGCTAGCACCTTGAGAATCATTATTCTGAACCCTAGATCTGACATATTACCCATGTTTGGGTAATATGTAGCCGTTGGTACTGCCTCTTGCTCTTTTTTTTTTTTTTTTTTTTTTTTGTGGTGAGTTTTTCCACCTTGTCATTTTATCCAGATAATAATACATGAATGAGAGAATAAAATACTAAAAGGATGGCAAAGATCCCAGAAAAATGTAAACAAATCAGAGGAGACCCCAAACTAGGGGAGAAGAAAGGGGGTAAAAAGAAATTATATATATATATATCTATATATATAGATATATAGATATATATTTGACTGGTGAATGGAACAGAGCCATAATAAGTCCAAAATAAGGGTAAACCAATGAAGGGATGGAATATGACTGTAAAGATGAAAATTTTTTAAAAAATTCTAAAAAAGGAATTGATAAGTGTGCCTAGGTACCTCGGTGGGTTAAAGCCTCTGCCTTCAGCTCAGGTCTTGGTCCTGTGGTCCTGAGATCTAGCCCCATGTCGGGCTCTCTGCTCATTGGGAAGCCTGCTTCCTCCTCTCTCACTGCCTGCCTCTCTGCCTACTTGTGATCTCTATCTGTCAAATAAATAAATAAAATCTTAAAAAATAAGAATTGATAAGATAAGTTGATTGGAAAAAGAAAGAAGAAAAAGCAGGGGGGTGAGGTGGGGTGGTGGAATGTGCTCAGGCTGGAGACTAGAACAAAGCCCTATGCTAGATTTAGAGTATATTTTGATCTACTAGAAGAAATTGTATCCCAAAATTTTTAGAAATAAAAAACCCTGTATGTATACAAAAAATAAGTTTAAATACAATGAAGGATAAAATATGACTATGATAATGAGTGTTTAAAAAGTGGTTGTTTTTTTTTTTTCGGAAAGGTATTGTTAAGATAAACTAGCTAAAAAACGTTAAAAGAGGAAAGAGGAAAAGTTTAAAAAATTAGAAGAAAAAAATTTTAATTTAATTTAATTTTGCAAGACTAAAGGATCATTGGGAGAAAGCCATGAATTCCATTCTTTGCTTTCCCCTCCTCTGGAATTCCACTGTTCTCCTTGATCAGTGAGATTGGTCTTGGCTGGATGTTCTTGCTGATCTTCTGGGGGAGGGGCCTGTTGCTGTGATTCTCAAATGTCTTTGTCAGAGGCAGAATTGCACTGCCCTTGCCAGGGGCCAGGCTAAGTAATCTGCTTGGTTTTGATCTTGGGAGCTTTTGTTCCCTGATCACTTTCCGTAGAGCTCTGGAGGGTGGGAATGAAAATGGCAGCCTCCCAATCTCCAGCCCAGAGGGGATGAGAGCTCAGGGCCCCACTCCTCAGTGCAAAACCCAGCAGATTCCTGCCTTCAGAGGAGGAAGGTGAGTCTCCCTGGATCTGCCACTTGTGGGGTCCCTGCTCAAAGAGCAGTGGTCTGACTGTGCTGTGGATCACAGTTTAAGATAACCCCAAGCTGAGAGCTCACTCCTCAGCTCTGTCTCTGTAGTCAGCTTCCTTGCTCAGATACCTGGGAGCTCTGCTACACTCAGACACCCCGATCTTTCAGTGACCCCGTGAGTCCTGAGACCACACTGTCCCTGTAAGGGCTCCAGCCCCACTTAGCCTTTGGAGCAATGTCCCTCAGTGGAGCAGACTCCTTAAAGTTCTGATTTTGTGCTCCACTGCTCCACCGCTTGCCAGGAGCTGCCCCTCTCCCTGCAGTCTAACTTCCCATCACCTCAGATTCACTTCTCCACATATCCTACCTTTCAGAAAGTGTTCAATTTTCTGTTTCTAGAATTGTTGCTCTTCTTCTCTTGGATCTCCTATTGAGTTTGTAGGTGTTCAGGATGGTTTGATAACTATCTAGCTGAACTCCTGCAACCTGATGTCATTTCAGTCCACTACTCCTCTGCCATCTTGCCTCTCTCCTACCTTTAACAAAGGTTGTTGATAATTATGGAGATTTCTTCTTTTTCTTCTAGTCTTCTCTTCTAAATTGTCAGTTTCACAACATAAACCCCAAAGATTTAGCTTCATAATTATTAAAATATTTTAAATGTCTGTTGCATTGTTTTTATCACTGTTGAGTTTGTTTTGTTCTGTTTTACTAAACCAGCCTCTTTGAAATCTTCAGAAATAATCTTCAGATATGTCATTATTTTGCCCCACAAAACCATGCTGATTACTATTAGCAATCTCTTTAGAAAATAATAAACAAAACTGTTCTTCAGCAGTGCACAATTTTTTTTAAGAAATATATTCCTGGGGCACCTGGGTGGTTCAGTGGGTTAAAGCCTCTGCCTTCAGCTCAGGTCATGATCCCAGAGTCCTGGGATTGAGCCCCGCATCGGTTTCTCTGCTCAGCAGGGAGGATACTTCCCTTCCTCTCTCTCTCTCTCTGCCTGCCTCTCTGCCTACTTGTGATCTCTGTCTGTCAAAAAAAGAAAAGAAAAGAAAAGAAAAAAGAAATATATGCCTATCAGAGAAATGTCAAACAAATTTACTGGGGAGGGTTGAGGAATCTACTTTCCTTTAAGCCTTTGGAAGAAAGACTTCTCTCCTTCTCAAACATATCTAAAGGTAATATTCTGATCTCTACTAATCCAATGATTTCAATTTATGCCTCAAATGCAACATAAATATGAAAGCTGAGGAAAAATTGGCATGCATTTTTGCAGTGTAGTAAGATGGCCAGTAATTTTTGCAATGTTCTTAATCCTAAGAGACTTGTGGTTTATAATTTGAGTTTTAGGAGAATGCTATGTTATCAGTTAGTTCTGTTGGCTGTACCTTTGTGGGCCAAACACCTATCTCTTGACTATTGCCATTCTGGTATGTATTGCCAATCAAAGACACAAAAGAGAGAAACTCTGGTGAATGATTAACGCAACTATGTGGCCATAATAGGAAGTGTTAGAAGAACTCATGAAAACAATGAACAATATATGTGAAAAGATGGGGAGTTTCAGAAAATATATGCAAACTATAACAAAGAACCAAATGGAAGTCCTAGAAATGGAATTATGATGACCAAGATGAAAGATTCATCAATAGGGTTATAAGCCCAGAGGATGCACCATACATAGGAATGAACTAATGAACTTAAGGATAAGTCAATATAAATTAAAGTGAAACACAAAAAGAAAGAAAGAAAAGGGGGAACACATATCTGAGATAAGTCAATAATACACGTAATTGGAGTTGTAGAAAAAGGACAGAGGGAAAACGGAACCAAAAAATCCTAAATTGATGAAAGTCGTTAATCTACATATCTGAGAAATTCAGCAAACCCTAAGCAGGATAAATATAAAGTGAACTAAAGGAAGGCACATCATAATCAAACAGCTGAAAGACTCAAAGGTAAAGTCTTGAAAGCATCTGGAGAAAAAAATACATGGCATACAGGTGAGCAGCAATAAGAATGTTGACTAACTCCGCATTAGAAAAAAATGGAGGCTAGAAGAGTATAGAGCAATTTCAGGTGCTGAAAGAAAAAAAAATGTTATCTAATATTCTATATCTAGCAAAAAATGTCTTAAAAAATGAAGGTTAACACATCTGTCTATGAAGAAAAACTGGGAAAATACTCATCTTCATCAGATCTTCAATAAAAGACATGCTAAGAGGGGTGCCTGGGTGGCTCATTCAGTTAAGCATCTACCTTTGGCTCAGATCATGATCGCAGAGTACTGGGATCAAGCCCCATGCTTGGCTCCCTGCTCAGCAGCAAGCCTGCTTCTTGTTCTCAGTCACTATCTCTATCCCTATTTCTGTGACTATTTCTCAAGTAAATAAATAAACTCTTTAAAAAAAAAAAAAAAGACGTGCTAAGAGAATTTCTTGAGACTGAAGAGAAAATATGCCAGGTAGAAATGTCACCAGATTAAAAAAAAAAAAAATACACACACATACACACACACACACACACATACACACACACACACACACACACACACATATATTCAAATTTTATTTTGGAAATTACTGATTCCTTAAATTAAAAAAGTATATTGTATGGTTTATATAATACATAAAATTAGACATAAAAGAAGAGCAGCATAAAGAGAGGGAAGGGAGGCAACTCCACTGCTATAAGGTGCTTACACTATTGATGAAATAATAGACATTTTGGGGAGATACTCTGTGAAATTTAAAGGTGTGTATTGTAACCCCCAGAGCAACCACTAAGAAAACCACAAAGACACATACATCAGACTCTTCAAAAACTATTCCTAGATAAAAGACATTTCCTAATAATAAAACAGAAGATAATATGTAAAATGCTTGAAGTAATTAGTATGAAATAGACAAATCTAGTGGGAAATTTTAGCATCTCCAGTAAGTGAAAGAGCAAGTAGACAAAAAATTAGTAACAATACAGAAGATTGGAGAAACTTTATCAACTAACTTGATCTAATTGTCATTTATAGAACACTATAGCCCAAAATAAGAGAATATAAACTCTTTCCAATTGAACATAGAAAATTTATCAAGATAAAAATAAAGAAAATTTATCAAGATAGATGATATATTGAACTATAAAACAAGTCTCAATAAATTCCAAAGGTTGAAATCTTTGAAGTATATTTTCTGACCACAAGAGTACTAAAGTAGAATTAATAATATTAAGATGTCACTAAAGTTATTAATCTAAAAAAAATCTCCAAATATTTTGGGAAATAAACAACACATTTCTAAATAACTCATGGACTGAAGAGGAAATCACAAGAAAAATTAAAAATATTTAAAATGGAATAAGAATTAAAAAACAGCATTTCAAAATTTGTGGCATGCAGTTAAGCTGTGCTTAGAGGTAGATTTATATTTCAAATATAAATGCTTAGAGTATATATAGTCATAATAGAAAGCTATATTATGAGCTTATTTTATTTTATTTTATTATTTATAATTTTATATTTATTTTTATAAGATTCAATATATTAGGGGTGCCTGGGTGGCTCAGTGGGTTAAAGCCTCTGCCTTCGGCTCAGGTCATGATCCCAGGATCCTGGGATCAAGCCCTGCATCGGGCTCTCTGCTCGGCGGGGAGCCTACTTCCCCCTCCCTCTCTGCTGCTGCTCTGCCTACTTGTGACTTCTCTCTCTGTCAAATAAATAAATAAAATCTTTAAAAAAAAAAAATTCAATATATTAGAAAGAAAGATGAAATGACCTATGTTTCCAACTTAAGACCTTAGCAAAATTAGAGCAAGTTAAAATCAGCATAAGTAAAAGAAATGATCTAGAAAAGATAGGAGTTGAAATTAGTGAAATAGAAAATAGACAAAAACAGAAAAATGAACAATGTTACAAAAATTGGGTTTTTAAAAAGAGTAATAAAATTGATAATTATCAAACAGGACTGATGAAGGAAAGAGATAGAGCACAAATAGCTAATAACAGGAATGACAAAGGGGACATCATTATATACTCTACAACAATTAATGGGAAAAAAGGGATATTATAAATAATTTTATACCAGTGGGGCACCTGGGTGGCTCAGTGGGTTAAACCTCTGCCTCCGGCTCAGGTCATGATCTCAGGGTCCTGGGATCAAGTCCTGCATTGGGCTCCGTGCTGAGCAGGGAGCTACTTCCCCCTCTCCCTCTGCTGCTCCCCCTGCTTGTGCTCTCTCTCCTTCTCTCACTCTCTGTCAAATAAATAAATTCTTTAAAATAATAATAATAATAACTTTATACCAGTAAGTCTAACAACTTAGATGAAATAGGCAAATTCAAGGTAGATAGAAATTATAAATTACAAAAACTAACAGGAGAATACATAGAAAACTTTTATAATCTGTATCTATTAAAGAACTAAAAATCTTCATATAAAACCAAATATAAGACTTCCCACAGTTTCAGAAAATACAGGAAGAGGAAATACTTCCCAGCTTGTGTTATGAGGCCAGATTTCCCTGATATTAAGATCAGACAAGAATATTCAAGGAGAGAGGGGCACCTGGGTGGCTCAGTGGGTTAAAGCCTCTGCCTTTGGCTCAGGTCATGATCTCAGGGTCGTGGGGTCGAGCCCCGTGTCGGGCTCTCTGCTCAGCGGGGAGCCTGCTTCCCTTCCTCTCTCTCTGCTTGCCTCTCTGCCTACTTGTAATCTCTGTCTGTCACATAAATAAATAAAATCTTAAAAAAAAAAAGAATATTCAAGGAGAGATAATGACAGCCCACCACACACCCACTAAAATGGCTAAAATGAAAGTGAGTGACAATACCAGTGTAGGCAAAGAGAGAATCAACCAAATCTCTCATACATTCATGGTGGGAATGTAAAATGGTACAACATTCTGGAGAACACTTTGGCAGTTTCCTTTAAAATACACATTTGTTTATAATTCAGCAATTCCACACCTGAGTATCTAAAACAAATTAAAATATAGTGTTCACTAATGCCTTGTACAGAAACATTCATAGCAGTTTTATTTTAGTTGCAAAAAACTGGAATCAGCCTAGGCAGCCATCAACAGGAAAATGAATAAACAAATCATGGCATACAATATAATAAAAGGCATGAGGCAATTTATAAAATATGCCACATGAAAGAAGCCAGACACAAAAGAGTGAATATCACATGATTCTTGAAAGATCAAATTCATTCACTGATATTAAAAATCAGGACAGTGGTTGCGTGGGGTTAAAGGTTGACAGCATAGGGGTACAAGGGAAAGTTCGGGGGGATGGCAGTGGTGGATATCTTTGTTAAGTGATGGGGTTACACAGTTATGTGCATTTGTTAAATTGGGTTGAACTCTATGTATATGTACATTTCACTGTATATGATTATACCTCAGTAAATATGGCTGGAAACCAAAAGAATATTTAAGACGACTTAATTTAGGTCACTTAAAATAAAAATTGCAAGCTAAGCTATACTTTTCAAATAGGAAACAGTATTCACCCTCAGGCATATTATAAGATAGCTTACTTTTTTATGTTAGAAAGACTGAAGCAACTCCCAATGACGTTTTTTTGAATTTTTACCTCATTTTTTCCCTTACGTGATTTTGTAGACTGTAATTTTATAGTAAGTTGAATTCAGCACTTCAAAAGGTCTTTTCTTAAGTCAAGCAGAGAGAGTCAATTATCATATGGTTTCACTTATTTGTGGAGCATAACAAATAGCATGGAGGACAAGGGGAGATGGAGAGGAGAAGGGAGTTGAGGGAAATTGGAAGGGGAGGTGAACCATGAGAGACTATGGACTCTGAAAAACAATCTGAGAATTTTGAAGGGGTGGGGGGTGGGAGGTTGGGGGCACCAGGTGGTGGGTATTGTAGAGGGCACGGATTGCATGGAGCACTGGGTGTGGTGCAAAAATAATGAATACTGTTATGCTGAAAAAATAAAAAAAATTTAAAAAAAAAGGTCTTTTCTCTTTTCTCTTAGGATTTGATTATTCAACTAGTTATCTAAATTCTTTGAAGCCTAAGCAAATTCTTTGTCTCAAAACCCACCAGTTTTAGTGCTTTTCTTACCAATGGGCCTTTTTCTAACCCTTTCTTTCTATAAACACATTATGTCCCAAATTAAATCACTGTTATCTTTGCCACTGACTCTGTTTGGAACGAGTGTAAATCTCAGTAGTCTTATTATAATTTCACCAGTCCCAGATCTCTAATTAATTTGTTACTAAATATAATTAAGAAACTGAAGTAATTCAGTTTAAGAATCTGCATAAGTGCCAAAGAGTAATTTAAAAGCTTCCTTGATTCATTGGAAACTTGATACTATGTTCTTACTCACCAGAGAAAAAATAAACCAAAGAAGCCTTCCCAACTTCTGTATGCAGCTTTTAAAAATTATATTTATCTGTAAATAAAAGACAAGGTCCCAGAAAATTGGATCACCTGAGTTTGCTATTTTATGCAAAGACATTTATCATGTTAGGAAACCATATCCTTCTTTCTTTTAAAGCGTGTTTATCCTTATATTTTTATTGTAAATTTAGTAGTTTCATGAAAGAAAATTTTTAAGTATCAGAAAAGATGGGAAAATAAAAATACCCATAGTTTGAACTCAAATGCAACTACAATTAACTCTATGGAGTATTCCCTTTCAGGCTACTTTATAAATAATAATTAAATATTGACAATGTAAAAGAGTATTTATTATATACTTTCAGAAAAAAATTAGAAGGAACACTTGTGTACCCACTGCCCATTTTTTGTTGTTGTTTTGTTTTGTTTGTTTGTTTGTTTGCCTCTGTGGCTGCTGCCCACACCCTGAGAGGCCAGGCCACTGCTCCCTCAGTTTGCCACTGCTGGCTGCAGCCACCCCAGCACCTACAACACTGTCCCCATTGCCAATTGTAGAACAGAGAATATATGGTAATATATTATTTTATATATATGTAAATAATATATATTTTAAAGTCCTATATGCACATGACCCAATGCTTCATTGCATCCCACACGTAGCTATTGTCCTAAATTTAATACTTATCACCCCCATGCTTCTGTTTATGGATTTACTCCACAGGTGTCCCCCTAATCATTCTGTCATATCTCTTAACCTCTCCTACATATTTGCCACCTTTGTGACATGTTTTGCTGCATTTTGGATACTTTCTTCAGATCTGCTTTCTGATTTTCCAAATGAGCGCTGTCTTCAGCTTCTTCTAATACTCTGCTTGAATTCTCCACAGAGTTTTTAATTTCCATTATTGATTTTTTTATTTCTAGAAGTGTTGTTTCCTTCAAGTTTATCTTTTCTTCTGTTTTAATAACTCTCCGTTCTCATATTTACAATTCTTTTATTTCTTTATTTATATTAAACTCGTTTCTAATTTGTGCCCAGCTTATGTATTTAAAACTTCTGGAGATCTGATTTTACTGTCTTGTTTCCTACTGTCTTATTTTCTTGTGTGCTATTTTCATTTTTTAATATGACCTAATATTTTTCCCTTGTGATAATTTTTGAGGCTGAGTTATAAGTTGCCTGAGAAAGGATTTACATTTGTATCAGCCAGAAGCCTGGGGATTCTATCAACCGGGACCACACTTTTGAATTTTGGCTTAAAGTTTTGTGAGCCACATAAGCAGTATGAGTTTCAGGTCCTGAAACTTTGGCGACATTGAAATTTTCAGGGAAGATATCTTGCCCTCCCACCCAGCATCCAGTTTGTTTCCTTGTTGATTCCTTCTGTGGAATAAACTTATTTCTACTTCTTTCTCCTACTAACTGTGGAGCTCTTTGGGGCCCCAAAGCTATGCAGTCCACAATAAGACTCTCAATCATTTATAGACCCTTGGATTTGTTTCCTAAATTTGGTAAATGCATAAGGACTGGGTCTCTGGGGAGGGGGGAAATTCCTGATCTGTATCGCTTGTCAGTTTTTATGTTATAAACACTCTGAAGGCTGATTTCTAACTACCAGTGTGAAATATTGAACATGAAGTTGGGAAGAGATATGTATAGTCAGCACTCAGGGCTGGTGGTGGGAGCTCCACACTCCACTGGTCACATTATACATGGCTCAGAAAATGGAAGCTTAATTGACTAGTTTGGCATGTCCTTCAAAGTGGAAAGACAGGTGAATAATTGCTTACCATCTTGGATTTCCTCTTTGGTCTTGTTTTAGGTTATTTCTACCATCTTGGCAGTATGTTTTAAAAGGAGGAGTTTAATATATTTGTTTCATTTATTTTTTAGCCCAGAAATTTCTCTTTACCCAAGGGACTATTGAGGCTATCTACTCAGCCTTATTGTCAAAAATGGAAGTTCTGTTTGTTTCCTTCCTTTCCTTTGAAAATGCAGAGTATTGGGACACCTGGGTGGCTCAGTTGGTTAAGCATCTGACTCTTGGTTTCAGCTCAGTTCATGATCTCATGGGTGGTGTGATCAAGCCCTGCACGGGACTCCTTGCTCAGTGGGGAGTCTGCTTGAAAGATTCTCTCCCTCTGACCACCTCCTCAAATAAGTAAGTAAATCTTAAAAAATAAATACATAAAAATGCAAAGTATTATTTTTATTTTGTAATTATAAAGATATTACATGTTAATTATAGGAAATTTGAGAAATACATGGAAGTACAGAGAAGAATATTAATGCTCATCCATAAGCTCATTACCCAGAGCTAAGTACCAATAATATTTTGGTATTTATTTTTTCCCATCTTTATATTATGTACATGCATGTGCATATCTCTGTGTTTTATCTAATTTTTGCCATATTGCATCTACCACTTTGTAATCTGTTTTTTTTTATTTTTTTAAAAGATTTTATTTATTTATTTGACAGACAGAGATCACAAGTAGGCAGAGAGGCAGGCAGAGAGAGAGAGACGAAGGGAAGCAGGCTCCCCGCGGAGCAGAGAGCCCGATGCGGGGCTCGATCCCAGGACCCCAGGATCATGACCTGAGCCGAAGGCAGAGGCTTAACCCACTGAGCCACCCAGGCGCCCCTGTAATCTGTTTTTTATTTCTTCATAATATTGAATGAATTTTTCTCATGTCATTAAATATTCCTCCACAACCTATTTTTATGGCTACATAGTGTTTTCTCATATGAGTGAACCATAATGACTGATCATTTATATTGTTTTTAAGTCTTTGCCATTACAAATAATGCTGAAATGAACATAAAAAGTGTTTCTGGTCAGTTTCCTGGAGCAATGAATTTTTTCCTTGAGCTTGGCATTGAAACAATCTTCCTCCATGGTGTTAGAACATTTTTCTCTTATTTCTGCCTTGCTCAGCTGTATCTCATTCTGCAGCAACTCACTTTTTCCTATTGTATCTTCAATTCTTCATCATTAAAAATCCTTTATAGATCTATATTTTTACTTTGTCAGCCAAACATATTAACCATTTAAAAAAATGGTACCATGACGAGATATATAGTTAAATGCAGTTTTTTAAAAGGCCAAAGGGAAAATCTGCTAAGTACTTTTTCCAGTTATGTATTCACTAAAATCAATTTTGCTTCTGGGTATTGATGACTCTATTAACTATTGATATGGCCACCTTGTAAACTATCAAAAGTATTGCTTCCCAGCAAATAAAGATATTTCCAGTCCATTGTGGCCATGTTTGGCAAAGCTGTAGAGATACAGAACAGAAGCACTCAGTAAAACCGGTATTTGCAACAGAATTGAGTCATTGGCTTATGAGATATTACAATGGAGGTCAGTCCTTGCTCACTGAACACTCTACATCTTTCCTCTTGCCCTATGACTTGTTTTGATTGAATCTCTCTTGGTGTGAATCATCTATCAGGAAAGGACAAACCAAGAGAAGGTGAAGAAATGATTCCAGGTTGACCCCTGTGAAAGAATATATTTAATATAATACAAGATTGAGATAGGAAGAGTAGGTGATATTTGTCTAAAGATATGTGATCAAAATGAGAACATTTGAGATTGTTAATAGAATATCTCTTATGTTAAAACTAACTCATCTCAAAAATTCAAGTTGTAGAAATAAATAAAAGTAACTTCTCCAATAGAAATAGTTGGCAAGGGGTGTCTAGGTGGTTCAGTCAGTTAGGCATCTGGTTTCAGCTTGGGTCATGATCCTGGGGTCCTGGGATCGAGTTCCACATCAGCCTCCTTGCTCAGTGGGGCCTGCTCCACCCTCTCCCTCTACTTGCCATTCTGCCTAGTTGTGATCTCTCTCTCTCTCTGTCAAGGAAAGAAAGAAAGAAAGAAAGAAAGAAAGAAAGAAAGAAAGAAAGAAAAAAAGAAAGAAAGAAAGAAAGAGAGAGAGAAAGAAAGAAAGAAAAGGGAAAAGAAAGAAAAGAAAAAAGAAAACAAATAGTTGGCAATCTCAGGGCACCTGGGTAGCTCAGTCTGTTAAATGTCTGACTCTTGGTTTCAGCTCAGGTCATGATCTCAGGGTCATGAAATTAAACTCCCCCAGGCTCCAGTCTCAGCAGGGAATCTGATTGGGATTCTCTCTCTCACTCTGCCACTCCTCCCATGTGCTCGCTCTCTTTCTCTCAATCTCTAAAATAAATAAATCTTAGAGAAAAAAAAAGAAATGGTTGGCAATCTCATATGAAATCAGAAGCTGTTTAAATATCAGGCTTTAGGGGGGCACGTGGTGGGTCAATTTGTTAAGCATCTGCCTTTGGCTCAGGTCATGATCTCAGGGTTCTGGGATCAAGCCCTGGGTCAGGCTCCCTGCTCAGCATGGAGTCTGCTTCTCCCTCTCTCTCTGCCACCCTGCCCCTGCTTCTGCTCTCTCTCTCAAATAATAAAATCTTTTAAAAAAATGTTATGCTTTAGTTTTAGAAGGATTACGGAAAATATTTTTGACTAAATTCAATTTTCTCTACCCCAGGTGAGTGATATATATATATAAAGACTCTCTTCTACTCACCTCCTTCTCCCCTATCCATGGTAAATGTTAAATTGCTAGTCAGTCTTATCCCTGATATTCAGTTCCATGTACTTAGATATATAGTATGTAACAATGATACATATTTCCTATTTGATCAGATCTTATTCACCCTTTATCCAGAAGCAAAAACAACTTTGTTAGTATCACTTGCCCTACCCATGTCCTAATATAACAGTGTACTAGATGATAAGAATATAGATTTTTTTTTTTTTAGACAATTGAATTGAATCCCAGACTGCCACTGGTTATCTTTGTGGCCTTGGTCGAATTATTTGATATTTCTTCCCTTTTCTTCATCATAAAATGGTCATCATGAAGCTTATTTCACAGGAAGTAAATGAGGATTAAATGAGGGTAATACATGTAAATTACTTAGCATAATATTAGGACTATACTAAGTGTGCTAAATATCTTATTAACCATCTCAATACCTATTTTACACAGTCACACTTTATTCAACCGGTATTTATTAAGTACTTATATATGAGGAAGTGGTTAGTAAATTGGAAGAGTATATGGCACACTTTTTGTATGTATGTACTTTTAATAAAAGTATCTATTTAAGGTACACAACATGATTTAATATATATATAACAGTGAAATGATTACTACAGTTAAGCTAATTAACATATCATCTCACCTAGTTATCTTTTGTGTATTGTGATGAAAGCACTTGAAATCTACTCTAAGCAAATTTCTATTGTTTAATATAGCATTATTAATTATAGTCATCACACTGTACATTAGATCTCTAGATATATTCATCCAATATAACTGCAACTTTGTACTCTTTGACTAACATTTCCCCATTTCCCCCACATCCCTGCCCCACCTCCCTAACCAATGTTTTGCTCTCTGCTTCTTCTAGGTATTCAACTTTTTTTGGATCCTACATATTAGTGAGTATCCTGCTTACTTCACTTAGTATGATGTCTTCAGGGTCATAGCAAATGGCAGGATCTCTACCTTTCTTAAGGCTGAATCATATTTCATCATATGTATTTGGATATATATACAGATATAACATATATGTCATATCTTTACATATGACATATATGTATATATGTGATACATGTTATATATGAATACATGTGTATATGTATATATGACATACGCATATGTATCTATGCCACAATTTCTTTATCCATTCATCCATCAACGGACACTGATGTTGTTTCCGTATCTTGACTATGCTGCAATGAACATGGGAGTGCAGGTATCACTTTAAGGTAATTATTTCATTTCCTTTGGGGGAAAGCGGGTTGTTGGATCATATGATAGTTCTATTTTTCATTTGTTAAGGAACCATCATACCGTTTTCCTTAATAGCTGTATTCATTTACATTCCTGCCAACAGTGTACAAGGGCTCGTTGCATCCTCAGCAACCTTGCTATCTTTTATTTTTTTGATGGTAGCATGGCACATATTAGACATAAGCCAAACTTTCTGAAGTTTACAGGCTAGTTGAAGAACAAATTTTATACACTTCACACATGTACATAACACTATGTAGACCGACATATAATAACAAGGTGATATACAAGGGAAAAGCCTGGGTTTAGGAAAGGGAATGAGATTTGTGTGGACTGGAGGAATAAGCAAGTCTTTTGAAGGGGATTTAACAATTAATAGTACGATGAGTAAGAACTCGGGATTTTGATTCAAAGAGACATGATTTAAATTCTCTTGCACCTTTAACTGTGATCTGGAACACACTTTTAACTTTCTTATGCCTCAGTTGCCCCATTTACAGTACGTTGAGTCCTTAGACATAGGGTAATCTCGAATATTAAAGAAGATTATGCATTAGAGTGATTAGTGCTGTTCTTGATTCATGGTGGGTGCTTTATAAACGTAGTGGTGGTGTAGAAGTCGCTGTAAATGAAGACAGGGATGAGATGAACACAGAAGCTACACTCAGATCAATTTTTAATGCACTCCTATTTTGTTATTTAGGTACTTGATATGATTTTAAGGGAACTAGACAGGAGCTTAATAAATACCACTCGAAGGGAGTGATGATAATGCTTTATTTGCTACTCCTTATTGAACTTTTTAATAAAATACCCAGGATTTTTCAGGCTAAATTATTAAATTTAAGTAAGTTTCAGAGCCGAAACACAGTTGTGAATCATTTTAATTCTTTGTAGGGTATACAAATTTTTTAAAACCTTCTGTACCATAATGTTAATTTTAAAATCAATTTATTTCCTAAAGCCTTGTTTCTATTACTAATGTTTGCTTTATCCCATTACTTTTAGATATAGTTTCAGTTTATGTAGTTTTGTCTCTTTCTTTCATAAAATTATATTTATTGTTCTCATAATAACAAACATACATTTGAATGCAAAACACAAAAGCCTTCAATAGTGAGGCTATTAGTATACCTACAAGATAAACATGATTGAGTTAGAGACATTTCCATCTCTGATGGATAATCCAGAGGCAAATATGTTGAATAATAAAACCTGCTTTGGTGCTATATTAAATTATTGAAAATCTGAATGGTAAATGTTAGTATATTATAAGGCTTGATGTTTATTATATTCCCTCCACTTTTATATTTTCTTCTCATTTGGCAAAGTATTATCATCATTTCCATAACGCTGACTATACCAAATATCAGAAAGAAGTATTTTTGAGAGTAATTTCTATCATCAGAACCTGGGCTCTTTTCTTTCAGAAAAACACCAGCTGATTCTTCTTTTAAAAGTTTGGATAATATCAGCAATTACTCCCCAACTAATAAAGCTCATCCTTTGGAAACTGAGAAGGAATTAATTAATCACAAGTTCATAAGTGGTACTTCAGTAGATGAAAGGAAATTCTTCCAGGAGACAGAAACCAATGGCTTAAGGTTGTAACACAGCATGAATAAAGGAAAATGAAGAGAAGCCAGTCACAGACAGGTCTGGGGCCAAGAGCTTTAGATCCCAGAAGGTAAAGGTGACTCTTCAGGATGGTGTGCATTGAGGCAGTGTCATAAGCACAATACATGAGACTTTTTGGTGCTCAGAGTCAGCACTGGCTACTGAGACAACAGTAGCCAGACATTGTAGGTGTTGCTTTGACAAGAATTAGTAGCAGCGTTTGACAATTCATTTATTTTTTATGTAGTCTCATCACTAATATTGACTTTTATGCTCTGACTATTCTCTGAATTAAGATGGGATATTCACTCCTCAAAAAGGAAATCTTTGATTTGGAGGTAGGCATCAGGGCCAGAGGGAGTCCTTTACATCTAAGGAGTCTAGGGTTCTATGGACTGGGTACACGTACATTTCTTCAGCTCATTATTATCCTTGGAGAATTATCTTTTCTCCGAGGCAGTCCCTACGCAGCGATAGCTGTGTCCTTGAGTCTGGCATTGACAATTGTTTCTAAAATCCTGGCTCTAAGACACTCTTTGGTAATCCATTAGACACACAAGGAAAAACATTACTCTTTCAGGTCACTGGGACTACATTTATTGAATTTCTGTTTTAAGAGATTAAATGCTTAGTCAGTCAACCTTTATTGAGCACACATTGAGTATCCAACACTACATTAGATGCTGTAGGAAGGCAGAAAAGATATAATAGATGAGGTTCATTCTAATTTTGACATAGGAAAATAAAAAGACAGAAGAGCCCTTGAAATAACATGAAAACATGTGAAAGCATATTTTGTGTATGCATCACAGTCTATCACTGATCACACATATCATTCGTTTAGCAAATAGTTATTGCACACACATGATGTATAAGACTAGGTTACTACTATGGTGTTATGAACTGAACACAGCACAGCCTACCTTTAGATTGTTCCTAACCTGGAAAATAGTTGCGACAAATATACAAGGAATTAGAATATGTGCAATGTGTCAAGTAACTGGTACAGATCTGAGATTGTTATAACTAAGGAAAGCAGTATTAGAATATGTGATATTTGTGTTGTCTCTTTAAGAGATGAGGAAACTGCAATGGAAGGACATATGCAAAAAGATTCCACACGGAAGAAAAACATAAAAGAAGACAAAGCATAGCCTATGTATTAGTTATCTAATGCAGTGTAACAAATTCTTTCCAAACTTACTTCCTTAAAACTATAATAATAATAATTTATTATCTCTCATGGTGTCTGTGGGAGGAGAATTGGGATTGGCTTGGCTGGCTGATTCTGGCTTGAGATCTGTCATGAGTAGTCATACCCTGGTCAGGGCTGCACTTATCTATGTGTGACTAGGGCCAGAGGATTGGCTTCCAAGGTGGCCATTTTATACACCTAGTAAGCTCAGGTTTGCTCTGGCTAAGGGTCTCAATTCCTCCTCAGGTAGGCTTTTCATGGGCTATGCTAGTGTTCTCATAGTAGGTGGCTGGTTGATGAGCAATCCAAGAGACCAAGGTAGAGACTGTGACACTTTTATGACCTCAGGAGCCATTTCTGTTATATTTTGGTCATGCGGGCTAGCACTGATTTATGTGGGAAGGGGTCTTATAAGAGGATAAAGATCACAGGGTGAGGACATTGGAGGCCATCTCACAGCTTGGCTATCACTCCATTCAAAGTGAGGGTGATTTAAAAACAATATATGACACAGTTGGTTTTGGAAACATCTGCAGACCTCTATCAGGGGTTTCTTTGTCTACCCTCTCAAACTAGAATGTGAACACCTTGAAGTAAAAATGGTGTCCTTTATTCTGTTTTGTTCTCAGTGCCCAGAACACCCCTCGGTAAATAATAGACACTTCATGCATGTTTCTTGAAGAAGTGAATTAATAAGCATATGATGAATATGATCCAAGAGATAAAAATATCAGAAGCACAGGGTGAAGTCTTGATTCAGAAGGTGAGAAGCCACGTAAATGAGCCAGGGTTTGCATGGAATCTGGAAAAGCAGGTAAGGTGGCTAGTAAGAATTGTAGATGTTAGCCAGCTTTAGCCAAGTCTTCCTCTGGCAGACATGATTATTTCAGTCACTCAAAAAGTCTGTGTTAAGGGGTACAGGGGGACCTATTGGGTAAAATAGTCCTCATAACAACCAGGGAGTTTGGATTGTCAAGACAGGTCTCTGAATCACAGCTCTGAATTAGCCAACAAATAAGCCTTGCTTAATGTTATCACAGAGGTCACTGCACTGACACGTTTACTGTACTGTGATAGATTGCTACTCTTAACCTTAAAGTTTCTTTGGTAGAAATGGTAAAGAAATTTGGAGTCCATTACTTGTTTTATTATTTGTTCTTCACAACTGTGATAGACCATGGCCAAACCAGTTGCACTGAAGTCCCAAGTAAACCCTGTGGCTCAAAAAGAAGCAAAAGGGGACACAGACCTTAATATAGTTGCAATGCATCAAGATATCCTAGGAGTGCCTGGGTGGCTCAGGCGGTTGAGTATTCAACTCTTGATTTCAGCTCATGTCATAATCTCAGAGTGGTAGGATCCAGTCTCCTTGTTCCTCTCCCATTCCCCACTTGTTTCTCTCTCTATCTCTCTCTCCTCAAATAAAGAAATAAAATATTAAAAAAAATAAAAGAAATAATAAACCTAGAACCTGGACCTTATGTCTTAGCATTGTAGGCTGCTAGGTTCCTGCAGCTCACACCAAGCCCATACCCTTTTAGAAGTATAAATGTTAGGTAGCATATCTACGGGATCCTTGACCTGTTGGATTCCTCACTCTGCACAGCTGCCAGAACTCCAAATTTTGGGAACGCATCTGCAGAATAAAGGAGCCCTGGGAGCTAAATCTACTTCCACCATTGTGTGTCCTTCATCTGGCACAGCCTGGTGGCTGGTTCTGCACTGAAACAAGGAGAACTTAGCCCTAAAAGGGCCCTAGTGGGACACTTGCCCAGCCCTGGAATGTGAACCAGACTTGATGTTCTGTTCTCACTCTACTCCTGAGCACAGGACTACCTAAATTAAACCCCATCTATGTACAAACAGAACTGCAAAGTTACTAGAAACACAGAAGGCTCTGTATCATTCTTTTCTTCCCCCCACCTTCATTTATTTGAAGAAAGTGGTTACAGTTGTTCTTGATAACACCATTAAAATAGGAGAGGTAAAATAGTTTCCTTGTACACATGAGATGCTATTGGGAAGCTGACAGGGGTGGCATCTGACAGGTGAAGCCCTGCTTCCCACTCATGCTTCCCTCATGAGGTGTGCTAAGGAGCTACATCCTCTCCCGGATGCAGCCTAACTAAGCAGAGGCGAAGTCAGAGGATGTAGGAAGGAGGCTGTTCTGCTGGGGTGGCGGGGGGGTGGCGGGGATGGGTCCAGGTTAGAGTAAATAAGCACAAGAGCTCAAACTCAAAGCTCTAAATGTTCTTTCATTGCTAACAAAACTGAGGAACTCTTCTCATGTGATAGGGCTGCAATTTGCTTTTGACAGTGGTGTTATCACTTTTTAAAAGAAGGAAGCCCAAAGGCAGTGGCAGGAGTGCACATATTGCAAGGAGAGAGCATGCCCAAGCCTGGGCACAAGGTCAGAACCAGCTTCCTCTGAAACCCAAGTGAACAGAATCAGCATCTATTCATGTACGCCCTCAGCCGGCACCCACGCACCCTTGCTCAACTCTTCCCTGCAACCCACTCTGTGCTGGAAATAGATTGATAGAGTGTGCTGTCAGACTTATGCAAGGCTTCCAGGCTCTCAGCCCTCTCTCAGCCTGATGTTCACAGTGAGAGTTTCCCCACGAGGTCAAGAGTTGAGGTTTCACAGCATTTCTCTGTGGAAGAAGAACATCTATGGAGTTGAGATGGTAATAAAACAAAGCAATTGGAGACTGTAACAGTATCTGGGTTCTCCATTTCACAAGTCACCTGTCTGGTGCCCTCTCCTTCTCCCTCTCCCCACAAGTTCAGTTTTGCTCCCTAGTTGGGACCAGTTTTGTCCTCTAAAGAGGGCTAGGAAGGAACTCTGGTTCAGCATCATGTCAGTGATGCTGGTGGTCTTTCTCTAACTTTGGTGACCCAGGCTTACAGTGACTATGCACCTGCCACGGACCCTGAACATCCCAGCGCCAGGTGTGAGTCCCTGTCCGGGGTCCCCCAGAGTATCCTCCCTGGCCGTGGCCAAGGTGGTCTCTTCCATGATTTGCCTGACCTGCCTTTGCCTCTGACCTTGGACCCTGTTTAATCCCTCTTTCTCAATTCCGTTGCACAGCAGCATTGCCCAAAAAGGGCTTGTGTGTATGTATTTGTTTTTTTCCCCAGTTTTTTTTTTTCTTTTTGAGAAATAATTGATAAACATCACTGTGGAAGTAGAAGATATACAGCATGATGGTTTGATTTATATATGTCGTGAAGTGATTACCACAGTATGTGTATTAACATCCATTTTTGTTTTTATTTATGCAAAATATGCATAACATAAAATTTACAATTTTAACCACTTCCAAGTGTACAGTTCAGTGGCATTAAATACATTGGTGTATAACCATCACCACCATGTATCTCTAGAACTTTTTCATGTTCTTAAACTGAAATTCTGTACCCATTAAACACTAACTCTCCTTCCCCTCCCTTCCCCAGACACTTTTTTACTGTCTTCATGGATTTGATCATTGCAGGTACCCTGTGTAAGTGGAATCACACAATATTCATCCTTTTATGCCTGGTATCATTTCCCTTAGTATAATGTTTTTAAGGTTCATCCCTGATGTAGCATGGGTTGGAATTTCCTTCCTCTTGAAAGCTGAATAATGTTTTATTCTATGTTTATACCATATTTTGTTTATCCACTCATCCACTGATGGACATTTGGGTTGTTTCCACCTTTCGGCTATTGTGAATAATGCTTCTATAAACATGGGTACAGATAGCTCTTTGAGTTCTTGTTTCCAATTCTTCTGAGTGGATACTCAGAAGTAGTATCGCTGGGTCATATGGTAATTCCATGTTGTTGTTTCTGTTGTTTTAAGAGATGACATAGTGTTTTCACCAGCAATTCACAAGAGTTCCAATTTTTCCACATCCTTGTCAACACTTGCTATTTTCTGTTTTTTGATAATAGCTATGCCAGTGGCTATGAAGCAGTGCCCAGGGAGTTTAAAAAATTATCAGTGTCCTTGACTTAGTCCCAGAACACTGACTTACTTATTTGGGAGTGAGGTCTTGTCAACAATATTTTGAAAACTTCCCAGACGGTGTTAATGTGCAGCCAGTGTTGATAACCTCTAATACATTCTTGGCTTATGCTTGCTGACTCTATCCCATATTCCTAGGCTGCCTTCCTGGTCTCACACGAAGAAACAAAAGCTTAGAAGGACTTGCCAAGTCAGCAGTAATTAACAAGGGCTGTCTGACTCCAACCTGTGCTCTGTCTCCTTTACCCTAGCTGTGCCCTAAAGGGCTATTTTCACAGGGTTCCCAATGCAATCTGCCAGCACAGAGCACACTAAACCCTTGGATCTGGATTGCGAGGTGTATTAGTTCCTAGGGCTGCTAAAACAAATGGCCATAACCTGGATGGCTTCAAACAATGGAAATTTAGTCCTTCACATCTCTAGAGTCCAGATGTCTGAAATCAAGGCATTTGCAGTGTTGGTTCCTTCGGGAGACTTGGAGAATCCCTTCCTTGCCTCTCTCCACTGCTGGTGGCAGATGGCAACCCTTGGTGTTCCTTGGCTTATAGATGCACCGCTCCAGTCTCTGCCTCCATTTTCACATGGCCTTCCCTGCTTTGTGGATTCTCTCCTTCTGTCTCTTATAAGGACACTGGTCATTCATTCAATGTAGGACCTACCCTGAATCTAAGATGATGCCCTCTTGAGATCCTTAAATTTATTTTATCTGTAAGGATCATTTTGTTTTGTTTTGTTTTGCACTTAAGTTCACATTTACAAGTACCTAGGGTTAGACCTCAGCAGATTTGGCAGGTGACACATACAAGGATTTTTCTGTTGGTCTTCCAAATTGTAATAAGGTCCATCATGAGTCAAGAGTTCAGCATTTACCAAAGCTCAATTTCTTAGAATCAAGGCTGCAACTAGACACACACTGGCATCAGATTACCAAACTAGCTGCATAAATCTTTTCCTCATGTCAAAGAGGTTGCCTGATTTTTTAGTCCATCTCTAAGGGGCTCTGGAGCAAGGTCTAATCTCTAAAATAGCTTTGAGACTTCCTTGGAGCCAGTGAGGCAGTGCCAAAACCCTAACTCAAACTGCAACAGAAATACCCAGACTAGAGCACACACTCTGCTTGTTCTCCCATCTTGAAAGGATCTGCTAGAGTAGGGGATGTTGAGGCTGCTCTACCATGGAAGTATCCAGGGCAAAAAGCTCCAGTCATTGGAAGAAACTCCATAGCAGTTAATGCCTCCCTGGTTGAGCTCCAAGATGACCATATTTGCATGGTGTCCTCTCTCCCTGTCTCCTTGCTTAAACTTATCCCACGGAGGCTTTGGTATCCACACAGCCTCCTGATGATTTCCAGGCTTCTTGGAAAGGAAACAACAACAACAAAATAAATCTTTTTCTCATGGAAAAGTCCAGGGCTGCCGGCATGCCCTGTGGTGAGATGGGAAGACTCCTATCAGGCTATCTTCCTCTTCAGCTAATTTTACAATCCTGTTTGGATGAGAAAGGCCCATCCCTAATGGTCAGTCTCTCCAGACCCTGTATAATCTGCAGGCAGTTTAGGGAAGAGGAAATTGCATTTTGTCTCATAAATAACTCCACTGTGTGCCAGAATCAGGCCAGCCCCACTTTTCCAACTGTGCAGGCATCTGGGATGTTGGGTATAAAATCCTGAACTGAATTATTTTCAGTTTGGGAATGTTTGATAAGTTGTCTAAAGTGAGAACATTTTCTTTTTCTCAGCTTTGCACAGAATTGCACACATGATCCTCACTCTCATTTTCTTTCAACATTTTGAATGATTTTATTACAAACTATGACTCCATTAGGAGTGAATACATCTGAGAACACCAAATGCAGTCTCCCAGTGGACTTAGCCATTTGTAAAAACATCAGAGAATCTATAGGCAAAGGTTTTAAGAAGTAAGAGAGGCAATTCATCAACTCTTCATGCATATTCTCTTGAATGCCAAGGAAATTAAATTTGTTTTCACCTACTGAAAACCACAGCACATTTTATTAGATAAATATAATATGTGTTTAATGCTAATTTGCAATCAATTTACCCATTATGGTGAAAACCTTGTTGTACGTTTCTTTTCTCATGAAAAGTTTTGTCTCAGCATGTCCATTGGTGATCTAATTTGTGGGTCTATATCCTAATGTTTTTGACAATTTACAACTTTTTATAGGGAACTGCCAAGTTGATCATTTTTATATTTTATTTTCTCCTGTTAATATGTTTAGTTAACTATATGGAAATAGTACAAGTGGGTATGTGCCTTATTTATAACACACAAGCTTAATCTCCCCTAACATTTCATTTTCTCCATTTTATTAAAGATTTTTTAAAAATTTATTTACTTGACAGAGAGACAGAGGACAAGTAGGCAGAGTGACAGGCAGAGGGAGAGGGAGAAGCAGGCCCTCCACTGAGCAGGTGCCCAATGTGGGGCTTGATCCTGGACCCTGGGATCATGGCCTGAGTCAAAGGCAGACGCTTAACCGACTGAGCCACCCAGGTTCCCCTCATTTTCTTCATTTTTAATAGTTCTACATGAGTTCTTTTATAAGTCCTCTCAAATCTTAATAGGGTATTTTTGTTAGACATATACAAAACAACATAATATATAAAAGTTGTAGTGTACAAAGAGTTAACTGATATATGTAAAGATGTTCTGTCTTATTAATAATAACATAAATAAATGCAAATTAAAACTGCAAGGTAACATCTCTCAGTTTGGCACAAATGTAAAAGTTGGATAACATTTTGATCATTTAGAGCTGATGGAAGCAATCCTATACATTGTTGATGAGAACTGAATCAGTACATAATTTAAGGAATAAAAATGTTCATGTCACTTAAGAAAGCCATCAGCATTAGAAATCAAGCCTACAAAAATAATTATGCAAGTCTGTAAACACACACATACAAAGGACTTTGTGAAAACAAATAATTTGAAATGAGTTCAGTGCCATCTCTTGAGGCATAAATAAAGAAACTGTGGTTCATACAATAGAATATAATACAACATTTATAAAGAACAAGGTCAATCTATATGGCCCAGAAAGATGACCAAGGTATATTGTTACATGAGTTATGTAACCAACATGTAGAGAAAGAACAATTCTGTTTTTTTTTATTATGTATGTATGTATGTATGTATGTATTTGAGAGAGAGAACATGCTTGCACAAGCAGTGGAGGTGGGGGCAAGAGACAATCTTTGTGCTCAGACTCCCTGCTGAGCACAAAACCCAAGCAGGGCTCAGTCCTAGGACACTGAGATCATGGCCCGAGCCAAAAATCAAGAGTCAAATGCCTAACCAACTGAGCCACCCAAGCACCCCAATTCTGTTTTTTATTAGAAAAAAGTGGTTTTGTATATGCATAAGTGTGAGTGCATATAGGTATAAATGAGAAAAGTAGTGGAAGATAGGCCATGTACAACTCCCTTCAATTTTGTCTTATTAGAGTATTGTATTTCCCACCTTTCGATTTCAGTGTTAGAATAATAGAAATAACTCAGAGCAAATAGCTAATCTGATATAGTGATTATTAGAAAAGTCATATATTTTCTTATACTTTTGATAGTTTTCTTTTTATGGTAAAAAGGCACATTATTTTTCAGTGTTCCAAGATTCATTGTTTATGCACCACACCCAGTGCTCCATGCAATACGTGCCCTCTATAATACCCACCACCAGGTTTGCCCAACCCCCCACCCCTCCCCTCCAAAACCCTCAGTTGATAGGTTTTTAGTCACTTATTCTTTAAATCATCTTTAGAATCACTGAGAAGATTTGGGAGTCTGGAAGTTATACAGTCATTAAGAAAGGGAGTAAAAGTGAATGTTTTGCAGGGAACTGTACAGATTACAAAGAATGCTGGAGAAAATTAGGGCTGAGATAGAGGGGCTAATAAATTACAACTCAAAGATGTTTTAAATTCGGTATCTAGTGTTAGAACTTTTCTGCTAGGGCTCAGTGATGACCAAAACCAGCACAGTCTGGCTGCTAAGTGCTGTGGAAGAGATAGGCTCCTCTCCTCCACCACTTCCTTCTGAGCACCTCCTACTCTTGACCTTGTGTGCACTGAGAATAGGTCAGGCAAGGCTGCTGCTCCTGTGAAGCTGGTGGGAGTATCTGGTGAGCAAATAAACATGGGGTGTTTCTGGTAGTGACAGGTTAGGAAGAAAACAAAGCAGGGACAGTGAGGGAGTGAGTAGGTTTAACTGAATTTATGTAGCTACTTTTGACAGAGTGATCAGAGAAGGACTTTCCAGGAAGGGCATTTGCTCTGAGATCTGAACATTGAAAAGGGGTAGCCCTGTGAAGATTGGAGAGAATGATGCTCTGGGCAGAAAGAAAAGTACAAAAAAGATACATATATATGTAAAATCCCTAAAGTTGTTGTGGTCAGATGTGGTGGTCACTGTGGTCCTCTAAACAGAGATATTAAAACTCTAACTTTCAACATAGCTGTATTTGGAGATAGGGCCTATAAGGAGGAAATTAAGGCCATAGGGATGAGACCCTGATACACTAGGAGTGTGTCCTTATAAATGCTCTCTCATCCAGCTGTGTGAAGACACAGTGGGAGGCTGGTGTCTGTAAGCCAAGAAAAGAGCCCTCACCAGAAAACAACTGGCCGGCAACTTGATCTTGGTCTTCCCAACCACCAGAACTGTGAGAAAATAAATTTCTGTCATTTAAGCCACCTAGTCGATGGCATTTTTCTATGGCAGCCCAAGTTGACCAAGACATTAGGTTTAGGGTATATTGAAGTTAGAGCTTATAAAACTTCCTGACAGGTTAAAAGTCCAGAATAGGGGAAAAAAAGATTAAAGGTAACACTGAGGTTTTTTGCTTGAATGACTGCTAAGATGCATTAAATTTGATGGGAAGATGGAGTGGGAGGGGTAGTACAAGAAGGGGAAGAGGCAAAATCAGGAGCTTATTGTACACTTATTAATTTTAAGATCACCACCTGTTCGACATTGTCATGGAGTCAGACATACAAGTTGGGGCCAACTTGAATGTCATCAGCATTTAGACTGGGTTTAAAGCTGAGGTACTGGAGGAGTCCCTCTTGGCAGGGTGTGTCCACAGGGAGCCCCATGGCATTCCAACAGTTTGAGGAACACTGAAAACAGAGAAGCCAGCAGAAGTAGAAGAAATTTGAGACACAGGAGAACACCAGAAACCAAGAGCGGGTAAGTATTGCTAAGAGGTTGAGTGAGATGAAAATAGAGATTGCAGCCTGGGTTGGGCAGGCAGAGGTCCTAGGGCCTTTAGATAATAGAAGTCTCAGTGGAGTAGAGTATAGTAGAGTAGAAGCCAAAGCCTGATTGAAAAGAGTGAGAATGGAGGTAAAGAAGCAGAGACGAGTCATGTGTGGAATTGTGCTCCAGTGGGAAGCAAAGGAATGAGGCTGTCCATGAACAAGTTGAGGATCAAGAGACAATTTTAAAAAATATTTTTGTGATGGAAAATTTTAAATGTATTAAAAAAGTAGATCCAATAGTACAATAGACTTCACACAACAACTTTAAGAATGAACAATCTTGTTAGTCTGTACTGCTATGCACTTACATAGTTCTGTATTATTTTGAAGCAAATCCTATGTATTATTTCATCTGTACTATTTGAGAGTATATCTCTAAGAGACACAGACTCTGGCAAAGAAATATAATCACAATATCCTATGACACCTAAAAAGAACTGATAATAATATCTTAATACCAAACATCTAGAGTGTTTAAAGTTCTAATTATCTCACAAACTTCAAGGCTTGAATGATTTGTTTGAATTAATTCCCAAATAGGATCTACACATTCCAAGTTCTTTTGGTTTGACATTGCTATGTCTTTTTTGTTGTTGTTGTTGTTTTTGTTTTGTTTGTTTTGCTATGTCTTTAAAATCTTTTAGTCTAAATATTCCCTCTCCATCTTTTGTCCCCCTTGCAATTTATTTTCAAAGAAACCAGTATCTCCTGTAGAGTTTCCTATAGTCTGAGTATTCCTGATTGAACTTCTGTGATTTTGATTAACCGAGTTCTCTTCTTTTGTATTTCGCCCAAGTTGGTGGGTGGATCCAAAAGCTTGATCAGAATCAGGTTTAAATATTTTGGTATGATTAATTCAGAGATGATGGTATGTTTATCCATCAAGACGAACATAATGTCTGGTTGTCTCTCTTTTTGTGTTGTTAGCAGCCATTGATGCTCTCTGTCCAGATATATTAATTCATTAGGGATTGCAAAATGGTGACATTCCAATTCTATCCTTGCTTCTTTATTAGCTGCAATACTTCCCATATCAATTTCTGTTTACTTACTATTATAGTTTGGTTAGGAAAGACAGAATAAATGTTTGATTCTTTCCATTTAACAGTTCTCAAAAATAATGAGTAAACTCTTTAGTATCTTCCAACAATGAATGATTTTTAAAAATAATACAATGAACTTATGGATTTAAATATACTCATTGTGTTTCAATACAGCTTAGTTATCACCCTGAAGTTCAAATTGCCCCATTGTGGACTATGGGAGCTTCTTCAATTTGGCCCCAGAATATTTTTGACATATCCTGGTAGTTCTTTATAGATTCCTTGCTATCTGGTATTCTAGGCTTATCTTGTATGATTTCTATCTTACATGATAATCAGCTGTTTCTTCAAAGAGAATAATTTTTATTTTAAGTATGAGAAACTGAAGCATATTTGTACATTGAGGGGGATAATCCAGATGAGAGGAAATAACTACAGGAGCACAATCCTCAGTAGGTAAGGGAGGATGGGACAGGTGGGAAGGTTAGCCATAGATTGGAACAGTGGCAGTTAATTCATTGTAATGGTGCACAGGGCAAAGCAAAATGTTCTAGAAATATAGGAGGTGTATGGGCAACTAAAAAATAAAACTGCCAGTATAAGTCTGCATTAAGTTGCCACGTTTCCCACTTATAAATTCTACACTTACAGGTATAAAACTCATCTAGTTATTTCCTCAGTCACTAACATGTTGAACACTTTTGTTGCCCTGTAAATAGCTTCTACAATCAAAAATCTCAAAATAGGAGTTCCTGGGTAGCTCAGTCGATTGAGCTTCAGACTCCTGGTTTTAGCCCTGGTCATGATCTCAGGGTCATGGGATCAAGCCCCACATGGGACTCCACACTTTATTCAGAGTATGCTTGGGATTCTCTCTCTCCTTCTCCCTCTGCCCTCCCCCAACTCTCTCTCTCTCTCTCTAAAATAAATAAATAAAATCTTTAAAAAGAAAACCAAAAATCTCAAAATAGATGACTAGCAAACTTTTGAGATTTTTCATGGATTGTTAAGATTCCAAACTTATTTAAAATTATTTTCCTTTTAATTTCCAAACTGAGTATTCATTTACTCTTGATATATTTGAAAAAGTGAAAAATATTGATCTTGTGGTTTCTTTGATTTACTGGCTTGAATCATGACAACAGGAGGGTCTCTCTGTAAGTCACAAAGTTCCCAACTAATGAATGTCACTGACATACAAATGGCTATCCCATCTTCTCTGACTTGGCTAAAGAGGTATCCCCACCCCCTTCCTTCATACTCATTACTGCTGATAGATCTATTCCATTCCTCTCTTTACAGGGGCTGTAACATCATCTCTTCTCCCCATTTCCTTCTCATGTTTGTATCACTACATTATTAATGCTTTCAAGGAATGTCCAGATATTATAAAACAAAACAAAACAGAGAAATGTGAACAGAAAATAGTGAAGGTCTGTCTTCTTTAGGCCTGTTGTAGATGTACTACATGAGATTGGCACTCTCTTTTCCCCACCAGAATCCCTTCTCCCTTGGATTCTTGTGCTCCAGTTGGATGAAAGGGCAATTTGGAAGACATCGGATGGGTTAAGTCATCTTGAAACCTGAAATATATCTTTTAATGCCATTCAAGCAAGAGACTACAAAAAGATAACCTTAGAACAAGCCTCTGACAAAGGAAGTGGATAGGAAAAAATAAGAGAAATGTAGGGAGGAGAAGAGTAATGATGGTAAATGTTGTGAAATATTGCTTAGAATTACCAAGCAAAGATTGAAAAAGGAAACTGCTCTCCATTCTCTTTTTTCTTTCTGTGACATCAAGTCTCTCTGGGCCCAGGATCCTGAAACTGATCTAGTTATTTATGGTACTAATGTGCTACAGGGCAGCAGCACTAGAGGTAAAAAGTATGATTTTTGACTTGGCTAAAATGATTTGAATGGAAAAATTTTATTCCAATTTTTAAGTAATCAGTTTTCAGATTATCTTTGGAGCCCAGTGTAATCATAAATTGCAAATACCTACATGAGCTGTTTATGCAAAGTCAAATTTTCAAAGTTCAAATTAGAATCTAATCACTTAGCTTGCAGAAGTATTCACCCTAGGATTCTTTAGTTCTTTAGTGTTTGGTTCCAGACCATTAACTACTTAATAGAGAATCTATGGGTGGGTTAAGCAGCCTAATGTATGAAGTTGGAAAATGTTAGACAAAGATAGAAGAAAAATGAATCTTAAATAAATTATAGGAAGATAAGAAAATAGAATTGATTTATCGATCCCTTCATCTTACAAATAAATCTATTTGTGAAAGTGAGGTAGAGCCTTAATTGCTGTTCACCAGGCACACTGTATAATTTTGTTGTAGTCTGTTACAGGGAAAGAGCAAGTATTTTCTTCTTACAACATGAAATACCGATATTTCCTTATTTCATCCTATAGATTTATCTGAGTATTATATTACACATTTAACTGAAATGTTTATATATCTGCATGCTCCTTGGGAAAGGAAGTGCAGTGTCACTGCCACACATATCCCAGAGAATTATTAAAATTTAATGAGCATCAGTTAGTGATAAATCCTAGAGCGATAATATAAACAAGATGGTGAAGTTAGGTTGTTATGTAGGTAATCTGGGAAAATGCAGAGTTGTTTTGCTCAATTCTTCTAGATTTTTGAGACTATTCCTCTAGAATTTAATATTTACAACCCTGAGTGATTTGAGAGGGGCAGAAGTTTAGCAATCTGTCCACAGAGAGCCTTTGTTCTGAGCTGGCAACTGAATCACATGCATAGAAGGAAACCTCTCTCGTTTTACGTGACTCTCCAGCTGAAGGTTGAAAGCCAATAAACACTTCATAATACTAATTCAATTCAACTCGACAATAGTGAGCTCCAATCAACTGTGCTAGATGCTGGGATTACTAAGTCTGGAGTCTCATGGGGTTTATGATCTAGTGAGGAACACTAAAATAATAACACATTTTAACTTAAAATATGACATGCTCTAAAAGCAGTGTCTAAACAAAATTCCACAGGTATAAAGCAAGTAGACACATTTGTTCAGAGAAGTCTTTGTGGAAAATGCATCTTTTAAGACTGGTCTTGGGGCGCCTGGGTGGCTCAGTGGGTTGGGCCGCTGCCTTCGGCTCAGGTCATGATCCCAGGTCCTGGGTTTGAGCCCCGCATCGGGCTTTCTGCTCAGCAGGGAGCCTGCTTCCTCCTCTCTCTCTCTGCCTGCTTCTCTGCCTACTTGTGATTTCTCTCTGTCAAATAAATAAATAAAATCTTTAAAAAAAAAAAAGACTGGTCTTAAAGGACATGGAAGTTTTTAATAGGCTGAGATGGTGAAAGATACTTTTCTAAAAGAAAAGTACAGAGGCAGGAAAACACAAGACATCTTTAGAGAACTATGAGATGTCCTGTGGGACTAAAACTTAGGCTGTGGGAATTTGCTGTGGTATTCAGAAATACAGTTCAAGACCCGAATTATAGGTTTTGGCAAACTAAGACAAGACTACTTTCCTAATTGGCAATAGGTAGCTGGGGAAAGTTTTTGATAATAGATTGTTCTGCTTAGTGAAAGTAGCTCTTCTACCAGTTTGGAGGATTGGAAGGAAGAGAAACTGGCGTGGTAGAGATCCAATAGAAAGCTTGCATTTGCCTAATAAGGAACAAATGGGGCTCTGAATTAGTGCAGGAGCAATGGGAATGGAAAGATGAGGTGGTTTCTAGGTTTTATCAAGGTAGGATTATGATAATCTAGTGACAGACTGGGGAGCATGGGAATAGGGGTGATGCAGGAGCCCCCCACATTTATGCAGAGGAAGAGAAAGGGAAAAATATGAAGATGTCATAAGTAAAGAGAAGACCTACCCTGTATCTCAGAAACCAAATGAGGAGAGGTTTTCAAGAAGAAGGTCAACAGAAAAAAATTATTCAGAGAAACATAGTAAAATGAGGGCAAAGAAGAAATACATAGATTTAACAAAGAAGAAGTTGCTGTTAATTTTTTTTAGATTTGTTTAGAAAGATTTTGCTTAGTTTTGTTTAGAAAGAGAGAGAGAGGAAGAGAGAGTCTTAAGCCAACTCCACGTTGAGTGCAGAGCCCGACGTCGGGCTTGATCTCACAACCCTGAGACCATGACCTGAGCTGAAACCAAGAGTCAGATGCTCAAACTACTGAGCCACCAGGCACCCAAAATTTGCTGTTAATTTTTTATAATGTGATGAGATCAGAAGCTGGATTGCAATGGGTTGAGAAGTAAATGAAAAGTCATGCCTTGGAGAAAACAAGCGTAGAGAATTATTTTTGAGAAGTGGTGATGAAGTGTAAAGGAAAGAGGGTTGTTATTCTTTGAAGAGCATAAGACTGAAAAGAAAGTCTTATTAGGACAAGGAAAGCTGATTCTAAGGAGACAGCAAAGGGGTGAGATGGTAGTCTGTTACACGGATGCCCCCCCCCCCAGTGAGCTGTGTCTCCCAGTATTCGTGTCCTTGTGTCCCCTTGAATCTGGAATGGCCTGATGACCAATAGAATGTGATATTCTTGGAAATACTTCCAAGTCAAGGCATTAAGAAGACCTGACAGCTTCTACTTTTGTGTTCTGGAGAATCCAGACACCATACAAGAGCTTGAACCTGACACCATCCTGCTGTGGGGGAAACCCAAGCTATCCACATGGAAATGGCACATGGAGGGAGAGAGAGATGTTCAGCCAGCTCCCAGATGGTTTAGACATTCCATCTGTGGCACCAGACGTGAGGGGGAAAGCCAGTTTGGGCTTTCCAGTCCCAGAAGATGTTACTTGGATCACTGAGGAGCCCTGCTCTGCCCAAACTGCAGACTTGTGAGTACATGATTGCTGTTTGAAGCCGCTAATGTTTTTGAATGCTTGTGATGCAGCAATAGGTGCCTGGAATATGTGGTTAAAGAAAGAAAGAAAGAAACAGTGGGTGCCTGGGTCCCTAAGCTGGTTAAGTGTCTGCCTTCAGCTCAGGTCATGACCCCAGGGTCGTGGCATGGAGCCTGTGTTATTGTTGTCGGGCTCTCTGCTCAGCAGGGAGTTTGCTTCTCCCTGTCTCTCTGCTCTTCCCCCTGCTCCTTCTCTCTTTCTCTCTCTGTCTCAAATATAATCTCAGAAGGATGGAAAGAAGGAAGGAAGGAAGGAAGGAAGGAAGGAAGGAAGGAAGGAAAAGGAAGGGAGGAAAGGAAGGAAGGCAAGCAGGCAGGTAGGCAGGGAGGGTGGAAGGAAGGGAGGGAAAGAAGGAAAAATGTTAAGGAGACTGGCTGACCCCCCAAAAGATGAGGGAGACAGGATCAAGTGGGAAAACTGGTCTTCAAAGTGAGGACACTGCTTTTTTTGAGGCAGAAATGATTGAGAAAAAGATGGATAAAAATTGGGGGGGAAGGAAAATGGACCAACTCAAGCTAGACAAGGAGGCACAGTGTTGAGAATGAGGGTTGCACAAAGGAGCTGAAAGCTAAAGAGGGGCAGGAGAAAATGGGCCAATTCTGCATGAAACAGGGGGTTCATCCAGGAAGGAGTAAATAAAGGGCAGAGTGGCTGTAAGCATCCCCCAGGTGAGTATGGTGGCCACGAATTGGTAATGAGGCCAACCACTCTGCGATTTTCTTACCCACCCTTACTGAGATTGATTTACCTCAGGGATCAAAACCTATTGGTTAGGTGGGTGAATAGTCATTCCATTTGCTTTAGGAGATGTGGACTCTAATTTATAAACAAATGTGAAAAAACGTAACCCAACTGGAATGTTCAAGTGTTTCAAAGTCTTTTAGAGACCCTTCCCACTTTTATAAAAGAATCTATGCACCTGCTACTTTCCCATTTGCAATACTAGAAATGATTTCCATTAGCAGTTGCTGAATCATATACCTGAGATTACAGACAACGCTATTTATACTAAAGAAATTGAGTGCACATCTATTTTAGCTTCCTGTCCTATTTTCATACTTCCATCCATTTGGATATTTGTCCCATATGTTGTCCTCAGCACTCTGTCTTAAACTGCTGTCTAGTTACAGCTCAAAAAAGCTTCTGTTCCAAATGGGACTTTATTTCAGTAGGGGGCTGTACTTCCTTTCAATCTATTACTTAACTGACAGATACTGCAAGGTTAATTAGTCAGTTTTTAAAAGCTGTCTGTGGGGGCGCCTGGGTGGCTCAGTGGGTTAAAGCCTCTGCCTTTGGCTCAGGTCATGATCCCGGGGTCCTGGGATTGAGCCCCGCATCAGGCTCTCTGCTCAGCAGGGATCCCATTTTCTTTCCTCTCTCTCTGCTTGCCTCTCTGCCTACTTGTGATCTCTGTCTGTCAAATAAATAAATAAAATCTTTTAAAAAAATAAATAAATAAAAACTCTCTGTGATGGCAAAGAGAAAAAAGTGAGTTTTATACCCTTGAATGGTACAGAATGACTTCACCTTTTTTTTTTTTTTTTAAATAGCTCCTTACGTGTGAAAGGTAAACTACTGGAGAGGTTTGGAATATGAATAGTTGTGGAAACCCAAAGCTAAATGATCCAATGACTTCAAAACTCTAATGGGAGTATATGACATGCCCATGTCACTAGTGAATAAAATCCAGTTGCTCCCACCTGGTCCCTCACCTTCTCTTGACTTCTAGGGGCTCCCTGTTCCCTGACCCCTCACTTCTCTGATCCTCAAATTCATGGTTACCTTGATAGCTGGCTTTGAACTCCTGATCTTACTGTTTTTTGAGGCCAGGACCTAACTGTGTTGCTTCCTTCAGTCTGGCTGTTCATTCTGACTCTGTGACACACTGCCATCAATATGCCTGGAGTTTCACACTTTGACGTACTTGCCACTAGGATGTGACCCCACAATAAGGAAAGAACTTGTGCCAAGATGCAAAATCCATTGACCTGTATCATGCAATGGCTGTTGTCATGGCTGAACACAGAGGGAGCCCAATGCCCTTCAGGTAGTTCTAGAAGCTACTAATTATGTTGATCACCAAGAAGTTCCAACGGGCCCTTTAAAACATGAGATGGCATGGGTTGTTCCAGTGGTTACATAATGTTCCAGTTACATTCAGTGGGAAGATCTGAGTTAGAATTCATTACTGGTTCTTTCAGTCATTAGCTGGGAACTGATTTAGGACAGCTTTATGTTCATACTTACATGCCGGAAGTTATATATTAGGACAAGCGTAGACTGTCAAATTAAATGAATATCAGGCTGAAGGAAATTGAGGGTACATATCATGGTATGTACCATGGATGAGGAAACAAAGCATTTCAACTGAAATAAAAACACATTTTTGCTATCCCAGTCAAACTACATGCTAAATAGATCGGGAAGGAGAAAATAGCATCAAACACATCTATGCTTGGAAACTGGATTGGCATCAACATAGCCAGGGAAGTTCAAGCCAGATTTGAGATGTGCTGTAAACCAAATTTCCTAAAGGCCTGGGAGACTTTGGCACGTAATACTGAGCCATTAAATTCTAGAGTGATTTCATTTGTGCCAGCTCTTTACCATCACCAACATCAAACTTGCCTAACTACATTGCAGCTTTACTGAAACTGAACTTTTCTTGGCCTGAATATGTGCAGAGGGTAAACGGCAAGAAGAGATCTGATCTGTTGTGCAGAAAGCCAAGGAGTAACAGTCGTAGGAGGCTCGAGAATAAAGATCTCCTCAGACATTTGGCAGAATGATTTCCATGTACGGGATAGCCATTACCCTGTTTGCAACAACAGACAAGCAAACTCACTTTATATGAGGCCTTCTGAAACCATGATTAGGAACCAAGATGTCCCAAAGGTCCTAAAGTGAAGAGTGATGATCTCAGAGAACCACGTAAGGACAGGTAATTGCTACTCTTTGGAATGAAAAGGTTACTTTTGATACATGCTTGCAGTGGATGCTGTTAGAGGCCACCCAGATGCCCCTTTCAGGGCTGGAGTGTTCTTTCCCTCAGCTGCATGGGACCTTGGCTGCTATCGGCTCGCAACCAATTTCCTAGCCTTCTGCCATAGAGAGCTGCCTTTCCCAAGGTCATGCCCCCTCCTGGGACAGCCCACATCCAGTGACTGTCCAATAGGGGCTACAAAGGCCTCTCTGCCTTGTCTTGATTCAAGAACCCTCAAGGGCCATCCCATCCCAGTTAATTAGTTCCCCAGGAGGACCATGGGAGGCCTCATTTCTATCAGCCTCATGTTCCTTCTCTCTCTGCCCTACTAACTTGCTCCCCGAATGCTCTAACAGGTGCTGTTTCTGAGAGCTCTCCTCAATAAAGCTCATGCAGGCAAATCTCTGTCCCAACCCCTTTCCCCAGGAACCCAACCGAAGGCGATGCTAATCTGATACTAACAGCATGTGGTGGGACAAAAATGATCAGCAGATGTTTGTTCCTGGATTTCTTTTCTCCTACTCTGAAGAGGAGACAGACTTTGCCTGTTTCATTTCTTGCCCACCTCCCCCAGCTTCTTCCCAGCAGCCTACTGCCTGGCAGAGTTTTGACAAAGGGAGAAAGATGGTGTGGAGAAGGGTGAGAACACTATGAGAAGAGGTACAGGAGAAGCTGTGCCAAATAATGAAACTGTTAGGGGTGGAAGGAGGGGGTTTAAGAAATATCGTTGTGCTCAGCCTGGCCCTTCCATGGCATTGAAACAATGGAAGCACAGAACATGGATTGTTCAGAAATTAATTTTTGAGACTAGACTGCCATTCCACCCTGAGTTTGGATCACAGCGGTCACAATTTTTAAGCTTTACGTGTGAATATAGGCAACCTCATCTTTGGATGTCAATGGTGTTTCAGGAGTGTTTTAAGATGGGGCATAGTTTTACTGAGTATAGTCTATATTCTGTGAATGCAAGAATTTAAGTCAACAAAAATAGATTTATAGAGTCCAGGGCTTTAAACAAAAATTTTCGTAATAATAGAAAAATAATTATTGTTTCAGCCTTTATCACTAGAGACATATAAGCAACTAACTATTAACATATTCTTCCAAAACATCTACACATGTCAGCCATGTGCATGTGGGAGCTGAGGACAGCCAGACCACAGACTCTAGGTTGTCGGAATTTACATGCAGGAGATGCTCCATAACAAGCCTTTTAGATTCTGTAAGTTACAATGTTTGCTGTAAAGCCCAAGACACAATGGCACATAAATGGAATTGGTGAGGAGTCTGGCCAGGCTGGAGTTCACACAAGAGTACCTGCGGGGTTGAAAGCAGAGGTTCCTGTCACGATAGGCTCAGACGGCCCAGGACCACAGCCAAACTAGACTCAAAGTGGGTTTGAGTTGGTTGTAAATCACAGCATCTTGAGTTTACAGGATGGATATTTTTTCTATTTTCTCCTTTTTTTTCTATTGAGAATTGTCAGCGGTTTTTCTTAAGGTTAGAACATTTCCAAGAATAAGCCTTAAAATACAAATAAGCATTTTAATGATGAGCTTAAGACAAGTTTTCCAAACACTATTTTCATTGGGGTATAGTTCCAAAAACTGGTAGTGATCATGAGCTGTTAGCAGTCTAGGAATCAGATGCAGTGATGTTCCAAATCGACCAAGATGCTCCAATCTGTCATCCTTGGACTTGTTCTTTCAAGTCCTAATAGACTACATGACCTCTTGAGGATCTCTGTTCTTGAGAATGGTTGCTAAATCCAGGGACAAAGGACGAATTGGGGAAACTCGGGACAAGAAATTAAACATTCTTCAGAGAAAACTTTGGGGTGTGGTGTGTTGCTCATGTCCCTTCTGTGGCCTGTGCTCCTGGCCACCTTTGAGGTCGATCATCAGCAATCAATACAGATGAGCTTTGATGTTTATTTTTATAATTTATCTTGTAATTGAAATTTTAAAAAATTAGATCAGAAGCATTGACATGTCTTTTTATAATGTTATCTGATACATGACATGTGTTTCTATTACAAAACAGAAATATGTAGAAATTTAGCACTTTGAATCTTACTTTAAAAAAACTTTATATGGAAGTGTAATATATATATATATATATATATATGTATATATATATATATATATATAAAATGGTAAGTGAACTTTTTCCTAGTGTATAGCTCAATGAATTTTCATAAATGAAACCCATCCAGTTCAAGGAGCAGAACATGATCAGCATCTGATAGCTTCCCCTTCACTCCCTTCCAGCCACTGACACTCCCAAGGGTACTTACTCTCTTGACGCTTTATTCTTTGTATAGTATAGCCTGTTTTTTTTTTTTTTTGTATTGTATGTAATTGAATACATAAAATCCAGACAGTCCCTGACTTAGGATGATTCAACCTAAGATTTTGCAGTTTTACAATGGTGCACAAGCAATACACATTCAGTAGAAACCATACTTCACATTGTGCGCTTCGATCTTTTCCCTGGCTGGTAACATGCGGCTCGAAATTCTCTCATGATGCTGGGCAGTGGCCACCGCTCCCAATCAGCCATACAATCACAATCACGAGGGCAAATGACAGACACATAACTGTTTTGGTTTTCACTTTCAGCACAGTTTTCAATAAATTTCATGAGATAATCAACACTTTATTATAAAGTAGGCTTTGTGTTAGAGAACTTTGTCCTACTGTAGGCTAATGTATGTGTTCTGAGCATGTTTAAGGTAGGCAAGGCTAAGCTATGAAGTTCAGTATATTAGGTGTGTTAAATGCATTTTTGATTTATGATATTTTCAATTCTTAAGTCCAGGGAGATCTATGCATACTTTTAGTATCTGGCTTCTTTCAACGGACATCATGTTTGTAAGAGCCATCCTTCTTGTTGCAAGTGGCTGTGTATGATTCATTTTTATTGCATAGTATTCCACTGCATGAGTAGACCATAACTTATTTATAAAACTTCCACACTTATTTATAATTTCATCTTCTAGTAACGTTACCCCTAAGACCAGATGCAAAAACCTAACTTCAGTTGCTTTGTCTGAATCTCTGAGGCCTAACGATGCCCTCTGGAGAAAGAGGCTACCCTCTCCCACATTTGTAATTTTTTCAGTGTCAGAAAGCCATTCTGGTCCACTTGGATAGCCCAGAGATGTACTGTTAATCCAGTATAGCTCCTGGCCAGACACAACTACTGAGCATTTAAAATGTGACTGGTGGGAGCCAAGATGTGCCACGTGGGTAAAACACACATTGTGTTTCATAGACTAGGTGTGACAAAAGTAATGTAAGACAATCCAATAATTTTTACATTGAATGCTTATTGAAATAATAATTTAGGGGCGCCTGGGTGGCTCAGTGGGTTAAGCCACTGCCTTCGGCTCAGGTCATGATCTCAGGGTCCTGGGATCGAGCCCCGCATCGGGCTCTCTGCTCTGCAGGGAGCCTGCTTCCCTCTCTCTCTCTCTCTCTCTCTGCCTGCTTCTCTGCCTACTTTGACTCTCTGTCAAACAAATAAATAAAATCTTAAAAAAAATAATAATAATTTAGGCCGAATGAAATATACTTTTAGAATTAATTTCACCAGTGTGGGTTTTTTTTTACTTCGAAAACCGTGGCTACTAGAAAATTTGAAATTGCATAGGTAGCTTTCATTTGATTTCTACAGGATAGAGCTGACTGGGAGCACAGTCTCATTTAGGTGGTTCATTTAGCTTCTGTTAGATTCAGAATGTTAGACCAGATGATCCCCAAAGTCTTTTGTTGGAAAAATCTTCTGAAGGTCCAGGTGCCCTTTGGAAGCAGTATGTGGATGTTCTCAGTCAAGGTACAATTGGCCCGTTAGCTGGTTGAGGTTGGTGCAGGTGAGAACAAGTGCACGCCTGCCTTAGGACGTGAGCGCTGCACATGCGCTTTGGGGAGCCAACAAGCGTGGCTAATACATTAAGTGCCGCTACCACTTTAATTAAAAATGTGACAAGAGATGTCAGTTATAAAAGTATAGGAGACTTCACATTTCCAGCATCCATAGAGAGACCTCTTTTCGCTTCACTTAACACTGTTTATAGCTGCTGTTGGTTTATATAGAAAATGTGGCAGCTAGAGTTCTAACGATTTATATATGGCAATATAATTTATATGAAGTCATTTTGGAGGCCATGTGAATAATGAAAGTGTCAATTAATTTTAAGTTTTTGACGACGTGTTTAGGTTTTATCATCCACAGGCCGCGTTTTAGATCAATTTCAAGCATTCATATTAAGGTGGCTCCACAAGTCCCAGAGCCATAAAGAAATTAAGATGATCCTAGTGAAATAGAAATATGATATGTAAGAATTGTTTCCAGAATGGAGATAGGATTCCTAACAACTTTACCGAATATCGTATTCTACTCATATGTGATGTTTTATTCTCACTTACTGCTTTTAGCCTGGAAGAATTTGGGACTGTTAAACATTTCACTGGACAGATTTTTAAATTTCTCGGTACATCTGAGTTATCAGATTTTTTTACCCACGTTTTCCTATTCTTCTCCAGTGTTATTATTACTCATTGTTGGCAAATACGCCCACATACCTCTTATCTTTCAAATCATAAGGGTTTTGAATTATTAAAAACCTATAGAAATATGGCCTCTTGACTGTACATTATATTATATTCCTAATCCCCAGTTGCCCTAATCCCTTAATTAAAACTGGAGCAATTTAAATCATTGCAATGATGTTTTTGTGATTCTGTATTTTAATTGCATTTAAATGATGAATATTTGATGCTGTATGTTTGTCAGACAAATAGGAATAAGCACCTTAATTCCCCTGAAGAGAGTTAACTGCGATTTAAAGTTAGAAAAGCCTTGATTAAATGAATTAGGAAACTAGACATAACATGTAAATGTGTCCAAGGGGCAAATTCAAGGACTTCATTCTAAATACCTTTATGGGAAAAAGAAAAACCATGCTGATTTCAGAAAAGATTAAAAATTGAACAGGCCCAGAGTTTTCATCAGGAAATGATCTGGTTTTAGAATCTCCATTATTTTTTAAGCTACTTTGGGGACTATTTTAGAAACAGCTCAGCTTCTGTGGAATGATCCTCTGAGTAAAGCACTGACTAGAATCTGTTTTTCTATCATTGGATCCTCACATAAAAATCAGCCCATTAAAGTCCTTCTCACATAATTTTGAGGAGGAATATAAAACATTTCTTCAAAGCAAGAACAGGAGGTGAAGAATGGATGTCTTGGGTGCTCCTCCGTCCTTGTCACCCGCAGCACTGTGCCAGGGAGGTTTGCACAAGGCCACTGAAGACAGAAAGCAAAGGATGCAGCCATTTGGCATTCTTCTGCAGGCACGAAAATAACCATCTACACAGAATCCAGAAATCTTAGAGCTGGAAAAGGACCTTAGAGATGATTGTATCCAACTCACTCTCTTTATGAGGAAGCCAAGGTCCAAAGGGGAGGTGGCACACTCATTCCTGGCAGAGCATTTCCATTTAGAAAGTACATTAAGACAAAGGCAGGAAAACACACACATACTCTCTCACATGTGCATGTGCTTGCACGCGCACGCTCACGCTGTCCTTCTTACTCTCTCACTCTCTCACATGCATGTGCTCATGCATCCTGCCCTTCTGTCCTCAGTAAATTCTCCTGGGATGATATTCTTGTGAGGAGAGGAGGCAGCTCTTCTTATGTTAAATTTTATTTTATATTTCCTAAATAAATAATAATAAAATAATAATAAAATTTTATTTTATATTTCCTATTTCCTTTATTTCTGACAAATACAAATTGTACATATTTCAGGTGTACAATGGGATGTTTTGATTTACGCATACATTGGGCATGATTATTACAATCAAGCTAATTAACACACCCATCACCTCACATAGTTACTTTTCTTTTGTGGTAAGAAACACTTAGGATGTACTCTCTTACCAGATTTCAAGTATACAATACACTGTCATTAACTATAGTCACTGTGTTACCCATTACGTCGCCAGAAGTTATAACCATCTTATAACCAAAATTTCATCTTATAACCAAAATTTCTACTCTTTGACCAACATCTCCCCATTTTCCCTATCCCCGACAACCCCTCTGCTACTCTCTGTTTTTATGAATTCAACTTTTTTAGACTCCACATATAAATGAGATCAGGCAGTATTTGTCTGTGTCTAGCTTATTTTACTTAGTATAATATTCTCGGGTTCACCCAGGTTGTCACAAATGGCGTGATTTCCTTCTTTTTAAATGGTGAATAATATTCTATTGTTTGTATTGTATATCATATAGTGTGCATATATGTATGTAGGTTTGTATACACATACCTACATACATACATGTAGGTACATACATATGTGTATACATATCTACATACATATATCACATTGTTGGTGAGGATATGGAGAAAAGGAAGCCCTTACACACTGTTGACAGGAATGTGAATTGGTGCAGCCATTATAGAAAACAATATGGAGGTTCCTCAAAAAATTTAAATGAAGCCATCATATAATCCAGCAATTCCACTTCTGGGTATATATGAAAATGAAATAAATTCACTTGAAGAGATATTTGCCACTCCCATCCTCATTGCAGCATTACCCACAGTAGTCCGGATATGGAAACATCCTGGATGTCTGTCAACACAGAAGGGAACTCCTTAAATGGACTTGGAACTATCCTTTGAAAAGCCACTCATGAGAAATCCTTCAGAGGAAATTTTTCAGTTCCAGTGCTGCAGTCTCAAAGGAAGAAAAACACCTCATTTATCTTAAGCCCACAGTTGTCAATACTGTGTTGTATGCAAAGAAGGATGTGTAACCTTTCTTATCAGCGTTGTCTGTGGCACAGAGGACACAGGCTTGGTTCGTTTACAACTTATACACTGTCTCCTTCCAGAGGGCCCGTGTGTTTGCCTTTGTGTTGCCCCTCTCTGTACATGCACATGTATATGCAGAAAATGAAAGACTCAGTTAGAGGGTAAAGTCATTAACTACAAGCAGCCATAAGAGAACACTCCAATTTTTACCAGCAATTCGATAGATTGTCCAGTTCCGAAGTAAAATATTCAGTCAAAAACGTCCCACCTTATTTTGAGGTCTCCAAAGCCTCTGAGTTTGACTGAAAATATCAAACCGCTGCCTCCTCTAGGACTCTCTGATGTATTTGGCTCCCACACATTCTGCTTCTCCTGTCCCTCAAATTTCCATGCCCTCATTCGCTTCAGCACAGGGTTTCTCAGTCTTGACACTATTGACTTGTGGGGACAGATCAGCCTTTATGGGGAAAAGGGGGGCTGACCTGAGTGTTATGGATGTTTTGCAGGATTCTTGGCCTCTTTACACACTAGACGCCAGGAGCACCCATTCTCTCAATCATGACAATCGAAAATGTCTCCAGACATTGCCCCCACTTGAGAACCACTGCTCTAGCATGATTGCCTGTGGGGAGGAGTTGACTATATGATCCCTAATGTCTGCATACCTTTACCCAGTACTTGTGCCACACCTTGCAGGGGTCTGCAGCAGCTCTGGACCCTTTAGGTATGCCCAGGAAGGAACTTGGCGAGGTCCTTTCCTGGTCTTTGGGATTGCTGCGTTTTCCTGTAACACGAGAATTTCTGATTGAGAAATTGCCCTCATTAAGGACAAGAAGAATGTCTGTAAGGACGGAGACCATGGAAGGAACTGGGGTATTGGCACCTTCCTTGGAAGACCCCCAACCCCCACCACACTTCCACCACTGACCCCACTTCTCAAGCAGGCTGAGCCCTGGGGCCCCAGCAGAAGAGAGGACCTCTTTTGGTCTAAGAGCCTAGTTTCTTATTCCCCGGGGGTGTCCACCCTCCCTGATGGTGACAGAGTTCCCTCATAGATGGCGTGGGGCAATGGCAGTGGGTAACACATTTATAAAAACACACAGTGACCCGCACCTTCAATATCATGAATTGTAAACATGTCACACAACAATGAATAAGGACTATGGATATCGGCTCGTGAAACAAGTGTTGATTTCCGCCATCCTAAACAAATTACCATTTCCTTCCTAGCTAACTCCCTTGGTGAGAACAACCAGTTCACAAACCCAAGCAGCTAGAGAAGGTGTGTGGGAACAGGAAAAGAGTGGGAGAAGCAGTTTGTACTCTATTAAAATCCGAGTATCAGCATCTCTTTTTTTATTAAAAAAAAAAACAAAAAGTAATGCATATATTCATGTTTAAACACTTCCTTCTTCTGGACCGTCTCCCAGCAGTAAAGACACATCATTTTATAGGGTTTGTGTTTCTTTCTTTCTTTTTTAACCTCAGTGTTTATGCTCAGATTCACAGGGCTGTTGGTAGGTTGGCAGGTACATAGATGAAGAAAATATCAGCAGGCAGAATCTTTCTCTTCCTCTCTCCCTAAATTCCCCCTTTTCTATGGTGGAATGGAGCTCAGTGCTCACAAAGAGATTCCAAAGGCTAAGCCAGGTGAGTGCAGTGAATAAGTTAGTAGGACAGAGGAACGGCCACTGATATGGAGAGGGAATAAAGCTTCTAAGACAGCTAAATCTGTTTGCATAACTCAGTACCTCTCCTGGGACCAGGACTTCTAGCAGGGTCACAGAGATGCTGCCGAAGGGGCACAGAGCCAGGACCCTGAGGGTACCTCCTGCTGCTGTTTGATGATAGCATCTCCAAAGGCAGGTGGTCTGAACTGGATGAACCCTCTCTCTGATACTGAATTCCGTTGCTAGCTCCTTTCCCTGGCTTCAGCCTTGTGTCCGCCCTGGTGTCGGGAGGGAGGTTAGATTATGATTCCTCAATTGTAAACTGTAGTGTGTTTGTAGTTAATGGAGATAGTAGAGCTATAAATGGAGTTTTAGGAGCTTATTTATATCTAATGAACCTCAATACAAAGAATTTTTAGCTTTTTTCAAGAAGAAAGGATTTTTTTTTCCTAAGCAGATATTCTGAATCCCAAAGCCCATCCCTTCTGTGGATGGGCTTCAAGGGGTTAAGAAACCCCTTGAAACTGAATGCATATGCATTTTCCAGAGGCAGATTCCATATCTTTCATCTGATTCTCCAAGGGATCTGTAATTGATGAAAGATTAAGAATCACTGTCTCAGAGGCAGTTACAAAGGTCTCCTTTTCTGTTTTGTCTAGAATTTTGGCTTGTTTCTTAGTGTGTATGGGTGAGTGTGTGTTTGGTTTTTCAATTTTTTGAGACCAGATGATTTCACTGGTGTCTCTCCGCAGAGATGCTTTCCTATGTCATGAGCCAGTTTGGGGTTGTATGATCTCTGGGGATTCAATTCTTAGTTACAGTTGGTTTAGGTCTTGTAGAAAGTTGTGCCACTGAAGTTCAATGGTGATTTTCTGCCAAGATAATGTCAGGCTGAGAAAGGACGTTGAGGAGAAAAAAAAAAAGAAGGGGGAAGTTAGGTAGTGAGGATGCACAACCACTTTTGTACATTTTCTTCAGTCCTCCTGAGGTAATTAAATTCCTTCTTGTTGTCTGTTAGGATTACTGCTCCCATTCATCTTCCCTCATCGAAGTGTATACATCAAATGGTATTCCAAGACCAAGGAGTGAGGGTTGAAAATTACAATGATGACTCCAGGCCTGGGAGACATAGCTTTACCCTCCCATATTGCTGGCCTTGATGACAACATCACTACTTCCTTCTCCAAGCACCGTATCCTTTCCTGGAGTCCGGAAACAGCCTTGGGAAGCTAGTTCTTCTTCTCAGCTTTAAAAAGGAGTGACTTCTCACCAACCCATTCCCTGATCTCACACCACAATGACCTTCTTACTGATTTTAGACACACCAAGCACTTTCCTGCCAGAGGGCCTTTTGCATTTGCTGGGCTAGATTTGTCTAGAATGCTTTTCCCCAGATAGCTTCATGACTGACCTTGTCACATCCTTTGGATCACGATGCAGAAGTCATTGTCTCAGGGGGCTCTTCCCTTGTCACCCTAATATACTGACCACACTCTATATGTCATACCTTTCTTCCCTGCTTTATTTCTGCCCTTCAGCACACACCTTTATCTTTCCTATTCTACATTTTACTTATTCATGTGTTATCTAGTGGAAATTTGGTTCCTGCAGACTGTAAGCTCCATGAGGGCAGGAATGTTTCTCTGTTCCATTCAGTATTAAAATTATAGAACAGTACCTGCTTAATTATATATACTCACTAAATATTCTTTGAATGAATAATCTCAAGAGATTTGGGGATAAAGCTTGCTAAGGAAATAGTACTGTGTGACCTTTCAATCCAGTGATTTCCTGATCAAAGCAGCCAAACTAATAAGGCAAACTGATTTAAGGGGCCCAATAGCTTCTATGTTTACATCTATCAAAGTGCTTATCATCCTTATACCATAACCTATAAATTAGCTGTTGTCCTCAGCAGGTTAAGTTCTGCAGAGGAATGAACTTTAACTCAGAGATGAAGTGTGGAGCACACAGACATGTTCAATAAATGTGGAGAAAAATGAAGGAGTGAAAGAAAATACAAAAACACTGAAATCAGCCTTTGAGGCAGATGTACATAACCAATCACAGGATAAAGAATCTCTTGGTGAACATGTGGAGCTCATCCCCATTTGTTTCGATTTAACAAGTCCCCTAGAGAGTTGCTAGCAAGATAAGGAAGAAGCTCTGGTGTCTGAAGAAATCTCTGGAAACAAAATTAGGCAGGGTATGTTAGCCACGTTGGATCAGGTGTAGACAGAAAAGCCCACGATGCAGAATGGGGGCAGGCACCATTATAGGAGTCAGAGAGATGGAGATGAAAGTTTAGGTGATTTGGTGGGTGTAGACCATCTCGGAGCAGAGTTCTGAGCTATAATAAGAGTCTTAAGAAAAACAGTGAGGGTGAATACAGGTTGGTTTTATGACAGCTCCGGCTTTCTACAGTGGCTTCAACCTTTTACAGAGGGGCTTGGATATTCCATCTGTATCATCCACACAGTTGTCTTCCAATGCCAGTCAAAACCACTGAGACCTGATAGGGTATGGCTGGTAGATTCACTCACACCAATGTATTTTGTGACCTCTACTATCTTCTACTTCAGCTTTACAATCAGGCTTCCAAAACTTATTTTATTTAATAGTACGCCCATTATAAAAGTACACCCATGGTTATTAGCACATTCACTTTTCCCTACACTCTTCAGCATTCCTATTTATATCTTTGCAAATGGCATTTCCTTCAGAAAATACGAAGCTGTCTATCACTTCCCTTCTATACTGTTGTCACTTGTGTTTAAAAAACTCACACCTTTTATCCTGCTATCTTGGGAAAGAAAATATCTACCACACATAAAGGCCCCTTGATCAAGATTTATAAATCAAAAGGTGGGTATATCAATCAAGAAGTTTCTGGGCCAATGTAGAAGGTTTTTTGCCCCCCTTCATAGTCCTCTTCTAAGCTTTCTCTTTTCATTAAATCACAATGCCAGGCAAAGTCAGGGGCATGCTGTGCCTGTCATTGTGGTTTATAGATCAAATGAAAGCCAGTATTAATCATCTTGCTTGATTCTGGAACCTATTAATTTTCCAAGAACAGTATCTCAATGACACAAGTCCTTCATTCTGTGATCTGATGCAATGTCATTTGCCTTTCCTCCTCTCAGAGTTATGTTAGTTACATAAAACCATTTGAAAGTAAACCTTTATCTTTTCACTGGTCAAGTAGATGAAAGTTCCATTTAACAAATCTATACTTTGTGGGGCGCCCGGGTGGCTCAGTGGGTTAAGCCTCTGCCCTCGGCTTGGGTCATGATTTCAGGGTCCTTGAATTGAGCCCCATGTCGGGCTCTCTGCTCGGTGGGGGGCCTGCTTCCCCCACCACCCCCAAGCCTGCCTCTCTGCCTACTTGTGATCTCTCTCTCTGTGTCAAATAAATAAATAAATAAATAAATAAAATATTAAAAAAAACAACAACAAATCTATACTTTGCTTCTATTTTCCTCAGGGCTCTTTAAAATTGAATTGGTATTCTGGGTCTAGACCTACTAACTAGAGATAAACTTGAGTTTCTTGACCCCTTATTATCAAGGGCTTTATGGAGGATGGACTGTGATCCCCTCTCAGATCTTGGTCCTCAGTTTTTTTGGTAATGACAGTATTTTTCAAAGTTCTCCCAAGTCTTGAAGTTATGGAAAGAAGGTGGTGCTGAGAATAAAGTCCTCATAATATCAAAGTTCTTAGAAGAAACTCTGCATAGAGTAGATGCTAAATTAATATTGTTCAGTGAATGAGTGACATTGAGGATGGGACATCCTCTCCATCCTCACCCTTGTCCCCAGCGAGTAGAGGATGGTAAAGCATCTGGGGTAGGCTATCTTGTAAGGCCTCAGTATGCCTTCATTGGAACCATTACGTAGTTAGATCAATATTGAATCCTTTTATTAAAGCTTAATTCCGGGTAACATATTGTCAGTGTATTCTCTGGTGAAGCATTTGCTCTCTTTGATCTGACTCTAAATAATGTCACTAAATTAAACATCCAATGGTGCAGCTCCAAAAGTATGAGTCAAATGTTTGCTCATTACAAAGTTAGTACAAGTCTTAAGTTGCAAGAAGAATTAAGTCAGAACTGGACAAACAGAGCAGAGGTTTTCAACCAGGGGTTTTAACCTAAGGGCAATTTTGTATGCATACGATATCATAAAAAGTTCAATTTACAGAATGAAGGTCCATTTATCCTCCAGAGTTATCTATGCAAAAAAAAAAATTACATAGCTTTGGTTGTAGTGCAACTATATCATCTTGTTGAGGTGACCAAGTAGTAGAAGAACAAAGTTAATCTAATAATGCATCTGGTTTTCATTTCAGCTTCTCTCTGCCTCTTTGTTTACTGTTATGTTTAATGCTAGGTTCTGTTTTTAGCCATGAAAGAGGGGGAAAGTTTAGAAGATACTTGTAACATCTGTAGCAATGGACAGAAGAATGGATAATAATAGGAAGTGTCTACATACCATCTGGTATAAACACAGATGTGTGTTTTCTTTAAAAATAAAAATCCTGCACTCTAAAAAGGGAAGATTTACAACACTCTACAGAAAGTCAAGAACCCATTCTTGAGCGACTCTTAATTAACAAGATGCAATTCTTCCTGTTCATTGCCAATTTATTTATAGAACTCCACTGGTGGGCGCTGCTCATTTTGCCTACAAATTCTGAATGCAGAGGTCATGACGCTGTCCCCAATCACTGGCATTCCTGGGCAAATGATTTTATATCAAATATTTCATTTCTTTACCTCGTTATGCACCTCGTACAGTAAAGTCAGAATGAGATTATTCTATATTTCCTCTAAAACCACATCATAGAGTCTGAAAGCTTCAAGGAAAAAGGCCTAAGGTATAATTGATAAGGGAGATTAGACATGTTTTATAAAGTTACATAATTTTAATTCTTAAGTACACAGTAATTTCTACATCATAAGAGAAGTCTATCTGCAAAGCAACAAGCCAGTCATAGGGAATTTTGTCTTTTTTTTTTTCTTTTTGTAAGTTATACATTTAGTGCCAATAACAAACTTACCAAACCTACTTAATTTAGTTTTAAATTCATGCGGTTTTTTAAAAGATTTTATTTATTTATTTGACGGACAGAGATCACAAGTAGGCAGAGAGGCAGGCAGAGAGAGAGGAGGAAGCAGGTTCCCTGCCGAGCAGAGAGCCAAATGCAGGGCTCAATTCCAGGACCCTGAGATCATGACCTGAGCCGAAGGTAGAAGCTTTAACCCACTGAGCCACCCAGGCGCCCCTAAATTGATATTTTTAATAGGCAACCCATACTTCTCAGATTTGGAGGAGTGTACAGTGTATCTTAACAGAATAAAATTTCTTTCTTTTTGTTTTTTAAGATTTTATGTATTTATTTGACAGAGATCACAAGTAGGCGGGGAGGGGGCGGGGAGCAGACTCCCTACTGAGCAGAGAGCCTGATATGGGGCTCGATCCCAGGATCCTGGGATCATGCCCTGAGCCGAAGGCAGAGGTTTTAACCCACTGAGCCACCCAGGTGCCCCCAGAATAAAATTTCTGAGGATATATCCACTGAGAGAGCACCAACAGGTTAAATTATTCCTGAGACAAAGGAGTATATATAGTTGTAAATATTGATATGTTGAGATCATCCCAAGGGTAATCTGGAGGACTTCCATGGCCCCATCTCTTTGAAAGTCACAGTATGTTGAAATATCTGATAAACATGGAAAACAATAAGAAAGAATTATGAAATGCCTTCTATTATGAATGTTCATAAGCTTCACTCACCAAAGGAAAGGACAGGACCAGTCTTGCATGGATAGAATATATGCTTAGGAAGAGGTCTCTGTTTTTACCTTCCAAAATTTCTCTCAGTGCAGTTAATCCATTTGGCTTGGCCAAAATAAATTTGATATCATTTTAAAAGCCTCCTGGTTTCCACCTCTCTGTGAAAGATAAATTACAAAATTAAAGAGCATTTTCTAGTTATTCAGGTATATTAGTCTGAGTTAGAGCCATATTCCTCGTACTATTTACTTTTGGCACTCTCCCCTGTAACAGATAATGGACATAATTGCAGCTTCATGTTCTGTCTGTCCCTTCTAGGTGTGGTTCCTCTGCTCACACAGGAGCCCATGAGATCCAGTGGTACATGGAATCTCATTGAAGTCAGAAGGTATTCGACAATGGTAAAAATTGGATACTCGGGCTCTAACCTTTTGGCCTACTGCTTTTTGTTGTCTCTGTGTTCTAATTCTTTGATTCTTTTCTAGGCTGTTCTTCATTCCGCAGGTACCAGCTAACTATATGCTCATTTGATGTATTCAGGACTGACCTGTAAAACTGACCTCATCTCTGTTCTTGGATTGTCTTGTTTTGTTTTCACTGCAAAAGAAAAAAAAGATACAAAAACAAATCAAAACAAAAAACAAACACAACTGGTCTCCATAGATAGAATCCATTTATCTTGTTTCTTCAGAGATTTATTTATTGTTTCAAAAACTTCTGACAAAAGAACATTAGAGGGAAAGTGCTGACAATTTCAACTTTATTAGTTCAAATGTTATTTTCTCAATTTCAAAACGTAAAAAGCTTATCTGGAAAAGAAATGATGCAAGGCGGTTGTTACAGAATAATTACAGATTTACTCTTAGAGGAAAGCATAATTGCCCATGTACTACATTAAGTGAGTATACACTCCTTCTACATCATATAGTTAAAATAAACCATACACTCTCTGAAAATTACAGTATGAGATTCCCTCATGTCTACGGGCTCACCCTGGTGTTGCTCAGCCAGGCCGGGAATGATGGAATAGGAAGGGGCCACAGGACCCGTACATTATTGCTGCAGAGAGTTGCTCCAAGTTGAGTAAGCCGAATGGAGATTTGAAAAATGGGACAACTTCTAAATTGATGGCAGAGCTATAAATACCTGGGAAGCTGCCACCAGAATTCCCAGCCTCGCAAGTCATTACAAGAAACGGGGAAAGTTCTTTTAAACAAAGTTTGCTGCCGGCTGCAAAAACTGGGAAAGACAAGGCAACAAAGTATGAGCCTATCAACAAGTGGCTAGAGCCAGACCTTGAGAAATTGTCACTGTGTACCTACAGGACAGAAAGGGCCGTTGTTCTTGTACTGGACTTTTCAGCCAGCTGCCCAGACCCTTTTGTGGCTCAGTTTATCGTGGTTTAAAGCAGTGGTTTTCAAACATGTTCGATGACTCTACAGCAAGAAATACAGTTTACATCACAGCCCAGCACACCCCCACACATATCAAACCATAGAAGTAATGGAAATCAAAATTTAATAAATTGACACCTATTTCCTATTTTTAGTATATGTCATGCATGCACTCTCTTTTGCACTTTATGAACCATTTTATTTTATTCTGTATGGATAGTAACTAAATCTGTAAGAAAATTATCTACAAATTACAGTTAAAATTAAAGGTCTATATCTTAGAGACCTATATTACATGAATGTAGATAACATACATCGTTTCTATTTACATGAATGTTAAGCATAACTTGCCAGGAGTCCAAGACCCCAGTTTGAAAACCAGTGAGAAGTTACAGTAAATCCTTCCACAGTAGAGAAAGCTGTAGGGAGCTTCACTGCTTCTCACCTGCCCAAGGGGCGTCTGCGGCTTTGCCTGTTTTCTCAACACGGGTGTGCATAGTTTTAACAGAGTTAATCTACACTTATTATTAGGAGTGTTCTGACATTTTCTCTTTGGTTCATTTTATACTCTCAGCTTGAATGAAAGCTAGAACAACAGGGGCATGACTGCTTGGCTCATGCGCCTCCTTTCACAGCTCCTCCCAGGATCTAGCGAAGTGTGTCCATTCCACCGGACGGCTGATAGATACTGCTGACTGCCAACACAATTATGTGACAGTGCAGAAGCAATGTCATTGGATTAGCTGCATGGAATTGTATATGCAGGCGTTTTCTCCTAATGGAAGAATGTTAGTGCCTAAGACTTGTTCAACTAAAGATTCAAATTTAAAAGTATAGATTCTGTCCATGATGCTCTCCACCACTCCATCCTTCACTTGTTTACTCACTCATGCCTCAGATATGCATCGAGTGGCTACTGTTTGTCAGACATTCTTTTAGGTGCTGGGTATACACAGTTCATGCCCTCAAAAAATGTTAGTTGTGACACATAACAGGTGTTTCTTAAAATTTTGGTTTATTAAAAATTAATAGTTGAATTGTCTAAGTTTGATTTGGCTGGTGCAGATTTCTTGTGTTTACTTTGTTTTCCTCAAGGTCATTAATGATATAATCTAAAATAATACCTGACTGGAAAAAAAACTTACCTTACCAAAAATGCACTCAGTAGTATTCCATTTACTCCCTGTTCATGGCAACCTTTGAATCTCAAGTGCATAGAATTAAATTAAACATAATCCTGGGTTCATGAAAACTCTCATTGTTGGTCCACTTGAGGCTCATCCACCTATCTACTTATCTATCTACCTACCCTATGTAAACGGTCTATAGATTTAAAATGGTGCCAAATATAACAACACATGATACAGTTATAATTATAATTATAGGCCTCATTTGTTTTATTTTATTTTTTTCAGTGATGATCATAAGTACCATTTTACATTTATTCAGTCAAAGGACATATAAAAGATGCCAGAAGATATATTACATATGTGTCTGGATCTCAGAAGAGACAAGGACTATGTTTTTATATAATAGTGTAGTATAAGATGATTACAGATCAGAAGAGAAATGATTATTCACTAAATGGTGCCAAGAAAATTAACAAGCAAATCTGAGAAATTTAGATACTCTCCTATTATTTCCACCAAAAATAATTTTCAGGAGGATAAAGTATTTTAGAAATACATGTTCATGCGGCACCTGGGTGGCTCAGTTGGTTTAGCATCTGCCTTTGGCTCAGGTCATGATCCCAGAGTCCTGGGATCAAGCCTGCTTTGTGCTCCCTGCTCATTGGGAAGCCTGCTTCTCCCTCTTCCTCTGCCTGCTGCTCCCCGCTGCTGTGCTCCCTGTCTTTCTCCCTCTCTATCAAATAAACAAATAAAATTTTAAAAGAGAAGAAAAAAGAAATACGATATTCTTCAGGTATTAGAATGGAAAAGGACAAAGAATGAAACTTAGTCACAATAAAGAATAAAACTATAAAGTCACAATTTAATAGCTCCATGAAGTTGGAGTCACAAAAATCATTACTTTCATGTTGTAGAATCTGTTAGGTAAAATTTAAAAAAAATTGGGGGAAATATTTGGGCACATATGATACTAAAGGAGTTAGTGTCTTCAACATATATGTGTGACTGGTAAATCAACGTGACAAAACTCATATTCTATCTATGGGGATGAGGAGGAAGAACGTCTCAGCAAAAGTTCAACTTCAAATAAGAAAAAATGTGTGACAATTTTTTGCCTGCCCTAAATCACTTTTTCCCTTCCACTGATGGTTGTTCCCTACTTTCTCCATTTGGAAAATGCTTCTCCTCAAATTCATGTAGTTCTTTGGAGGCTCTCTCTGCCCACTTGGGTAGCCCTGTGATTCAGACCTAGCCCGTGGGGGACCTGTCATAGAGCCAAAACAATGTTAAGGCAGCATGTCAAAGTTTCAGTGGTCAGGGTTATTACTTTTTCAATGGCCAGAGGAACAAAACAGAGAGCCCGAACCAGACTTGTGTAACTGGTAGTATATGTAACTATCAAGCATATATAGATGATCACTGGGGAAGGACAACTGAAGCAGCTGAGCCAAGAAAAAATGTGGACCACCAACACTGATCACAGATGGACTAAGAATTTAAATATCGATAGCTAAACTTGAAAACTTTTAGAATAAAATATAGGTGAAAGTCTTTCCAACCTTAAAGCAGAGAAGGATTTCTTACAGAAGACACAGAAGTGTTAATCATAAAGAAGAAGATTGATAAATGTGACTACTCTAAAATTAAGAACTTGTGCTCATCAAGTCATCTTTAAAAAATGATAGAAGACAACCTAAGGACTGGGGGGTGCAGCACACATAACTGACAAGGATCAGAATCAAAATTACTTGAAGAATTCCTACAAATTAAAAATGATAGGCTCCTCTCTTTCTTTCTACACTCACAGGTGTTACCCCTGTTTTCTCAATGTCCACAGACTCCAATATCCTTATTCATCCAACAGCAAATTAGATATCATCTGAACAAGTTGTTCTCTTCTATCTCTATGCCATTTCCCCCAGCTGGAATGCAGCCACTACCTGCTGGACTATTGACATCCTAAACACCTCCCTGAGAAAGCCCATCATTCCCAAGAACCTTCTTTGATGATGCCAACCTATCATTGCTTCTTCCTTCAGAATTTATAGAGTCCACTCATACTTGCTTACTATATTTACATGTTCCTTTTTGAATTCTGGTTTTTTAGATATCCTACCTACCCTGTTACATTTTAACTTTTCCTAAATTTAAAACCCCTTTTTGGGCACCTGGGTGGCTCAGTGGGTTAAGCCGCTGCCTTCGGCTCAGGTCATGATCTCAGGGTCCTGGGATCGAGTCCCGCATCGGGCTCTCTGCTCAGCAGGGAGCCTGCTTCCCTCTCTCTCTCTCTCTCTCTCTCTCTCTGCCTGCCTCTCCATCTACTTGTGATCTCTCTGTCAAATAAATAAATAAAATCTTTAAAAAAAATAAAATAAAACCCCTTTTCTTGTTTTCTTTGTTAATTGTTTTTGTTAATTTTTTTGTTTTTTTGTTTGTTTTTTCCATTTTACTTTATATTATTTCTTGTCTGTGTTCCAGCATTCATTGTTTATGCACCACACCCAGTGCTCCATGCAATATGTGCCCTCCTTAATACCCACCACCAGGGTCACCCAAACCCCCACCCCCTCCCTCTAATATTCCATTCTACTTCTATTGTTCTTCCTTCTGCTTGGCTTTTCCATTCCCCATTTAGCACTGGGGCGCAATGTGGCTGACTGACTGCAAACATTAAGATTTTATTCAATTTCATCATGAGCAACTTCAAAAAAGTAGGACAAAATTAAGGTGGATTTATTCAAGGAAATAAAAAGAGAAAGACAGCAGTTCACACACAAAAATGCCTAACAGAGATCTTAGGCCAGTTAGAGAGACATATGGGAGAGATTTAAAAATATCCATTTACGAAGAAATTGTGAAGGAGGAAGAAAGCAATGTAAACAAGCCAAATTAAGGAAAAATTACATATTGGAGAAAGACAATAAGCAGCAAGTTTCAGAAAACATTTCAAATGGCAGTAAAAAGTTCAAATGGGATGACAACAAATAAAAGTAAATGACTGAACTAATTAGGACTATAAGCAAAAGATTGTTTAGAAGATAAAAACACAGATGTGTTTATATCTCTTACTTTAGAAAAAGCAGGCAGAGAGCTACCTTTATCAGACAACAACTTTCCTGGGACAACAGATGTAGGCAGTTAAAAAAAAGTTACCTGCAAACAAATTAGATAAGACAGAAATTCTAGATAGTCCATGTTCACGATTTTTATAAGAAAGAAAAAAAGTGACAAAGCATTGATTTAGAAATTTTTAGATGATACCAGGGTGATAAGGTTTCAGAAGGATTAGAATGTAAGTAGGTAGGAATTAATCCATTGATTACAGGTTACATAGGTAGAGATATCAACAGTGAATTTAGTTCGGGCATTTAAGGTGCTCCAATTTCATTGATTACTCAAAAATACTTGAATGAAGGTGGTTATATGTAAATTGGAACTTCACTAGAATATTACCCTCTAGTAGTGAAATATGTTAAAAAGGGAGTCTATCTGTTGTTCAGCCTAGAGCTGCTGGGATACTCAGGCACCAAAAAAAATCCCAATTATAAAGCTCAGTCATGTCTAAGGTTCTTCAGTGACAGGAATCTTGGGGAGAGCATCTCAGTACAAGGGGGCACCATCTTCCCCATCCAGGTGCCCACGCTCAGCAAGCATTTGGTGTTGAAAGCTAGACATCGACAGTTAATGGGCGTTAATCCCATGCTTGGTGCTTTGTGATGTGCTGTCAGATTAGGTCAGAGAAAGACAAATGTTTTCTGACATTCTGCATTCTGTCTGCATGCAGTTGATTAATATAGATGCACCCAGTCATTCCTTCAGTTAGCCATGGAAGGCAGCAGGGGCAAAGTTAGAAGCATGGAGGCTCTGGAATCTGAAACAACGAGATCAAGTCTAGGCTCTGTCCTGCATTTGCTGGGTGACCTTGGGTAACTTATTCTTCCTGAGCCTTATCTGATAAATGGGCGTGGGAGTTTGGGGTTGTGGCAGGATAGCTCCTTTACAGGCTTCTTGTGAGAATAACTTTTGAGCATACATGTGAAGCACTTTTGTAATCATTAACATCCTCTAAAATGAGAAAAGCCAAAGAGGACGAGAACCGAGAAGGTTTGAAATCTGGGATCCGATAGATCCCTGGTTTTATTTGAAGTGGAAATTTGATTGAGGAGAGGATGGGAAAGTTCAAGCAGTTTTTTCTAAGAAATTTTTTGTGTATTTGCCTTCCCAAATTGGTTAGGCTTTTAAATCAGAGACTGTATATTATCTTATTTTTTAAAATATCTAAAGCCCTGGGGCGCCTGGGTGGCTCAATGGGTTAAAGCCTCTGCCTTCAGCTCAGGTCATGATCCCAGGGTCCTCGCTCGGATTGAGCCCCGCATCGGGCTCTCTGCTCATCGGGGAGCGTGCTTCCCTTCCTCTCTCTCTCTGCTGACTTGTGATCTCTGTCGAGAAAAAAAAAAAAAATCTAAAGCCACAACAGAGCTACAGATCAGGTTATCCCATATGAATAGTTGCTAAAAATTTAGTTAAATAACTGTTGATGACAAAAGAGAGAATGAAAAGAAGACAACAGCTTAGGTGAAGCAAAATCAAATGAAGGTTTTCCATCTGTTTTCTTTTATTATTTTGAAAATAGGAGACCCCTGAATATATTACTTGTAAGAGAGCAGAACTGAGAAAAATAGGGGAGATTAAAGGTATTTCAGAGATGCAGGTATTATCTTGAATGGTGGAGCCAAGCAAGAGGAAATGAGATCAAGAATAAAGAGGACCCCATACTGAAAGATGCAAGAGAAATTAGCACCAGGTGTGCATGGAGGTGGCCTCACCTGGGAGAGATAAAGGCAGCGAAATGCCAAGGTGTTCCTTGTGATGGTGAAGAAGGTTGATGATGCTCAAGACAGGTGGCTTTCACCTTCCAGGAATGCAAGAGATTTTTTTTCCTGTTGGATGAGATGGTGGGTTTGGGGATTTGACATGGTTGAATGTTCCACAAAAAGTTAATATGAGATAGGAAGTGGATAGTTGAAAAGGACCCGGTATAGGGCTATCAGGATATCAGGAGTGATGAAAAGGAAGACTGAGTGTGAATTACAGGTTAGGAATCGTGGAGAGGGAGGGCTTAGTGGCCAGATATTTAGTCGTCATCTTTGGAGTATATGTGGGGCAAGAAAGGTTTGCTTGTGCCTTGTCAAATGTATACTTCAAACAGCCTAACCGGTTGATACATTTTTTCTTTAAGTGGAAAAGGAGAAGCAAGATACCTGATATGCAACTTACAAATTGCTTAGAGGAAACAAGCTTTTGAAATAGAAATGAGGAAATTAATATGTAAATTTGGAATTACTTTGAAGAGGAAACATTGAATAATTGAACCCGTCTAGAGATGGCAGGGTTGTCTTGAGAAAGGTAAACCTCCCAGCAATGGGAAGGTTCCTGTAGGCCAGAGAGTACGATGACTGACTGGGGATTAAAACAAATGTAGTTTAATTTCATGATTCTTGGGATAAGATTAAGTGGCATCCCAGTGTCAACCTAGACAGACTATGCCTCTTCCTTCCTTCTCCAAATGGTGCTGAATATTTTTTTATTAAGGAAAAGAAATACATAGATAGGAACTGATAAAATTTAGGTTTCAAAAACTCTGATACATCAGCAGATTTTTGAACTAATTTGAGCATCACCACACGGCTAAACCCAAGTGCATATTACTTCGTCCTCTGCCCACTGCTTTTTGAAAGATATTTATTACTTTTATAATAACAGTTAATGTGTGAATACATTATGCTTATAAAATGTTTAGTTAATGTATAATAGAATAGTTTATTTTACCATTTTTCTGTTGCTGGGCACCAATTTTTTTTCTTACTCAAACTATAATGTAATGAATATCTTTGGATCTGCTACTTTGCTTAGACGTGTGTCTCTGGGATAATGTGGGATTGCTGTGTTGAAGGATATGCACACGAAGAAGGTACCTTTCTGAGAGGTTGTATCAATTACAGTCCCATCAATAGTGCATGAGAGCATGCCCGATTGTTTAATAGTCTCATATAACATATAACTATGTCCTTAGTCTGAAGAAAAAAATAAAAAGCAAACTCTTTGCTTTCTTCGGCTTTTAAATCAGGAGAACTTCACATATGTGAAAGAAATGGATGGTATATGCCACAAAATACTAGTGAAGATATATCCAAGTGTATTTCATGTGATTATATAGTATGCTTGAAATGTATCAATCAAAACTTTTGTAAATCAATTTATATGGATGAAACCCATCATACATTTCTTTCAATCTTTTCATGCATCAATTTATTGTGCTCAGTTGTGATCATGCTATATACATCACAGTTATTTTCTCCTTTCTTCTTTACGTTGCAATCAATAATTTCCCATGTTACTCACTACAAAGTCCTAACAAACATTATTAAAAATAACTACATACTATTCCCTTAACAGGATGTGTTTAACTATTCTTAGATCATCTTCAATTTTTCTTATCATTAGTAAAGCAATAACACTTTTCTTTGGCCCATTTTTTTTACCTCTGCATTTAACATTATTTCCATAAGATATAGCCCTATATGAAACTGACTGAGTCAACAAGAATAATCATTTTAAGAGTTTGGTAAAAAGGGCAAAATACTGCTTGTAGGAAAAGTTGCACAAAGAATAAGATAACAATTTCACCACACCTTTGCCACAATGTGTTATGTAAATTTAAAAAGTCTGCTAATTTGATGTTACTGCATGCTGTTTTAAATAAATGTTTTTAATTTTTAGTGAACATGAACACTGCATATACCTGTCTTTTGTCTACACAAGATTGTCCTTGAAACTAATCTCTCTACCTTGGCTATTATTGGATAATCTTTGTAGTGGGGGGAATGTCCTTTATGTTGTCCTCTGTATACTATATGCCATCAACATCCTTAACTTGTAACAACCAAAAAAGTCTCCAGGCATTGCTAATTATCTGACTGGGGACAAAATCAGACCTTCCGAACAATCTTATTTTTAGCAAACAAATTTTCTTTCTTATTTTTAAAACAAAGATTTATTTATTTATTTGAGAGAGAGAATCTCAAGCAGACTCTGCACTGAGCATGGAACCCCACCCGGGGCTCGATCTCAGGATTCTGCGAGCATGACCTCAGCCGAAACCAAGAATTAGACCTTTAACCAAATGAGTCACCCAGGCACCCTTAGCAAACAAATTTTCGATAATATAGTAAACTACCTATTTAGTTGATCTGTTTTGAAAGTTCAGATGTTTGGGGGCACCTGGGTGGCTCAGTGGTTAAGCCTCTGCCTTCAGCTCGGGTCATGATCTCAGGGTCCTGGGATCGAGTCCCACATCTGGCTCTCTGCTCTGCAGGGAGCCTACTTCCTCCTCTCTCTCTCTCTCTCTCTCTCTGCTTGCCTGTCTGCCCACTTGTGATCTCTCTCTGTCAGATAAATAAAATAAAAAAAAAAAAAAAGAAAGAAAGTTCAGATGTTTGTATCTAAAGTAAGAAACATTTATTATGTGTGAAATAACTGCAAGTGAAGACAGGCTAAAAAGTGAAACTTTTTAAAGGTTCTTAAAAAGCTAACAGAGGCTCATTGAGGTCAGTCTTGTAAGTCTGTAATAGTGCTAAAGCTGAACAGATAGGGAGACAGAAGCTCGGGGAATTTAATTCAACTGCTCAAGTTCACTGAGTAGTCCGCACTAGAATTCAAGTGTCCAAGCCCCACGCTTTCGGTGTTTTCATTATCCCAAACTATAGCTCAAGCCATTCTGCTCTCCACTGTAATTCAGCTGGGTCCATCTCCTTTAAGGAACTCTGTCAGAAAACCTGCTTGAGCTACAATGATTTCAATGTCTCTACGGGAATAGGCCTCCTTGATTAGCATGGAATGCTTCAGCTAATGTTTGATGTCTAAGTAATTGCTACACTTGTACTTTAGGCTTGATCCCCATAGCTTGAAAAACTCCTGGAGAGTAGTTGGGTCAAGGGCTCCGACCATCAAGGGTACTCACAAAACCGTATCAGCAAGGGCCACTTCAACAGCATCTTGGATTATTCTGTTAGGATAATGATGGCCCTTTATAAAATGGAGAAGAGCTTTGACAGGAGTAAGGAAGAAGAAAATGTGGACCAAAACTATTCTCAAATTGAGTAGGTTATTAGTAAATTATATTTAATGAGAGGTAGGAATAAGTATTGATGAGTTAGAAAATGAGGGGAGGAGTAGGGACTGAGAGGCGAGCTAGAAATGTTAACCTTCTAAAGGAAGAACAACAGGGGTCTAGTATTGGAGGGAAATGGGTCCAGTAACCATTGCTGCGTCTATAGACAAACCATTTTATTTCTATGGATCGTAGAACTCCGAGTTGCTCTCCATTGTATCCCTGGGGCCTAATACAGACTTGCGCATCTAACACATAATATTTGGTAAAGCAATGACTGGATGGCTAGATGGCCTAGGCTTCCTGAAAATCACTTCCTCTGCTGCAGCTGAGGCAGGGCTGAACCTGTGCACAGCTGTCGTCCAGCTCGCATGGACGCCAACAACCGGTTCATTTCAGTCTTAGGCACTGCGAGTGGGGGTGAATGCTAACAAAAACCAAAAACCTGTCTTTGGCTTTAAGAATGAGACAATCTTATTGGAAAGATATGCTATGAGATAGCTATCATGTGTAAGGCTTTGTTTAGAGAGGTCCAGATGGTTGTCCAAAATAGGATCGTGCAAAGTCAAAAGCTACAACATATTTGGAATTTGTCAAGAAATTGGAGTCTTCCTCCTCAGCCCTCTCAACTCCTTTCCCCCAACCCTGCCTTAAGGAGACTGAGCTGGAGAATGGCTTCACAAGGTCTGTTGATAGGAGTTGCAGCAAGTGCAAAACACAAAATCAGCAACCGCGTACTCTGCAAACAGATACTGAGCTGCTCTTGGTAAGGTACTGTTTATTAAGTATCATAAGGGACTAAAGAACAAGTAGGATATGAGAATGAGTCTCAGTAGAACTTATAGTTAAATCAGTCTTTTTGATTAACATCAAACAGCAGCATATAAGGAACTTTTTAAAGATAAGATAACCTTGAGGGGCACCTGGGTGGCCCAGTCATTGGGTGTCTGCATTTGGCTCAGGTCATGATGTCAGGGTCCTCCACATCTAGATACCTGCTCTGTGGGGAGCCTGCGTCTCCCACTCCCCCTGCTTGTATTCCCTCTCTTGCTGTCTCTCCCTGTCAAATAAATAGATAAAATCTTTTAAAAAATAAGATAAACTTGAGCTGGAATTCTGGCTCGCCAATTTGTGACGTTGGGCATATCACTTTCCCCCTCCGCAAAATGGGATTAATTATTTCTCCCTCATAGGATTCTGTGAGAAAATAACACGAGACGGTGCATGTACAGTATGTGGGACACAGTGTTCCTCAGTAAAGACTACACTGTTAGCTATTCAGACACTGAAGCTTTTTAAAAAAAATATTCAACACACCAAGTTCAACATTAGTAATTTCTCTGAAATCATGACATAGGTTAAAAGGAGAAACCTTTTTAAAACTATAATTTTAAATCAAAAGATTCTCCTCATTTGGGAGCTTCCCTAGTTAGCCAGCAGTCGTGAGGTAAGTGCAAAAGGGAGAGAACTGAGCCTCAGGAGTAAATCAACGTTTGTGAAAGGAGTATTACCACATCTTCAGATTGAGAAAAAGAGAAAGGAAATCAAAATTGCAAATGTAGTTCAGAGAAGATTAATTTTTAGATCTATCTCCTAGCAAAGAGCCAAACAAGGGAATATGTGCTAACCAGGGTAATCACCTTGCAATCTAATCAGGAAAGGATTTGGGGAGATCGGGAGGTTGGTGTAACCACTGCTTTGGGGCCCAAGGCAGTGCTGGATTAAGTTTCAAAGGGACAGAGACCTACGAAGAGGCATAGGTATTACTGCAAATCCCAGGTTAAGGTCTAGAAGGAATATGTTTACAATATTGATCATCTCCGAACACAAAAGATATTATTGCCTTTCAAGGGGGCACAATGTACAGAAAGGCACGAGTTCACTAGATCTCAACAACATACATTTTTATGAGGGAAGGTGAAAGCAAGCAGATCTTGGTCACACTTGGGAAAAATACTTAAATAATTTTCAAATATCAAGATAAAGAAATCATAATGTGTTCAGTGCAAAAGGGGAAGACATATTAGTTAGCAAGGAATTCAGATGCCTGATGCTTCTCTGCTGACAGTATTCAGATAAAATAGAAAGGTAAAAGGAAACAACTCAATCTCCAGTTAAAAATACAATTGCAGGGCACCTGGGTGGCTCAGAGGGTTAAGCCTCTGCTTTCAGCTCAGGTCATGGTCCCAGGGTCCTGGTATCGAGTCCCACCCACATCGGGCTCTCTGCTCAACGGGAGCCTGCTTCCTCCTCTCTCTCTGCCTGTCATTTCCTCTGCTTGTGCTCTCTCTCTGGCAAATAAATAAATAAAATCTTTAAAAATATATATATAATTGCAGACCAAGAGGGCAATTCTTTTTCACAGAACACTAGTGATTCACATAACAACAATCCCTTAAAACAGGGAGAAAAAAAGACCAGCACAGCTCCTTGAGTAAGCCCGAGATTTAGCAATGGGTTTTATATGTCTTCTCCTTCCAAAAGGAGGTACTTCAGTTAGATTTAAAAGATACTATTAGGTTCAAAAATGAGACAAATGTAAATCACAAATTGATAGCTCAGAGATCACCTTACAATTTCCACTTAAAACAAGCTTCTTACACTTTGTTATATTGATTTTTTTTAGATATAAATACCTAGGTCCAATTGGGAATTTCTACATAAAGCCAACTCATTGGCTTTAAATATCTATCTATTCCATTATTTTTTCATCAAACATGAGAAAATTATACGAAAATCAACTGATCAAAAAAAAAAAACCCTCAACATTTGTGTTTCAGCTGTTATCCATCTTAAGTAAGCAGACATCCTTAAAATATTATCATGGCTTTGAAGAAATATACATTTTTTGCTGAAATCAAGTTGGCGCTTTTAAGAGAAAATTTCACTACAACGTGGATGGACCCAGAGGGTATTATGCTAAGTGAAATAAATCAGGGAAAGATGATTACCATATGATTTCGCTTATATGAGGAATCTAAAAAACAAAACAAATGAGCAAACAAAACAAATGAACAAATGAACAAAAAAGAGAAACAGATCTATAAATATAGAGAACAAACTGATGGTTGCCGAGGGGAAGGGAGTGGGGGAATGAGCAAAATGGGTGAAGGGGGGAGGGAGATACAGGCGTCCAGTTATGGAATGAAGAAGTCACAGGGTTAAAATGTATAGAAAAGAGAATATAGTCCATGGTACGGTAATAGAATTGTATGGTGACAGATGGTAGCTACACTTGTGATGAGCGTAGCATAACGCACAGAGTTGTCAAATCACTACGTAGTATACCTGAAACTAAATAATAACTTTTGTTAATGCTACTGCAATGAAAAAAAAAAAAAAAGCAAAGAATAGGGTGTTCTTTCCACAAATAAGGCACAATGACACAATGGGATATAATGAGTTAAAAAAGTCAACTGAAACAACTATTCCATTAATTTCTCATAGTTTGTAGAAATTGAAATAAAAGATTTTCTGGTATTTGTAATATTCAGGTATGCATGTAAACAAATATAATTTAGTAGCCTATCAAAACAAGGTTTACTATCTTTTATCTAGTTCTAAGTTGTTCTGAAAGTCCCAGATACAATTTTGTTGTTGTTGTATTTCTAAGACACTTAAGACCTTATTGCTTAATATGGAGATAAAACTCCTATTTACTTCCCAGAGAGCTGTGGATATAAATCGCAATGGACATTTATCAGATATTGCACAATTTGCAAAGATATTTTCCTATTTGCTTTGCCCCTTGGGATAACCCTATGAAGACAGGATATTTATTTTCCCATACTACAGATGAGGACACTGAAGTTTAGAGGGAATGGGGCTGAAGCCCTGCTTCTCCAACACTAGTACGTGTGCTTTCCACGTTACACCATATCCGGACCATCTGAAAGCATTTATAAGGAAAGATTCATAGCTGAGATTATTAAAAAACTAAACAGGAGTTGCAGGATATTCTGAGGGCAAGTTTGCAGGATGCAAAGGTGGAAGAGCAAAATATGAGCAAGACAATTAGCGAGCAGTGGTACCTGCATTCCCATAAGGTTTCCAAAGTGTTCCGCATAGCATTGCCTCCCGGGTATCACAGTGACCCATTGAGACAAGGCTGCTCTACTTGTCCTGTCTTACAGATGAAGAAACTGAGGTCCCCAGACTTAAAGGTGACGGCTGAAATCGGAATTTGAGTTTTCTATTCTAGTTCCATTTTCTTCTACTGCAAGAATGGGTTTCAAAATATGGCCCTTGGCCCTGAGGCTTGAGTGTTGCTGATGACTGCAAAGCATCTCAAATAGCTGTAGGGCCTTGTTTTATAACATCTTGTTGTGGAAACTCTTACCCATTTCTTATTGAGTAAAACTAAGTGATTTATGAAATCTTCTAATTGGTTAATGTTCTTATCACTGAGTTCTTTATCCAGTGGGTAGGCTGATTCTGTGGACATAGTTTAGTTTTCTTTTTCTTTTTTAAAGCAATCTCTACACCCACCAAGGGACTTGAACTCATGATCCCAATCTCAAGAGTCTTATGTTCTACTGACTGAGTCAGCCTGGTGTCCCATATGTGGACATAGTTAAAAGGCATTTGTCTGTTTTCAATATTTAGGAACCAAAGCACCACACACCATGTAAACACACCTAGTAGGAAAAAGGCTTAAATTAATATTTCTGCTACATTCCGTCTTACTGTTTAGGGACCTCTTCTTGTTACACGTCCCTCTGTGTTGCTGCTATACTGACAGTCCTCCCAGAGCTCCTCGCCTACAACTAATAGCTCCCTGTGTTGGTTTACACCGTCATTGCTAAGAATGAATATTGGTGGTTCTAGGAAAATAATGGTGCAAGAGTTTGAGGACAGGAGGACCCCCCCTCCCCATATCAGACACCACCGGAAAGGCGGGCTGGCAATGCCAACGTATCCAATAAATACACACCTGCAGTCAGAAAACCTAGGGAGAAGCTGTTGTTTCTATATATTGAAGTTTTGTGTATTTTTAATTTAACGTTGTTTCCATATTGCAGTATATTAGAAGGGAGGCGCTGCAATTGTTTTTTAGAGCTTGCCTCCAGAGACTTGACTCCTACCCTAAGGACAGGAAGGCACAGTTCTTAGTGGTGGCACAGGTAAGAAATAGGGAGTTGTCTGCATGTATTTTATGCTTATTTCAGCTGTTGTTAGGAAATGTAGCCCTCAAATAATTCTCCACCATAAGTCTCTGCTATAGGTGATTAAAAATAGAAGGGAGGAGAGAAGGATATAGTTGCAGTTTGCAGGACATAAAAAATGCACATGCTGCTAAATTGTGCAAGCCACAGAGAACACTCCTCACAGGTGTTCCACTCGGCCGAGGTTACTCATTTGCCTCCAAGTGCAATCCAAGGTGTTGACTTCAGGCTTTAAGGGCCCCTGTCCCTTTCCCCTGTACCTTAGTTAGCTAGAGACACCAATACTTATCTGAGCTCAGTAGCAACCACACTGTTCCCAATTCTGAAGTACAGGGCACTGGAAGCTGGGTGTTTTTCTCAAGGAAGGCTTTTGCCTCTGGAATTTCCTGCCTGTTCCAGGCTGCCAGAACCCCACCTTACCAGACTGTCAGGGACTCATGAAAGACTTGTTTTCAACATAACTTTCACTGATGGGAGGAGACCTCAAAGCCATAATTTTGTAGAAGATAACTTCAGCAATTATCATAGCTCATGATATGTGGGTTCTAATGATTCAATTTTGGTGCTTGCTTCCTGTATATAGCAATTTCAAATAAGGAACAGTTTTAAGGATAAACAGACCAGTAAGTGACTGTTATTAGTCATGAGTGAGAATGCATAGTTGGATAGGAAGATATTTAGAATTCTAAATATATAAAAACTATCTGTCAGATTGATGCTCCTTCTTATGCTGATGTGCTCAGGTGTGCTGGTGCTTGTAATAACCCTGAATTCCAAGGTGGGTAAAAACTACAACCAGCTCCTTGAGAGAGCTCTAGGATGTTGTGCATGTGCCTGTCAAATCTCAAACCCATCCTGGAGATCAGCACTGGCTTTGGCTGGACCCTAAGATATTTACTCTGGACGATTATGCCAAGACATTAACAGCTGAGGGCTTAATTATTGATGGCGTTAGTGTCAATCATCTGATAAGAAAACCAAAGTATAATATTTTAAAATCATTCTGTCAAAAAAAGTCTCTGCTGTATAACACAGCTCTCTTGTCATTTATTGTTCTTGAACTTCTGCAGCCAAAGAAGTAATCTCAGAAAACTGCTCTTCTACAATTAATTTTCCTTTCCTCTTAAATGTTTTTTCAAGCGCTCTCCCTTTCAGAACCCAGCACCTTGGCCGGTGGCACTACTTTCAGCAGATGCCCCACATCGGGGTAACCAATGACATGTTTTAGTTTTGAAAACTTAAATAAACACGGAAAGAAATCCAGAGGAGCAGAAGCCCCCCCACCCGCAAGCCTTTCCGATCCGCGGCGTGGCTGCGATGCTTCCCGCGCTGCGGGCCTTCCCGGCTCCGCCAGAAATGCCCAGGAGGCTCAGTGTGGTCTCCGAGCCGAGAGCTGGTGGAAGAGGAAAAACAAATAGTTGGTTTGATGATCTCCAAGAAGAGAGTTTCCCTCTGGCTTGACTAGTATTTGACAGATCCGCCCCACCGCGCCTCTTGGCTTCCCGGTTTTGGGACCCCGGCGGTTGCCAAGAATTCTTGCAGGGGCTGGAGCCCCGAGGCCGGGGACCGCGCGGAGCCCGGGTCCGGACGGAGCCTCCTCTCCCTCGCAGTGCGCGCACGCCTGGAAAGGCGGGATTTAGAGGCGGCGATGCTGCGGGAGACTCTGCAGTGGCAACGGGCCCCCGAACGGTCCCGCCTCATTCGCCCTAGTGTGTGTGCCTCGCAAGTCCCTGCCTGGTAAACCACCACCAGCTTCGGCGCGCGGCGGTGGCGTCGGCGGGTCCAGACCCCGGGGTTGTGAGCCGAACGGAAGGGCCGGCTCCGAGCGCAGCCCCGAGCCGGGCGCGCCCCGCGGGCTCCAGGCACACGCCCCTCACCTGGGCGAGGCAGGGCGCGCAGGCGCTCAGCGCCCGGGCCGCAGCCGGGAGCCTCAGCCGGGCGCCCGCCAGAGTTGGACAGTTCCGGGGCCGCGTCGGGCCGAGCTGTCTCCGGCGCCGCCGCCGCCACCGCCACCGCCCGGGCTGCAGCAGATAGCGGGAGAGCGTCTGCGCGGAGCCTCAGCGCAGCCCCGGCGGGACCGCCGCAGCCGCCGGAGCTCGAGCAACAGCTTCCCGGCTGGAGGAGCCACTGCCCCACGCGCCAGCGGCCCGCGCGCCGAGGTAAGCTCCGGGCGCCCAGCCCGGCGCCCCTGGGACCTGCGCTCCCTTCCCGCCCCAGCCGGCCCGCCTCCTCTCGGCGAGCCGACCCCCGGGGCGCGAAGCGGGAGGGAATGGCCGGGAGCCCCCTCCCACTGGAGTTTGCACTTTGTCCGGAGGTCCCACTTGTAGAGGAGGATGCCGAGCCGCCGCTTGCCCGGGCTGGGGCATGAGGCTCCTGTGAGCCCCTGGAGTTAGGAGTAGGTCGTGGAAGCCAAAGGAGTGAAGGAGTCCCCAGTGTGGGTTCCGGGGCTCCGATCGCCAAGGACGAGGGGAGCATGGAGAAGGGAAGAGGACAAGGAGAATGGCCCTCTGTGGTTAGCCGCAGTGCCTCCGCCACCTGGGCTGGGAAGTTTGGGGCTGGGCGTCTCTCTCTTCATTACGGGGAGATGGGTAGTTTGGGGAGATGTGGGAGGAAGATAGGAGTCAAAACTTGGGGTTCTGAGAGTTCTGCAGCTGAAAGAAGGTGAAATGGGGGCGGTGAGGCAGAAAGAAGGTCCCCAAAGTTTGCACTTGCTGGGAGCCTGGGGTGGGGGCAGGGGTGCCCGGTGAAGGTGTCGGTGCACGTCGGGAGGACACTGTGGGACTGCGGAAGGGACAGGGAGAAGGGGAGGGGGAGGACCATCTGCTTCGCCGCTGTTATTTGCGGGGGCCCATGGGGGAAGAAGGGAGAGCTGGCAGGACGATGTTCCCCAAATGTTTCTCCAGGCTCTGGAGGACAAACAGTTTTTATGGTGAACCTGGATGACGGAGTGTTGTAGTCTTTCAAGGAAAATAAATTGTCATCAAGCCCTCGGCCCCCATGAGTACAAAATAAACACAGTTTTGGAATGCTCTCAGAAGTTCTTGGATTAGAAAACGTCATCTTCATTTTCTTTATTTTCGTACAGAGATGTGGTTTGCATTTCTCTTTGGTTTTGCTTTGCTCAGGAGCATCACACCAAGGTGAATGCAAACTTTGTTAAGATGTAGCGAAAGATGCTCAAATAGAAGAAGTAAAACATTCGTGTTATGTAGGGTCCAGCTTCAAGCTTGGAGATTGGCAGCTTCAGAACAATGCATGAAACAGTAGAAAATGCATTTATCAAATTAAAACAAGGTTTTCATAAAGTCAGTAAGCTACATCTCAGACAAAGTGAAAGGTTTTGGCTTGAAAGAGCTCCCTTAAATATTTCAGGACCCTATTGCACCGGTTTTCATAGTCCTTTCATCTTATTTTGACGCCATCTGTTCATTGAGTATGTGCTGTCCCTTCCCTGTGCTAGATTAATGCCCTTAGAATGCAAATACTGCATTGGAAGTTCTGTTGTTACTTGAGGCTCTTAAGGTAGGAAAAAAAATGTTTATTTACTCAAAAGTGTTAGTTGTAGTTCAGATTCTCTATCCCTATAAATCAAATATTTGTGGATTTATAATTCACACTGCTACTCATTTCCAAAAGTGATTTGAGGAAGCTTGGAATGAAAACCACAAATCAAATAGCTATTCTGTAGATCTCCTTGACCTCTCTTGGATGCATTTGTAGTAAAATGCTTTTGAGAAGGTGAGTTCTAACAAAGGAAAAATTCCTGCTCTCCCTGGAATCATCCTAGTGATATCAGTGTTTTGCAGCATAATTCCTATGTATTTCATTTGCATTATATTATTTTACATTACATAAGTCATGATGTCTTTATAGAAGTTTAACCACTAAGCAGCATCTATATTAAAGTATGTCAGTATTTTAGAGCATTTTACCAAACATACGGATTCACAGAGCAAAAGGAGAACAGTGAACTTAATGTATCTTTCTTGAACTGAGGCAGAAAGGAAACCAAGGGAGGTGTCTCCTTTGCCATCAAACCAGAGAAGGAACTGTCATTAGTACTTGTCACCCAAACATGGATAATTCGTGAGACCTGTCAGCTGTTAGAGGATAACTTTACCTACCAAGTGTTAACTATTATATGAGGATTTATAAAGCCATATCAGGTGTTCTCAGCTCTTTTTTTCTCAGCTTAATGACCTGGCTCAGGGAGGGGGGAAAAAAAAAGCCCCAAAACACCCACCTCCAAAAGGTAAAATGTCTGCGTAGAATAATGCTGTGTGGAGCTCCCACCATAGAAGAGATAAGAATCTTAAATCCCTCAACTGCCTCCCTTTCGATTTTTTTTCTTCTAGCTGAGTTTGAAGATATCATTGCACGGTTTTTAACAGCAGCAGTTTATATGAAAAAACATGAACAAATAGTTTACTTCTCACAGGAGTAATTGCTTCATTTATGAAAACCTTTGCTCACAGAAGTAAAGAGCAAAATTGCCTTTCTGCTGTTCCTCTAAGATCCTATATCTTCCAAGATCTAAAGAACAATGAGCATGTATGTCCCAGTTTCCCACTGCTTTTCCCCTCTATGTTTTTATTGTAAACCCTCCACCACCATTCACCATCTCTATTTTGCCATCTCCCCCTGTCCTGTGTCTTTCCCTGTGTGTCTCAATATCACCTTTTCATCTTTCCTTTGCTTTTTAATTTTTTTCTGCAGTTTTCTCTTGATCCTCTTTGCTTTATAGATTATCTCTTTTTTGCATGTTACTTTTTATTCAGTGATGTCCTTTTATTAGTGCTGGATTATTTTCCCAAAGTGGTATTCCTATCCCTACTGTCCCTCCTAAATTTTATATTGACAATTCGAATCGTCTGCAAGATGCCTCTATATTCCTCTCAAGTGCCTTAAACAGGGTTAAACTCTAATTGACATCTTTCTTCTTACATGAAAGGGGGTGGCTCTGTCAATTTCTGTATTTCTCTCCATCACCCAGGACCTTCCCAATATCATTGCTTTCCTATAATTATATATATATATATATATATATATATATATATATATATGTGTGTGTGTGTGTGTGTGTGTGTGTATAAATTTTCTAATTTTCTATAAATTTCCTATAATTCACAGATAAACCCCATGGACTTGATGTCTTATGATACCCGCTTCTCCACATTTTTTATTCCTATAGGGACTATCTTTCTTCAGACACTTAACTGTTTCTAGAGACTCTCTTGATGTCTTCCTGACTAGTCTCTCAGATCCAGTCTTTCTCACTTCCAATCCATCTTATACTTGGTTTGCAGAATAAGCTTCTTAAGGCAGAGCCGAGCTCAGTCACTGGCTAATAAACTTTTCTCCAGTGCCCCACCAAATAACATATAAACCTCATCTCTGACATTTTAAGACCCTTTGCAGTCCAGGCCAAAAATGGCTCCACACTTTTACTGTGATTTCTTTCTTTCTTTCTTTCTTTCTTTCTTCCTTCCTTCCTTCCTTCCTTCCTTCCTTTCTTTCTTTCTTCTTTCATTCATTCAATGAACATTTGAGTGCCTGCTGCATGCCAGAAACAGCTGTAGGTAATACTTTTAGAAGTGCCTTGTGTATTAGCTCAGTGGTATGCTGCACATTTTATTTTTCAATGGTGGGATCCACTGTTAAAATATAATCTTATGGGTCCCAGCAACCCCATTGACCTCTCATCCCTACCCTTCGTAGTCTTTGAGGCATCATCACAGAGTCCTGAGTCTCCTTGAAACAGTTTGAAAACACCGCTTTGGCAGAAGACAGTATTCCCTCAACACACAGCAGGCTTCTGAGTTCTGCGTCTTTGCTTATGCTGTTCCTTCTTCCTAAACTAGGCCCTCCCACTTCTGCAGAACCATTTCTACCTGCCGGATAGTCAGTGCCATTGCTCTGGCATCTCCAAACTCCAGGACTCCAGTGTTTCCTCCTCCAAACCTTGTAACACTTTGGTAGGCATCTTCTTGGAGCACAGGCCGTTGTCTCCCTCATTTATCTGTGCCTTTTGCATTCTCCCCTCAGGGCATCCTGCCAACCATGCCTAACCTCAGGCCTTCATTTCCTAAAATACCCAGCTGAGGGCCTGGCAGGTTGTGGGACATCAACAAGTAATTTAATTAGACTGAATTCTACCTAGCTTTCTAGTCCCCACTTGGGCCTGTGATAGCTACTTGTTTTAACGACTCAGTCTGGCTCTTACAGTAGAGCCAGTGCTTCTCGAATTTGAGTATGTATCTCGATCATGAGGAGATCTTATTAAAGTGCAGAGTCTGGTTTAGCAGGTCTGGGATGGGGCCAGAGGTACTGCTTTGCTAAGGAGTTCCCAGCTTATGTTGAAATAGCAGAACCTTGAACTTGAGCAAGGTAGTAGATGTTACTTCACAGTTTGGGGAGTTTCTGGCAGCCCCAGGTCTCTGTCTGGTGGTTTTCCTCCAGTTAGTGTTTGCTTCCATATTACTTTCTATCCTGGAAGTATTTTAGGCCTTGACATGCTCCCCAAACCGAAATGGAAGATGTGGTGATGCCCTTAAATGTTTTCCTTATTTTGCTGATCCAGTGTTGCAATGGCTAGTTCTCCCTCTTGTATTTTTCTCTGGCCAGTTTTATTTCTTTGTTGTATATTACTTCTTATTTTCCCATTATATTCAGACTGTGGTGGTTCTCCTTGCTCACTCTGCTATATTTTTTTTCTTTCCTGTGCTCTCTTTGGTTCTTAAAATTCAGATGCCTTGGCTGACTCCCTGCCCCAACTGTTTTCCTATTGCTTCCAAAAATTTTCTGTGAAAGGAGCACTGAAATCCGGGGCAGGAGACTCCAGTTCTCACTCTGCCTTTACTGTGAGCATGAGATATTGGGCAAAGCTGTTTCTTTCTGGTCTTTTCACTTGTGGATGGAGGTTGTGGATTATACAACTCCTGGTATCTCCTTTAGCACCAGGATACCCCGTGAGATCTTCTCGTGGGGCAGAAGGAGCAGGTTGGGGGAGGAAAGAAGGATCATGTGGTGATGGTGATGCTGGTGTGGGCCCTCATCTAATGTTTCTGTTTTAGATAAACAATTTGAACTTTTATTCTTGCACCATTCAGGGACTCATGTCTCTTAAGAAAAAAAGAACAACAACTATACCTTGGTGTTTGCAAATGCAGTTGTTCTCAACCTTGGATTCACACTAAAATCAGTTCAGGAGCTCACAGAAAATTGTGGTGTTGTTAGCTCATTTCAAGGGAATGATTTAATTTATCAGTATTTTTGAAATGTCCCCAAGTGATTCTGATTTCCAGCATGGGTGGAGAACTTCAGTGTCTGGTCTGTAAAGGCAGCTTAGAATGATGGTTAAGAGCACAATATTGTGCTGAGTCAAATCCTGGCTTTGCTACTCAACAACTTTGAGAGCTTCAGGGGGTTACTTCACGTCTTAGGGCCTCAGTTTCTTTGTCTGTGAAATGGGTTGACTTTGTTATTGTGAGGATAGATGGGAGCCATCAGTGGAATACTGTGCATATTGTGGTTGTTGAAACAGTAGTGGTTGTTTATCCTGATAGTCATACCATTACAATTTAAATCCACTGAATTACTTAAAGGTCATTTTGCCTGAGAGCTAACACTCTCCTTGCCCCCTGTTCAGTTTCTAGACATTCTGCATAGTATAATCACTTTGAGGAGAAATTTATGAGCTTATTTTTCAGAAGTCAGTGAAAAAAATACAAAAGAGAGCATATATATTAATAAAAACCAACCACCCTTGTATTTTTGATCCATTTGGTGCCACATCAACTCTCTGATCTCATAAATAGCAGAGATAGATTAAAACACATATAAACTGATACACAAAGATGGCCAGGCTTTCATACCTACGTCATGAAAAATGATTTTGCTCTTTAATAAAGACAGTTCTGTCACCAACAAATAGAAAGGGTTGAAATTCATGGGTCTAAGAGAGCATTTTATTTTGGAAATAAATATAAATGGGTTAGGCATTTACATTTCTGAGTTTATAATGGGAAATGGAACTTAAAAATTAAAAAGCACACACAGAGCGATAATCTGTCCTGTGCAGGCTAAATCTAAATCAACCTTTTCTTCTCTTTTTTGGCTGAGATTCCAGAACAGCCATTATGCTATAATGTTATCATCATATCAGCAAAGCAAAGATTGGGTAAATGGATATAACCCATATTAACTGAGGACCCACAGACCTTTTTTTTTTTCCCCTGTATACATCTGAAATTTGTCAAATTTGTCAAATCTAGTAATTCCAGTAGGCCTGGCCTAGGTACCTCACAGCAAACATCAGGGGTTGTCATTACTGATGGCCTTTGTGCATAAAAGAAAGACTCCTGGGGACAGCGTCTCACCTTTTTCTCTTAGAATGAAATGTTTCATTTCTGTATTATTTACTTTTTGATCAGGAAAAGTATTTTTCAATTAAACTGATAAAACTTTTCCAAAGTTTATTTTTCATACTGTGGTGTGTACTTTTTAAATAACACAATTAAGAAGATACTATGACATTTTAGGGGTGCCTGCATGGCTCAGAGGGTTAAACCTCTGCCTTCAGCTCAGGTCATGGTCTCAGGGCCCTGGGATTGAGCCCTGTATCAGGCTCTCTGCTCAGCGGGGAGCCTGCTTCCCCCTTTCTCTCTGCCTGCCTTTCTGCCTACTTGTGATTTCTCTCTCTGTGTCAAATAAATAAATAAAATCTTAAAAAAAAAAGATACTATGACATTTTAAAAAGAACCTTTGAGCTACAACTAAGAAAAGGTCCATTGTGAGAGATGTTTAGCTCATTCTTTTTGCAATCCTTGCTTAATATACTTGTGTTAAAATTTGTCAAATTCTACAGAGAGCTGTGACTTTTAGTGTGTATTGGTTAAAGTGGTCAGTCTGATGGTTAGTCAGCCTGATGGTTAGTCCATTATATAAGGTTTTCAGAGTCTAGAGGTCTGGATCCTTGATCAGCTTATACTGGTTGCAAACCAGGATTCAGATTCTGATTAATCTCAGGCTTAATAGATTGTTATTTTTGTGAAGTATGAGTTAAGGATGTAAGTTAAGAAAATGAGTTAAGGATAGTTTAGGGTGAAAAGGGCTCTTTGTGCAAAATCCTCATTGACAAATTGGAGAAATGAGACCAGAGAATCTAGATTATTTAAGATTTGACCCTAAAGAAATTAGATATCACAAATAAGGAAGGAAAAGTTCTCGTGGTACTAACAGTGAAATTTAAACTTCACATAACATTTATATAGACCCTGTGATGTCCTTTGAGATGATATGTTAGAGGTGGGAAAACTGTACCTCACAGACTTAGAGAGGTATTACCTTATATTTTACCTAAAATATAATGCTGTAAGTAAGAATACAAAGCATAAAATGCCATTGTTTGTATATAAAAAAACACACTTATATATAAAAACAGGCATTTTGATCTTATATATATGAATATTTTTATTTTAATGAATTGGTCATTGTACACGGTTTTACACGGTACCTGGAAATGCTGATGATTGTATTTAATCATTACCTGAATGATACATATCTCATTACCTGCATATGTTACACTGTTGGAGATGGAAAGAAGTATAGCCTAATGGTTGAGTTCAGGCTCCAGAGTCAGACTTTGTGGGTGCAAATTTCAGCTCTTCCACTTATTGGCTGTCTAACTTTGACCAAGTTACTCAACTTCTCTGTGCCTTAGTTTCCCAAGTGTAAGAGACAATGAGAGAAATTTTCATGGGATTGTTGTCAGAAAAAACAAGTACACATAACATACTTAGCAAAGTTCTTAGGACTTACCAAAGTCCTAAGTACTCCTAAGTACCAGTACTCCTAATGGTAGCCATTATTGTACATTATATGGTTAAATAATGAATACCAGATACTTCAAGGATACATTGATTTCTTTGCCAAGAGAACTTGTGCAACTCTTAGGTTTTGCACCTTGAGTCTGAAACTTACTTTGTATTTTTCAAATATATATGATCTCTCCTCTATATTTCCTTGTTTACTGTAGGAGAACAATGAAATGAAAAAGAGAATAGAGGTGTGGGATTGTAAGCCCTACAAGGGCTCCAGACAATTTAACCATGTGAAGCACAGATGGGTTTTTAATAACAAAATATATAACTCAGGCTGTAGGGTTTATGAAAAGATCAAGTGGCTTAAGATGTAGCTTCCACATGATGTGCCTTCTGAACTTGGTACTCATGTATGAACCTGGAATGTTTGGAAGTGACCTAAAACAGAGTGACCTAGGTATAGGAGCCAGCAAATGGAACTAGGGTCTGTGACCAGAGTAGACTCATTCAAGGACAGTCTCTTGGGCATTTGAATTGTAGTTGAATCCTCCTGGGTTCACATGCATTTATTTTAACACCTGTGTTGGATTTTCCAAGTTGGAATTTAGACAACAAAATAATTAGCAAAACAAAACAAAACCCCCACAAAACCCACAAAAAACCAAAACCCCAAAAAACCATAATTGATAAACTATATGCAGGATTACCAAGGAGTTTAAGTCTATAGATAGATAGATAGATAGATATCTATATGCACGTATTTGCTACATGTATGGTTCTTAAAGGTCAATCTCATTTCCATAGCAATAAAATCATCAGGACTTAGAAAATCTTAGTCTTGTTCTTTTGCATAAACTTTTCCTTGTGTCTCATGCTTGTGGTCCTGGGCTGATCCTAAAAATGTCTCTAGTACAGTGATTCTTGGACTTTAGCATGTAAGGGAATCCCTGGAGGGCTTACAAAAATGCAGATCTCTGTAATTCACCCTTGAAGTTTTCTGACTCACCAGATCTTGAGGCAGGACCCACTTATCTAAATATTTTACGAAAATATTTTGTAAGTGTCCCAGTTGATTCACAGATCAAACAGTCTAGTTCTCTGGATGAGCACTTGTTCTCAGCTTGGGATGCCTTTCACAGTTATTGTGGTTCTTAGTAAAAGTCCAGTTGAAAAGGCCAAGCTCAGTTCTTCTGTGATGCATTAACCATAGGGCACTCCTTGCTTAAGCTGCTCTGAGTCACCCATTTGAGCCTGTCATGTGCAAATTCTAGAGAACAAGGCTCTCATTGACTACCTGGGGCCTTCAGCCACGGGTTTTAGTACACTGTGGTTCTCCGTAGCTGTGGGGACCACTGGCCACCTGCCTCAGTATCCCTGTGAGCTCACTTGGGATAGTCAAATTCCAGGGCCCAAACCTAAAAAGAAGAGTTGGGATGTGAGGTCTTAGAGCCTGGATTTTCCCTTGCTTTGCAGAGGATGATGATTGCCTTGAAGTTCTCTAGCCAGTGCTCTGTGGAGCTAGCCTTTGCCTGCACGGGTCAGGGCTTCAGACGGCTCTAGTGCTTGCGGTGACCACACCGGCTGCAGCGACCATAATGGACCGCCATGACTCCTGAATGTCAGCACTGTTTCTTCCTTCTCACACCTCCAGGCTTCTCCTTTTTCTGCAGACTGCAAACAGCCATTTCTCTTGTCCTTGTGGTTTTATAATGGGAAACACAGGCTCCTTTCTCTCTGAGTTCTTCCTGTCTTCTCCTTTCCACAGCTGCCAAATAGAGACCCAAACGATGGTGCCAAACATACGAATGTGATGGCACACGTTCAGGCTGCTGCTGGCCTGGCAGAGAGACCCCGTTAAGCCTTTTCCAATCCTTGAAGGCTTTCCTGCCTCCCTGTGTATAGCTTACATAAGCAGGGTTTAAATTTGTCGAGAATTTCACAGGTTCTCAAATCTGTTGTCTTCCTCTTAAAGTGCTTTGGAAAAAGGAACAGTATAATGTACTCTTGGCTGGCATGGGGGAGAGGCAACCCGATCTTTAGAAATATTTGAATTCTTGAAATCATGTTTCTGAATTATCAAGAATTGTAGCAAGAAAATTACTGTGTATGTGTAACAGTTCTGTCTCCAGGCCGTGTACTTCAATAGACCCATATAAAAATGTAAATTAGAGAATGTTTTAATGTTCCTATATAAAATAATGAACAAAAGCGACGTTAAAAATGATTAAATATTATATTATGAACAACTTTGTCATTGATTGCTTTAAAATCTGAGCAATAGTTTTCTGTCTTGTTAAATAACCCTTTATCTATAAAACTTCAGATTTTGATTGAAAATAAGGTGGCTTAAAAGTCAATAGTCTGACATCTCCTCATTCCAAGTTCGTGTTTTGATGGAACCCTGTTACATCTGACACAGTCCTGACACAGTCCGCCTAGATGTTAACATCTTTCTTCCACAATAAGGAAGGCTCCTTGGTAACCAAAGAAGGCAGGGGTTAGTGAGGTTGGGTGACTGGCAAAAAGGTATTATATCTACCTAGAATCCACCACCAATCAAATTAGATGCGAGAGGGAATTATGCGTCGAGGAGATAATAGTGTCAAACTTCAGGGATCTTTTCAAGAGATGATTACTGGTGACATAGCAAGCTTATTTTTCTCACATTAGGAAAAACATTTAAAAGACAACATCCGAACTGTTCCGTAGGGCTAATAATGATGCTTGATGGAGGGGCCCTCCATGGGATGGATTCTTCATCATCTCTTGGACCTGTGCTTAGTTGAGGAGATTGTGCTATCCCAAAGGCCTCTTGGACTAGCCCACTTTTTTGTTTCCATGAAGCCTTGTTATGACCATAAGACAATGAGCACTAAGAACATGATTTCAGCATTGATTGAAGCCACTTGAAGCAGCCTAGCCTGAGGAAAGACACAAAGCAGAATTTTTGTGAGTCTCCCCACCACCATGCCGCCATTGTTAACCTCCTTTAGCAATAGGACAGGGCACATGTTTCACCATCTGGTGCAAGATAAGAGGGCTTTGAACTGACACGGAAGCTGCCTACGAACCCTCAAAGGGATGACATGTGGACAAAGACACAGATTCATTTTTCTGAAGTTCCAGCAGGCACAATTAGATTCAGTGGGTGGGATTGGAGGGAGGCAAATTTCCATTCAGTATGAGAGAGAACTTTCTAATGATTCATACTGTTCAATAGTGGCCTTGAAGTTTCACACTTGTTCCAGAGGAAAGTATGTGACACGTGAGAGGATCAGCCACCAGAAACAACATATAAGTGATTCTAAGATTGAGTGGAAGCTCAACTTGGCTGACCACTGTAATCTAGCTGCTTTTGGATTTATTGTTTTTTTTTTTAAAGATTACTTATTTATTTGTCAGAGAGAGAGAGAGAGAGATAGGGAGAGTACAAGCAGAGAGAGAGACGGACTGAGAGAGAAACAGGCTCCCCACTGAGCAGGGAACCCGATGTGGCACTCGATCCCAGAGCTCTAGGATCATGACCTGAGCGAAAGGCAGCCACTTAACCAACTGAGCCACCCAGGCATCCCCGCTTTTTTGCATTATTGGTAAAATAATTTGAGGAGTGACCATAGGCAGGGGAGGGGGACATATAAGAAAATAGGTAGGTGAAAAGGTAGGTGTTTCTAGACTCCTTAAAAGATGAAAAAATAATTACCTCATCTTCCCCCTGACTTTATAAGCAAGTTACACTTGAGCACCTATCATGTCCAGAACATCATCTCATTTAACAGCCAAAAGACCAAAATCCCAGCACGTCCTATCTTAGCCAGAGTTCTGCAGTTGCTTTCCTGAATCTTCGATGACGTCACAAAAGGTGTCCTGCATACACATCCTCCCTGAGCTAAGCTCCTGGCTAACCTTTCATATCACTTCTTCTGTTTCCTCTCTGGTGCCTGCACTACTAGATAGTGGTGATCAGGTTCGTACTGATTGTACTGATTTTTCTCAGTAGACTGTAAGCTCTTTGAGAACAGATCCCTTTGACTGATTCATCTAGTCAATGTCTATCCCAGTATCTCACAAATAGTAAAAGCTGATGTTTGTTAACTGAGTATTAGATTTCTCCTCCCATCATACCTCTTCCCCTAAAGAAATACCTGGAATGACTTTTATCCTCAAGGTAAGGAAATACAGTAGAATATTCTTTCTCCTCCCAACCATGCCTTTCCATTCCTAATCACACCCTAATTACCTATTCCATTTATTCTGTTTCAGGGGAAAGCTAGTGAAGAGAGTGAGGTGAAAAAAATCCCCAAAATTAGAGAAGGGAAAACCACTTCTTAGGCAACCCCTTCCTGAGCCCAGCTGGATATGTTGCCTTTGGCAGCATTACTGGTGGGATGAGGAGGAAATCCTGCTCCTGCTGTTAACTAGTTCTGTGAGCACCTCATTGTTTCTTCTCGGTAAAGTGAGGAGTTTATCCAGACCATTTACAGGGGCTCATTCTGAAATACTGTAATTCCTAATCTCTTTTCCCTTCTGAAGTTTCCTGAGGTCCTTTGCCTAGTATTCTCTGCTTGGTATTCTCCTTGGTAACCAAGAATCCAGAACAATGAGGAGAAGCAATGTCAGGATGTGACACTGGGATAAAACACTGTTCTCTGTGCTCTGACACACTTGGGTCGAGTTCAGGCTATATGGCTTTGGGAAAACTATAAACCTCTCAAGGCTGAAGATACCTTTCCTGCAAAATGGCCAGAATATTCTAGACCTCGAGAGCTGCAAGGCCTCGGTGAGATAACATATATGAAATGCTAATCTTGCCCCAGAAACATAATGAGCCCTTAGAAAATGATAATGGTTATTTGGAAATAGTCCCCCGTCTCTCTTTTTTTTCCTTTTTCCTCCAACCTCTGAAAGACACCCACATGCAACTCCTGAAGAAGTTTTCTTGGCATGATTCTGTTGTGCTCAGCACATCCTTTCTCCTCCATTGAGAATTAGTAGAGGATAGTCAAGGTCCCTTCCTGCTGAGGCATTCTGCTCTAGCATGTACAATGGCCAAAAGAGCAACCCACTTCACAGTGATGAGGAATAGATTTATTTTAACGTTTGCATGGAAGACATGAATGTTATTGAGGAGACGCAGGAAGTGGGTGTGGGGTCGTCTGTCTTAATATCATATAATGTATCATATCCAGCCAAGATTCTTTTATTTGAAGAAGCGTTGACTGAGCAACAATGACACAGCAGTTCCCAAGCCTGACAGTAAATAGACACCTTATAAAAATTTATGAAGTTCAGGTTGTAAAGAGCAAACTGCACATACTGAGGAATAACACTGCTTATTAAAATAATTTCATCTTTAAGTCTGTTGTCTCTGTATCGCCTATTATAGAAGCTCACGCTATGGCTAGATACCTCAACAGCCTGTAAACTTTTATATGGGCTTTTGAAAAGGGATGATAGTTTTATGAGATGTGATTTTCTCATCTCACCAAATTAGATTATTTGAGATAGCGTCCCTGGATGTAAAATTTCAATCCTGAGTAAATCTGCACCTCAGAGACCCTGTGCAGCCTGCTAGCAGAGTGGAAATGGAGTATAATAAATCTTCCCTGAGCCCATTTCTCTCCACACAACTCCATAATTCATTCTATGCTTGGGACCCATGACCACTTTCTCGCAGCTAATCAGTCTGCGTCCAGGCTGGCTCCTTTCATGAGCAGCTCCTCCTTCGAGGTCCAGATCTTGCCTCTTGCTTATGGGCTTCTTTCTAGAGCTTGTGTGCCATCATGGACCTTGCATCCAAGCTGTTCCTAATCATATGGCAAGCAGTTACCCTAGTTCTAGGGTGGCCAGTTTGTGGTGGTAGACTTCAAAAAGATCTTCTCTTGAAAGCGGATTAAAATAAATAACAGCGTCTCTGAGCATAGTCCTGGAAACCCAGGAAGTATTTTGGTGATTCTTTCCCGAGTCTCCTCTGAGGGGACAGATGGGGGAACGACCTGCTACCGGTTCCAGTCCCTTCTGCTTCCTTTATGAGGAATGCTTCTTTCTTGCTCCTGCAATTGTCTTCTCTTCCTGTGGCTCAGTGTTGCTCTGGTCCAACAGCACGACCGCCATCTGCTGCCAAAAACCAGAGAACGGCTGCAGGTGACTTTCAAGGAACTTGGGGAGAAGGAAGAGGTTAGGAGAATGTCTCCCAATGTGGAGCAGAGGCAGTCAGACTCAAAAGGGAATTAAACACAGTGCTTCCAGGCCTGTTTCCACCCTTACTGATTCTTGTGGTAATGGGCAAAGAGTTTATTTTGACCAGGTCTAACTTTAACCACACATAAAACAAGCAGGTAGCAATTGGTAAACTTTAGTAGACACAACTATATAAACTATAAATTATATAGGCATGGAAAATTATCTTCTGCTCCTCCCAATGATTCAATTTAATAACTTAGTGTCTTGAGACTGTTTTAATGGAACTCAGGACTTCGGAAGAAGAATTTTCCAGAGGACCGCTGCTGTGCAAGGTGTAGTGCAGGGTCCTCTCAGAAATAACTTTGTGCTGAAGGCCAGGTAGTCAATGGGAGCCTGGTGCAAGGGCAGCCTCTAGAACAGCAGTTTGAAGCCGAAGTAATGGCATCCGGTTGGCTGGTTTCAGGAGCAGTTATCTTTATGTCCTTCTGTGATTTGAAAGTCGTTAATTGAGTAGCCCCTTAAACTTTTTTCATAATGCTTGCACCTAAAGTTATTCATCCACATTCTCTTCCACTCCCTGAAGTCGCTAAGGGCCTCTGAGTTTTGTCTGGTTTCATAGAAAAGGAAACAGAAGCACTGAGAAGCTACCTGATGTGCCCAAGGTGGTACAGCTCAGTAGTGGCAGAGCAGGACTGGGTTCTGGCCAGGGAGAGTGGAGTCCCAGCTGCCCAGGGTTGGCCCAGGGACAGGCAGTGTGGGTGTCACTTGGAAGCTTGATAAAAAATGCAGAATCTTAGTCTCCACGTTGGGCCTACTGCATCCAAATCTCCATTTGAAACCTCTCTGTGTGTCTCTTGCACATCGAAGTCTGAGGACAGTAATGGGGTGGCACCTTCTGTTTCCCCTGAAGGTTCCTCTCTGCTTCATGCTTCTGACACAGGGTCCAGCCCTCTAGGTTCACGGAGAGGCCACTGCATAAAGGGAAAAACATGCCAAAGCGGTCTTGGGGCAACTTCCTTGATTTTATATGTGAGGTAAAACAGACCGAGTTTTCTTCCCAAGCCTTTTGAAGGGTTATATAGAACCCCACAAACAGGTAAGCAGGCCTCATCTCTTTTAAAGGCTTTATAATTTAGCTCCTGAGCAAACTCCTTCCTAATATCACCATACAGCAGCAAATTCCCACTTAAAAATACGCAAATGTAACAGGACAAGTGGGCAGCATCTCTGATTAGACATCTGAGTCATTAGGATGATTTAGATTAAATCTGAACTTTTCTGTTTCTGAGATGACTTTAGAATCCTAAGGCTGTTGGAGCCTCTTAAGTTCCAAATTTTGAAAATAGGCATGCTAGATATCTTACAAGAACAGTCTTAAAATGTAAACATAAATGTAACCGAATAACACAAAATTTGGGACATAACCATGCGCAAATTACTATTTTGGATAGTCAGCAAGTCATTAACTCGTCTCAGGTGAATTTCTCCAACTAAAAGTCACTACCGTGTGCAAGTATATCACAGGAGAGAATATTGGCTGAGAAGAGAATCTTTGAAATGTTCCCTTTGTCTTTCATCATCTTGCAGAAGAACAAGTTGGCTTTGAAAAAGTCCTGGCAGCCACAGGACACGACAGCTGTCAACAGTGCTGAGATAGAATGGGACAGATAGTAGGGACTCATTTTGTTTGAAGATGTCCAAGAGCACTGTAAACATACTTTGAGTTCTAGGGCACCTGATGTCAAGTTGTAAATAGGGATCACAGATGATTGACTTCTTGCATTCCTTAGGAGGTCCCTGGGATCCCCCAAATAGGGAAACTCTTGCCAGTTTCCTAGTGTGACCATCTGAGAGGGTCATTTGTGCATGTGTGGCTTTTCACTCACAAGCCCAGAAAATAGAACCAGAGCTGCAAGTCTTTGTAAATATGATGTGAAAATATTCATGTGATCCATACAGCTCTTCTATATGAGAAGCAGCTGTGACATGCCCTTTGTATGATGAGTTTATCTTTGATCCCTGACCCCATCAATTTCAGTGACACTTGCTTTCACCTGTATAGGCAGAATGACATTTTCATTGTGGCTGAAGTACCCTGGGTCAACCGCCTTCACTGACCGCAGTCCATTGATTGCTGAGCTTTTGCATCTCTTGAGGGTGGCACATTATGCAGGCCCTGGTTTACTTATTTATTTTCATCTCTTACCCGTCTTATATTCTGTCACCTTCTTCCATTCATTGCATCATATCCAGTCAGATCGTTCACTCACCACAGAATTGAACTGGGATAAGGCTACGTATTCAAGTCAATTTATGTCCTCAGTTGCCACCAGAGCATACCATCTATACAGAGAAAAATATTCTAAAATAGCCTAGGTTTTTCTTCTTCTTTTTTAAAAAAATATTTTATTTATTCATTTGACAGACAGAGACCACAAGTAGGCAGAGAGGCAGGCAGAGAGAGAGGTGGAAGCAGGCCCCCTGCTGAGCAGAGAGGCCGACGCTGGGCCAGACCCCAGGACCGTGAGATCATGACCCGAGCTGAAGGCAGAGGCTTAACCTGCTGAGCCACCCAGGTGCCGCAATATTCTTCTGAGAGTCTCAAACCATTACTGCCTTTAGGGGTGTTCAAGTAGTCTCTGGATTGAGAATCATTTGGTCTGAGTAATCCACTTTGTGTGGTGTTGTAGTAGCGAGCGTTACACTTTTCATATTTGAAGGAAGGAATGGCCTTCATATACGAATATGGTACATGTCACCAAGACAAGGCCACAAAGAAAAGCAAAGGACAAATTAAGTCTTAACATGGTTCTCCAAGTTGAAGAGTTGATCATTCATTGGAGAGTTATGATTGTACCCAGTGCTACTTGTATTTGGAATACCCTTCGTTATTGTTTATTGAGGTTCTGAGAGTAATAGAGCTTGGGATCAATAGTGTTACCTTCTCTTTTTTCTTAAGGTCACAGTTAAACATCCTGTGCATTTTTAAGCACCTGGAGGGTCATACTGATTTTTTTGTCTATCCTTCCCCCACGTCTTTGAACTAATGATAAGCCAAATGGATGATATTCTTAAAGCATTCCTTTGACTAAAAAAATGATGTTTTCACCTCGGCTTCCTTCTTTCCTTTCCTTCCTTTTCTTTAATTTCAAATTATGTTCCGTATAGAAATAACAACAATAACAATAGCAACCAGAGACCATAGGCTGCCTCACTGTGTGTTATAGTGTTTTAAGCACTTAACATATATTATATCATTTAATAACATGATAGGCATTATTGTCATTCCCGTTTTACACATGACAGAACTGATGCTTAAGAAATTGAGGCACGGGGCACCTGGGTGGCTCAGTGGGTTAAAGCCTCTGCCTTCAGCTCAGGTCATGATCCCAGGGTCCTGGGATCAAGCCCCATGTCGGGCTCTCTGCTCAGCAGGGAGCCTGCTTCCTCCTCTCTCTCTCTCTCTCTCTGTCTGTCTGCCTGCCTCTCTGCCTAATTGTGATCTCTGTCAAATAAATAAATAAAATCTTTAAAAAAAAAAAAGAAATTGAGGCACTTTTCTAGGTCATCAGACTAGTACCAGACAAAACATGACCTTGAACCGAGGCCTCGCTGACTCTAGAACTCACCTTTATCACAAAAACCATAATGCAAGAGTAGAAAAGGAAATTTAAACATCATCTAGTTCAGACTATTCTTTCCACAGATAAATCGGTTAAAAGAGCTTAAAAGCCCTACCCTTGGTTTTATAACTAGCAAGTGAAAGAGCCCATCTCGATGGGTTCCACCTTTATGGCAGTTATGAAGGCATGTTCATTCCATCTAACTGGCTCTCTTGGGTCGGCTGTCTTCCCTGGATCAATGTTCTGTTGTTGCCACAAGGAGTGTGGGCACACTGTACAGAATCGTTCAAAATGGCTGCTACCTCACTTGACCCTCTTGCTGCAGGTCAAGAGGAATCTTCACGGCTGGGCAAGGAGCAGCTGCAAAAGCTGTTCACCATATGGGGTTGTTCTCGCCCAGGCTGGAAGCTCCGTTCTAGACAGACTCTCACAGAGCCAGGAAGCAAGGCCCTGTTAGGGAATTTTCCATATTATTAGGACTCCTCCTCCCCTCAAAGAAGACCAAATTCAGGGTGAAATCAGTCTGCCTTCATTGTTCTTTGCTCAGCCAGCTCTCCAGGCCCTGCCTCTCTTTTGAAGATAGATTGAGTTTGACAGATGGAAAACCAGCAGCAGTCCTGAGACTGGCTGCCAAATGGGACAGAGGAGAAGGTGATCTGATGTGTTGTGGCATTGAACTGAAAGGGTATGGTCATGGACGCATGAGTGACGACAATGAATGGTGACCCTCTTGAGGAAAGAGCAGCATTTTGATCCCAGCATAAACGGCGTTGAGGATCTGGAAAAACAGGCTGCTACTGCGTGTTGTGTACCTATACTGCAGCTTAACTTGCGTAACGGCACTTCCACATAAATGCGGGTCCCGATCAGACTTTTTTTTTTTTTTTTTTTTTTAGTGGTATATTCTTACCACAAAACTAAACTTATTCATGAAAATACAAAGAAGGAAGTGGTGATTCTCCTGAGATACCCATGCAGGTAGAATCGTGATTCCCCGTGAGACAGTTTGTTTTGCTCTAGGTGTGTACTTCTTTTCCCTTTCCAAGCAGGGAGCCAGGCCTATGTGCTCTCCTGGCCTCAGGGGAGAAATGTAAGCAGGGAACTAGAAAAGAAAGAGGTTGATGAAGTTAATAGAACACGTGCTCTCTACCAGTGATTTTCTTCATCTGGATCCTGGGGTTGTGTTTATGAACAGCTGGAAGGATGGGCAAGTCTGCTCATGGGTGGATTTGACTGCCATCTGGTGGAATCTCTGTGGGCCAATGATTTTCAAATGTTTTTTAGGAACACAGATCACTTTTTCAAATAAAATTTTACATAGAGGGGCGCCTGGGTGGCTCAGTGGGTTAAGCCGCTGCCTTCGGCTCAGGTCTCAGGGTCCTGGGATCGAGTCCCGCATCGGGCTCTCTGCTCAGCGGGGAGCCTGCTTCCCTCTCTCTCTCTCTCTGCCTGCCTCTCTGTCTACTTGTGATCTCTCTCTCTGTCAAATAAATAAATAAAATCTTAAAAAAAAAATTTTACATAGAAACTCAATGAACTTTGATGCCCTACCCTCCACCATAGAGCCTTGAACTCTTGGGGCATCTCTGTGTGACCACAACTGATCACATGCCTGTTACCTGATCAGATCTGAAATATAAGTGGTAATCACAATGGTGGTATGAGGATACACGGAGGGATAGAGACAGAGGTTAGACTGGATGCAGAGAGCTGATGTAGTGAGAAGTTTCTAAACACAAATTAGTAGTGTGAAAATAACTTCATTTTTTCTAGGAATTTCAGTTTCTCTTGTGAGTCTCGTTTGATTTGATGGTAGAAACTAAGCTATATGATTCAGGGTTGTACTTTCCTTCTCTAAGATCTAAGTCCAGGGAGTGCTTCTATACATGTAAAAGCCGCCACTTATTCAAAACTTAATTATGTAAAGAGCAGGTCCATTACCAATTTAAATTAATTTAATTACTGTAGTAACCCTACGTAGTATATGCTGTTATGATCTCCATCTTATAAATAAGGGAACAGGCCCAGAAGTTGAGTGATTTGCCAAAGTCAAACAGCTCTTAATGCCTAGAGCTGGGATTTGAGCATGGTTAGTGCACCGACAGCTCTGCTCTGGGATTCTTGTTCTTAACCAGTGCAGATATGATTTGGAGGTATCCATGGGGAGCGCACCATTTTGTCCTTGGGAGTGATAGTCTTCTCTGGCATCCACAGCCATTGATTTCTGTTTCTATCCCATCTGATTCTAACGTGTCATCCATGCAGGTTGCTCTAGAACCTCCAGAATGTTCCATTCAGCTATTTGCAGCCGATACTGTGCCAGGAGAAAACTTTTGAAGCTCTTTAGGACTCTCTGTACCTAGGTTAGTTGTTCTTAGCTGGGAATCCCATCCCCCCAAGGACATTTGGCAATGTCTAGAAACATTTTGATTTTCCCAAATGGGGAAAGGGATTATGTTCCTGGCATCTGGTGGATACAGGCTAGCAATGCTATTAAACATCCTATAAAGCACAGTCCTTAAAAACAAAAATTTGGGGGATCAAAATGTTAATATTATTGATACTGAGAAACCCCTATAGAGACATGGATATAGTGCATTTCAGCCTTTTATTTACAAAGTTATAATTTATTCTCAGGGCTCCATCTTCCCAGGAAGGTACAGATTCTCAAACTTCTTAGATCCACCAAAGCTCCTAGGGTTTCTGTTACCTTTCCTTCCATCAGGGCTCAGTGAAAGGCTGGTGAGTGGGCTGAGACCTGGCTCCCTTTCCAGGTACTCACTTATATCAAAAGTTTCTGTGATTACTCTTTTTTTTTTAATTTAATTTTTAAAAAGATTTTATTTATTTATTTGACAGAGAGAGAGATCACAAGTAGGCAGAGAGGCAGGCAGAGAGAGGGGGAAGCAGGCTCCTTGCTGAGCAGAGAGCCTGATGTGGGGCTTGATCCCAGAACCCTGGGATCATGACCTGAGCTGAAGGCAGAGGCTTTAATCCACTGAGCCACCCAGGTGCCCCACTGTGATTACTTTTTAATTTCTCTTTCTCTCCCTTTTATTTAGTCTGAATGTAGGAAACTTTGTTCTTACTCATCATATTCTTCCAACTCTGTTGCCCATGAGTTCTCCTAATGTTTGAAACTCAAACTGCATGAAATGATTACCTTCTTTTCTGCTTTATGCTATGTAATCTCTTTCCTGGGGACAGTAAATACAGAAAAGTCAGCAGACTCAATGAAGATTTACTTAAATACAAGAAAAACCTTAGTTTGTCCATGTCAGCATTTTGCAGTCTGTATTCTGAGGTGCACCACTGACCCTGGAGATGTCCCTAGGTTTTCTATGAAAAGGGAGAACGGCTGCCTCTGGTCCCCCTCTCTAGGAATTCATAAGTCGTATAAACAAACTATTTAAATTTGTTTATCTCAGGATTTCCCCAAAGTCTTTGTCAAGAAAACAATTCTTTTTCATGGTAACCTCAAGAAGAGTTTGTACATAATTTGGGAAATGCTAGTCTCCATGGTAAATGTGGTCTTTATCAAAGCATAGTCAGAAGAGATAGGTTCTAGAGATGCTAAAAAAAAGTCAAACTCAGCAGGAGTTGTGAATAACTGGTGCTAGGATTCAAGAAGCAAGAGAAATCAATGAGAGTATATAGAAACTTCAAAGTTGAAAGAACAAATTTTGTATCATTCCTTACCTATCACAAAGTTTTAGGCACCAGGGATTTTTAAAAGTATAAACCACAAAATGACAATACTGAACTTGTTTCTCCTGGATGATTGTAATGGCTTTCTGTGCAGTCTCCTACTTTCATTTGTGTCCTCTTCTAATCTCAATGCCATAATGCCATCAAAGAAATTTTTCTAAACAAAGATACAGTCACGGCATTGCTCTGATCAAAGAACTTCTGTAGTTCAATCTGCACATAGACAATCCAGACTTCTTTGCATCATGTTCAGAGGACCCGTAAAACTCTTCCTGAATATGGATTTCACCTGGTATGGCAAGAAATGAGCAAAATTTCTTACTCAGCAACATTGTGCCTTGCACTGCTAGTGTTTATGTGCTTATTTTAGGGACCCTGACCAACAAGACCAGCCGTGATGGGGATCTTGCATCTGTTCCTGTCTCATGGGAATACCTTGATTCTGTATATTTTGAAAATATATCTATAATCTAATCTAATCTTATTTCTAAGATTAAGAATTAAGATTAAGATTAAGAAAGTATTGTGTGGTCTGTTTCTGCCTGTGGATACCTTCCATTTGTCCCTCTAGATCCACGCTAGTCCTGGTCTACTTAATTCTCTGCTCTAGGAGGCTGACTTGTATGGACCACATCTATGGAATCCTTTGCCTTCTGTCTTAAACTTGGGTTTGGTTAATGGAAAAATGCCGGCAGGAGAGGAGGAGAGTGAGATCAAAGCATTTATTTCCTAGACCCTACCCTGGAAAGGTACCACAGGCTGACTGTCCTGTGTTGGTCACTGCCTCTCTCAACATGGCCTCCCTCAAGGTCTTTTGGGTTCTCCAGGTTTAGGTAACTGACTTTTTCTCTGGAGGTTGTAATACCATCCCCACTCAGACCCCTTGTTTCTGTGTATCCTTGTGGTTCTTTTACATCTGACTCTACACTTGTAAATGGTCCTTTAAAAATAAACTCTCTTCAGATTTTCCCTATTTGAATATATTATTTCTTTCCTATTGGGACCTAATGGCAATCTGAAACAAATTTTTTAGCATCTATGAAAAATCTCAATAATGAAGAATTGAACTAAGCACAGACACTTATCACAAAATGTCCATTTTTGTGTTTTACTTTATATCATATGGTATGGTACTTTATATCATATAGTATCATTTCATATATCAAATGGTACCATAACATTATAAAAAAGAATATTATATTTAAAAGTAACTTTAGAATAAGGATAATATTCATTTTCTGGTCAAGAAGGGCCATTTCTTTTGTGATCCATTGACTGGAAAATTTTCTAGTTCACTGACTAATGAAAATTCGTGGAAGAGAGTTTTAAGTTGGTTTGGTTTTGGGTGGTAGGAAAGACTCCATCTATGCACAGTTCTCTCTGATAAAGTCCACAGGGATAGGCACGTTGGGACGTTAATGGAAGAAACAGACCAGGATTCATTGGATGGCTCAGTGGCTACAGCTTTTGCAGCTAGTCTTTAGTAAGTCCCAAATGAGGGACACCTGGGTGGCTTAGTCGGTTGGGCGTCTGCCTTTGGCTCAGGTTGTGATCCCAGGTTCCTGGGACTGAGTCCCCCATCAGGCTCCTTGCTCAGTGGGGAGCCTTCCTCTCACTCTGCCTATGCTCCCCCTGCTTGTGCTCTCTCTGACAAATAAATGAATAAAATAAAAAAAAAAAAAAGTCCCCAAAGAATTCTTAAGTATGAGCGAGAGGCTGTTGACCACAATTAAGCAGTTCTCTTTTAGAGTTAGGCATTAATCTTCTTCAGGAGAAGAATTCTCCAGAAAGAACTTAGGTATGAATGCCAATCCTAGATCATTTTCCTCCTCCAAATGGTTGTGTTCTTTGAATTAGTATAGAGTACATAGCACTGAAACTGAAAAGACTTTCACATGAGCCTTTGCTAGGAACAGCAAAAAGCCATTTTTTTGTTGTTTATGGTAATAACTCGTATTTAACTCTTAGTCTATTATTCATATTATTTTTTCATTTATGTAAAATTTTAAATGCAGTTTTATGTAAATTAATTTCCTCTTTCATGATTCTGGCCATGAAAACAAATGTCAAATTACTGATTCTTTTCTTAGGAAGAGTGTATAGTGCTCCAATATGACAGACTAGAGAAATTGTGAAGCTTCCAGTATTCTTCTTTGCTATTTTCTGCTGTAGATCCAGCCATATAGATATTTATATATCTATCTATATATAGCTTTGCATCCCATAGAAGCATGTGCTTTCCTTTTCCTGAGGAAATCTACTTTTGGAAATGGCAATGCAGTAAGCATTTCCTTTAGAGTTGTAGAGTTGTAGAGATGGAAGCCTGTGTATTACAGCAGTGGTATTGGGGGGATGTGTAGCCAAGGATAATAAGCACACTTTCCATGGGATCAGAAGTGAGGCATTCCATGTGGATGAAAATTTGGGTATGAGGGCTAAAAAGACCACTCTGTTGTGTAAGCAAGGCTTGTGCAGGGTTTCTTGGTTTGTACGTACTGGAGTACTGGTGTTGTGATCAGTGCTTCAGGCTTGGGCCATAAGATTAGGAAGGGTCCAGGCAATCTTTTGAATATGTTGTCCTCAAGCTGTGGGTTGTTGATTTTGTTGCATTTTCTATACTTGATCAGAGAGAAGTGTGTATCATGTTATGTGGAAAGAGGATTTAAAAACAGGAACAGCTTTGGAACCTTGATCCGTGTAACTCACTAATTCCCACCTTTTTCACCTCTGTCTTCACCAGAGGGAAACATTTATTTTTCTACCCTAGGATTCGAAATTATTGGAGATTTCGATTTTTAAAGAATTGATAAATAGGCTGTGGATAGATTTACTATGTAATATTCTCATTTCCTTTAGCTGGGATTCTGAGAATATTAAATTTGATAAAATTCTAATAATTCAAGAACTCTGAAGATGTACCTTATTTTTTAGGTTATTAAATTATGGTAATGATAGAAAGTTAGTACCTTTCTTTAAAAACTGTAACCTAGTATTTATATCTGACTGTGCTGTCTCAACATGTTAGATCTCAAGCTGTATTTTATAACTACAAGGATCTTTAAAAGAAGGAAAGTTGTCTTGATATTTATTATAGTGTCTAAGAAAGATAGTTTTTTTCCTAACATGAAAGTTCCTCATCATGAGGACTGCAAATATAAAATACATAAACTTGAATATCCTCAGAATACCTTTTAGATGAAGCAGTGTATTTGGAAGAGGGAAACCACGGTGAGTCAGCTGTCTCTTCAGGTTCTGCTCTCAGAACAGTTACTGACTTGTTTAGTGATCTTGGCCATCTTGGTCTAACTCCATTTTCATTTTCCCTCTTGACAAAAGGAGTTTCTTTCTACTAACCTGCTTTCCCTGAACACACTTTGGAAGAAATATGCAATGAAATACCAATTAACAATGTTTCCTATCTCAGGAGTGAACTTCAATCTGAAATGAGAACACAATTCACTCATATTTTTTGTGACCTTCTGTTAGCAAAAAAAAAAAAAAAATTAAAATCTCAGTATATTTTAATGAAGTACTCTAGGATAAATGACTGAAATTTCATTACCCTGTAAGAGTTATATTCAATATAGATTCTTTTATATATGAAAATGTGGCTTAGCAGGTTGGCAGCTTGAAAATTCTTGCTTTATTAGTTAACAAATGATTCTGGGTTTTATCACATTTATTGTCAATCTCAGTTTTTGGGTGCCTAGGAATTCAAAATTACATGCTCAGCTGACCCTTTAATTAGCTCTCATTCTGTCTCACATGATTTATAGCCTGGCGGCTCACATGTAAAAATGATCTATGATTTAATGAAGTGGAAAGGCAGAATAGGTTCCCACCTCCGATGGTTTGATGCTTTCTTCTGGCTGGTACATGGGACTCTGGGGGCAAACGAAGCACCAGTTCCATCCCTTCGCTCATTTAGCCTCACGAGGAGGGGGACGTCCAGTTTGCTATGATTCATGATTGCTTGCAAATATACTTTTGTTTCACTAGAAAACCCAAGAGTGTTGACTCAGGTTATCTCGAAATTATCTTTTAAAAGTAATATGAGAGAGGCTATTGACTCGGAGTCTCTGGTTTTGCATTTTTGTTTTACTGTTCTAAATGCAAAGATCGCAGGAGAAGCCATACAGCCTTTACTCCATTGGATTGTGCAGTGTTTTAGCACTTGGGTCCATTGAGTCCATTAGTGTTTACAGAGTACATTAGGCACTGATCAAAGCCCTGGGTTACAGCAGTGGCCGAGAGAGACAAGTGTCAAGGGAGAAGAGAGAACAAACTGATAAATAAATGCATAAGTAAAATGTCTGACTTGTGGTTTGGGATAAGTGCTTGCAGAACAACTCTAAGCAAGGTACCCTGGGAGAGGGTGTGGAAATGAAGGGCTGTTCCAAATCTGCTGGTGTTAGGGATGGACCCTCTGGCTGAGGCAGGACCCCTGGCCAAGACCTACATGATGTGAAGACTGTAGCGTACAGGGATCTGGAGGCAGAGCTCCCCAAACCGAGGACACAGAGAACACAAGTCCAACGTGAGAGGATCTTGATGGTTATGCGGAATAGAAAAAGGAAGAACACATAAGGGCAGGAGAGGGAGGGTTTGAGAACTGAGGTGGGTGGAAAATACAGGGCTTTGAAGACCACAGTAAAGAAGGGACAAGTGTTCCAGCAAATGCCACATTCTGGAGACCTTTGCTGAGGCCCTCCCATCCCCCTCCCATGCCAACACCCCCTCGAGCACCGTGGTGCACCTGTTTCTACACACCCCATTAGGTTAAGCCGCACCTGAATAACATGGACTGTAGAGTTCCGGAACCAAGCACATATGAGAGTGTCCCATTACCTCAAATGTTCCCACCCCCCTCCAATGATTTTTTTTATTTCAAAAAATTGCCAATACACAGAAAAGTTGCAAAAACTCTTCACATGGAGCCACCAGTGTGGCTACTTTTTGCCTTATACCTTTCGTCTCTATGTAAATATTTGTTTTGTTTTACTAAAGCATTTCAAAGTTAGTTGCAGACATCATGACATTTCACCCTTAAATACTTCACCATCTGTCTGATCATGTCCAGAAAATTTAGCAATGTCATACCTTTATCTACTATATAGCCTATATTGAAATTTCCCAAATTGTCCCAGTTATGTACTTTGTAGATTATTTTTGATGGTCATATTTCTTTTTCTCCTCTAATTCAGAACAGTCCCCTAGCTGCTGCTGCCGCCACCTTCTCCTCCTCCTTCTCCTTTTTCTTTTTCTTCTCTTTTTTAATGGTATTGATATTTTTGAAGAGCACAAGCTGGTTACTCCAGAGGGTCTCCTGTGATTTGGATTTGTCCGATGTTCCCTCATAATTATATTTAGGTTAAATATATTTGGCAAGAATGCTCCACTGGTGATGATGTGTCCTTCATAGTGCATGATATTGGGTGTTATATCAGATGTTAGTTTGTTCTAATATTGATGATATTAAACTAAATCATTTAAAAATTTTTTAAAAAGTTTTTATTATGTTATATTAGTCACCATGCAGTATGTCATTACTTTTTGATGAGTGTTCCAAGATTCCTTGTTTGCTTATAACACCCAATGCTGCATGCAATCTGTGCCCTCCCTAATACTTATCATCAGGCTAACCCTAAATTTCATCATTTGGTAAAAGTATATCTGCTATATTTCCCTATTGTAAAGGTATCTTCCCCCTTGACAATCAATAAATAATCTATGGGGAGATACTTTGAGACCCTGAATATCTCATTTCTTAATGGCCTCTCACCTAATGGCATTAGCGCCCACAGATAGAACTTTCCAGAATCAGGTATTGCTGTGGTGGTTGAGAAAATGACTTTCTATTTCTCTTGGTTTTTCCATCCTCATTGGTTGGCTTACTTTTGTAAAGAAAATTTTTCCTCCCCTTCCTCCCTTTAAAAAGATCAGTATGAACTCAAGGATTTTTAAAGAAATTCATAATGTTTTTTAATCCACTCCTATCATTATACACTTTGATGCTCTAATTGTCTCAAATTTGACTACTGAGAGCCCATTCAGGCTAACATTTTCAACCACTTTTTGAGTATTTTTCCTTTTCCCCAGCATAGACAGAAGGTCCAGGTTTAGTTTGTTATTTTCCCTTCTCCAGAACAGGAATTAGTGATTTCTCCAAAATTTCATGGTTTCTTTAGGTGGAGCGTGATATTCAGAAACCAGCATCTTTGAACTAGATGTGTTCATTGTTACCAAGATATCATTGCTTTCAGAATGATGGTATCACTGCTTCTAGAACCATTTAGTGGACAGAGCAAGTAAACACACACACACACACACACACACACACACACAGGTACATGCTCAAGCTTTTACTGATACCCGTAATTCTAATCCAACAGCACGACATTTTTTTTCTCCTTCCCTTCTTCTGTTTCTGAGTTTCCCTTCTCCTACAGAGGGAAGCCTATGTCCCAACAACATCAGCATATTAATAGTTACTTATTTGTAGCTAATAATAACCCCACCCAAATTTTAGAACTGTTACACCAATACCAACATCAGACAAAGGAAGTTCAGGGTATTTTTGCTCTTCTTGTTGTTTCTTAGAATGTATCTCATTGAAGATTTAAATAAGTCATAAGTTGTGTTCAGAAATGACCTGTATTCGTTCTGTATTTTCTTCTGTAAAGGTATGTTATCTATTTGAGATACAATTAGGTTTGTTTCTGTTTAAAATAAATTTTGGGGCACCTGGGTGGCTCAGTAGTTAAGCATCTGCCTTCAGCTCAGGTCATGATCCCCGGGTCCTGGGAACAGGCCCCACATCGGGCTCTGCTATGCAGGAAGCCTGCTTTTCCCTCTCCCACTCCCCCTGCTTGTGTTCCCTCTCTCTCTCTCTCTCTCTCTGTCAAATAAATAAATAAATAAATCTTTTTTTTATAAAGATTTTATTTATTTATTTGAGAGAGAGACAGTGAGAGAGAGCATGAGCGAGGAGAAGGTCAGAGGGAGAAGCAGACTCCCCATGGAGCTGGGAGCCCGATGTGGGACTCGATCCTGGAACCCCGGGATCATGACCTGAGCCGAAGACAGTCGTCCAACCAACTGAGCCACCCAGGCGTCCCTAAATAAATAAATCTTAAAAAAAAAAAAGATTAAAAAAATAAATTTTTGTTTTCTCTATCCTTTTTTTTTTAAATTTTTATTTATTTGACATAGAGAGATCACAAGTAGGCAGAGAGGCAGGCAGAGAGAGAGGGGGAAACAGGCTTCTCACTGAGCAGAGAGCCCGATGCGGGCTCAATCCCAAGACCCTGAGATCATGACCTGAGCCGAAGGCAGAGGCTCAACCCACTGAGCCACTCAGGTTCCCCTCTCCATCCTTTCTTCCTTAAATTTTTAGTTTATTAATATGTAAAACATTAACATGGTTTAAAAGCCAAAGATATATAAAAGGTATATTCATTACTTCTCAGTTTTAAAAACCCCAGATACTATTTTTAACTTTAATAAGACAGCCTTGTGTGTACTGACCATTAGTAGATAGGACAGCTTTATCAAAATGGCATAATGGGTATCAATACACTTGTAAAACTTAAAAGGACCATGCAAAGAGTAATATTTCTTCTTGTTTTGATTCTGGCATTAATACTTTCCCCTCTTCATTTTAAGCCTTTTAACTTTATATCTGAGAATTGTATCCTGTTTTTTAAACCAGATAGTGTGTGTGTGTGTGTGTGTGTGTGTGTGTGTGTGTGTGTGTCTGTGTTTTACATTGTGTGTTTCCACTGGTTTCTTTTAGGGGCGCATCCTCTGTAGAGCAGTGTTTCTTATGGGTACTGCGTCTTATTGTGAGGTCTAGAAATAGTTTCAAAGAAAAATAAAATTATCATTTTATTCATATTATTTTCCTTTGTATTCTCTGGAAATAGTAAAAGTAAGGGCACATCTGGGGAAACAAAGGACCAGGAACTGAAAAATGCAGTCAAATATTTAATTGTGGCTATACAAATGAAAATCGCACAAAACATCTGAGTGTTTCAAAAGTACACACACACACACACACACACACACACACACACATTCTTCAGTGTGTCCGAGGTGGCTTAGCTAGAGAAATGTAAAATAATGGGTTGTACAGAGTTTAGAGAAGCCATAAAATAATTTTGAGGGACTTTTTATGTAATGTTATCATTTTGGACCCAAACCAGAGAAAATTCAAATGAATGAAGTATTTCTTACTGGAGATAAAGTCAACACACCTTCTGCTGTTCACACGGTGCATTTGTTCATGCAACAAAAGTTAATTGCAGTTAAATCTTGAATATTTTCTCTAAGTATATCTTAACTTTAATTCTTGGGTGCCTTGATTATCAGTATGGAATGTGATAATTATTATAAAATGTATACTTGACATCATCTAGGCTGATAATTTAAGTTGTTAGCCTAAAGAACATGCACACCCTGCCATCTTGCAGGGAGGCTCAGATTTGGTTTGGCCATCTTTCAGAAGTGGGGTGGTGGGTTGCATGGTGTCTGGTTTTGTTTTTCTGATTTGGTCAACTAAAATGGGCTGGGTAATAAAGACAGGAAGTCTTATAATAGTGCTTTCCTTTACAAAAATCTAATAAAAAAATTTTAAAGTCCTCAAAACTTCCTCTTATTTTCCAAATTTCTCCTTTGGAAGGTTTATGTACATTAACATTTTAAAAATGCAAATAAGAGCTGGGAAAGGTTAAGCTCCTTTCAGCCATTTATTCTGTTGTCTGGTTCATTTTATTATTTATTTATTTATATTAATTCATTTGTTTTCATTCATTTGTTTATTTTCATTCATTCATTCATTCATTGACTCACTCATTTGAGAGAGAGGGGGAGAAAATATGCAAGCAGGGGAAGGGGCAGAGAGAGAATCCCAAGCAGGCTCCCTGCTGAGCTTGGAGCCAGGTAGATGCAGAGCTAGATCTCATGACCCTGAGATCATACCTTAAGCTAAAATCCGGTTGGCCACATAACCAACTGAGCCACCTAGAGGCTCCTGATTCATCTTAATTTATTTGCTTTCCTTCTAAATCCTAGAAGAGCTGTAGTGATGGCGCATTTTTAAAAGAAGAGGTGAATATTTTGTAGCACATAGGAAACTTCAAGGAATATCCTGGGATGGGTGCCCAGGAAAGTGGGGAAGCAAAGGAGTAGGCAGCTGAGGAGGGCATTGGTAGGAAGAGGGAGATTCCTTTGCAAATGGAGCATAAGGCCAAACTTTCCCTCTTTTTCTGTTTTACATAGGGCCTCGATTATCCAAAATCATTTGAGATATCAGATGGAACTCATCTTCCTGATGCTAATGCAGGTTGGTTAATCTGACTGCTCAGCTATTCCAAGACTGGTCTATGGAAAGAGGCTCTGCTACAGAACTTCAAATGCACTGACCATGTTAGGCTAAAGCAGTCTTGCCTGGGTTAAAATGAAACTCTGTACTCTATTGTAATTTGTTTCTGCCTTGTGACTGAGTTATTTTTCTCTGTCCTAAGAATCAGTAATCTATAAGGTACCAAATCCATGAATCAAAGAACTGGAAGATACTTAGAGATTTTCAGTCTCTTGAAATTGAGGTCACAGGAGACAGATGTGTTTGGCACCGGACCAGCAGAGCTGAGACTCCAGCTCTGGTCTTCTGACTCCTGGCCCAGGACATGGACTCATGACCTTTGTGTCTATTACTTGCCATAACCAAAGTGACCTCTCTTTTTTTCCCTTGGAAGGAGCATTAGAACAGACTTCTGAGCCATGAAGGCATTGGGATCTGCTTGAAAGAAGTCTGCTTTTAGAAAATTGGAGATCCTGCTTTCAGTTCATACGAGTATTGCCAAGTATTTGTAGGTCACAGATAGATTTAAAAAAAATACATAATTCAGGTTATAAGCTCATTTTTACTTATTTTTTTCAAGTGAATGAATCTGATAAAGTCGGAGTCCTTGAGAGATATTCATGTAATTTTATTGGATCCGTACTTTGTAGTAAAATGCAACGTTGCTCTGTGGTCTGAGATGCATAGTGGGGTCGGTCAGCCTGCTTACCATGTACTAGCTAAGTGAATGGAGAAAGATCCTGCTTCCTTATTTGGAAAATAAGAATAACAATACTTACCTCATAAGGTCATGTGAGGATTAAATTAGCAAATGAGTAAAATCCAAAGCATAGCGCCTGGCACTTTTTAAATGCATAGAAACTGTTATCCATCATCATTATTATAACTAATACTGCCAGAAAAGGACATCTCTGTAGACCAGGCTCCTTAAGTTCAGGATTCAAGCGCAATTTTCTTGTTTTCCATTTCATGAGTATTATAGTATATTTTCCAAAATGTTAACTGCCTAAAAATAAAAATCAGTTTCTTTAACTTTTTTAATTAATAGGCTTTATTTTTAGAGCAGTTTTAGGTTTACACAAAATCAGAGGAGAAAGTATATGGTTCCCTATACTCTCTACCTCAGTTTCCCCCCTTGTTAGCATCTTGCATTGGTGTGGTACATTTGTTACAACTGATGAACCAATATTGAAACATTACTATTAACTGGATTCCATAGTTTACATTACGGTTTGCCCTTTGTACTGTTCTATGAGATTTGCCAAATGCTTATTATTAACCACCATTACTGGTATCCTCCAGAATAGTTTTACTGCCCTAAAAATTCCCTGTGTTCCACTTATTTATCCCTTTTCCTTCCCTCCCCAACCCCTGAAAATCACTGATCTTATTCATTATCTCCATAGTTTTGTCTTTTCCAGAACATCATATAGTTGGAATCATGTTGTATGTAGCCCTTTAGCTTGGCTTCTTTCACTTAACAATGTGCTGTTAAGGTCCTCTCTCCCCATTGTCTTTTTGTGACTTGATAGCTCATTTATTTTTATTGCTGAGTAACATTCTTTCGTCTGGATATAAGACCATTTCTTTATCCAGTCACCTATTTGAAGGATATGTTGGTTGCTTCCACATTGGCAATTATGATAAAGCCGTTGTAATCATTCAATGCAGGTCTGGACACAAGTTCTCAACTCCTTTGGGAGTTCAGCATGATTGCTGGGTCCAGTGGTAGGACTGTGTTTAACTCTGTAAGAAATTGTGTGTCTTCCAAAGTAATTGTACCATTTTACATTCCTGTGAGGAATAAGTGAGCATTCCTGTTGCTCCACATCCTCTGAAGTTTTTGGTGTTGTCATTGTTTCTGCCATTATAATAGAATCACAACTATTCTCAAAGTTATGTAGTAGTATCTCTATGTGGTTTTAGTTTGCATTTTCTTAAAGACATGATGTTGAGCATCTTTTCATAAGTTTATTTGCCTATCTTGTTTGATGAGGCTTCTGCTCAGATCTTTTGCCCTTTTTAAATTGGGTTGTTTCTTACTGTTAGGTTTTGAGATTTCTTTGTATTTTGGGGACACATGTTCTTTGTCAGATACACGTTTTGCAAATAGTTTCTCACAGCATGTGATTTGTCTTTTCATTCTCTTAATGGTGTCTTCACAGAGTAAAAGCTTTTAATTTCAATGAAGTTCCACTTACCAGATTTTCTTTTATAGAGTATGGTTTTGGTGTTGCATCTAAAAACTTATTGCCCAGTCTAAGGTCACTAAGATTTTCTCCGATGTTATCTTCTAGAAGTTTTAGTTCTGTGTTTTACATTTATGTTTATGATCTTAAGTTACTGTTTGTGAAAACTATAAGGTTAAGTGTCTAGATTCAATTTTTTGTATGTGAACATCCAGTTATTCATTTAATTTTTCTCTAGTGAGTTGACATTTTCTTGAAGATACTTATAAGATTTTTACTTTATAAGAAGATATTGTAATCACTGAAAACCTGGGAGAATATTTAATCCTTTTTCAATGAATGAAGTGTCTTCAACTTTGTGGGGAAATATTATTAAGGACATGGAATTGTTTAATGAGTGAAGCATTTTGACATTTGGTCTTTCATTATATTTTAGAATGATTTGGAAACACTGTGGGATGGTGTGTATGATTTATAGCTGGTTGTGTTTCTTAACTAAAACATAGTTACTCAATAAAATGTTTTGAGTAGTTATTATTCAAACACTCTCTTTTATAACTTGTTTTTAATTTATTTCATTCTTTGAGCTACTGTTTGGGGGACTGTTGAAATGCTTGATATTCTTTCTTTTTCTCTCTCTCTCCCTCTCTCTTACTGTACTTGGCTAGGAAGCCTTAACATCTGCTGACATTATTGATCCTAGGAATAAAAACATGAGATGATCTCTGGGAAAATTTCCAGGCTTAGAGCGCAAGCAATCCATTAAACCCACATATTTCAGATTATTGCAGTCTTGTGAAATATTTTCAGAAATATAGTTGCCTGTGATTTGGTTACAAAGGCCTGTTTGAAAGAAAACTTTTAAAGTTCTTCTTCAAATGGTGTGTATTTTTTCAAACTCTCAAACTTCAGGAAAATCAAGAGCCACTTCTAGAAACCCTGTTAGATTCTCTGGGTATGTTCTTTTGAGCAGTAATGTAGCTACTCACAGTATGATAGCTTGCTTAATGTTGAAGCAAATTACCTGAAAGACAAAACTGAATAAAGGATTTATTTTTTTAAAAAAATTCTACTTAACCAAGTGACAAAACAGAAATGGGTTTATGTTGTACTTTAAATAAAGAGTTGCCCAAATAAAAGGCCATTATCCCTAAATGATGTTTGATAGAAATATCACAGTGAAAGAATGCATACCTTAACAAATAATGTTTAAATTTTCGTCTAAATGTTCTCTGGAGAATGTGTTTATGCTTCTTCTGTTCTTTTGTGGTTTCATACATATCCCTATTTTCTATTTGCTCCCTGTTTGAAAGTATCAATGTTACAAACATTAAGTGACTAAGGCAAACCCAGCACTTCCACAAGTATGTATATCTAAGTCTACAAAGCACAGAGTGTTTACAGCAACATTATTTGTAATAGCCCCGACTGGAAAATACTCAAATACCAATTTGCAGTAGACTGCATTCTCAATGAGGGCAGCATTTAATGGGTAGCACTTAATACTAGGGGGCCAGGAAATGTGGGAAGTTCTGGTTATAAGATATGTGTTTAGGTTAGTTTTTTAAAAAGAATATTCAGTATTATTTAAATAGTACTATGAATTTATTAATTCATAATTTATATGAATAATAGTACTTAATTTATATGTTGCATGTCAAAATTCAGTATTTCAAATAAATTATTTATATTTTTAAGATATAAATATAAAATACTAATTTCCCACTGAGTCATTATTTCCTTAAAATGCTATATGTGCTGTTATGAAATCAGCTGTTAAATTTTTGAAATTGTGGAAGAGAGATATTTTCTTAAAAGTCTTTAATGACTTACCATTGCCCATAGGATAGAATTTTAATTTTGAGGGGAAGCATGTAAGGACCACTGTTATCTGAACTCTTCCTGAATCTCTGTTCCCCCTTCCCTCATAATAACTCCTGTCATGTTGTCTTCAAAATACTTAGCTGTTTGCAATTCTCTGAACACTGTTTCCCCCCCAAATCTATAAGACTTTCCTCTAGCTTTCTTGTGCCTTCCTTGCCTGCCAAGCTCCCATCATATTTATGTATTTTTAATCACTGTATCCCTGGTACTTAACATGGTATGGGGTACATGGGGGGGGCGTAGTAAATTGAGGGCGGGTTGAAGAGTTTATCATTCTTTTATAGTGTGTTATATCTTTTTATCTCCTTAAATAATTATATATCTCTCTCCAACATCATTAAAGATAGGATGAGCTTCTAATTTGTCTTCTGCCCACTGTAGTACTTAGAACATGGGAGGGACTTAATACGTGTTGATTGGATGAAGGGTCTGAATGTTCAGAATCGATCCATAAACCAGAAGTCAAATAAATTGGTCTCTAATGTGTGCCTTATGAAATTTTAGCTTCAAACTTACCTTTCTTTTACATTATCAATGCAGAAGCCATTGCTATTTATTTTTAGCATATATTTTGTGGTAGGTGCTAAGCACTGAAAGGAATCTAGGCAAGAATTTTAACCTGGATGCTATAAAAGGCAAAAGAAAAAGAAACCCAACCCATTCATTTTAGGTACAGATCCATTCTGTGTATTGTGAAGAAATATTTTGCTACTGACCTCCTACTCTAAGGGGGTGTGCTAAATGCCCTCAAGGCTCCGCTGAGAAATAGTTTTGCTTTTCAGGAGAGCTATCGATAGAGCTCTTTGCTTCATAGAAATGGATGGGCATGGGGAAAGTGGTGTCTGAGTATTGTAACAGGAATGAAATGGGTCATCAAGTTAGAGTGGAAGTGTCTTTTTGTTCTTATGAACGAGCCTGGCTTTCACCTCCATCTCTGAGGAAGAAAACCCATGAGTATGCCAAAGCCCTTGTTAGTTTTGTTGTTGTTTTATTTGTGGCTCTATGGAGTTGTGTTAAGAACGGAGCATCTCAGTCTTTGTGGAAATACTCTTTCCCTTCCTGATGCCCTAGCAAAATTTCTCCCTTGTTCATTTTTAAACATTGAACTCCATTCCTGCTTGACAGTTTCAAACCCCAAAGTCTGATGGGTGTGAGGGTGGTAGGTACATTCTGGAAAACTGTTTTCCATACTTCAGTTACTTCTTTGTCTATCTTTTCTCTTCTAATTTTAGACTCTCATTTTTAGGTCATGAGAAAATGGCTCACAGAGACAATGCAAAATTTTAAAAGGAGGATTTCCCCAAATTCAGTCTCACTGCAGCCTGCAGAGCTGAGGAAGGAGATGGCATCAGGATACTGACAGTGAATTCTAGGGTCTTGGGAGGAAGGGGATGACAGTGAAAGGGAAGGTTGGGGCTGGCAGATTGTGAAAGCCATGACTTACTTTACCCCCACATGTCCTTGAAAATAGCACTGAATCTCAAGGTTTCATGGTTAAGTAGGACTTGACAGTAACGTAAGGAAATGGCAAAAGGCAGAAAGGTGCATTCCAGAAAGGTTTGGGAGTCCTTTCTGGAGACTTTGGCTTTAAAACATTATTAGGGCTTAACTGATAACATATAGGTGCAGCTAACTAATCTGGGTTTTAAGTAACTCTCAAGTAATTTAGAAAATGGGAAATTAGATGCTTTTTAAGCTTCTCATTATTCTTTTAGAAGAGTGGGTGTAGTTTATTTTGTTAATCTCTATTCTTTAGGAGGAAAAGAACCCAAGAACTGTATTTTTATAATAGCCTGTTTGAGGCTATCAAAACAGTGCTTTAGCCACAGCTCAAAACCTCTGAATATTTAGACTAAATTTAGACTGAGTGAATTTAAATTTTAATTTCTGTCACTTAAAAATTTAAAAAAAAATGTAAATGACTAGATAGCCATCAGAGACTGGACTGGCTTTGCTTTTGTAAATGAAGGATTAGGATTTGTCTGTTCTATAAAGGACACCCCGCATTTAGATTAGACATAATCTGATTGTATTGCAATACAAAGGCCATTCAAGTCAGCTCAGTGTCCAGGGTCTGTAAACACCATATGACCACTGATTGGTCCAGGGAAGGGTATTAACAGAAAGTTAATGATGATTTTTAATCCATATCCCAAAAGCACAACAGCTGTGGCTTTAAATGAGTTTTCTTTCAGACTTTAGAAGTGATGCTTTATTTCTTACAACATGATACATTGAATTACTTTTTTTTTACTTATGTAAAGAGTATATACTATTTGACATTATTTTGATTTGATTAGGTAGTTTTCTTGTTTCAATTTTATTTAGAACACAAAATAGATGTTTGACATTCATTCAAACTTAGAGTGACCATGTAATTTATTGTACAAAGCAGTACTTGCTTGAGAGTGGAAGTATTAATAGATTCCCAGGGACAAAATGCATAAACCAGGAATCTTCAGGGTAAGCCGGTATGTATGGCCATGTTATTTAAAAGCCATATTTTAACTTTTATTTTCGTTTTCCAAAAAAATTATAAAACCACAATTAAAACATTAGAGAACCAAATGTACTTTCCACGTGTGATTCAAAAGGTGTGGTGCTTTAAGTGTAAAAAAATAAGAAAAAAATCAAAACATGGGTCTCTGCTCACAATGAATTTTTTAAATGACAAGTTAGTTTAAATCCAATTTCCACATTTTATTTTCTTTGCATCTTGAGATTCTCAAATGTATTGAGTTTGTACAGCAAACATGTCTTCAGCATTTAATCTCTGTATGTGTGTGTTCTAATATCATTATTCGTATTGCACCTGCTATATAGAAAATGTTATGCTATTCTCTGTGGGATGTTGCAAGGAATAAAAAGTACAGAAGAATCCCAACCTGATAAATGTCATGGATTTAGTTTTGTAGTCAGCATTTGCTGGTTGACTCTCAAACATCTCTTCTCTCTTCCAAATACAGTGGCCCAAGTATCCTAACCATGAAGTCTGGGTAACACTGACCTCTCCTTCAGCTCCCAAAGGGCCATGACTGGTTTAAGTAATCCATCTTTCCCATCCCCTTAACCACAATGATATTTTTAGGGATGGCCATGAGTAACAGATGTGTACAACTACACTGGATACTGGGGTTTTAGTTGAGCTACTGGGGAAACAGACTATGAGTTTTCTACTGAAAATAATTGAAACTGTAACTGTAGGAGGTACCACAGATCATCTGAAGATCAAAACAAGTCTTAGGGTTCACAGGACATCTAAGGTCACAGGTTTGGCATAAAGCTCGTGGTGGTGGCATTGTTCAGCTACTGGATCAAGCCAAATCCTGTCACTGGAGTTCTTGGTTACATGAAACAATGACTTCCCTCACTTTTGGGGGAAAAAAAAAAAAACCTCTGATTGCAGTAACTTCTGTTAATAACTTCTATTGCTCAGGGCTTTGAGTTGTAGTTTCAGTTACTTGCAATCAAAGACTTCCCAACTAATACATGCTTTAAAAATAATTGCAAACCGTTTTGATTTGGCAACCATTATTTGAGAAGAGGAATGGCATGCTCTTTCTATAATTGGTACAGGAAAGTCTTCAAGTCTGGGTATTGGATTAGGGAGGTCGAGACAGGATGAACAGTAAAAATGCAAGGAAAATTATCCAAGTCAGGATGCTTCTGTACAAAGAGAAACAACGGGAACGGAGAGAAAGGAGTGCTAAGGAAAATGTTTCAGACTCACTTGATAGTGGGAAAGCAAAGAAGTTGTTAAAAATGAAAGCAGGGGGGCACCCAGGTGGCTCAGTTGGTTAAGCAGCTGACTTCAGCTCGGGTCATGATTCCAGGGTCCTGGGATTGAGCCCCACATCAGGCTCCTGCTCGGCAGAGAGCCTGCTTCTCTCTCTCCCCCTCTCCCTGATGCTCTGCTTACTTGTGCTCTCTCTCTAACTCTCTGTCAAATAAATAAAATATTTAAAAAAAAATGAAAGCAGGTTTGTGGCGTTGGGTGTCCTGGAAGGGAGAGCTGGATATAAAAGTAAACTTGACAGGGCGTCTGGGTGGCTCAGTCATTGGTTAAACATTTGACTTTTGCTCAGGTCATGATTTTAGGGTCCTGGGATTGAGCCCTGATGGGGCTCTGCACTCAGCGGGTAGTCTGCTTGAGGATTCTCATTCTCTCTCTCCGCCCCTCCCCCCGCTCCTGCACTTTCTTTCAAATAAATAAACCTTTAAAAAATTTTTAAAAAGTAAACCTGGCTAATCATAGCAAGCATCTTCATCTTTTTATCCATAATTAAAACTCACCTGTTTATGAGACTTGTATGCTACAGCTATGTAGCTGAACATAGCATTTGGACTCAGTATTTTATGGTAACTGAAGAATTTGATGTGTGGGGACAAGATCCAGGCAAAAGAATAGGTCTCACTATCGTTACCTCAACTACTTTATCTCCCTTATAGAATCAAGGTTAGTAAATTAGAATATTCCTTCAGCCAAGACTTCATGATCATTATAAAGCTACCTTTTGTTTCATTATGAATTCTGAGCTCTTAAATATTAGATATTTGTATTGTTTTTTTTTTTAAATTTCCTTCTCAAATAGGGAGAACCCATCTATAGATGTTTTCCTTACATCGGCCGAAACCTGCTTTTCCCCCCCTTATAGCCTCCAATCACTAACAGAACTTTAATATCTTCATAGCCTTCTGTTCAACAAATTTTTACAAAAAAGTATGAAACTGGTCTCATGTCCTATAGGTAATTGCTGGCTTATTCCCCACAAGCTTAGAATTTCCATTTTGATGTGTTCATTTTTGTGTGTAAGAAAATAATTCTTTAGAATGGAGTGACTTAATTTTTTAAGGCTTGATGGTCTGGGATATTTGGCCTCTCAGTTCTGGGAGAGAAGTCTGGATTTACTCTGTTCTCTCTTGATAGGCAAATGGTAGTCACTTGCTAACTTCAGGTACAGATGAAAGTTAAAAAATCAGGTCACCTGGGTGGCTCAGTCGGTTAAGCATCTGCCTTTGGCTCAGGTCATGACCCCAGGGTCCTGGGATAGAATCCTGCATCAGGCTTCTTGCTCAGTGGGGAGCTTGCTTTTCCTTCTGCCTGTTGCTCCCTCTGCTTTTACTCTCTCTCTCATTCTCTTTCTCTGACAAATAAATAAATAAAATCTTAAAAAATAATGAAGTTCAAAAATCTAGAGAAGTTAGAGTCAGTCTATGGAGATGACATTCAGAACTCAAATGTCCTTTATGGCTTTGGAATGGCACCTTCCATAAGTACAGGACTCAACCAGACCTTCTTGACCACTCAGGTTTATGTTGTTGCTGCTGCTGCTAATTAGAATTATGCTGACTCAGACAAAATATGAAAATTTTTATCATTATTACCTTTATGCTCTTTTTGAGCTTTAAAATACTTTACTAAAGGAAATTCGTTTTACGTGTTAGTCGATTGCTTTTAGTTCAAAGTTAGTTTTGAATAAAGTGATGTACTAAGCTCCATTAGTTTAATAACTATAAATTGTGGAATGGCCTCACACTTAGAAAATGTAGGCTTCATGGAGTGACAGATACTCCTCTTTGAAGGAGAGACATAAGAAACCTAGAGAAGGACAAAGTCCTATTAGCTCCCTTGTTCCCACTGTCCTTCATAAATCACTGTTTAGTAGACTTTTACTTAACTCATTACCTCAGTATAATACGTAGTTTAGAAATCTATTGTGTAGATTGTCTTTCATGAAAAATCAAGTATTTAATTACTTAATAAGAATTCTGTAGGCTTCTTTGGAGGTGACCACAGTGTGTGTGTGTGTGTGTGTGTGTGTGTGTGTGTGTGTGTGTGTGTTATTGATGTTACTTTTTTTATAGGAAACCTTGTGTTATTCAGCAGAACATGGTGAATTTCAAGTGTATTTTATCACTAATGAATTATCACAGTTTTGTCTCTCAGGACATGATAGAGGTACTTTTTTTTTTCTTGCAGCCTCTTTTGTCACTCCAGTCAGATTAATGAATTAAGAACTATACCGTTTCATTAGGGTAATAAGAACTGAGAGAAGATGTTTTCCTAGGGGACCTCTGCTTGGAATATATCATTGATCATATTCTGCAAGAATGATAGTCAAGGCTGAACTGGGAATGCTAGTTTATCTGGTTTATACCAAGTGAGGGAGCAGGTTGTCCTTTAGTCTATCTTGGGTAAAGTATGTCTGAGAAAAATGGCTAGATAAGGAATGACCTCTTAAAATTGCCTCTTATTTTGATCTCTTTTCAGAGGTCTGAAGAGTTGCATGTGAAACTGTGAAGTATTCTTAACAAAAAGTCAAAGTCATTTAAAAAGAGTTTCTTTTTGTTCCACGTGTAGTTTTTAAACCAAGAAATATAAAATGTAAAAATGACTGAACTCGGTGTTGGAGGTTTTACTTACTCTCTGAGCAGTTTCTACCCTGGTCCCACCCCCCTGAACTTCCTATTCTTCCTTTGTTGGAGGAAACCCAAATCTCTAACAGGATATTTTAAAAGATTAACATGAGCAGTTCTGATATTGAATCATTTTAAAGAATTTAAATCATGAGGATCTTCTTAATTGCTCACAAATGACTCACTTTGTGATTACTACTTAAAAAATGGTATAGCTAGGTGGAAATAGAAGGAGGGAATGCCAGAGGGAGAGAGAATGAGCTGAGGTCTGACAATAGGAAGTTTGTGTCCACTTACCAGTTGCAGAGCCCAGTAACTGAAAAGATTTTTTAAAAAGATTTTATTTATTTATTTATTTGACAGAGAGAGACACAGTGAGAGAGGGAACACAAGCAGGGGGAGCAGGAGAGGGAGAAGCAGGCTCTCCATGGAGCAGGGAGCCCGATGTGGGACTCGATCACAGGACCCTAAGACCATGAACTGAGCTGAAGGCTGATGCTTGAGGACTGAGCTAGCCAGGCACCCCTGAGTAACTGAAAAGATTAACAATCTTTCCTTTAATAAGTACTTTGAATATAAAAAAGGGGAAAAAAAGTTTTGTAGAAAACTTTTGCAAAAAATTCCATTTGAAATCTTTTATTAGTTTTGAAGGGTTGGACTGGCGAGCAGAAATAGGAAATCTGGCAGTTGTTTCTAGGATTGAAATATATAAAAGAGGCACAGAGTTGTAAGTTGAGATTTATCAGCAGCTAATAATATTATTAGAGTTTTAATATCTCAGATGGCCCCCCCATTCATAAATCTCTTTTTTAGACTTAGAATATTTACACGAAAAAGGAAACATTTCCCCCAGGTCAAAGATAAAATAAAAATACAACTGTGGACTTTTAAGAAAGTAATTAAAGAACAAAATTGCATATCAAAGTTATGCTTTTCAGTCAAAGACATAGTCATAGATAAATTTACAACCCTAAGATTTCTTGTTGCTTAAAAATAAAATTTGAAAATTTATGACTGAAATGAGTGAAACATTCAACTGTGGGTATTTGGGATGAAAAAGAATCCTAAAACAGAATAACAATAATAAACTAAACTTGAACAATAAGAATAAATTAATACAAGGAACAAAACACAGAATTTAATGTTAGAAGATGGACAAACAATAGAATTGATGAACGGTGAATCTAAGATTAGTTTAAAACAAAACAATAAAATAAACATTTGGTAAATGGAATAAGAAAAGAGAGACAAAAACACAAACACATTTAAGAATGAGAAAAGGACTATGGCCACAGTCAGAAGAGATTAAAAACTATACCAGTACCCTGTGTAACTTCATGCAGATACGCCTGAAAATCTTGATGAAATCTGCATGTTAATTCCCATTAGTAAAACCAAAGCCACATAGTAAACCAGAAAAGAGATTTTTTTCAGTAACTATTATAGAAAAGTATCAAGCCTTCATTTACAAAGGAAAAAAAAAGCTCTTATAGTTCAGGAAAACACATCAGTGGGATATTTTGATTGATATAAACCTATCTACACACACACACACACACACACACACACACACATATACCCTCACACACATTTACTTATATATACCTATATGCACACTCCCAGGGCATTTGAAAAGTCTGGAAACATAAGATAAACTCATTTTCAACAGTATGCTAATTGCATTATTAAAGAATATTCCCGGTAATTTTTTTTAACCTCTAGACACCTTTTCAGGGTAAGTACCTGAAGCAATCTAATTATTAATCTGAAAAAAAGTACTGTTTGTGTATCACAGAGTGCCCAGAAAGTCTGTAAATTCAAGCAAAGCGGTATATTAATAGAATGTCAGCAATTGTGGCTGCTGTTGACTCAAGTGTGCTTATTCCTCATTCTTCCCAGGAAGAAGAGGCCATGGTTATTTATCTTTTTTTAAGATTTTATTTATTTATTTGACAGAGAGAGACATAGCGAGAGAGGGAACACAAGCAGGGGGAGTGGGAGAGGAAGAAGCAGGCTTCCCACTGAGCAGGGAGCCCAATGTGGGGCTCGATCCCAGGACCCTGGGATCATGACCTGAGCTGAAGGCAGATGCTTAAGGACTGAGCCACCCAGGCCTCCTGCCCGTATGGTTATTTTTTAAGAATCTGAGCATCTCACATCTCACTCCTCTCTCCAAGGGGAAAACAAAAACTTTGGGATTTTATTCCCCAGGGTGGAGGAAACATTAAAGTGGGCTTCCCAAAATAATGCTGCAGTTTTAAGACTTGAAAGAGGCATAATGGCCTCATATAGAGCTGTGGGTAATGAAAGAGTAGAGTGGCAGTCCCTGTCCCCCCAACTCCCAAGGGGGATCTTGGAGGTGGTAGGACCTATGAGCGATGGCGATGGACAGATGAAATGGCTGAAGGGGAGGTGGGACCACGAGCAGGGGAGACCACTGCATTCTAGGCACATAAAGATTTCAGAGTCTCCCACTGATGTGGACAGAAAAGTAGGACCCCTACCTTTAATCTGTCCTTGGGTTTTTGACCCCAGAATCTCAGTGGTCATGACAGACTAAAAGCCGCAGCCTATCCTCAAGTTTGCTGAATTTCTTGGTGCTCTTGTAAGGCTAGGATGGGAAGGCATATGGATAGCAAATACTGTTGGCCAACAGATTTTATTTGATTTAGAAAAACAAAGCAAGGTGACGTTAGATGGTGGAGCAAATTTTTATTTGTGTGTATGTGTGTGTTTGTTTACAAATGTGCATCTATTTATGCACACATGTCTCTGAGATGCTGGCAGAAAACACTCTAAAATATTAGCTGAGTTCTAAAAAGAAAGCCTACCTTTGCTATTTTCCATCTGATGAAGAGACTTTCGGAGCTGGAACTTCGGGAAAGCGCTGCTCCCCTGGATGAGTTTGATGTTCTACCCGATTTAGCTTGGGGGTTTTAAAACCTGATGAGCACTAAAGCCAGCATTGAAGATGAGAGCGTTTTTATCTTTTCCATTGACCTGCATGTGGTACATCCCCTCCCAGTCAGCTCTGGGGAGGAAAGCAGAGTGAACTGACCTGAAGTGTGTTATAGGAATCAAAATTCAGTTATAATCTGGCATATGGAGCAGTGCTTCATGGTACTTACTTTTAAAAGTTGAAACATTTCTGGCAAGGGTGTCTTTTATATTTTACGTATAACACTAACATACCAGCAAAGGATTTAATTGTGATCGTTCAGAGATTACTTGTTAAGCCCTAATTTGAAATAAAGTGGTGTTTAATCAAGAGACATTAATTAATTACAATACTGACTTAAAGAGTCTTTTATTAAAAGGAAAATTAGTTCATTATATCAGGTTATTTTAAAGTGAAAGAAAAATAGCATTCTGTCGGTTTATGAAGTGGTCATGTTTAAATCAACTGAAATCTACATGTCCTGCTGCTAAATCAGTTTAGGATATTTTTCACACCTAATTTCTATTGAGTTTAATTAAGACATTTGGAGGTACCTGCCCTTATATAGGAATGGCAAATTTTGATGAAATTATCTTTGCTTTCATAATTTTTAAGAAAACATTCCCATTATGTAGTATGCAAGAAAATGGAGAATCTAGTCCTTCCACACACACACACACACACACACACACACTCACACACACACTTGCTCAGGCTGACATACCCATATGGGCATACACATACATGTGAATCCATTCAAGCCAACACACTCACATGAACTTATTCAAATTCACACACACACACACAGAGCAATACCTAAACATAAAGGGTTAAACTTTTGCTCTCTTTTCCTCCCCACTGTTTTGTAGCTAACTTCTGACTTTTCTGTCCTTCATTTATGCATTTCTTTTGATCTTTGACTGGAAGTGGGTGACTCAGACCAATTATTTCATGTGATTACCTTTGGGGTGAGATTGATGATTTTGATACTGGTTCATTTTTATTATTTGCATGTTGTTGAACAGAAAGAACTTCATGAACTTACTCTGCTTTCATATGCCAAAGCAAGTGTTGAGGAGAAGATTATAAAAGTCGAAGAGAAAATTGCCTTTCACACATATTTTTTGAGTTAACAGGGTCAGATGAGAAGGTGGCAAAGAATATATCATGAAACTCAAGAAATAACTCTTTGTTTTGCCACATTGCAGATAAATGTTCTCTCTGTGTCACTTTGTGCTATGTTTTATTACTTGCTTTCCTTGGTTATGATAATTTACTAATGAAGAAATAATGTGGAATGGAATAGTAATAACACCTAGTATTTCTATAGAGGACAAATAAAAAGGTGGGTAATCAACTTGCCTTTTTGAAATTAAGAGCTTTCTGTTAATGTATAAGGATAGATATATGTCGTTGTTCTGCTTTCAACAGAGTTGGAAATGTCCTCTGTTCTTCACAGTAAAACCTTCATTTTTGTGTGTAAAAGATTAGAAGGCACCATCTGGGACATATCGTATGTTCATGTTTCTTCAAGAGAATCTGGAAATCATACTTTTGGGATTTTGTTGCTAATGAAGAAGAGAAAGGGGAAAAAAGCTTCCATAAATTGCACCTGGTCTCTTGGTGCCTTTCTTGTAAAAATCAAAATGAAATCTAAGAATGGTAATTAGAGTATCCTGTGGTATAGCCAGAAGGATACCATTAATATTTCTGAAGTTGCATATTTAAAATTGTGGGATTTAGATAAATATTTTGTTTGGCCACTCTCCTGGTATTGCTAATTGGATAAGAAAATGTGGGGAAATGTGCCTAGGACGAACATTGAACTTTTATTTGGGAAACCCCTGTTTGATGTAGTCTTTTTTTTTTTTTAAGATTTTATTTATTTGACAGAGAGGGAGAGAGCTCACAAATAGGCAGAGAGGCAGGCAGAGAGAGAGGGGGGAAGCAGGTTCTCCACTGAGCAGAGCCTGACATGGGTCTTGATCCCAGGACCCTGAGACCACGACCTGAGCCAAAGGCAGAGGCTTAACCCACTGAGCCACCCAGGCGCCCCTTGATGTAGTCTTTAGAGAAATTGTTGGTCTCCCATATAGAAACCTAAACAGAAGGAAGATCCTCTTGTTCTCTACTTCCCTCCTTCCCCAGCCATACTAGAAAAGCCCCATTCACCTTGCCAATAATTCCTTTTTTTACAAAGTCTAGATTTGTTTTCTATTATTTATGATTAAGAACCCTGAGCTATGTAGAAATCATCAGAACAAACTATTTAATTTCCTATTCCAGCACCCAATACAGTAGTTTCATACATAGTTGGTGCTGAAAAATATTTCGTTCACTTCCTCATTCAATAGATATTTACAAGCACCTGCTACATAACAGGCAGATGTCCAGGTACTAGGTCTATCAGAGTAAACAAAACAGAAAGGCATCTACTGTGAGGCTTATAACTGGGTGGGAAAATAGGCAAATATATGTATATATGATATATGGGGTGGGGATATGTGTTGTGGGAAAAGTACATTGAAGTAGATAAAGTGTGATCAGGGAATGAGTTGCTAGTTTTTTGTATAGGTTAATCTTGGAAAGCATCTCTGGAAGGACTTCCTTTATAGGTGTTGATGTAGAACGACCCCTGGGTAAATCTGGAGAAAGAGTGTGCTAAATAGAATGAAGAACAAAGGCATGTCCTGAAGCTATAAAGGAGAAAGACGCTTGGCATGTTGAGTGAAAGGGAGAAACATGGAAATCTCAAGGTCAGACATTGCAGGGCAGCAGACCATTTGGGCTTTAGGGCTTTCGTAAAGAACTTGGCTTTTCTTCTAACTGAAATAGGAAGTCGTTGTAGAGGGGTGAGCAGAGGAGTGATGTGATCGAGCCTATGTTTTTTTGTGTTTTTTTTTTTTTTTTGTTTTTGTTTTAAGATTTTATTTATTTTATTTGACAGACTGAGATTACAAGTAGGCAGAGAGGCAGGCAGAGAGAGAGAGAGGAGGAAGCAGGCTCCCTGCTGAACAGAGAGTCTGATGCGGGGCTCGATCCCAGGACCCTGGGATCATGACCTGAGCCGAAGGCAGAGGCTTTAACCCACTGAGCCACCCAGGTGCCCCTGTTTTTGTTTTTTTAATAGAATCCCTCTGGTTGCTATGGGGAGAAAAGACCGTGGGGGATAAAAGATGAGGGATAAGGCCCCTGGGGGACTAAGACATCTCAGGTGAGAGATATTACGGCTTGAACTAGAGTGAAAATGGGGAGAAGTGATCAGATCCTGGTGCATTTTGAAAATGGAATAGATAGGATTTGTAGCTCTACTAGAACAGAGAGCAAGAAGAAATGGGGACCTATTAGGGATGACTCCTAGGTTTTGAGCATGAACAACTAGCTGGATGGAGTTTCCATTTAGTTAAGTGGCTATGTTATCGAGGGGTGAGGAGTGGTCCGAGAATTGTTTGTGGACAATTCGACAGACATTTAGAGTAGGCAGTTCTGTATGAGTTTGGAGTTCAAGGGGAAGATGAAGATGGCCAGACTGTAGTGTGTGTGTAATATAAAAACATGTAAGTTGTCAGTGTATAAAAGGTATTTAAACCCAAAAGCCTGGATGAAATCATATCGTGAGTGAATGAGTATCTGGAAGAAGCAGAAAGACTGAGCCTTGGAGCACTTTAACATTTGTAATCACATAAATGAAGGGGCACCCACCGAGGAGTCTGTGAAGGGTTAACTAGTACAGCAGGGGAAATACCAAAGGAGAGCAATGTCCTACAAGGAAATGAATTGTAATTTTCAAGAATGGGGAATTCCTAAATGTGTCAAATAATAGTAAGGTGAAAAATAACATGAAGCCTGTGAATTGACTGCTGCACTTGCAAATGTGGAGGGTTTTAGTGACCTGCTTAAGGGCTTCAATGATGTCACATGAGTTAAAAAGTCTGAATCAAGTGATCAAGATATGGCATAGATATGCTAATAGAATTGTTGGTTGATGAACAAGATAGTAACTGCACTGTTCCCCCAGAATTAAACAATTTCATGATCTCGGTGTGTATTTAGGAAAGCAGAAATACCAGGATAGTTCTTTTCACTGGATTTTTTAATATTTTTTTTAAGATTTTATTTATTTATTTGACAGAGAGAGAGAGACACAGCGAAAGAGGGAGCACAGGCAGGGGGAGTGGGAGAGGGAGAAGAAGGCTTCCCGCTGAGCAGGGAGTCCTGGGATCATGACCTGAGCTGAAGGCAGTCCCTTAACCAACTGAGATACCCAGGTGCCCCCTTTCACTGTTTGTAATTGGCTCACTCTCACTCCCCTCTCATAATCTTTATCATTCTTCTCAAATTTCCCAGCCATCCCCAGCCTGTTTGTGTCAGCCTCTGAGCTTGCCTCATGCTTGATTTAGATAGTAAAAGGGAACATTTGCGAGCTCCATGAATGTCCCGTTCACATTCCCTGCTTATAAATCTACCTGTATTTGCCCTTATTGGGTACTTCTTACTTATAAATACCAAAGGAAAGCTATTCCTCTTAAACAAGTCTCTCCACCTGTTTTGTGGTTGCCTCTTCCTCTCATCATCCTTGTAGCATCCATTCCCTTCTGTTAAGCCTTTATCCTGTCCCTTTATTGCTTCTTACAGCTCATAAACATGTTTGTTCATAGTTTTCCCATCTTAAAAATACCGGCCATTCTTAAATTTATATTCTTATCTAGCTAGATAAAAACAATAGAGACATGTTGTAAAGTATTTTGGAAATAAGGAAATGAAGAAAATAACAAACATCCATAATCTCCTTTCGCAGAGATGATCGTACATGTGTTTACAAACAATTCAGTCCCTTTGCTATGTGCATTTTAACTGACTAGGATCCAACCATGTATAGACTTTTTAAATCTTTCTTTTTATATGACAAACATTACATTGTAAGACTTCGTGCATACAATTAAATGGTTTTGGAACTATTTTACATAGCTAGAGTATTTAATATTATTGTTATGCTATGATTTGCATATTTGCGATTTCATTGGACTTTTACCTAGTTTCTATTTTTCATATAAATAAAACTAAGGTGAATATCTTTATACATAACTCTTTTACTACATTTCAGATTATTTTCTAGGAAAGAGTCTAAAGGAAAATGCTGAATCAAAGGATATGTACTGTTTAATGACTCTTGTTAGATATTGCCAAATTGTTTTTTAAAATGATTCTGTTGACGTATATACCTACTGAGAAGTGTAAGCATGCCTCTCTCAGATTCTTCTGAGGGCTTTTGAAAAACGATTATTTTATGAAAGTTTTTACTAATTGAACATTTTAGGGTGATCTCATTTCTTTTTTTTTTTTTTTTTTAAAGATTTTATTTATTTATTTGACAGAGAGATTACAAGTAGGCAGAGAGGCAGGCAGAGAGAGAGGAAGGGAAGCAGGCTCCCTGCTGAGCAGAGAGCCCGATGCGGGACTCGATCCCAGGACCCTGAGATCATGACCTGAGCCGAAGGCAGCGGCTTAACCCACTGAGCCACCCAGGCGCCCAGGGTGATCTCATTTCTTAAACTAACGTGTGATTATTAGAGAGGTGGAAATCACTTTTTAATCTTTACTGTTTTTGTTTTTCTGCTGTTTAATGTTTTTCTTTTCTTATGACTTTCCCCTCATGTCCTTTGCCCATCTTCCATGCCCTCCATTGGATCTTCAGCAGTTTTTTGTTGACTTGTATGATTGTATTAATGTTATCAACCACTTGTCTCTCATATTCACTGCAATAATTTTTCTAATTTGTGGCCTTTTATGATTTATTGATTTAAAGTTTTAGTCAGGTGACAACTTAAAATTAATTAGTGGCAGAATGTTAAGGCCCAGAACAGACCCAAGTAGATGTAAGAATTTGGCATATGTTCAAGGTATTTTATTCACTGGGGACAAATGTCCAAATTTTGAAGCAAACATTGTTAGAATTCTTTGTCATACCTCATATCAAAATAAATTTCAAGCAGATGAGGTTTCAAATATTTTTTAAGAAATCATACAAAATATAACAACATCAGAAAGTGTTTAAGTGGAAAAATGATCTTTCTAAGCATGTCAGTAAAGGTAGAAACCAGTAGAGTAAATATTAACAAATGAGACTAATTTGAAACCTTCTACCCAGCAAAAAATGCACAAAGATAAAATACAAATGACAAGCAGGGAAAATGATTTATAACATATATGGAAACTATTAATTTTGTAAATATTCTAGAAAAGACCTCTTAGAAGTGGAAAAAAAAATTCCAAGAAGGAATTTAATCAAAGAACATGAAGGGATAACTTAGAAAAGAAGAAATGATGAATAACCATTTAGAAAATCCAACCTGACTAGCTTTCAAAGAAGATAAAACAGACGTGTAGATGTAATACTTGAAATTATAAAAATCTGCTTGAATTTCCAATACTTCTTAGTATATGAGCAACTGTACTGAGCCAGAGTCACCCATTAACCTAAGGAATTTGTACACTATTAAAAGTAGAAGAAAAAAAATAAAGACTTCCAAGATCAACTTTTGAAGCCATGTAGTGGAAAGAGGAAACTTGGTGCTTGTGTTTTTTAATTCCAAAATGTTCCTTTTAATGGAGTAAGATATATTTTAACCAATGACAATAATGTTGACGATAATGTACCTCAATATCTGGTCAATACAGAAATTGAAAACTTCAAATTACAAAGCAACTGTGATTCCATTTATGTAATAATAAAAAAGAAAAACTCATATATATACATACTAGAAAATAAATTACTGTAAAATATAATAAAGCTTTACTAGATGATGAAGAAAATCAACAATCTTTCTTATTTATTTTTTCATGCATATAAGATTACTAAATGTCCCACATACTACTTTTATAATTATAAAAAAAAGCATTTACATTTTGAAAAAAAATTTTTTTTTTCGGTCATTTTTCTCCTTATGCCATTAAAAAAATAGGTACCTTTTTAAAGGTTTTTTTTTTTTTTTTAATTTTTCCTGTTGGAAATTTATTTAATATACGTTTTGAAAAAAATATAAATCCTCCTAAATAACCAGTATTCAAGTAGTTGAACAAGTGTTGTAGTCCAGTTTATTAGATAATACTTACTGATTACTGATGCTACTCTTATCAAAGATCATTAACTTCTATTTCCTACTATTTGTTTAGTGTAAGTTCTATTCCATTAGTTCACTTGTCTGTTGTAACATTATCTCACTCTTTTAATTATTATTTCATTACACAGTGTTTTATTTCTGATAGGACAGATTCCCTCATTACTTTTTTTTTTTTAGAACATTCTTGTGGATTTATTTTTTCAGATGAATTATAGAATCAGAAGCTTAAAATTCACTTCCCCATGCTTCTTAATCAATGTATGCTGAATAGATATCACATTTTTTTCTTGACAATCCAGGCCCATGACTGTGGATGGACTAGAAATAGTGTAGCATTCTTGTGTGTTCTTCAAATATGATAGATCTTTGCTTGTATTATAAGTGACTTTAGATTTAGGTTTTGTGAAATTTCTGTGACAAATTGTTATTTTCCCAATATCTTCCTTTGCTGATCTATCTATGCCTTTTAAGTCAACTTCCATTTGTATCAGTCTAGGATATCATATGATTAATTTTTTTTAACAATTTATGTAAGATAAGAATAAATGATTGATTTTTTTTCCCTCCATGCTTTGTCTATTGGTAGTTCTTGGGCCCCTTATGTATATTCTTATTTTGGCTACATAGACTGCCACTTTAACGACTCTGGTTAAGGGTGGTGTTACTATGTCTGCACAAAAAGGCATACAATTTGAATAGGCTACAAAGAGAAAGGGGATATCTCAATGGCAAGAAAGACAATGATAAAAAGGGTTTTTCTGAAATCTTGAGTTCTTTTCAGGAGACTAATTTTCTTTTGTATTATGCTTCTTCATCTGATTTTCTCTATACCTGAATCTCAGAATTTGTAACTGGATCGCTGGTTATCCTGGAATTAACTAACTAACTAATTAATTAATTTTTAAAGCCCTTATTTATTTGAGAGAGAGAGAGAGAGCACGAGAAGGGGGAGGGTCAGCGGGAAGAACAGATTACCCACTGAGCAGGGAGCCCGATGTGGAATTCCATCCCAGGACTCAGGATCATGACCTGAGCTGAAGGCAGTCGCTTAACCAACTGAGCCACCCAGGTGCCCTGGTTATCCTGGAATTTATGTGATGGGATAGGAATGCATAGTAATAGGCCAGTGAACTCATAGCCACAAAGTGACTTTTTTTTTTTTGTCTCTAAGCTTTTACCTTTTGATATTCCAGAGATATTAATCACAACTTGAAAGTTAACAACCTGATTCAGAATCATTAACCCTGAATGTTTTCTCTTTTGTTTGAAAGACAAACTACCAAAGCTCTATAAAAAGGTGGTGAAAATATATTTTTCATATTTCACTTGCTGTGATCTGTCTTGTGGTATATTTTGCCAGGTGAGGACAAATATGTTGCTGATATTTTTCATAAACATTTGTCACTAATTTTATTAAGCTGTTAATCACAATATGTGTCTTGGGATTCCTCTTACCTTGTCATTTTGTATAAAACTGTAATGTTATTGCTGTAGTAGAAGCCATTTATTTTGTTAAGTCTGTAAAGGGAAGCAGGACCCATCAAATTTAAGGACCTAGACTCAGAGCAACAGATGCTCCTGTAAAGCAGTGCATTTCTCAAAAAAGGACTTTGATGAAATATATGTAAATCACCTCTTTTTAAGTTTATTTTTGAAATGCTCTGTTATGCCATATTTTATTTGTTTTGTATTTTTATTATGAGATACTTTAAATGTAGAGACAAGTATACAAACTAGCTTACCACCATGCACCTGCCACCTAGTTTTATTAAATGTCAACATATTTGCCTCAGCTATTTTTTTTTTTTTAAGCCAGGACTGTATTACAGATATAGCCCTGTGTGCCTTGCCTTATCCCTTTCTCTCTGAGGCAACCGTGCCTTGGAATTTAGTGTTAATCATCTGTATTCATGATTGTGTACTTCTTTATACATTCATATATTATTGAAAAATACATATGCTATTTTTTCATGTTGTTTAACTTTATAGAAATGGTAGCCAACAGCATCATTTTTTAACTTTTTAATATGATACAGTTGTTTAGGATTTATTTTTTATGAAGCTGGGAGTTCCAGTTTATCCTTATTAGCTGCTGAATAGTCTATATCAAATTTATATAGTTTTTCACTTATGGACATTTAAATATATCATCAAATATATATAGTTTTTACTATTACAAACATGCTTGAAATGAGCATTTCTCTACTTACCTCCTTGGCAAATATTTTCCTTTCCATGTATTTGTAGAAGTGAAATGGCTGCAGCATAGAGAACACACATCTTCCATTTGAGTAAAACCCTAGCAAATGCCCCTGAAATGGTTTGTACCAATTTGTAATCCTTCTAAAAGATCATAGATTGCCATTGCTTTACATCCTCATACAGTCATCATTGTCAGACTTGTAACGTTTGCCACTCTGCATATTCTATGAAATGCTATGTTGCAAATTTACATTTCCCTGATTACTAGTAGCACCGGGTATCTTTTTTGTATGTCATATGTTTAGAGGCAATAATAACATATGCCTCAGAGCCAGATATAATAATAATGTATGGGTGTTGGAGCCAGATAACTTGGGTTTGAATCCTGAGTCTTTTATGTGAACTAGGGCTTGTCACCATTTAGTGGCTCATTGGCAAAATGGGAATGATAATCAGATGGACCTTGTGGAATTGTTCTGAGTTAATATGTGAAAATTGTATAGAGCCCTGCCCAGACCTTACTAAGATGATGTTGTCAGCAACATCGCACCAAAACATGGTAAGTGAGATTCAAAAAAATTCAACAATGTAGAATGTCAGGTTACATTATTGATCTGGAAAGGTTGGGCTGGAAAAATTCTGGAAATTGGAAGACCCAGCCTTCTCATCCCCATCTCCCTGATTCACACACATTCTTCTCTTCCTATGCAGAAGATAACACTAGGTCAGGGCCCAAGCAGAGGATAAGAAGCCAGTTACCAAATATGCAATATCGTGTTTTTTTTTTTTTTTAAGTTAAAGGGCATGGTATCTTGAAGTTTTATTGAATTATATGAGTAACCATTTGCATTTCCCTCATCCAAGCTTGTTTATCATCTTGCCCATTTTGTATTGAGTTATTTGGTATTTATTATTGATTAGTAGGCATTCTTTATATATTTTGGATACTAATCCTGACAGAATTCTTTTTCCCAATCTCTGGCTTGTCCTTTAACTTTGTTTATGTTATTTGTTTGTTTGCAAAGAATTTTAAAAGTTTAGTGCAGTCAGATTTAACAACCATTTCTTAATAGTTTGTCCTTTTAATATCTGGCTTAAGATTCTGTCCCCCACCCCCACCCCGTCAACCAAACCAAGCTATTAAAGACACTCTCCTACTTTTTTTTCCTCTAAATGTTACAAAACACAAACTTTTTGTGTTTTATAAGTAAAATTCTCTTCGGAATTTATTTTTGTTTCCAGCATAAGTTACAGAGCTAGTTGTCGAACCATTATTTACTGCCTAGTTCCAGTGGTTATTCTGTCTCTCCATGATCTCAACTGAGAATAACTTCCTTAACTTGCCTTTATGGTAGGAGGAGGAGGGGGAGAGCAGGAAGAGGAACAGCAGTACCAGCTAGCCAGTCTTACTGACTGTCAGGCGCCGTTCTATGTGCATCATATATACTGACTCATTTGAACCTGAACAGTGCCCTGTATAGGAGGTACACTCATTATCTCCATTTTATCAATAAAAACTGAGGGACAGATAAGTTAAGTGACTTGCCACACAAATGTGTAGGGATAGTTCAAACTCAGACTATGAGGCTGAATTAAAACCCAGTCAGCCTGGCTCTAGAGTCCACATTTATAATTCCTTTATTATCCTGCCTCCAAAAAAAATCTTTCTGCCTAATAAAACAAGTTTCCTCTCCTTAGTGTTCTTCTTAAAAGATAAACTAGTAATATAACCTTGGCTAACTTTGGTCATTTTCTCTCCTTCATTTGTTTTTATTTTCTCCCTCAGTTATCAGAAGAAGGTGGTATATAAATAGAATTTTAGATAGAAGTTATAATATTAAATCATCTGCTTATTGTTTTAGGGTGACAAGTCTCACCCTTTCTATAACTTCAAATCTATGAAGGGTTAGATATTGCCAAAATGATAGGTTGGAGTGACTTCTGAATTTTTCTAGTTTGTTACACCTTTGTTCTTTATAAATTTTGTTATTTTTCTTGGAATTTATTCTGAAAAAAAATTTTTCCCTTAAGTTCTAGTTACTAGTCTTGAGACTTCTAGTAGAGGAGATAGATGAAAAAAATAAATAATTATAATTCAATTTGTTAAATTACAGAACAGAATTATGAGAGCTTAGCCCAAGAAATACCCATTCTGTCCAGCAGTTTCATGACTGATGTCTCTTGGTATTGCTGTAATAAACAACCCATATTATTACTGTAATAAAACAACCAAAATAGAGTGGCTTGAAATAATTTTATTATCACTTCAAGCCACTATCATATTATTTTATTATCTCTTATGTTTCTCTGGGCTAACTAAGCTCAGCTGGGTACATGGTAAAGCCTAAGGCTGCAGTTATCTAAAGCTTGACTGGGCCGGACCATTTAAGATGGTTCATTCACATGGCTGAGGGTTGGCACAGGCATCAACTGAGAAGCAAGTTAGGACTGTCCACTGCTGTGTCTGGTTCTCCCTTATGTAACATCTCCATGTGGCATGAGTTTCTGATAGCATGGTGGCTGGGTTCTAAGAGCAGGAAGTGAAGGCCTGGATTTGAGAGTTCCAGAATGTACTTCTACCACTTTCTGTTTGTGGTCCAAGCTGGTCCCAAGGCCAGCCCAGATTCAATGAGAGGACATTAATGAGTTGCCCACCCTTGGTATGAGGAGTTGTGTGAGCATATATGACCAGAGGAGTTTCTGGAGTCCCCCAACTAGACTCTGAACCAGACAGAGCATCACTCAGAGAATCCACACATTGATACTATGTTGATTATTTTTATTATTTTTTGTTAAGATGAAAACATTATTTTGAAAGTGTTCATATTTACTAAATATGTATTATGTTAGCAGATATATTTCCTATGTCACAAAGATGAATCTTCTGAACCATCACCAGTATAAGTCTTGATTAATAATATGGACTCTGGAGCCAGATGCCCTGAATTTAAATTCAAGCCAAAGCATGCATGACTTTAGGAAAGGTACTTAAAATCTCTGAGCTTCAGTTTCTTCATCTGTAACATGAAGATGATAAAAAATGTCTCCCTTACAGGAGCATCCTAAAAATGGAATGGGTTAATATAGATAAAGTATTTATAGTAGGACCAGTATCAGTACCAGTGTCAGTACAATCTAAGGGTTAGCTATTGTATTGCTGATATTATTTACTATTGGTTTCTAAGGTTAAAAAGGCATTTTCATTTTAGTTCTATTTTACCAGTAGGTTTATTTGCCAAACCTTTTGGGTAGCAGTAAATGAAAGCAGAATAACAATCCTTCTAATAAGCAGCATAGTACTGTGAACAATCTCCTGGCCTCTTTCCCTGGGACCACTTACCTCACCTCCCAGAAACAGTTCTCAGATTCGTAAGTTGTAAGCAAGGGCTATTTGAATCGATATCATTCAGCTTCAAACCAGCTCTACAGTTCTCAAGTATCACAGGGTGACATGACGGCAGAATGCTTATAGAAATACTTGAGAAATGATTTTGTTGAAGTCTAATTTGTGCTAAAAATTCATCAACACATTTCCAGGAAGGCAAATCTTCCCAAGACATATGGAAACTCTTTTAAGGTTTGTTTCATGATTCTGATTGGAGCTGTTTTAATTTTATCATTAGGCACTTCAGAAGAAGGAATGAAATGTAAGGTGAATTATTATATTATCTGTCTGTTAAGATGTAGAAAGCAGAATGCCAATTCGAAAGGGGAAAGACTTAATGTAGTAACTTGAACTAGAGACATTAACAGAAGGGGCTTGGGGAGAGGTAAAGTTAAGGAATGTAGCAAAAAAAAAAAAAGTGGATGATTTAATATGATGAATTCCATAAAGGATCATTCCCAACAGAATGCATAAGGAAGAGTGTGAAGAGAGCTACATTATTTAAAGACTGGAATAAGCAGTGCATATTTGGAGGGTCTCTGAGTATATAAAGAGATCTGCTTAGCATGGCGGCCAGCTGCTCACCTCTCATGATGAGAAAGAAGAAATGTGCTTAAGCTGAAGTGTAAGGGATTTGGGTTCGACTTTCTAAACAATGAAGATTGTTAAACATTGATCTGAATTGTGTTATCTCAGCCTTGCTAAAACTGAAAAATGGCTTACCTGCTAATCAGCCAGAGATGTTCCTGCACAAAGACAGTTATGGATCCGTGCCCTCTAATTAACTACAATTTCATTTGCTCTGTGTTTTAGTATTTTAGAAAAATTTCTTACTTGAAAGTATAAAATTTACCCTTGGACTCCTGCCCTCCGCCACCTTTTCCCTTTGTTCCCTTCATATTCTATAATTTTATGTATTGCCACTTTTCATGCCTCAGTTCCTCTATAGAGGGCTGTGATTTTGTCGTGGATGCGTTTGAGGAAATCCTCTCAAATCAGTGATAACCTGCCACTTATACATATTCTAAGAGTGGGATGTATAATTGATTCATTTTTTGTTTATGCCACAAATTGTTGTATGTTAGGCAGTGTGGTAAGCCCTGGAGATTTAAAGTTGAATAAGGCACAATTTTCTGTTGGAATTTACTGTATAATTCATTGAAGATAGATATGACTACAATTAAAACGCAAGAAGTGTTGTGATAGACATGTGACCCAGCATCATAGCACAGAGAAGGGAATTAAGAACTTTGTCTTAGGAGGATATGTCTGTCAACAAATATGCCCACAACTTACCTTGCAAGGAGCATATTCATAGGTGAGAGGAAGTTACTGGGGGCATCTGTCACTGGGAAAGGCTTTCAGCCAGCCTTGACCCACCTGGCTCAGACTCCTTGGTAAAGCCTTGGTTGGCAGCTGCTTTTCAGCAAAATTCCATACGATGGGGGAGAGAGAAAGCCCAAATTTTGGTAGACAGGTACCTGTGACTGTCACATTATCACTGAGGTTATTTTGAGACCAAATTAGGTAATAAATGCAAAAGTATCTAGCAAGAAATAGGCACTTAAGAAGTGTGTTTTTTTTTTTTTTTTTAAAGAAGGGTTTCTCATGTCAGTGGCATGGGGAGATATAGAAGCGGCACATTTCTGGATTAAAACAGGCTTTGGAGATGTAATAAATATAATGTGTAGAATTAATTTGGCTCCTAATTTGAACATAACCAACCCTGAGATGACTATTTTAAAGCAATTGGGAAATTTTGATTATGGACTGGGTAACAGATGAAATAAAGGAATAATTGGCAATATTCTTACGGTGGAAATTACATTGTTATGTAAGAAAATGCCCATCTTTTCTAGAGATGTGTGCTGACGTGGGTCTGAAGTCTGAGATTTGTTTAAAAGGCTTCCCCAAAGCAATAAAGGGAAGGTGGATCAATGTGGTAAGTTCTTGTTATTGTTAAATCTGGATGATGGATATGTGGAGGCGCATTGACCTATTCTCATTGTTTTTGCATGTCTTTGAAATTTTTCATAACAGAGATCCTCTGCCCTCCCCCAGTGAGCTGGTCCTGACTGGATTGGTGGCGTAGACATATCGCTGTTGGCAGCATGCGGGATTTAAGTGGAAAGAGGAAAATAACGTGCATTGAGAGTGAAACAATGTATATGTGGCATTTTTTATTTGTTACATGTAAATTTGGCTCTAACTCTTCAGTGTGCACTTCCCAAGGCAGATTTTGGGTTAAAAGCAGAGAACCATGCTCAGAATTCATTGGCAAGAATGAATAATTACAGCAAGGTATGCTTTGTAACAGCCAAAAAAGGGCCAATATGAGCATAGGTGATTTTTAATGCAGTGTCATAAGTCTCTTACTTATTCTGGTTGCTTTAGCATTTGCTGAATCACATTCAGAAAGTTATGTCATATAACATTCTTTCCTTAATGAAGTTTATGTCTAAAAAGTTTTAAGAGAACAAGTGATTAATTTTAGGGTTTTATTTTCCCTCAACATAAAATATAGGTACATTTCCTCTCCAACTTAGATTATGTAAAAGCTTTGGAGGTGAATTCTCAGAAATGAGTTTCTATCTAAAGATATGTTACTATGTTGAATAATCAGAGTTGGAATTAACAGTCACTTGAGATTAACAGGTTGCTCCTCCTGCCCCAAAATGTTTTATCTACTTTCAAGGAGTTTTAGCTCTTCGATGTCAGATTAAAATTCTGAAGCATGTTTGATTTGTCTCAGAATTGAATGTCAAATCCAAAGACAGATCTTTATAACTGAGTTCTGTTCAGGCAAAAAGTCAGTTTCCAGACAGCAGCTTGGATGATCATAAAGCTCTCGGATGTTACCATCATTTTAAACAAACAAATTAAAGCTTTAGGATCGGATTTTATAAAACCAGCCATTCTAGTCTCTGTTTATTATGCTTTGCATTTGCAGAGTGTTGTGGCGTTTATGTGTTGCATTCAAGTAATTATTTCTTTCTCATAGCAACACTTTGGCATTAGTAGTATTATCTGCACTTGACTGGTGAGAAAATTGAAGTTCTAAAAGGTGAAGTGATTTACCCAAAGTCATCCAACTAGTTAGCAGGTTGGCTAAGATTTCTAATAAGTCCTTCTGGCTCCAAATTTTTCCATTATAGAATTTCTACAAACAGAAAATGGCAAAAAGAAAAATAACATATGCATCCTCAGACTTCTTACAAATATATCAGGATTCTAATTGATGAGATACAAATGTCTAAAGGGGGAGATGAGAATTAATATGCTAATTTTCCACAAGTGTTCCTGTAAAAGAATACAACACTGACTAACAAAAATAGCCAACTTTTGAAAGAAATAGGTTTATGAATGTTCCCTTTTAAAACTGACACTTTAAATGAGGGTGTAAGGTATGCTTTTTTATAACTGAGGTATAATTGATGACTTGACATATAACATTATATTAGTTTCAGTTTTTCAACATAATCATACAATATTTATATATGGTATAAAATGATCATCACAGTAAGTTTAGTTACCATCCATTGCCATATGCAGTGAAGCTTTTTCTTATGATGAGAGATTTTAAGATCTATTCTTTTAGAAATTTTCAAATATGCAATGCAGTGTTGCTAACTTTAGTAACCATGCTATATATTTATCCCCAGGACTTATTTATAACTGGAAGTTTGTTCTTTTGACCCTGAAATGTGAGTGAAATTGGTGAAGGGAGTCAAAAGGTATGCTTTTTTGAAAGCTAATCATGACTGGTCTTTCAGCATGAGACAGGATGCCTATTTCATTTGTCTCACATGGGTGACTAATATCTGATAATCATTAGATTACCTTAGCCAATATAAGTAACTGTTCCAATATAATGATTGAGGAAAGTTATTTGATGCAGGAACTATTGAGTGAAATAAAGATGATGTATAAATGTATGTCCAGGATATTACCGTTATTCTTTTAAGAAGACAACGTATTTACTTATATTGAAAGTATAGAATAGATAAACTATTAAAAATAAGATATGAGGGGCACCTGGGTGGCTCAGTGGGTTAAAGCCACTGCTTTCAGCTCAGGTCATGATCCTGGGGTCCTGGGATCAAGCCCCACATCGGGCTCTCTGCTCAGCAGGAGGCCTGCTTCTATTCCTCTCTCTCTCTCTGCCTGCCTCTCTGCCTACTTGTGATCTCTATCTGTCAAATAAATAAATAAAATAAAATCTAAAAAAAAAAAAGATATGAGGGGTGCCTGGGTGGCTCAGTGGGTTAAAGCCTCTGCCTTCGGCTCAGGTCATGATCCCAGGGTCCTGGGATCCAGCCCCCCACATCGCATTCTCCGCTCAGCAGGGAGCCTGCTTCCTCCTCTCTCTCTGCTTGTCTCTCTGCCTACTTGTGATCTCTGTATGTCAAATAAGTAGACAAAATCTTTAAAAAAAATAAGATATGAGTCTTATAGAGGATGGTGGGACAAGTAGATAAGAATTTCCTAGGTATATCTTTTTATCTTAGATATGATTTTGGAGCAATGTAATATTTTAAATTCATACAAAACTAATGTGAAAACACTCCCTTAAAGTCAAAAGCAAAGTGAAACAAGTCACTTGTGCAAAAAATTGGAGGCATAACCACATAGAAAAAATTTCTTAATAAATGAAACAAGATGGGATCAGGAGGGAGACAAACCATAAGAGACTCTTAATCTCACAAAACAAACTGAGGGTTGAGGGGAGAGGGTAGGGAGAGGGAGGTGGAGTTATGGACATTGGGGAAGGTATGTGCTATGGTGAGTGCTGTGAAGTGTGTAAACCTGGCGATTCACAGACCTGTACCCCTGGGGCTAATGATACATTATATGTTAATAAAAAAATATAAAAAATTAAAAAAATTCTTAAAACTTTAAACCACTGTAATTTGACTACCTAAACCTAGGGATATACACCCCGAGAACAAAAGAAATGCAAACAGTATATAAATTATTTACTCTAAGTATATTGTTGGGGGTAGTAATCATATTGTGGTTCTGAAACTAGGATTGTGAGATAAAACAAATGAGTTATTATGTTGGAATCCTTAAGAACTGAAATTTGGACTTTAGAGGAAGAAGATGAAGGTGCAGATCCATGAAGATGAGTGGGGTTCACAGAAACCTTGGGGCACCAAATTTGAATTACAATATTACCTGTGATAAGTTTTATTTTTTTAATTTTTTAATTTTTAATTTAATTTAATTTTTTATTATCAACTCTAATTTTTTAAATTTAAATTCAATTGACCAACATATAGTTCATAATTAGTTTTTGATATAATGTTCAGTGATTCATTAGTTGCATATAACACCCAGTGCTCAACACATCATGTGCCCCCTTAATGCCCATCACCCAGTTTTTTTTAACTGAGGGTTTTTTTTTTTTATTAATGTTATGTTCAGTTAGTCACTGTATAGTGCATCATTAGTTTTTGATGTAGTGTTCCATGATTCATTAGTTACATATAACACCCAGTGCTCATCACAACATGTACCCTCCTTAATACCCACCACCCTGTTACCACACCCACCACGCCCTCCCCTCCGAAACCCTCAGTTTTTTCTCCAGGGTCCATGGTCTCTCATGGTTCATCTCCCTCTCTGATTTCTTCCCCTTTGGATTTCCTTCACTTCCCCTATGGTACTCTGTGCTATTGCTTATGCTCCACAAGTAAGTGAAACCATATGATAACTGTCTTTCTCTGCTTGACTTACTTCACTTAGCATAATCCCCTCCTGTTCCATCCACGTCGATGCAAATGGTGGGTATTCATCCTTTCTGACGGCTGAGTAATATCCCATTGTATATATGAACCACATCTTCTTTATCCATTCATCTGTTGAAGGGCATCTCGGCTCCTTCCACATTTTGGCTATTGTGGACATTGCTGCTCCAAACATTGTGGTGCATATGCCACTTCTTTTCACTACATCTGTATCTTTGGGGTAAATACCTAGTAGTGCAATTGCTGGGTCATAGCATAGCTCTATTCCTAACATCTTAAGGAACCTCTGTGCTATTTTCCAGAGTGGCTGTACCAGTTTGTATTCCCACCAACAGTGTAAGAGGGTTTCCCTTTCTCCACATACCCTTTCTCATACCCCTCCACATCCCTTTCTCTGCCAACATCTGTTGTTTCCTGCCTTGCTCATTTTTGTCATTCTAACTGGTGTAAGGTGGTATCTCATTGTGGTTTTGATTTTATTTCCCTGATAGCTAATGATGTTGAGCATTTTCTCATGTATCTGATAGCTATTTGTATGTCTTCTTTGGAGAAGCATCTGTTTGTGTCTTCTGCCATTTTTTAAACTAGATTATTTGTTTTTTTAGTGTTGAGTTTGAGTTCTTTATAGATCTTGGGTACCAGCCCTTTATCTGTAGTGTCATTTGCGAATATCTCCTCCCATTCTGTGGGTTGCCTCTTAGTTTTGTCAACTGTTTCCTTTGCTATGGAGAAGATTTTTATCTGGATGAAGTCCTAAAAGTTCATTTTTGCTTTTGTTTCCCTTGCCTTTGGAGACATGTCTTGAAAGAAGTTGTTGTAACTGAAGTAGAAAAGGTTACTGCCTATGTTCTCCTCTAGGATTTTGATGGATTCCTGTCTCACATTGAGGTCTTTCATCCATTTACAGTTTATCTTTGTGTATGGTATAAGAGAATGGTGCAGTTTCACTCTTTTATATCTAGCTGTCCAATTTTCCCAGCACCATTTATTGAAGAGACTGTCTTTTTCCCATTGGATATTTTTTCCTGATTTGTCAAAATTAGTTGACCATAGAGTTAAAGGTCTGTTTCTAGAGTCTCTATTCTAACAATGAGGATATTAGGAGAAGGAAAGGAAAAGTGAATTGGGAGAAATCAGAGTGGGAGATGAACCATGAGAGACTATGGACTCTGAGAAACAAATTGAGGGTTTTAGAGGGGAGAGGGGTGGGGGGTGGGTGAGGCTGGTGGTGGGTATTAAGAAGGGCATGTATTGCATGGAGCATTGGGTGTGGTACATAAGCAGTGAATCTTGGAACACTGGGGCAAAAAAAGATGGAAAAACATTCCATGCTCATGGATTAGAAGAATAAACATGTTAAAATGTCTACCTGCCCAGAGCAATTTATACTTTCAGTGCCACCCCTATTAAAATATCATTGGTATTTTTCAAAAATCTGGTGCAAAAAGTCCTAAAATTTTTATGGAACCAGAAAAGAACCCAAATTGCCAAGGGAATGATGTAAAGAAAAACATAGCTGGGGACATCACGTTATCTGACTTCAAGCTATGTTACAAAGCCGTAATCACCAAGACAGCATGGTATTGGCACACAGACACATAGATCAGTGGAATAGATTAAAGGGTTTTTTTTTTTAAAGTATTTACTACCTCTGTCCACTAAAAAGCCTTATTATATTACTAATGGCATAAAAATAAGCAGCCCAGGGGCGCCTGGGTGGCTCAGTGGGTTAAGCCGCTGCCTTCGGCTCAGGTCATGATCCCAGGTCCTGGGTTCGAGCCCCACATCGGGCTTTCTGCTCAGCAGGGAGCCTGCTTCCTCCTCTCTCTCTGCCTGCCTCTCTGCTTACTTGTGATTTCTCTCTGTCAAATAAATAAATAAAATCTTTAAAAAAAAAAATAATAAGCAGCCCAAGCTACCAGACTGTGCTATCTAAGAGCCATTTCTTCCTGCAAGGAACTAAGATCCTTGGAGAAACCGTTGATTCTCCAACCTTGGGCTCTGACAAGGAATAAAAGAGAAGATGAAAAGCAGGGTTTGCATCAAAAGGAGTCAACTTGAACAGGCTCTTATTAAGCAAAGGCAGAGTAATTTAATCATCAATTAGAATAATATCAATAATAGATTGAAACACACCAGGTATGTTAAATACACAAGTTAATACACATTATTAACCCAAGTTAATAATGATACTTAAGAAAAAGGTGGTCCCTCAGTGGCCACCTGTATAGGATGCTAGCAAACAAACTTAGTATTTTGGAAAAAAAACAGAGGAAATGAAGCAATTTTCCTTCCTTTTTGGGAAATCAAGAATTGATAATCAAGACTTGATGACAGGGCTTTCTTTCTTTCTTTTTTTTGGTAGGACTGTATGAGCTAATAAATGTAGGATGAATGATAGAATATTTCTATTTTGCAACAGTGGATTTAGGTAATCCCCACCAAACAGCTGCTGATGTTACAAAAAGAGAGACAAGAAGTGTCATATGCCTTCTAATGGAAGTCCACAGTATCACCTGTGAATTACTCATGACAAAGATTGGACCTCAAATTGACCAAGCCATTAGATCTGATTGTCAGTTTCAGAAAGGAGAGAAAACCAGAAGAATGCATTAAAAGATACCGTAGAAATGCAATGAGAGGAAGTGTAACATTAGGATACCTCTATAGCATGAATAACATGGTTTTCTCAATAAATACATTTAAAAAAGAAGAAGAAGGAAAAGGGGATTATGGCTTGAAAGACATACCAACAAATTTCAGTGTATGGATCTTACTCAGATCCTAATTCAACAAGCTGTTATGTAAAAACCAAAGCAAACAAACAAACAAACAAAACCATACAACTGTTGAGGGAATCTGAACACTCGCCAGATATTTGATGATATTAACAATTATTAGTAACTTTAAAAGTTTAGTAAATAGCATGGAGGACATGGGGAGTTAGGAGAAGGGAGTTGGGGGAAATTGGAAGGGGAGGTGAACAATGAGAGACTATGGACTCTGAAAAACAATCTGAAGGGTTTGAAGAGGTGGAGGGGTGGGAGGTTGGGGTACCAGGTGGTGGGCATTAGAGAGGGCACGGATTGCATGGAGCACTGGGTGTGGTACAAAAACAATGAATACTGTTATGCTGAAAATAAATTTTAAAAAATGATTATAAAAAAAAGTGTAGTAACAGTATTGTGGTTTTGTGGAGTTTTTTTAATCCTTATCTCTGAGAGACATACCGAAATACTTACGGATGAAATAATACTATTTCTGGGATTTGCTTCAATAATCTGGGGGGAAGAAGTGGAAGGGAGTAAGGTGAAATACAAGATCATAATTATCAAAACTGGGGAAGAACTATACTATTCTCTCTACTTTTGTTTATGCTTTAAATTTTTTATGATAAGAAAAAAAGGGACCAACACAAGATCAGTCTCAGAGATCATATTGTGGAGAAAAATAGTCGTTTATGTGAAATAATTACTATAGTAAGAAGGACTTCAGGTTAGGGTTTTTTTCACTCCATTCCCAAAAGTACATTCCTAATGAGATGCAATTAACACTTGTTAAATATTAAGTTATGTGCCAGACCATTGTCGTAGTCATTTTACAGGTGTTATCTTCACATTTACCAGAATCCTATAAAGAAATTCTACTGTCTTCACTTTTCAGATCATGCCGAGATATTAAATATCTTAAACCAAGACACCGCTAGCAGAGCATAGAGGCAGGCTTGCAATGCAGCCCACTTGGTTTTTATTACGGGCATGCTCCCCATACTCTGTTCAGTCTGAACAGTTAACAGGAGCAGAGATTTTGAGTGACAGTGTCTGCTGGTATGTATGTGTGTACGTATGGAAACATATATATGTATATAGTACATATATATGTATGTATATTTTTGCCATTTTCTTGATCAGCATTCTTTGCCCAAATTCAAGCCTTTTGAGGGAGATTGTAATTTGCATGTTGGCTAAATACAGATTCCAAAACTAGTCAGTCTGCTCCAAGGCTATACTAGCCATTCTGAATCTTTAATGAGGCAAGCTGCTTCCCTTCCCCACAAGATGGGGTGGGGGGGAAGAACAGTTTTATTTTAATATTCTTCTTTTTTTTTTAATTTTTTATTTTTTTCAGCATAACAGTATTCATTATTTTTGCACCACACCCAGTGCTCCATGCAATCTGTGCCCTCTACAATACCCACCACCTGGTGCCCCCAACCTCCCACCCCCCACCCCTTCAAAATTCTCAGATCGTTTTTCAGAGTCCATAGTCTCTCATGGTTCACCTCCCCTTCCAATTTCCCTCAACTCCCTTCTCCTCTCCATCTCCCCTTGTCCTCCATGCTTTAATATTCTTCTTAATCACTCGTTCCAAGGTGGTTTTCCTGGGTGTACTGTATTTGCATGGTGCATGGCTGGCAGGATGAGGATAGTATGTCCTAGAGTGAGACATTTTCCTTATCATGCACATACACAAAGGAGGGGGGAATCCACAGCAAATAAGAAATGGTGCCTTCAGTCTGAAGAAATGAAAACAACCCCTGGATCAAACTCTGATGTTGCCCCAGGAGGATTAAGTCCCTCATCTAGGATCTGGGGGAGTTTATAAAATCTTCTAAAAGATGAACGCTCAAGTCATCTGTGAACTTTCAGAACATTTTGAATAAGTAATTTCTAGACAAGTAAATGAAGAGCCTCAAGTCAGTAAAACCGTTTGTAAAATGACCCTCTCTGTTTCTTGAAGCAATTATAATTTGTGATAACTGAAGCTTTATTGGTAAAGTAGCAGCCCAGGAGGATGACTACAGTACGTTTTTGTGCTTCCAGCAATTTGCTGACTGACCTCAAACACACAAAACTGTGGGGATTTGGAAAGCGTTGACTGATCCAGGCATCTTTAATCTCCCACTTTGTTGAAATGGAGGCAATTTGGACACTGTTCCTTAAATAATATGTATAAAACATAATAAAGCAGTCCTTTAAGGGAGTTTAAAAAATACTAGAAATGCCAATTCCTAGTTAGCCAATGATTATTAGTTATTGGCTACAAATTTCCCTAAGATTGGCATGAGTGCATGTCCTTCAAACTTCAGGTTAGTTGCTTCTCTGCTTTTCTATGGATGGATTTCCCTATATCTCCAGCAAGAATAACTAGTTGGACTCTTCATAGTTTCTGTCTCAGGCAGAAAAGAGAGAAATAAATTAGTGTGCTCTATCACAGTATGTTTTTTTTGGTTTAGATCTAAAACTTAATATGCCCAGAGATGCTAAGAACTATGTAGTTGTTGAACATCTTCCTGATATATGGACAGTCATAGAAAATCTCAATTAAATTAAGAATTACTTCATACTTTAAAATATGGTTACTTCTATCAAGAAGTTAATGTTAGCTCTCTGATATTAATGACTTAATAAGTCTGTCACTTATTAAGCTATGCCAACCCAAGTCACAAACACCGTTTTTTCATTTGAAACATTGTGTTATAACAACCTAAATTAGCAATTTTTTTAAAAAAGTTGGATGACTCATGGAATATAAAGTATTTTAAAAGAATGAAAACTGGGATTTCCTTCTAGACCTTGAAATATATCTAGACTTTATATTATTTACACTTTATGATCTTGAGGGAGAAGCTGTAGCTGTATCTTTATATAAAATATGGAATCTCTATAAGAATAATTTATATAAGATTTAACACCCAGCACAGTGTCACCATGGATGACGAAGATGGCATGGACACCCTGTAAAACTCACCACCACAGTTAACCAGACATTCTCATCTACCCCCACTTCCCTTTTGCCTTTAGGAGCTGATCTCACCTCCCACATGATGAACATGATGGAAACCAACTGGGGTGGGCTCCTTCCTTGCCTCCCACTTTTCCCAGAAGTTTTCTGATCTATATCTCCCTTCTGAGGCGTTTTCTTCCCCCTGAAGCTTTCCTGGCCACTATATTCTATACCCCATCTCTAAATCCTTCTTCAGGGGACTCATGCTACTGTAACCCCTCTCTCCCTTCATTGCTGCCTCTTTGTGTTGTATCTTCGAAGTCTCTTCTCTCTAGAAAACATTTTTCCGTTGTCCTCAGTAGTCTATTCCATTATTAGCCAGGCTCCTTCGGTGTGAGATTTATAACTATTCTCTCTTATTCCTTATTCTCCCATTTATTTTCTTTATAAACTTCCCTCCACACATAGTCTACCCATTACATACCTTTTATGACCAAGTCCTGTTTTCTTGTTTGGGCTGATGACACCCCTGCATGGACCTCCAGCTTTCACTTCTCTCTCTGTTTTAGGCCACATTTCTTCCCCTCTCCACCCAACCAGATTCTGCCCACAAGTGTTCCCATCTCATCCAAGATGACTCTTGAGGTCCTGTTGATCCCTCCTCCCTCTATTCTGATTGTAGGTTCAGTGCAACTTGGCCTAAAACTATCAATATTGGTTTTTATTTCCTCAGTAAGATTTTAAGCTTCTTGAGACTCTATCTCACACTTCTCACTTCTACCCCTACACCCAACCGGATCTAGAAAAATAGCAAGAGTCTAATGGTTATTAAATATTATAAGTCTATAAATGTATACTTTTAGGGGAGAAAACTCACTTTAATGACGAGTGAGTGATAACATTGCAGAGCTATTGCCTTACAAAGTTCTGTTTTATTTTTATTCTTTAGTAAGTGCTCATTGACCTTTTTCATAATACATAGCATTTTTCAGGTGATAGAGTTTCAGTAATTAAATTTTAGAGTATCCAGACACCTTCAGTCCCTGAAAATCAGTTTACAAATCTAGCCATGATCTAGATAAATTATTAAGCCAAACAATATAGAATGCGTAAATAATACGTATGCTATACACAAAAGTGTAAGCACAAGTGAAGATTGGTTGTACATAATGGTAATTTGTCAAATATTGGAATGATATGAAGTTAACCAGAACAATTTCCCCATGGGAGATGGATTTCAAGTAGGTTCTGGCTTTAAGATATACAAATGTTAGACTGGCCCAGGAAGAACAGCTTGAGTTCAGGATTAGAGACAGAAGGCACAGAAAGGCAGAATGGGGATAAATCCAGCAATGTAGTCTTAAACTGGAAAACAGGCTCAATCCAAGATTTTTTTCTTCTCTCATCAAATTGTATTATTGTCATATCTATAAATATATCATGTCATTTGTTCATATAATAGCTAACATTGACATAATTGTTGTAGTTCTCATTTTGAATTTCAAACTGCAAAGTAAAATCATTGTATGTGCAAAACATTACTTGCTTTCTGCATCCTGAATTGTTCTGCCTCCCTCTACTCTAGCATATTTTACCCGTTCTTTTCACCTGTGCATACCTCTGACATCTGCCCCAGCCTCCTGCCTTTGCAGCTGTTGACTACCACCTTTAGCTCATTTAGATTCCTTGACATGATCTGGTGTCCCTGGTACGTGAGAGTGGTCACCTGACAGATGCATCCCTTGCCTTTCTCATGGAAGCCCCCGAATACAGTAGAAGTGCCTGAATTTGGAGTTCGATCTAGGTTCAATTTTGATTTTTCCACTTGCTACCATGTAAGTTTCTAATTTTCTTATCATCTTGGATTCTTCGCCCCGTATATAAAGAAAGGGGCATTCATTCTTACCTTGAAGGTTATTTAAGGGTCGGGGATTATGAGAAGATGCGTTTCAGATATCTAACCCAGTTTCTGGCAGAATGAGTGCATCTCATCTATGTTTCTTAGTGTGTGGTCCCTAAAACACCTGCATCAGGAATCACTTAAAATGCAGATTCTCAGAGTTACCCTAGGTCTTATTTAATTCAAACGTATATAGGTCAGCCTGAGAATCTACATTTTAAACAAATTTACCAGATGAGTCTGTATACTTTCAGTTTGAAAAATCCCTGGGATGTGTATTCATCCTCCTCTTTTCTTCCCTTTCTTTCCCTCTCCTACTCTCTCTCTCTCCCCCTTGATCTCATTTAACAGTGCAATGTACATGAAGTATATCCCTTCACCTTTCAGAGTCTCATTTTTCTTTGATATAAAAAGAAAATTGCCTACTTCTCCAGTCACTGCTTAGAATAAATTATTAAAATGGTATCAATCACTTAGAAAAGGCACATACACAAATGGTAACTGTAATAAAAATCATTAGAGTTATTGGAGGGGCCCTGTTTATGAAAAATCGTATGCATTAATATTCATGTGTAGCTTATAACAGAAGGTAAGTTATTTCAGGGCTAGAACTTAGGTGAAGTGAAGAAAGAACTTGCCTTGGGCACAAACTTTAAAGCCTTACAAGGATACCTCCAGTTTCATAATCAATATAAATAATATTTTAATATATCAAAAATATCAAATTCAATTAAATCCACTATGAGCAAAATAGTAAAATTTTAAATAAAGATAAGATCATTAAATTTTTTTCCCTTTTGTGTCAGGTTCAAATATGGCTTCCCATGGTACTGTTGCTGATCTAAAATGCTGCTTTGGGGCGCCTGGGTGGCTCAGTGGGTTAGGCCGCTGCCTTCGGCTCAGGTCGTGATCTCAGGGTCCTGGGATCGAGCCCCGCATCGGGCTCTCTGCTCGGCGGGTAGCCTGCTTCCTCCTCTCTCTCTGCCTGCATCTCTGCCTGCTTGTGATCTCTCTCTGTCAAATAAATAAATAAAATCTTTAAAAAAAATAAATTAAAAAATAAAATAAAATAAAATGCTGCTTTAATACATTTTTAATTATGGAGATTTTTGGTGCCCCCTTAAATTCCATATCTGAGACAAGTCTCCCTTGCCTTACTGTAGTCCTGGCTGACTTATCTCCATGGTGAATCATTTTAGTGTTTAATTAGTTAAGACAGAATGGTCTGTTTCCTTTTTTTGCGCCAGAATTTCCACTTACGCTTTTAAGTGACATTTGTACAAATACTCCATTTTTAAAAATATTACTGGGAAATACCCACATTTTGAGACTGTCAGTGTAGATATGAGGGGTTCCTGTGAGTATCACAAAGAGACATCATTTTGCATACACAGTGTCACCTTAAAATTCTATTACATAGAGGAAGAAGTAGCAAGTCTATAAATCTAATGTTGGAGGCCCATTTCCGATTATTCTCAATAAGAACTGGAAAACTAGGAGTCAACAAAAAAGGAGAAATGTTCAAGTAGATCAGAATCAGCCTGGCAAGAGAAATGATCATGGAAGGAGATTTTTATATAATTAAATGTCAGTTTGCATTTTGAAATATTGCCTACTGCCTCCCACTCAATCACCAAGTGAGATGAGAGGGAAGATTCTCTACGCAAACCTGAAACTGACAGCAGCAATTGTTGGGTTCTCTGTTAAGGATGAGCCTTAGATCAGAAGGATCAGAGAAGGCAATAAAATTTTCCTGAAAAATCAAGTCAGACATTATAATTTCCCCCTATACAAAAAGCAAATAACAAACAAAAATGAAGCCATATAAACTTATGGAATTTTAGAACAGAGAGGAATTTAAGAGGTCATCCAGTTTACTCTCCTCCCTTTATGAAAGAAGAATTTGATGTCCAGATAGACAAGTGATTTCTTAACTATCAAGTGACTGACAGAGCTGACACTTTCTTCCACATGATGCTGGGGAATTGGTTAGGTTGAGAAGCAGGTGAGTGGTACAATTAGGAGTAGTACTGGTCTCCTGTTCCCTGTAGGCAAATGGCTTAGAAGTCTTTAGAACTGATGTGTTAAGACTAGGAAGTGGAGAGATATCCTTGAATAAATGCTCAGGATCAGCTAAACACATAAGTTTCTTAGGATTCTAAGAAACAATTTACTTCTTTCTTTTCCATTCTATTGCTACATAAATGCAAATTTACTGAATCAGAGTCTACAGAGGTAGAGCTGGGACATATGGATTTTGGTAAAAGCTCCCTGAGTGATTTTGTTGTGTGTCTCTATTAAACACAGTTGTATTGGAGGTTCATTTCTTTCTGACAAAGAGGTCTACATCAGTCAGTAACAACTTAATGTGAAATAATTTAGAGATAGGTTCAGAAGGAAGCATAGGAGACCAGAAAAGCAATTTATGGGAAGGCAAAAGAGGGACATTCTTGCAAAGCAAATAGAGTCTCTTTTCAATCTTGTCCAGTCACTGTAAGGATGGGAGGAGCTTACTTAGATCCATAGCTAACAGCTTTACAGGGAATTTTCTTTCCTTCTCAATCATCATAACCAGACTAAGCTCTTTTTTTTTTTTTTAAGATTTTATTTATTTGACAGAGATCACAAGTGGGCAGAGAGGCAAGCAGAGAGAGAGAGAGAGAGAGAGAGAGAGAGAGAGAGGAGGAAGCAGGCTCCCCACAGAGCAGAGAGCCCGATGTGGGACTCGATCCCAGGACCCTGAGATCATGACCTGAGCCGAAGGCAGAGGCTTAACCGCTGAGCCACCCAGGTGCCCCAGACTAAGCTCTTGAATGCCTCTCTTGGATCTACTCAAGAATCTTTGCTGAGCCTGTTGTCATGGGACATAATACCTCATTATTCATCATCACAGAGTAATTTCAAAACAAAAATTGTTTTTTAACCTTTGTTCTAATCTTAGATATAGAGGGTTGAGTTAATTACTCTCCTCAAGTCATGGCATGTTAACACTCATCGCTTGTTCGTGAGAGACTGCTTTCTTGGATTTATTTATTTTCCTCTATTCCCATTTCTTCCCCTCTCATCCCCAATAGGCAAACATTCTTGTGTGTTTGGCATAAGTCCTTCTAAAATTACCCCAATATACTTTGAATTGTTTACTACTTTAGTACATTCCTCATCTGGGTCTTTGAGGTGAGAGGAGAGAGAAAGAAAAAGAACTTGATAGGTGTTTCAATGCATTTTTTTTGAACAGACAGACATTTGTGTTTGAAAGATGGTCCGTTTCAAATTGCTTGAGGTTCTTCCTTAATTTTTCTTGGTGTTATAATCCTATATTGTTTTTTTAAAAGATTTTATTTATTTGATAGACAGAGATCACAAGCAGGCAGAGAGGCAGGCAGAGAGAGAGAGAGAGAGGAAGAAGCAGGCTCCCCTCTGAGCAGAAAGACCGACGCGGGGCTCGATCCCAGAGCCCTGGGATCATGACCTGAGCCGAAGGCAGAGGCTTTAACCCACTGAGCCACCTAGGCGCCCCAATCCTATATTAATTTTTCTTGTTGAAGTAAATGTAGTGTTCCAAGAGTTCAAACTAACAAATCTAGTCTAGCCCAAGTAGTTGAAACCTACCATGCACTGCTCCATCTTGCCTGTCACTTTCACCACAATCCCTACGTACTTAGGAGGGTTGACTGCCAGCAACTGATAAAGCAAAAACACCTTCTACCCACTTATGCATTTGAAAATGTGAAATTGGTCCAAAGTCCACTTTGGTTACCAGTAGGTAAAGATTTGGGTGACTAAACAAATTGCATACAGGCTGCTCTTTTTCTAAGTCTTTTCTGAATGTAAATCAGAGTGATTTTAACAAACAACTTCATAATTTTGAAATTAAGAAACTCTAAAAATAGTTGGGGGAATATGCTTCATGAACAGTTTATAGAGTAAATTTAGCAATTTTGCTTAGTGACAACAAAGAAATTTGGTTTTCTTTATCTTTCCACTTTTCTCCTATGATAGAATTAAGTCAGAGTCAGTCATTTCCTTTGTGGGGAGAGGGAAGAGGGGATAGTAAGAAAATAAATACTTTAAATATCATTAAATGGAACATCAGAAGCAGTGCAGATATTTGTCAAAGAACAGTTTTTAAGATCAATTTTAATAGGACAAAGACCATTTAAAAGAAAATCAATATGGAAAGAATAGTTAGAAGAGGCAATAAATTAAAAAATTCAACAAAATCAAGATACTTGTCATCGGACTCTTAGTCTGCACCTCCCTTTCTTGGGTCACCTTCACCTGCCTTCTCTATTTCATATCAGTTCTACTTAGCAGTGGAGTGATGACATAATGAACATGGATATTCTTCTTTCTTTTGAAACCTGCAAGGCTGTTCTTACCCCCAGGAGTATCAGGACACTGATTTTCAATAAGGCATTTTATTTTTTTCTCTCTGAGAAGTTTCTGATTTTGACTTATAATCAAAATCTGACAATCTCAGTTGTTCTGATATTTGAGTCCTTGTGGCCTGTTCTCATCATTGTCTTTTATATACCTGACCTTCTTCTCGGTAATTGGGTCATCTTCTGCCTGTGGTACCTTTGGGATTAATTTGCCCAACAGGGCTTGTGGGGTCATTGCCTGGCAGCCATATCACACCCACTGAAACTGTCAGCTTCAAATCTTGACCTGGTGTTCTAAATTCTTAAAGGAGCCTTGAGAATTGCTTTTTTTCTCACATTACTCTTAAGTACAGTATGCTTGCTGTGTGCTTTGACCCAATAGAATACAATCCCTTGTCTATATCTTTGTTCCCTATTAGTGACAGTACCTCACAATAGGATAACTACAAGGGGGAGATAAGAACCTGCCTAAGGACCAGTTAAAATTACCCGTAGAAGGTATTGACTTCAAAGCCACTGATGTCTCCATATTAACTGTTACCTAAGTGCATTGTTATGTGTGTGTGCCCACTAGACTATTGCATTTTCAATTATTCCAGACCAAGTTTTAAAATACTGTAACAGAAGAAAAGAATGAAAATCACATTACTGTCAAAAGCTACACTTCCTAGTGTGAAAAAGTAATCATCAGGGCTGGAATCCTTATAGGAAACTTTTTATTCTATTATTAAATACCCACAGATGTTAAAATGTTGTACATACTGCTCAACTAATATAACTCTTTTGACTTTTGAAAGGACAAATGAGAAATGATACCTAAGCTTGGTTCCAAGAATTAATTACAGTGCCATTCCTTTATCTAACAGTTGCTCAGAGTTCCACAGGCAATTTGGATTTCAGCTTCAGAATGGTGATGTAGATAAACCTCTAGTATCCACATTTTGTAGATGAAGTAAAGAAAAGAAGTTGACTGGAGAAGCTGGATTGCAGTTATTTACTGAATGTGTGTTCTGCTTCTCTAGAGTCACAGCACAAAAAGGAAAGCTGGGTGGACTGGTCCTCCTGTCTCTGATAAGATTATACAGGAATGGTCTCCAAGATGTAGTCCATTTCAGGAAGTTGAGGAGGAGAATGGTTCATCATCATGGCCTTTAAGACTTTTGTCTTTTGACTTCATACTGACTTTATAAGTGATTAATCTACTACCTTTAAGATATTTTTCTTTTGCCAGTGAGATGTATACTTTCATGTATTTTCTTATTACTAATTTGTGCCCCTTCTTTTTAGCTTAAAGAAGTCCTTTTAACTTTTCTTTTAAAGCCAGTTTAGTGGTGATGAAATCCTTTAGTTTTTGCTTAGAAAACTCTAGAAAACTCTTCTCTCCTTTAGTCCTAAGTAACATTGCTGGATGGGGTATTCTTGATTAGATTTTTTTTTCTTTCAGCATTTTGAAGTTATCATGCTACTCTCTGCTGGCCTGCAAAGTTTATGCTGAAAAATCTGCTTAGAGTCTTAAGGAGATTCCCTTGTATGAAACAAACTGTTTTTTTTTTGTTTTGTTTTGTTTTGTTTTTTGTTTTTTTTTGCTTTTTCTTGCTACTTTTAAGATTCTCTTCTTGTCTTTAACTTTTGATGTTTTAATTAAGTGTGTTTTGGTTTGGATTGCTTTGGATTCATCTTTTTTGAAACTCTCTAGGCCTCCCAGATCTGAATATCTGTTTCTTTTCCAGGTTAGGGAAATTTCAAGCCATTATTTCTTCAGATAAGTTTTCTGCCTCTTTATCTCTCTCTCTTCTTCTTCTTCTGGCACTGTTGTAATGCAAATGTTAGTCAGTTTGATGTTTTCCAATAAGTCCTTTAAGCTATTTTTACTTACTTTTGTTCTTTTTTTCTTTTTGCTTCCCTGATGGATAAGTTCCTCTGCTCTGTCTTTGAGTTCACTGAGAACTATGCAGTCTTCTTGACAGTGAGGAAGTCTGGAGTCCATTTGTCCTGTGCCCTGCCTAAGTCAGCAGCAGTCAGGTGAGAAAATTTCTGCTTCATCTAGTCTCCTGCTGAAACCCTCTGGTGTATTTTTCAGTTTAGTTACTGTATTCTTTAATTTCATTTTTTCTCTTGGAACTTTTCAATATTTTCTGCCCCTTTGTTGAAGTTTTCACTGTGTTCATCTGTTCTTCTGAATTCAGTGAGTGTCTCTGTAGCCATTATTTGGAACTCTGTATCAGGTAAAATATTTATCTCTACTTCATTAACATTTTTTTGGGGGGGTTTATCTTGTTCTTTTGTTTGGAACGTGTTCCTCTGTTTCTTCATTTTGCTTGACATTCTGTGTTGGTTTCTATGCATTAGATAAGACAACCACTTCTTCCAGTCTTGGAAGTAGAAGCCTTGTGTAGTTGAACTTTATTATTGAGTCCTGTCCTAGCTTTTTGTTGTGTCTTGAACTTTTTTGATTGTCCAAACAGCCTATTTTATTTTTAATTGCTCCCAGCAGTTGAGGTTATTCCCTATTAAAGGTATTCACGTCACTGTTTCTCTTCTTTAGAACACCTTGTTATAGTTACGTTTGATTCATATCAGAAGGTGAAAATTGGCATCTTGTTCATCAAATTGCAGGTAAATATAATCAATTTAAGAGCTCAGAAATGATGTTTTCATATAATTGAGCTCTTATCAAGTATGTACTGTTTAACCAGAATTCTGTGAGAATAGTATGTACACTTAAAAAGACTAGAAATAAACAAAATGTGAGGGGCACCTGGGTGCTCAATTGGTTAAGTGGCTGCCTTTGGCTCAGGTCGTGATCCTAGAGTCCTGGGATTGAGTCCAGAATCAGGCTCCCTGCTCAGCAGGGAGTCTGTTTCTCCCTCTCCCTCTGCCCTCCCTCCACTTATGCTCTCTCTCAAATAAATAAATAAAATCTTAAAAAAAAAAAGAAAGAAACAAAATGTGGCTAACTTTGAATAGTGGGAACATGGAGGATTTTCCTCCAATGTTTCTCTGCTCTTTATAGTTCCCCAAATTTCTAGAATGATACATTATTTTTAAAATGAGTAAAAAAAATCCAGTATATGTAAAAATGTATCTAGATGGTATATAAAGGGATTATGACTGGAACTAAAACTAAACTATGTGATGTGGTCTCTTTAACTATAATTTTCCATGTAGCAAAACCCAAAAAATGCCATTCTTATTTGTAAACTTTTTAAGATTATCTAAGAATTCAGTGAACTGAGATCTGTCCTTGATGGATGGATCTGGCTTGGGTGGAGCCATCTACTAAAGGGCTGCATTTTCTTCCATGCCCGGGACGATGCAATAACAGGTCCCTCAAGGAGCCAGGAAAGCTTGTTCTTGCTTCACATAACGATTCAGCTGTTGAATGCTGGAATGGCTTCCAGGCTTGCTCTGGATAGTGTTCAAGGTCGCATTCCTGCCCTGGCAATGCTGTAGGAAGAGTAGGGCTGCAACATCTACCCTTGCCTAGGTCTTTATGTTTTGAGGTTTTCTCACCTGACTGCTGCTGACTTAGGCAGGGCACAGGACAAATGGACTCCAGACTTCCTCACTGTAAAGAAGACTGCATAGCTCAACAAGCATTGTCCTCTCTTATGGCTAGAGGTATACCTTATGTACCTTTTTAAAGCAAAGAATTACAGTCAATAATAGCCTAAGGCTAAAACCTAATACATCAGTAAAAATAATTTTTTTTTTTTAATTTAACAGGTAGAGATCACAAGTAGGCAGCGAGACAGGCAGAGAGGAGGATGCAGGCTCCCCGCTGAACAGAGAGCCCGATGCAGGGCTTGATCCCAGGACGCTGGGATCATGACCTGACCCAAAGGCAGAGGCTTTAACCCACTGAGCCACCCAGGTGCCCCCAAAATAACTTTTGAGATAGGGAAACAGAAAATTATATATTATGAGTTTAAGTATTATTTAATCATTTCTCTTGGAGGTAATAATTTTGAGGTAGCAAAACTAGACTTTTGCCTTTACTTCATTCTCAGAAGATGAAGAGAATTCCCAAATAGGATTTTCTTTTTTTGTAGACAGGTTCATGTCCTAATGGAATTAAGAAATAAAAACTAAATATAGTGCTTCAGGGTTATTTGTGTAATATCATGAAAGTTAGTACACCCCAGAGTTCTACAGAGATTAGAATTCTGATCTGATTTTTATCACAACATTGTTAAACTGTTTTTAAATATTTGTACCTCAAAATAAGCATGTTTCCTTTATAGCTCTATAGGTAGTGCTAGGTTTAGTTGTCAGTCAGTTTCTCTATATAACTAATTGAAAATTTTTAGTATTTTTTAATCTAATATTAATAGCTTTCATAATTAACATTATGACAACATTTTGTCCTTGCAATAAGAAACATGCATTTTTCCTTCTACTGATAGAATCTCAATGTATTAAGCATACAAGGATATTTTCAACCCTGGCATTATCTGAAATGCACATATATATTTGAAATTGATATTCTGACAGAAAAGAATATAATTCTTATTACTGTTATTTATTGATATGTATATGATGGTAATTGGGACCACTCAGAACATCAAAGGTGCCAGAAAAGACATTGGTCTACATAGTCTTTCAACTATTTAGCCCTCTTAAAGCCAAGATTTACAATCTATCATAATGAATTAGAATAAAACAACCTTGTTTTATTTACATTTAGGTAACTCAAATGTCCTACCCTATTTACCCATCACATTACCTAGTTCAAAACATTTCAAATCTCTACCCTACTCGATGCAAGAATTTCAATATTTTACCAGCCTGTCCTTCTTACATATTTTTTCGAATCCCTAAAGTCTTGTAGCAGTAGTTTTTCAACATCTTAAGTAACTGTCTCGTTCTGAGCCACAACCTTTTTTTTTTTTTTTTGCCAGTCACTAATATCCTTTAGCACTGTGCTGCAGTCTATGATGTATGGTTTTATCCCAGGTGCCATTCCAGGCTCTTGTACAATTCCCTAACGTAGTAGAAAGATTAGCTGTGATATTTGCATGATTTTACTAATAGCTTTGGGTTTAAAAAAAAAAAAAAGGAAAATCGGGGAATCACACAGTTGTTATTAGATACCGAGGTTCTGTGAGTTTGTAGACTAAAGCCCTCTGTAAGCATTCTCTATTATGCAGAATCTTCTCTGTCCAATCTCAGGCCTATCTGTCTGTTTCAGGGATCAGTTTACCTCCTAATAGAGGGAATGCCTGGAACACGTCTCTCATACCTGGATTATAGGTCCCTTGTGCCCCAGGCCCAGAGACAATCACAGGCTCATCCCTCTCTGTGTCTACATCTTGCCACTCTAAATCTTTTGGAAAGACTGACAGTGGGAATGTCTCTTCCTTTTGTGGTAACACTATACCCATCCAGAGAGGTGTGGTCTTTCTTTAGCTCCAAAGATAATTCAGAGCAACAGTAGTTTCCCCAAAGCTGAGTTTATTAATCTGGAATGACCCCCAATATGGGACTTATACAGGATAATCCAATTTGAGCTTCAGCAATCCCAGGCCATTCTTCTGTCTAAGGTAAGATGCATTCACATCCTTCCTGTGGCTTCCAGTCTTCACTGATCTCTCGTGGTTTTTTGCTTGAACAAGAAAACACATTCATCTCCTAGTGTCTAACCAAAACACTTTCAGAGACAATACAATTTAAATCCACTTATAGGAAAGAAATATTCTGTGAAAGAAAAGATAATTTGCAGAGATGCAGCTGTGCCACAATGAAGACAACCTTTTATATGATTATGAAAAGCAGATTAAGGTCTTTGGAGCCTTATTATCTGCAGTCTCCATTATAGAACAGAGTGCATGGTTTACCTACACATATTCACATACTCAGAAGATCAAAAGATCTTCCAGGATGTTTTCTCTGAAACAAAGGAGTAGTGCTCCCCCAAAACTGAATTCACATCTTTTTCTCAAGGGAAACAAACTGCAAGAAGCATTTAAATGTCAGTTTTTCTTACTCAGTAATTAGTGTCAAAATCTCTTGGGATTCACATTAGGCCAGGACACCCCATTACAATCTGCTTCACTAACACTCAGCAAAGTGCCAGTAGGTGATCAGAAAAAAAAATATCTGATACTGATGAACTGTCTAGTAAAATAGAAAACTAAGCAGTAATTTCAATCCAATGTAATAAAGCTAACGTGCTGTAGAAGTATGCTGAGTACTCTGGGAACTGTTATGCAAAGAATCTCCACAGTCACTCTCAGGAACAATGAGCAGCAGAGGGATTGCTTCTTCTGGTTTATTTTAAGCTCTTTATTTTATTCATTCTTTTGGCTGCCATAGGGCCAAAAGATAGTGTGTTGTATATAGTCAATGTTTAATAAATAATTGCCTAGTTGATTTGAACTAATTATAGCCTTCCGTATCTGGATCCTATTATGAAATAGTAAAATATTCCACAAAATGCACCTTTATACTGCTGACTCTTTTTTTTTTTAAAGATTTTATTTATTTATTTGACACAGAGAGAGAGAGAGAGATCACAAGTAGGCAGAGAGGGAGTGGGGAAGCAGGCTCCCTGCCAAGCAGAGAGCCCGATGCAGGCCCAATCCCAGGACCCTGAGACCACGACCCAAGCCGAAGGCAGAGGCCCTACCCAGTGAGCCACCCAGGCACCCCTACTGCTGACCTCTTAATCTTCCCTGAAACTCTGTATTTGGGGGAAGTGTGTTGTTTGTAGTCTGGTGCCCAATAACTTGGCTATTTTTTATCATCCTTTAAAATAAAAGTTTAGAAGTCAGGGACAGACATTGGCAACATAGTGAACTGGGCGAGAATCAGTGTCAGAGTCCTGAGTCTTCCCAATTTGTGTGTTTTTATCTTGCCCAACCCTTTCCTCTATACCCAGTGCTCCATTCTCTCCAAAAGTTGAGGAGCGAGCAGAGGTCATATGGATGTTAGTACAAGTGTGCTCATGTTAGTATATGACTTGCTCCCCAGGAGAATTTGAACTTTAAATTTTGTTTTCAGTTCAAGGATGAAGGAGTTTGCCCAAATAATTGGGATTTTAGTTTGCAAATGAGTGGTTGTATTTTTTTTTTTCCTTTTGGGAATGCATGGTTATTGCTGTTTTGGAAATCTCAAGGTGTAAACAGCTATGTACTCAGCCCACCTATAAACTGAAATTATGGGAAAACATTGACCTTGGTTACTGTGTTTACAACCCGTGCTACACACCACACACATAAACAATGCATTCATTTATTCAAATATTTATTGAGGCCCACTTTGTACTAAACATAGTCTTAGATGCTGAGGATACAAAGACAAAGTACTGTTCTTATCCTAAAGGAACCTGAAATCTAGCAAGGAAGGAAACTGTAGACTTTTCCACAGACTTTATCACACTTGGTTGTAGTTTCCTATTTTCTCTTCTGTATTTCTCATTAGACTACAGAGTCCCTTCAGGCTGACATCTCATCTACCCTGTTCACTACTATTCCCCTAGCATCAAGTCCTCTGCCCAGATAGTCAATAAACTTGAGTGAATAACTAAAGCTGTATAAATATAAAACTAATAATAAAAATAATTAAAATGTTGCTATAAGGGCTGGGTTCCAGGCTTGCTATGCAAAGACAGTGCTTCAGGAATGCAGAGATAGAAGAAACCCTGGCAAGAGGAGCATCATGAGGACGTCAAGAAAAATGAGGAGTGAAGAGAGGACTCACTTAGATTTGGCAGTTAGACAGTGTTGATAGTGACTTTTCAAAGAGAAGGACTACATCTGGAAAAGGGTTATCATCCAGGTTGTTATAGGTTAAGGAATGAATTAGAATTGGATAAAACTGGTTGACTTGAGTTGGGAAATGAAATAATAAATCCATGGGGTGGGCAGAGTCTTTCATACTGACGTAGAAGTGAAGAAATCTCTTCTCATATTCCCTATCTGCTATGGCAACTTTGTGTGAAGGGATGTACGTTCCATGTGCCTAAAGGAGACGTCTTTACCTCTGAATCAGTTTTCTGATTTATCATAATTATTATCATAAATTTTCTACTTATTATAAAAAACAATTGGATAACTACACAGGTGAGAACCAGGCTTGAGAGAAAGTCAAGTAATAAAGTTTCCTGACACACCATATCCTAGTCATTTAAAAGTCACTCCTTTAGATAGTGACTGGCTGTCCTATCAGTTCTTTCCCTCAAAAGCAGCAACTCAGGGACCAGCTTTCTCATTCCTTGATCTGTTCCAAAATACCTTATTCTTTCCTGGCTGTTAAATGATTGGCCATCTAATCCGTTAAAATCATACAAAAAGAGCATAGAATACCTGAACTAGCTCTGGCTTCTCTTATCCCCTGCTATGTTTGCATGGCATTCCAAAGCAGAATGCTGCCCACTGCTCAGTTTAAAATTGGATACCCCTGAAGGTCCTTCTGCCCTATGCAGGTGAAACATGTAATTTAAGATAGTCTGTTCAAAACAAAACAAAACAAACAAAACAAAACTTCAAAATAGAAAGTGAGATTTTTCTTTCTTCTTCCACTTAAACTCACTGTTACCTTCCCCTTAGCCAGAAAACTGACATTATAAATATCACTGCCATACATATTATAAGCCTAGAAATTATACGGTCTCAGGCCAAAATTAAATGTTGGGATTCTGATATCTTTTTTTTGATTTTTTTTTTTATTTTTTTCAGCATAACAGTATTCATTATTTTTGCACCACACCCAGTGCTCCATGCAATCCGTGCCCTCTACAATACCCACCACCTGGTGCCCCCAACCTCCCACCCCCCACCCCTTCAAAATTCTCAGATCGTTTTTCAGAGTCCATAGTCTCTCATGGTTCACCTCCCATTCCAATTTCCCTCAACTCCCTTCTCCTCTCCATCTCCCCTTGTCCTCCATGCTATTTGTTATGCTCCACAAATAAGTGAAACCATATGATAATTGACTCTCTCTGCTTGACTTATTTCACTCAGCATAATCTCTTCCAGTCCCGTCCATGTTGCTACAAAACTTGGGGATTCATCCTTTCTTTCTTTTTTTTTTTTTTTTTTTTTTTACAGCTTTATAAACATATATTTTTATCCCCAGGGGTACAGGTCTGCGAATCGCCAGGTTTACACACTTCACAACACTCACCATAGCACATACCCTCCCCGATATCCATAACCCCACCCCCTCTCCCAACCCCCTCCCCCCCATCAACCCTCAGTTTGTTTTGTGAGATTAAGAGTCACTTATGGTTTGTCTCCCTCCCAATCCCATCTTGTTTCATTTACTCTTCTCCTACCCCCTCGACCCCCCATGTTGCATCTCCTCTCCCTCATATCAGGGAGATCATATGATAGTTGTCTTTCTCCGATTGACTTATTTCGCTAAGCATGATACCCTCTAGTTCCATCCACGTCGTCGCAAATGGCAAGATTTCATTTCTTTTGATGGCTGCATAGTATTCCATTGTGTATATATACCGCATCTTCTTTATCCATTCGTCTGTAGATGGACATCTAGGTTCTTTCCATAGTTTGGCTATTGTAGACATTGCTGCTATAAACATTCGGGTGCACGTGCCCCTTCGGATCACTATGTTTGTATCTTTAGGGTAAATACCCAGCAGAGCAATTGCTGGGTCATAGGGTAGTTCTATTTTCAACATTTTGAGGAACCTCCATGCTGTTTTCCAGAGTGGTTGCGCCAGCTTGCATTCCCACCAACAGTGTAGGAGGGTTCCCCTTTCTCCGCATCCTCGCCAGCATCTGTCATTTCCTGACTTGTTAATTTTAGCCATTCTGACTGGTGTGAGGTGATATCTCATGGTGGTTTTGATTTGTATTTCCCTGATGCCGAGTGATATGGAGCACTTTTTCATGTGTCTGTTGGCCATCTGGATGTCTTCTTTGCAGAAATGTCTGTTCATGTCCTCTGCCCATTTCTTCATTGGATTATTTGTTCTTTGGGTGTTGAGTTTGCTAAGTTCTTTATAGATTTTGGACACTAGCCCTTTATCTGATATGTCATTTGCAAATATCTTCTCCCATTCTGTCAGTTGTCTTTTGGTTTTGTTCACTGTTTCCTTTGCTGTGCAAAAGCTTTTGATCTTGATAAAATCCCAAAAGTTCATTTTTGCCCTTGCTTCCCTTGCCTTTGGTGATGTTCCTAGGAAGATGTTGCTGCGGCTGACGTCGAAGAGGTTGCTGCCTGTGTTCTCCTCAAGGATTTTGATGGATTCCTTTCTCACATTGAGATCCTTCATCCATTTTGAGTCTATTTTCGTGTGTGGTGTAAGGAAATGATCCAATTTCATTTTTCTGCATGTGGCTGTCCAATTTTCCCAACACCATTTATTGAAGAGGCTGTCTTTTTTCCATTGGACATTCTTTCCTGCTTTGTCGAAGATGAGTTGACCATAGAGTTGAGGGTCCATTTCTGGGCTCTCTATTCTGTTCCATTGATCTATGTGTCTGTTTTTGTGCCAGTACCATGCTGTCTTGATGATGACAGCTTTGTAATAGAGCTTGAAGTCCGGAATTGTGATGCCACCAACTTTGGCTTTCTTTTTCAATATTCCTTTGGCTATTCGAGGTCTTTTCTGGTTCCATATAAATTTTAGGATTATTTGTTCCATTTCTTTGAAAAAAATGGATGGTACTTTGATAGGAATTGCATTAAATGTGTAGATTGCTTTAGGTAGCATAGACATTTTCACAATATTTATTCTTCCAATCCAGGAGCATGGAACATTTTTCCATTTCTTTGTGTCTTCCTCAATTTCTTTCATGAGTACTTTATAGTTTTCTGAGTATAGATTCTTAGTCTCTTTGGTTAGGTTTATTCCTAGGTATCTTATAGTTTTGGGTGCAATTGTAAATGGGATGGACTCCTTAATTTCTCTTTCTTCTGTCTTGTTGTTGGTGTAGAGAAATGCAACTGATTTCTGTGCATTGATTTTATATCCTGACACTTTACTGAATTCCTGTACAAGTTCTAGCAGTTTTGGAGTGGAGTCTTTTGGGTTTTCCACATATAGTATCATATCATCTGCAAAGAGTGATATTTTGACTTCTTCTTTGCCGATTTGGATGCCTTTAATTTCCTTTTGTTGTCTGATTGCTGAGGCTAGGACTTCTAGTACTATGTTGAATAGCAGTGGTGATAACGGACATCCCTGCCGTGTTCCTGACCTTAGCGGAAAAGCTTTCAGTTTTTCTCCATTGAGAATGATATTTGCGGTGGGTTTTTCATAGATGGCTTTGATAATATTGAGGTATGTGCCGTCTATCCCTACACTTTGAAGAGTTTTGATCAGGAAGGGATGCTGTACTTTGTCAAATGCTTTTTCAGCATCTATGGAGAGTATCATATGGTTCTTGTTCTTTCTTTTATTAATGTGTTGTATCACATTGATTGATTTGCGGATGTTGAACCAGCCTTGCAGGCCTGGAATAAATCCCACTTGGTCGTGGTGAATAATCCTTTTAACGTACTGTTGAATCCTATTGGCTAGTATTTTGGCGAGAATTTTTGCATCTGTGTTCATCAAGGATATTGGTCTGTAGTTCTCTTTTTTGTTGGGATCCTTGTCTGGTTTTGGGATCAAGGTGGTGCTGGCCTCATAAAATGAGTTTGGAAGTTTTCCTTCTATTGCTATTTTTTGGAACAGTTTCAGGAGAATAGGAATTAGTTCCTCTTTAAATGTTTGGTAGAATTCCCCCGGGAAGCCGTCTGGCCCTGGGCTTTTGTTTGTTTGGAGATTTTTGATGACTGTTTCAATCTCCTTACTGGTTATGGGTCTGTTCAGGCTTTCTATTTCTTCCTGGTTCAGTTGTGGTAGTTTATATGTCTCTAGGAATGCATTCATTTCTTCCAGATTGTCAAATTTGTTGGCGTAGAGTTGCTCATAGTATGTTCTTATAATTGTCTGTATTTCTTTGGTGTTCGTTGTGATCTCTCCTCTTTCATTCATGATTTTATTTATTTGGGTCCTCTCTCTTTTCTTTTTGATAAGTCTGGCCAGGGGTTTATCAATCTTTTTAATTCTTTCAAAGAACCAGCTCCTAGTTTCGTTGATTTGTTCTATTGTTTTTTTGGTTTCTATTTCATTGATTTCTGCTCTGATCTTTATGATTTCTCTTCTCCTGCTGGGTTTAGGGTTTCTTTCTTGTTCTTTCTCCAGCTCCTTTAGGTGTAGGGTTAGGTTGTGTACCTGAGACCTTTCTTGTTTCTTGAGAAAGGCTTGTACCGCTATATATTTTCCTCTCAGGACGGCCTTTGTTGTGTCCCACAGATTCTGAACCCTTGTGTTTTCATTATCATTTGTTTCCATAAATTTTTTCAATTCTTCTTTGATTTCCTGGTTGACCCATTCATTCTTTAGAAGGATGCTGTTTAGTCTCCATGTATTTGGGTTCTTTCCAAATTTCCTCTTGTTATTGAGTTCTAGCTTTAGAGCATTGTGGTCTGAAAATATGCAGGGAATGATCCCAATCTTTTGATACCGGTTGAGACTTGATTTAGGACCAAGAATGTGATCTATTCTGGAGAATGTTCCATGTGCACTAGAGAAGAATGTGTATTCTGTTGCTTTGGGATGAAATGTTCTGAATATATCTGTGATGTCCATCTGGTCCAGTGTGTCATTTAAGGCCTTGATTTCCTTGTTGATCTTTTGCTTGGATGATCTGTCCATTTCAGTGAGGGGAGTGTTAAAATCCCCTACTATTATTGTATTCTTGTCGATGTGTTTCTTTGATTTTGTTATTAATTGGTTTATATAGTTGGCTGCTCCCACGTTAGGGGCATAGATATTTAAAATTGTTAGATCTTCTTGTTGGACAGTTCCTTTGAGTATGATATAGTGTCCTTCCTCATCTCTTATTATAATCTTTGGCTTAAAATCTAATTGATCTGATATAAGGATTGCCACTCCTGCTTTCTTCTGATGTCCATTAGCATGGTAAATTCTTTTCCACCCCCTCACTTTAAACCTGGAGGTGTCTTCGGGTGTAAGATGAGTTTCTTGTAGGCAACATATAGATGGTTTTTGTTTTTTTATCCATTCTGATACCCTGTGTCTTTTGATTGGGGCATTTAGCCCATTAACATTCAGGGTAAGTATTGAGAGATATGAATTTAGTGCCATTGTATTGCCTGTAAGGTGACTGTTATTGTATATTGTCTCTGTTTCTTTCTGATCTACTACTTTTAGGGTCTCTCTTTGCTTAGAGGACCCCTTTCAATATTTCCTGTAGAGCTGGTTTGGTATTTGCAAATTCTTTCAGTTTTTGTTTGTCCTGGAAGCTTTTAATCTCTCTTTCTATTTTCAATGATAGCCTAGCTGGATATAGTATTCTTGGCTGCATGTTTTTCTCATTTAGTACTCTGAATATATCATGCCAGCTCTTTCTGGCCTGCCAGGTCTCTGTGGATAAGTCTGCTGCCAATCTAATATTTTTACCATTGTACGTTACAGACTTCTTTTCCCGGGCTGCTTTCAGGATCTTTTCTTTGTCACTAAGACTTGTCAATTTTACTATTAGGTGACGGGGTGTGGACCTATTCTTATTGATTTTGAGGGGGGTTCTCTGAACCTCCTGGATTTTGATGCTTGTTCCCTTTGCCATATTGGGGAAATTCTCTCCAATAATTCTCTCCAATATACCTTCTGCTCCCCTCTCTGTTTCCTCTTCTTCTGGAATCCCAATTATTCTAATGTTGTTTCGTCTTATGGTGTCACTTATCTCTCGAATTCTCCCCTCGTGGTCCAGTAGCTGTTTGTCCCTCTTTTGCTCAGCTTCTTTATTCTCTGTCATTTGGTCTTCTATATCGCTAATTCTTTCTTCTGCCTCATTTATCCTAGCAGTGAGAGCCTCCATTTTTTATTGCACCTCATTAATAGCTTTTTTGATTTCAACTTGGTTAGATTTTAGTTCTTTTATTTCTCCAGAAAGGGCTTTTATATCTCCCGAGAGGGTTGCTTTAATATCTTCCATGCCTTTTTCAAGCCCGGCTAGAACCTTGAGAATCATCATTCTGAACTCTATATCTGACATATTACCAATTTCTGTATTGATTAGGTCCCTAGCCTTTGGTATTGCCTCTTGTTCTTTTTTTTGTTGTGAATTTTTCCGCCTTGTCATTTTGTTCAGATAAGAGTTTATGAAGGAGCAAGTAAAATACTAAAAGGGTGGCAACAACCCCAGGAAAATATGCTTTAGCCAAATCAGAAGAGATCCTGAATTGTGAGGGGGGAGAAAGGGGATAAAAAGGGGTTCAGAAAGAAAGAAAAGAAAAAAAAAACTATTAAAAAAAAGCCGATAAAGAAAAAATATAAAAAGAGGAAAAAATATATATATATTAGATAAACTATTTAAAAAACGTTAAAAAAAGAAAACGGTATAAGTTAAAAAAAATTTAGCAGAAGAAGAGAAAAAGAAAAAAAATTGAAAAAGAAAAAAAAATTAAATTAACTGCAAGGCTAAAAAATCATGGGGAGAAAGCCATGAGTTCCGTGCTTTGCTTTCTTCTCCTCTGGAATTCCGCCGTTCTCCTTGGTAGGTGAACTTGGTCCTGGCTGGGTTTCCCGTAGATCTTCTGGGGGAGGGGCCCGTTGTAGTGATTCTCAAGCGTCTTTGCCCCAGGCGGAGTTGCACCGCCCTTACCCGGGGCCACGCTGAGTCATCCGCTCGGGTTCGCTTTCGGGAGCTTTTGTTCCCTGAGCGCTCTCCGTAGAGTCCGGAGGACGGGAATGAAGATGGCAGCCTCCGGGTCTCCGGCCCGGAGGAGCCGAGAGCCCGGGGCCCCACTCCTCAGTGCGCCCTCAGAGAACAGCGCCAAATGACTCCCGTCACCCTGGCCTCCGGCCGCGCTCCGAGCTGACCGAGCCTGCGACCGGTCCAAGGCAACCCTGAGCTGAGAGTCACTCCTCGGCTCTGTCTCTGCAGCCGGCTTCCCCGTTCTAATACCGGTAAGCTCTGCGACACTGAGACACCCCCGATCCTTCTGCGACCCTGCGGGACCTGAGGTCGCGCTTACCCCGCCTGGGCTTCACCCCAGTTAAGCCTCTGGAGCGATGTCCCTCCGCGGAACAGACTTTTAAAAGTCCTGATTTTGCTCCGTTGCTCCGCCGCTCGCCGGGAGCCGGCCCCTCCCCCCACGGTCTATCTTCCCGTCGCTTTGGATTCACTTCTCCGCCAGTCCTACCTTGCAGAAAGTGGTTGATTTTCTGTTTCTGGAATTGCTGTTCTTCTTCTCTTCAATCTCCCGTTGGATTTGTAGGTGTTTGCAATCTTTAGATAAGCTATTTAGCTGATCTCCTGCTACCCGAAGTAGTCTCAGCCTGCTACTTCTCCGACATCTTGACTCCTCCCTCCGGGATTCTGATATCTTGCCTCTCTACTACCTCTGGGTCTTCTTCTCAAAACCTCTGGAATGAAATTTATTCTGGTTGAAAGTGGCTCTTAACAGGAGCTGCAGGTATTTTTCCCGAGAGGGGAAAAGTGTGAAGCCGGAGCTAGGACTAATAAATTGGGACATGGTGCCTGCTAGGCAATGCATCCTTCCTAGAGTGACCTATGGATGTGGTGTTGGAGGCTTGGGGGAACATCTGTAAGTGAGAGTAACTCTGGGAGAAAATAAAATAGGGATAAAGATTATAAAGGATGCTGGTATTCTGAAGAAGTTTACAGGAGAATTCTAAAATGGCCATTCATTTCGTCTTAAGGGTTTCTTTCTTACTAGTTAAAATATGCATAGACAATGAATTTTGGAACATACACACACAAAAAAAAATTAAATTTAAAAAATAAAATAAAATATTTATCTTTAAGTCTAAAATGTAATATATTTCTAAGACAGATGGCAATTAGAAAGTCACAAGTAAGCTGGTTTTATCTGTTATAAGGTAATACAAAGAAGTCATTTTTTAGATTTCAAGTTTAAAATGGAACATTGTGATGCAGATCTTATTTCTGTGAAACATCGTGTGTTAATTGACAACGTGGGCAAGGCCAGCCACCTCCAAGTTGGGTTAAATTTCCAAATGAAAGTGTCATCAGTCCTCAGCTGAGTCAAGGATTTTGGTTGCTTGAGTTGAAATATAACACTTAGATTTCAATGATTCATTGAGCTGGTATCTGACCTAGCCTTGAAGGGTTAGAAATGATTGGTTTTCCTCATGTTTTACAATGGATTAGTTTTCTAGGTAGGGCATAATATATTAATGATGAGCTCATTTTAAAATTATTTATCTCTATTCAGATAATTCCTATGATGAATTTTAATATTTTGAGAGGACATAAAGTATAGTATGTTTGAACATAACTTTTGTGTGTCACTGATATTTTCCAAAGTTTTATGAGAAAAATAGCTTTGTGATACCATAATGTTTTAGATTTAAGGAATAAAAGCAAAAATATTAATGTATACGCAGTTAAATCACATTTTAATTATAACAGAATTATTTTCTGCAACTCAGCTATGGGACTTGCTTAAACCTGATTTATGTATAATTTGAATAAATTTAAAAATAAATTTTGTGAAAAAGAGTTCCTTAAAATGGTGACATCAGGATAAAATATTTATGGGACAAATAGGATTTACATATCAAAATTAGCAATTTTCTTTATTTTTTTTGAAAGACTTTATTTATTTATTTGAGAGAGATAGAGTAAGAGAGAAAAAGCATGAGCAGGGAGAGGGGCAGAGGGAGAAGCAGATTGCCCACTGAGCAGGAAGCCCAACGCAGGGCTCGATCCCAGAATCCCGGGATCATGACTAAGACAAAGGCAGACGCTTAACTTACTGAGCCACTCAGGCACCCCTGTTATCATTATTCTAACAACTCACTGCAGGTTAGGATTTAGCCTACAGTATAATGCACAGTGGCTCTTTGCAATAGGGTGTACGGGTATAAATAAGAAGTTCTTCTTGGCACACTGTATGCATAGAATCAACCTCTATCTTTATGGTCATGCCCTGTGCTATAACTCATTTTCTGATTTTTAAACATTCAACAAGTGAACACCCCTAATGAGGAATAGTCTGTAGCTGCTCCTTTCTCCTCATACAGCTCTCAGCCAACTTGAACCAACAGAACTGCTCAAAGCCAAATGTCTTTCCATCTCTTGAGTTTTCCTCATAGGCAAGAATCCCTCACAAGCCATAATCCTTTCTCTATCTGAATTCTTCATTCCTCATGGCACAATATTATTCACCTCAGCCAATTCTTTCTAATGCATACTCCTTTTCCCTTAGTTTTCACCCAATTATTGCATGAATATTTTTCTCTTCTTTCTTGTAGGAGAGTGTCTTTTTAGTTGAGAACCAGAAGCATTGCCATAATCACACTGATAAGTATGTGTGAGGTAATAGAAAATATATTTGGTCTCTGTCCCTAGTTTCTGGTACAGAGCTTTTCCTAAAACCCTTATGATTTCCTGAGTGTTAAGAACACTAGGAACATCTTTTGTTCTAATATTTGGTCTTTGACCCTGGTTCCTGACACAGGGCTCCTGAAACACTTGTAATTTCTTGAGTGATAGGAATGTCTTTTTGTCCCAGTGAGGCAACTCTGGGTGGGCTTCTGGGTGGCCTTGCAAAAGGGCTGGCCACCAAGCCATGAGTAGGAGCTTGGACTTTTCAGCCCTACCCCTGATTCTCTTGAAAAGGAGAGGGGCTGAAAATGGAGTAAATGATCAATCATGCCAACTTGATGAAACTTCCAAAAAATCCCAAATGAACAGAGTTCAGAGGCTTCTAGGTTCATGGACATGTGGAGGTGCTGGGAGAGTGACACACCCAGAGAGGGCATGGAAACTCCACGCTCTTCCCCCATCCCTTGCTCTACACATCTCTTCCATTTGGATGTTCATCTGTATTCTCTATTATATCCTTTTACTAATAAACTGATAAATAATAAGTAAACTCTTTTCCTGTGTTCTATAGTCACCTTAACAAATTGATCAAACTTAAGGAGGGGGTCATTGGAACCTCTGTGGGTTGGTCAGAAGAAGCACAGGTGACAGGCTGGGCTTGAGAGGTGTCTGAAGTGTGTGTGTGTGTGTGTGTGTGTGTGTGTGTGTTGGGGAGATAGTCTTGTGGGATTGAGTCCTTAACCTGGGGGATCTGATGCTCTCTTTGGATACACAGCGTCAGAATTGAATTACGGTGAAGGACACCCAGCTGGTGTCACAGGGAATTGCTGGGCTTGGGGAAAAACCACCTCCACACATATGGTGACCAGAAGTGTCAGAGGTAAAGTGTTCTGTGTGACTAAGAAAGTGACTTTCCTCCTTAGGAAGGAAAAATTTGAGTTTTTCTAATAAAGTATAAAAATGCGGGTAATAGTGGTATTAAATAAAATCTAAAATTTACGTATGTTAAGGTGGAACTGTGAAAGTAAAAAGCCAAAGCCATCTTCATCAGGTGGAGGTTCTTGAGGTACTGAAAAGTCTCCTTTAAAATCTTCAATGAGTCATGATTGAGCACCATACTCTTATCTAACTGATGAAAAAAAATCAGTACTTAAACAAAATTGTATCTTAGTCTGCTATACTCTTTATCTATTTTTCGATTACTAGTTTACCATTTACTGTATTTCTTTACTTTTTATTTCAGATGTTCTGCATTTCAACCCCATCAAAAATTAAATTGATATTTATGGGCTAATCTGGAAACCTAAATACAGTTTGTTTCACTACAACTATAAGAAAATATGTTCAACTTCCCATTGGCTGACTTATAAAGGGACTTCTGGACTACAACTTAATGTAAGTTGCAGACAGACTGTGTTTTGATCTTTGTTATTCACCTCCTCCCCAGGTTAAGGCATAGGTCTATTGGCAAATGCTCATGTATTATATATACTTTGTGCCTATACATACCCTTTTTCACAATTCTGGGTTCATAAGCTTTATTCTTTCCTTCAGTGGGTATTTCTTTTTTTTTTTAAGATTTTTTATTTATTTGACAGAGAGAGATCACAAGTAGACAGAGAGGCAGGCAGAGAGAGAGGGAGGGAAGCAGGCTCCCTGCCGAGCAGAGAGCCCAATGTGGGACTCGATCCCAGGACCCTGAGATCATGACCTGAGCTGAAGGCAGCGGCTTAACCCACTGAGCCACCCAGGCGCCCCTTCAGTGGGTATTTCAATGCCTATTATGTAAAAAGTACAGGTCTAGGCCCAAGGGACATCAAGAAATGAGGGTACTGCCCTCATGGAGCTCATACTCTATCAGAGAAACTCGTAAGCCAATTTGCACAAATACATATGACATGCTTATGGTGATGGACACTCTGAAGGGAGTCCTAGAGCACTCTGGGAGCACATCACCCAGGATCTGCCTTGGCTCCAGGTCAGGTGGATTGCTTGGACAGGGTAGTTACTCCAGGTGAGATCTAAAGGGTAGGTAGGAGTTAGAAAGGGGAAAAGAATCGGGAGGTAGAGGGAGGGTGGGTTGAGGATAAAGGAAGAAGTACTCCAGACAGAGGAAACATGTTCGAAGACCATATTTACTCAGGTAGTTTTGATAACTTTTTCAAAGAGTGTCCACTGAGTAGCTGGAAGACTTATAGCTTATCCTAAATCGTGAAAATAATGTGTAATCTTATTAGAAATTCAGAAAGCATATATTTCTCAAACACCTGTACTTTTTTTTTTCTTCAGGTATGAAGTACTCATTAAGCCCTAACAATTACCCTGAAGATGGTATTATGAATATGGCAACTTTTCTACGGGGATATGAAGAAAAGGGGATAAAGAATGACAGGCCTGAGGACCAGTTGAGTAAAGAGAAAAAGAAAATTCTGTTCTCCTTCTGTGAGGTGTGCAATATCCAGCTAAACTCCGCAGCCCAGGCCCAAGTCCATTACAATGGCAAATCCCATCGCAAGCGGGTCAAGCAGCTGAGTGATGGGCAGCCCCCGCCGCCCGCTCAGGGTTCAGGACAGCTGCTGGCCAGCCCCAGCACCAACACCAGCACAGGTAGGTGCAAGGGCCCCAGGCTCCATGAGCTGCTGGGAGAAATGCTGCTGTTCTAGAAAATGAAGGGTTTAGAAAAAGATAACTTTCACTAAAAAGCTACCACCACATTAATACGTATTCTTTTCCCTACAGTAAATTCCAAGAGCTGTTTGTTATTTCTGTGTATGTGTGTGCTTGTATAAGAAATTCATATATATTATATTAGATTCAAACAATATACACACACACATACACACAACGTTGTGTCTTGGATTGTAGACTTGGTCCTGTATTCCCATAGTGTGTGAACATTTCCTAATGTATTTTGAAATAGATCAATGATGACAGTTTTTTGTTCCCTTCTCGCAAAATTGGGCTTTCTTGGGTTTCCTTCATCTGTAGGGTAGTGTACTATTTGAGAGCATATAAAAAGCTACAGCTTTATTTATAACATCCCGTGATACAGGAAAGGAGCATTAATCTTGAGTGTTAGACATGTTATAGTCTTTTAGGGAGTTGGCAGCTGCATGCCATGGTGTTCTAACATTAGGAGCAGGCATTGCCAAAACCAACAAGGCTTACCTCTGAGCTCTGGCCCTATGGCAAGCACGTTCTTGCCTCCCCTCTCACCTCTCACCCTGTACTGTGAGCGGGTTGAGGCAGAAGCTTGGGAATTTTCACATTTCCTGCATCTGCCCTGAATCTGGGAGATAGTCTTCCAAGTTCTTTATCTTCTCCGTAGACAGCCCTTCCTCCTCCACATTGCTGGTCATTGGGTATCTTCACTAGAACGCAATTAAAGAGAATGTGAAATTTACTGTGATCTGTGGTGAAGATTTCTACAGAAAGAGGGGTCTCCTACTCAGGTTTACATGGGAGATCAAACTGAGCCTCCTTCTAGATGTGGTGGAAGAGCTCCAAGTTGCATCTAGCAGACTCTGGTAATGAAGCTTCACCGTGGAGAGCAATGACCTAGACCAGCCATTTCTTGGAAGTTCACTTGGTGCTCTTACATGGCTTTTGGTTTTGTGAAGTTATGCCATGACCCATATTAAGCTCCAGTGAAAATTGTTTGTGTTGTAAAGAAATAATTTTTATAGTTCAAGCTAAACCTCACTGCTTTTTACTCAGTGTGTGATTTAATTTCATTAAATTATTTTCCCCAGTCAATACTTGGCATGCTGTGAAAGAACTTACAGGAACTTTGAGGTTGTAAGATACACATTATAATAGTGAAAAATTACTTCTCCATTTTTTGTCTTTATTATGATGATAATGTAAATATTCACAGATACATTAATGTATCGGTATTTATATAGTAAGACAGAGTTGGTGTCAGGTTAAAAACTGATTTATTGTCTTATATCTGAATCAGAGAGCAAGTAGTCTTGGGTAAAGGTATGAATTGTGTCTGTCAGAGCCCAAATATGTATGTCTCGATTGACGTTAACCTGTGATTTCTAATTAGTGAGATTAGCAGCTAACATTAACTGATCATATTTTATGGGCCATTTTCTGGTCCTTTCTAGGAATTTTCTCCTTAAATCCTTTCATCAACCCTGAGGTAGGTACTATGATTATCCCTAATTTACAAACTAGGAATGGAGCACAGAGAGATAAAATAATTTGTCCAGGTTATATGGCATAGGAATGGCAGATCTAGAATCCCAACCATATTTAATTAGTTAATAGTGAAGCCATTATTCTTTGTCACTTCTTTGCTGCTATTTTCTGCCATGCAGCAACACTCAGATTAAATTCAGACCTGTGTTCTGTAATGTATTTTTGGTCACAAATTGTTGCTATCATGGTGAACTATCCCACTTTGACAGGTTTTGAAAATAGACATGTAAAACCCCAACTCATGAGTTTCTCCATGCTAATGAAATTAGTTGACATAAATTTAGTTAAGACATACACAGACTATTATGGATATATTCCACAAGTAAAATATAGTTCATCATCTAAGTATAGGCAGTATTAGTATGTGGGAAAATGGATACAAAATGAGTCAATTTTTCAAGTTGTACATTAACTATAAAGGACAACTTTCATACACTGATAATATAGTCAATTATCCATTGTCAAAAGATGGGTTTAGCATATGATGAAGGCAAGTCACTTAATCTCTGAAAGTGGTTGACATTAATCCTCCCATTTGAAAAAAAAGTAGGTATAACAATGTCTTTTTCTTTTTTTGAAATAGAGATTAGACATAGATATATGTATAAGGATGATCATGACATGATTTATAACTCCAAAATATTAAGTGTATCCTGAATGTCCAATGGAAGAAAGATTAAATATATTAAAGTACATTTATAAGATGAATGATAGAAACCAGAGTCATTAAAAATTGTATTTCTGAAGACTACCTAATGACGGGGGAATCTGTCCATGATATCATGCTAAGTGAAACAGCAGGAAGTAAGGTGAAATATACCTTAGTGCTATGTATACATGTGCACTTTTCTACTGTTTAGTCTGAACTCACTGAGGAGCAAGACTGACATGGTTTTATTTTTTCCAGTCACTTTCTTCAGTTTTGATCTTTCAAACGCCTGTTTCCTGCTGGGTAGCAGTTCCCTTAACACTTTCTCAGCCCATAACTTCTCACTTTTGTATATTCAGAGGGACTTTGATTTAAATGACTCAGCTCTATTTATAAAAACATCCATGTCAGAGCCAAATTAAGATTTGGCTAGATAGAACCTGGAGTTGAGCATAGAGGATGGGATGTAGTTAGCTCTCAGCTTCTCAGCTTGCCCTTCTGCCCATGGAAGGATGAAGGGGTGGAAGTGGCCTTATCTTAAAGCCTTGGCAATGTTTCAAGGCTATTCTTGGTAGGAGGTTGCTATTCTGGTTGTCTTTGGGTCACAAGTGCTCCTGACAGAGCCTGTGGATGAAGAACTCCACCAAAATGTCCCTCAATCACTGGGAGTCCCTGAGATTTTGTTGTCTCTCTCAATTTACTCCACTTTGTAGCAAAGACCATACCTCAGTTATTATGCCTCTTTCTCCCACATTGTAGCATTCCTGGCAAGATTGTGTCCTCTTTTTTTATCTATGTATTGACCAACTCTTAAGGTTTGAGGGAATGTACAGAATACATATGACAAATAACATTCCTCTCCAAAACCTGGAGCTGCTTGGGCATGGGCAGGTAGAAGTGGAGTGGGGTGTGAGGGGCTCCTCCACATTTCTCTTCCTGCTCAGGTAGCATGGGGGAGACTGGGAAGGTAACTGACAAAGTAGACACTCAATCAAGGAACAAAATGCCAATCTTCCCTTTTTGCCCATTGCTTGGCTTTAGGGAATGTTAGGGGCTGAATTATGCCCCCCATTCTGCCCCAGAAAGGGCTATGTTGGATTCTTAATCCTCAGTACTTCAGAATGTAACCCTATTTATAAACAAAGCCTTTGCAAAGTAAATCAAGTTAAAATAAAATCATTAGAATTAGGTTGACCCTAATTCAGCATGGCTGATATCCTTATAAAAAGGGGAATTCAAATGTGCAGACACACAAAAAGAAAAGATGATGTAAAGACACACAAGAAGAAGACAGCCATTTACAAACCAAGGAGAGAGATTTGGAACTAGTCTTTCTCTCAGAGTTCCCAGAAGGAACCAACCCTGCCACACCTTGATATTGGACCGCCAGCCCACAGAACTGTGACTGCTAAATCTTTACTCAGTTTGTGGTGTTTTTGTTACAGCAGCCCTAGCAGACTGACACACAAAGGAAAATGGTATCCCGTTTTCCCCACAAAGGAGAAAAGATGTGGTAGTAGAGGTAGCCTTCCCAAGAACTGTCAGTTTCAGAGACAACTTTCCTTCTTCTCTGTCAGCCTTATTATAGAGTAGGGGTTGGCAAAGGTGGGAGTTGGGTCCACAGGGTGGTGGTTGGGGCTTAAGCCATTTCTCTGAATAAGAAGTGACTGACCCATAACCAGTGGCAGTTCTTTCACTAAGCTTAGAATTCAAAACCTTTAAATCTCAGCTTCTGGAAAAATAGGAAGACTCTTTTGTTCTATTCAGGCCTACAACTAACCAGATGAGGCTCACCCACATTAAGGGAGAGCAATCTGCTCTACTCATTCTATAAATTTAAATTCAGAATTCATCCAAAACAAACTCACAGAAACACCCAAACAGAATACGGAATAACCAAATATCTGGGGATCCCATGGCCTAGTCAAGGTTTGACACATAAAATTAATCCTTACACTGTCATTTTTCTCTTAAGTTTTATAAATCATATTTAATGATTGAAACAAAAATTATAACCATCTGATACTCAAAACGATGATATTTAAAAGTGGGGAACTTCAAGGAACCCAAATAGTAGTAAGGTGTTGGTACTTCATTTGAAGTATTTAAATGGTGGTGCAAGGAGACTGTGATAAGTATGTATATTGTTATACCCATAGCAACTACTCTGAAAACTTTATGAAGAGATACACAAAAAGAATATATATAAATCAAGATGGAGTACTACAAAAACTTTCAAGTAACTCACAGAACAAGAAAAGATAAACATAGAAATGAGAACGAGAGGAAACAGAGAACAGATAATAAAAGGTCAGACTTAAGTAATAACATATTAATGATTACCTTACATGTAATTGATCCAAATATAACAATCAAAAAACAAGAGATTTTCGAAGTAGATTTAAAAAATGACCTGGTTATATACTGCCAACAAGAAACTCACTTACTTTGAAAGTGAAAGGTTGGAAAAGAATATATCATGCAAACAGTCATAAAAATAAAAAAAAAGGCATGAGTATCTACATTAATATTTGAAAAGACAGACTACAGAACAAATAATATTATTAGAGACAAAGAAAGATGTCATGTTATGATAAAAGTTCCAATCCATCAGGAAGAAGGAAGTTATAATGATTCTAAATGTTCATGTATCAGTTATAGTTTAGGACTTAAGCAATTCTCTCTCAGCAACTGAAAGAATTACTAGACCAAAAACTCATCAAGGATATAGAAGATCTAAACAATATAATAAGCCAACAGGATTTAACTAATTTATTTAGAACTCTATCCAACAGCAGTAGAACATATATTTTTTTTTCAAATGACCACGGAACATTCACTGAGAGGCCATATTCCAACCATAAGAGAAACTTTAACACATTTAAAGGAACTGTGATCATATACCATATTACATATGTCAAATGCAAAATTATAGTATGTCTATGATCAAAAGGAGAAAATAACATATCTCTTAACCCATGAATCAAAGAATAAAGCTCAAAGGAAAGAAAAAATGCAAAGAACTAGATGAAAATAGAAAATAACATGTCAAAATAAATGGGATATAATTAAAATGGTACTGAGGAGAAAATTTATATCACTAAATGCTTATATTTCAAATAAGAAAAAGTCTCCAATAAATAAGTCTCTGCACTGAGAAGATAGAAAAGAAGAGAAAAAATAAACCCAAACCAAGCAAAAGGAAGAAAATAATAAAGTTCAAGTGCAAAAATATCTGAGGTTGAAAATAGGAAAACAATAGAGAAAAATCAATGAAACAAAAAGCTGGTTCTTTGGGGGGGGAATCAATGAAATTTGTAAGTCTCTAGCAAGACTGACAAAGATTAAAGAGAAAGAAGACGCAAATGATATAGGTGATATCACTATAGAACTTGCCACAATTAAAAATATAATAAGCAGGGGGAACTGGGCGGCTCAGTGGGTTGAGCCTCTGCTTTCAGCTCAGGTCATAATCTCAGGGTCCTGGGATCAAGCCCCGCATTGGGCTCTCTGCTCAGCGGGGAGCCTGCTTTCCCCTCTCTTTCTGCCTGCCTCTCTGCCTACTTGTGATCTCTGTCTCTGTCAAATAAATAAATAAAATCTTTTTAAAAAATAATAAAATATATATATATAATAAGCAAATATTATAAACTTATAGTAAGAAATTTCATAACTTAGAGGAATGCATAATAAAGCTCCCAAAAAGAAATTTCTAGATCCACAGGGTTTTACTAGGAATTGCGCTAAGCATTTAAAGAACACCAATTTTATACATTTCTTCCAGAAAATAGAAGAGGAGAAAACACTCCCCAACTTATTTTATGACATTACTGTAACTCTGCTACCAAAATCAGACAAAGACAATATATAAAAAGAAAGCTACAAACTAATCTTTTATGAACTTAAACTTAACGTTTCTCAATAAAATATAAACAAACTGGATCCAGTAACAGAGAATTTTACACCAGGACCAAATTGGATTTAGTCCAGAATTGTAAAACTGGTTCAACATCATATCAACAGCTGAAGAAGAAAAAAATCATATGATCTTATCAATTGGTGAAGAAAAGAATTTGAGAAAACTCAACATCCGTTTATGATAAAAAGAAAAAAACAACTCTCAGCAAGTTAGGAACAGAGAGAAATTACCTCAGTTTAATAAAGAGCACTACAAAAAGCCTACAGCTAACATCATACTAGATGGTAAAAGACTGTATGCTTTACCCTAAGATCAAGAGCAAAATAAGGGTTGGACAACCTGGAAGAAATAGATGAATTCCTGGAAACATATAACCTCCCAAAATTGATTCAGGAAAAAATAGAAAATTTGGATAGACCAATTACCAGCAATTAAATTGAATCAGTAATCAAAAACACCCAAAAAACAAAGGTGCAGGACCAGATGGCTTCACAGGTGGATTCTACCAAACATTTAAAGAAGAATCTGGTGGTGGGTGTTAAGGAGGGCACGTATTGCATGGATCATTGGGTGTGGTACATAAACAATGAATCTTGGAACACTGAAAAAATAAAATTAAAAAAAAATAAAGAAGAGTTAATACTTATTTTTCTCAAACTATTCCAAAAACTAGAAGAGGAAGGAAAACTTCCAAATTCATTCTACGAGATATGCATTGCCCTGATACAAAAACCAAATAAAGACACTACAAAAAAAGACAGCTAAGGCCAATATCTCTAATGAACATAGGTGCAAAAATCCTCAACAAAATTTTAGCAAACAAAATCCAACAATGTATCAAAAAAAATCATTCACCAAAGTCAAGTGGGATTTATTCCTGGGTTGCAAGAGTGGTTCAATATTCAGAAATCAATCAATGTTTTATATCACAACAATGAAAGGAAGGATAAAAACCATAAGATAATTTCAATAGATGCAGAAAAGCATTCCCCAATATACAATATCCATTCATAATAAAAACCCTTAACAAGATAGGTTTAAAGGGAACATACCTTGACATAATAAAGGCCATGTATCATGATGCTTGAGTGGCTCAGTCACTTCAGCATCTGCCTTTGGCTCATGTCACAATCTCAGGGTCTTGGCATGGAGCCCTGTGTCAGGGCTCCCTGATCAGCAGGGAGTCTGCTTCACCATCTTCCTCTGCCCTTCCCCGCTACTCATTCTCTCTCAAATAAATTAGATTTTTAAAAAAATAAAGGCCTCATATGAAAAACCCTCAGCTAATATCATACGCAACTGGAAAAACTGAGAGCTGTCTTTCTAAGATCAGGAACAAGACAAGGATGTCCACTCTTACCACTTTTATTCAACATAGTACTGGAAGTCCTAGCCTCAGCGATCAGACAAGCAAAAGAAATAAAGGTATCCAGATTTGTATATGTGCTGCCAAAGTGAGCACAAAGGTATCCAAATTTGTAAAGAAAAAGTAAAACTTGTCACTATTTGCTGATGACACGATACTCTATATAGAAAACCCTGAAAGACTCCACCAAAAAACTACTAGAACTAATAAATGAATTCAGGTAGTTCACAGAATACAAAATCAATGCACAAAATACCTTACATTTCTATACACTTATAATGAAGCAACAGAAAGAAATTAAGAAAAAAAAAAGAAATTAAGAAAGAAGTTCCATTTACAATTGCACAAAAAAATAATTAAGTATCTAGGAATAAACTTAACCATGGAGGTGAAAGGCCTTTACTCTGAAAACTATAGAACACTGATGAAAGAAATTCAAGATAACACAAGCAAATGGAAAGATATTCCATGCTCATTGGTAGGAAGAACAAATATTGTTAAAATGTCCATACTGTTCAAAGCAACCTACAGATTTAATGTAATCCCTATCAAAATACCAATAGCATTTTTCACAGAACTGGAACAAATAATCCTAAAATTTGTATGAAACCACAGAAGACCCCAAATAGCCGAAACAATCTTAAAAAAGAAGAAAAGAAGTTGGAAGTATCACAATTTCAGATTTCAAATTACCCTGCAAAGATATCGTAATCAAAACCATATTGTACTGGTACTAAAACTGACACATGGATCAATGGAACGGGATAGAAAGCCCAGAAACAAACCTGTGATTATATGGTCAATTAGTCTTCCACAAAAGAGGCAAGAATACGCAAAGGAAAAAAGACAAATCTTCATCAGTGTTGGGAAAACTGGACAGCACCATGCAGAAGAATGAAACTAGACCACTTTGTTACACCAGACACAAAAATAAACTCAAGATGGATTAAAGATATAAATTGAGACCTGAAGCCATAAAAATCCTACAAGAAAACACAGGCAGTAATGTCTCTGACATCAGCCATAGCAACATTTTTCTAGATAGGTCTCCTGAAGCAAGGGAAATGAGAGCAAAAATAAACTATTGGGAGTACATCAAAATAAAAAGCTGCAAATTGTAGGAAAGAGTCAACAAAACTAAAAGACAACATACTGAATGGGAGAAGATATTTGCAACTGACATCTCTGATACAGGGTAAGTATCCAGAATATATAAAGAATATATACAATGTAACACCCAATAACAACCCAATTAAAAAATGGGTAGAAGACATGAACAGACATTTCTCCAAAGAAGACATGCAGACAGCTAACAGACACATTAAAAAATGCCCAGTATCACTCTTCATCAGGGAAAAGCAAATCAAAACTACAATAAGATATCACCCTGTACCTGTCACAATGGCTAAAATAAAAAACACAAGAAACCACAAATGTTTGTGAGGATATGGAGGAAAAAAAAGAACCCTCTTGAGCTGTTGGTGGGAGTGCAAACTGGTGCAGCCACTGTGGAAAACAGTACCTCCATACTGTTCCTCAAAAAGTTAAAAGTAGAACTACCCTATGATCCAGTAATCTCACTACTATATATTTCCCCAAAGAATACAAAATCACTACTTTAAAAGGATATATGCACCCCTGTGTTTATTGCAACATTATTTACTATAGCCATCTTATGAAAACAGCCCAAGTGTCCATTGATAGATGAATAGCTAAAGAAGATGCAATGTATATATACAATGGAATATTATTCAGCCATAAAAAGGGGGAAGCCTTCCATTTGCAACAACATGGATGGAGCTAGAGAGAATAATGCTAAATAAAAAGAGAAAGACAAGTACCACATGATTTCACTCATGTGGAAGTTAAGAAAACAAATGAACAAAGAAAAAAGAGAGAGACACAAAGCAAGAAACCATTCTTAGCTATAGAGAACAAACTGCTGGTTACCAGAGGTGAGGTGGGTAAAGGTGGTGGGTGAAATAGGTTGATGGGAATTAAAGAGTATACTTATCTTGATGAGCACTGAGCAAAGTATAGAATTGCTGAATCAGAATATTGTACCCCTGAAACTAATATAACACTATGCTAACCATACTGGAATTAAAACTAAAAAATTAATAAAATTTTAAAAGAGTGTGGAGGACAAGGGGAGATGGAGAGGAGAAGGGAGCTGAGGGAAATTGGAAGGGGAGGTGAACCATGAGAGACTATGGACTCTGAAAAACAACCTGAGGATTTTGAAGGAGCAGGGGGTGGGAGGTTGGGGGAACCAGGTGGTGGGTATTAGGGAGGGCAGGATTGCATGGAGCACTGAGTGTGGTGCAAAAACAACTGTTACGCTGAAAAGAAATAAAAAATTAAAAAAAAAAAAGGAATAGAAAAAAAATTTTTAAAGAGCAAGAGAAGGGTGTTCATTGTCACTTCTCTTATTCAACATAGTATTGGAAATTCTAATTACCATAATAAGGCAGGAATAAATAAAAGGCATACAAATTGGAAAGGAAGAAATAAGACTTTCTCACTTCACAGATCACATGCTCTATCAATCCCCAAGAATCTATGAAAGAATTCCTAAAACTAGTAAGTGGGTTTAAAACACAGGATTTCAGGATGGAGAATCAACACAGAAAAATCAATTGCATATTTATATACTAAAAATAAACCTGTGGAAACTGCAATGTAAAAACAATATAATTTATAATCACATCTAATAAAACAAAACATATGTAGAATATATAGGATGTGTATGCTAAAAATTACAAAATATTGAGAAAATAAATCAAGACCTAAGGAAATGGAGAGACATACCATATTCATGGCTTGGAAAACTCAGGATAGCTAAGATGTACATTTTAAATTACCCTATAGGTTTTGTGCAATTCCTATTAAAACCCCAGCAAGGCTTTTGGTGACATAGACAAGCTTACTCTAAATGTATATGGAAGAACGCTGACTCTAGAATAACTAAAGTATCTTGACAAAGAGAATAAGTCAGTAAAAATCTCTACCCAATATCTAGGCTTACTATATAGCTAAAGTCATCAAACTATTATTTGAACAGAGATATAGGCACTTAGACCAATGGAAAAAACTATAGAACCCAGAAATCAATCTACACATTTATGCTCAATTGATTTTTGATGAAGGTACAAAAGCATTTCAATGTAGGAAAGAGTGCTTGCTTCGGCAGCACATATATCAATGTAGGAAAGATGGCCTTTTCAGTATATGTTGCTGGTGCAACTGGACGTCTATAGGCGAAAAAGCAAAAACAAAAAAAGTCAACTAAATTTATGCCATACACAAAAATTAAACCAGTATACCATAGATTTACATGTAATACACAAAAATATAAAAATTTTAGGGAAAAAAATAGAAAAAAATCTCTGGGACCTAGGGCAGGTTAAAGAGTTCTGACTTAACACCAGAAACATGACCCATAAGAGAAAAATTGATAAATTGGACTTCACACAAAATTCAAAACTTTTCCTTTGAAAACTACCATCTGAAGAGGATGAAAAAAGTTACAGATGGTAGAGAATATTTGTAAACCAAATATTTAACATAGGACTAGTATCTAGAATATACAAAGTGCTCTCAAAACTCAACAATAAAAAAAAAATCAAACAATCCAATTATGAAATAGGTAAAAGATAGGAAGACCGATTTCACTGAAAAGGATATACAGATGACAAATAAGTGCATGAAAAGGTGTACAACATCTTTAGTCATTAGGGAAATGAAAAATAAAATCACAATGAGATTTTAATATATATTTGTCAGAATGACTAAAGGAAGAAATAGTGACAACACCGAATGTTGGCAGTGATGGGGAGTAAATGGATCGCACAAACATTGCTAATGGAAATGTAAAATGGTCTAGCCACTCTAGAAAGTAGTTGGGAAGTTTCTTATAAAACTAAACCTACATTTACCACCCAACCGAGTAATTGTGCTCTTGGAAATTTATTCCAGATAAATTAAAACATAGGCTCCCACAACAACCTGTATATGAATGCTTAGAGTAGCATTATTGGTAATAGCCAAGAACTATAAACCACTCTGTATTAGTTTCCTGAGGCTTCTGTAACAAAGTACCATAAACTTGATGGTCTAAAACAGTAGAAATTTAATCTCTCAAAGTTCTGGGGTCTAAATTATTGAATCACTATATTATACACCTGAAACTAATATAACACTGTATGTTAATTATACTGGAATTAATATTTTTAAAAACTTAAAAATAAAATCTGAACTTTGGCAGGGCTTCATTAACCTCCAGGGGCACCAGAAAGAATCTATTCCTTATATCTTCTACCCTTTAGTGACTTGTGGCTTGTGGCTAGATCACTCCAGTCTCTACCTCTGTTTTCACATCTCCTCTGTGTGTCTGTGTCCTCTCCTCTTGGACTATTTCAAATCTCCCCCTATTTCTCTTATAAGGACACTCACTGTTAGATTTAGGAACTCCTGCATAATTCAAGATTCTCTCCTCATCTCAAAATCCTTATCTTACTTCTGCAAAGATCCTTTTTCCAAATAAGATGTCTCCAGGGGCGCCTGGGTGGCTCAGTGGGTTAAAGCCTCTGCCTTTGGCTCAGGTCATGATCTCAGGGTTCTAGGATCGAGCCCTGCATCGGGCTCTCTGCTCAGCGGGGAGCCTGCTTCCTCCTCTCTCTCTCTCTGCCTGCCTCTCTGCCTACTTGTGATCTCTGTTTGTCAAATAAATAAATAAAATCTTAAAAAAAAAAAAGATGTTTCCAGGTTCCCAGGATTTGATGTGTTAAACTAGGATACATCTATACAAGGAATACTACTCTATAATAAAAAGGAACTATTGATATGCACAACAACTTGGATGAATCTCTAGCAAATTATGCAGAGTGAAAAAATCAATCTCATAAGGCTACCTCTGTCTTATTCCATTGTGCAACATTTTTGTAAGGACAAAATTTTAGGATTGGACAACAAATCAATGGTTCTCAGGGGTTGAGGATGGGGGAAGGTGTCAGGATGGAAGTGGGTGTGATTTTGAAAGGTCAACATGAGGGATCTTGTGGTAGTGGTTACATGAACCTATGTAGGAGAGACACACACACATGCACGCACACACAAATGAATTCAAGTATAACTGGGGAAATCGGAATAAGAAGATTGGTAGATGGTGTCCATGTCAACATCCAGACTGGGATATTATTCCATTGTTTTTACAAAATGTATGATCAGTGGAAACCAGAATGAGTTCAAGTTCCTTATTTTTTATACAACTGCCTGTGAATCTCTAATCATCTCAATAAAAATTTCAGTTAAAAAATCTTAAGGTGATCACCTAAAATACCCAGTCTTCTAGTAGCATATCAGAGATGATAATGAGCACAAATTCAGGGGTTTGGCCTTTTAAATAATTCAAGTGTCTGCAAAGATTAATAAAACACAATTTCTTTTTCTTAAGTATCCATATGGATATCTAAATAAATGAATGACAATGTGATATGCTAAGAACAGTGATAGATTTATTTATAAGGTTGATGGCACAGAGAAAAGGAATGATTAACTTTATAGAGGTCAGGGAAGTCTTCCCAAAAGAGGTGATATTTGTGGTAAATATTCAAAGATGAGATTCAGGTTATTCAAGGAAGAACAACATTCCAAATAGAAGTGATTGCAATGTCAATGCATGTAGGGATAAACCATAGTTTATTATTACTGGAGTGAAATATGATTGAGGGAAAAGGAGGGAAGATCCCTCAGGCAAAATAGAAGGTAGCTAGAACAGGAGAGTTTTCTTTGTTCTCTGGGAGCAGAGGAAGAACACAGTTTCTCAAACATATAAAAAAAAATCAGGTGCAGCTGCAGGAATTCTGAGTTCTCCTAAGTTCTTCTGTGCCACTCTGGTTTATGTCAACCAGGAGCCTCCCCATCAAGTCCACACATCTCAGCGTGGTGTTTCCCTAGGATACCAGCTGGCTGTGCAGAGATTATTTTCCACAACCCACATACAACTTTCCAAGTCCAGATAAAACTGACCACATTTATTCTCTATGTAGTGTTGCTAGTAACACTCATCTTGCCCTCTGCTCTCAAAGGCTGGGACCTATTATCTTCAGTGCCTATTGCTGTGGTATTTCCCCTTGATTCTTATCCCATTTACCGTTCTAATTCTTTAAGGAGTATTTGAACTTAAAAAAATAAATAAAGTGATCGACGTGTGAATAACTGATCATCTAACTCAGCAGTTCTCAGATTTTAACGTGCATCAGAATCACCTGAAGGGTGGCTTAGAAGGCAGCTTGCTGGGTGCCATCCCCAAAGTTTCTGATTGAATAGGCCTGAAGTTGATCCTGAGAACTTGCATTTCTTTCTTTCTTTTTTTCTTTTTTTAAAAGATTTTATTTATTTATTTGACAGAAAGAGGGATCACAAGTAGGCAGAGAGGCAGGCAGAGGTTGTGGTGGGGGGAAGCAGGCTCCCCGCTGAGTAAAGAGCCCAATGAGGGACTCGATTCCAGGACCCTGAGATCATGACCTGAGCCGAACGCAGAGGCCAACCCACTGAGCCACCTAGGCACCCCGAGAACTTGGATTTCTAACAAGTTCTCAGGGGAAACTCCTAGTTTGAAATCACACTTTGAGAATACCAATCTAACCCATGGAGGAGGATTGATAACCAGAAAAAGAGCTTCTTATCTCAGATAAATCTATACTTAGGAATTGGTTAGGAAAGAGGAAAATGGCCTTCCTGTGTTCCTGGTCTTCTCTAGGGGCATTCACTGACCCATGAAAATAGAGGGGTGATGTCACAGAATTAGAGGGACAAAGCCACCCTCCCCCACTCCCCAATCCCATACCTTACCTCTAGCTGGGAGCTTTATAAGCAACTCTGTGCATTCTACAATATCATAAATACAGTGAAGGTAGACCTTCATTAGACCATCATTAAATGGATGAATGAGGCCTTACCTTGTGCCAGGTATTGTGCTAAGGAGGTTACTTTATTTAAATTCTCACAACAGATTTAGGAGAAAGGTACTATTATTACATACCGTGAGAATGAGGAATGAAGAAGGTAGTAGCCAGAAGAGGCAAGGCTGGGGTTTGGAACAAGTTGGCCTAATTCTGTGACCTGATTCTTCACCATGGTGTTCTTGCCTTCCGTCTATGGATGTAAGCTGGGTAGGGCAGAAATTGCCTAGTTTGTGCTTAAAGGTTACTGCTCAGACTGTGTACTTGATGTGGAAGTTGAATCAGAAAAGAGAAGCAGTAAGTTCTCTCTCTGGATGTACCAGCATTGTTGCTCAGAAGTCAGTCAGGGATACATGATATTCTGATACCCAGAAGCAGGTAAATCACTAGATGGAGTAAAAAATGTTAACTTTACATTTGCCCCCAAGGATCATGGTGGGGAGAATTAATTATATTCTGGGGTTTTGGGAATCCATATTTCCTCAAAATGGGAAGAGTTCTTTCTTAGGCTGTGACTTCTGATCCTGCCCTTGACACTCATTTGGCACAGATAATATTTAAAGCTATGAAAGGTCAGGCCCAGATTACGAAGGTTGAGCTGAACGATCATAAGAGGGACACATTGGTACTTGATCTGAGGTGCACTGGAGAGAGGGGTTATCATGGAAAGACTGAAATAATGACGTTAGTTTTCACAACCTTACACATAAAGTATGACACTCCTCACATTATAGATAAGAAGCTTAGAGAGATTTAAAGGCCTTTCCAAAGGCCACACAAAGATTCAAAGTCCAAGATCTTTCTCACCCTCTGCATTTCCTCTCATAACTTTTTGCAACAAATTCTTCACAAAGTAAAAATGAAAAGAATTCATGACTACTTCCTTGTTATCTAATGTTTGTTTTCCCAATGACTACTAGCTGAACTGCCCATTTTCTTTCTCACCTTCAATTAATTCCAAAAGAATGTCTAATCTCAGTGAAGTTCAAGCTTTTAAGAATAAACAAGAGTTAGGCCAAGAAAGTGGAGAAACACTGATTCAAAGGGAGTAAAGAGAATGTTTAAAATCTTAAACTAAGAAACATTTTGTCATATCCAAAAAGCTGAGATGTGGCTGAAGCTGAGTGAGAAAATCAGAAGGAGAGACAAAATCTGAAATAGTAACTGCTAGACATTTTTAAAAAAACAATGCTTTATTTTAGCCACGATCCTCTGGGTCAGAGATTGGAGCTCGTCTCACCTAGGTGGTCCTTGTCCTGGACTCACAGGAGGTCACTCATGCCACTGCAGGTAGCCAGCGTGTCAGCTGGGTTGGATGGTCTACAACTGCCTTACACACATGCATCTGGTGGTTGGTGCCTGCTGTAGTCTGGATCATTCTCACCAGGAGACTCCTTTTCCACTGGCTTAGATGAGGCCTCCTTCTGCAGCCCCAGAGCAGCCCCGTCACGCAGCAAGAGCAGAAGCTACAACCGCTATGGTCTTTTGGTCACAAGACCAGCTCAAACTCGAGTGCTGGGCACACGGACTCTGCCTCTTGATGTGAGAAGCGGCATCTTTTTATGTGGCCTTAGGAATTTTGTACTGAGTTTGAGTAGATTTTAAGTCGACACTTTGGGAGCCCGGAGAGGGAAGGTGAGAGTGATACAGCCAAGTGATTTTGCCGCAGGAGGTAGAAGAAATTACTTGGAGGGAAAAAGGGAGAACAAGATCAGAAAGTGGGTTGTGCGTTGGAGCATTGCATCCTTTCCTTTGCTGCCATATTCTGGGCTTCTCTTTGATGTCTCCAGGGTCTTCCAGGATCCTCAGCTATTTTTTTCCCCACCCATCTGAGGATCTCCTATTTTCATTCCTCTTCTACATTCGAGAATCAGCAGCTAGGGTCAGGACACTGTGATAGGTATTACAACTATTAAAATATGTCTATGTGTTTCTAAATTCATAGGCCAAATTTCTCCCACTGCCTCTCCTGTATATTGAAAATAAAATTTTGTCTTCAAGATTGTTCCCTCAGTTTTGAACTTTAAAAATTAAACTTGAAACAGTAATGCTATAGAATCGCCACAAGGTGGTGCCACAAGTATATGGGAAATGAGATATTTTCCTCCTTTCCATCCCCACATTTTGCTGGAACTTACTAATGTGTATGGAAAGCAAAGAAATCCTCACAAAGGGGTGAGCCTGAGTGTGGACATGCATGTGTGCGTAGGAGCATGCTTGTTTGACAGACTCTTTCTGAAGCTCTTCTGTGACTTAGGGAAGATCTGTAAAGGAGATAAGAGGATGGTGGTGGGTGTGTGTTGCTCCTGACAGGGGTGGGAGGGAGAAAGGATCAGGGGAGATTTTTCTTCACTTTTCAGGAATTAAAATGACTGCTTAAATATCATAATATTGCTCCATGTCTGGAAAAAAAAAGTGGTAGTTCATTTTAAGAGATATTAGATATGAACATTAATGTTTGAAGACACAAACTTAGGTTTGTGTGATAGATGCAGAGATAGGGCTAGAATTCATCAATATGATGTCTTTTACTTTTGTAGTAGAAACATATGGTTTCAAATACTTGCTTTTTCCTCATTTTTGATGAGTCAGGTTATCACTTAACACAGTTATCACTTAACATGGTCATTTATCACTTAACTAAAATACTTTGCAAAATATCGGTACTATGATGAAAGTATAGCAAATCATTGACAAAGTACCAGTGAGTTCCTGTTAGTAAGTGCACTAGGTAAGAAAAGCCTTTCATTATGTAAGTAGGTGGGTTCAATTATTTATAATGCACTATTTTCCTAGACATCTTAATTTTAAGTCCATAGAAATCTTTTCATGGAATAATTATTATACAGCCCGCTTAGTAGATAGAGTCCATGTAACTTCCCATAATTTTCTATAGGAAAACCAGACTTGGAAGGGAAAAGGATCTTGGTTTAATATATATTAACTTGGATTTAAGAAGACATTTGCTTTCCTTAGTATAAATCCCTATTGGTAGGGCCCAAGAATTCTCTTACTTAGAATAATTTAGACCCAGTGATGATACAGTAGAGAAATTATTAACGTACTTTTCTGGCTCTTTGTCTTGGCCAGAATTGATCATTATAAGTTTCTAAGTATTTTACAAAATCCTGAGTCTATTCTTCCAAATAATTATAGAGTTGGTACCCCACAGTATTAATCCCCAGGTAAATTCAATTGGTATTTATATTGTATGGCTTATTGAAGTTCCTTATGAATGAAAGCAGAGCAATTTAGAAAGAGAATGAAGGCTCAAATTGTAACTTCAATCCCCCAAATGCATTGAGACAGAACCCCAGCCATTTTGGATGGTGTCAGAATTCTAGAACATTTTAAGATAGACCTGAAAAAAGTCACTATAGAACAAATCCATGTTCTTTATATGCGGTTAAAAACTGTAAAAAGGGTGTTCATTTTGTAAGTACAAAACTCGAAGGAATATGATATATAAAGGAGTTTAAAGGAACTTTTTAAAATAAAGAATTAAAAGGAGTTTCTGGCCTTTTTTTTTAGTGAGGACAGATAGTCTTGCTTTAAGAATGCTTTGGACTGTGGGCTTTTACGTATTATTTAGTAATAAACAAATGTTATTTTATACAAGTCTTGGCTTTGAGATTTTAAGAACCGAATGCTGACACTTCAGTGTGGAACTGAATCTTAGACAATGACAGAAAGTGTTTGGGTGGCTGAGTGGTCAGAATTATCAAAGGTTAACTTAAATCTGTTACGTGGCTTTGTGTATGTATGTATGATACCTGTTTTAAAACTAATCTGTGGAGAGAGGCTTTTGGTAGCTGGCTCAGTAGGAATTTAAAATTAAATTAGTAAGTTCAGATTCTCTTGGTGAGTTAAATGTGTTCCCTGTGAAAGGTTACAACTGACAGTGCAGTTGGTGTTCATCCTTGCACTTACAGTTTTTCTGGAGCTGGTTCTTCGGCCAGCTATGAAACATGTTTGCTTTTCGCCTGATTACATGAAGACTTTGGAGGATCTGCGTGGGCTGATTACTACATCTTCCTTCCATCCATCCACCCATCCATCCTCCCTTCCTTCCTTCCTTGTGCGCACGCTCTCTCTTTCTTCCTTCCTTTCCTTCCTTCCTTCCTTCCTTCTTCCTTCCTTCCTTCCTTCCTTCCTTCCTTCCTTTCTTTCTTTCTTTCTTTCTTTCTTTCTTTCTTTCTTTCTTTCTTTCTTTCTTTCTTTCTTTCTTTCGTCTTTTGGCCTGAGTGTGATGGCATTCACTTTATGTGGACCCATTTCAAGAGCCTGCCCTCTAGTGAGCCAGCCTTGCAGTCCAGAGACTCTTGGCCTATAGAGGCTGGAAGTTTACTTGTTCTTATGTGGAGATGGTGTAAAAGGTATAAAGAGATATTGATTTTGATGCTGGGGAGTTACATACTCAGATAGTCAGTTGCTTTTAGAAACGGCAATAACCTCAGCAAACCCCTGGGGCACTATTTCAGTTACTAAAGAAAGAATTCACTAAATTATGTTCTACTGTCAGAAATGAATGAATGCAGTTTCTTTCTTCACATGGAAAATGACTTTGTAACCATATTCTAGATTTTAAAATTGGAGCCACACATTCTGTTACAATTTGTACAGTGAGCGAATAGGATGACCAGTATTCTCCTAAATGCCTCTGGAACTCTTCTTCACTGCACATCTGGGCCCCAAAAGTCACTCAAGAAATGCTCTTCTTTTTAGGTGGAGTATGTAGAGTCTTTTCATTTTTTAAATAAGAATTGTATGTATGTAATGTGTACAACATGACTCAGTATACATATATATAATGAAATGATTGCTGTCGTCAAGCTAATTAATATACCCATCTCCTCATATGATCACTATTTTGTGTGTGTGTAATGAGAATGATTGAAATTTCTCTTAGCAAAATTCCAGTATTCAGTACAGTATTGATAGTCATCATGCTGTACCTTAACTCTCTATTCTTAGTCATCCTACATAAGTGGAACTTGGTACCCTTTGACCACCTTTGAAGATGATGAATGTTCTATAGGCCTAAAGTCTTAAGTCCAGGGTCAATGTTATCTTAAACATCTTTAACGTACCTACTTTAAAAAAGAATTTGGAAATTATACTCATAGGACCACTTCAAGTTAACACAGCATGATATTCATATTTTGGGGGAGAAATATTCTTTTTAAAAATGGGTTTTAAAGTTAAATTGAGTATTGATGGTAAAAAATATTACTCCTTTTTTTTTCTACAAGTGATTTTGAAGAACTCTTATACCAAATAGTACATGACATGTACCAATAAAACAGGGACCTTTACTTCATAAAGCTTATTTTTGTTAGTGACATTTCTCACATATGACTTTATACATTATGGATGTTTTGTTTTGGGGTACAATGAGAAGAGTGTGAAATACATTCTTCCTTTTAAAATTTTCTCTTGAAAATTATAAAGTACATTGCTAAAAAAATATTTTTGTCAAGTGCCTTACACATTACTGGGTACAAAGTAGCTCATCGGTGAGTGTTTGACATCATTATCATTATATTTTGGGTTTTTTTTTTTTCTCGACACAGTAATTCTGAGTTGCTTCTTACTTTCTGCTCCTGTGCCCTAGTTTCTTCACCCTGCATTACATCCCCAACTCTCCTCTGCTGTGTGTCTCAGCACCTTCTCTCATATTTTTTGACTTTCTGCTAAAGCAATGTTAATCTCCAAATCTCTTGTTCAAGCAAGAGAACACATGTTTAGGAACCATTTTCCAATCCAGTCCCTTTAACAGTTTAGGTAAACATTTCTACAGGTCTCTTCACCTGCAATTCTCACAACCCAAGAAGCCCTGAAAGTCAGAAGGTTTTATAATTCATATTGATGGCAAAACCTGACCTGAACTGATATGAGGTTAATTATAGTCTTTATTTATCCCATCTAGTATGAATATGCACATGTTTTGCTGCAGAAATGTTAACGTGTCTGACTATAGCGTGTTGCCCCAGACCCCACAGGAGGCATTACATAATTCATGGTCTATGCAGAGTATTATCTTTCTAAAATCTGAAAGCATTTGAATTCTGAAATGCATCTGGCATTAAGGTTTTAGATTAGGGATTAAGGACCGATAATCAAATATTATGGTTTCACTTTAAACTTTTATCTTATTACTAAGGAGTTGCATGTATGGTAATAATAAAAGGAGTTTTCGGCACACAGTCTCTCATGAACTATTTTCTAAGATTAAAAGAGCACACACAGAGCCAGAGACAGAGAGAAAACACTGAGTAGTTGCTGAATCAGTGAATCATGAGGCACACAATGAATGGAAATCAGGTAGTAGAAGTAACTGCAACAGGATAAGGGCATTTTCCTGGGGCGCGGGCAAACGTGTTTCTGTGTGTGACCGCTCCATGTATGTCTATGATTGTCTCCACGGAAGGGGTTCTAACCAGTGGCCTATAAGGAATCAGATATACACACAGAGATATAATGTGGATACTTCTGCGGGTGCCATGTTTAAAGTTGTTCCAAAATGCTGTGCTATGTAAATATATGTTAGGCACAGTGCTTGTTTGTACACAGATGTTTTGGATTTAGTAGATACTACTAAATGGGACACCTAAGAGGTAGTGGTATAAGATCCTCAAATCGGGGTTGCCTTTCTTGGATCCTGCTTTGCTCTGTCTTTATAGAGTCTCACTGATAATCTAAAACCCATCTTTAAAAATCTGACTAGAACCTTAACTGTGTTCTTTGTCAATGCTACTGACTAGGAATTTCTTCCAGTTACTTTTGTGATTTTTGATAAATGTTTCATGTCCTTTTTGCTTTGCACTTTGCATGTGTCAAAGCTCTATATTTTATGATCTCAAATCATTGCTGCTACTTCTAGGATAGTCTACCTTGTACCTTTTTAAGAGTTGTCAGCTATGTCTTGCATCTTATGTTTTAGTGTCGAGAGAGAAAAGACGGGGAAAGGAAAGGTGAGGGTATAAAGTTGGGGGTGGCGAGGGTAGGGATTTTCATGAGCTATAGAGTTTTTAAAAAATAATAAGTGATCAAGAACTGTGGGGTTAAAAATATTCTTTACTTGGTATGTTGATTTTCTTGTTACACAGAGCACATTTTAATCTTTATTGTTTAAGAATTTTAGAGTAAATTGGATGGGCTTTTGCCCTGCTGTTAGCATATTCCTGCATGCTTTTACTCTTATTATTATTTTAATTTAGAGACCAGCAATTAGGGGTTAAAGTATATTTAACTTGTTCTTTACTGGATACCTACATCAAACACATGGAAATTTTTTTTGTTGTTGTTATAATTGTGAGAGCCTCTAGTGATTTTATTTGTGTATAGAAAAGTCTCAGGAACCTACAGCTATCTTGAATTTTACAGCTTTTACGATCAGTCCCTATAATATATACTCCTGATTTCTTCTCTGCATCCTGCTCATTGTTGAAAAGCCCGAGCTATTTTTAACATTTACACAATTTCAGTAGATGATTCTTCCTTCCACAAGGTTTGGTGCTAAATCTGTGGAGCCTTTCATAATCATATCCTTTTTGTGGTTTGCTTGAATTTGATCACAGTGGCTGATTTCATGCATTGATAATGAAGGCTTAGGTTCCCTGTTTCTCGGCATAAATCCACCTCAGACTTGTAGGTTGACAGTGATTCTGGTTTCAGCACGCATGGAGATATAGCATTGAAATTGCTCTGCTTTCTTTACAAATGACTCAGAGTGTGCTTGTCCTTTCCTAAAATGTTGCCAGCGTGTAAAGGATTTTCAATGAGCAGTGCAATAAGCCAGCATCTGGGAAGGTTTGGAGCTGCACCGATATAGCGCGGTACCGTCACACAGATAATCAGGGCTGGAGCCAAGTCTTGGGAGTGCCGTGCATCACACTGGTCACATACTGGAAGTTTTGTTTATCCAACTTGGTTGCTCTCAGAGCTGGTGAAAGCCCAGCCAGGATGTGGAGTGGACTTCCTAGCAGAGGTGAGCATTTTTATTCTAAAACTTGGATGGGGGCTCTGGTGTGTCAGTAACAGATTTGTGTGCTGGGTTGAATCCTGTGGAGTTATCAATCGTGTTTATTGTGCGGCGCTGACAGATTGGAAGGGGCAGTACCGTGGAGCAAAATAGACGATTCTTTAATTTTATTGGGAAGTCACTCCTTAAATGCACAGTGTGATAGCATTCTTTTCTTTCTGTGCTAGCTGTTTGCTGAGGACATCTTAACAGTAGGTGACTTCCTTTGCATTTTAAACATTCAGAACAAGTCAGTGATATTATGCAATTTGCTGTCATTACTGAAAGTAGGTAATTAGCAGTGCTACAATGTGCTTCAGTTACATATATACATGTAAAAGACTGTGAACTAAATGTACTTTGTAGAATCTTTGACGTGAAAAATAGGAGGAAACAAGTGATGGTTCTGATATAACTAAGAAAGTAAGTGAAAAGGATTACATCCTAGACTTGACACCTTGTTAAGCTTGACATTAATAATTCGAAGTTACGACCTGTCAGGCACTGGGCAACCTATAGTAATTGATTTTTGGAGACAGTATACCGAATGAAAGAAGGAGAAAATTAGTAGCATTTCTTCATAAAGCATGTTTTAATTAGACGTGACGTTTTAAATGTAGCAGATTTTATTACTTAAATGTAAATAAAGTACCGACGCTGACCCGGAAAGTTCAATTAGTAGATCGACATGCCTGGAAAGGTCAGATGGGGCATTATAAGTATAGAGTATTTGCAAGCCAACAAGATAAGGGCAAGCTCGAAGTTAGCCCCGGAGTAGATGGGAGTCCTGTTGCTTAGGCTTTTCGAACTCCCAATTCCTACACGATGAGAAGCTGTTTCTAAAGAAGAAAGGACCGGGAGTTATGATGTATTCACAAAGCAGTATGCTTATTAAGTGTCAGTTTAGTATGTTAGGTCTGCAGAGAAATCTATTTTTATTTGACTGGAAGCTAACATGGCACATGGGGTATGTATTTATATATGTGTATGTGTTTTTCCTGCTAAATTTATTTGAAGCAGCTGTTTTATAGCTTTCAACTCTGAAGTTATAGATAAGTGTGTATTTGTTTGACAGAAGATTCGAGAACTCCGTTTACTGCCAGTATATGTGAAGCTTGGCCAAGCAGACGCATCAGGAGCAAACCATTTGTGTTGGCCAATCTGTCTCAGCAAGTCCCAGGGCCACTATCTTGCTAGAAGCCACTGTGTGCTTTTGAAAGCATGAAATTAGTTTTATACTGAGCACATGGTTTCTCATTTAGCAGCTCTTTTTATGGTAATGGTCAATTTATGGTTCACTGCCAGGATTTCAGCATTCTGTCAAAGCTGATAGCTTCTGCTAAGGTGTCCGTATGAGATAAATTTTTAAAAAGCAGAGGGAGGGGGCACCTAATTAGACCCTCAAGAAGAGACTCTTCCCTTCGACCTTGTCTCTTTTTTCTGAATGCATTGTCATTTGTCCGAAGTTCCTTTATGTTTTTAATCCAAAACCTACAGATTTAAAGTTACTAACATTTGTCACTTTGGACTTCCCTTGATGCGTGACATCAAAATTGCTATGTTCTGAAGTGTAAAGTATTTTTTCATCTTTTTGTAATGCATTTGGAGAAAACCACTCTATTAGTGCTGACCATATTGTGCAGGTCATCATCGGACTTATGTGCTTGTTTGGTAACACATCCTACAGCAATGTTGAAGAGAGGACCAGGCTTTTATATATTTCAGAGTTGATATAAAGTACCTGTACTTTATTATACATGCAAGTGCTGTGGAATAAAACTAAACAGTCTGAAGATAAATTAAAAATGTTGAAAATGTCATCTTTCATATAACTCCCTCATCTTGAAAAAAGCTCTCAAACGCTAAAATTATATAAATATTAAAGACAGTTTTTATTTGTTTCCACAGAGTGATAATAGATGAAATGCACTTGTAAATATTGTAGGAATTATTTTCTTAGCCTTTTCTTTCCATCAGAAAATAACCTTTCTTGAAACTTTTGCTAGTCATAATGCATTTTGAAATAGAGGTGGTCAAAACTAACTACCAGGATGTTTAATGAAGTATTTATTCTTGTGTTTTTTCTTTGTACGGTGGTAATGGATATAGACAGATGGATTAGGGTACACATTAGAATGGTGCTATTGTACTTTTTTTTTCCCAAATGGCCTTGACAATGGAAATGAAAACACTTCTGAAATCTTGAATTTCATGATTTTTTTTCTTTTTAATCCATGGATTTTTGCCTACGTTAAGTGATTTCACATGATTAAGCACCCAAGATAAAATGATATTTATTGAAATGCAGGCATATGATATGTCCCATTATAATTAGAAGGTTTTCTGATTTTCAGTGAGGCATAATTTTAAACAACTTATTTTTCTTCTGCTCTTTTGGGGATGTCATGTCATAAGTCATCCTCAGATTGTCAGAGGGATTTTCTTTTAGGTTTTGACTTACAAATAAATATCTCATGTTTCTCACTTCCCGAAGCCTATGAAACAAATTGGGTTTGTGGGTTGAGAATTAGAAGATTAGAAGGGATTGAGATTTTCTCTTTAGATTTCTGATGATCCAACATGTTTAGTAAATGAAACCTTAAAAGAAGTTTTAGAATGTCAGAATTCTTCTAGAACAGTAAAACTTGTCATATTACATAGATCATAGAGATTTACTAGTTGAAGCAAAGGATAATTTAGCATATCTTCCTAAAATTGTTAACAGCAATTTCTCTTTCACAATAAGTAGGATTTAGAAAGTTATCATGGGGATGTGAGATTCTCATGTATCTATGAAATTTACCTGCATCTTTTTGCTTTTATATCAAGAGCTAGCAACCCTGAATTTCCTTCAGCAGATTTTAAAAATGATTAGTTATGAAATATAGCAAATAGTAAAGTAAGTAGTAAACCTACTTTAATTCAGAAACATTATGACAAAAAGTACTATCCATGTTTGATGAGCTATCCTATTGTACACGTACAGTTGTTAGTTTGGACTAATTATATAGTTGGTAGTTTGTTTTGATGTTTGTTGCTGTGGTGATGAATACTTTTTAGTATAAGTATGTCCCAGGCAGTATTTGGGACATACTTGTACTAAAAATTATTCATTGTTTAGCTGAAACTCAAATTTGACAGGGTCTCCTGTATTGAACATGGGAACCCTATCTAGTTTCTAAATAAGAAGGTGAATCTTTATTACCTAGAAAATTGGGTCTGTCAAAGCCAAAATGGAGGCTTCACATTCCTATAAAAGCAGTTCCTACTTTTGGAGCTTATGCCTAGGAACTCCAATGAAAACAAAGTTTCTATTTGAGAAACTTAAAATGGTATAAAAAAATAGGATTGTAGAGCAGAAATCATGAGCAAGGATATGAAAGCCTCCTATAATTACTGAGATAAAACAGTAAAGGCAGCATATTAAGTAACAGTTATCGGGAACATTTTAGATAGAGAAAAATGAGAATTGTACAATTAATGCTCAATTGTTATCCTTTATCAACTAGAACATTTCAGGATTGTCTTCCTTTAACAAGTTTGAGATTCTTACAAATTACCTATTTTGTTGTAGTTAAGATGCCTAATGAGAGGTCTCTCACATTATTCAATGTGCCACAGCAGAGTAGAAGAGAATAAAGATTTACTGTGTACCTACTAGGTGCCTCATACAGCATCAAAGTATTTATAGACTGGTTTTTATTGAAGAACTACTTTTTTTTTTAATTTTTTATTTTTTCAGCATAACAGTATTCATTATTTTTGCACCACACCCAGTGCTCCATGCAATCCGTGCCCTCTACAATACCCACCACCTGGTGCCCCCAACCTCCCACCCCCCACCCCTTCAAAATTCTCAGATCGTTTTTCAGAGTCCATAGTCTCTCATGGTTCACCTCCCCTTCCAATTTCCCTCAACTCCCTTCTCCTCTCCATCTCCCCTTGTCTCCATGCTATTTGTTATGCTCCACAAATAAGTGAAACCATATGATAATTGACTCTCTCTGCTTGACTTATTTCACTCAGCATAATCAAAAACTACTTTTTAATATATTAATGTAATACCCATTCTACACATGTTATTTGTAAAAAAAAGAAAAAGAAAAAAAAAGAAAAGAAAAATCTTGTTCCCAGCCCAGAGTTACTCCAATTTTAACCTCACCGGAACAGAGCAGAACGTTCCATCCTGGTTCTGAATGCTACTTTTAAACATCTGGGCAACCTCCCCACAGAGAAATAGAGGAATAAAGATACATTTTCCTTTATCTCACCTAAGGCTATATTTTAAAATCCTCTTTGCTCACTCAGACTTTGCATTACCTTTCTTCTTACTTTTCACTTCCTAGTATCTCCCTGCACTATTTTTTTTTTTTTAATAAATATCCCCATGGAGTGTGGCTAGACATCAGTTAATAATTTGATTCTCAAGATAAAAAAAATAGAAGTAAACTACTTATACTTTAACAGAATTTTGTGTTAGGCTACCTTGCACTTGATTAGTAAATAATACAGAGGAGATGTAACTTCTTTAAGTTAACCTTTTTATACCCAGTCTAAAACAGCACCTCGGTTCTCTGTCCATCATGTGACGTGTCAAACCAGAAAACCAATTCTGAGTCCAAATTGATCAGTTAATGTGGGAGCAATTAACTCAAGTTTTGGAAATGGATTAACTCTTAACCGCCCAATAAAGAACTGTTCAATAAACCATATCTTCTTTCAGTTAAATGGTACCTCCCGAGGCGCCTGGGTGGCTCAGTGGGTTAAAGCCTCTGCCTTCAGCTCAGGTCATGATCCCAGGGTCCTGGGATTGAGCCCCACATCTGGCTCTCTGCTCAGCAGGGAGCCTGCTTCCTCCTCTCTCTCTGCCTGCCTCTCTGCCTACTTGTGATCTCTGCCTGTCAAATAAATAATTAAAAAAAAATGGTACCTCCCACACCCACAATGATCTAATTCATTTCTCAGGGCCTATTGTTCCATAGGACAAACTCTAATTTACTTTTTTTTTAATTTAATTTTTTTAATTTCTTTTCAGCGTAACAGTATTCATAGTTTTTGCACCACACCCAGTGCTCCATGCAATCCGTGCCCTCTAATACCCACCACCTGGTCCCCCAACTTCCCACCCCCCGCCCCTTCAAAACCCTCAGGTTGTTTTTCAGAGTCCATAGTCTCTCATGGTTCACCTCCCCTTCCAATTTCCCTCAACTCCCTTCTCCTTTCTAATTTACTTTGAATATTTTTCTGTCTTTTAACAGTATACCACTATTTCAATCTGATTATTTTGAATCTCAGAAGATACTTTTTGCCTTCTCTTATCAATCTGTTTTCTGCTTTCACCTAGTCATAAATGTTACCGTATTATGCATTAGTTCTTCTAATTGTTCTGGATTGTATTAGTGGCTGTTTCTGGTATGTAAACTACATTCTTTGGGAAAAGTTTCTAACTCTTGTTTACCTTAATGATCACTACTTTAGTCCCCATGTCAGCTCCAGTGTCCCCCTACTTATGTCAATCCTGTCAGGCCATGTAGTCTGTTTGTTATGGCAAAATACCAGTGTGAATCCATAATATGAATTTTAATAACTATGTATCCTCAAAAAACATTTTTCCTAACTTGTCCTCAGATTCTTAAAAAAGGGACTAGTTAAATTTGTTAGTAATTTGAGGAATCTATTTCTTTTAATTTCCTAAAAGATGAGATTGCTCAAAGCTATATTTTCTTGACAAATGGCAATTGAATAATAAACAGGTGCCTCCCACAAGGGAATGCCTATTCTGTCAGAGCGAGGAATTTTTGTTTTCTCTTTCCATCCAGGGAGTCTGCAATTCCATCAGGCTATTTAACTGAACATCTTTTTGCCGACATTTCAAATTGGTGTGTGAATTTCATTTGGAGATCTATGATAATTCTATTTCTATTCCCCCCCCCTCTGATTCACTTTTTGGTAGTGAAAAAAGATGGTTTTTTAGAAGACGATGGAGGTAATGACTTCACATCTAGAAGCCCTCTGTTTCTACCAGCAGGTTGAGGTGGTATTTTTTTGTTTTTAAAGATTTTATTTACTTATTTGAAGAGAGAGAGAGAGCATGTGTGAGCATGTGCATGGGCAGGGTGGAGGGGCAGAGGGAGAGGGAGAAACAGACTTCTCACTGAGCAGGGAGCCAGACACAGGGCTCACTCCTGGGACCCAGGGATCATGACCCGAGCCAAAGGCAGACGCTTAACTGACTGAGTCACCTAGACACCCGAGGTGATATTTCTTTACTCGAATGTTTTTTCTTGGAGAACAAGAAGAGGAGCTTGAATTTTGAAGAAATTTCAAAATATTCAGGAGTAAGCAGATTCAGAAATTAATCCACAGGGATTTTTTTCTGGCATTTGTCTACATTTTATATATTTTTATTTTTGCACAATGGGTAACACAATATTTATGACAAATTAGTTAATTCTTACTTAACTGAAAATTTCAAATATTGTGCAATTTAGGTGTATAACAACTTTTATGCAAATTAGGGGGAGCAAGCCGTGGATGTCACTCTGTATACACAATAGTTAGAAATCCTTTAATGGGTTGTGAATCATGCTTAACTGGGGTAGGAAGAAAATAGGAATGGCTTAGAAATGATCTCTAACATGGGGCGCCTGGGTGGCTCATTGGGTTGGGCCACTGCCTTCAGCTCAGGTCATGATCTCAGGGTCCTGGGATCAAGTCCCGCATCAGGCTCTCTGCTCAGCAGGGAGCCTGCTTCCCCCCCGCCCTCTCTCTCTCTGCCTGCCTCTCTGTCTACTTGTGATCTCTCTCTGACAAGTAAATAAATAAAATCTTAAAAAAAAAAAAAAAGAAATGATCTCTAACACTTATTTCTTGCTTTAGCTACAACTGATTTAACCAACATTGGACCTCTATCAACAAGTTTTATCATTGTCCTTCTTTAATCAAGTGATTGCAGTAAATAGTGCATAAAAGGGCTGCAAAACAACAGCAGTGATAATTGACACTTTCAACCAACTATATGCCAGAGCCTTCATCTCATTTAGTCCTTGTAACACCCTTATCAGTAAGTGCTGTTATACCTACTTTATGAGAGAAGGCTACAGAATCCATGCTTTTAAACACTGCCCTAGAGACTAGCATTCTGTAAGACATTTAACCAAATCTTTGTTGATATTATTTGATATTATTTTGTGAGTTGAATAGAAAACTGTGGACTGAATGATAATGTAATTTGGTGGATTTGTAATTGGTTGAATCCCTACACCCAAATGTACCTGGCCAATTATTCACTTAAAGTGAGGGTCTAGGACTCTGCAATGACTTGGGGAGAACATGACTTGGCTATTGCATTTGTAGATGACATGAAGGTGAGATAATAAATACATAGGGAAATACAACTAATATAAATCTCAAAACCTAGGCCACATCCCATACAAATAAATCAGAATCTCTAGAAGTGCTACACGGGAAGCAATATTTTTAAAACTCCCAAGGCAATTCCAATGGCAGTCCCAGTTAGAAGCACTCTTTTGAAAGATGGACCAACACCAACAAGGTCAGTTTCAACTATAGTAAATGAAGTAGGGAGAGAGAAAAGTTGTAGGAGTATTAAACCATAATATCATGTATGAATCAAAAGCATAACATGATCACCCCCTATGATCTTAATATAGTATCTTAGGTGGGATTAGAAGAAATTGAATACCTTTAACAGTGAAGTTTCCTCAGTTGGTCAGAGTATGCCTGAGGTTTGGGAGAGATGCAGAGAGCTTTAAGTGCTTTCATTTGAGGGTAACTATCATGGCCAAGGTACGCTCAGTACTTTGCCAAGGAGAAGAGATCATTAGAAGATTTATTATAACATTTGAGTTATAGTGTTTCCTTTCTTTATTCCCCCCTCCTTTTTATTTGAAATTTTTTCTTTTTTTGTTTGTTTGTTTCCTAATTTTTTAACTGAAATATAATTAACACACAGTGCTATATTAGTTTCAGGTATATATGTATACCTGAATACATATATAATATGTATTCAGGTATACATATACTAAATACAATGTAATGATTCAGTAATTCTATACATGACTCAATGCTCATCACAATAGGTATACTTTTAATCACCTCTATCTATTTCATCCATTTCCCCCCATCTACCTCCTTTTCAATAAAGTTTTCAGGTAAAATTAAAATCAGTGGATGGGCTTTTCAGGAAGAAAGATCTTTATGTGATGTAAAGAACTTCCTAAAAGAGTTGTATGAATATGAAGAGATTCTTTTTTTGGACAAAGTGTATGTCCCTGATTGAAGCAAAAGGCAGAATGTGACTTAGGTGTGTGATAGAGGAGAATAAGGATTGGATGGATGGTTAAAGTAGATGATTTTCCAGGGGAACCTGAGTGGCACAGTCAGTTCAGCAGCTGACTTGGTTTTGGCTTAGGTCATGATCTCAGGGTCCTGTGTCAGGCTCCCTGCTCACTGTGGAGTCTGCTTCAGGTTTCTCTCTCTTCTTCTACCCCTCCCCCTACTTGTGTGTGCACCCTTTCTTTTTCTCTCTAAAATAAATAACTCTAAAAAAAAAAAGTAGATCTTTCAACTTCAGACTCTGTAATTGCAGGAGCGTGTTAAATAAATAAGGTAATACATCAATGAGAATTTGTTCATTACAGTAGTTCTGCATCTAGGAGAAGCAGCAGAACACAGTGATTATGGGGAAGTTTCAAGCCTTCAAAGGTTCAAAGCCTTGGCTCCACCACAACTTAGCTGTATAACTGCGCAAATTACTTCACTTTCCAAGTCTCCGTTTCCTCAGCTGTAGAAGAAGAAGAATGGCTTCCATGCATGCATTTGCTGTAAATATTAAGTGAGAATAATGCATATAAAGTTCTTGGTGTGCCAAACTGAGGGAAAATGGCAAGAATATGATATAATCAGATGTTATAGTAAAAGCTGTAAGATTGCCAATGATAGCTTTATGGTTTGGCATGAGGTTAAGTACTCAATAAACATAACCCATTATTACTTACAAATTATTCTTTCTTCTCTTGTAGCTGTCTTCTAGTAAAAATTAGAGTTTGAGAGATAAAACCTAAAGCAGGTAAATTTTGGTGGGAAATATAAGGCTAGAGTGTGGGAGACTCAAATAACATGGCCCATGGGGGGAGGCTTTGGGTAAGTGTAGGCTGTGTAGACTGCTGGGCATAGATACAGAAGGGAGATTTTGAAAGGAGATTGGGGAAACTAATCGCTAATTCTCATCACCCATTTCCATCCATAATTTCACTTGATCCCTACCATAACCCTGGGAAGTAAATAAAGTAGTTAAGTATTTGCTCATTACAGTAATATTAAATCAGCATCTGGGGAGTGACTTGCCAAATAGCAGAACTGGAAGTCAAACCTAGACTTTCTGAACCCCCATTCAGCACCTTCCACACATCAGCTTCTTCTGCCTCCGTCTGTGGGCAGCCCAGCTCAAAGGTTTACTTTTGGAGGAGGACTTACCAGTTGGCCATAAACAATGTAATGAAGTTTGGAAATTAAGGGAAAATGTGGAAAGGGAGTATGATCAGTGAATCAAATTTAGTCCAGGAATAAAATTTTAAAGCTTTCCTGTTGATTGGAAGACAGCTTGTAAAGAAGGTTGGAAAGATAATTAAAAGCTCAAGTAGTAACCTTACCAGTCAATGATGTTAACATTATTATCACATTTTATGGGATCTGAATACTTAAAGGGATTTCTGTGTAATATAATTAACTATCCTTAACACCCTCATACTAAAGGACAAGCTTTTTTAGTATGGTATAACAAATCCAACGGTTAATAAGAATCACCATATATTAAAAGTTTAATGGTTCAGTGAGTTGGGAGAGGAGGAAGGGCAGAAGACAAAAGTTTGTGTTTGGATTCTGTTAATCAAAAGAGCTTAACAACATCTGAAAAACAGTGGACAGAGGACAGGCTGTGATTTTTTTTTTTTTTCAGACAAAGCTCTAAGTCCCTAGAATAAGTATCAAGTAAGATAGTTTGATAAATTATTCTGCATATTCTTATTTTAATAAATATAGATTATAAGTATAGATGGGTCACCTAAGATCATTTTTCATTGGATCAGGATCTTTAAATTTTAGCTTTAATTGTCATGGTGCTTCTTGTAGACAAACATATTATATATTTTTTCCTTACCCCATTTGAATATGTTTATAAAATGTAAAAAAAGATTAGTAAGGTATATTTAAGGAACAAGCTTTTTACCCAAAGTTAACCATTTCTATATCCAATTCATATTCTCTTATTATACTTATCCCTAAATATTTTTCTCTCCAAGACTGCTTGTGCTAGAAAGTATGTCCTAATTCTTTTAAATATGTGAACTTCACTACAACACTAGACACATATATAGTACAAGATATATTTAAAACATTGACTAAGAGAGACTACCGTTAAGTAGAGGATCTGTGATTACTTGTCCAGAACTCAATAAATTATTTGATATTGCCACTCATAAAAACATTTATCTAATTAAAAATACAGTGAGACTTTCTTATCAGATGGGCAAGATCAAATCTTATGATAATACAATGAGTTAGCAAATGTATGGTCATGGAAGTACTCTTGTTCATTGTTGGACAGAGTGTAAATTCATTTGTGTATTTGACAAGGCAATGTGGCAATAACTACCCAAACTTAGAATATGCATATCTTTTGGCCCAGCAATTCCACTACCCCAGATTTAGTCTGTGTGTATGCTTGCATATGTAAACAAAGGTACAAAGAGCAACAAATTTTGTTGCATGTATCTATGTAAAAATCCATACAGGATTTTATTCTAACATTATTTGTTGCAGGAAGATATAGAAAAAAATACCCAGCAATGGGTGGTGGTAATAATCATGGTTCATCCATGCAAGGTGATATTGTCTTAGCCTGTTTGGGCTGCTATGACAAAATACTCCAGATGGGGTAGCTTATAAACAACAGAAATGTCTTTCTCATAGTTTTGGAAGCTGGAAGTCCAAGGTCAGGGGGCAGCATGGTCAGGTGAGGTCTCTTTTCCAGGTTGTAGACTTTTTGTTGTATCTTCACATGGCAGAAGGGACACAGGATCTCTGTGGGGTCTCTTTTATAAGAACATAAATCCCATTTATGAAGACTCTACCCTTGTGACATAATCATCTCCCAAAGTCCCCACTTCCTGATGCCATCACATTAGGCATTAGGATTTCAACATATGAATTTCAGTAACAGTAACAACTGATACGGGATAATGTGTAAGGTATAAGAAAACAAGAAATATGCAGAACAAAATATATGTTGTTTCCATTAGAGATATGTTTGTGTATTATGTATATACATACAAATATATGCGGAGAGAGAAGAAGGGGGAGGGAAGGAGAAGAAAGAGAAAAAGAAGGGATGAATCCATTTCATAGGGAGTCTAGAGATGGAGTTCAAAGTAGAATTACTTTTGACTGTATTCCCTTTCATACTGTTTGAAGTAGACTTTTATTTAAGTATTATACCCTTTTGTACTCTTAAATTTTTTAACATACTTTTACTTTGGAGAAGTTTACTTTTGAGAATAACAGATATATTCATATAAAAAAATGAAAGATGAAAGAGGCAGAGAGAAAATGACAGGAATGTGATGTAATTAAAAGTTGTCACAGTAAAAGCTTGTAGAGTTGCCAGATGATGACTGCATGGTTTCCGGCCACGGTTAATAGATGAGGAAGGCAGAAGCCATTTTACTGGGTAATTGGATGATGATCCAGTCTATTGGCCTTTGTCCTCCCACATGTCTGTCCCAATGTGAAAAGCTGATGTTTGGTCAATTCCTGAGCAGGTGCTCTATTGACCCTCCGTGTCCAGTCCTGGTGTCTAGCCTTAGCTTACCTGATGTGTGTTTTTCCTTCCAGAACTTTCAGGAAATACACTCAAGTATTCATGCTTGAACAATATCACTTGTGGGTCTCTTCCATAAAATCCATTCAGATGTGTTAGTCTTCAGTGTCCATGTAAAACAGCAGGGACGTGAGGGACCTCAGCTTTGTGAAATGAAAACTTCTGAAATACCTCAATGCGAGTCACACTAATATATGAAAAGGAAAAGAAGAAAGACCAAAATTACATTAAAATAATAGGAAGGCATGCCTTAAATCCACAAACATGACAGCATTCAGTACTGCACTGAGCTCACCCTTTTGTGCAGAGGGTTTGTTTTTTAATCTCATACATTTAGTTTTCTGAGAAATACATAACACCGGGTGATCTCACCTTTGGGACTGTAATACAAAGTCATGATTTGACAATGGAAGTCTTATCTTGATTCCTTTGCTTCTAGGGGTTTAATGCTGAGTGTGAATGTTAATTTAACACATTCTTTTTGTTTAATAACTCAAAATCCCAGCTGAGCTGAAGTGGGAGTGATTTTATATTATATTAAATGTTAGCTTACAGAAACGTGGCATGAAGGACTTGGTTAATATTATGATCAGCTAACTGTTGATCAACTAGACATTTTCCTTCTCTCTTCTAATCGGTCTAAGTTGGCTACACTGCTGCTTTTTTAAAATATGCTCTTGCTTGCATTTGAAGATGATACCATTGGATTTTCACAGATACACACACACACACACACACACACATACACATACACATACCCTTCTCTATTATGATCAGCTGCATAATTGCTGACATTTATGCATTGCCTACCCCAGATTAAAGATGGTTTGGGTTTGTGAATCCAAACAGAGCCAACTAGATGTGAAAGTCACAATATTAGCCCATTGGCACGGTGCTCTAAGCTAACTAGATATAATCATGGTTGACCTAATGCTAATATTCTATGAATTTCCATCTCTCTTTGCTTCATAAAAACGGCAGCAGGAATAGATCAAGGAAAGATGTCTTACAAACTTCCCAGGTTACACAGTTTTAATTTCAAAGAAGTGCCCAAGAATCAGCACAGGAATTGTGATACTCAAACTGCAAAGGCTGAACCTTTGTACAAAGAGGAGATGTGAAGCTGAAAAAGTAGGACTTCTTTTCCTCTGATAGGCATTATTTCTTTGTGTAAAGATTAGTGCTAAATGGTGGTCCGTGGCATGTCTGAGGGTGGGATGGCTGGGAGGAACTGTCAGGAAACAGCGTTTTGGCAGAGCAGACAAGCCAGTTGCAGGGGACCCCTGGATGCAAGTCTCTGGGAGACTTCCCGGCCGCAGCGGCATGTTACAATCCATTGGGGAACTTTTAAATAGTGCCAATGCCTACGCTCCACCCCGATCAATTAAATCCAAACTGCTGGCATGTGGGTTTTTTAAAGCTCTTCAGCGTGTTCTAAAACCACCTTAGAGACTGGTTCAAGGGGGTTGTGCTCTACTGGGCAGGTAATGGAGAGCCTTTGAGAAGAAGCACCACGAGTAAGTTGATCGTGAAGGAGCTCTTCAGAGAGAGATTACAGAGCACAGTGGCAAGGCGTTTGGGATTTGGCAGCAGGCAGCCAGAGGTTCAAACCCTGACCCTGACTTTTATCAGCTCTGTGGGAAAGTTGTCTAATGTCTCTAAACTCAGTTTTTGCATTGCAAAACGTACCTGATTGGATAGGAGTAATGATGAAACAAAGTTGCATATGCTACAGAACCTAGCATGATACTTAGAAACACAACAATTGTGAAAAATTAAAGCAGAGGTACACTTTTCTACATTTATAGCCTTGGCTTCCTCTTTTGTACAAAAGGGGAACAATATTAGCTGGACCTGAACATTACAGGTTGAAGGCCAATGTATGCATATTTCACTTGAAGACATAAATGCATTTTAGTCCACTCAATGTTTTTTTCTAAAAACCTAATCCATTTTAACAAGTGGCTTCCATGATAAAGTCTGAGTTACATTTTTACAGTAAAAAAGATAAAAACATCCCAGTAGACCAAGTTTATAACTTTTGGTGCCTTAAGGCATGCTAGTCATTGTGCAAAGCCAGTGGGTGACAGGGATTCTTTCAAACTTAATTACACTTTTGATTTTATGCTTCTTCTCCTTTATCTTGTCACCCTTCTGTCCCTTTCTCTTTGTGGCATAAGAATTTTTCTATTTCTTCACACTAAACCTCCTGTCTATGAAGTCCATTCCTTATCATTCATTCATTGAGGTGTTTTTTCAATGGTATTTATTAACCATAAATTTTGTCCTAAATTCTTCTTTTATCAATACAAAAGCTGTACCCAGTTTACAAATGAACTGTATTGCAGTAATTGATTTTTAAGTTACTTAGTGGTTTTAAAACATTGTCTTATAGATTTAATATTTTCAAGTAAGTCTGTGCTTCCAAGCCAACTAAGCACTAAGGGGTGGAGGACTGGGGGTGGGGAATGTCGGAACAGTAATGCACAATTTCCATAGGAAGAAGCAAAATTCATACTGGTAACAAAGTGGGAAGGGACAGGAGGTAACACCTAAAAAGTTAAGCTTGCATATTGAAATTGAAAAATTTCTATTAAGGAGAAGTCAGCATTAATTTCTTTTCTAGTATTAAGTTATATGGAAGAAAGTCTTCTTAGGGACTAGAAGAGTAAGCGAAGAGGCCATTTAAAGTTCTTTATAGGTGATGGTTATATCATTTATCATCAAAATGGGACCCTTTTAAGAGTTATTTATGATTAAGCCAGGACCCAGGCATAAAGTTGGGTTGCTTTTTACTGTGATGTATGGTCACTCTAATTAGGGGTGTGGACAATCTAGGAATTTTCCCAACATTGGTATTAAATAGATCAAACAGGAATCCAGATATAGTTTGATTTAATAATTTAGAATTAACAATTAAGGCAATTCCAGCCTTGGAACACTATGGTATTCAGTCTTTCGCATTTCTGATTGTTAATAGTTCCATGACCCTTGGAAATTTTAGGAAATTGGAGAAGGCAAGTATTTCATGTGAACATGATCCAACTCGAAAAATAAGAATGGAGTTAGGTAAGAAGCTATACTAGTTAATAAGATATCTCTAATTTGAAAATGCGAGGTTTACCCTCTTGATTTTTATTCACATATTACCCTGTATACTTGAAAATACTGACAGGTTTACAATGGTTTACATAGTCTGTTTTTGAAGACCATTTTGTGCCCTTAACTTTCTGTTCTCATGGAATCTCCGGCAAGATTGGGTCCACCTCCAGCTGTCTCAAACTGAGTTTAATCACAGGAAAGTTCTGCTGATTCTCAATGATGTTGCTTGATTAATTCAGCTCTAGCTGTGGAGGCTTCTTACCTCTGTCTATCAATGTGTCCTAGAAAATTAAATGTCTCCTTCTGGGATTTTCAGGAAACTTGAACAAAAAAGTAACTTAATTTCCCATTTTTCTGAGTACAAAAAATATTTTCATTAGTTTTCTTTAATCCAGTTTTTACTCCAGTGGTAAATATTTAATATGAACTAAATTTTGTTTGAAGTCGTGTTTTTTTTTTTTTTTTAAGATTTTATTTATTTATTTGAGAGAGATACAGTGAGAGAGAGCATGAGCTAGGAGAAGGTCAGAGGGAGAAGCAAACTCCCCATGGAGCTGGGAGCCCGATGCGGGACTCGATCCCGGGATTCCGGGATCATGACCTGAGCCGAAGGCAGTCGTCCAACCAACTGAGCCACCCAGGCGTCCCTGAAGTCGTGTTTTTTTGTTTTTTTTTTTTTTAATTTTTATTTTATTTATTTATTTGACAGAGATCAGGAGTAGGCAGAGAGGCAGGCAGAGAGAGAGGGGGAAGCAGGCTCCTTGCTGAGCAGAGAGCCTGGCAGGCTTGATCCCAGGACTCTGGGATCATGACCTGAGAAGAAGGCAGAGGCTTAACCCACTGAGCCACCCAGGCACCCCTGAAGTCGTGTTTTAGCTCCACTATGTTATTAGAATTTAACCTTTTTTCTGCCTGATACTCTAGCTTAAAGTATAAATATTTGAATCTTTTTAGAAGATGTTACTTTGGGGTTTAGATTTAAGAAAAATTTAAAAACTATTTGTGCTACCCTTGTTTTAATAATTTTTAGTAGTTTCCTGATTTAATATTTTATCAAGAATTCATAAATGGGCTTTAAATACATAAAATGACAAGACTATTTGAAGTGTATTTTTCACACTGATTTCTATCACTCATGCATTAAACTAGCCCTGATTTTTTTTTTTTTTTGTGGTCCCAGAGTCCTCCTGACTGAGAATTTACAGATGTTGTCTTTAGCAATTAAAGACCACAGTTTGCTAAGCAATATTAAGGATTTCTGATGACATCAGTCCTTTGGAAAGAAAGTGCAACATATTGAGACCAGATAATAGTAGATTTAAACTAGAATTATTTTTAGAAATACTTACACATATAATAATGCTGCTTTCTTGGGGGCCAAAAAGAGGCTTCACTATGAGAAAGAAAAAAATTTTAAGATCCCAACTTCACAAATGTGGCTCTTTCACACTCCCTTCCATATGAAAGTGGTCATGGTGTGGTAGAAAGAACACGAGATGATTTGGGTTTTCTGGGTTCTTATCCTGAGGCTGTGCCCCCTGACTTTGAGAACTCGAGTAAGTCATGTTAAGTCTCTGGGCTTCACATTCCTTACCTCCTATGTGAGAGATTTGGACATTTTTAGTACTCTTTATGAACCCCTTAAACTGAACAATTCTAGGGTTATTTTTCATATGACTTCATTTTGTAGTGGCTTTTTTTTTTTAGCATTTGTGTAGATTTTTGAAGATGGATTGCATTTGTAGTTAAAAAAAAAAAAACACAAGAAAATTTGCAATGTGTTCTGAGTTTCTCCAGAATTAGCTGTCCTAAGAACTTGAGGAATCAAGCGAGAGATTATTATGGAGATGACTCTGCTGCAGGATGTTTAGTGCATTTTCAGGCAAAATTCTCACTGATTTTTGTCAGAGTCAAACCTGACGAAAGGGCAGTTGTCCTCGGAGAACAGGAATGAACTGCTTGTGTTTTAAGATTTAGGGCATTCATTGTGATTGGGGGAGGCTCTTCAGAAATATCTTGACGTGCCTAGCTGGTTTGTTAACTTCAATATGCATGCATTTTACTACTAAATATCCTTTTTAGAGACTTCACAAAATGCCCCAGTGATGTGATTAGTCACCCAATGAAAACCTGCTGCCTCCAGGCTAAGTCTAGGCATCTGCTCACAAGTAAGATTTCCTCAATGTTCAAAATAAATCTTTTCAGTCCCTTTATGGTAGCTTTGATGTGCTACATATGGCTTAAATATGTAGAATTTAGGTGTGACATGTTGTTTTTCCATGGGGGTTATTCAAAAGAGTTTTTATTTGGACGTGTTCATTGGTTACATTTTTAATCAAATAATTCCCAATCCAACCTTGTTTATATATATAATTCTAAGTTTTTAAAAATAAAGATTGTATCTAAGCAGAAAGACTATATTATTATAGTCTACTTAAGAAAAGTATAAATATTTTTGGGTGGTGAACATTAATGTTTTTCTCATGGTTAATCCTTAAAAGGCCAGAAGTATTCATTTATAACTGTAGCAATCATTTACTTTGAAGATCTTATTTTCCCAATTACATAGAACTTTTCCCGGGTATTTCATTATAAGATAATTCATGCTGTAGGATCCTAATATTGCTTAGCTAACACAACTACCCTTGAAAGTTCTGTGGACCAGAAAATAACTCAGTTGTATTTTACATTGTTTTCAGTGTTATTTTTTGGAAAAATTAAACTGAAGAATATTTTTAAGTAGAATAATTAAGTTAGAGTCCATTTAAATATATTTTCAATTTATAAGAATAATTTTTCAGAATAATAATTCAATTTATAAGAATAATAAAGTCACAGAAACTGAAATGTTATCTGATAAATTGTCTTCCTTTTGCTGTACCCAAACCAAGGCAGCAAGGGATCTATTTTTAATGTTGAGTACTTGTTCATTTATTTGAACTGATCACGTTAGACCAGGTGTTCCGTGAAACACCCACATGAAACTCTACTTGCTCCAAAGGATTAATATTTCAAGATGGAATGCCATGCTGATTTAAATCATAAGGGAGTACTTGGGTTGAAGTGATGTGGCTCTGGTCTCCATTTTGCATTAAATGGCCTGATGTGCAGTCAATGTCCTTTGGGCTACTTATTCAACCTCTCTGTGGTTTAATTTCCTCATCCTTAAGATAAGGAAAGTGATATCTGCTCTACAAAACTTACAGAGATGCTATGCCTGTTACATGAAATGACGTCTTTGAAAGATGTTTATAAAGCGCAAAGGCAGCATCATTACTAATATTATTTCCTCTTCCTCCTCCCCCTCATTATAAACCCCTTATTAAGAAAACAGAAGCAGCCCATATTTTTCTGGCTGCTTCTTTCGTTACTAATATTGGACTTTGCCCTCATGAAGTAATGTAGAAAGTCTAGAATAGGAGCGGTAAAGAGTGGCATAATGAGAAACCTGTACCTCCACCATCACAGTTCATTGAGTTCTTACTTGTGCCAGGCACTATGCTAAGTCCTTTTTATATAAAATCACATTTAATGTTTAAAAGATTTCTGGGCTTCCAAATAATGGTAACTAATTTGTTAGGGCAATGAGTAGACAGATTTTAATGATGGGAAACACACAATACCAAAGGTGACCTTCCACACTCTTCCTTTTTTAAATTATTTCAGATTTGCGGGAAGGAAATTTAAAAAGGCTGCTGCAGAGAGAGGGTTCGAAATGACCATTATCTACAAGAATGCAAAAGTGGGAACTATAGCTTAACTCTAGGGAAATAAGCAACTGCTGTGACTATAAGATTTCATTCTTTTTTTTTTTAAAGATTTTATTTATTTGACAGAGAGAGAGAGAGAGATCACAAGGAGGCAGAGAGGCAGGCAGAGAGAGAGGAGGAAGCAGGCTCCCCGCTGAGCAGAGAGCCCGATGTGGGGCTCGATCCCAGGACCCTGGGATCATGACCTGAGCTGAAGGCAGAGGCTTTAACCCACTGAGCCACCCAGGTGCCCCATAAGATTTCATTCTTACATATCTTTCCCTCTAAGGTTCTTAGGTAGTGTGGTATTTGTCTGGATTATCCTACTTCGATTTTTTAAACATTTGTACATATAGAAGGACTCATGCATTTGGAAGAATCTGGGATTCTTTGTTTGAAACATCTCATCAAATTGGAGCATAGTCATTGCTGTCAAATATTTATTTTTCTAGTCTTTCTCAAACAATGTGCATGGTAACTTTTTGTTAAAGTTCTATGCCTCCCGTTGTTGGTTTTGCACCATTTCTTGTCAATTTCACACCCTAGAGCATTGTGAAACTGACAGAGCTAGAGAATTGGAGAACATTATGACTACATACCAAAAATACATTGTATAAAAACCTAACACCTTAAATTTATAGCATCCAGAGAAAATGTCTAAAATGACTTTATGTACGTATATCTCCAAAAAAAGGGAAAACATATACTTTTATATGTATACATATATAAACACACACACATTTACACACATGGAAATATTTATATATATGGTGGGTAATTTTAAGGTAGTCAAACCTTGTTTTTGTTATTGACTCTACAGATCATGTCCAAAAAAGCAGTGTTTCATTTACGACTAAACTTTTCACTGAAAATTGACTATCCCCTAGACTAATTTCACCTGACATTTCTAAATACCTAGGTGTTTAGAAATCTGATTATTTGATTGAATGTTGTATACTTTATCTTTAATCAGAGAAGCCTTTTTTCTTATTATACTGAAGTTTTGAAAAATGTGTAGTTCTTGATCTAATGGGTGAAATTGAATATTCATTCTGTGAATTTAATTATTGTTGCATAGTTTCCCATGGATATACAGTAGTAATATTAATTCATGGCAATGCTCATTTGTTTATATGCATTGTGAAAATTCCATAAAATCATAGATGAGTATATACTTACCAGTAGGGGCATAGATTTAGAATTCATTTAAAATTGCATGTTGGTCATTGAATAAGCTTTTTTTTTACAGCAAAATTATTAATGTTTTAAACTACAGAAGTCTAAAATTCAGAATCTTCTGTAAACAGTATTTGCATGTGCAGGCACTGTTCTGTGCATCAAGGATGGTAGATACATTCCCTTCTTCCCTAACTTCCTAGCTACAGTGTAAAGAGAAGTTATTTATTAGAATTTGGTTTAAAGGGTCAAAGTAATCATTAACCTCTTAGAAAGAACCTCAATTTCAATATTTCTATTCAGAAAAGCATTACCTTAGCCTCATCTGCTGGTCTTGAACTGAAATTATATTTGAATAGTGTTCACTAAATGTGAGTTCTTATATTATAAACACTATGCTGAATCAATTTATATGAATGGCTCTATATTATATAAACTCTACAAATCAATTCCTAACATGTTTGTTAATTGTTTTTAAGGTTTATTTCTGAGTGGGATAAATTTTAGAGTGATTCTACCATGGGAGTTACATCTCTGGAAGAATCTACATATATAAATATATTTTTTGAGTACCAATTCAGCTGAACCTTCAGACGATTTTGTGTAATTCTGTAGATTTTGCTCTTAATAACCATGTTATCATATATCCTTTACTTGGTTTTCTGATGCTTTTAAATTGCTTTTTAATTTTTCCCTGAGACAAGATTATACTGCTATTGGATATACTATTTTTATATGATATAGAAGCAGTAACATATGTGAGTTCTTGATTTTACTATTTTATTATTTTGACCCAAATTGATAATCAAACAAAAAAACTTAGCCCAATTAGTATGTTAAGGACATGTATTGTTTTTTATTGTAAAATATAAAATATTTTCAAAGTGTGTATAAAACATAGATGTAATTTTGAAAAGATCAAACTCCCTAATAACCTAACTCAAAAATAAAACCCTACCTTAGATGCCCCTTACTTCTTTCTTATTGCCTAGAAGTAGTTCTTTGGCAGAATTGTCGTTAGGCTTTTGCTTTTCTTTATAGTTTATTACTAAATATGAATATGTCTTTATAGTATGTTTAGTTTTGGGGCTGGCTCAATCAGTAGAGCATGTGACTCTTGATCTCAGGGTTGTGAGTTCAAGCCTCACTTTGGGCACAGAGCCTACTTAAAAAAGATAAAAAAATAAATAATAAAATATATTTAGTTTTTCCACTAACATAATTTTTGAGATTCATTTTTATATATAGCTATAGTTTATTCATCTTCAGTGTTGTTTTATATTCTTTTGTATCCCATACTCCAATTTATTTACCCATTCCACTGACAATACACATTTTGGTTATCATCTTTCTTTCTTAGTTGGACTTAAAAGCAGTATTGTTTTGAACAGTCACATATGTAGATTTCTCCAGGTTATTTAGTTATGTTCTGTAGGCCATATACATTCCAGGAAGTGGAATTTTGGTCATAAGAGATGTACATTTCAACCTGAAATGACAATTTTATCTGTTTTGCTCATGCTGTGGTCCCAGAATAGTACCAAATGTATTTTAAGTAGTTAATTAATACACACTGAATGAATGAAGAAATGCCAAACTATTTTTCCAAGTTGAGGTATCACTTCATACTCCGAGCAACAGCAGAGAAGCTTTCCATTGTGTTATCTCCTTGGCAACACTTGACATTATCTGATTTTTTTTAAATTGTTGACAATCTGGTGGTTGTGAAATACTGTCTCACTGGGTATTTAATTTGCATATCCCTGATAACTAATGAGGTGAAGCATCTTTTCATGTTTACTGGCCATTTATGTTTCCTCTTCTGTGAAATTTCTATTCCTACTCAGTTACCACCTTTGAGTCATCAATTTTTTTTTAAAGATTTTATTTATTTATTTGACAGAGATCACAAGTAGGCAGAGAGGCAGGCAGAGAGAGAGAGAGGAGGAAGCAGGCTCCCCGCTGAGCAGAGAACCCGATGCGGGGCTCGATCCCAGGACCCTGGGATCATGACCTGAGCCGAAGGCAGAGGCTTTAACCCACTGAGCCACCCAGGCGTCCTGAGTCATTAATTTTTTAAAAAGTTTATTTGTAAGCAGTTACTTATATAGTACGAATACTGTGCTAATCCTCCGTTTCCTATGTTGCAGATATAGTCTCAGTTTATAGCTTCAGTTTTCACTGGTTTCTAGTGTCTCTTGTTAAAATTAACCTTTTTTTTTTTTGCCAAAACTTTTTTTTTTAATTTTATTTTTAATAAACATATATTTTTATCCCCAGGGGTACAGGTCTGCGAATCGCCAGGTTTACACACTTCACAGCACTCACCATAGCACATACCCTCCCCAATATCCATAACCCCACCCCCCCTCCCAACCCCCTTCCCCCCATCAACCCTCAGTTTGTTTTGTGAGATTAAGAGTCACTTATGGTTTGTCTCCCTCCCAATCCCATCTTGTTACATTTATTCTTCTCCTACCCCCTCAACCCCCCCATGTTGCATCTCCTCTCCCTCATATCAGGGAGATCATATGATAGTTGTCTTTCTCCGATTGACTTATTTCGCTAAGCATGATACCCTTTAGTTCCATCCACGTCGTCGCAAATGGCAAGATTTCATTTCTTTTGATGGCTGCATAGTATTCCATTGTGTATATATACCACATCTTCTTTATCCATTCGTCTGTTTTATGCCCCAATCAATAAAATTAACCTTTAACTTTAACATAACCACATGTTTCTATTGTTTTCGTGCTTTGTACTTTTAGTATTCTGTTTAAGAAGTCTTTCCCTACCCCACGATCATATAGGTCCTCAATGTATTCATCTTCTACAAGTGCTGTAGTTTAGCTTTAAACCTTTCGTCTACCTGGAGTTATCTTTATATAGTCAATATTATGCAGTTTTCTTTCTTCTCTATAGATAACCAATTGTTCCAGAGTCATTTAGTGACATACTTTCTTCTTAACACTGGTTTTCAGTGCCCATTCTGTTAAAAATTAAGTGTCTATATATGTCCAACTTATTTCCAGAGTCTCTGTTTTGTTCCATTGGCTCATTTTTCTGTCCTTACACCAGACCCATGTTGTCCTAATAGTACAGACTTCTAAAAAGTCTTTATAACTGTTTCTGCCAAGCACTCCTTTTTGGCTTTTTACTTCAACAATTGTATCTATCTCAGCCATTTACTCTTCCGTACAAATGTTGAGTCTTCTTATCCAATAGCATGGTCTACCATGCTCAATTTATCTCTTCTTTAAAAGTCTTCTTTAAAAAGTAAGGTTTTATAATTTTCTTCAAAAAAATGGCTGGAACATCTTTTGTTAGATATTTTTTATATAATCATATCATCTTACAAATAGTATCCATTTTATTGCATCTTGTCTATTCTTTATACCTTGTACTTTTAAAAACTTTTTATTTTACTGTACTGGTTACAACCAGTAAAAATTTTTAAAGATTTTATTTATTTATTTATTTATTTATTTGAGAGAGAGAGAGAGAGAGAGAGAGAGAGTGAGCTGGGGTTGGGGGGAAGATGTAGAGGGAGAGGGACAAGCAGCCTTCACACTGAGCATGGAGCCTGACTTGGGGCTCAATCCCAGGACCCTGAGATCATGACCTGAGCTGAAATCCAGAGTTGGCTGCTTAACTGATTTAGGCACCCAGGCACTCCTAGAACCAGTAATTTAAACAAGCAAATTGGTAATTTAAATAGGAATGGTCAAAGTGTACATTCTTTTTTTATTCCTTTTTTATTATAAATTGTATAATACTCAGTTTTTTTTAGTTTTATTGAGGTGTAATTGACAAAATTGCCACATACCTTAAGTATATAGTATGATGAGTTGATATAGATATACATTGTGAAAGGACTCACACAATCAAGTTAATGGACACATCGATTACCTCATATGTTTATCTGTGTGTGTGTGTGTGTGTGTGTGTGTGTGTGTATAAACTCTCTTAGGTTCTGCTCTCTTAGGGCACCTGGGTGGCTCAGTCAGTTAAGCATCTGCTTTTGGCTTAGGTCATGATCTCAGGGTCTTGGGATCGAGGTCTGCATCAGGCTCCCTGCTCAGGGAACCAGCTTCTTTTGCTGTTGCCCGCCCCCCTCCCCTTGCGTGTATGTGCACAAAAATAAATAAATAAGATCTTTTTTAAAAAAAAAAAGTTCTACTCTCTTAGGAAAATAATTGTTAGACAATATAGTATTACCAACTGTAGTCATCATGTTAACATTAAATCCATACTCATGGCTGAAAATTTATACCCTTATAGCAATATCTCTTTATTTCCCCCTACATCAGCCCCTGGCAGTCACCATTCTACAATCTGTCTCTAGGAGTTTGTCTTTTATTTATTTATTTTTAAAATTTCACATATAAGTGATACCATGCAGTGTTTTCTGTCTCTGTCCAGCTTTTTTTCCTTAGCATAATGCCCTAATGCCTTTCAGGATCATCCATGTGGTTACAAATAGCAGGATTTCCTTCATTTATAAGGCTGACTATATTCCTTGTATTTCTAAAATCCACATATTTTTGGTAATTTCTAGAGAAATAGAGGCAGATATGGATATAGATATATGGATACAGATATCCATATAGATATGGGTATAGATGTAGATATGGACATAGGTATGGATATAGATATAGACAATCACCTTTGTGATTGTCTAAACCCCTGCCTTTTTTCTTAGTATCTCCCAGTGGTTGAGCACATGCCAAACTTGTCAGTGTTTCAAAGAGGAGAATTGCAGGGGCGCCTGGGTGGCTCAGTGGGTTAAGCCACTGCCTTCGGCTCAGGTCATGATCTCAGGGTCCTGGGATCGAGCCCCACATCGGGCTCTCTGCTCAGCCGGGAGCCTGCTTTCCCCTCTCTCTCTGCCTGCCTCTCTGCCTACTTGTGATCTCTCTCTCTCTGTCACATAAAAAAAATTAAATTTAAAAAAAAAAAAAAAAGAGGAGAATTGCAGTCAGCACCAAGATGCAGGCCTTTTCAATGTGGATATTTCTCAGTTGCCCTGTGTAGGAGTCACTCAGCTAGTTTCTGAATTTCTCTCAGAGGAAATTGCTCCATGTATAGTCAGTGCATCACATGGAAGGGGGAAATTTAAGAGCCTCCTATATCGCCATTTTGGTCGAGACACCCCATTTTCTGGTAAATATAAAGAGACAGAAGAAAACAAATGCCTTAGAAATGTTTTGCCTTTATTCCCAGTCTTAAAGAGAATATTTTTAAATTTCACCAAGAAGTATGAGAATTTTTAGGGGCGCCTGGGTGGCTCAGTGGGTTAAAGCCTCTGCCTTCGGCTTGGGTCATGATTCCAGGGTCCTAGGATCGAGCCCCACTTCTGGCTCTCTGCTCAGCAGGGAGCCTGCTTCCCTTCCTCATAAATGATACTGTATCTTATTTGATGCTTTTTCTGTATTTATTAAAATGTATCATATGGTTTTACTTTTATTATATACATGTATATAGTTAATCAATTTTCTAATTAAACCAACTGTGTAAATGTGCCTAGCTCATAATATTTAACTTTTAATCCATTTCTGAATTCAGTAAGCTAATAATTTTTATGATTGTTTAATCTGTCTTCATGAGTGAGACTAAATTTTTTCTTGTGTTATCCTCATATGCTTTTGTTATAGGAAATAATAGTGTCAGAAAATGAATTGAGGAGTGTACTCTTCCACAACTTATAATGGGGTTACACCCTGATAAACCCATAGTAAGTTGAAAATATCATAAGTCAAAAAATGCATTTGATATGCCTAACTTATCGGACATCACAGCGTAGCCTAGCCTACCTTAAATGGATGCAGAGCACTTAAATTAGATTAGAGTTGGCCAAAATGATCTAACACAAACCCTATTTTATAAAAAAGTGTGCATTAGCTCATGTAATTGACTTCATACTGTACTGAAAGTGAAAGCCAGAATGGTTATATTGGTACAAAATGGTTGTAGGTGTATCAGTTATTTATTCTGGTGATGGGGTGGGTCGCTGCCTCTGCCCAGCATCACAAGAGAGCAGCAGACTGAATATCACCAGCCCAGGAAGAGATCAAAATTTGAACCCCAATTTCTACTGAGTTCATATTACTTCCACACCCGCCTGAAGTTCAAAAGTCGTAAGTTGAACAATTTTAAGTCAGGGGCCATCTGTATCTTCCTTCTTTTCTCTTTGGAAGAATTTATGAGATTGCTTTTATCTGTCCTTTAAATGACTGGAAAAACTTACTTTAAAACCAATCTAAAATGACTCAAGTTTTCTATTTCTACTAGAGTCAATTTTGGATGATCTGTATTTTTCTAGGAATGTTCCCATTTCATTTATATTTTCCAAATTGTGGTATAAATATATAATTATAACCCTTAATAATCAGTTTGAATCTTTGACACATGTCTAATCATGTTGTTTTTATTACTATCATTAACATTTGTGTATTCCTTCATAATGTATTAAAACTCTTTTTATTGCATACTTTTTCATCTCTAGTAATTCTTTTTGTCTTAAAGTCTATTTTTTTGGATAATAATTACTAGGGGAGTTTTTTATTATTTTTTTCTATGTCTCCTTTAAAAGCCACATAGCTTAAATTTATGTTTTTATGTTTTACCCCAATCTTTATTTTGAAACTATCTGGAGAGTTTAGTCCATTTATGTTTATAGCAATTACTGGTATGCTTGGATTTCCTTTCTATCATCTTATCATGCGCTTTCTATTTCCTTTTTGCCTTCTCTCAATTTTTTTTTAAAGATTTTATTTATTTATTTGACAGAAATCACAAGAAGGCAGAGAGGCAGGTGGGGGCGGGGAGGCAGTCTCCCTGCGGAGCAGAAAGCAAGATGTTGGGTTGGATCCCAGGATCCTGAGATCATGACCTGAGCCGAAGGCAGAGGCTTTAACCCACTGAGCCACCCAGGTGCCCCTTTTCTCAGGCTTTTAGATAGCATGAGCTTTGCCTTTTTGTAAAATCCCATTTCAGATTTTTACATGTTTGGAGGTTTATATTCTACTTTGCTCTCTTAGTGTTTACTCCAGATATTTTTTAACATGGTACTTAAAGTCTAAAATTAATCAGTATCTTTGCCATCATCCTGAAGTATATAGTTGCTCTGACATTTGTATTCTATTCTTGACCAGTGTTTTCATTTTGGGCAATTTTGTCAAGCAAATTAGGTATTATTATTATGGTTTTAAATTGTCAGTGTATTTTTAGGTTTACCCTCTAGAGGGGTCATCAAGTCTAAACCTGTCTTGAGGGGCGTCTGGATGGCTCAGTGGGTTAAGTTTCTGCCTTCAGCTCAGGTCATGATCCCAGGGTCCTGGGATTGAGCCCCACATCTGGCTCTCTGCTCAGCAGGGAGCCTGCTTCCCCCACCCCCACCCCTCTTCTGCCTGCCTCTCTGCCCTCTTGTGATCTTTGTCTGTCAAATAAATAAATAAAATATTTAAAAAAAAAAACAACCTGTCTTGAATGGCATGATGGCCTTGGATTTACCCTCTGCCAACATTGTTTCCTTGAAAACATACTTAGTTAAGATAAATATGGAATGTCAGCTATATTCAATATTGTTTATTGTGGAGTACACTCCTTATTGGGATTAAGGAGACTGTTATCTGACATACAAACCCAAAAGTCCATGTGATCACAAGCATATGAAAATCTGTCAAAAAAAACATAACCTCAGCTTCCTTTGGTAGTTCCTTCATAACTTAGAATGTATCTTGTAGAAACTTATAAAATATACTCAGAGGCGATTACAAGATGTGAGTTCCTTCATGTCTGAGGCTTCCTTAAGTCTGAGGAGCTTGCATTCACTTGTGGGATCTCATTTCTTACAACTGAGTTGATTAAATTTTTTTAAAATTTTATTTATTTATTTGACAGAGAGAGACATCACAAGTAGGCCGAGAGGCAGGCAGAGACAGAAGGGGAAGCAGGCTCCCTGCTGAGTAGAGAGCCTGATGTGGGGCTCAACCCAGGACCCTGGGATCATGACATGAGCTGAAGGCAGAGGCTTAACCCACTGAGCCACCCAGGCACCCCGAGTTGAGCATGATATTTAAAAAAAAATTTTTTTTTAAGATTTTATTTATTTATTAGACAGAGATCACAAGTAGGCAGAGAGACAGAGAGAGAGGGGGAAGCAGGTTCCCTGCAGCCTGATGCAGGGCTTGATTCCAGTACCCTGGAATCATGTCCCAAGCAGAAGGCAGAGGCTTTAGCCCACTGAGCCACTCAGGCACCCCAAGTTGAACATAATATTAATGGGATTTGGGAAGCAATGCCTGGACTGCCATGAGGGCTTCCACTGAAGATGCATTTGATGAGATCATGCAGACATGCTACGTTTCCCCTATTGTATCTTTCTAAGTTAACCTGGTGGCAGTTAAAACCTTTTATATCCTCTGGGTGTGAAAGTCAGTCTGAAACCAAACCACTGCTGGTTACACAAAGAGAGCATTGCAGCCCACTGCAAATAGCTTAGTTTATCCTTCTGGAAGCTCAGATGTCAGTAAGCTAGGATTTCCTTGTATTTCATCTGCCATTATGACCTCTAGGGAAAACAGAATACAACTTGCCACCTCAAGGAGTGGGTGTGATGTATTTATAATGCATCTAAAATGAAAAAGGAGGTGGCAAGCCTGCCCTTTTCATTTGAGTACAGTGAAGGTTAGAAGAGACAGGAAAAGCAAGAGTTGAGAGGTTCATGAATATAATTATTGCCCCCTCTCCATCTTAGCCAACTCATGGAATGATAGTGGCAGTGTTACATGTGTTCATGGGAAAGCCAAAACAAGGGGCCTTTATCCTTGATCCCCTTTGAAACATAGGGTCAGATTATGCATGGAGGCAGATGGAGGAAATCCCCTTGATTATGCCATCCATAGGCCCCCGATAAGAGCCTCAGAAGGTGGAAGTGGTGGGACCATGTGGGGAAGAGCAAGAGACAGGCAGGTGTTCCTGGAAGCTCATGATAAGTTTGCTCCTGAGGAAGAGCAGATCAGTCAAATAAATAAATAAATAAACAAATAAGAAAGGTACTTTTTTTTTTAAACACATTGAGTTGCAAAGTGAGTAAATTTGTAAAATCTCCACATCATTTCCCAGTTCTGTTATTGTGTGACTCTATGATTGATTACCTTTAAAATGAAAACGGTGATTTGTAAAGAAACAATATACAGATGCATTCATTTAAAAGCCAGGCATTCATGATCCTCAGTGTTTATTTTGATGATTTAGTGCGTAATGAAATGTTAAAGTACCTTTAAGTATAACTCTGCAAGTGCAGATGTTAGAGTTGTTCTATAATGGAAAAAATATATATTTATCTTTTGATCATAAATTGAGGAAAACACTTTTAGGACCTACTGTTCAAAACAAGTGAAGCTAAAAATCTCATTATTTTAGAGTTAACATGCCATGGATAAATAAAATTTGATGATAGATAAATGTATCCTACATTAAATAACAGTACCCTTTGTGTTAGTAAAGATCATTCTTTAGAAATACTTACATTTCAAATCATATTCTACTTACAATATTGCTAGAATAGTGAAGTCTCATTAAATCAGCCTTTACTAATTAAGACAGTATGAATGTCACTGGCTCAGCATAGCATAAACATTAGGCTACCTATCAAGAAACCTATTTGCCAAGTAATTTAATAACAAAAATAAGTCTTCAGATGACAGTATTAATCTGTGGGATGAAAAGTTGCTTTCATGATTTTAATACATTTATGCAAATAATAACAAATGACAAATTAGACATTAAAAATATATCTAGTAAACCTCTTTTTAGAAGCAATATGTTAAACTAGAAGTTCTGAATATTTGGGAAAGTTAAGTGTATTATTTAATACAAAGAAAGATTTTGTTGTACTGGTTTCACTTGGACATTCCCTTGGTTTGAATTAGTCTTCATCATGGTTTTATAGTAAGTACCTGTGGAAAATTTTAATTTTTTGTAATTTTTTCTCTCTATGAACATCATATGTTTTTATATGTTAAATGACTCAACTTCCACAGTTATCTCATTTCTTTTTTGGGTATATGAAAATTAATTGAAAATGTAAGTGACTTGAAGTAAACTGGAAAATTAGTTCACATGAAAATACTTGACCATATAAAAGACAACAGAGTAACAAATTGACTCTGTTTTACCATGTCTTTCTGGGTCATAGAGGCCTTTCATAATCGTAGAAGCGTAGTTCAGTTCAGTTGAACTAATAGCTATTAAACACTCCCATGATCTGGGCCTGCAGAGGTGGGCCCTTGGGTTACTGATTGTGAGGCTGGAGTTGGAATCACGTAGAGTTAGTATCAACCTAATGTGGAGAACCAGGAGCATAGTCCATACCCGCGGCCACAACCACACTGAAAAAGGTCTTAGGTACTTTTGCTATAGTAAAATAGTTAGGTTGTAAAGATTTCCATGTGTGATTAGATTAGTTTCTAAAGCCTGATAGGAGACAGAAACAAGTAACTAATGCCTAAGGTTTCATGGAAAGTGACAGTCTGTTTAGAATTGGGTCTTACCCTCTAAAATAAATTTTCCTTAGATTTTTTTTCCTCTAAGGTTTGTCACGAGGTTTTAGGTTACATGAACATTGTTTGCTTTTTCTAATTATGCAAAGAACTCATACTGAATCTTGAAAAACACAAAACACAATGTAATGAACAAAAAATCACCTGTAATTCTACTATCCTGATGCAGCCATTGTCAACATCTTAAAACATATATGTCTTTTCTAATATTGGGAGATTGGGGAACTCATCCACTTTATCTACAGTTCTACTAGAGGACTTACTTTTTTCTTATCCTTATCAGTTTACAAGAGTCCTTTATGTATTACCTTTATTCTGTCAGACATATTTAAAATATGATTTTCCAGCTTGTCATTTGTATTCTTATTTTATATTTTGGCTTTGTGTTGTTATTTAAAATTTATATTTGATATTTTTAATTTCTTAAAGAGAGATAAATCTTTTTTGACATATTGAATTCAGTCTCTGGTATTCTATTTCACCATTCCATGACCACATAAATATTTATTATTTTTTACATTTGCAGCTTTAACTCACATGGAATTTAATTTCACTTTGGATATGAGTTTAGTTTCTCTTTTTTTTCCTTATGTAAGCACCATCGCTCAAGTAATCTTTGGTTTTCTAATTGATCTTAACTGCCACCTCCATCATATAATTTTATAGGAATATAATATATTCCTATAAAAATATAAAAATAATATAAAAATATAAATAAATATAAATATATATAAATATAAATATTTATATAGTGTATAATTCATATACATATAATATAAAACATAATCATATAAAATATAATCATATAAATAAATATAAATAAAATATAAAAATATAAAAAATATAATTATATTTGGGGGCTCCCAATCATTTTTCTTTGATCTTTTGTCTGATATTACACATTTAAAAAATATTATATTTTAATACCACTTTCTTTGGATTTGTTAAAGCAAATTCCCTATACAAATGCCTTGGAGTTAAAAAGATTTGTATTTTAAGTCTGCCAGGTCTATTTTAGTGTATATTATCCTTTGTTTTGTCTTAGTTAAAATTTATTAACATAAAGTTTAACACAATTACTAGTTTTTGTTTGTGTGTTTAACATTTCTCCCTCTCCCTTGTACATAATATTTCATGTTACTTGTGTTGCCAGATCTGAGAAATTCTCTAAATGATGGAGATATTTATTTTTTTATTAAAATTTACATTTTCTGTAATTGCTACATAATAATTGGAACAAAACATTCTAATGTAGTAAAGGAAAGGCTGTAGTATTACTCAAGGATGTTTGGGTTGTAAATTCTAAGAATTCAACTTAGTTGAAGAAAGAAGGGAATTTATTGTCTGTAATAAGAGGGAGGAGTTAGAGAGGGTGAACATCTGGTTCTAGAGGTTCAAAGCTTCAAAGTCACAGTAATGCTTTTAAATGCTGGCTTTATTCTCAAACAAGGTCTTTCCATAAAGGAGAAAGTCAGTCATCAGCAGACGTGGGTTCTTTTTTTCTGTTTAGCATCCCCATTAAAAAATGATTTTCCTCCCTGAACAGCCATATTCAATCCTAGGAAATTCTCATTAGCTTTTTGTGGATTATATAAACTGATAAGGACTAGGAATGGGTTAATCTGAGCAGCCAGTCTAGGTAAGATTACCCTGTCTATGGTGATAGGCAGGCATCAATGACAGACCCAAAGACTTGACCTGGAATGGGGAACTTCTCTAAGAGACCTGAAAACTCCCCAATAGAGATATAAAATGTGTAGTCATAAGTAAGGTAGATTTACCATGAGATTTTATGTGCATGGGCCCCTTCCAGAAAACTGGGGCAGCCTTTTAATTTATTCACAAGATCATATATTTTGTGGATGTTTTAATCACGTTAAGAACACTCATCTCCAACTCCGACTTCTGTTCGCCATATTTTTCTGTATGACATATGACAGTGGAGTTGCTGTGGCATGCTTGAAATCTAGGTAAGGAGAAATTGAGTTGGAGACTCTTTTATTTCAGTTTGGGGGGTTGCTTAATATAGTTTTTAGTCATTCCCTTGCATAACTAAATTATTATTAGCTCTCCTGGTGTAGCAGTGACTTCTAGAAATATATTGTCCCCTGGCCAAATCACTCTGTGGATCAATATTACAATATGATGATGTCTTACAGCAACAAACTGTATGTAAGGTAGAAGAGAAAGAAAGTTTTAAATGTTCAAAGCCAGAAGCTGGTTGGTAGAAAAGTTTTCAGTCATCTGAAGTGCAAAATTTTAAGTGGAGGATTTAATTCTCACTATATTTATGTATATATATTATATACATATACACACATGTGTGTATATATATTCAGTAATACAGCATATAGACTTTAAACATATACAACTTTATAAACTATTAATAGTAAAAAAATAGTTTCAATCAACCATGCTAGAGGAAAACATTCTATCTATAGAAAATATTTTGTAATCATTGTTGTATGAAGAAGTAATTAGTCTATAAAATACAGCCAAAAGATGTGGTTAAAAAGTATTAAGATGTGTGTCAGGCAGTTAATTAACCCAAATGTATTTTTTCCTGGATATTGTAGTATTGATAGTATTTGTCAGCTTCTTAAAACTTGTGTTTTTTTGTTGTTGTTGTTGCTGTAATTTCTTTTCCCTGTCTAAATAATTTATTTTCATAGTTAATTTTATATTTGTAATTTTAGATTCCTTTTATTTAAGAGAATCTTCAACTTTGTGTTAGGTTCTGTCTCCACAAAACTTGGATCTGCCCCCAACCATTGCTACACTTCACCACAGAGGGTGTGATTTGAAATGATAGAGACTTAAAATACACTACCGATAGACAGTGTCCCATGCTCTCCCCTTTCCTCACCCTCATAATTATTTTTGTAAGCATAATGAGAGGTAAGAAATGGCTTAATTAAAGTTGAAGCAGGCAACCTTTTTCTATCACAGTAGACACAATTCCTTTCAATCTATGTAAAGTTTTGCCATTTCCCTATCTATTGTGTCTCTCTGTCTTACTCTCTCTCCCCATAGATCTATTTTTCTATCTTAGCAGAACAAGATATTAATGATGTTCTTAGGCAAAGGATAATATTTAAGGAAAATCTAAAGAAAACTGGAGGTTATATCATCTGAAGTTTAAGCTTTAAGCTTTGAAAAGATTGCTTTAACTCCATTCACTTCACAGAAGCTGAAAATGGAAACTTTTCCGCTTTGAGGAAATAGGTAAAAGGCCACTTGGAAATAGTTTGTCTTGTTTTATATGAAAAATTCTTTTAGTCTTTTTTTAAATATTAATTTGAGGGCTTTAAATTTTACAGTTTGTTCCTATTATATTGCTGTATAACAAATCACCCCCAAACTCAGTAGCTTAATGTGCAATAGTTATTTAATTATGCCTCAGAGTTTCTATGAATCAGCAATTCAGGAAAAGCTCAGTCAAGCTGTTTGTACTCATGGCCTATCATGTGGTTGCAGTTAGGCAGTAGCTGGAGATGGAACAACTAGAGGCTGTCTGGTCATCTCTGTGTCTGTCAGTATAGTCTCAGGGGTTCTCTACGTGGTCTCTTCATGACAGCTAGTTTGGGCTTCCCGACTGCATGGTGGCCTTAGGGGAATCTCACTCACTTTTCACAGATAGCTCAGGGAGGCAAGTAAAAATATTTCAGCTCCTACCACTACTGCATCACCTTTTATGACCTAACCTTGGGAAGATATTCACTATTACTTTTACCACATTTTGTTGGTTAAAAGCAAGTCACAAACTCTCCCAAAATCAAAAGGTAGGAAATAGACTCTATCTTTTGATGATGGAATGTGAAGTTTTTATAAAAACATGTGGAAGTAATCACATGTAACAGGTACCAAGAAGTGAGGTGCTGCTGTAACAAATACCTAAAAATGTGGAAGCAACTTTGGAGCTGAGTGATGAATGGATCGAGGCTGAAAGAGTTTTAAGGTTCATGCTAGAAAAAGCAGAAGTAGCCATGAAGGTGCTGCTGAAGACAGTCTGGTTAAAAGCTCAGAGAGAAAGGAGAGCTAGACAAAAGGCTTCGTCTTCTTAGAAAATACATAAATTATTATAAACAGGTTGTTGGTAGAACCATGGATGAAAAAGTCTGACTTCATCTTCTGATGAAATCATAATGGAGATGAGGATTATATTACTGGACAATGAAGAAAGGGTGATACTTGTTAAAGAGTGGCAAAGAACTTGCCTGAATCCTGTTAGTGTTCTAGGGTGTTGTAGGGGAGAACCTGTCAATGATGGAATTGGGTATTTAGTTGAGGAGATTTCTAAGAAAATTTGAAGAGTAACTTGATTACTCCTGACTGCTTAAAGTAAAACACAAGAAGAGATAAGTAATTTGAAGAAGAAATCATTCAGCAAAAAGGAATCAGAACTTAAAGATTTGGAAAATTCTCAGCCTGTCCATATTGCAAAAATGAGAAAATGTGTTTGTGAGAAAACACCAAGGGTATAGTTCACTGGCCATTTGATAAGGAGATTAGTGTGGCTGTGATAAATGATTATAATTAGTCATTTCAACAGAGCCCAGGAATGAGATGTGATTATATAGCCAAGACCCTGCCAATTTGAACTAAAGGGAACAGAAGAAGCAGGATGAAAAGAAGGAAGGCAGTTGAACTTAGATCCCGCAGAATCAGACCATAGAGCTGTTTGGCTCTTACTTACACTATTCTTCAAGACAAGGGGAAAAACCCCAAAGGCAAGTCAGAGATCATCAGGGCTCCCTCCTCAGTTTCAAAGGGAAAGCATCACCTCAGTTAACACAAGCCAGGCAGGGGCTCCTGGCAGAGCCTCCAGAACAAGCAATTCCTACCCTCCACATCTACAGGGAACCAGAAGTGGAGGAGGCAGTTCTGACCTCAGTGAGTCCTGAAGGAGAGACTGCTGCCCCAATAAGTCTGAAAGGCAGAGCATCAGACCAAAGAGGATTATTCTTAAGCCTTAAGACCTAATGGTATTTACCTTGTGAGGTTTGGGGTTGTCCTAGACCTGGACCCATCACCCTTTCATTTACATTCCTCCCTTTGGAATGGGAATATCTATTCTCCGACTATCCCATCATTGTATTGGAAGCCCATAACTTTTCTGGTTTCACAGGTTCATGGCTTGAGAGAAATTTTGCCACAGAGTGAATCATACCTCTAATCATACCCATACCTGATTTAGAAGATATTTAAATGAGACTTTGGACTTCAGATTTTGGAGTTGATGCCAGAGCTAGTTAAGTCTTTTGGGGCTGTTAGGATGGAAGGAATGTATTTTGCATGCAAGAAGGACATGAATTTGGGGAGATCAGGGCAGAATGTTATGAACTGAATGTATTTCTCCAGAATTCATATGTTCAAGCTCTAACCTCTAATATGATGGAATTTGGAGTTGAACTTTGGAAGGTATTAAGTGCATTATATCATAGCTTTATTTCTGCAAACTGATTTTATTAATCAGTATTTTATCTTTGGGGTGACCACATTTGGTACATGTAACTGCAGTTTTATTTTCTATGTGGTATTCCACATGAGCATACAACAATCTATATCTGTATTCTTTTATTGATGAACATTTAGGTTATTCCCATTTTCCATTTTTTGGTATTATAAGAAATGTGGCAATGTGAATTTTTATATGTCTCCTTTTGTACATAGACAAGTTTTTCTCAGAAAGACTCATTATTGGGTGTGAAATCAATTGAGTGGATCTTAGCCAGCATATGGGGAAAAATGAAGTATTCTAGAATAAATGATATTAGAGTAGATCACATATAGTACTATTTCATGATGCTTTGGTTGGAATTATATCCATAATATATAAATACATCCACACATGAAAATATTTTTTTTAATCCCTGAGAAATATGAGCACATTAAAATGCTGGTGGAAATAAGCCTGTAAAGACAGAGAAGAAAGCAGACGCATGGGAGTTGGAAGCGGGGGGAAGGAAAGAAACCTCTTCTAGTAGGGTAGAAGAAAAGGAAATATAAGTTTAGATGATGGTACATTTGTAGGTGAGGAAAAAGAATGTTTAGGGAGTTTCGTTTTGACATATTTTGTTTTCTTTTTTCTTTCTTTTTTTTTTAAGATTTTATTTGTTTATTTGACAGACAGAAATCACAAATAGGCAGAAAGGCAGGCAGGAGCGGGGGGGTGGGGGGGAAGGAGCAAGCTCCCTGATGAGCAGAGAGCTCGACATGGCTTGATCCCAGGACCCTGGGATCATGACCTGAGCCAAAGGCAGAGGCTTTAACCCACTGAGCCACCCAGGCACCCCTATATTTTGTTTTCTCTATGAAGTAAATGATAATATGCTGGGAACTAAGTGCTAGTAGAGTAGATTTCTTGAAGAAAATGGAAGAGGTTTCAAGTTGCTGCTGGAAAGAATAAAAAGGAAATGGATTAAGGCAATGTAAACATTTACCATGAAGTTTTGAAAGTTGGGGATCAAAAACTAGGAATTATAGTACTATCAGTGGGGAAAAGGCTGATGTTCTCCATCAGCATTTAGCATTCCAGGAGTCAAGAATGTAGATAGTTGGATGATTCTAAGATTTGAGTTTTTCTGGTCCAGATAACCACAGATACTGTACCAATGGACATGCCAATGCTGACGAAAGAATGGGGTAATTAGGGAGTAAAAGGAGGATTAAAAACCAATCAACAGACAGGGAGAAAATGAAAAGAGAAAAGGAGAATAAAGGTCTATGTCAGGGGCCAGCAACCTATGACCTGGGGCCAAACTTGACCTACTGCTTTTGTATATAGGCCTCTTGTATATAAACCGTTATTGGAACACAGATTCACCCATTTATTCATTCTTCATTACTATCTGTCCTCTGTTGCCGCTTTTGTGCTGCAGTGACAGATTTGAATAATTGTGAGAATAGATCTGCAAAACTTAAAATATTTACTATCTGGCCCTTTATAGACAAACTTTGCTAAACCTTAGTCTATTCTATCTCCTTAATTTCTCTCAATGAAGTCTAAGAACAGACATAATGTCAAAGAACAGGGAGGGTGGGAAGATGAGGTAAAAGAGGGGAGAACGATGTAATTTCCAGAGGTTGTCAAGCCCAGTGAAGTCTTGGGGGGAGTAGATAGGTGAGGTGAAGTTGGGTCTCTGAAGTTTGTCAACTTTTTCCTCAAATAAAGGACCTGAGTGTATTGAATGGGTTGTCCATAAGGATGTTGAAATCACATAGGATGATGACAGGTTGGGGGGTGAGCAGAAAGATGGTGGGACTACATGAAAGTCCTGGAAATAAATGTTTGTAAGGCTTTGGGAGTCAGAAACAGGGATAAAAGGATATATGGCCTGTTCATAGGAATTTTCAAGAAAAAGGGAGAAGTAATGGCCTGAAGTTGGAATTGGAGAGAAGAATGGCAACCTACTCCTTACCTGGAGAGAATGAACAATGATCATTAAAAGGGTTCCCAGGGAGTGATGTCTTCAAAGGAGACATTCAGGGACAAGATGAGGTAGATGATTTTAGGACAGAGATGGAGGACAGTAAGACTTGCATTCTTTCTTTTTTCTCTTTTCCTTTTTTCCCCCACTATGCAATGGGAATTCTGGAATGAAAAATAGAACAATAGGATAATTTCGGAGTGAGGATTTAGGTCAGAGAAAGGGAATAGAGGAGTACAGGAATGGAAGTAAAGGGAGGAATAGGTGACAGGAGGCACTTACCTTTGGAAGGTGAGCAAGGGTTCTTTGGCCACAGGCCTTTTAAAGAATTGGCACCAGGGAATGTCTGGTGGACAGAGAGGAACAGGTGCCCCTCTGAAACCACAGCATTCGGCCATGCCAGGAGTGATGGCACCCTGTGGAAATCCCAATCAGGTGAGCAGTCAGCCCACTGGTATTAGCTCATGCCAAGTATTCTAAATGTTAAAAATTGGCTACAGGCCCTGGTGGATAAGAAATTTCAGGCTACCTCAGAGTGCCCTTGGGCCCTGGCATCTGCTCACTCATGAGTCAGGGACTCTGTATTCCTGAAGGACTCTACCACAGGTTTCTTAAGCCAGAAACCTCCTGTACTTCTCCCCAATCCTCTTCACTTCCCCCAGGATGTGCTGCCATCCAGTCTAACAGGCTCTCTCCTCAGTCTAGTCCCACCAAGTCACTTCCTTTTATATCCACCAAAATGAAAAACAAGAACAAAAAAACATACCAAAAATGATTTTTTATTATACAAGCCATATATGCTCTCTGTAACATTAATTCAGCTGATACAGAAGGCATAATAAAGAATCTGAAATTTGCTATACATCTTCACAGACTTTCTCTATGTTAGGTCTCCCAATAATGGGTCCGTGATTAAAGGAGCGAGACTGATACAAAGCGAAGGCCAAACAAAGCTTTATTTCACGCCAAGCATCAAGAATCGAACTTACCAGCCAGGGCCGCAACTCTTAGAGAGAGGGTGACCACTCTCTGCTTCACAGACTAACTTTTAAGGGCAAAGGCCATGTGGTTGGGCCTGGCCACGCACAGGTGGCCAATGAAATTGTAACACACAGAGAAAGCTGCATAGTCATGTTAGGTCACACATAAGTGACCAATTGAATTTTAATTTACCCTAGTAGATATTTGAACCAGCCTATCACCTTGGTCAGAACTGGCGCCCAAAAGGTTCCCCAAGGGGCGGGGCCCATACTCCTTGGTAACTAGGGAGACAGTATGCGCCCCCCTACTGATCAGATGTCTCCACCTGGCCTGACCCACCCTTGTATTTGGGCTTTGGTACCTGGGACTGGTTTCCAGGACTTGTTTTTAAGTAAGTCCCCTGGGAGAAGGGGGGCAGGGACAGTTTAAGGGTTAAACAACAAGGTTATTGTTTAACCTGGATGGAAGTGCTCTGGCTAAAATAGGTCCTTACACTCTACACAGAGATACATTTTCTTAAAATTCCGTGGGACCACATTTTATGTGCTCTCTTAAAATATATTATTTTCTACTAATGTATCATGGAACTTTTTCTATCAATAAATTCTTTTTTTTTTAAGATTTTATTTATTTGACAGAGATCACAAGTAGCAGAGAGGCAGGCAGAGGTTGTGGGGGGAAGCAGGCTCCCTGCTGGGCAGAGAGCCCAATGCGGGGCTTGATCCCAGGACCCTGAGAGCACGACCTGAGCTGAAGGCAGAGGCTTAACCCACTGAGCCACCCAGGTGCCCCTATCAATAAATTCTTATCTAAATCATTTTTTAATCCTTAGCATGGATTTACCATGATTTATTATCCAACCCCTGTATTGTTGTATAGACTTCATACTTATTTGCTACTACATATAACAATATAATGAACATCCTTATATGAATGACTTTCATAAAACAAAAGTCTGATTATGTCATAATTTCCTGCTTGCAATTCTTCAGTGGCTTTCTAGTTCCTGACCTTCAGGATTAAATCTAGTTCCTCAGCTTGACAGAAGAGGTCATTTGCAATCTGCTTTAGACCTGTTTCCTGTCCATTCTGATTTTTCAGTACAGCCCTGTCCCTGCCACTCTGGTCGGGAGCCCTACCTAGATACCCCCAAAATGCCTTCATCACAGCATATTATCCCTGTGTGTGGATATGTTCATCTTCCCATCTGTATGACAAACTCTTTGAGGGACTGTGCCTTTCCTTCTGCAAAAAGTGACATGTAGGCCCTTAATATTTGTTTGTTTGCATGAAAGACCGAATGACTGCACGCATGCTTGTGTATTTTCTCCCTTAGTTCTCATTCCCCTTCACTGTGTTTTAATGATTATTTTCTTTTCTGTGTCACAGTTTGTTTTCTTTTGATCTTGAATGTGTTCATTCATCTATTCGTTTCATTTCACAAAACTACTACGTGCCAGTTACTGGTATAGGTACTGGGAAATAGTGAACGCAACCTCTTAGACCTTACATTCTAGTGAGGAGACATGCAATAAATAAGGTAGATAAGTGACATGTAGGCTATATTAGAGAGTGGTAAGTGCTGAGAAGAGAAAAGAAGTGTAGAAGGGGATTTTGAAGGGTCTGTATGTTGCTGGGTTTGAGGGTTTTGATAGTTTAATCAGGGTGGGAGGGAGAACCTGTCTCTCTAAGAAAGGAGGAGCTAGTAACACAGTATCTGGGGAAGAGCATTCTAGGCTGAGGAAAGAGCCAGTGCAAAGGCCCCAAGGCGGGAACATGCTGAACATGTTTGAGAAAGAGCAAGGAGCCCCGTGTTCCTGTGTCAGGGAGCACTAGAGGGAAGATAGATAAGGTCAGAATGGGGACATCAAACCAGATGGCTGTGGCTTCATCAGAATGTTGGTATTTGCCCTGAGAAGAGAAGCCACTGTGGGAAAGGGTTTCAAACAATCTTCCTGGTTACTGTGTTGAAAAGAGGCTCCAGGTAAACGGTTAGGTGGCTACTGCAATATTTCAGCCAAGAGATTGTTCTTTGTTCTGGGGTTTTTGCGGTAAGAGTAGCAGGAAACGATTGAATTGTGGATTTCTTTTGACTGCGATTTGCTCATGGAGTAGATAGGGGATGTGAGAGGAAGAACAGAATCACAGATAACACTGAGGTTCTTTATCTCTCAAAACATAGAAACAATACAAATTCTATTCTGTGTACCCAGCAATTAACTTAGTTTTGCCCTATTGGCCTAATTTCAGACTCACACTTAACCCATCCTAACTAGATTTAATTGGAATTGTCCCAGAGAGAATTCTCTGTATTTGAACATTTTTGTGATGGTTTACACGGTGTTACTATAAATTACAGAGACTCATTTGTGTATGTGCGTCTTACAGAAGTCAGTCTCATTTAATAAGCACATCACGTGCAATACCCAGACCCAGTTTTAATATCTGTCATAAAATTTTTTGAACCAGATTGCTCTAGTAATAAAATTCCCCTGTGTTTTGCAAGTGCATTTGCTTAACACCTGGATCAGTCTCCAGTAAATATCCAGATGACTCTAAATAAATTAATAAATAAAGCAAGCCTACCTTTGACTTACAAATTTTCTAGTGAATACATTAATAATAGAGTACTTACAATAATCGAATTGTTTTCTATTTGATTAAATTATTCAAAATAGTCATATAGAGTTATAAATCTTAAAATATAGAACAATATTAACTGAGTTGCACAAACATGATTTTAAAATAATTTGAATATGATATATTTTGAAGTTAATAAGAATCATTTTAATACAGGAAATGCCACTTTATTTTAATGAAAATGTAAAAAGTCTCTTGAAGCAGCAGCTTGACCTCTCTGAACACTGTTAGATACAACTGCAATTTGCTCCTTTTTCCTCCTCTTTATGAATGAATGATTCATCTCTGGAAGACTGACAAAGATTCAGTTGTTTTTTTAAAATATTTATTGATTTAGGATGCCTGGGTGGCTCAGTTAGCTGTCTGCCTTCAGCTCAGGTCATGATCCTAAGGTCTTGGGATCCAGTCCCACATGGGGCTCCCTGCTTAGCAGGAACCCTGCTTCTCCCTCTCCCACTCACCCTGTTTGTGTTCCCTCTCTTGCTCTCTCTCTCTCTCTGTCAAATAAATAAATAAATAAAATCTTAAAAAAAAAAAGTTATGCAGGCAGGACTCTGACCACCAACTATGTAAGTTAAGGGACCCTTTTCTGAAGATCAGCAGTGAGTTTCTTATAAAAATGTATGCAAAAATTTTTTGAGACACCAGTTACTGAATTGAAATGTCCAAGGTACTCAGCAAAGGCCAGTGCCCTGAGATGGCAGGAATCTCGGGCATGGCTGGCAAATGCCAGGGCTTTCAACCAAATAATATACACTGCCATTTACCTCCTTAAAATCTGTTTATAAACAGGTAGAACTGGAAAATGAAAATGAGTTACATGTGGAAAAACAATACTAATATTTAAAACTAGCGATTAAGAGTGTGATCTGGCTATCTCTAGTGAACTTGAGTAAAGTCCAGCTGACCTTGGCTAAGTATCTTAATCTCTCTTTCCTTTTCTCTGCACAGTATATTAAGTGGGGATAATAATTATTGATACCTGTGCTTGCTTCGGCAGCACATATACTAAAATATAATAATTATTGATACCTGATAGGATTATTGCTGGGAGGTTTAAATGAACAATTTAATGTAGAACTCTTAGGGCAGTTCCTAGCAGGTTGTACACCCTCAATACCTGCTAGCTCAGTATACAGTAGAACTCTTGAGTTTGCATTTAGATTGCATATTAGAAAGAAACTGCATTAGGGTGAAGAGAAAAAATAATTCCAGAGGAATCCTAACTCTTGGCTATTGTTGGAGTACTGTTTTATTGTCATCAGTGGACAAGTAATTTTCCTGCCAGAAGCCAGGTGGGGAGGATTTCTAAACCGCCTGTAAGATTTTCATAGTGTATGAGCCATAAGATCTATTAATATTAATAACAATATTAGGAAGTTAAGAATATAGCCAGAATTACCATCCTTTTTAGTTTGTTCTGAAAAATGAGGTGAGAACATGACGTGGTATCAGATCATGATCACCATGAAAATTAGGCCATGCTTTTGAACTGGCCCAGTCCCACATTCTTCAAACTGAATCCATTCTGCTCCCCAACGAAAACCAATGGTCTTCCATTGCTATCATGTCCACTATCTACCATCATTATTGAGGGTTTCTGGATTTTGTAGGCACAGAGATCTAATCTGGAGATCAAGAGCTCACACTGGAAAAGAGCAAAATTTGCAGAGGGCAGGGATCCCAGGGCACACAGCGTATCAGGGTGTGGTTTGAATTTGAGAGTGGGGAGGCAAAGGCAAGGGTGAATGAATACGATATGCTCTGGCATGGAAAGTTTTGGTGGAAAGGGCTCCCTAGCATGCCCGTGATAGAATGTGGTTGGTGGTAGAACAAAGGTGGCCTGGGAGAATGCAGTCAACAGAGATTTGTTCATCCTACAAGGCTACATTTTGGAGTCCTGGGCTGCAGACCATGAGGAGTAAGTGGAAAGAGAAGAATCGTTTATGACAGACAAACATATGCTTCCTTCGAACTGGGTCAGGTCATCCAGATCGGGTGCTTTTTTGCAAGTTTCTTTGCCTAAAATGATGACTCTTTTTTGCAAGATCTGGTTTATTGTCTTATTGACATATAAAAGCCGTTCTTTCTTCATTTATTTTTTAAGTCAATTTTGATGCTAATTATAGAGTTTCCCTGCTTATATGTCATATTTTATATTCACCTACTCACAAATATGTGGCATTTCCTGCCCACAGAGGATATGGTATATCAAAACATATATGAATCCTTATAAACCCATAACCTTCCTTAGGAAAATTATACAAAATACTTTCCTGTTCTAGGAAATCAGGGTGGTCATGTGGCCATATACATGCAATAACATACTATTTGATATCCATGTTCCCCATATGTATTCTGAATCTTTTGTTAAAAGCAGGACTTATTAAATCATGTTTGAATTTACTATTCTATAATATTTACAGTATTTCTGTTGATATTTTAGAATAACTGCATAGCCCAAATCCAAAATATATGACTGTCCTGTAAGGTCCATAAATAGGCCTACAAGGGCTTGTGTCACAAATGCACATTGTTTCTAAAGTGCAGACTGAGGGTTTCTGCTTAAGAGTATAATTCCAACTTACAGATGTATGTGTTTGGTAAACATTATTTAAAATTGTCTCCTCCCGGGGCACCTGGGTGGGTCAGTTGGTTAAGTGTCTGCCTTCGGCTCAGGTCATGATCCCGGGGTCCTGGGATCAAACCCTGCATCAGGCTCCCTGCTCAGCAGGGAGCCTGCTTCCCCCTCTACCTTTCCCTGCTGCTCCACATGCTTGTGCTCTGTCTCTCCCCCACCTCTGTCAAATAAATAAATAAAATCTTTAAAAATAAAATAAAATAAAATTGTCTCCTCCATTGAGGCAGAGGGGAAAAAGAGTTTAGTAAGTACTGAGCTTCAGTTTGGGAAGATGAAAAGGTTCTGGAAATGGATGATAGTGATGGTTGTACAACAATGGGAATGTTCTTCATGCCCCTGAACTGTACACATTAAAATGGTTAAAATAGTAAATTTATATATTTTATCACAATAAAAATTTTGTTTTAAATTGCCTCCTCTAAGCCTAAAGGGATTCCCAGCATATTTATAACATTACTTGATATTATTTTTCTCAAAAGAACTCTAAATCAGATATGAATATTTAGTGAAAAGAGCATTAACAAAGAAAAACATTGGTCCAACTTGAGTTCACTAAAATATCTAAATAAACTCACGTTGGGATTGAGGAGAAAAGCATTAAGCATCAGCTAGCAAGTATCAGAAGGATGATCTCTCGATTTTATTCCTATCTTGATGACCTTGTAGTTTAACATAATGGTTTCTAGCTTTGCTGAAAAGTTTAGAGATGACTTTTTATTGACTTTAGTCAAAGAAAGAGAAGATTATTCAATAAAGACTATAAACATTAAGCTTCTGGTATTTGGAAGTTGTATTAGATTGAATTTCAGGTATTATGTGCAGAATAAAGTGCTTTTATTATGATCACTCCTCTTTCAACTCTATATATTTCCAGTTTAATGGCATAATAATAGTATGACTGGGATTTACCAGCCACAGTTATAAATATGTAACATTCATTTCTAGGTAATATATTACACTGTTCTTTTATGAAGAAGTAGTTGCCCTTGATGTAAAAATGGATATTTGATTTGAATAAATGATTCTGGAATTTATGTCATACTCTAAGTTATCTTGTCCTCTCAGATACTGAAAGGCTTTTGTGAGATGTCAAAGTTGGATAAATAATAATTGCCTTCAAGAATCTTCAGTATATATGATGGTTATTTTAGAACCCAGCTAGAAACCTTTGTAACAGAAATACTTTAATATTTACCATACCTATCGCCCTAGCCATGATTTATTGAAAACTGTCTAATCTAATAGCAAACTATGTTTCCTTCTTAAAACACTGAGAACTCTCTTCATATGTATCAGTGGTTATCTGGTTAGCAAGTTCTTAATGACTTCATTTCTTACAGAATTCAGCCATACAATTCAAACATTTACAAATATTGCTTCAATTTACTGGAAAAGGCAAAGAGCACATAAATTCTTGGGATTAGAATCATCTTAAAACTGTAGCATTGGTAGGGATTTCACATTGTAATCTCCAACTGGACTGTAAAAAGCCAAAAGGCTTACTCACAGTCATGGCTAAATGGGCACAGGTAGTGAGGTGAGTATGAATTTTACCCCCACAAAATCAGTTGTGCAAAAAAATAGCATGTATGTTTATTTTCATAAACTAAATGAAATCTGACCCCAAGGTGGTGGGATATTTAATCTCAGTTAACTGAGGGTTCCCCACCTTTAGGGTCATTGGGACATCCCAGGTTCTTTCACCAACTGGAGCAGGTGGGCTGGGAATGCTGCTTTGTCTTTGGTTCTCACGGGTCCTTGCTCTGAGCCTCCTTTCAGTGCCTATGCTAAGCTTAAACATTTCTCTTTGATTACTTCTGTCCATGTTTCCTTCTTCATAAGACTATAATAGGACCTCTAGATGGCCCCAGCACTTATAATATTACAATTCAAAATAAAATTTATACTTAAGTTTGAAAACTAGTCTATGAATACCATGTTCCATTGAATTTCAGGTATTATATGCACAAGATGCATACTAAGATGAAAAAAACTTCTTTGTATTTTTTTTTTTTAATGTAAACTTCTTGAAAAGTTCATTGCAGCTGAACTTATTTGGAAGGAAGGCCCTGGCTTAGTGGGCACCCTAAGCACATGCACAGTCTACTTGTTAGATGGTCCAAAGCTTTTTGTAGAGGCCCTTGTGTATGAGAATATCTCTAAATGAGTCAACACTTTTTCTTCCAGTCTGAAAATTCTTTCCTAGCTACTTCATTAGGACACATTTTTTTGACTTGTGTTTTCAAACAGGGTCAGTATAATTATAGAACTGATCAAACCTTCTCAGCAATCCTTCTCTGGAAAGTGAGTTGGTCAGATACCCAGATGAAATGAGAGATGACAGTGCATCAGAATTTTCCCAGGATATTCTCAGTTTAAATGTGTTGTCCCACCGTAATTTTTTTCTCTTTTAATAAATTCAGTGAGATATGATTTATATACCCTACAACTCACCATGTAAAGTATACAATACAATGGTTTTTAGTATATTCACAGGTTTGTTCAACCGTTACTACAGTCAGTCTTAGAACATTTTTATAACCCAAATTTTAAAAAAACAAAACCCTGTCCCCTTTAGCTACCACCTCTGTTCCCCTATCTGTCCTCCCACCTCCAGCCCCAAGAAAATGCTAATGTATTTACTGCCCCTATGCATTTCCCCATTCTGAACTTTAATATGAATGGAATCAGATAGTAGTCTTTTGTATCTGACTTCTTTCACTTAACATGTTTTCAAGATTCATCCATGTTGTAGCTCGTGTGGGCACCATTCTTTTTTATGGTCAAATACTATCCCTTTATATAGATGTACCACATTCTGTTTATTCATTTTTATATTAATTGACATTTGGGTATTTCCTCCTATTGATTATTATGAATAATGCTGCTGTAAACATTCCTGTACATGTTTCTGTGTGGATCTCTTTTCACTTCTCTTGGGTATATACCTCAGAATGGAATTGCTGGGTTATATGGTAATTCTATATTTAATCACCGAAAGAACTGTCAGACTCCTGTCCAAAGTAGCTGCACCATTTTAGATTTGCACCAGCAATATGTGAGGTTCTAATTCTCCATATCCTTGCCAATGGTTAGTGTTATTTGGCTTTTTTTTTTCCTGACCCTACTAGTGGGTGTGAAGTTGTAGCTTGTGGTTTGGATTTGCATTTCTCTGATGAGTAATGATGTCAACATTTTTTTTATGTGCTTAGTGACTATTTGTACATTTTCTTGAAGAAATGTCTATTCAAATCTTTTGCCCATTTTTAAATTGATGTTTTTGTCTTCTTTATATATTCTAGACACAGGTCCCTTATCAGATATATAATTTATAAATTTTTTTCTTTCATTCTGTGGGTTATCTTTTCACTTCCTTAACGCTATCTTTTGAAGCACAATTTTTTAAAAAAGTTGATGAAGTCCAATTTATCTTTTTCTTTTGTTGCTTTTGGTGTCATATCTAAGAATCCTTTACCAAATCCAAAACCATGCGGATTTATCCCTGTGTTTTCTTTTAGTAGTTTATTTGTGTTAGCTCTTTATCCATTTTGTGTTAATTTTTACATATGATGGAAGCTGGCATTTTTAATCTTACCTTTCACTCTCAAAAATGGTGGATGATAAATGATATGGTCACTCTAGTTAGAGATGAAGTAAATGAAATAGGTTAAACCTCTCTGACCCATGGTAATTAACTCCGTATAAAGGCAAGAGTCATATGGCCCTGAGGAAATTTAGAGAAAACAATTAAAAAAAAAAATGAGTCAAAGGTTAAGAAGATAAGCCAAAGCTCAACATTTGCCTTCTTTCAAGTCTACAGCTGTCAGACTTTAGAGCCCTGAAGTCTAATTACTTTTCTATTTCTAGAATTTTTTAAAATTCAGTTCCTGCTTTTAAAACAGTATAGCTCTATGCCAACATGCTCAGTAGGGTGTCTATTAACTTTAAAATATGAATTCATGGGCAATTTTGTATTTTCTCTTAAGAATTACATATATAGGGGCGCCTGGGTAGCTCAGTGGGTTAAGCCTCTGCCTTCGGCCCGGATCATGATCTCAGGGTCCTGGGATCGAGCCTCACATCGGGCTCTCTGCTCAGCGGGGAGCCTGCTTCCCCCACTCTCTGGCTGCCTCTCTGTCTACTTGTGATCTCTCTCCCTCCATCAAATAAATAAATGAAATCCTAAAAAAAAAAATACATATATATTTCACAAGTGAATTTCAAATCCTGCTGAAATTCGTCACTTATATTTGCATAGTTACTTCAGTGATATAAATCTAGCGTTTACTTATTTTTAAAAAGATTTTATTTATTAGAGAGAGAGCATGAGAGTGGGGTGAGGGGCAGAGGGAGAAGCAGACTCCCTGCTGATCAGGGAGCCCAATGTGGGACTCAATCCCGGGACTCCCAAGATCATGAACTGAGCCGAAGGCAGACACCTAACCATCTGAACCACCCAAGTGTCCTAAATCTACAGTTTTAAAAAAAAGTTAATGCAGCTAAATTGAGGGCTATTCCAAATTCCCTATAATTTGGCAACAGACTTGTCATCTCTTTACCCATTCTAAGGATATCAATTTAATTTTGCTAATTGTATAACTCCTTCTAAATAAAGTATAGTAGTGAACTTTAAAACTGATAAAAGATCTACATGGCTATGAGTTGATTATCTGCTCAGCTTAGTTATGAGCTGATAATGATGTGTCATAAACTCCAGTGTAGAATTTAATAATAGTAATGAATTTGGATCTTTAAGAAATATTTTCTCATTTACCTCTCTTAACAATTGGATATTTCTTTGAGTTTTAACCCTTGAATATAGTACTAAAATAGGTAAACTTCTATATTTGAATGTAAATGAATCCACTAATCATTGTGTTGATATTTTTAACCTTTATATATAGCTGAAAAAAAAGCCATTGGATGCTTTTTTTGACATTGTTCTTATAGGAAAAAAGACAATGTGTTTTTGTTTTTTACTCCACAAACAGGTTATTTGAGGATTCAGTATACAGAATTCTTTTTCTGCCTTTTGGCATCTTATTATCCAAGGATTAAGATTATAGTCAGACAAAAACTGGTTTCTTCATATTTGTTTGCCCTTGTCCCTTGGAGCTAAAAGAGATATAACAACCAAATATCTGTTTACCAAGACAGGCAGTTATTGTTTTGTTGGTTCTGTCAATCTTTTTGTACCTGTGATTATTTCATAAAAAGTATTTTGAATGATGTTACATGCCTGTCAATTTCAGGAACAGCTCTGTGGAGCAGAAAACAGACGTGAAAGATTTAGCCAGTGGAACTCTGGATTGTTTTTATTAGTTATCAAGCTCTGAGAACTTCAAAATTGTAAAGTGCTTTTAAATTATTCAATAAGCATCTCGGTATCAGAAATAATTCATTATTGTATTATCCTCTCCATTTTCAAAATGAGTCAATTTATTTGGTCATATCAGACAGCAAGTATGGTTGGAAAGCCATAATTCATATTTCCCTTTTGCTCATGTACTTAGGGAACAGTGTTATAGATATCAAGACTGGAGGGGGTAGTTTTCCCCTTCTTAATGCTGTCATTCAGTGTCTTGGATGATAGTAAGGAATGACTTGCAAAAAGAGTATGCAGATTAGGTGGGATGAAAATCACTGCAGAGGTGAGTCTCTCTTCCTTATGGCAGTTGATGTCATCCTGGGAGTGTACCTTGGCAGAAACAAGATTAGAAATATTGTTCTTAGGATGGTCTACTTAATATAGACCAAATGGTGAAGATCTCCTGGAAAACATGGGAAAATTGTGCCTGACTAAAGGTGTCCTAAGTCAGGCTTCTCAAACTTAAAAAGGCAAGTTCTGGTTCAGTATTCTCAGGCAGAGTCCAAGACTATAAATCTGTATTTTCTAACCAGCTCACAGGGAATGGATTGCTGCTGGTGCAGGAATCACACTGAGTAGTATCCAGGATTGTGTGGTTCAGGCTTGCAGGGAGCCCCACGGGGTACAGGACTTGGAAGGTGATTGAAAAGGTCTGTCTTGGGAGGAGGCAGGTACTTGCTCCTGTGAACAGAAGGGGCAAGGAGGCAACCCAGTGAGCATGGAGGGAGATGGATGGATGATAGAGCCTGAATCCCTGGAAAATCTTCAAAGATGAGGGCAGACTTGTTTGAATTGAGAGAGGAGCTCTCAGAAGGTTGCTAATGCTCATAGAGGTACATACGAAGGATTATGAAGTGGCACGAAAGAAAACTTCAGCAAAATTTTTTGAATGGGATTGAGGAGAGAGGTTAATGTATTAAAATGCAGTAATGTATGGGAAAGCACTTTGTGAACTATAAAGTGCTACTCAAATGTAGGGCATTGAGCATGAATACTAATAGCCAGAGTCAAGTCAGTCAATATGGGACTGGGTGTCAGATCAAGATTATTACCAAGGGACACTGAGAAAAGAAGAGATTGGAGCAGTAGTACCAGAAAATGGACAACCAGTTTGAAAGTTCGAATGGAGGAGAGGGAGTGGATGAATGTGATGACATGATCTCTTGCTTAGGGAAGAACTGGAACCAGGAAGTTTAAGGAGCCATAAGTGTCCCTTGGACCAGCAAGCTCCATTTATGTACAAGCAAACTGAGGTCCTAAAAAGCTAAATTATGTGCACAATGTCACTCAGGAGAGTAGTGACTTTTTAAGGACTGTCAGATTTAGCCAACAATAAAATAGGATCACCAGTTAAATTTGAATTTCAGTTAAAAATAATTTTTAGGGGCGCCTGGGTGGCTCAGTAGGTTAAGCCTCTGCCTTCAGCTCAGGTCATGATCCCAGGGTTCTGGGATCAAGCCCCGCATCAGGCTCTCTGCTCAATAGGGAGCCTGCTTCCTCCTCTCTTTCTGCCTGCCACTCTGCCTGTTTCTGATCTCTCTCTATCAAATAAATAAATAAAAAAAATCTAAAAAAAAAATAATTTTTAGAGGCAACCTAAGAAAAAGAAGAAGATATTTGCAAATGACAGAATAGATGAAGGACTGTTATTCAAGATCTATAAAGAACTCATCAAACACAACACCCAAAAAACAAATAATCCAGTCAAGAAATGGGCAGAAGATATGAACAGACACTTCTCTAAAGAAGACATACACATGACCAACAGTCACATGAAAAAATGAGCCACGTCACTTGCCATCAGGGAAATACAAATCAAAACCACTCTGAGATACCACCTCATACTAGTTGGTATGGTTAAAATTGACAAGACAGGGAATGACAAATGTTGGCAAGGATGTGAGAAAGGGGAACCATCTTATACTGTTGGTGAGAATGCAAGCTGGTATAGACACTCTGGAAAACAGTATGAAGTTTCTTCAGGAATTTAAAAATAGAGCTACCCTATGACCCAGCAACTGCACTACTGATACAAATGTAGTGAAAAGATACAGATGTAGTGAAAAGAAGGGGCATATGCACCCCAATGTTCATAGCAGTGTCCACTACAGCCAAATGATGGAAGGAGCTGAGATGTCCTTCAACAGATGAATGGATAAAGAATATGTGCTTCATATATACAATGGAATATTACTCCACCATCAGAAAGGATATATACCTACCATTTACATCGACATGGATGGAACTGGAGGGTTTTATACTAAGTCAAAAAAGTCAGTCAGAGAAGGATAGCTATTACACGGTTTCACTCATATGTGGAGTATAAGGAGTAGTGCAGAGGACAATATGAAAAGGAAGGGAAAACTGATGGGAAGAAATCAGAAAGGGAGACAAACCATGAGATACTCTTGAATCCAGGAAACAAACTGAGGGTTGCAGATAGAGGGGTGGGTAGGGTATTGGGTAACTGGGTGACGGGTATTAAAGAGGGCATGTGATTTGATGAGCTCTGGGTGTTATATGCAACTAATGGATCATTAACCACTAGTTCAAAAACTAATGATATGTTGGCTAAGTGAATTTAATTTTTTTTAAAATGTTAAAAAATAATTTTTAGTATAAATATGTACAATGAATACCTCTAGTCAAGCAAAGTATTTGTGACATACTAAAAAATATTTATTGTTGATCTGAAACTCAGATTAAACTGGACATCCTATAGTTTATTTGGAAACACTAGACTTGTTGAAAATTGAGTACTTTTTGTAAATAGAGATACAGAAAAGATGAAGAAAATACATTAACCTTGTATTGAGAATGAAATATGCATCAAGGTGTTCATTTCTCATTTTTTATTATCTGGAGATTCCCCAGAATCTAGGTCTGTGACTAGCACTCAGTAAATACTTATTGTATGTGTGAAGGAACGTATGTTAAGGTTAAAAGTATTGTGGCATGTAGGATGCTTAACATACAAAAGAACAGAACTAAGATTTAGATATTTGTTCCTAAATATATTCTATGTGTCTGATATTTTATTTCTTTTTTTTATGTTTTATTTCTTCAGCAAAAATGATCTTGAGCAATCTTCTCAAGAATGTTCAGTATGGAAAATAAGGTACAAAGGAAAGATAAGTCTTTGAAAATGAAATTTTGAGTCATATTAGGGTTAGGAATTTCTGCATCACTAGTTTACTAGAATTTTCAAGAGTAATTCTGAGGATTTTAACTGATCAATAACTTGAGGATGTAAGTGTAGCGTATAGCACAAAATGATGTGGTTTGGAATGTATTTCTGAAAAAAATAAACACTTCAGAGATCGTTTTCAACAAAGGGAAATATGACAGATGAGTGGATTACTGGGAGCTGGCCACAGCTTCCCTGCCAGCAAGGTGGTTGCAGATAGAGTTTATCAGAGTCTTCTTCATCTAGATCTAAAACAGTGCTTAGAGAACTGATTGGGTTCACCCCTATTTAAGCACCCTTGATAACACCACAATCTGGTTGGATTTCTTAAACTGACACTTGGGGTAGAAGAGGATACGAAAAAGCACAGGAATGACACGTACGACTGTCATTTGTTAAGGGTTTACAGTGAGCAAGCATGCATCGGGTAGGAATCCACTTAATCTCATAAGAATCCTGCAAGAAAGGTATTATGACCGCCATTTTTCAGATGGAAAAATTGAGACATACAAAGATGGAATAACTTAACACAATAAGTGGTAAAGATGGGAATTGAACCTAAATCTCTTTTCCATGGTACAACATTGCAAATCAGCTTCTTTTTTTTTAAAGATTTTATTTATTATTTAACAGAGGGAGAGATCACAAGTAGTCAGAGAAGCAGGCAGAGAGAGAGGAGGAAGCAGGCTCCCCGCTGAACAGAGAGCCCTATGTGGGGCTCGATCCCAGGACCCTGAGATCATGACCTGAGACGAAGGCAGAGGCTTAACCCACTGAACCACCCAGGCACCCCGCAAATCAACTTATTCTAATAACGGAAACCTGCAAAATATATTGCCTTGTTTTACCAACATCATCATCATAGAAAATAATTACAATTAGGTCATATTACCATGAATCAAGCTTTGGATTTACATAAAGTTCATAAACATCTTCTAACCAAAGTCATTAGTCCATGATTGAGTTCTACTCTCATATTTTCTCTCATCCTCCCTTCATCAGGAGGGCAATGGATTGCCTTTGCATTTTCTCATTGTGCAGTCATCATTGTACATGAGTCTATCTGTTGGTGTCTGGGCAGGCAGCAGATGGTACATTCAAGTAGGTAATTGAGGAGAGTTTAAGGAAGGGAATATTTACAAAGGTGTGGACAGGGTTAAGAGAACAAGTGGGAGAGAGAGAAGAGCCAGGAACTAGCAGCAGCTGGAATCAATTACTGTCCCTTGACCCCAAAACAGCAAGGAAAGGGAGCCAGGAGCCAGAGACAGGTGCAGCTGCAGGAGAGACACAACCAGCAGGCAAGGAGCTGCTCTTTCCTACGAAGGCTACGGCCAGTTTGTTGCCACCAGGAAGAAGTAAAATCAAACAAAGTCTAGGATGAAAATGAAGAAGTAAACAAATACCTGCCTTCCCTCTCTTCTTGCAGTCTAGTCTCTTGCTGGTGGCCAACATTAACTGAACTCAACCAGAAGCCAGAGGACAAGGGAGCCACTGATCTAGTCCACAAAGGTCAGTCTCCCAGGGTCAGAGCAGGGTGGAGAATGGGGCATATTGACTCTGGAAGGGCAGATGGGAAATACCCGTTGCAGAGTGCTTTCTTGCCATGGTCACATAGCCCAATAAGCCTATGTTTCCTTCTCCTGCACTCTTGTTTGCCACATTCCTTTCCTTTTGTCTCCCAATTTCTCTCTCTGGCAGATGTCCTCTCTCTGCTCTGCATGGAGGGCTACCAGTGAGCCCCACTTCTTGCATTTCAGTGATGTCAGTGCTGGGCTCCATTTCTATGGAGCTCCTGATGTTTTTCAACCCCAACTGCAGGTTTACTGAGGGGCACATACTCTGGGGTAGGTCTCCTTGGTCACCTGATTTCTGATTTCACTTGGGAAGCCTCTCTTCCTTGTCACACCATTGGCAGTCTTCCTTCAGATCCTCCAGTGTTAACGGTTCTAAAGGTATTTCCCTCAAATGGCTACCTTCCTGGGAAATCAAGTAGCCCTGCCTTCATAGTGTGTCTGATTTACTATGGCATTTCTGTCCTCAGGAACAGCCAAGTCCACAGTGTTTATTACCCAGTAGAAACCATGACTCATTTGGTACTGCTTTAGAGAACTGGCACTCAAAGAACATAGTCCAAAAAAAGGAGGTTTTTTTCCCTTCTCCTTTTTTTTTTCTTTTTGTACTTACTTCCCTTGAATATTCAGAAGAGGACACATAAAACTGTATTCAGGAAATTCCCTTTCCCTCCCTCCATGAGTTTCCCATGGAAGTCCCAGAGAATTTTCCTGACAACAGAACACTCCCCTCCCACCCTCCATCCCCCAGGGCGGAGAAAGGAAAGAAACTGAGCTGGTAGAGGTGAGACCCTTCTCATTAGATAGAGGATGAGAAAGGCTGGGTGCATTTCTGCCTGAGTAAGATTTCCTCACAAGTAGGAGGATCTTGATGGAGTAAGATCAGCTGCACCGAAAGGTATCAAAAGCCGTTTAAACTTTAAACAAGTTGATAGTTAGGCATATGGATTACAGTCTCATAACCAAAGTCATTTCCATCTGTAATTATTACAATGGCTGTCTTTCATTGAGTGCTTGCCCTGTGCCAGGCATTTCACCAAGGATTTTAATATATTTATCTCTAAACTGCAAACCAAATCTGTAGCATAGTTGGTGCCAACCTCACTTTACAAATGAAGAGATTGAAATGCAGAGCCATAAGTTGAAATAATTATGACTCTAAAGCATGTACCCATGTCATTAACAGTGGCGTTAGTGTAGTCGCTCGCAGCAGTTGAACAAATACTTTGATCGGTCCTCGTGCCAACTTCATGCAGGCAGCATTTTTAATCTTCCCATAAACCCAGTGAGGTAGTAGTGTTGTTAGCACCAGTCTGTGGATGAGAGTCAGAGAGATGTAGGTACCCTGTTGGATGCCTAGTACTCATCAGAGTCACAACATGAACCCAGGTCTATTGGATACCAGATGTGTTCTCTTAATCACTGATCCATTCTCCCATGATGCTTGTTTTGTAATATTATATACTAGGTTTTACATTGTGGTGTTATTAATGTAGTAGCTTCTTATTTTGCAATTTCTAGGATGACTCTGTGTGGACAGAGGAGGGTATTTCTAAGAGTTGAGAAAGAGTTAACATGACAGGATCTGCTAAGATATTGTTTGAAGCAATGCAGGTCAGTTTGTGAGTGCTGGGGTAGAGCAGCATAGTCCATGGCAGTCATTTTGAAATAGAGAAATCTGGGGTTCATGAGATGAGTCAAGAGAATAACAAACAGCAACTGACCCTGTGAAACAGAAACCAAGGAACAAATTATAATACACAGGTCCTTTGGCTTGATGTTTACCAGCTAGCCCATTCCTTTAAGAGCAAACCGGTAAGGGGTGCCTGAGTGGCTTAGTCAGTTAAGTGTCTGACTCTTCATTTTAGCTCAGGTCTTGATCTCAGGGTCGTGAGTTCAAGCCCCACATTGGGCTCCATGCCCACATAAGAAAAAAAGCATAATCCAGTAATAGTCATCATTCCTTGGGAAGTCTCTGTATAGTTTGGGTCATTCCTTTCATAATTGGCTCTTATTAAGACAGGACTTAGTCAAGCACTCATGTGTATTCTTGATAGCTCTCAACATGCCAATAAAATTGGAATGGGAAGTGAGAGCATTACACTGCATCTGGTTAAAAATATGACTTGAGATAATTTTTTTTATCTAAATGTTTTTTATCTAAATGTTTAAACATTTAGATAAAAAATGTTTAAACATTTAGATAAAAAATGTTTATCTAAATGTTTTTAAAATCCAGTATAGTTAACATACAGTGTTATATTAGTTTTAGGTGTACAATATAATGATTCAACAATTCTATACATTATTCAGTGTTCATCATGATAATTGTGTTCTCTATATATGTATATTATACACATACACACACATATACGCCCTACATCTTCTTTATTCAGTTATCTATTGATGGACACTTGGATTGCTTTCATAATTTGTCTATTGTAAATAATTCTGCAGTGCAAATACCTTTTTGAATTAGTGTTTTCATATTCTTTGGGTAAATACCCAATAGTCGAATGTGATAGTTTTATGGAACACAAGTCCTGACATTGACATTAGCCTACACATTCTGAAAGGAATAAAATATGGAGATGTTTTTATAAAACAGTACAAATTTTGGCTTGATTAGTCAGTTGTCTCATGAGAGAATTGGCAAAAACAAAAAGGGAAGCAATTCTCAGAAGACCACAGATAAACTCTTCCACAGACTTCAGGTGATTTCCTAAGATGTATGTTTTTAAACAAAATTTCAATTTTGTTAGAAGAAAACCACTCACTTTTAGCAGATTAAGATAATTTTTAATCTTTAAAAATTATATTTTGGTTGGGTGATTTCTACCATGATTTCATTAAGTTTTTTTTTTTTCCCCCCTTTCCAGTTTTAGGGGAGGGCCAGTTGAGGGGAGTGTGCTTTTGGAATCAAGGAACATTTTCCTAAATCATAAACTTAAAATGTTGTCTTCTCTACCAGCCTGTCATTCACATTCTTAACCTTCTGCTTCTCCTACTGTTGAACTTTTACCCTGAAGAAGTCGAGACTCAGAGACACAAGCGTATAAAAGAGCATTTAAAAGGACCAGATTCTGAGCCTTCCTTTCCCTAAGCCAATTTCTAATGTAAATCCTGCCTATTCCAGTCTTTTGATATCATTTTTCTTGAATTCCTATCTCACTGAAGCCTTGTGCCAAGCACTCAGAATAAATAGACCACGAAGTAATCCAGAAGCTCACAGGCAGTTTTTTCCTTGAAAAATGGCTCCCAGTGCAAATTGGTGCAGCCACTGTGGAAAACAGCATGGAGGGTCCTCCAAAAGTTAAAAATAGAACTACCTTATGATCCAACAATTGCACTACTAGGTATTTATCCAAAGGATACAAAAATGCTAATTCAAAGGGATACATGCACCCTGATGTTTATAGCAGCATTATCTACAATAGCCAAATTATGGAAACAACCAAGTGCCCAATGACTGATGAATGGGTAAAGATGTGAGATACACACACACTGAAATATTACTTAGCCATCCAAAACAATGACCTCTTGCCATTTGCAATGACGTGGATGGAGCTAGAGAGTATTATGCTAAGTGAAATATGTCAATCAGAAAAGACAAATACCATATGATTTCTTCATATGTGGAATTTAAGAAACAGAACACATGAGCAAAGGAGGGGAAAAAAGAGGCAATCCAAGAAACAGACTCTTAACTATAGAGAACAAACTAGTGGTCACCAGAGGAGAGGTGGATAGGGGGATGGGTAAAGTAGGTGATGGGGATTAAGGAGGGCGCTTTTGATGAGCACCAGGTATTGTATGGAAATGTTCAATCAGTATATTGTACACTGAAAACTAATATTACACTGTACATTAACTAACTGGAACTTAAAATCTTTTAAAAAAGGAAAGTGGCTCCGGGACCACACTGCACTGACACTGTGGCTGCTTGTGAAAAATTCAGATTCCTAGGTCCCTGTGGAGGCGTATGGAATCCAAACCTTGGCACCTGGACAGGGAAGGGGAGAGCCTAGAGCCTTCCTAGAGCCACTGAGGGGAATAAGAACATGAACAGAGCTGATGGTAACATGATGAGATGAAGGCAGCAGTCGTGTGGAAAGAGTTGGGAAGGGAACGTGAGGAAGAGCTGGCCTTGACTCCTTATTGATAATTAGAAGGCGGCAAGCAACAGCTTCCTGCTGGCCTTTGATGCTAGTTGAAGTAGAACATACCTATATGCCAATGCAATGTGTGGTTCATCCTGGTTAACTACATTTGGTTTGGAATCTACTGGACTTATTTCTTGCTAAATATTGTTGGCTATCCAAAAACATGTAATGTTTAGTATCAGAGGATGAAATTAGGTGTTAGCTCTGTAGGCTAAGTTTAAATTGATTCATTTATAGGTAGTATAAAATGGTGCTGTCCATACAGTCAGGATGATTGCGTCTCCTACGCTCAAATTACATAGTCCATGAATATGTATTGACTTCCATTTCTCCTTTTGCAAGATTATATAACTATTGCACTTTTAATTAGGAGGGTGATGATGCTGATACCAAGAAATTCAGTGCAATGAAGTTTTTATTATTAGAGATAAAAATTAATCCTCAATTCCTTTGGCCTTTTAATTGTTTAACTATGGAATCAGTCAAATGTGGAGGCTGAAGAAGCACCAAGGGATAATGTAATTGCAACTCTTCAAACAATTGTATCTGTCTGGAGAATGAAGATTGATGATCTGGAAAATAGATCTCATTGTTTCAGTAGTAGAATTATGGGCTTTGCCAGTGGCTATTAAGAGAGATTCTCTGGGAAACTTTTTACCAAAAGGAAAAAAAAAAAAAAAAAGATACTTTTGAGATGAAGGAAATTTAATTCAAACACTTTTCATTAAGCAAGGCCAGAAACTCCAATTCCCAAGTTCATAGTTGACAAGAGGCCCCAGAGCACTAATTATCCATTTTTCAAGTTTCCTGATAGAAAGCTCTTCAATTAGATATAGACAAGGGGGAAATTATGGTAAAAGGAAGGGTATTTTGTCCTTTCTGAAGAGCACTAGGAAAATAGAGACTATATAACAATGTTAAGAGATAATTATATTAAATGAGTTAAGCACTTTGAATTATCTTAAAAGATGTTAAATTACTTTCAGTATTGCTATTTCATTTAAAGGGCTTAAAATTTTAATTCAGAAAGTCAACTTGCATTTAGTATTCATTTGTGTTCCCTAAACTTTCAGAGATGATAGGTTGCCATGGGCAGCCTCAGACATCTCCTAGGGAAATTGGTCATTCTGTGGATAAACTAGGTTGTGTTTTTTTGTTCAAAGTGCCAATGAACATTTGAAATGTGATTCAGTATACTTGTCATGCTCTTAGGAAGATTGATTAGTTGTCTCACTTGTTGAGTCTATATGGTCATATATTTATGGGGTAGATAGGGATGTAGATGATGGACTTGGTAGGAGGCTATGAGCAATCATGGATTAATAGAAATAAGAGGAAATACCTCCCTCAGTGTTCAGTCACATAATGGTAGCCCATGAATATTTTATTTTACCATTTTAAAGTGGAGGAAGTTTAGAAGGTGAGTTGAAGCAACCTCAGTCTCTTTGGCTTTATTTATAATGTAGTGTTTCTTGTTATTTGCTGCTAAGCAGAGAGTGAAGATGTAACTGTTTACCTCAACAGGGTAAATGGAAGCAGTTCTACAACCATGGTCCACCAACCAGCTGAACTCTGAGTATGTATCTGTCCAGGAATTATTTCTAATCTGAGCACAGAGATGATACAGAACATGCATTTAGAATGAAACAGTCACTGGCATTTTGCATGATTTTGTTCTGTTAATGGAGAACTCTGCTAGCGGTCAGTGAATGTAGATGCCAGGTTTCAGAAACCCAGGGCTAGAGAAACAGATTAGAGGTGCTCATTATTAGTACTGGAAGGTCTTAAGGTTCATCTTTTAGAAATGTGAAAAACTATTCTTTCTTATATTTATAGCGTTTCTTATTTTAAAGTTAAAAAGGAGGCAGTGTCATATGAGAATGGCACTAAAACATGATGAAGTTGGGGAATTGGGGAGAATTACAAGCAGGTTAAAAAAACTTGGGCCTTAACATGGTTTGTTCAGGATGTTCAAGATAAAGTAACCACAATTTAAAAACAGATGAGCATGAATGTTCTATAACGGTAATAAATGTGGTTTCTTTGTAAACCATTTCAAAACTAAAGACATGAGAAGAGAAACTAAACTCCAACAGTTGTCCCTCCCTGCCCCACCCCCCAGTGCTTCTCTCCTACTCATAGAAAACCTAACCACACTGGTGCTTCCCATCTTAACTCTAGGCGTGGCTGTGGAGGACTTTTTTTTTTTTTTTAACAAGAATAGGATGCTTTTATACCAACAATTTGGAAGGTACTTTAGTCCCACTTAATTATTTGGCATTATTTGTCTGCATTATAAGTCATTAAAAGACATTCAAAAAGAGAAAATGAGAGAGAAGGAAGCTGAGATTCTGTATATGGGTTACTTCTCCACCAATAAGATGCTGTTCACGCCTTTAGGGATGACTTTCCCTTCCTGATCAGGGTCTCTTAGCCTACAGTAGATGAGCTCTGGTCTGAGCTATGAACTTCAGAGACCCCAGGTATTGATTCTACCTCATGGGGGCAGTGGAGTTAATAATAATAATTATTATTATTATAATGGCAGTGGAGTTAATAATAATAGGATTGGGGACCTCTACCCAATTGAGGGAAGGCTAATGTTTTCCTGTTGGGTTAAGAAGGAGTAAAAACTCAGTGAAATGATCACAAACCCAAGGGCCAAGAAGATTATACATCTGTGCCATAATCAGTCCAAAGTCTAGTAAATAGGTTTGTTCAGAGATAGAGTTTAACCACAGCGAGTAGGCAAAAAGCCATTAAAATGTGGTAAATGAACAAATAAATGATTCTGGAATTTGGACTTGGAACCTAAGGGGTGGGAAGTAGGATATCAAAGAGAAAACTTCTTAAAACAAAAGGTGGTTAGCTTGTAGTTACAACAAGAATGGTAGGAAATGTCAAGAAACCCAGAGAAGGACACACAGATGCAACACGTCATGATGGTCATGCATGGAGAAATGGGGAGCAGGGAAATCATCATGTGGAAGAGGGCAGGAATTCAAAAATTATGTTTAGAAACTGCTTAAAGGGAAGAGTAGGGTCACAGAAGGTGGAAGAGGGTGGGGAAGTGACCACTCTAGTAAGTAAAATCAGGTCCTGCTGATGCAGAAGAAATGTGTCAAAAAGAACTATTTCTGCCATCATCGAAGTATGAAAAGTCACAGGAGCCTTGGCATAATATCTTCCTTTGTTGGAATCCGTGACAGGCATACATATCCTTCCATAGCATCGCAAGTGAAAAGTGGCGAGTTGAGGACAGAGTATGAGTTGTATTGTTCTGTCTGGCCAAATAGCATCTTACAACAATTCCTTTACAGTGCTGTTTTTAATGGCTCCAAAGTGAATATGCATATGGGTAATTTAATAATTTTTTTATTATTTGACATTTATGCTACAGTAAGTTTTTATATTATAAATTATGCTACAGCAAATAACCCTGTAGGCCAATCTTTGTCATGAGTTGTTTCCTTTGAAAAACTGATATAAAATGAGTACACAGCCTTAGAAATTGCTTATTTTACACTGTTGATACTGCTTGCCAGGCTTTCTTCCACAGAATTTGTACCAATGGGGGCCCCTGGGTGGCCCAGTCGTTAAGCACTTGCCTTCGGCTCAGGCTCAAGTCATGATCCCAGGGTCTTGGGATGGAGCCCTGCATTGGGCTTCTCTCTCTCTCACTCCCCCTGCTTGTATTCCCTCCCTCGCTGTCTCTCTCTCTCTCTCTCTCTGTCAAATAAATCTTTTTAAAAAATTTGTACCAATCATCAACAGTGAAACAGCAACCATTTCCCACATTCAAGGGTGAGACTCCTAGCACATCATCAGTTTTATAAACCTCTGAATTATATTTTTCTAATAATGCAGGTGATGTCAATTAAGTCATATGAACTCTTTTTACTGGTAGTCACTGTGATCAAAGGTATGTAATTTTAAAATACCTGGTGGAAATTAGAGCTGTATTCTATAGTGATCAAAGAATATTTAAGCTACACAGAGTGATCATACTCATTATTTTACCAGCACAGTATTCTAACCTATTTCTGTAACTGCAGTCTAAAATATTTCATTTTATCCTTCTAATTGGATAACTCCTAGAAAGGAAACTAATAATTCTTCTTTTCTCTAAAACTAGAAAATTCAACTAGAGAAATTCAGAATATAAGGTCCCTGAACAGCTCAGTGATATTACTGTATTTTAGTTTTAAAAGAACACCCAAAACAGAATCCATATTTGAAATATATTATTGTAGTTAAGAAAGTATGAAACGCTGTTCACACACATTATTTGATGTGGAAAAATATATATTAAGAAAGTAGAAAATGTCCTCCTGTTATTGATCTCAATAAATGCATTTATTTTTAAAATAGGATTAGGAGAAAATTGTCATGACTCACAGTGAGTCTAGTCAGAATCAAATAAAAAACCCAGCTGTTTGAATCAAGATCATTTAAGTTATATATTATTTTAAATGGCTACATGGGTAGTATAAAGAGCAAGAAACTAGAGATCAAGAATTAAAGTCTTAAACTGAACTCTCCCACTTTCTAGATGTGTGAATTTGGGGAATAAAATCTGAGTCGCAGTTTATACATTTATTTTTAAAAAACCTCTCATTGCTTGTTGTCTCTCAAACAATTGCTAACAAATATTGAGATAAATGGATGTGAAAATTTGCTAACTGCTATGTACTTGTAACACTGCCTACTACTTTTACTAATTATAACCATATATTTTTTCTCCAGACCTTTAGATCTTAGATTTTAATATTTAATACTTTAATGTGAAAAGTAGGGTGGGGGGTGGATAAAAGAAGAAAATTGACAAAAGATGGATATTTCAAATAAAATTTATTTTGAAATATAACGTAGCTCAGAAGAGTTCATAAATCATAAGTATTTGCTTTAATGAATTATAATTAATACACTAAAGTAGCTATTACTGAGGTTAAGAGATAGAACATTACAGCAGCCCAGAAGGTCTCCTTGTGCCCCATTTTAAGCTAATGACTACAGCCCTCCTTCCCAAAGATAACCAACATCCCAACTGCAAGTATTATATACTTCAGTTTTACCTGTTTTTGAATTTTATAAATGGAGTCGTATAATATGTATTTTTGGTATCAAATTTCTTTTGAGATGCTCCATATAGCTGTACTCGAGTCACCTTTATTACTGAATAGTATTCCACATTTTCAAATATACCATAATTTATCTACTGAAAAACATTTGAGTTGTTCCAGTTTGAAGCCATTACAAATACTACCATGAATAAATACAAATATCCAATATATTATATACCTCCTATACATATCTCCACATATTTATACACATACATACACACACACATTCTAGGTGTAGAATTACTTGATCAAAAGTTACGCATGTGTTCAATAATGAGATTTATTCAAAAGTTTTTCCAAATTGAAAAATTCATAATTTGTGAGAGTTCTGGTTTTTCCGTATCCTCACCAACATTTGGTACTGTTAAATTGTTTTTGATGTTAGTCTCTCTCCTGGGTATATAGTGGCCTCTCCTTTTAGTTTTAATTTTATTTCCCTGATTATTAATGAGATTGAGAACTTTTTAATAATTTCATAAAAATTTGAATATCTCCTTTTGTGAAGTACCTATTTAAGTCTTTTGCCCATTTTCTATTGGTTTGTCTGGGTTTTTAAATGATTTGTAGAAGTTGTTTATTCTGAAGATGAGTCCTTTGTCATACTCATGACTTGCAAATATCTCACACTCTGTGGGTTGGCTTTTTAATTTCTTAGTGGCGTTATAATAAGTAGAAGACCTTAATTTCACACACTTCGGTTTGTTAATCTCTTCTTTTGTGGTTAAGACTTTTTCTTTCTATTTAAGTTATCCTTGCTTACCACAAGGACATGAACGTATCTTCTTTTACAATGTTACAGAAATTTTGTTTTGTATTTCAAATCTAGAGCTACAGTTTATCTAGGATTAAGTTTTATTTTAAAAAAAAGGATTAAGTTTTATGTGTGGCATGAAGAGGTTTTGGGAATCAGGATTTGTTTGGTTGGTTTTTGTCCCCCACGTGCGTGTATAATGGATGCAGAATTATTTATTTTAAAAATCTTTTCCTGACATTTCTGCTACCATAAATGCAGTGTCCATATTTGTATTGGATTATCTTAACTATTTGTTTCATTGATGTATTTGTTTAGCTTTATGCTAATACCACACTGTTTGAATTTCTATGACTTTATAATAAGTCTTGAGCTCTTCTCCTCACCTTCTTTTTCTCCAAGTTTGTCTTATCTATTCTTTGCTCTTTGTATTTCTGTATAAATTTTAGAATAATATCTACTAAAAAAAGAAAACTTCAGAAATTTTTATTGGGATTGCCTAAAATCTATAGGTGAATTTGAGAGAAATGACATCTTTACAATATTGAGTTTCTCCAGTCTAAAGTGTTGTATGTCCATGTTATTTTGGTTTTCATTTCGGTAATGTTTTATGATTTTCTGTACAGAAGTTTTACATACGATTCTTGAAATTTATTCCTGGGTATTTGATGTTTTATGCTGTTGTACATTGTTCAGTTTTTTTAATCTATTTTTCCAACTCTTTTATAGATGTTGAATTGATATTATTGACTTTTTATTTAACAACATTGCTAAATTGACTTTATTTGATTATCTGAAATCCTTGAGATTTTCATACATACACAAATCACATCATCAGCCAATAATTACAGCTTCATTTTTTTCTTCCCAGTCTTAAACAACAATTTTTTCTTTTCCTTGTCTAATTGCCTTAGCTAGAACCTTCAATATAGTATTGATTAGAAGTATAAAGTACATTTTTGTCTCCTTGCCAATCTCAGAGAGAATTTTTTCAATATTTAAACTTGAATTACGATATCTACCTTAAGAACTTTGTAGATAATCTTTTTCTTTTTTTTCCCACCTTTACTGAGGTGTACAGGTATTTGGCAAATAAAAATTTTGTATATTTAACGTATATAATGTGATGGTTTGATATACATGTACATTGTGAAATGATGACCATAATTATTAACACATCCATCACTTCACATAGTTACTTTTTTTGTTTTAGTGGTGGGGGATGAGAACAAAACATATAATACATTATTATTAACTAATGTTATTTTAGATCCCCAGAACATATTCATCTTGTAACTAAAAGTTTATAGCCTTTGACAAATATCTCCCTATTTCCCCATACCACCTTCTCTCAATCACCACTCTATCCTCTGATTCTATGAGTTCAACCGTTTTAGATACTACATATCAATTAGGTCATATAGTGTTTGTCTTTCTCTGCCATATTTCACTTAACATTAATTTCTCAAGGTCTATCCATGTTGTCATAGGTGGTAGTATTTCCTCCCTTGTATGGATGAATAATATTCCATATATCACATTTTCTTTATCCACTCATCCATTGGCAGACACTTAAGGTTGTTTCCATAGCTTGGTTATTGTGAATAATGTGGCAATGAACATGAGAGTACAATTATCTCTTTGAGATTTTAATTTCATTTCCTTTGAATATATCCCCAGCAGTGAGATTGCTGAATCAAAGTTTTATTTTTAATTTTCTAAGGAACCTCCATATTGTTTTCCATAATAGTAATAGTTGTACCAATTTACATCCCCACCAACAGTATACAAAGCTTTCTCACACCCTTGCCAACACTTGTTATCTTTTGTCTTTTTTATAATAGCCATCCCAACAGGTGTGAGGCAATACCTCACTGTGGTTTTGATAGGCAGTTGCCTAATTATTAGTGATGTTGAATTCCTTTTCATCTACATATTGGCCATTTTTATGTTTGCTTTGGAAACATGTCTATTCAGCTCCCTTACTCATTTTTATTTTTTTAATTATTTTTTATTTTTATTTCTTTTTAGTACTAGAAATATTTATTTTGGTCCATGTGCAACAAACTCAAAATTACCTTTAGCAAATTAGCAACTAGCAATTATATTGAGCTAAGAAACACAATAGAGAAACTTCTAAAATAGACTCTATTAAATATTTAAATGCATCTAGCTATTCACAAAAAATATACTGTCTTTCTTTTTTTCACTCCTCACCTCCAGTCTGTCAGTATTTTTCTTATGCACAAATACTGAAATTCTAATGTAATATTTCTGAATCATTAGCCTGTATTTATAATTCAATAATCCTAATTATTTGAAAAAATAGCCTTACTCATTTTTAAATCAGGTTTGTTTGTTTTTTATTTTTGTTTTTTGCTATTGAGTTCTATGAATTCCTTATATATTTTGGATAGTTACCCCTTATCAGATACATGGTTTGCAAATATTTTCTCCCAACCCATAGGTTGTGTTTTTACTTTGTTGTTCATTTCCTTTGCTGTGTAGGAGATTTTTAGTTTGATATAGTACCACTTGTTTATTTTTGCTTTTGGTGTCACTCAGAAAATCACTGCCAAGACCAAAGTCAAGGAGCTCTTTCTCTGTGTTTTCTTCTAGGAGTTTTGCAGTTCCAGGTCTTACATTTAAGTCTTTTATCCATTTTGAATTGATTTTTGTATATGGTATAAGATGGCATCCAATTTCATTCTTTTGCATGTGAACATCCAGTTTTCTTAGTACTGTTTATTGAAGAGATTATCCCTTTCCTGTTGTGTACTGTTGACACCTTTGTCGTAGATTACTTGACCTTATATGTGTAGATTTATTTCTGGGCTCTCTGTTTTGTTTCATTGGTCTATTTGTCTGTTTTTATACAGGTACCATACTATTTTGATTAAAGATAACTTCTTTCAAATTAAGGAAATTTCATTTTATTAACAGCTTACTAAGATTTTTTTGTCAATAATGGATGTTTTGTTTTTTTAGATACTTTTTCTACACGTATTGAGATGGTTGCATGCTTTTCCTCCTTCTGTTATAGTAGTAAGAATTCGATTTATTTTAGAATCCTTAACCATCTTTGCATTCCTAGAATAAGCACAGCTTCTTTATCAAAAGTAAATGGAATAAATCTAAAATTATCCCAAGGTGAAAAGCTTATTTTAAAAAAAGAAAAGAAATGAGAACAAAAGTAGAGCCATTGCTTATCAGTCAGGATTATTTGTAGTCAAAATTCACTTTAAACAAAATTAAGGCAAAATAAAGAGAAATCAGTAATCGGGTTTAGATTTAGAGGGTAGTCAAAGCAGTAATAAGAAACATACACTGTCAAAACTATTAAGACTTAGAAGTTCAAAATCAATTGATAAGCCATGTTTAGGAACCTGGATACCTAAGGGAACGTAGGAACAAATTTTGTTTCCACAAATACAAGAAGATACTTCTAATCTGGCAAACTCAGTAAGAAGACTGACTTCCTTATTCTCCGTCAGCAGCAGTGAGAAACTCTGTCCTAACGTGACCCTGGCTCATAGACATCCTTGGATTGGTTTCTTGCTTTTCTTCAAACTCAGGACAAAGTTTCAGATAAGGATTCTGAGCATCTAGCAAACTTTTAAGCCTTCTTCAGTTTTACTTCTTATTAGCAGTTGTTGCTGTTGCTACTGCTATTATTTTAGCAAACAGAAGAACAACAGAATGGCTTAAGGAGATTCTTATTCTCTAGACTCTTAGGGAGAGTTCTTGTTTCAGGTTGAGTCATCTCCCACACGCAAAGATTTCCACTCAGTTATGCATTCAGAAGTGCTATTCAGGAATGTTTAACCAATAGGTGCTTAAATTGGTCCTATAATGGCCCATTAATGCCCACGGGTATAAACATAAAGAAGTTTTTGTTGGACATATTTGAAGACAAAACATTTTGCTGTATTGCTTTTAATCATTTATTTCACTGTCCTTCTCTCTCTTTGTCCCTCTCTCTTCCTTTCTTCTTTTCTGTCCCTCCCTTCCTCGCTCTATCCCTTCTTTCTTTCCTTTACTTCCCCTTTCTGTATATTAAACTACTAGCAGATATGTGAGCATCTATTAACTCTAGCAAAGTACTGGGAATACAAGGAAGTGGAAAGTACATTACTTAACCTTAAGGAATTTATCATCTAGTTGGGGAGGGCATAGGGTAAGTTCAAATTAATAAATATTTACCCACAATATTGTCAAAGCTCAAAATTAGGTGGAAATGTGTAGACAACAAGTCCTAGTTCAATGTAAAGAAAAATTTCTGTGGAAGTTGGAAGTGGGAAGAGTTCCTAAAAATAAAACAAAACAAAACAAAGAACCCATAATGTGGGCAGCTGCCTTTGGCTTGGGTCATGATCCTGGGGCCCTGGAATCAGCCCTAGGTCAGGCTCCTTGCTCAGGGGGCAGTCTGCTTCCACCTCTCCCTCAGCCCCTCCCACCCCTTGTTCATGCTCTTTCTCTCAAATAAATAAAATATTTTTACTGAGAGAAACTGAGACATGTAGACTTTGTTTTGGGTATCTATGTGTCTAGCTAAGAATCTATTTCTAGTCGTAGGCACAGGAATATAGGCAAGAGGAGAAGTGCAGCACAGGTGTGAAGACACAGCAACTGAAACAGATATTTTTTTGTATCTCATGGATCTAACACTGGAAAAGAATCTGCCAATGAATGAAGGAATGTGTGTGTGTGTGTGTGTGTGTGTGTGTATCTATTTTTAAAAAAACGACTAACTTGACTTAATCTGACTTTAACTATGAAGCTGCTGATTTTGGTTTCCTTTTTTGTTCATGGCTTCTTGACAAACAAACAAACACCCCAAACTATCCTTACTGTAGGATATTAATTCTGAACTCTTTCTAGGTTCATTCTAGTGGTACATATCTGCTTAGATGATTGCAGAATGCAACAACTGAGTGTACTTTACTGGAATACATCTTGAACTAAAAGTTAAAAAAAATAAAGCAATTTTAAAAAATCTCATATTGCATTTAGAAGGTCCTGTGAACTGAAGTGAAAAAATGAATCTCATTGGGTCAGTCCATCTGGGTTTTGTTTTACTAGAAGAGAGGTTTAACTGATAAAGTAAGGTACCAAGCCAACTCTGAATCACTCCCCATTTGCAGTAAGAGGCCTGGTTCAGCTCTTTCCCCGTTCAACTTTTATCCAAGTCACATGTAGACAATTAGTAGATTTTCTGTTCAAATGAAAATGTTCATTTGCTTTTCTAATTTACCATTGTGACACTGGAACTCTGATTGAAAGCATTTTAACTTTTATAGTAAACAGTAAAAAAGCCTCATAAAGCCCTCATAAAACTTCAGGAGTTAAGATATATTCCTTATGACTGTCTACATTGTGATATTTGTGTTGCCAATTATTTTATCTAGAATCATTCCCTTAACTCCATTTCCTGTTTTTTCTTGAGAGTACTTTGCAGAGGACATGTTTTTAATAGGCTATAATCATCACATGGGCAACAGGGATCTTGGCAAGTAGCTATTAACAGTATAGACAGAAACTTGGAGTGTGATGGTTTTAGACTTCCTGAGCTTCTTGATGCTATTTTAATGCACTAAGAGTATAAACTAAATTTAGATCCTGCTGACTGTTACCAGAGTGAAGTGCGTGCCTCTTCTGCAGACAATGCTAGATTTAGTCACTGTGTATTTCTGTCAAGCTGGGAGTGCAGTTTACAGCTCTCATCCCTTCTTAGCATTTAGTAACTATATGTATGTATTTAATAATTGCTTGGAATTGCATCTGTTTGTTTAAATGTTGTTGTTCCTAAAGCAGTTACTGACATTGTGTTGTTTTTCTTTTGGTCACTGCGTTTTATTTTGGTAAATCTGGCATTGTACATAAGTTTATGATTTCTGACAGGAAGCCTGTGTTATAGGTTTTCTAGTCCATGGTTTTCTAGTCTCTAGTCCATGGTTTCTCAGCCTGGGGACTCGGGCATTCTGGATCAGACAATTCTTTGTTATAGGCGGGGAGCAGCTGTCCTGTTCACTATAGGATGTTTGGCAGTACCCTGGACTCTGTGCATTAGAGGCTAACAGCCCGTCCCTCTAGCCCAGTCATTACAACCCAGAAATGTCGACAGATATTTGAATGCTGCCTGTGGAGCCAAATCACCTCCAGTTGAGGACAACTACTCTGATCTGCCCACTGCTCACCATCTCCTTCATTCGGGCTCCAGTCCAGACTACTGTCATCTCTCAGCAAACCACCGTAAGAGTTTTCTGCTGGGTTGCGCTGCACGTGCCCCAGTTGTTCTCCAGTTCATACTCCACATTGTAGCCAGAGCATTTTCCCAAACCCAGATCTCATCACATTACTCCCAGTGACCTAGGACAAAGACAGAACTCTTAAAAATAGCCTCCCAGCGTTCATCTGGGAGTACCCTTGGCTTTCTCTCAACCCAATTTTTCTTGCCAGTTGAGGGTTTTCTGCGTGCCCTTCTTCCCCCTGCCCTTACCTTGCTCTACTCCTCTCCGTCCACCTGGCCCACTTGCCCGTACTCTTCGGTTCTGGCTCTGGTTGAGCCTCATGCTGGCAGGTTATTCTTATCTGATGACTAAGGACCAAGTCTGACCTGTTATAGTTAATTCTAGGCCAGTTGGACTAAAGCCAATCATCTAAAAGCCAGTTTACCAAAGGGTCAAATTACTAAACGTAGTCACCAAAATAATAGATTTTAACAAACCATTTTATGTTGTTATTTATAGTTTAGTTTCACATGGATTGAGTTTAGAGGGCTATAAAGAATCAGTATTTGCATATTCTGGGGTCTTCAGACTCCCTCCCCATCCCCATGAACCCTTTCCCTCATTTCAGGTTTGCCTTTCTGGGACTAGCAGACCAGCCCACCCAATGTGCTGTGTCTCCATCTTTCCTCAAGTAGGCAGTTGGAGTCAGAATCAAATTTAACATTTCTTAAAATGCAATTATAATAATAACACATTAAAAATGGAAATCTTCAAAATCTCTGGAAGTATCCCAAACAATCTGTATTGCTTCAAAATTTGTAAGAAACAAAATTTGGTAAAATTAATAAGTTCACCTATTCGTCATTTGGGATTATAATGAACAGTTCCTAAAATTTCCACAAATGGGCAAAATCAATATTGACTTTAAAAGGACCAAATAGGTATCAGTATGAGGTGAATATTTCCAATAGGAAATTTGGGTTATATTTATAAGAATAGATCCATAATAAGACCAAAGTAACTCATTTCCCTTTAACTTTTGACAAAGTTAATATTCCTTAAAAGGGTTTTTAGGAGCAGCTGGGTGGCTCAGCCAGTTGAGCATTGGACTGGATTTCAGCTCAGGTCATCTCCTGGATGTGGAATGGAGCCCTGTGTTAGGTTCTGGCTCAGCGTGGAGTCGGCTTGTCCCTCTCCCTCCCCTTGCATTCCTCCCCCACTCTTATCCACACACTCTCTCTCTCTAAAATAAATAAATAAAATCCTTTATACAAAGGGTTTTAAGATCAATGTATTTGTTGACTGTAGTTAAGAAGAATATGTCATGATTGCCCAGTTGCAATTCTACACTTATTTGAGGATTACTCCAGTAATAACCTATGTGTCTCACTTATAGACTCCACAAGAGCAGGAACTGACTATTTTTGCTAGTAATTATTCACAGAGCATATCATGGTATAAATGTCCATTTAAGTGTTGTCAAATAGATAAATTATGTTTAAAATGCAGTATTAGCCACCTAATATGTAACATTGACATTGCCAGTAGTTGCTAGCCTTAAAAAAGCTGTTGATAATTCTGGACCTAATTCTGTAAAAACATTAAAAATATAGAACAGACTTTGATATAGCATTTATTGGAACACTGTGTTTTTTCTAAGACCAAGACCTTTTGCTTAGTCTTTTGGTAGCACAATAAACATTTCACTTTTCAGATAGAAGTCTATATGGCTGTATAAAAAGCAAGTTTGTAAATTTTATTTACTACCGTATTCAAATGAAATAGTATGGTTCTTTACCAAGTTTAAGTAATATACTATAAGAGTGTTTTAAAATTAATATTATAAAACAATATCTTCAAGTAAAACTAGAACATGAGTATTACCTCTGGATTATAAAGATTCCTGTTAATTATTAGCAGTGTTGTTAATATGGTTAGGATTGGCCTTGATCTAAGGTTAGTCAGAGTAAACTTTCCAATCCCTACAAAGGGGATAGAGAAGAGGGAAGACAAGAGAAGGATGGTGAAAGGACGAAGGCAGCAGGCGAGCTTGAAGGAAAAATTGCCTTTTCAATTCTGTTCAGGGTTTTTTTTTTTCTTTCCAAAATTTCTGTTATTCCAAACACATTTTCCCAAATTCCCTATGTATTTGACCTACATATAGACATAAATGCCACTTAATTGAATCATTTAATGACCATTTTATGATACACAATCCACAATTTTTCTAATATTTCAGGTAGATTTTATAATTTATATTTAATAATTCTAAGAGATCCTCAAAAAGGTTTAAAGTATCCTGTTTGCTTCTCTTGTTTATGGTGGCTTCTTTGTGTATTTTATAATTTCTGATTGTTAGCTCATGTTTTACTGGGCTTTCTCTGAGGAAATTCTGCAAGACTTGGATTGAAGGTGTGCCCTTCCAGAAAAAACTCGTTTAGCTTCTTCTAGGTGCTCTGGGTTGGAACCAACCCTGGCCCATATATGTTATGTTTCTTCTTTTGGGGTTTCCTGGACCAGATATGTAAAGAATATCTAGGTCCCGAGCCATGGAAGGATAGGACTATGGTTATAAACTCTCAGAAAGCCACCCTCTCTCCCCACTTTCTGGCCAAAAACAGACAATTTTCCTTGCAGTCCCCTTTGCTAGTGAGCAGGCTTTTTGCAGGGTTGCTCTTCAAAGGACTTGGCTTTGAGTTTCATTTTCAACTTCCCACCTTGCAGAGGAGCACAGCTTTGATTTCTGCTCCTGTTCAGTGGTTAGAACCAAAGACACCACAGTACCCATGCTAGCAAATGCCCTTAGGGCAGCCATGGCAATAGTATACCATCTTACGAAACTGGCTTTCCATTTTTGACCTTTGAAAACTTTCCTTGGTTTCCTTCTAAATCTTCTATGCATCTAAAAGCATTCTTAAAATAATCTTACCCATTTTGCAAGAGGAGGGTTTTTTAAGAATATTTGGTCAATGTATTTTATTGATGGAAATAGAATGCAACGATGATTCTATATTTAAGGAGATACTTCTTTTGGGGCACCTGGGTGGCTCAGTCTTTAAGCATCTGCCTTGGACTCAGGTCATGATCCTAGAATCCTGGGATTGAGCCTCGCACCAGTCTCCCTGCTCAGCAGCAGGAAGCCTGCTTCTCCCTCTCCTACTCCCACTGCTTATGTTCACTCTCTCGTTGTATCTCTCTCTGTCAAATAAATAAATAAAATCTTTAAAAAAAAAAAAGAGAGAGATACTTCTTTTAAGGAAACAATTTGCCTTCCTTCTCTCCTTTCCTTTTTTCTCCCTCCCTCCTTTCCTTTCTTCCTTCTTCCTTCTCTTACATCTATCTATATAAGATAATACATCATTTAAATAAAATTGCAGAGCTACTCTTGAAAGGAAAAGGAAATTTATAGTTATATAACTTCTTTTATAATGCAAATGATATTTAATTGACAGGAGAGAGCAAAGTTATTTTTTCCCTAAACTTTGAGGTTTTTTAATGCTTATAGCAGCTGGAAATAAATACAGCCAACATTTATTGATCACCTAGCACATACCTGTGTAGATACAAACAGATTGAAGTACAATGCCTTTAAGACTACCAGAAGGAGGGGCGCCTGGGTGGCTCAGATGGTTAAGCATTTGCCTTTGGCTCAGGTCATGAGTCCCAGGATCCTGGGATAGAGCCCTGCTTGGTAGGGAGCCTACTTCTTCCTTTTTCTACTTCTCCCCCTGCTTGTGCTCTCTCAGTCTCTCTTTCAAATAAATAAAATCTTAAAAAAATCAAAAAAGACCACCAGAAGGAAAATTGCGGGACAGCATAGATATTATAGAGTTATGTATAATCCTTAAATTTAATAATTTTCACTTTAATACAAACTTCACTTGTGCAATGCCTAGAGGTCCCCGAACTTTATGAACCATACTTTCATGTGCTGAATTGGCTTTTTAATATGGGTAATCCAGGAGGATTTGAGCTATCATCTGAGGAATCTGATCATATGGGTGCAAGTTCTGGCAAAGAGTGGTTAGTCCTTGAGGAATGACGATTCCAGGAAGCAGACCCACTCACCCTACTTCAAAATGCACATTCCTCTCTTCAGCCTTCAAATGTTTGACCTTAGAACATGTTTTTTGGAACTTCTTAACTACATATTAAGAATACATTTAATATGTTCCTACATAGGACTCTTGAATCATCCATGGTGCAAGCCAGTCAGAAAAAGTTAAGAGAAATAGTATAATCTGAACTTAAGAAGCTGAACTTAAAAAGTCATGGCAAAAGTTTATCATATCAGGTGTGAGCGAGGAAGAGTGTGGGAAAAGGAAAGGATACTTGAAATCTGTTGGTGTGTTCAGGGAACGTTAAGTAACTTTAAGTAACTATCTCAAGTATACATAGTTTACATATTTGAAGGCACTTTTTAAAAAAAATTTGATAGTGATAGTGAATATTTGCAGTATGTCCGACATTTTGTACATGTTTTACATATACTAGCATTTAATTCTGTCAACAACTCTTTGCGGTGAGGACTATTATCATCCCATTTTACAGATGGTCAAATTTTTTTAAGTAACTTTCCAGAAACTATAGGGTTATAAGTGGGCAAGATAGGACTCAGTTCCAGGGTTCTGACCCCAGAACCAACCCTCTTTAGCTACATGTTCTTTGCTCACAGTGAAGGCTGATTTATCTTGAAGGATTTAATCAAAAGTTCTATTCTTGAGAAACTCAACAAATGAAGAAAGATTATTTTCTCCCCTCTTACCCTATGTACGATAAAAATTGGCTTATTATTATTTACTTTATTTGAATAAGTATTGTTCTTCTCCAAGAAACATATATGATTGAGTGGATGTGTTTTCAGTGGTATGTTGGACAGATTTACAAGAGCTGATCATTAAATTTTCAGGAATTTTGCAGGCCAGTCATTAAATATCGTATTGTTAAAAATTAAATCCTATAAATGTATGTTAAATAAATTATATTTAAAACAAAGGTGATAAATATTCAAAACCCATTGCTTCCTAATTATTTAACTACATTTTACTATTATCTATGCTCTTGAGGTTTTTTTATGTCGAATATACATATACATATATATATATATATTCGACATAAAAAAACCTCAAGAGCATAGATAATAGTAAAATGTAGTTAATATATATTCCATATATATATATATGGAAATATATATGTGGAAATACTGTGTAGTGGTGTGCTACTGAGCTCTACATTCAATAATGCCCATCGCTTTGGTATCTTGAAATTAGAATCATACCTGTACTATGATTTGGTAAACACTACAAATCAGGGCTTTTCCCCAGGGAGTTGGCTGTTCAACATTTACCACAGCACCCCCTTCATTCCTTCTTGAAAATATTTTGCCTTAAGTTGATTCTGAGGAGGGCTCTTTATTATACAGAGAGTTCAGAATGTATAGCAGAGACCTCTGGTGTCTGAATTACATAAGTGCTACAATATTTAAGAGAGGGAATTTGGAAACGTTCATCAGTTTCTCGTTAATACACTTAATTATCTCAGAAAATTGATAATCCATCTTAGTCTGAATAACCATCAAAAGAAATCCTATCTTTCATGATCCTCAGTGAACCAACACTTTTTGATTTAAGAAATTCAAGTTCAAGCAGAGAGAGTCAATTATCATATGGTTTCACTTATTTGTGGAGCATAACAAATAGCATGGAGGACAAGGGGAGTTAGAGAGGAGAAGGGAGTTGAGGGAGATTGGAAGGGGAGGTGAACCATGAGAGACTATGGACTCTGAAAAGCAATCTGAGGGTTTTGAAGGGGCGGGGGGTGGGAGGTTGGGGGAACCAGGTGGTGGGTATTAGAGGGCACGGATTGCATGGAGCACTGGGTGTGGTGCAAAAACAATGAATACTGTTACGCTGAAAAGAAATAAAAATAAATAAATTTTAAAAAAAAAGAAAAAGAAAAAAACAATCATTGGAAAAAAAAAAAAAAGAAAGAAAGAAATTCAAGTTCATCCACTCTGAGTAAAACTGCGTCCTAAAGTAGGTGCTACTCTAATGTCCAGGAACAAGTCAAGATACCTGGATTCTGCTCCTGTCTCAACTACAGAACAACCAGGTACCCTAGACTTGGTGCTTTTGCCTCTCTGACTTGAAAATCACCTTAGCACTTTTTTAGGTATTTTGATGACAGGTCCCACCAAATCCATTATATGACAATCCCTGGAGGTGGAATCCACGTGGTGGTATCCTTTGAAATATTCTTGGGATGGTCCTACCACTCAACTGATTTGAAAACTATTGGTCAGGTTATTATACATGGAGGGTGAACAGTCTATGGTTAAGGGTTCCAATTGCAGGACCAGAACTGTTTTCAAATCCCCACTCTTCAACCGCCTAGCTGTGTAACCTCAGATAAGTTGCATACTATCTCCATGCTTCAGTTTCCTGATGTGTAATATTAGAATAATAGTACTACCTTAGTTAAGGGACGGGACTCCTGGGTGGCTCAGTCAGTTGAGTGTCTTGCTTTCTGCTCAGGTCATGATCCCAGAGTCCTGGGATCATGTCTCACGTTGGGCTTCATTGCTCAGCGGTGAGCCTGCTTCTCCTTCTGCTTGCTTCTCCCGTGCTGTGCTCTCTCTCTGGCAAATAAATTTTAATTTTTTTTTTAAGATTTTACTTATTTATTTGTCAGAGAGAGAGAGAGGGAGAGAGAGCGAGCACAGGCAGACAGAATGGCAGGCAGAGGCAGAGGGAGAAGCAGGCTCCCTGCAGAGCAAGGAGCCCGATGTGGGACTCGATCCCAGGACGCTGGGATCATGACCTGAGCCGAAGGCAGCTGCCCAACCAACTGAGCCACCCAGGTGTCCCTCTGGCAAATAAATTTTAAAAAAAATCTTTAAAAAACAGGGGCACCTAGGTGGCTCCGTGGGATAAAGCCTCTGCCTTCGGCTCAGGTCATGATCCCAGAGTCCTGGGATAGAGACCGGCATCTGGCTGTCCACTTCAACAGAAAGCCTGCTTTCCTCTCTCTCTCAGGAAGGATCTGGCACTGAAGCATTTGTTGTATTAGTATTACTACTACTAAGGACACTCTCTTAGTAGTACTACCTGTCGTCTCCATGCTAACATAGAGCCATTTATGTACTTGAAGACCACATCTTAATGTCCCTTTTATTATACTTTTTGTCTTTCCTACTATTTTCTAGCCTTTAATCATACTGACATTTCTCTTCTCAACTGTCCCCAATTTTTTATTTTCCTTTAATTTAGAAAAGCCCAAAGTAAAGTGCTTAATATGGTTTACAGCCATAGCTGAACGACATCTGCATTGTCATTGTAATAGATCTTTTGAATTAAAGCATTTGCATTGACTGCGACTGATACTTTCTTTGCATTATAAATAATAAACCTTTTTTTCTTGTATATGAAGTGGCAGCAATCATTTTTGTAGACTCTGTTCCCAGTAGGAAGACAACAAATACAGAAGAAGCAAAATCTGTTGGGGACAGGAACTGTGTGATAAAGATAAGTAGCAAAAAAATACTTCAATCAAATCTTTAAAAGCAAAACAAAGGGGAAAATGCTTTCTCATTCATTCAGTTTGAGGAGGATCGATGTCTAATTAGACGAAGAATAAAGGAAAAAGTCCTCATGTACTTTAGGCACAAAATTTATTGGGAGAAATGGCCAGGAAGCACTTTGATAAAGGAGAATGTGAGAACCCTGGCAAACCAGAAGACTGCGACTTACAATAGTTTCTCTGAGTGCCTGTTTTCCAACACCTCTGACAGAGAATAGGAAAAGATGAAATAAGCAGATATTATGAGCATCACCAAAAACTATTTGGAAGTTGAAAATTAGAAAAGATTAATTCAGTACTGTAGTCTTTTTTTTTAAGATTTTATTTATTTATTTGACAGAAAGAGAGATCACAAGTAGGCAGAGCAACAGGCAGAGAGAGAGAGAGAGGGAGAAGCAGGCTCCCCGCTGAGCAGAGAGCCCGATGCGGGGCTCAATCCCAGGACCCTGAGATCATGACCTGAGCTGAAGGCAGAGGCTTAACCCACTGAGCCACCCAGGTGTCCCAGTACTGTGGTATTTAGTAACCCTTCTAGAATTTTATTTAGAAGGTTGTAAAAATTAACTTACTAAATGCCACTATGTCATTAAATATTAATGATATAGTATAATAACTAGGGCCCCAAAACATCCCCTGGAAACATGCTTTGTATTCTGCCTTAATTACAAAATGGAGTTGCCTAAGGCTAAAAGTTGTAGTGCATGTTCAGCACATGGTTACTGCAGTATAGCATTCTTCCCGATTAATTGTTGCACTTCTAGACTGTTACAACATCATTGGTTATTATATAGATATTTCTCTAAATCTTTCACTGAAATCATAACATGATGACTGCTGAATGTTAATGGAGGTACCTAAGACTGAATTGGGAAAGAAACAGCAAATCATTATCTCTGAAACTCAAATTTTTCCCCTCCTGGGGGACATGGAGATAAAAAAAAGAGAGAGAAAGAGAGAGCTCTTTCCAATTATATTATGCAATTATATCCTAAATATGTTCAACTGATGTAACAAAAAACAATACAGATCTTATGTAAGTTGCTCATTAAAGTACACATAACATATAGATTGGGGGGGTATTCTAATTAATATGGATAAATGTGATCACCTCCAAGGAAACCAGTATAGATGAACCTACGCAGAAAAACACAAAAGCAAAAACCAATAAGCATTTTTATCAGATATTGAAGTGCCCTCATAAATTGTATATATTAGCTCTTTTGGTGAGAGAAGTATATGAGCAAGGAACTTAATGATAAGAATCGAAAAACATTGTTTTTTGTTTTGTTTTTGTTTTTTAGATTCTGTGCTAATGAAGAGCAAACCTTAAAATCCCTTTGGGTTTTATCTCTCAGAGTTAGATGTACCTAAATATTTTGTTTGCAGAATATCATTGCACTTCAGAATTGTCCAACTTGTTCGAATTTTTATGGTCTTATCCATCTCCCTCCAAATATATGCCATAAGCAAACTAAAAACAGCACATTTCTCCCAGCTGGCGATCACTCTCAGGGGATTAACAGTTGCAAAGCATTGTGCTACCCTAAGCAAACTAAGCCTCAGAAGACAAGCTGGCTTTACATTAAAATGAGAATATAGACTTGAGTGCCATTTAGGTAGGTAGGTAGAGTTGTTTTTGTTTTTGTTTTTTTTTTAATGAAAAGAACAAAAATGATAGCATTTCCAATTTAACCCTATTGAAAATCTTAACACATCTGAGCATCTATCTTAAGAAAACCTGCATGGCATTATTGCAAGATCTGCTCTCCAGTGCAGGAAGGGAGCAGGTGCTCTGTCTGGTAGCCTCATTGATAACATAACAGTTCTTTTGATGTTTCCAGTTGTGCTGGGATCTGATGTGTCTGAACCATGTTAGTTATGTGTCATGAGGTCGTCATGGAATTTTTCTGATGACAATGATAAGAAATAGTTTGATTTGGGCCATGTAATAAAAGGTTTCTGGGAGTCGTATCTTTTCAGCCTATAAATTATTTCCTTTATATAATTTAAATACTTGGGTAAAAATGACAGTGCTGCCATAGTGGTTAAAAAGATTTAGCACCTTGAAAGAAATCATGCATATAAGCCTATTTGTGGCCTGGATTCCCCCCATCCCCTCCCTGCAGGAGGATGCAGGTATTACAGGTGAAGAGATGAACTCACTGAGGGGCTGTGGGAATTGATGGCTGAATTTCCCTATAAATATTGTATTACCATTATCCTCATTCCCTCTTACTGTGTTTATTTCACACCACTTACTGTACACTTGCACTGTGACAGTAATCAATGCGAGCCCCCTGTGTGTGCGCAGTCTGCACGCTTGCCCAGGTCTCTAACCTTGCCAGTTGTAGCAGAGGATCATTGGGACCCAAAGGACACTTGAGAATTTAGCTTGTTCTCAAGATTTACCTACTGTATGGTTTTTAAGTGAAATTATCTAATTTTGCTAATCCTGCCTCCAGATTTTTATAAATTATATTTTCTTTTAAAGAGCCAAATCCCTCCCACTGCCTTTTTTTTTTTTTTTTTTTAATTTTATCTGACAGAGAGAGAGAGAAGCAGCAGAGGGAGAGAGAAAACCAACTCCCTGCTGAGCAGGGAGCTGGTGCTATGTGGAACTCCGTTCCATGACCCTGGGATCATGAGCTAAGCCAAATGTAGACGCTTAACCCTTAACCAACTGAGCCACCCAGGTGCCCCCACTGCCATTTTTAAGATGGATTTTTTTTTCAGTTTAGTACAAAAAATTATAAGGATACAGAAGAAAAATAAAGTAAAATTTCCTCTAAACCTGCAAAAAATTTTAACATATTTTGGAGTATTTTCTTCTAAACATGGTTCTGTAGATATGCACATATTTAAACATTCATAGGTAAGGAACATGTCTTTCTTACACATATGACCTTTACTGTGTAACCAGAATTACATATTTTCCCCCACTTGTTACATAGTGAACATTTTCCTATGTCAATTAATATATTTTATAATATTTCATAATACTGATACACCCATTCCTCTGCTGTTGAGCATTTAGGATGTTTCTATGTGTTTGTAATTATATATAATGTAATGAACATCTTCACTGATGCAGCTTAAATTCTTACTGTTTGTCTTTTCTGGGTCCATTTTGGATTCTCAAATTCAGAACTCATATAGCTCCCTAAATGTTTACTTTATTCAAATACTTGGCAGCCTAGTTAATAGTAATGATCTTTCATCTACAGAGAGCTGTACTTGCAGATAACTGAAAAGCTGATTAGGCTACATTTTTTCCCTCAACATAATCTCACCAGAAATAATAGTAATCAATGCCTTCAAGTGGACTTAAGTAAAAACTCAGCACTAAGTATTAAAAATGAATGCTACTAAAAAATTTTACATGTATTTGAGAAACTACAAGAATTCTTGAATTAATACACATGATGTGCTAGAACTTAATATTAAGCATGAGAGAAAAATAATAGTATAACTCAAAACAAAATGATTACTCACCAATATTTTCATTTTCCCCTGAAGGAAAACAAAGAAGGAAAAACTAATATTTCCTCTAAATTAAAAAAAAAAAAATCAAAGAAAAACAGAAGGACCACTTGTTTTGTTTTATTTTTTGAAACACATTTACTTTAAAATGATTTATACTTTTCAATGGTACCTGGGGGCTCAGGCAGTTGGGTGTCCAACTCTTGATCTTGGCTCAGGTCTTGATGTCCAGGTCGTAGGTTCAAAGCCCACAGTGGGCTCCACATTGAGCATGAAGCCTACTTAAAAAAAAAAAAGATTTAGATTTTTCAATTCCCCCCAAAATATGAAACATTTTACATTCCCTGGAAATCACTAGAAAAAAACTTGAGTTCAACCCAGCTGTCAGTTCACTGGTTTTTATAAGAAGGGAGCTTGGAAGGAGCACTGGATTAGAAGATTTGTGACCTTGAGCAATTGGTTTATACTCTTAATCTCAGTGTCTACCTCTGTTTAATAGCTGTATGAGAACTTAATGTAAATTACCTAAAAGAGTGCCTGATGCATAACTGACTCTCAGTAAATGCTAGCTCCTTTTTCTCCTGGTTTTTTTCTTTTAAGGTTTTATTTATTTATTTGACAGAATGAGAGAGATCACAAGTAGGCAGAGAGTCAGGCAGAGGAGGAGGGGGGAAGCAGGCTCCCTGCTGAGCAGAGAGCCCGATGTGGGGCTTGATCCCAGGACCCTGAGATCATGACCTGAGCTGAAGGCAGAGGCTTAACCCACTGAGCCACCTAGCGCCCCTTTTCTCCTGTTTTTAAATGATAATGCAGAGTATTTCAAGAGATAGATTTTTAAAATAATTTCTTTCCTTGGATAAAAGTCATCAAGTAAAACTATACTAGTAGATGAATGATTGCCATTTTGCTATAAAATTATAAACCTATAGAAAATTTGAGAGACAATAAACATCAAACAGAAATGAAAGTTTAAAGCTCCAAAATTAAGCCATTCTGATGTCCCCAGGGGTACCCGGTTTCTTTATGTATAGTTAATTGGTCAAAAATAATTAAAACAATGGCTTAAATTTACATAACAATTTATAGTTTCACATATTGTCATTTAGTTGGTGTGATCCTCACACAGACAACATCATAGAAGTTCATGGAAGGTGAGTGAGTGGCCCAAGGCCAAACTAAATTAATACTAAAGACAAAAATAATGTTATTTCTACTCATAGTTTTATTAACCATTAAGCAAAGGGAGAAAAGGAAAATCAAAATTAAAATGACAGATTAAAAGTTAATGGAGGGAAAACATCAAAACTGTTCTTAGTTCTTAAATGGTTTTTAGTGTTAAAAAATAAAAATTGAAAATAAATGAGCCATGTATGTATCTTAGAAACTAGGAAAATTACTCAAAATTAATCAAGTTAGGAAGCAGACCTTAATAAAGACAAAAGCAAGTCTGAAATAAATCAATATCTAGTGTTTTGGGGAGGGAAATCTACTTGACTAGACAAATGCATGACTGACCTGATTAAGGAAAAATTAATGGCAGTACAAGTATAAAAATCTGAATCTCACTTTCCAAACAGGGCTTCTCATACTGCTTTTCAGACTTCTTAGAGAAGAGAGTGGTTCTCTGCTCTCCAGTCTTTTTATGAAGTTAGAAGATACTTAATATCAAACACCTGGTGAAAAGATGCTATATTTGTTTGCTAGGTCCACTGTAACAAAGCAGCACAGACTGAGCAGCTCAAACAAGAAAATTATATTGTCTCACACTTAAGAAAGCTAGAATTCTGAATTCTTGGTGTTGGCTTCTGTTGGTGTTCTTCTGAGAGCTGTGAGGGAAGGATCTGTTCCCAGCCTCTCTTGGTTTGTAGATGGCTGCCTTCTCCCTGTGTCCCTCCACATCATCTTCCCTCTGCACCTATCTGTATCCAGATTTCTTGGATTTATAAAGACACCAGTCATATCAGATTAGGGCCCAGTCTGATGGGCCCACGGTAGCTCAATCCACTCTATAAATACCCTATCTCCAAATAAGGTCAGACTCTGAGATACTGGGGGTTCATATCCTCAACATACGAAGTTGCAGGGGACATAATTCAAACCATCACAGATGCCCTTTGTCTTTGATTAGTTTGTCATGAGGTTTTCCTAATAAAACTTTGGAAGAGCCCACACCCTTTTATGAAAGCTTTTGGAGCTGGAATGGGCCATAGAAAGCTATTCTATGAATACCTGTATTCTATTACAGAGTAAACAGGCTCAGAGATATTGGGTGACTTCCCAGTCAATTACAACTAGCTTTCTAGTGTGACCTCTTCCAAGTTCTTCACACCCCCAGAGGGCTACATGGAGACTCCAGTTGGTACTGGGCTGGTGTTGGGGTCTCTGACTTGGCGATGTGGTGCTCCTCCTGTGTACTTGTTCTTCCTAGGATCATGCCTTCCTATTAAGCACGATTGCTTTGAGACCAGTCGGATGAGAGCCTCCACCATTGCCTCTGGTGGCTTCTCCGGCCTTTACAGGTCCATTGGAATATTTATGCAGTTGGATGTTTGGGTTTGTAAAACTTCCCATGGGGATAAGCAGAGTTGTTCTTGTATAGTTTTAACCATCTGGGCACTATCAAGGGTTTATTGTAATTGATTTGGAATCAAAGGTAGATTTTTTAAGGAATATATTATCACCATTAACATTGAGGATTCCTCCAGTCTCACCATTCTTATTAAATTGTTATTTACTTGAAGGTGAAATTGTCAGTTGTTCTCCAACCAAAGATACTAACTCAATAGATCTCAGGTAGTCCGAGACACCTACATTTTTAGCGGGGTGATTCTTTAGATAATTTTAATGCCACACTTTGAACAACAACAAAGAAACCTGCTCTAAATCAACACATTGGTCATCAATTTTTAAATAGTTACTACTAGGGATGATTGTTTTATTTTCCAATAATCTAAGAATTTTTGTTTGTTTGTTTTTTTAAACATTTTTTTTTAAAGATTTTTATTTATTTGTCAGAGAGAGAGGGAGAGAGAGCAAGCACAGGCAGACAGAATGGCAGGCAGAGGCAGAGGGAGAAGCAGGCTCCTGCTGAGCAAGGAGCCCGATGCGGGACTCGATCCCAGGACGCTGGAATCATGACCTGAGCCGAAGGCAGCTGCTTAACCAACTGAGCCACCCAGGCGTCCCTGTTTGTTTTTTTTTTTTTTAATGTAAGTCACATCATTACTTCATGTATCACTAAGAAAGAAAGAAAGTCAATAAACTATGACACAGAACCTTAAGGAGAGTTGCTCTGGACTTTTTGTGAATTATTTGTATCAGCAACTCGTCACTTTGAAATTTTTGTTCAGAGGTATCTGGCAATTTCTTTTACCTTAAGTCACATTACCAGGCCTGTGATAAGCAAAACTTTCCCATGTACCACAACTTTTTCCACTTAAGATTACCTTTCTTATATCCTCTAGTACAACAGAATGTTACTTTCCAAGGAAATCTGAAATTGCTGTCATTCCTCCAATAATGAACATCTGCTTCACTAATAAGTAACAAAGACATATTTCATACCTGTTTATGTGCCATCTTTGTATGCACCACGTTGTATGTTTAAAGCCAAATCATACTGTGGCTCTTAAAAAAAAGTATAGATTTAAAAAAAATAGTGAAATGGCAGTTAAACTCCACACATGATATCACTCAAAAATTCTATCACTCAGCTGAAGAGACCTTCTTAACAGCTGTGACCAAGTCCATGCACACTCTGACATTGACAACTATGCTTGTGAGGGCTGCCTTGTGTATACTTATCATAAGATGTGATTAATTAAAGACACATCTCCATTCAGAGCTGTGAAAATGGGGTGGGCTGGGGGAGAGAGCTCAGAATCCACGTAATATGGTAATACAACAGTTTACAATGGACACTGTCCTTGTGTTGGATGCTAGGGTAACATAATGAGCTAGAGCAGCAGTTCTCAAAATGCAGTCCTGGGACTAACAGCATCAACATCAGCATCACCTGGGAATTTATTGTAAATTCTCAGGTTCCACCCTAGAGAGTCTGAATCAGAAACTCTGGGAATTGGGCCCAGCAATCTGTTCTAACAAGCCTTCCAGGGACCTCTGATGCATGCCCAAGTGTGCGAACCAGGTTAGAATGAATGGGAAGTCAAAGGGAAGGAGGCCTTCCTCCACATTTATAAAGAAATATTTATTGATATAAATACACACATATATATCTCTTATTAAAACTTGATTTACTCACTGTAAGAATTTATATGTGCAGTCCTTCAGATGACTACATTCAAATAGAAATATTTGAGAGGCACTGGGTGGCTCAGTTGGTTAAGCATCTACCTTCAGCTCAGGTCATGATTCCAGGGTCCTGGGATCAAGTCCCATTTCTGGCTCCCTGCTCCGCAGGAAGCCTGCTTCTCCCTCTCCCTCTGCCTGCCACTCCCTCCCCTCTTGTTCTCTGTCTCTTTGTCTGGCAAATAAATAAAATCTTTAAAAAAACAAGTAGATATATTTGATATACAAAAAGCCTACATCTTATAATGGCCAAAAAAATCCTTGGTATATTTTATAATTATTATCCTTAGCTATCTCTTCCCTTTGTTCTCTTTGCTCCAGACTGTCCTATCTTCATAGTCTTTTCACACCTTCTGTGTATCACATAGATTCAGAAAAATCTGCAGTACCAGTATAATTCAAAATTTTCCCTTTTACACTTTTGTCAGACCCTCTCTCCCTCTCCTTTTCCTGTTTTTAACTTTTCACCCTTAAAAATAATAATAGCTAATCCTATGAAAGTTGAATCCCCAAATTAAGGGATAGGGAAATAGTTTGAGCAAACACCTCTAAAACGTCACTGCTCAAGTATTTGTATCCGAGGAAGGGATAGTTTAACTGCTGTCCTCTGTCATTATAATATATAAATGGTAATATGTGCTGTAGGATAACTGAAAAACAGTAGCTAGAATAGGTAATATTTGAATGTGTCACTTCATTTTCTATTTTAACAAACATGGTCTCAAAAATCACAATTTATTGGCTTTAGTGTTATCTGAAGTGCTGTAAATTCTTCTGGTTTGAGATAATAGATTTTTCTCTTTTTCAATTGTTAATACACATCTAGTAGAAAAATGAAAAAAAACGAGATGTTCCTTTGTTAAATGTTCATTGCAATATCCTTATTGGTTTAAAACTGCAAGGCTTATTCTCTCAGGAGAAACTGATTTCAGAAATAATTACCTTTGTATTGGAGTCAAACAAGTAATCCATTGAGAAGCTGAAATCACATTGGAGGCTCAAGCTCATGTCATCAAATAATAAGTATATTTGCATTCCACGATCCTTGATGAGTGATGTAATTTTAATAATCAGTCTTCCCTAAAACTTGCGTATTACACAGAGTTTATTTTGGAGCAGAATTTAAGCATGTAGTGAAATGTGTTTTAAATTCTTAGAGAAAAACGAGGACAGTTAACATTTTTTAAACATGATTTTATAAGCTTATTTGCATAAGTTTACATTTTGTTTCTTTGTGAATTCAGTAGAAAATATTACTGGAATTTTAAAGAAACAGCATAATCAATTCAGAATTTACATCTCCAACCCCAGTGAAGTAACCTAGTTTTCCATCATTTTTTTTGGCTCTGTCGGCAGAGGAGGCAGCATCTACTGACAGTCACTCTATTGTTTGTTAGTTTCCACCGAGGTGCACAGTGAGTAAGCGAGTGAGTGGAGTCTGTCCAGAGCTCCAGCAGGCGGAGGGTACAAGGAAGAGTTTGTGAAGGCTCATACTATCTGTAACAAAACGGGTGGCAAGTTCACGTACTTCTCAGTTCTTCATACCTTTATTATACAGAAATTACAGACTGGCTAAATTGACTATTGCTGAGAAACATGCTTCTCGGTAAGTAACAGGACTTGGAAGCAGTAGAATTGTTCTCAAGTGATAGGAAAAAAAAATATATATATATATGGATATGAAGGTATACTGGGCTTTGGCTGCAATTTTCCAGGTTTGTAAAGATTTCATACAGTGCTGGGCAACACCATGATGATTAGTATTATTTGTCCTATGAGGATTTTGATGAGCTGTGGTTACTTAGAAAGATCTTGGACATGTATGTGTAAATTAAAGAGGCAGGATGACTAGCATAACTGTAATTTTTTCCCTTCCATTAAGATAAGCATAACATTTCAGGGGTTAATCAGTAGTTGTTATAGATGACAGAGTTTGTGTGATCTAAATGTTAATATGACTTCTGGTTTAAAAATATGTTGGACGTCTATATGTTGTAAAATGCTATGATATGTCCTCTAAAAAAGAGCTGTTTCTGCGCGATTATTTTATTAATATTTAAAATATATGGAAATGCCTAGATTGTCAGTTTTAAAATTAGTTTCAAGTAGAAGAACATTGAAAAAGTGAAGCGGTAAGCATATTTTGGAAATATTCACAATTATATCTTATACATTACAAAATATTTTTGAAGATGGAATTTGCATGCATTAGTCTTAATAGAAGTCTGGCAAAACCTTTCACAGAAGATCTGATATAGGAAGTTTTCTCACTTTATAGGAGAACAAAATTTAATTAGAATTTCATTAGAAGCTACATAAACATTTTAAAAATGCTTCATAGATAAAATGCTTCATTTATTGTCAAGTTAATATTGTGAAGCACTGGCTGAATTTTATGTCTTGGATTATTTATTTGGAAAACAAACATTTTCCAACTAAAATATTTCAGTAAGTGCACAATGCATTAAGGAATTTTCCAGTTAATAACGGCTAAACAAACATCTGAAACTTCTAGGAAATTAAGCAAAAACATTTTTATTGCAATGGTTGTACTTTGACCAGTTGTACACATTACTTCACATGTGAGAACAATTTTAGCCTTTATTTGGAGTTATTCATTATGTCACCATTTAGGGATGTTTGATAACCCATTTGGGACATAGTAAACATAACTGTGTTGGTAGTTTAAGAGATAAATTATATTTGTACTTCATTGTCAGTGTGTTTAAGTAATTTAAATATTAGGTCCATCTCCACAGAGAAAGACTAAAATTGATGATGTATTTTGGAGGTCATTTTTTCCTGTAATTTCAAGCCTATTTATTATTCTACTTGGTAACAGTATACTGTTAGGAAGAAAATACTGGTCTAGGAATCAGGTGACCCACGCTTGGGTCCTAACTCCTCAACACTCCTAAACATTGGGTTAGCTCTTCTATAAATAGATTAGATTATTTCTTAGGGTTTTATTTTATTTTTGCCATTCTACTTCTGCCCTCTTTGTTTTTATTGTCCTGTCATATTGGTGGTTGCATATAGGTGTATGAAACAAACAGAAAATTTTAAACAAGGGTTTTTATTTTAAATCCAGTTAGTTAACATATAGTGTTATATTAGTTTCAGGTGTACAACATGGTGATTCAGCAATTCTGTACATCACCCAGTGCTCATCACAAGTGCACTCCTTTTTTTTTTTTTTAAGATTTTTATTTATTTATTTATTTGACAGAGAGAGAGATCACAAGTAGACGGAGAGGCAGGCAGAGAGAGAGAGAGAGGGAAGCAGGCTTCTTGCTAAGCAGAGAGCCCGATGCGGGACTCGATCCGAGGACCCTGAGATCATGACCTGAGCCGAAGGCAGCGGCTTAACCCACTGAGCCACCCAGGTGCCCCACAAGTGCACTCCTTAATCCCCATGGCCTATTTCATTCATCTCTCCCTCCCTCTGGTAACTATCAACTTGTTCTCTGTATTAAGAATCTGTTTCTTGGTTTGTGTGTCTCTCTTTTTTTTCCTTTGCTTATTTGTTTTGTTTCTTAAATTCCACATATGAGTGAAATCATATGGTATTTGCATTTCTCTCACTTATTTTGCTTAGCATTATCCTCTCTGGCCCCATCCATGTTGTTGCACATGGCAAGATTTCATTCTTTTTCATGGCTGAATAATATTCCATTATAAATATATATCACATCTTCTTTATCCATTCGTTTATTGATGGACATGGGTTGTTTACATAATTTAGCTATTGCAAATAATGCTGCAATAAACACAGGTGCATGTATCCCTTTGAATTAGTATTTTCGTACTCTTTGGGTAAATACCTGGTAGTGCAATTACTAGATTCTATTTTTATGTTTTGAGGAACTGCCTTAGTGTTTTCCACAGTGGCTGGCATTCCCACCAACAGTGCAAGAGTATCTCTTTATCTCCACATCCTTGCCAACACTTGTCGTTTCTTGTATTTTTTATTTTAGAAGAGCCGTTTTTTCATATAAGGGCTCCCTTCATATTATAAGTTTCAATACCAGTGATGGAGAATGAGTGATAGAAACAACTGACTCCAATGGCCCTGACCTCTGGAAAGTACACCTATTCTTGTGTGACATAGTCACCATTTTATTTATCATTTACCAAGGTAGTATATATGCAAACGTGCATATATACATATCATATTTTTCACAACCTTCAAAGTCAGAAAATCCTTGCCAATACCCATCTTGAAGACATTTATTACAAAAATGATCCTTGAATCAAAATATCTAAACAATAGCTTCTTACGTGTAAAACCACCCCCCCACAAAAAAGGTTTCACGCCAAATCCATTATCTCTCTATTTACCCAGGATTTCTCCATCTGATTGGAAAAAAGAAGTTTATAGACTTGATCCTTTCCATCTTTTCACCGAGATAATTTCACTGTGGCTGAAGTGGCAAAGCATGAGTTCAGATGACAGGAGTCTGAATTCTTCTACTTGTTCTTCCACTTCTGAGTGGTTTTAGGAAAATTGCCCATCCTCTCTAAACTTATTTCCTCTGTAAATGTGGATACAAACATTCATCTTACAGGACTGGTGTTAGGATTGAATAGGTGATATTTATAAATGTCAGCTATGGTACTTGAGCCTAAAATGGTGACCAATAAATGGTAGACAATTACTGTTGTTGTCTTATTAAATTATCCACTGTTGAGTTCTCTTAGAATTCACCCTTCTTTCTAGGATTGCTGAAACTGTATGGGTTTTATGAAGTTATTTACTCCAGTGTTCCAACAAGATGAGTGAATTATTTTCCTGTGTGAATTTAGAGTCAACCAGAGCGAACGCTAAATTACAGTCATGAGCTATAATTACTTCAATGGTTAAGACCATTTTGGCCTCTGGGAATGAAAAGTTATATTTTACAGTGCATGTGAAAGAAGTATTTGTGAATTCATCTCTGTCTTCTATTCATACCTGGGTTAAAATGAGCCTGGGCGTCGAGCTATTTCTTTGGAACGGTACATAAACTTACTTGTTCTTGGCCACATAGCAGTTGGGAATGTACAAACAGGCCTCAAAGGACCCAAAGGGCAAATTCTTCATGGGCAGGAAACCCAATATTTACACATTAATCAATAGGGTGAGGGTCACTAAGGTGGCTTATGACTAAGATTTCTTGTTCGTCATGAATGGGAGCTGGCATTTTGAAGTCCTTCGTGTTAATGCGTTCAACGGGACTAGACTGAAGCGGGTTGTACCACAGGCATTCCGGCACCAGAGGCTCTCTGTTCTTCTCCCTCCCCTGCTCCTCTAGGGAGTGCCCACACAGTCTTCTTCTTTCCCTCTCAAATTGGTTTTCCCATCTTTTATTCATACCAAAATGTAAACGGCTTATAGTGCCTCACCAACATTTTCTACATATTTGCATTTTAATGTACTGAAAAACTTGAAGCAAAAAATTTAAGTCCTAACCCCATACAATTTTAAGTAGTAGCCAGTGGATTGGAAGGTGTTGGAATAATAAAGAAAAACAGAGAGGTATGTCTAGATTTTACATTCTCATTGCCCTCAAAGGGCAGAAATTCATTGTAGAAGGCAAAAAAATTTCAACTCTTCCTATGTATAGAGCATGGATGTACGTATACTGTATAGACAGATACATGGTATAGTGGTGTTATTAAAATTTTGTGGGAGGGGTGAGTAAGAAAAAAAACTTCAAGAAGGGGAAAGATAATATAAAAAAAAAGTTGAGAAATGCCTCTGTAGATGAGAATTTTAAAGGACTCTGTTAAGCCTGTAGAGTACAAATTCCACTGAATTGTTGGTGAATGTTTGCAGTATGAAGTAACTTACGTCCAACTTGGTACTTACATTAAGAACCAGTATTTATGTTCTAAGAAGTCAAATATGCTCACTTGTACCTTTTACTTTTTTTAATTATAAGAGCAAATAAAGAAGACTTGAGAACAAAGTACTTGAATTTGAATTCTACCTTCTCTCTCTCTCTTCTTAAAAAGATTTTATTTATTTATTTGACAGACAGAGATCACAGAGAGGCAGGCAGAGAGAGAGGAAGGGAAGCAGGCTCCCTGCTGAGCAGAGAGCCCAATGCAGGGCTTGATCCCAGGACCCTGAGATCATGACCTGAGGCTTTAACCCACTGAGCCACCCAGGCACCCTTCTACCTTTCTTTCTTGAATTGTGACTCTTGGCAGATTGCTTACCCTCTTTAAGCCTCAGTTCTTTTGTCTTTAGTTTATTTTTAGATCATAATTGTGGAACTCTAGTATCATAAGTATTAATCAAAATAAGGTACAATAAAACCCTCTGCACATTGCCTAGTATATGATAAAAGCATGCCAATTACTAACTATAATTCTATGTGTTGTACGTTTTTGTGTCACTTACTATCTTAAAATTCTTATAGAAAAAAGATTTAAATGTGGGAGATAAGAGTTTTATTACCCATGAAATACAGAAGTCTCTCTAGGAAAAATATTAATATTATCCATGAAAGGAGAGATAGATTTCTTGTTTTCCTTTAAGCCAGTGATGACACCTATTGACCTAAGTCAAAAACAGATAAAATCTATAGGGTGCCTGGCTAGCTCATTTGGAAGAGCATGTGACTCTCAATCTTGGGGTCATAGGTTTGAGCTACATGTTGGGTATAGAGATTAATAAAAAAATTGAATAAATAAGCTTGAATTTGTTAAAAAAAGAGATAAAATTTAAATTAAACTTTTTTTAAAGATTTTTCTTTTTATTTGACAGACAGATCACAAGTAGGCAGAGAGGCAGGCAGAGAGAGACAGGAGGAGGAGGCAGGCTCCCTGCTGAGCAGAGAGCCCGATGCGGGACTCGATCCCAGGACCCTGAGATCATGACCTGAGCGGAAGGCAGAGGCTCTAACCACTGAGCCACCCAGGCGCCCCTAAACTTTTTTTTAAAATCAGAGTCAATCCTCTGCTAAGTTAAACTTTTAATATCTATAGTTGCTAATGTAGTCTATTACGTGTAGAATGATTAGTTTTTCTGGCAGTTTTGTTGAAATACATTTCTTTAAATACTATTCAGCAATAAAGTCATTGTTTTATTGCCCTTAGTACGTGAGAACTGAGTATCCTTTGGAACTGAGGTATGTTTGTGACATCACTTTTGCCTGGAATGTCATCATTTCCTGTTTCTACACAGATAATATTTGCTTTTACATATTCACCACCATGTATGGAATTGTAGGCTAGAGAAGTGAATTGAAAGGAAGTAGTGAGAATCGTCCAGTATTTCAAATTTGAGAAATTCCATATTGATACAGCTCTTGAGAATTCATGTAGAATTAGGTGAATTTCAGAATTGATACAACTTTGTGGAAGATTGTATTTGTGTTCTTGAAAAAGTTGTCCATAAATCTCTCTCTCTCCCTACCCCTCCACAAGTGATTGTTCTGCTTTTGTGATAACTATTAAAACTCTAACCCACTGACCTATTCCCTGGTTATTTTGATTTCTTTTACTTTGTGAGATTAATACTCTTCAGATGAAAATCCAATGGAGAAAGAAGAGTCAGTGTAAGAGGATTGCAATGTGGCAAAACAGAATAAATGAAGAACTCCAAGATTCATGGTATCTTTCCTTGCCTTTTCAGCTTATCTTCTTTTGAAGTAATTTATCTTGTCAACGATGTTTCCATTTTTCTGTGATAGAAGTCCCTTAATAACAAATAGCCATAGAGTAGTGTTCTCCATTCCAGAGTCTGGCTTTGTAATTATTGGCTTTGACAGTAGACAATAGGAGTTTGAGGAGCAGAATTAAGAGAATGCTATATATAGGCAATACATGTATCCAGCAGAAATAGTCCCCAAATAGTGGAATTCAGAAAGCACTAAGGATACAGCTATTTAAGTCTCTTCCTAGCTATCCTGGGAGCTGAGAGAACACAATTTCACAAGGTAGACAGATACCACATTTCAAAAGCAGATGAGAAATCAAAGAACCTCATTTGGAATAAAATATATTGGCTCAGATTCTGTCTCCATATGCCTCAAAAATCATATTCCAAGAGGATTTTGGAAGAAGTTTTGACTTTAAAAAGTCATTAGGCTGCAAAGTTGGGTTAAGAATCCATACATATTAAATGACACCATGGAAGTTCAGGCGTGCACTAGGTTTTCTCTTAACCCCCACAGGATCGTCTCGTGTCTACTTTCTGTCATTCCAGTGGGAGAAACTAAGAGCTTTCAAGATGGTAGCTGACAAATGTTTCTGCAGAAATGGCGAGATTTTTAAGACAGCTCCTTTGAGGACTGACAGGTGAAACAGTTTCCCCAAACCTGGAAATCGAAAAGTGTCATCCCCAAGAGATTAGAATCTTCAGACTTCAGACCACAGCATGATGAGGAATTAATATGGTACTTTTCATCCTCCCTATCTCACTTAAAACTGCCAAAGTGCCTTAACCAAAATGTCTCCTTTAGGAAAGTTGGCATTAGAACCCAACCCACTGCTTCTTTCCATTCATTCACCATGTTTCCCTCTGTTCCAGGCAGGGTGGGTAAGAGCTCTAGCCCTGGTGCCAGGTTGCTATCTACCTATGCTGGGAGGTCATGTAATTTCCCCTATTCCATCCCTTAATTATGTTTGCATCTCTAAGTCACCAAATACAAGATCTTCTTGTGTAGTCTACTTCAAAATTGGTGGAGCTAAACCCATGAACTTTTTCTGTTAAAAAATTTTTTCCTCCTCTCACTCATGTGCATTTCTCTGAAGTTTTCTCCAGAAATATTTCAAAATAATTTAGAGATGCAATGCAATTACTTTTCATTTCTTTTGAAAGAATAAAGTGGCCTTGACTGATGTGCAGAAGTCACTAGTCTGTCTGTATTTGGTCACCAGCCTGGGCATTATTGAAACAAGAGAACGCTTGCCGCTGCTGGTCACAAATTGTCTTTGTCTTTTTCTTCTTTACCACTATTCTTGAGAGCATTGTAGGGCACTTTCATATAGTAGGAGGAAATAGAAATGGGTTGGTTTGATAATTAACTTATGCCTGACATAATTAGTTTTAAGTCTCATCCAAAGTAAGAAGGCCCTGACTGTTCTATGGTGGATCAAATGGTTTGATTGAAAGCCTAATCAGCTGGGTTTTACATAGAGAATTTAATGAAGGACCAGTTTGCTGAGGTGTGGTAAGGTGGAAGGAAGCCAGCAATACATGTCAAGGATCCTGTTGGCCAACCATAAATGGTCCCATTCTTAAAGGAGAAGGGGGAGGCAGTTCATGAAGGTGTCTTAAGTTTGGTTAGAGCTGAAATTGGAAGCTGAAAGGGAGACTACTCAACAGAATGTGTTACCCTAAAAAGATGCCATCACCGGATATAGGCAAGGAGGGAGACTGAAAGAAATACTCCAGCTTCTCCCTTCTTCCCATACAGAATGGGCAGAGGATCTAGGAGCAGAGAACAACCAGAACAGACCATCTCTTGAACTGTTCTCAGAACAATCTTTCCCATCCAGTATTTAATTTGAACAATAATGGATGAAAGTGTTCCTTTAGGAAAAGTGAATTGAGGGAAATTGGAGCAGGGGGCTGGGGGAAGTGAGACAAACCATGAGAGACTGTGGACTCTGAGAAACAAACTGAGGGTTTTAGAGGGGAGGGTGGTGGGGGGATGGGTTAAACCAGTGATAGGTATGAAGGAGGGCATGTATTGCATGGATAATTGGGTGTGGTGCATAAATAATTGAATCTTGGAACACTGAAAAAATAAAATTATTTTTTTTAAGTATTAGTCCATCATCTTCCTCTGTAGGTTTTTTTTTTAATATTCTAGACATTGATTGGCTTTTAATTTTTTATTTGACTTGGAATCCCTAATGCAAATGTTAATTGTTGAACTGTGTAGCGATAATGCACAGGGTCCTGTAAGGGATTGGGATCTGCTTGCTTCTAAAAGAAACGGTTCCAACTTGTCATGCTTCTGCATTTTTGACCATGTTTTTCTGTAGTCTGCTGGTATCCTATGACGTCAGCTGGTCTGTGTCACAGATGTCCATGTCTACAGTAACTCTAGCTCCTAGTTCTGAGTTCAACTATTTTCATTTCTCTGTTCATTTAGGAAAGACATAACCATCATTATAGTCATTTATGCAACACATCTTTATTGAGCATCTATTCTGCTCAGTAAAGGCCCTAAATATATTGATGTGAGCAAAGCAGAAAAACCTCCTGCCCTTAAGGAGTTTATGTCTCAGTTTTTTTCTATGCTGAATCTTTAGGGACACCTGAGTGATGCAGTTGGTTGAGCGCCGACTCTTGGTTTCAGCTCAGATCGTGGTGTCAGGGTCATGGGATCAAGCCCCAGTCAGGCTCTGCACCCAGCACAGTCTGCTTGGGACTCTCTCCCCCTCTCCCTCTGCCCCTACTCCCTCCACAAATTCTCTCTCTCAAGTAGGTAAATAAATCTTTAAAAAAAGAAAGAAAGAAAGAAAGAAAGAAAGAGGGTGCCTGGGTGGCTCAGTGGGTTAAGCCGCTGCCTTCGGCTCAGGTCATGATCTCAGGGTCCTGGGATCGAGTCCCGCATCGGGCTCTCTGCTCGGCAGGGAGCCTGCTTCCCTCCCTCTCTCTGCCTGCCTCTCTGTCTACTTGTGATCTCTCTCTGTCAAATAAATAAATAAAATCTTTAAAAAGAAAGAAAGAAAGAAAGAAAGAAAGAAAGAAAGAAAGAAAGAAAGAAAGAAAGAAAGAAACTTTAATCTTCTGATGCTTTTTTGAGGGGTAAGGGTGAGGGTGTGAAGAGGCACATTTTCTGGTGCATAGCTGAATTCTGAACTGTCAAGGTTACCAGATAAATATGTGAGGTGTTTATCGTACTCTAGTGTTCTTGTTGTAAATCATTCAAAAATTATTCCTAAGTACTTACTATATGCTTGTATATGTAGCGATTGAGAAGTTAATAAAACATCTTAGTGTTCAGGGTACTGGTCATCTAGTTGGGAAGTAGATATGCAAATAACTACAATGGCTGAGTGTCAAGAGCAATGGGTTTAGCAAATGATTCCATTGTTTTGGATGAGGATGACTATGAGAATTATAGTAATAGCCATAACTGCCCAAAATCCTGGCTGCTCAGGCGAGCAGCTTAAAGCCTCACTGTTCGCAATGTGTTGCTTTTATTTAATAGGAGTCCCATAAGTACTTACTTGGAAAAGTAGCATTTTCCAGAATCTACTGGCACAAACTGTTCAGCTCTTTCAAACACACATGAAACAGTTTTAAGCTCAGTATTAACACTGGAGATAAACCACATGATTCTCAATTAGGGGATTCTTTAGAAACTATGGTTTTAGAGATCCTTGAACATGTACTTTATACCAGTAGTGTAGACCTGGACTCTGGAAAAATACTCACCAAAACTATGAAAAATGAAACCACATTATCATGAAAAAGTTGTCCCAATAGTGGTTGGCATTATTTATATATCTGAACAGCTGTAACTGTGGACTCTGTAACTACTCACAGCCCTCGCCATATTTCCAAATCTCTGCCTTAAAATGCTCTGTCCGGGCCAGAGTTGGCTGATCCCTGACATGTTGAAAAGGATGCTCAGTGACCCTAGTTTTAATCTAACAAAGACTGAAAATTTCTCTGGCAATACAGTTTGGGCATGCCCAATGAGGCTGTATCTTTCTAAACAATAGAAACACTCCTATGGAATATTTTTTTTTTAATTTCTTCCTGACTCTCTTTCCCCTTATTTTTTTTCTGAGAAGAGATGTCCCTCATAAAGAAAAGGGAAACTAATATAGCTACTTCCCATGAGGAAGATAATCTTCAGTTCTCCAGCGTTTATAGGGATAGCTCCTACTTTAACCCCAGACTGTACATGTGGTTGAACACTCAGGACCTAGGAGGCCTCTACAGAGCAATATTCGGATCCTCCTTTACCAACTTACAGGTCATATTGGGAATTCTGTAAAAAACTAAGTCTCAAAGACAAGTATCATATGATCTCTCTAATATGAGGAATTTGAGAGACAGAGTAGGGGGCTTGGAGGTAGGAAAGGAGAAAATGAAACAAGATGGGATCAAGAGGGAGACAAACCATAAGAGACTCTCAATCTCACAAAACAAACTGAGGGTTGCTGGGGGGTGGGGGAGATGGAGAAGGTGGTCAGGTGATGGACATTGGGGAGGGTATGTGCTATGGTGAGTGCTGTGAAGTGTGCAAGCCCGATGATTCACAGACCTGTACCCCTGGGGCAAATAATACATTATATGTTAATAAAAATATTTTTTTAAAAAAAGTCTCAGAGACTATCTTATTAGAATTGGGGCTTTGTGTTTTTATTTATTTATTTATTGTGGTAAAAGAGGTTAAGGGTTTTTTTATTTTATTTTTTTTTAAGATTTTATTTTTATTTATTTGACAGAGGGAGATCACAAGTAGGCAGAGAGGCAGGCAGAGAGAGCAGGGGAGCAGGCTTCCTACTGAGCAGAGAGCCCAATGTGGGGCTCAATCCCAGGACCCTGGGATCCTGACCTGAACTGAAGACAGAGGCTTAACCCACTGAGCCACCCAGGCACCCCGAGGTTAAGGGGTTTATATACTGTATAGTACAATGTGTCCATGAGACTGGAAAAAGTATAAACTTATTTTTATACTTACGTTAGCTGCATTTTATAATATAATGTTTGTAGCACTTTTCTTCAGCCTCCAGATACATTCTAGCTGAAGTACTTCAAAATGCAAAGCAATATATCCAATTATTAATCTAAAAAAGGGCAACAAATATCTCCTTTTCCCCATTTTTCCAGACTGTTTGGACACTGTTAGCATATTTGCTCAGTAACTGTTTTTTGTTCCAGACTAACCACTAAATGCATTGCTTTGCACTTAGAAGTTCTTTATCTGAAAACACATTATGGAACATATTGTTTCAAAATATACCTTACATACTTTAAAAATAAATTTATCTTTACAAATGCCCCATCATTATATTGTACTCCTGAAGTTAATATAATGTTGCATGTCAATTATAGCTCAATAAGAAAAATAGTTTATCCTATGTTAGTTACCTAAATCTGCAGACAACTTGTATAATTTGACTTTTTGTCAGATTTTCTTCAAATGGTAAAACATCTTGGGAGCAGAAATGCACTCTGAAGATATTAAAGTCTTTCACCTATATTATTCAGCTAAATTAATATATGTCTTTGTGGTTTCCTCCCTGAGTAATGTCAATGACAAAAGGGAATCAATAGGCATTGTTTCCAAATGTTTGATACTGATGATAACTATTATGCTGCTTTTTTTGCTTAATCAATTCTTACCTTGTATCAGGATATGACTGTATCAATTGTCTAGTAGATTTAATGCTGCTTAGCTGTCTAGCAAGACAGGAAAAGGGTTAGCTATTAGTCAGCCAGGTCTTGTGCTGTGACACATTGATTCAAAGAAAATTAATAATGTTATATAGATAACCACAAAAGACTTTTGTGTCTTGGTTTCTCACCACCTCACCTTACTGATTGGCTTTTCTTCTACTTCCGATAAAGGCAATAAATTACCCACTGGGATAAATGTGAGTTACTGATACAGCCAAATGACTGAAAAAGGCACAATGCCACTTGCAAAATGACAATTTGTCATTCCTTTTTCAACAACAAACCCCACAGCCTGTGCACCAAGCCCAAGCATGAAAGATATTACGTTATCCTTTCAACATTTAGCAATATCTATTACTCGGGCTCTTATTTATCTTCCAGTGTGCCTTATCTTGAATAATGTATGTCACCTTCTCTCACATATGCTCATTTTTTCTGTTTGTGCCTGAATATAGAAACCCTATTTATCAAGCAAAAATTTTCCTAGACCAGTGTCCTAAACATGGGACATCGGTATAATGGAGCTAAATGGGAATCACAATCTATTTCTTTCTCATACTTCAAACATTCTCCTTTCTTCAAAAACATATTGCAGGGGCACCTGGGTGGCTCAGTTGGCTAAGTATCTGCCTTCGGCTCAGGTCATGATCTCAGGTCCTGGGATCAAGCCCCACATTGGGCTCTTTTCCAATTGAGATCTCTCATTCTACTTTCTTAGTCTTGTAATGTCTTCAGAGGAACTTTGTTACTCTGAATAAAACCTATATATTACGGACATGACAATACATACAGATCTTCTTTGTTTCAAAAAGAAAACAAATAATGAAATCATATGGTTGGTAATGGTTATGTGTATGAATTACTGGTTCATGCATTTGTTCAACAACATGTGATTGTTGCCGCCTACGTACCAGGTTCTGTGCCAAGCACTGGGTCTCCAGTGGTGATATTTTTTGTTTCCGCTAGTCTGTCAAATTTTAGAGGAAAGATACTAGTATTGGGAAATACAAATAATATTATGATCAGAATTATGCTTTAAAATTTTACTTTGTACTGATTTTATTTTATTCAGCCAAACTTTAAAGTATTAAAACTAAAACATAATGTGAGAGAACCTAATATAGAAAGATATGTAATGAAAAGTAAAATCTTTCTTTCCTCTCCCCCAAACTCCTAACCTTCCTTCCTCCAAACAAACTTTGCTAATGGATTTTGTGCTTTGTTTCAGAGTAAAACAAAAGAAAAATCTAAAACAAAGCACACATAAACATACATACATATATATGTTTGCAGGCACACAATAGTATTATATGATATATTCTGTACCTTAATATTTTCATTTAGTATTTTATTGCATATATCTTATAACTTTGCCATAGAAGGACTTACATATTTATCTCATTCTTATTTAAAAGAGATTTAAAAAAATTCTTAAACACAATCGAATGCATAGAAAATGTGTAATATAATATCAACAACATTTGTTTTTCTGAGTGAGTTATCCCACTTCCTAGGAATAGCTTGTTATTTATTTTTTATAAACAAGGAAGTATCCTAGAATACAATCACCAGAACTGGGAAATTTAACATAGATGTATTTCTACATCTTCTCTTCAGATATGATTCAGGTTTTAGCAGTTGTCCTAATAGTTAAAGAATCTATTTTTAGTAAAGTGATCTATTTCAAAATCTTTCATTTCATTTAGATACCGTGTCTATGTAGTCTCCTCTACTTGGAATAGTTTGCCAGTGGTTTTGTTGTTTTGTTTTGTTTTGTTTAATTTTCATGATCTTGACTCTTGAAAATTATAGACCAATTTGGATTTTTTAAATGTTTCATCTAATTTTAGGTTACGAATTTCGGACAGGAATAATATGGAATCAATGCTCTGTTCCTCTGATTGAATTCTGCCAGGTCTCAGGTGATGTTAATTTCTCCTATTAGTGATAATGTTCACTTTAATTTCTTTGTAATGTTGGTGTTGTCCCAGCTTTTCTACCACAGAGTTACTCTTTTCCTTCCCTTTTACAACTAGTAAGCATCTTGTAGGTACTTTGAAACCATAAAAATATCTCATTCCTCATCAGATTCTCCATTTGTTTATTTCTATCCATATACATCATGGTTCCCATTTTATTTATTCAGTTATAATCCTTTATCATCATCATTTACTTTGATGTGTAAATTGTCCCAGATTAGGCTGCAAGGGCTCTTTCAAGCTGAATCCTGTGTCCTTATGACTCAGGAGACCCACAATTTTTTGATACCTCCTTGCTCTGTGGCATAGTAAGATATTTCAGGTTTATCTTGTACTTCCCTTACCGCAGTCCTGATTTCAGCCTTTTCTCCTGGAGTCCCAGTTTCTTCGGTGGATGGTATTTAGAAACCAAGATCTGGGTGATAGATGTGCTCACTGCCTTTGGGGATATTGTTGGTATCAAGTCCTCTCAGTGGACAGAGCATACATGTGGCGATACATGCACACACAGACAAATGTATACACATATACATTCATATTCATTTTTGTATCTCCCTTTCACTATTTTTAACTCATTTCTCCACAGTGAGAAACTGGTTGTCAAGATTTTTTTTTAAGATTTATTTATTTATTTATTTGAGAGGGAGAGGGGAGCAGGAAAGAGAGTCTCAAGCAGACTCCGTGCTGAGCTCGGAGCCCCACTCAGGCTCGATCTCATGACCCTAAGACCACCACCCAGGCCAAAACTGAGTGGGACACTCAACCGACTGTGCCACCCAGACTGTCCAATTATTTTTTAATATATCTACTTGGTTTATCTGTTCCTTTGTGACCAATCTCCATTGCCACTATCATTTTTTCCCCATACACATGCTTTCTTTACCCTACCTAGGCTGTGATACACCATAGGACTGCCAGTAACCTCACCCACAGTCAGCCCCTTCATGTGGAAGTACTCTTCATCCCACCCATTTCCCAAGAGCCCATTTGCAGGATGAGCCCCATGCCTCAGTGTGGAAGCCCTCCTTACCCTCCTCAGGCTGCAATACTAGGTTCTGGACTGTTCCAACGTGGGGATACCTTTGCTGCCCTCCCGGAACTCTGATTCCCCATGCTGGATAGTCCTCTGCCAGTCCTTACCTGTTCTGTTCTGACATCCTCTTCTGAATCACCAAGTTTCCTTCTTATCACTCATGTGGACTATACCTTTTTCTACCCAAATTACTTAAGAAAAAAAAATTATTCAGGAAGATGAAGAGTGAATTTTTAAAAAATCATTATCTGCCAGTATTTTAACTTGAATAACTATAGAGCAAAAATAAAACTATGATCACTAATGGTTATACTTAAGAGCATAGCTTAGACCATTTCTCTTTCCTGAGTCTCTCTCAGCCTCCACCTCCCTGCCCGCCCCCCGGCCTCCCCCACCCCACGCACAGCAGCTGTGATTACCGATACTGTTAGCTCTTGTTTTAGCTCTTTAATGTAGGTAGTCCTTAACTAATGAGATTTATATGAATACTCTGTAGACCTAAACGTCCTATTCTGGTTTCCTCCATCCCTGGGATCTTCTCTGTTATATGCCTACCCTTTTCTGTGTCTGGTATAGCTGCTGTTGAAGGAAACCTTACTTCAATACCACAGCCACTAAAGCAGGAGATTATGGCTCTGTGATCACCTTTTTACTAATTTGGACCTCAGTGATCTTGAAGTCTTAAGACTTAGCTCTGTGGTATGCAGACTAGGAGCCAGTGGGCTCTAGACAGCTCTGAGTAGCTCTAGGCTGGGAGCCTCAACATTGGACATAGCTTGAATTGGCTTTAAGATTAAAAGAGCTTTAAGGGGGCACCTGGGTGGCTCAGTGGGTTAAAGCCTCTGCCTTCGGCTCGGGTCATGATCCCAGGGTCCTGGGATCGAGCCCCGCATCGGGCTCTCTGCTCAGCGGGGAGCCTGCTTCCTCCTCTCTCTCTGCCTGCCCTCTCTGCCTACTAGTGATCTCCATCTGTCAAATGAATAAATAAAATCTAAAAAAAATAAATTAAAAAAAATAAAAATAAAAATAAAAGAGCTTTAGGGACCTGGATAGACATTTCTTCAAAGAAGTTATACCAAGCCAACAGGTACATGAACAGATTCTCAACATGACTACTCATGTAGTCATATAAATTAAATTAATTTAATTTAGTCATATAAATTAAAACCACAGTAAGATGTCCCACCTCTATTAGAATGACCATATCAAAAAGACAAGAGATAAATGCTGACACAGATGAGGAGAAAAGTGAACCCTTGTATTTTGTTGTTGGGATTGTAAATTGGTGCACCCACTATGGAAAACACTATGGAAGAGTCTCAAAAACTTAAAAATAGAACTACCATATGATCCAGCAATTTCACTTTTTTTTTTTTAAACATTTTATTTATTTATTTGACAGAGAGAGATCACAAGTAAGCAGAACAGCAGGCAGAGAGAGAGAGAGGAAAGCAAGCTCCCTGTTGAGCAGAGAGCCCGAAGTGGGGCTCGATCCCAGGACCCTGAGATCATGACCTGAGCCGAAGGCAGAGGTTTAACCCACTGAGCCACCCAGGCGCCCCCAGCAATTTCACTTTTAATACATCCAAAGGAAATAATACATACTCCAAAAGATGTCTGCACCCTATCCCCATGTTTATAGCAACATCATTTACAACAGCCAAAAGGTAGAAACAACCTAAGAGGTCAAAAGGTACAAAACTTCAGTTATAATGATAGAACCAGGGCTATAATGTATGACATGAGTACCAGAGCGAACATTGCTGCATGATGTACAGGAAAGTTGTTAAGAGAGTAAATCCTATGAGTTCTCATCACAAGGAGAAAACTTTTCCTTTTTTCTTTTTTTGGATCTATATAGGAAGTGAGATGTTAGTTGAACCTACTGTGGTAATCGTTTCACAATATATGTAAATCAAGCCATCATGCTGTACCGTTTAAACTTATTCAGTGATGTATGTCAACTGTCTGTCAGTGAAACTGGGGAAAAAATAAGGTAACAGCATCTACAAATGGAAATATACTTGAGGGTTCTTTAAAATAAATGCATTTTGTTGAGAAAAATATACATAAAGTCACCTGGGAAGAAACCAATAAATGCATATTCTAAGAATTGAGAAAACAGAAAGATATTTCACACATGCACACAGAAAGAAGGAAAAGAAAAGTCCTTTGGGGCTCAGGGAACATGAGGGTTTGAGGCTATTAGAGGGACAACTTCAGCCATGGTGCAGTGTCCTGGGATCCTTTGTGCTAACTGGGAAACGTGGGCAGTTTTTTCTGGGGACTGTTCTGGACTATAATAGAAATTCACAGCTGCTTGGTGTTCTATTCACATATAGATAAAATGTAACATGGGAATTTGAGCTTCTGGGAGCAAGGATGAGTTTGTGTCAGCCTGACCTGGAGAACGGGCAGTCTGTTTCTGTCTGAAAGTCAACGTTATGACATCTGATACTGGCAACTGAAAAAAAAATGTTTGTATGAAATTTTAATCCCTTAAACTTTTCTGCTTCTTGATTACAACTTTGCTTATTATCTATGGTTATATGTTAAAATAGTATATTCATTCATGTAACTCCTCTTTGAATCTTCTCCCCAAAGGAAGACATTCCTGGCCATTCTAAAATAAATAAACAAATAAATAAATAAGTCTTTAAAAACCATGATAATAAATTAACTCAATAACATTTGCCTCCTAACCAAGCTACTGTAATCTGTTTATGGGTGACACTTGGACGAGAAGCATATTTTGTAATGTATTCACTTCACAAATTGGAGATTGTGATTTTCTTTTGGCCCAGTAGCATATATCTCATTACACTTACAGCGCCAAGCCCATAGGTTCCAGGGTCTTGGGGTGTCACAAGGAGCAAGTCAAAGGAGGTTTATTACAGGGTCCTGGGCTGAGGACTCAGACTATAAGCCGTTTATTCATCCTTCCATTTCTTCAGTGGGTGTTTACTGAGCACTTCTCGTGTTCAACACACTCTGAAGTGTGTACCAGATCACAGACTTGAATATAACATCAGGTTTACGTGTTTAAAGGATCACTCTAGGGGCACCTGGGTGGCTCAGTGGGTTAAGCCTTTGCCTTTGGCTTAGATCATGGTCTCAGGGTCCTGGGATAGAGCCCTACATCGGGCTCTCTGCTCAGCAGGGAGCCTGCTTTCCCCTCTCTCTCTCTCTGCCTGCCTCTCTGCCTATTTGTGATCTCTGTCAAATAAATAAACAAAATCTTAAAAATAAATAAATAAAATAGAGGATCACTCTAGTAGCATTGTGGAACATGGAATATGGCGGGGCAGGGGGGCAAAGGCAGGGGAGCAGGACAGAAAAATTGCAGTGTTCAGGGACAAGCGGCTGGATGTTAAAAGGGATGATTTTTAGGAAAATAGGAGGAGGTATAGGGTATGATGAAGTCCAGGAATTGTGAGCAGATTTGTTTGATCACATGATGGAGTTAGACTTTCTTCATGTTTTATTTTAGTCTCCTGTCCCAATCCTATCACCCATAATCCAAAAAATGTTAGGAATATGAAGTTGCCAAATTATCTTTAGAGATTTTGACATCTTGATTTGAATTTTCACAATGAGAGTGAATCTTTGATCAAATTGTTTAGAATAGAAAATTCTCTGAAAGTGAGTTCATTTTTTCTTAAAGATTTTATTTCTTTATTTGACAGACAGAGATCACAAGTAGGCAGAGAGGCAGGCAGAGAGAAGAGGAAGCAGACTCCCTGCTGAGCAGAGAGCCCGACTCAGGGCTTGAACCCAGAACCCTGGGATCGTGACCTGAGCTGAAGGCAGAGGCTCTAACCCACTGAGCCACCCAGGTGCCCCTGAAAGTGAGTTTAAAAAGACTTGTGACTTACAGGACATAGGATAAAAGGCAGTTTTCCTGTTACATCTATCTTTGGAAAATATTGGGCCTTGATAACATAGAATGAAGGCTGGCTTCACACAATGGCTACATGTATGCATTGTGTGGTCTGACTCTGAGCTATCTGATCATGGAATGATTTGACCTCACTGGTAGGATTGTTCGGAGATTTAAACAAGAGAACGGGGTATAGATAGGTATTGGCCCAAGACCTAGAGGGAGCAATCACTCAGTAAAAGTTAATAGCTCATCAGTACCTTCATCAAATGCTGGTGGCACTAACAAATGGAACTTTGTGGTATTTAGGACAGTGATGATAGAATGGATTAGATCTGCTTTCCTATAGTTAGAAGCAGGACTGGAGGCAAACTTCAGGATTTGAGCTTTCATATTATTTTCACAATATTAGCAGTTCTAAATGTACCTGAGCTTAAGTGTCATCAAGGGAAATATTGGGGGGTTTGTTTTACCTCTAAGTATAGAATCTAGTAAAAGAGTCCCATTAAGTAAGTGTCTTAAAAATAGTGCTCAGGATTTTAAATTTTCTACTTATAAATGTGGCTATTATTGAGTATCTTCTGTGAACTAACATTGTGCTATGAGATTTTTTATTTTTAACATAGAATAAAATGGACTTTTTTTGTTCTAGAAATTTTAATATATATGTTTAGATTTATATAAGTACAATCACCATCATAGTTCAGTTTCATCACTCTAAAAATCTCTTTTGTGCTGAACCCTTCTAGTCTCACCCTCTGTGTGTCCCTAACCCTTAGGTGACCAGTGAGCTGTTCTCCATAGCTGTAGTTTGCCTTCTCCAGACTTTTATATGAGTAGAATCCTATAGTACCTAGCTTTTTGAAACTGGCCTCTTTCACTCTCTCGGTGCATAAGGTCTTTGAGATTTATTCTTGTCATCCCATGCATAAATAATTCATTCCTTTTTCGTGCTGTGTGGTATTCCATTTGGTATCCGTTTAAATTGGATAAGTGGTCATTTTTCAAATATTAGTAGCCATGTTGGAGTCTGAAACCATATCAGTGAGCTTTTCATACTGTGTTATAAGAAATGCATGATCTCTCTATACTTTGAATGGATCTTTTTTTTTTAAAGATTTTATTTATTTATTTGACAGACAGAGATCACGAGTAGGCAGAGAGGCAGGCAGAGAGAGAGGAAGGGAAGCAGGCTCCCTGCTGAGCAGAGAGCCCAATGCGGAGCTCGATCCCAGGACCCTGAGATCATGACCTGAGCCGAAGGCAGAGCCTTAACCCACTGAGCCACCCAGGCGACCCACTTTGAATGGATCTTATAACTATTCATGATTCTGTAAGATCCTGCATTAGTCACTTGAAAAATATTGGTTTGCTGATATAAGCAAATCTTTCAAATACTGATACATTTCTTATAAAATATCCAAAATCACATTTATTAATGTTAATATCAATCTCATCAGACAAGTCTTGCAAAGCTGGCAAGCTCACAGTGGTGAATATTAGTTTTCCAAAATATTAATTTTTACCTGAAATTTTGAATTTTATTATTGACCAAAAAAATTTGTCAATTTCCTTTTGACAATTCACTTCTGCTTTTTTTTGTTAAGTCTGCCAGATTGTCAAGTCTGAAACTATAGTTTGTCTGCCAGTCACTCTCTTAAATAAAAATGGTGTTCCAGGAAAAAAAGTGGCTATTTCAATTCACAGCTTAATCAAACAGAGATTGTGTTGTGTTTTGTTTTGTTTTTTTTGAGACAATCATGATACTATTGTATGCAGAAAATATGTTTTATGTGTACTTTCAATATTGTCACAGAGAATATTCAAAAGATGTCTATGGAAGGGTTGACTTCATGAAATTAAACACTTTTACTGCTTTTTAAAAGACAGTCTTAGGATTAAAAAATTTTTGAACTGTGCGTCATAGTGGTAAAGACAAGAACTACGGGTGTAGTGTGGTGCCACGGCCTTTACTCCTCTAAGCCACTGGCAGATTTATCCACTATTGTTCTTGCACCATCAGTGCAAAGGTCAACGAGGTGAAAAAAGCACACACAAAAATGCTTGAGGAGGGGCACCTGGGTGGCTCAGTGGGTTAAAAATGCTTGAGGATTATGAAAATAGTTTTGACCTCATCGACCCCCTGAGGGATATCTCCCGACCCTGAGGGGTCTCCAGACCACACTTGGAGAACTGCCTGATAGATGGTGATGCATATTGATTCAAAGAAGAATAAGATCATTGTGGAATACAGGTCCAATGAGAAGGGAGGAAAAAAGAAGGATTGGGATATTAAGCATGAGAAGATAGAGGTGAAGGGGAAGAACATCACTTACCCTTAGAAGGAATGAGGTTGTGTCTTACGCCCTAAAGATCTTCAAAACAGAATCCTATTTACTCTCTTACAACATTTAGTATTACAAATGGCTGAAGGTAGAAAACCAGATCAAATAATTTCTTGATGTTCTTCTAAGTTCTAATACTATGATTTTGTAGTCCCAAAGGATTTGCAGCTTTTAAAATCTCTAAGTATCATTGTCTTTGCTTCAAACATTTTTTTCAGACTGTTTTAGTATCTCTGAAAACACACTTTCATTCTAAATCAGTCTTCAGTTTTATATGGTTTCATAGAGCCATGCAAGATGCTGTTTTCAGTAACTTGTAGGTTGGAATCAACTCAGATTCTTTGTCAGAGCTGCTAAGGGAGCTACGTGCAGCTCACACACATGCCAAAGATGAATGCAGACAGGTAGTCATTGACAGCTTAGGCCTTCTTCTCATGGAAAGCATCTCCGGACCTGAGAGCCTCTGATCACTGTTCTACACTGTGGCTTCTGAAATGGAAGGGCTTGACCTTCCTTTGGCTCACCAACTGTGAGGGTTGGACAAGCTTTCCCCTGGTTGGCAATATTTCTCTATTGGGATAAGCAGGTTATAAAGTGATTTTTGACTCCTCTCAACCTTTATATCTGAGGATTATATTAGAGAATTAAAAGTATCAGAAATAAATTCTGAATGTTTAGAGACCATGGGAGTTCAATTTTGCTGTATGTATGTGTAACATAATACTTTTAGGGGATAAAATCTAAATTACAGTTATACGATGATAATTTCCAAGAATCCATTTCTACTTTAAGAAAAGACATTTTGTCCCTCAAAGTTTTAAACTATGTTACATTTGCAAATAAAGTTTATCTTTTGTTTAAAAAAAAACTACTGGAAATCAAGGTCTCAGGAATGGAACTTAAATATTTGGAGAATTATGTTCTCTTCTAGTTGTTCTGCCTCTAGAGAATATAACTAACTCATGGGGAAGATTGAAGAAGGGCAATTAAAAGTGAATGAGGTGAGGGGCACCTGGACGTTTCAGTTGGTTAAGCGACTGACTCTTGATTTTGGTTCAGATCATGATCTCAGGATCATGGGATTGAGCCCTGCCTCCGGCACCCCACCCAGCGGGGAATCTGCCTAGGATTCTCTCCCTCCTCCTCCCCTTTTGCCTCTCCCTTCACTCTCTCTCTCTCTCTTTCTCTCAAATAAATAATCTTTAAAAAAGAAGTAAGTGAGGTGATATTGAAGTGGCAACAGCAAGGCCCATTAAAAAGATTAGGATGTCATTTCTTCAAGCTGGAAACCCAAAGGAATATTATTGAAAACTATAAAGTGTTATAGCATATGGATAGTACTGAACATACTTGTTCATCAGATCCCAGAGAAGGACCACAAAGGAAATCTTTTGAGTTCTAAAGAGGCAGATAATATATAATAAAGAAAAAGAATCACTTTCCCATGCAGTAGCCACATTATATAAAATCATTGTAACAGTAGGTGGTTCAGATCTCTTAAAAAAAAAATCAAAGAGGATTTAAGAAAATTCATGTTTAGTAAAGCTGTAATAAGAATATAATTGGGCACCTGGGTGGATCCATCATTAAGTGTCTGCCTTCAGCTCAGGTCATGATCCCAGGGTTCTGGGATCAAGCCCTGTATCGGGTTCCCTGCTCGGCAGGAAGCCTGCTTCTCCCTCTCCCACTCCCTCTGCTTGTGTTCCCTCTCTCACTGTGTCTTTCTCTGTCAAATAAATGAACAAAATATTTTAAAATATATATATAGATAATAACAAGATTTCCTTTAATTTCTATCTTTTGATGGGTAGAATGCATTTGTAACTTTTAAACTAGAAATTAGAGAACTTTGAACTAAATAATCTATGTAATAGATGAATAATCTATGTAATAATCTAGTTGGACCTAAGGTCGTGGCTATCATATCACTGTGTTCAAAAAGAAAAAATAGGGCACCTGGGTGGCTCAGTGGTTAAAGCCTCTGCCTTTGGCTCAGGTCATGATCCCAGGGTCCTGGGATCGAGCCTTACATCGGGCTCTCTGCTCAGCAGGGAGCCTACCTCCTCCTCCTCCTCTCTCTCTCTGCCTGCCTCTCTGCCTACTTGTGATCTGTCTGTCAAATAAATAAAAATCTTAAAAAAAAAAAGAAAAAAGAAAAAGAAAAATTTAAATTCAAATCAAACTAACATTATTTTATATTTTTTCCTCTTTCTGTTTTTCATAGTTTACAAATTATAACACTAAACAGAACCTTGTGAGTTCACTCGGTCTGTTCCACTGCTCACCTGGAGCTGTTTCAGAGACATGGTTGTCTACTCTGCCATCCATCATCTCCTTAGCAATATATTCTCCCGCTTAGCATTTTGCTGATCTTTATTTTCAAACTGAACCTAAATATCTCTCATTGTAATAACCCCCAACTTTTTATTCTGATCAATCTCAAACCATTATCAAACTGCAAAAATTGTACAAGAAACATCCATATACCCCCTCACCTAACTTTGCTAAATATTAACTTTTCCCCCCAAGTATTAGGTCTCTTACTCTAAAGTATATAGAATATGGATTTATGTTTCCTATATTTATGCTCATACATTAATGTCATTAATATGCATATATGTATATGTATGCTCATGCCAAACCATTTGAGAATATGGACATCAAGACTCTTCATCTCTAAATGCTTCAGCATGGATATTCTAAAAACCAGAACGCTCTCTGCAAAATATCCAGAAGTACTGACAGAGCAATCTTTTTTTTTAATTCTTTTTTTTTAAAAGATTTTATTTATTTATTTGACAGACAGAGATCGCAAGTAGGCAGAGAGGCAGGCAGAGAGGGTCGGGTGGGGGCGGGGGAAGCAGCTCTCTGCTGAGCAGAGAGCCCGATGTGGGGCTCGATCCCAGGACCCTGGGATCATGACTTGAGCTGAAGGCAGAGGTTTAACCCACTGAGCCACCCAGGTGCCCCTGACAGAGCAATCTTGATAGAGTAGTATTAAGTAACAGTCTACTCATATTTCCCTGGTTGTCCTAATAACATTGTTTTTATCATTTCCTTCTTTTTTCACTAGAGGATCCAATCCAGGATTATATGCTGTGTTATTCATCCTATTTTTTTAGTTTCCTGTGAATTAAACAGGCCTCCCGCTTTTTTTTGATGGTGCTGCTGTTCTATATAATGTTGTTATTACTGGAAGGGCCAGTCTAGTTGTGCAGAATATCCTCCATTTTTGGATGTTTTTCATTGTTTCCTCATATTTAGATTTATATTAAGCATTTTTGGCAGGATATCTGCAAGGTAATGCTGTGTCCTCAGGAGACATAGAATGTCAGTGTGTATCCATTACTGGTGATGTTAAGGTAAAAGGAATAAATGCATGATTTTTCCATTGTCAAGCAACTTTTTCCTCCCCCCTTTTTTTTTTTAAGATTTTATTTATTTATTTGACAGAGACAGAGAGATCACAAGTAGAGAGGCAGGCAGAGAGAGAGGAGGAAGCACGCTCCCGGCTGAGCAGAGAGCCCAATGTGGGGCTCGATCCCAGGACCCCAAGATCATGACCTGAGCTGAAGGCAGAGGCTTTAACCCACTGAGTCACCCAGGTGCCCCTTTTACTCCCCTTTTTAACTCAAATATAATCTGTACAGTGATACTTTGAGATTGTATGAATTGCCAGTTCCCCACTTTTTTTTAACCTAGTGGTTTTAGTACCCATTGATGACTGTTACCTGTTCTTGTTATTGCTATGCATGTGTAAATTCTGGTTTTCCATTTTATCATTACTTTTAAATTTATTTGATTTGCTTTGCTCTTTCTTCTCCTTCCTCTCCCCTTAAGAAAAGATATTTTTAGAGTCACTATGTTCTTATGAATATACTTTTTCAATTCATTATTATCATAATCTACTCTTTTCATTACCCATCACTGTTCGCATTGTACCAAATTTTACCAGTGGGGGCCCTTCTGAGCTGGTGTCTGTTCCTTTTTGATGTGTCCTCATCGGTTTGAGCACAGTCTCTATGGCACAACTAGATAGTTCAGGCTTAACTTAGACTTTCCTGTCCAGAGAAGCCTCTGGACGTTTCTTTTGGAATCAGGCCTAGTTCTAAAACTTGGACCTGGACACGAGGTTTGCTCATTGCTATTGGAGAGTCATTGGTTCTAGACCCTTTCAAAGGATACTAGCGCACACACACGTACAAATACATACACCCATATGTGTAGAGCACTGTTGTAGCTCTATGGTATAGTACTGCTATGCTACTACCATCAACTTTATTCTAACACTGCAGGGTCCTTCCTCCCCTACCCCTGTTCCATACTTCCATTTCCCTTCTCCCAAAGCTTGTACCCACGGTGGCAATATATTTACTTATTTCCTCAGTCCTGCAGCACACAGAAAATAGTTTCATATCTGCGACACCAATACTGTGACCAACAACAAACTTACAGTGTCAAATTCAAGATTCAAGATTTCCTACAATTCTTTTTTTTTTTTTAATATAGTGGACGCACGATGTTACATTAGTTTCTCCTACAATTCTTTTTGTCCTCAGAATATATGTCTCTCTAGATATAGTCAGATGGTCAGAATATATTTAAAACAGCTTATATGTGAATTAATTCTCTCTTTATTCTTAACAGCTTCATATAGGTTTACATTTACTTGGCTTGTAATATCGATTTAAGAATTTATTTTCCGGTATTGTTGAATTAATCTACTTTTGAATATGTAAGAAGTGCTGTTTTAAAATGCTAAGAAAACTAAACATTAAAAAACCGTATGCAAAATTTGGTGCTGAAGTCATCATCATATAGAAGATCTGTTTAGAAACTAAAAGAGGGAAAGCATAAATGTTTTTCTTTCTTGTACTAATAATTTACATTTTTATTACTGTTCCAAGTTCAGGATCAAGAGAAGTTTTTGCAAGGATACCAGAGCTGCATGGTGGTATAGAGCAGACCTCAACAAATTATCTCTAGAATTGGATTGCCTCGGGGCAAACCCTGGTCCCTACCCCACCCCACACTTACTGATTACAACCAGGTCAAGCTCATTGTGCTTTTGCTGTCTTGTCCTCTTCATTTGTGAAATGAGGTTACTGTGAAGTTTAGTAGAAAGTACTTAGTTCAGGGCCTGATGAGTAGCAAGTGCAAAGTATTACCTGTGATTTTTGGAGGCACTGGTAGTGATGCTGAGGTTAAATTTGAAACCGTAATCCAGATATCCAGAGTTCCTAACACTAACTTTAATGGCTTATTTTCTTGGCAACTGGATTTTTTTGGTGGGTTTTGTTGTATTTTTTTTCTTTCTCTCAGTACTTTTGAGACACAAGGCAAAGTTGTGGCTTAGCTAAAAGTTCTGGCATTGAGAATGACCTTGTCCTTGTTTTGAAGCATCTGAAAAATAAAAATAAAAATTCCTCCTGTGAAACACCGGTCAGTTGCTGCTGCTGGTGCCGGGGCAGGCTATCTATTGGGATGCCGAGCATTACAGCCGCTGTAACCACCAAAGCATCTGTCAGAGATCTCAGGGCTGAAAACTAGGTAGGAAAGTCTGTATTATATCTAATAATAACTTTGGAAATTTTCCTGAAATGCTTGCTGGCAACTCCCAGGCTTGACAGACACAGCATACTATAACTTTATAAGTAAGTATGTTGTTGCTACTCTTGCTGGTGAGTGCTGTGGCACGAGCCAAAATAATAGCTAGAAATCATTTGCTATGACTTCTTTATGTTTTTACTTGCAGTACCCTTGGGTTACTGCCATGAGTAGCTAGATATATTTATATAGATGTCCTGTATTTTTAATCTACAAGCAGCTTCTTACAAACTATAGGTTCATATAAACTATTGATTCTACCAATGAAGAGTTCCGATCAGAGAAAAATGACACCTGACATTATAACTCTTTCATTGCACATGGGCGCTGCTTTCAAGACGCAAAATTATGATGCGTTTGCATTCACATGGAGGGTTTGTGAATATGTGATGAACGTGAAAAGCACCAACTTCTGTGTGCACGAGGGTCCCCGGAGAATGGGACCAAAGAATCAAAGGATACCCCATAAATGTTCAAGGAACTGGGGAAAGGTTGCAGACAGAAAGAGTCAAATGTTTGGATTAACAATTGGGAAAGAAAAGACTGAGTGGTGAGACGATGATTCTCTCAAGACAGGGCATTACTGTGAAGTTTACATTTCAGGGTCCCTCACTTGTATGGGCCCTCCCAAGGCCCTGAGAGGAGCCTGAACTGTGTGTCCAGGTGGTTGGTAATATCTGCTAAGTTAGGTATTTTAACCACAATTGGTTAGAACCTCTGTTTCCTTCCACTAAAACTTCTCCTCCATCTCTCTTTTCCTCACGTTGAGTGGAATTAGAGGTATCTGAATGCATGGAAGACAAAGGGTTGGAGATATATTTACTTGAGTATAGCTGGCTCTGTAGGGTCTGCAGTTGCTTCTGTGTATAATTAAGTTACTGCCTGCCATCCCTGCAAAAGAATGGCTTCTAGGTCCTATCACATATACTTGGCCGATTCACCCAGCGGGGCCGAAGCTATGTTGGGTTATTAATGTGTTCTGCAGGACAGCCATGAAAGTATGTAGGCAGTGGAGGAGAAATAATGATTGAAATGTACAGAACCAAAAGCTAACCTCTGTAAAATTTCCTTCCATCACCAGATATTTAAACTTATAACTGGATGATTGAGTTCTAATTGATCCTTAGTCATAATGTAAGTTCTCTCCTATCAAAGCTATACTAGAAAACACAATTGGTGTATACGATTATAAATATGTCATACATTTTTCCCTCTTTTGAGGGGAATTGCTTAATATAGTATTTACCAAAATTTCTGAGTAAGGTACAAAGCATAGTAGTGCTACAGATGAGAGAGTACCTGTTAAGTCACATGCTTTTATGCATTTCTGACTATCAAAAATAAGAAGAAAATCTGGCCAGCCACACGAAAGGGAGGATGAGATCATCTTTCCAATCCCTCCATAGAATAATATCACAAAATATTATCACATGAAAAGGTGACCAAAGAGTACACAACCAAAGAATGTAGGAATAATTGAGTAAAAACATTATTTTTCATATTTTGTGATTTTTTTTTAGCCTTTTTACACTTGTAATTTGCATTGGTATTTTTTGTCAACTAAATAAATGTTCACTTTCTTGTTTAGTGTTATATTTGTAATTTCATATTTGTTTTCTAAAAGAGAGCCCCCTCCCAATTGTTTAGATTTCAGGCCCCACAAAACCTGGATCTGCCCCCATTCTCTCCTAATATATAAAGCGTGTGTAGTCTTACAGACAGTCACTCATTCATATGCTTGAGGCAATCAGTAATGAGTTAGGATATGGTGAAGGTTATATTGTATACATTTAACCTGACAAATCCTGTAATAAGACGGCAGTTTTTGCTCGAAGAAATAGAAGTTGATATGCTGGCTGCAGGACTTGGTACTTCATCTGTAGTCTGTGAGTGCTGAGAGTGTTCTGGTTGAGAATCTCTCATGACTTGAGACAGAATCCATTTAAATAGTGCACAGAACAATTTCCCACCACAAGAAATCAGGCTCCTCAGAAAAAAAAAATGTCTGTTTCTAAGATGGGGGCAAGAAATGTACAAGAGCTTGGAATATACCAGAAAGTAAGGAGGCTATCAAAAACTACTGGAGTCATGTCAGAAAGACAAGGGAACCAATTTGAAGGAATAAAAAGAAACTGCAATTTATTGAAATACATCAAATATGTTAAAACCTATGAGTTACATAATACCACAAATCAAACCCCAAAACTTCCTTTATCCTAGGATATGAGGGCATAAACTCACTCTAAAAATTGGTTGATGAAGGGAAAGTAACAAAAGATATATCCTCCCTTTTCTGACAAACTGTAATTCGGGTTAATCAAAGAATTGCTAAGAAAATCGTCTGCTTTGTAAAAAAAAAAAAAAAATTCAAGCCAGTAATTGCAGAAGGATTGACAAAACTAAGCCATCATTATTTTTGCAACTTCTTTTGAAGTAATCTAAGAAATGATTGTCAATGGCTGCCCAGACCATTCGTTGAGGAATCTCTAGGAGAGATGAGTTAAGGTGGGAACATCAACACTCATTAATTCCAAAAGAAAAAAGAGAGAGAGAGAGAGCAAGACAACACGCAGCAGGTACACAATTCTGTCTATGAAATATACTTGCTAAATAGTAGAACATAAATTTTTTCAAACCCCTAGATTTAGCAATCAGTTTTCAAGAGATGCAGAAGAAAAGGAACATGTTATCTGGTACCATGGAATCCAGGCAACAAAATCCAAGATAGATGGATGATCTATAAGATAGATGACCAAATTTCTTCCACAAATAAATGATGTGAGGAAAAAAAAAAAAAAAGGAAGAGGGGCAATAGTAAGACCATTAAAAAATTAAGCTAATGAACAGATTAAGATCAATTAATGTTTAAGAGACATTTTCTCCAAGTGTAATATGTGGACTTTGGTTCTTGATTTGAGCAAAGCAGCCTTTGTAAAAGGCTTTGAGGCAATCAAGGAAAACTGAATATATAATGTTAAGGAATCACTGATAATTTTAAAGTGTAATAATGGTGGTGTTGTAATGTTTTAAAGTGAGCTTAGTATCTATTAGGAATACAAACTGATTATTTACAAATAAAATGATAAAATATCTGAGATTTGTTTAAAAATATTCTGGCTTGGGGGGAAAATGTGGCTAGGGAGAAAAAAGTGTTTGGGGAGTATAAATGAAATAAGGTTGGCTATATTTTGATAATGAGTAAGTCTGGATAACGAAGACATGGAGATTATTATATTATTGTAACTACCTTTAGGTAACTGAAGGTTTTCTTAACAGGTAGGCAAAAAGCATATAGAAAATAAAAGCGGGGAAGTACATCCTGAGAGATAATATGTCTATATCTCACTATTATTTGTTTTTGAAAATGAAATAAATTCACTAATAGAAATATTCAATCATGACATTTGTAAGATATTGAATATGAATGTGAGGGGTACCTGAGTCACTCAGTCAGTTAAGCATCTGACTTTTGCTTTTGGCTCAGGTCATGATTTCATGGGTCCTGGGATCAAGCCCCACATTGGGATCCACGCTCAGTAGGGATTTTGCTTGAGGATTCTTTCCCTCCACTACTCATACACACTCTCCTCCTCTATAATAAATAAATCTTCAAAAAAATATATGAATGTTGTAGGTAATGGTGTGCTGGTAAATGACTATCTGAAGAAGAAAGCCCTGATGTGTAGTGTTTGCCAGCTGCCATGGTCTAAATATTCCCACCGTGGCAGATTTCAAGCTACTGGTATGACCTCACCAAATGTGAGGTTGGGAAGAGGTGTGCACCCCCAGCTCTCACAAGTCTGTGTGGCCAGCCCTAGCCCGAGACTGAGAAAGCTGACAAAGGAGTGTTAGTTTCTGCAGATTCTTGGTCAGACCGCAATTCTTGATCAGCTTACTTAGTTTTTCTGAGGCTAACTTACCCCTCTGTAAAATGGAGATAGTAGTTCCTATACTACATGAAGATATAAGGCTTAAAAGACATCATACATGTAATGAACTTAGTCTGGTTCTGGTCACACAGTGAGTGATCCTTCATGCTAATATCCTTTCCTCTCTCCAAGTTAAAATAGAAAAAAGAACACTGGCTTTGGGATGGTCTCAAAGTTTCAAAAGAAAGGAATGAAGCTGATCATCTTTTTAGAGGGCTTCCTGCCCAGAATTTCTATAATTACTTAAAATGCAGGTTTTAGGGGCTGTCACAAACCTGCCAGAAGCTCACCAAGCTCTAATTTGGTTGGATATTAATAGGTAGGCTGGGAAGTTAATGTGATATGATTGTGGCTAGAATAGAACCATCTGTTAAAGGTAGTGGTTTGTCCAATGTGATCTGGCACGGCAAATACACAGTTAGAATTAAGTGTTATCTTGGAGTTGACATGGTAAAAAAAAGAAAGAAAGAAAGAAAGAAAGAAAGAAAGAAAGAAAGAAAGAAAGAAAGAAAGAAAGAAAGAAAACCTATAACTTACTTAATATTTTCCTAGGGAATGTTAAAACTCAGCCAAGATGTTTCCAGCATGAATACGTCTAAGGGTTATGTTGGCAAATTGGAAATGCTTCCATTCACAATTTTGATTGCTTGAGCAGTTTTTAAAAATAGTAGCATTGTATTTTCCAAATTCTTTATTTTAAGTCCAATGATTAACCATCGTATCAGTTAATGAAAGAAGGTTTTTTTTTTTTCTGTTTGTTTTCTGAACAGTTTACTTTTTCTGTATAGAAATCTAAGATTAAGGTCATCACTGATTAATCAATAATGATTCAGTTTTCAGAATTACTGAATTATATGCATACATAAAAATAACTTTTAAGTTCATTAAAACCAAGGCTAGAGAAAATGGAAATTATAAGTCAAGCCCATATTTAGAATCTGGAGACACTAATACTAGAGGCATTTGAAATTTGATTTACATGTGTGGGTTGATATGTTCCTACTGGGAATACAACCTGGGAATGTATTTTCTCTTCTCAGGAAGAGTTGCATGACTCAACTCTACATATTTTGGATTTCTGAGCAAATACTTAATGAGATAAGAAGCAGTATACTATATCATCCATCTGAAGTTGGCCCAATCTCTTTTGATCTTTAAAAGAATAGTTTTCCGTCAGAAAATTAAAACATTTGCCCCTTGGAAATTGAACTTCCTATTTTCTTAAAGCAATGTTATTTATTACAAACTTAATTCAAAGGGTCATAATAAGAATGCTTTAAGAAATGAAATGGAATAAAATAAGTTAAAAATAGTGTGTCACAAATAGGATCAATAGTGTTTTGTAAAACTTATGTTTTAGTTGTGTGTATACATATATATATATATGTATACACACACACACACACACACATATATATATACACACACATACATACATTCTCAACTATGAGGTAAAATTTATCTCCCACTGAGTCATGTTTAAAAAATTGAAAATTTAAAGTATTTTATTTCTTAACATTTTTAAAGATTTTTATTTATTTGTTTGAGAGAGAGAATGCAGGAGAGGAGGTAGCAGGAGGGACAGAGGGAGAAGGAGAAGCAAACTCCAGACTCAGCAGGGAGTCCAATGCAGGGCTCAACCCTAGGATCCCAGAAGCATGACCTGAGTCGAAGGCAGATGCTTAACTGACTGAGCCACCCAGGAGTCTCTAAAGTGTTTTAAAATACACAATAAAAAAGTACCTGAAGATAAAATAACTCTCCCTTTTGTGGTATATATCAAAATGCTATCTAGATTAAGAAATCTCCTTGAAACATTGTTTTAGATAGAAGCATCCTAGATTTTGAGAGGATTTTAAGTTTTCCTAGGCCTCACTGGGGACAGCAGAGAGAGGGGAATTGTACTCTGGAGGGGACATGGTTGTGGAGATGTACCTTCTATCTGTCTGAATTTCTGTGCTTTCTTAACTTCTTACCCATCATGTGTCTCCCACATAAAGTAGTATGTGCTTACCATTACTGTTAGTAGTAACGATACTACAGTTATTAGTCATTACTATTAGTAGTGATCACAGCTAAAGTTTACCCTAATATACTATTTGGCCACATTTGTTCATATGTTTATGTATTTATTCATATACTATCTCCCACAAAGGATTTATTGCTGCTTATGATGTGAATAAGGAAGAAAATAATGGTTGAATTACAAATAAAAATGAAGAACCATAATATATATATATATACATATATATATATATATGTATATATATATATACACACACATTTAAAAAGACTTTCATACACACATAGCATATATATATGCACATACGCCCTTACTCTGACATAAATAGCATAAGGGTTATGTTGTTAAATTCGAAATGTTTCCATTCACAATTTTGATTGTTTAAGCAGTTCTTAATAATAATAACATTGCACTTTTCAAATTCTTTGGAAATATAAAGATAAGTAAGATTAGGGGGAAAATACAAATAATCAAGCATTAAGTTCCTTCATAGTTCTTTCTTTGAGGCTCGTTCTTGAATCTCAGCTCCTCAGTAGGCAAAGTAAAGGGGAATATATATCAGTTCCATAATTCTTACTATTAAAGAAGAGAGACACCCTCAGGAAAAGTAGAGATTTCCTTGTCTACATGAGAAATATGACTATAAGGCATTTCTCACATGAAGTTTCATGTGGGAGACAATCAGTATCTGAAACTTGAAAATATCCATGCCATCACTCCTGAGGAAACTGTGGTAATGGATTTTATTTCTGTTCTTTCTGTTACTTCTCTCCCATGAAGGCTGAAGTCTTTCTGACAAAACCCAGTGAAAATAAAACTGTAAGGAGACAGAAAATTATCATCCAGCAAGGTAATCTTTTGCCTGTTCTAAACTATTACCTAGAACATGTAGAAGAAATTGTTTAATCAGTCATCCCCCAAATATCACCTACCTCAACCAGATTTTTTTTAATTTTTTTAAGATTTTATTTATTTTTTTGACAGAGAAAGAGATCACAAGTAGGCAGAGAGGTAGGCAGAGAGAGTGGGGGGAAAGTAGGCTCCCCACAGAGCAGAGAGCCCAATGAGGGGCCCGATCCCAGGACCTCGAGATCACGACCTGAGCCGAAGGCATAGGCTTAACCCACTGAGCCACCCAGGGGCCCCTACCTCAACCAGATTTTTAACTACACTGGATGACAGGGGGTCTAAGATTACATCCCCTGGCTGGGGCCTAGATGGATAGGCACTCAGGATTGTTGGTGGGAAACAATTCCATCTGCTTTAGAAAAAGTTATGATAAGAAGATCAGGTCAATATTCTTTGGTGGCAATTGGCAACTTTACCAATGTTCATATCTGATGAGTCATTGCACCTCCTCGTCAAGATGGGCTGTTCTGTGAGAGATGTTTCCAGGGCTTGAATCCATAGTATCATTCCAGAGCAGGTTCAAAATGTTGGAGATAATTTTTACTGTACTTTGTTTTCTCTCTGTAGCACTGCTAATCACCACATTTTTCAGTCTAGTAGTACTGTTCTTATTTTGTCAGGCTTCATGTGTATCCAGGGTCCTATTAGTTTTCGAACAAAAATCGACAAGCTATTTACAAGTGAACTGGAAAGACAGAGCATCTGGTGTTTGGGGCACCAAACAGAATCATTAGAATATTGGGGTATTTATGAGTTATCTATTTTGTGGAGCAGTGGAAGAAGCACTTCCACAATTTGAAACTTCACAGGAAACACTATCCAGAGAAGAAATGGGCCTCAGAATTGGGGATAACAAAGGAGCATCTGGACAGCTCTGAGACGAGGCGCTGTAAGAAGCCTGTGATTAAACACAGGTGATAGGATAGAGGGCGAGATATACTGAGGCCTCAGACTACGGTGCAGCAGCGGAATGGCAAATACCTAGAAGAGAGGGACAAAGGAAGTTATAGAGAAATGATCAGATAAATTTTACTCCTAATTTACCCTGACAAATGAGCGGTGGGAGAGCAAGGAAGAGAGGATGAGAGAGAAAACCCTTGGGCTGCCTCTAGTAAACCAAAGGAGATTTCGTCTTGAGGAAAGCATAAAAACAACTGCAATTCTATTGTAAAATATGATTGCATATGAAAACCCATTTATAGCAGTTGGGGGGCCTGTGTGGTAGTTGACTAAATGTCCAACTCTTGGTTTCAGCTCAGGTGGTGATCTCAGGGTTGTGGGATCGAGTTCTGGGTTGGGTTCCGTGCTCAGCATGGAGTCTGCTTCAGTTTCTCTGTCCCTTTCCCTCTGCCCCTCCCTGAACCTCTCCACCCCTGTGCATGTGTGCTCACATGCTCTCTCTAAAATAAATAGATAAATCTTAATTTAAAAATGGGTGGGGGCGCCTGGGTGGCTCAGTGTGTTAAAGCCTCTGCCTTCAGCTCAGTGGGTTAAGCCTCTGCCTTCAGCTCAGGTCATGATCCTGGGGTCCTAGGATCGAGCCCTACATCGGGCTCTCTGCTCAGCGGGAAGCCTGCTTCCATTCCTCTCTCTCTGCCTGCCTCTCTGCCTACTTGTGATCTCTGTCAGATGAATAAATAAAATCTTTTAAAAAATGGGAAAGAAATAGAAGTTGTCTAATTTGGGGGGACTGGTTAAGAAACAACTGTTTTTTGAGAAATAAACTTTCTTACTATGTTTTGTAACCATCAGGGTTTTTAGTTGCTAGTCGCAAAACTATCTGGCCGTCTGCTGCAGAAATTTGTTGAAAAGGCTCTGGGGAGCCCAGAATCACTAAGAATCCTGCTGAACCAGGTTTAGGACACTGGGAAAAGCTAGAAACAGGGCTTAGATTCGAGGCATGGAATCCATCATGTGATAAGAGCAGAGCAGTTGGTGCCAATAAGCTCTGGGTGTCACAGCTGGGTCCCACCATTGGACAGGACACTTGTCCTGCCTGCTCCTGGAGATTGTGCTACTGTCTCCAAATGGACTTCTCCCCATTCCTGTCCTTTGACATCACTAGTTCAAGATTTGGGGGTGGAGGGTGCAGACGGAAGATGAGATATTTCTGACCGGCTGAGGCTGTTATATGTTCTGACTTTGTCTGTCTGGGCTGCTGTAACAGAAATACCACAGGCTGGGTGGCTTATAAACAACAGAAATTTCTTTCTCACAGTTGTGGAGCCTGAAAGTCTGAGATGAAGGTGCAAGCATGTAGGGTTCTGGTGAAAAGCCTTTTCTGGGTTGCAGACTGCTGTCTTCTCACTGTAACCTCGCAGGGTAGAGAGCAGAGAGAGGAAGCAAGGCTCTCCTGTGACCCTTAAAAAGGCTTGATTCCATTCATGAGGATTCCACTCTCAGGAACTCATTGAATCCTAATTACTTCTCAGTGCCTTACCTGTTAATACCATCACTTTGAAGGATAGGGTTTTGGAGGTTCATAAATACTCAGTCCATAACAGGCTCTTATAGTGAGGTGTGGAATTCCCCTCCCTCCAAAACTAGAAAGATACGAATCCTCAGGGAGACATAAAGCTCAGATTCTGTGTACACCCATCCCCCAAAACAGGCAATTGCCCACTAAAACTTTTGTTCAAAACTCCATATATGCTTGAGTTTGGATGGTTTTTAAAGCTAAAATTTCAGGGCACCCTAGAAAGAGCTACCTAATGAGTCTTAATTTTCAGTTCTAGTTCATTTATTTATTTATTTTAACATTTTATTTATTTAATTGAGAGAGAGTGGAGGGAAGGGGCAGAGAGAATCCCAAGTAAACTCCACACTGAGCACAGAAACTGACACAGGGCTCGATCCCATGACCCTGAGATCCAGACCTGAGCCAAAATCAAGCGTTGGACACTCCACTAACTGAGCCACCTAGAGGTCCCATTCAGTTCCAGTTTAAAAGATGAAATTCAGAATCATTGTGTTTGGAGATCTTGTTAAGCCTTGTGCATCACAACCTTTTGGTGTTGAGTGTCAACATTTTAAGTTTTGACATCAAATTTATTCTGTTGTTGGTGCTTATATTTTAAACAGAATAATTGCAAGCAAATTAAATGTTTGGGATTTTACCATGTATGCCCTCTGAAGTCTCTCAGAGAAGCCCCGACAATGATGGGAGTGTTCTTGCAGGCACCAGCTACATAGGCATGTACCTCTCTTCACCAGGAGCTTTGCCAGCCACCAGATCCTTGCTACAGCTGCTGTTCTTCCCAAGGGCAGGCCAGTCTTCTTTCTGTCTCTTGTTAGTCGACAATGCCAGTTGCAGAGAATCATACCAAACCACACACCAGTGTGGCAGTTGTACAAGTGGAAAAATAGAAAGATTACTCCACTAGTTGTGATTAAAATTCTTATTCTTATAGATGTAGCTTAAAATGATACAAGGTTCTGAAAATGCAGAACAAGAACAAGAACACAAATTTTACAGAACAAATAAGTTCTGTAAGATTCTAAAATATAGAGTTGGAACCAAAATAACTTTTATAACCATTCCTGGGAAGATGCCCTCCCAAGTCATTCTAGTCCACACTTAGAAAATAAGGTTTATTTTTAATTTTGGTACCTTTTTGAGTTATTCTAGGAAGATTTTCTTAGGGATTTTCCAGTGTCATTAGATGCCACAAAGTATATGTTGCAAAAAGCTAGATTTCTTCTGCATATTCTTGAAGATAAATCCAGGAGACTCCATGAGCTTACTGTTTACACCAGCCCAGGCTGGGCTGTAAGATGTCAGAGTGATGTTGCATCTGGTAGTGATGATCCTGAACAAGTTCAGGAAAGGGGCTGTTGTATCACATTTTTATTAATAGTTGCACATCTTGAGATCTGATTCATTCCTACTCGTGGGTCTTTGAGCCCTTACTAGTTTGCGAAAGTGCTCAGAACCATGATAATTTTTTTCATTTTATTTCAGCATATTTTGTAGTAAGAGAAAAGCAGCACATAGATTTTTGATAAGCAAATGTTGGCTCAACTGATGAAGTATAACCAGTAACAGAAAGTTACCTGTTAACGTAACAGTGGAGAAGATAAAAATACCGGTAATTCAGTAGTTGCAGTCTTTCTCACGTATAATTTCATAGTTTCTTTAAGATTCAGAGAAGCTAAACTCTCATCATTTTGTCAGATTGAAAGTAACATTTATTGTGAACCAAGTCTTCCTAACATTTTCTTCAGTGGCCTAAAAGAAGGTCGTAGTTTTCATTTTATTTCCAAAGTGATTCTTAGATGGTCAGGTCCCCTGAAAATTGAGGTGGAGAGTATGAATTGGAGGTGATCCATTGTCTCTGAAACACAGTCCCAAAGGGGAAACTGAGAAGCAAAACCTTACATGAAGCCCTGCTCCTTTCCCTAGACTGGCTATACTCCATTCCTCTTCCTTGGAACAAAGTAAAGGAAGGAAGGTGAGGAGAGAGGGAACTGGCAGTAGTGTGATAGGACCTGTGCCACTGGCTTGGGTGAGACAACTGTGCATACCTCTTTCCAAACTCACATTAAGTAATCTGTTGATACCTTAAAATAAGCCACGTTGGAAGTATTTATAGCATAGAAATCAGGGGTGCTACAAATCAGGAGCTCCCTTTCTCCACCCAGAGACTAGGTTGCTAAGATTTATTAGCATTCCACTGATGATCTACTGTTGAAAGGAACCTTGTATATCACAACCTTACCATCATTATCACCTCCTGATTAAGACTCGGTATAGGTAAAATTTCTAAAGACCTTGACTGTAATCTACCTTATTCAAACTTTTGTGTAGTAAAGATGCATAGAATTGGAATAATATGCTATTTAAGTTACTTGTGATGCATTTGCTTCCTATATAATTTTACCTTCTTAGATTTCTCAGTGTATTGTTAGTTTTCTTTTCACACTCCACTCTTCCTTTTTTTAAAATTCCATTCTCCGTGATCCTTTCTTGATTACTCTAGTCTTCTCAGTGTAGACTCTGACATTTTATAAAGAACATTCATGTGCACACTGCTTGATTAGTATGATCTAAGCCATCGAACAGTATTATAGACTCATTTCAGCAAACACTAATTGAATATATCATTTGCCTAAGACATCGTGCCAGAGAAAATAAGGCACTGTCCCTACTCTCAAGCAATATAAAATCTAGGGAGAAAACCAGACACGTACCCAACTAGGAATGATGTAGAGCCTAATGTGGAAGACAGTATTGGAAGAAGTAAGGAACAATGCAAGCTGCACCACAGAGACTGGAGGTTATTTCTGACTGCAGAAATTAGAGAAGGCTTCATGAAAATGGAGCCATCTCGACTAGGTCTTCCAGAATTGCTATGCATATTAAAGTTCAACTCTATTTATAGTTTTTTCTATTTATAGTTTTTATGAATATATGACTATAAAGTTCCCATTAAAGTAGTTTGAGTTAACTCATTGCTTAGTGATCTGCCAGAATTAGTTTATCATGATAGACATTGGAAAAATGTAACCAAAGTAAGATTTTATCATCATAAATGTATAGAATTGCTGCTAGATTCAGCAGATGCCAGTGCAGAAGATGCATTCTACTCACCTTTGTGCACTTCATTGTTTATACTGAGAGCACTGTTTATAGGCGGTCATTAATAAAAGCTTCCAAGGAATGAAGACCGATTATGGTTCAGGCACTTTTACGTATATGATATCATCAAAGATGAGAACTATAAAATAAGGAAATCTATTTTATTCACGCTATTGCCGTAGGGACAGCACCCCAGATTCAGAGAACAGAATGTGTCTTTACAGAGTGGTTTTACTTTTTAGTCTTTTACGGGAAGGAACAGACAAGTTACAGGTAGGAGGATTTATAGTTGACATTTTGCAACCAGGAAAAACCTCAGTTGGTTGGGTGAACAAGAAATGTTTATTTCTGTGTCTAGCTAGTTTTAAGGGGAAAACAGTTCTAATCTTTGCTAATTACACATGAGACATAGAACGAAAATTTGACTAGTCAGTACCTAAACCTTATAGTTACCCTGAAATATAGTCCTATCAGCACTTTTTCTTAATTTCTTTTTTAAAAAATCAGGATCTGGGGCACTTGGGTGGCTCAGGGGATTAAAGCCTCTGCCTTTGGCTCAGGTCATGATCTTAGGGTCCTGGGATCTAGCCCTGCACCGGGCTCTCTGCTCAGCGGGGACCCTGCTTCCCTCTCTGTCTCTGCCTGCCTCTCTGAATACTTGTGATCTCTCTCTCTCTTTGTCAAATAAATGGATGGAATCTTAAAATTAAAAATAAAAAATCAGGATCTAAAAGAGAAATTGAGAGACTTGCCAAGGCCACAGAGATAGTAAATAACAGAACTGGATTTTTATCTCATATCTTCCTGGCTCCAATATCTTTTATTATGTCATAATGTGTCACATTGTACTAAGTGAATGTTTAATGATAACTTTTAATGTTAGTGAAACTTTCATTTATTTTCTTTGTGTATATTTTCATACACACTACCTAGTTTGGAGAGAAATGCCTTTAATGAACCAGATCTAATATTTAGAATTGGCAGAAATCTGTTTGCAAACTATTTTGTTTTGTTTTTTAAAGATTTTATTTATTTATTTGAGCGGGGGGAGAGAGAGAGAGAGAGAGAGCATGCAGGAGACGGCAGGGCAGGGCAGAGGGAGAAGGAGAAGCAGACTCTCTGCTGAGTGGAGTGCCTGACACGGGGCTCAATCCTAGGACCCTGAAATCACGACCTGAGCCAAAGGCGGAGGCTTAACGGACTGAGCCACGCAGGCGCCCCTGCAGGATGGTTTATAATAAGAATGTGCCTCTTTCCCTATAAATAAATCTACTTCTCAAGTGAACGAGTAGAGAAAAAATTGGAATTGTATCCTAGTGTCTTAATAGTGTTTGTTCATTATGGTATCGTTGTTGCCATTTCACCTGTGTTCTGTGGGGCTGTATAGGTTTGCAGGAGGTACTTTGAGATCCTCCCAGGGGTTCTTGCCTGGGTTAGGGGACAAGACAGAAATCAGGCAGAACTTGGTTACTTAGCTTCTGCCAGAACTTTTGGATATGTATTTTGAACATCAAAGCAGAAAAAGGGTCACTAAAGAAAGTAGAAAAAAGTGAAAACCATTGATCTAATAGAATAAATCATTCCTATGAAACAAATGCTGAATACGTTTTATACCCAGAAGCCTGCAAGTCCCCGGATTTATTGGCTTTGCCAGCTTTGTGGGGACCCTTGCTGTGCTTTTGATATCCACAGCAATGCAACGTTAAGGTGCACCTGAAAAGTTCATCCACACAGCAGGAGAATCTAACCTGGCTGGTCTGAATCATTTGGCATCTATTCCACCTCAAATTATTGTGGTAATTATAGGTATGAGGTGATAATTTGTGGTTGAGTTTTGTTCTGGGGCCCTGGTTATCCAGGTTTTTTTTTTTAATTATGTTTTACTTTTATAATATTGTGTTAGTAAACAGACCAGGTGCTATTTCACAATAGTTGTGTAATACATTCTCTGAGCACTGAAGCAAAAATTAAGCACAAAATGAAACCCACTAACCTTCTGGCTGAGCTCCCTTCCTAAGCATGGTAATTGTGTCTGCTCTAAGGGGAAGAATGAACAGGTTACAATTAGGCTCTGGGGGCCACTGAAGCCAAGATATGTATGAGTGCTTTGTCATTGCTGGCCCTGGGAATGTGGACTCTTTAGAGGCAAGAAAGCCAAGTCCGGTGCTTTCCTGCTTCTCCTTGGTCTCTCATTGAGGGATATTCTGGCTTTGTCCCACCCCATGCATCATTTGCAGAAAAGCTAGGGCAGTGACAGAAGATACTATGGTTAGTTTTTATTCTCTGTATCTCCCAGTTTTAGGGGAAGAGTGCTGTAGTCAGAAGATAGCAAAATTAAAAACAGGGAAACAAATCAGAGGCTCCTGGGTGACTCAGTTGGTTAAGCATCTGCCTTCTCCTCAGGTCATGATCTCAGGGTCCTGGGATCTAACCCCAAGTTGGGCTCCATGTTCAGTGGGGCATCTGATTCTCCCTCTCCCTCTGCCCCTCCCCCTGCTTGTGTTCTGTCTCTCAGTCTCTCAAATAAATAGAAAAGATCTTAAAAAAAAAAAAAAGATGTTGACAAATCAGCAAGAAGACACTAGAAAATAATAGAAAATGAAATATAAGAACTATGAACTGTGTTTACCCACTGGAAAGCAAAACAGGTGAATTATCTGTGAGTCAGAATTTCTAAAGAAAGACATCATGGAGGCATTGAGTCTTATGAAACTGTTTTCAAAGCAGGTATGGAAGTGGATAGAAAGGGGATGGAGTGACGTTCAGGGCAGGGGAACTGAGAGTGCTCCAGCTTAGAGGGCACCTGTGCCTCGGGGTGCCCTAGGAGGTCTGCTGAGTTAGAAGTAGGCAAAGATACAGAGGCTCACATCTGTAAAGCTAAATTTTACATGTTGCTGTTAAAATTGAAATCATCGGTAAACTGATGATGAGTCTATGCCAAGGGTTAGAAATTCTTTGGTGGTTCTTTTTTTTTTTTTTAAGATTTTATTTATTTATTTGGCAGAGGGAGAGAGATCACAAGTAGGCAGAGAGGCATGTAGAGAGAGATGGGGAAGCGGCTCCCTGCTGAGCAGAGAGCCCGATGCGGGACTCGATCCCAGAACCCTGGGATCATGACCTGAGCCGAAGTCAGAGGCTTAACCCACTGAGCCACCCAGGGACCCCTCTTTGGTGGTTCTTGGTAAGTGTCTCTGAAATATACTGAGCATGGAAGTGGTCACTTTCTCAGGCTGAAATTATCAGATCTGAGTACTATTCAATGAGTGGAAGGAAGAAAAGAGAGAAATGGAATATGACTAGAAATTTCCTACCATAGCCAGTACTAACACTCCTCCCCTTTTAGGGGGACCAAGTTCTCAAGATTCTTAAGGATTGATTCTCTTAAAGGGTAGTTCTCAGAGTGAAGTTCCCGAGTTAGCAGTGATAGCATCACCCAGGAACTTGTTAGATCCTAGGCCTAGTAAATCAGAGACTGAGACAGGACCAATAACCTCTGTTTTCATAAGCCCTCGTCTCAGTCCATTTGGGCTGCTATAACAGAAATACCATACTCTGGGTGGCTTACAAACAACAGAAATTTATTTCTCTCAGTTTTAGAGGCTGGGAAGTCCCAGGTTACTGGGACTGGTATCTGGTGGGGACCCACTTCCTCATAGACTTACCTCACAAGACAGCAGGGACTTGGGAGCTCTGTGAGGTCTCATTAATAAGGGTACAAATCCCATCCATGAGGGCTCCACCCTCATGACCTAATCACCTCCCCAAAGCCCCATCTCCTAATACCATCACCTGAGGGGCTAGGATTTTAAAATATGAATGTTTGGGGAACACAACATTCCATCTATATAGCAACCCCCAGATGATTCTCCTGCATACTAAAATCTGAAAAAACACTGCCTGGAAGTATTTGTTTTCAATATAAAAGTGCTTCAGAAAGTAGAAAGTTGATCAGCTTCTCTCCTAAACTCCTTTCCTCGAAGTTTTACAAGAGTCTGATTTAATCTGGTAGGACAAAGTCCCAGTCAGGTGTCAAGACTTTGACACATAAGAGTCTCTCTTTGAAAAAGGGAAGTGTAGCTAAGTTCTGGATCTCCCAGGCAGTGGCTGTAAGCGAGACTGCATAGAGGCACAGCATCCATCCCTGCCCTTAAGGCACAAACCCAGGAATGATTTTTTTTTTCCAGTCAGTTCTTAATCTGAGACTCAGAAATGTTCTTCCTGACGGAGCTTCAGAAACCTGAATCATTCATTATGTCAGGGTGGGGGAAAAAAAATCTAGTGATGCTGAACCTTAATCCTAAGAGAATTTAACAAAAATTTATTAAATACATTGTAATAACCAACAGTTGCAACTTTGGAGGTAAAATAAATATGGTGTCTGTCACCGAACAGACAGCAAACTGAAAGGGGAAACATGGAAGCATGAAGGCAGTGGGCACTGGATAGGAAAAGAGCTAAGATGTGGTTTTTTTGTCAAGAGGAAGGAGTGTGAGAATCATGGCACGGGACCAGAGTCAGATGAGAGAAATCAAGCCCAGGGTGATACAGGAGAGTTACTATCCCTAAGGAGGGACATCTTCAACTTAGAGCCATGGTCAGGGATTTGTTTTTTGTTTTATTTTGTTTTGTTTTGAGCATCATAAGAAAAATGGATTGATTAATATATGACTCATAGAAAATAGAGCTAAGAATAGCCATAAAACTTACTGCCATAAATAATCAGAAAACATAGATGTCCTTGTACTGCTAATAGCTGACATTTGGAATTCTCATTATGTGCTAGGCACTCTACTAAGTACTCATATGATTCTCACAACAACCTTGTTAAAATGATCCTATTATTACTCTCTCTGCTTGGCTGATGAGGAAACTGAGGCTTGGGGGAGGAGATTTACCCAGCTCATAAGTGCCTCCAGGATCAGGACCCAGCCAGTCTTATGCCAAAATCTGAGCTTTGCACCCCTCTAATATAAATAATCATGAAAATATATCAGCCCCTCAAGTTCCCAGGGCTCCAAGATAGTTTGATGCTATTCTGTTTGCTTTTATTCTTTTAAAATAACAGCCTTAGTGTCCAAATAACAGCCTTAGTGTCCAAAATCTATAAAGAACTTAGCAAACTCAACACCCAAAGAACAAATAATCCAATCAAGAAATGGGCAGAGGACATGAACAGACATTTCTGCAAAGAAGACATCCAGATGGCCAACAGACACATGAAAAAGTGCTCCATATCACTTGGCATCAGGGAAATACAAATCAAAACCACCATGAGATATCACCTCACACCAGTCAGAATGGCTAAAATTAACAAGTCAGGAAATGACAGATGCTGGCGAGGATGTGGAGAAAGGGGAACCCTCCTACACTGTTGGTGGGAATGCAAGTTGGTGCAACCACTCTGGAAAACAGCATGGAGGTTCCTCAAAATGTTGAAAATAGAACTACCCTATGACCCAGCAATTGCACTGCTGGGTATTTACCCTAAAGATACAAACGTAGTGATCCAAAGGGGCACGTGCACCCGAATGTTTATAGCAGCCATGTCTACAATAGCCAAACTATGGAAAGAACCTAGATGTCCATCAACAGACGAATGGATAAAGAAGATGTGGTATATATACACAATGGAATACTATGCAGCCATCAAAAGAAATGAAATCTTGCCATTTGTGACGACGTGGATGGAACTAGAGGGTATCATGCTTAGCGAAATAAGTCAATCGGAGAAAGACAACTATCATATGATCTCCCTGATATGAGGGAGAGGAGATGCAACATGGGGGGTTAAGGGGGTAGGAGAAGAGTAAATGAAACAAGATGGAATTGGGAGGGAGACAATCCATAAGTGATTCTTAATCTCATAAAACAAACTGAGGGTTGATGGGGGGGGGGGGGGTTGGGAGGGGAGTGGGATTATGGGGAGGGTATGTGCTATGGTGAGTGCTGTGAAGTGTGTAAACCTGGTGATTCACAGACCTGTACCCCTGGGGATAAAAATATATGTTTATAAAAAATAAAATTAATAAAAATTAAAATAAAATAAAATAACAGCCTTGCTGTTATTTTCTGATTATAAAGGTAATGTATGATCATGGCACCCAACTCAAAAAAATGCAAAAAGTATATAGAAAGTAGAGATCATTCTCAGTCCCATCAGCCAGAGATAACTACTGTTAACATAAGCTATACTTTATTCTATGGTTATCATACTTGGTGCCTCAGAACCGTCTGGTGTACCCTTAAAGAGGCAATCAGCCCTGACTCAGACACTCTGATTCACTAGGTCCGGGTAGGGCCAAGGCTTATATATTTTTAATAAGTACCTGTCCTGTGATACTATATGCAGTTCAAACCCAGAGGTTCTGAAAATGCTGTTCTGTACCTTAGACTTTCAAATACTCCAATGGAGAACATCTTCTTTTCATTTATCTCTCGATTCTTGAGTACCTTAATAATTCTCATCAATACTATCAGACAGGAAGGTGTCTGAGAGAAAAGTTGATTCTCACCCCTTACCATGCCTTGCAATCACCTGGAGGACTTAAATGTTAAAACAGAGACTACAGAGTTTTGATTTAACAGGCCTGGGATGGGACCTCTATTGATCAGGATACTCCAGAGAAGAGGAACCAATGATATATGTAAAGAGAGAGAGAGAGAGATGAAGAGATTTATAATAGGAATTGGCTCACATGATTATGGAGGCTGAGAAGAGCCATGATCTGTTGCCAGCAAGCTGGAGAACTAGGAAGGCCAGTGATATGATTCAGTCCAAGCCTGAAGACCTGAGAACCAGGAGCTCTGATGTCCAAGGGCAAAAGATGGACATGCCAGCTCAAGAAGAGAGAATTCACTCTTCCTATCTTTTGTTCTATGTGGGTCCTCAACAGATTGGATTATTCCCCCCACGTCAGTGAGGGTACATCTGCTTTACTAAGTCTACTGATTCAAATGCTAATCTTTCCCAGAAACTCTCTCACAAATACACCCAGAAATAATCTTTTACCAGCTAACTGGGCTAAGAAACCATCACAGGGCACAATAATTTGCATTTCTAATATGTTGGTGGGTGATGCCAGTGCAACTGGTACAGGGACTATACTTTGAGAACTACTTTAATAGTCTTCCAAATGAGATTTCCTGGTAGAAATTGTTCTTGTCTTTGAAAATTCCTTAAAATTCAAAGGTAAGAGTGTGACCTTGATGCAATCATTTAGAAACAAATTCAGTGACAAAGAGTAGCATGGATAATATCACCGCTCCATCAGGAACTCCATATGTAAAAACTCTATTCAGCTGTTTCTGTGTCTCTATGACAACAGTAAGAGTGTAACAAGAAAAGAATAGCTACTGATGTTGTCAGCAAAAAAAAAAAAAAAAAAAAAAAAAATCTTTAATGTCCAAATGGTTGTTGGTAGCAACGGAAGGGACAGTAAAACAAGGTCAGTTACATCCAATAATAGGCATAACACCTATCACAGAAGTCTAACATGCGACATTTCTTAAATAGGACAAATACCAGAAGAGGATGTTGATGCTAGTGGCAGTTTTAATGAATTAAACATGATGCACTATTTTAAAATTCAGCGGAAAACTGCCATTTACCCTCCATAGTACAAGGTATTCTATGAAAAGTGAAGTGCGGGGTGAGTAAATACAGGATGTTACCAATATAATGGATCTTCAGCACACTTCTCTTTGTTCCCTTGTCCCTGACAGAAGACAACCAGGCTTTAGAAAAGAAGGTTGGCCTCTGGAAATCTTGAACTTGATACCTCACTACCGTCCATCCATGCTTCCAAACCAGGAACCAATCCCTAAAATGTAACTCTTACATTTAATTGGCTTTTGGCTTTAACCTCTTGATGTTGAGGTAATAGAACTATGTAGCTACATTTGGTATTCAACATTGTCTTAGTCTGTTTGGGCTGCTATCACAGAATTCCATAGACTGGGTATATTTTTTTTAAAAGATTTTATTTATTTAATGACAGGCAGAGATCACAAGTAGGCAGAGAGGCAGGCAGAGAGAGAGGAATGGAAGCAGACTTCCCGCTGAGCAGAGACCCCCATGCGGGGCTCGATCCCAGGACCCTGGGATCATGACCTGAACTGAAGGCAGAGGCTTTAACCCACTGAGCCACCCAGGCACCCCATAGACTGGGTACCTTATAACAAATTTATTTCTCATAGTTCTGAGGGCTGGGAAGTCCAAGATCAAGGCACCAACAGATTTGGTTTCTGGTGAAAGCCTTGCTTCCTAGACAGCTGTCTTTTGGTATAACCTCACAGGGTGGAAGGAGCAAGGCATCTCTCTGGGGTCCATTTATAAGGGTACTAATCCTATTCATGAAGGCTGCATCCTCATGACCTAATAAGGTCCCTAAGGCCCCACATCCTAATACCATTACTTTGGTATCAATACATGCATTCTGGAGAGGAAGGGACATAAACATTGAGTCCATTGCAAACATTTATGTTGTCACCAGAAATACAGAAAACCCACCACCAGACAATGCAGTTTACCCTAGAATTTTGAATGCTAAAATTAGAATTTTTTTTTACCATGACTAAAGATTACTGAAGTCATTCAGGGGAATTTATTCATTTATTATTCAGTCAACAAATACCTATTGTGACTTTCCCACATTCTAAGCATTGTTGTAGATTTGAACCATAGAATAGTGAAAACTCTTTATATAGAAAGAGAGACAAAGTCTTGACCCTTCAAGGAGCTTACACTGTAGTGGTGGTGAGTTTTGTCTTATTTTATGTCTCCTAGAACCTTGCTGTGTAAAGGAGCAACAGTGTGGATGTCACATGATTGTGAGAAATGCAGCATCTCAGGCTCCATCCCAGGTCCCCTGACACAGAATCTGTATTTTATTTTACAAAATCCCCATGTGATTTGTACCCACATTACGTTTTGAGAATCACTGCTCTAAAAAACAGAGCCCAAGGTAAAGATTACAGATCTGATTTTATTTGAGAGTGTGAACGCAGGACGGTATGAACACAGGAAAAAGGGCTCGTCAGGCAAGGGAAGCCTCAAGAGCAATGAGATAGGGTGCTGGCGACCTTGTCAGAATGAATGTGATCCAGCAGCTCAGCGGGCAGGGGTGTTTGCTAGGCCTGGGGAACTGCCTCTACAGACACTGGTTGGGGGGTGGGGGTGGGGAGAGTCCTGTCTGGTTCCCTCTTGACTCCTGCTTTCTGCTGACTGAGGTTCACACCAGTGGGAGGGGCCGCTCCTACACTTCTGAGTTACAGTATCCAAATCAGAAAGTGGAGGGGTGGGTGCAGACCGAGACAGAGCAAAAGAGGGGAGCAGTTAAGGGCTTCCATGGAGACCTGCGAAGTTCATGTGTCAAAAGAACGTATATGGAAAAGTCCATCCGGTAAGTCAGTAGAAGTGACTAGAAATGGCCTCTGTCAGTCACCGGAAACACAGACCCCTCCGCCAGACAAGGTAATTCACCCTAGAATTTTGAATGTTAAATTTTGTCATCATAACTAGGAGTTTTTAAAGTGTTTTTGAACTAGTCACTCTGTCCCTCACCGATTTGTGACCGCGTGTTCCTTTGACGGCACGTAGGATTTCCATATACCTATTATTCTATTAGCTCCTCCCACCCCTAGCTTCCTAGCTGCTCTTCTTCACATTTACTGATACCCATGATGCTTTTGTCAATGCTCGTGAGTCTCAAGGCTTCAGGCCCCTCTCTCCTCACCCAATATACCGGTGCACCCCACACATGTCTGCCTTAACGTCATCATGCCCATATCCTCATCCTTGGACAAGCCAGAAATGAAGATAGAGCCAAACAGTCTGGGTTACTAAATCTAGGTAAGCAAATAGTAAGAGATACCAAAGGGGAAACCACAGATCCCAGAGTGAGGCAGAGCTAAGACCCAGCAAACACCATCGCGCCTTCTCTCCCAGAGCTATGCCTTCCCAGACTATTCGCTGTATGAGAAATTCTCATTCAAATCACCCAGATTTCACTCTGTCTAGAGTCTATGGAAATTAGGAAAATGTGGCCAATATCTAAATGTCAAAAATAGTTATCCCCAAGTGATGGAAATACAGATTTTCATTTTCATTTTTATCATATCCTGTGCTTTTCAAAATTTCTATAATAAAGCTATACTGTTTTTATAATGAGAAAGAAGCCCTTCAATAATTATTTTTAAAATGGTACGTTTTGTCAAGGATATTTTTTTAAACACAGAATAAAGAAAACTGGGATGACGTCAGTTATTAAATTTTAACTCATTTGCCTGTGTTATAGACACTCCATAGATCTACCCAAAACTCCAGTCTAGAATTTAGAAAACTCTAGATTTCCACAGCTCCCAAAACATAAAGGAGATAATCTTTTCCTCAGGGAAAAAGAGAAGAAATATTTGAAGAATCAGAAAGCAGAAATTGTGCTTTCTGAAGGCAGTACTGTATTGCTGAATGTCTAATAAGGCATTTTAAGAATGTTTGTGACTCCCACGTGCTGGGGAAATCCAGACACTACAGTAATGAGAGGGACCTCTAAAAATAAGAGCGTGTGATATTGGTCAGCTCTAAACTTAAGACACCCTCCAAGGAGGTGCTCAGTGTCACATCCTCTTAACCATTTTTAATTTTTCTATGAACAAGGAGAGCTCTTTTCAAACTCTCCTTCAAATTCTAATCTCAATTTCCATGCTGCAGAAGTAGCAGAAACATGTCTCCTACCAGTAATCATTTGATCAACTCTGATCAGTACATCAGAGGAAATTGTGTATAAATTTTAACAGATGTGGTTATTTTAACAAATATGGTTAGTGGATTCCTACAGATTCATTGCCTGCCAACTACTACTTGTACTTCTCAAGTTACTACAAAATAATAATAATCTCTAATCAGATTTACAAAACAATGGATTCTTGTTTTCTAAAAGTGGTTTACAAATCAGTTCAGAATTCATTGGTCCTGAGAAACCCTCCTCGCCTAGATAGTAATGGTCTGAACTAATCAGAATAGTCAGAAGATTTCATAGGTTTCAGGTTAAATTACCTGTGTCGAAAGAAGGAAGGCTGAATTTTTTATTTGCTGCCCTGATTTACTAGGACAGTGGAGGCTTCAGGCCTCTAATACCACTGACGTTTGCTAAGTAGAACCAATTAAGTCACTTGGGAACACTGTACTTACTGACATGAGTTAATAATGGCCATTTGGACTCCCTGTAATTATTAAGCTCATTTGATAATGTATGAAAATAAATGCATCTTAAGGGGTAAGGATTCCTGACCATTCACTTTCCACATTGAACCAAATCACCCAGTAAATATGCATATAGTTCCTGCCTGTACACACATTTTACAAGCAATGGGGTCCATTGTCACCCTGTTTGTTAAACAGTGGTGTGTGATACTTACTTTGGTGACCCAACATGAATGACTGCTGTTAGGTTCCACCTTCATGACCCATAAATACACCACATCTTGGTCTCTTTCTAAAAAAACAAACAAAACAAAAAACAAAAACACCCAGAAAAACCTACTTATTAACAATTGATTATTCTAGTGAAATTTTCAGTTGTTTCTTGTTTAGAAAACAGCTCCTCAGGTGGTAGATGACTTGGGTTGTTTTAAAAACCAGAGAATATGACACAGATGAAATAGCACAGGAAGCAGTATGTCTTGATGTCCTATTTTATCCCAGGACCCTGAGATCATGACCTGAGCCGAAGGCAGAGGCTTAACCCAATGAGCCACCCAGGTGCTCTTGATGTCCTGTTTTAATCAGAAAATGTTTCCGATCAGGCTAGAATGGTAAGTAGCATGTAGTGAAACTAAAAGATACACATGTTAAAAAAAAATCATTACCTATCATTTAACATGTCAAAATACATCGCTATGTGCATTTTAAAAAATCACATTTTGTATTTTAAACATACTTCTATTAAGTACTCAAAATCCTTGACATGTGGAAAAGGACTTTCTTATATTAAAGATAGAAGATATACCATTTCAACAGATGCGTAATCAGAAACAAAATAACATCACACGAATACTTCTTAAAATATGCAATGTGGAAAACAAATCACTTCACAATTGCATACCTTATATGAAAAGAAAATACTATTCGCTTGTGTTACTGAATATAAAATGTTTTTGAATTCAGTTAAAAGGTGTATGTAGGCATAGTGACATTTTACAGTTTTAAATATTATAGTACTCCTTGGAAATATAGTTTGAGAAATTCCCTCCAGAAACCACTTTGACAAAGATAGTATTTATAAGCAGGCAAGAAAGTTTCCTCCAAAACAAACTTACTATTTTCCTTTGCAACAAATTAAAATCTGTATAGAATAAGCTCTATAATATAGTTATGAATACTTACAATATGCAAAAATATTGACTTTGGAAAAGGCTTGCCAGATATTAAGGCCTACTGGTATATCATTTGCATTTGAATTTATATGATGAGCAGAATTTAATAAAGCTTACCAACATAAATATTTTTAAATTTTGGGAAGGGTTGATGGAAGTTCCAAGTTCCAACTGCAGTTTTCTCTTGCCAGCTAACTCAGAAGTTCTAGATAATATGACCATTCTTTTAATGGGATACAATTATTTTTATTATTATTTCTTTTCGGTTCCATCCTTTCTTGAGATCACTCCTTTTTTCTAATCATCATCAGCCCTTTCTTAGGAATGTACTTTTGAAAATATATTTTCATCATCTTCTATAGTCCATCCTATACTTTTAGGGCTTGGGGCCTTTTTTTTTTTTTAACCTTTTCGCCATTTTTCCAGTTGGCTTTTAAATTTATGGAGGGCAGAGTCTCTGTGAGCTCACTCTGATATCTCACACAGTGCTAATCCTTAGGGCTTTCATTAAAAGTGTTCTAAACAGACTCAGCTTTAAAACTCATCACAGATTACCACAGAGACATTTTCTGAAGGGAGACCTGCATTCAACTTCTGATAAATACCAGTGTCTACCATAGCCTTTTTTTTTTTTTCTTCCCCTAAAAAGAGGTTCATTATATTTTGTGTGGAAAGGGAACGTGGAGGAACTACCAGACTAGGAAGAATTAAACTTCATCACAGCTCCATTGGTGACTAACCCTGTGAGCTTTTCGAAGTAACCAAATGCTGTCAACCTGCCTTTATTAAGGGACAGCTGGAGGTACTATTGACTTAGCTTACTTCATAGAATTGCTGCTACAGTCGCATGAAGTCATTCTTGTATGAGGTAGCACTCTGAGTTCTGTAAATTACCATAAAGTTCACATAACCTGAATGTTATAATATTGTTGTTCAAAGGTCCTTGGCCATTGTGTTGTTGTTGGGTTTGAAAATAATTTCTTTTGAAAAACTGAGATCCTAGAAACCCTATTTTAAAAGATCTAAGCTATACCAATGCCTGTACTCAGAACTAGACCCCAATATAACCAAACTATTATTTGGGGGCTGCCTTGGAAGACTGTAGTCACACCAGCTAACATATACTGAGTGTGTGTACTTTCCTAAGCACTAGGCCCACTCTCTCATTTAACCCTCAATACTTTCCTATACAGGCTAGCAGTGTTACCATCCTCACTTTGTAGGTGAGAAAATTGGGGCTTAGACAGGGTAATGACTCTAAGGCCCCACAGATCAAAAGGGGCAGAGCCAGACTTGAACCCACATTTGCCTTACTCCAGCACCAATGCTCATTTCTTCTGTTCTGCCCTGGCATAACTATTAGTTAAAGCCCCATCAGTTTTCTAGCAATCTAAACCCATGAGGAAGAAAGTTAAATAGCAAGAATCAGATTGTTTAATCTCAAATTGGTTTGAAGATGCTGTGGAATCACACTGATCTTTTGAGGTGGTTAAGGAAAATTTTAGCATCTTTGAACATGAAGAGTTTTTAAAATACTAATCAAGGAAAACTAAATATCAGGATACATTTCTTTAATGAGTTATTAAAGAAAGTTTAATGAGTTACAACACATTTGTTAGCAATCCATGAATTTTCCAAATAGGTAATTTATGTTATAATGTCAAGACTTCATTCTCTAATGTAACATTTGAATCATGATGACTTCCACTTTAAAAAAAAAAAAACAAAACAGTAATATTCTAGTTGCAAAATCATTCTAGTTTTTCAGAGTCTCATTTGTTGGCAATACGTATAATGTTTTCTCTTGAAAAATCGCAGAGTGGTTACCATTAGAGAAGGTAAAAAAAAAAAAAGTAATTTTTAACTAGATGGACTAGTAGAGAAACAAACTCTGACATAATATTCAAAGTGGTTCCAGTTTGGCTGTCTTAGTGATTGTAGACTGTTAGTAATTATTGTAAAAAAAAATTTTTAAAAAGGAAAGCCTGCATGTTGTATTTTTGGGTAATAAAACCTGAATCTATAATCGTTCAGTGCCTTAAAAGAAAGCTCACAAAAACAGTCTGATCCCAATTACACATTTTATTAGTGGGCAGTTTTAAGTATTGCATAAATATCTTCTCAGGGTATTTTCTAATGAAGTCTCACACAGCTTATAGAATAAAATTACCATTTCTAGAGTAAGTCTAAACAATACACCGGTGGTCAATAATCCTGCATATCCTAATACACCACACGTGTTATATTCCTTTTTTCTTTTTTGTAGAACCTACTATAGAAAGACCTTCAATTTCTTTTGACACTACAGATTTTTCATATATTTCCCATTATTGAAATGAGAATTGTAGGTTAGTCACTAAGTAGTAAAAGTACAGTCATTTTGATCCTGCACTTGAAATCTTTCTGGTTGACTCTTTGGATATTGTCAAAGTAAAAGTTTCAGTAGATCATAGTTTTAAATGGAGAAATAGATAATAAAAAAGCAAATCATCCTAATGGCATATTTGGGGGAAAAATGTTTAAACACTTGAACCTTTCCTTTTGATCATGAATTTTAATGTAACAGTATCACCGGCTCTGTTGGTTTTAAAGGACCTTGTAGCTATTGACCCCAAGGATATTTGTAATGGTTGTATTATAATTAATACAGAATTTCAAGTAACTCAGGAACATGCACATGTATCATAGCTGTGTCCTAATTTCAAGTGGCAAATGTGAGTTTGAAAGTAAAAGATTCTTCAAATAACTTGGGCTCAGGTAAAATTAGTTTTTTTATATCAGGTTCTATTTTTTACTTACCAGAGCTATAAAAAAAAAAAGTAGAATCAGGAACACAAAACTGAAAAATTATTATATATGCTTAGATTTAGAAACTTTATATACTGGGCACCTGGGTGGCTCAGTTGTTACATGTCTGCCTTCAGCTCAGGTCATGATCTCGGGATCCTGGGATCAAGCCCCACATCCGACTCCCTGCTTTGCGCGAAGCCTGCTTCCCCCTCTCCCACTCCCTCTGCTTGTGTTCCCTCTCTCACTGTGTCCCTGTCAAATAAATAAATAAAATCTTAAAAAAAAAAAAAAAGGAACTTTATATACTAGTTATTGTTATGTTAAAAGTCAGAAAAATTGTTTATTCCATACCTGCTATCTAGTTTCATAAAGCATAAAAATGATAATCCTAGATTATAACCAAGAATTTTATACATGAAATGAATATTTTATTACTGCTTTGGGATATTTTCTGAATATACTTAGTGAACTTCAAAATCTCTTATTCTTGCTTCACCTAGCCCAAAACACTTACTCCTCCTCCCTTAGCATAGAGCTATCAAATGAGCTGGCAGCATCCCCAAATCTAAAAGTAGTTTCTAGTTGTTGCTGAAGAAATATACCCAGAGTCTCTAATGCTTTCAAAGGACTGTAAGAATGTGCAGTTTTGTCTTGTATATTCAAACAAAATGGTGCTGACTGGGATGCAAAATGGGTTATATGCCTTCATTCATCCAAGAGTGGAATGGCCTATACATTTATAATGCCTCTTTAATCTTGTCTTTTTTTTCTACCCACATATATTCACAAAACTTTTGAGAAACTTGGCTGCACCTCATCATTTCCTTCTCCAGTGGGAGTTTAATGTTGCTATTAGTAGGGAAGGTGGGAGTTGGAAACATTTTTCCTAAATAGAATGTGGGTCTTTCCGTGAGAGTAATATAATTCTGGGAACTTTTGTTAGGTACTCACCATGTGCTGATTTCTGTGATGGAGGAAGGAAAATAAATAGATAGGATTGGTTCTTGCCTTAAAGGATCTCACAGTGTAGTAGTCAGGATTTCTGGGTGAACAAGCAGCATTATATAGAACAAGAAATGCAAGACAGTTACTTTAATTTTGTTACGCAATTTAAATGGCTATGCTCTTCTGTAGATCCAATAGAAGGAATTACATTATTCTTTTAATATAAAGGAGTATACCTCCTCAAAGATTTGAAAGATAAAATATTTGATCCAAAAAATATAGAAATGAATACATGATAACTTTCCCGGACTTACATATTTAGATAAACATTTTCTCATTTGGAGTAGCCACCTTAGAAAGCTATGCAATACTCTCTTTTCATTAGAATATTATTAGATTTCCTCTGGTTGACTTGCTCGCAGAAGTAATTTAATATTGTCAAACTTGTCAGTATCCAATTTGCATTTATAGTTTTTCAGTAGAAATGCTAACCCCCCTTATTTAATTGCATATTAAAATGGTATTTTAAAGAAATGCCATATAGTTTTTGAGGAGTATCTTTAGTTCCCAATATACTGGAGTTAGCTTATTTTATTAGAACTCAAATTGGATTTATTATTCTACAACTCTTTTATTTGTAAACATTCACTAGCAGTAATGGCTGGGCTTTACAGCAAGGCAGACCTCTAAATGTAGTTGGAGCTAGGAGAGTGACACAAATGAAGATAGGTTCCATTTGGAGTTGTTTTCACTTAGGTTTACTAATGAACCAACAAATAACACAACATATGTGAGATCAAGATTCTGGTTAGCGCTCACATTTCCTGATACCTTTCTTGTTCCTCGGGTATATTCAAAGTGGTCAGTGTCATCCATGCCTCATGAGCAATCCATCTGGAGAAAGCAGCCCAGAACCAGTGGCTTCGTCTGATAGCCCCTCAGGCTGGGGGAAGGGTGATTATCTGTCACCATAGCAGGAATTTCTTCTTGAATCACCATTGTATACTCTCTTTTTGTAATGTCATCAAACCTGACTACTCCGGTCTTCTGAATGGTATTTGAACTTCCAAGAGACTGCTTTGCTCTCCCACATCTATTCTATAGAATCCCTTGGTTGATCTAATCACTATCACCACTGGTATATTTGTTTGTAGTTTAAGAAATGCCCATGGATTAAAAAAAAAAAAAAAAAGAAATGCCCATGGATTGAGCCCCGCATCGGGCTCTCTGCTCAGCAGGGAGCCTGCTCCCCACCCCTCTCTCTCTGTCTGCCTCTCTGCCTACTTGTGATCTCTGTCAAATAAATAAATAAAATCTTTTTAAAAAGGGAGGGGGGGCACCTGGGTGGGTCAGTGGGTTAAAGCCTCTGCCTTCGGCTCAGGTCATGATCTCAGGGTTCTGGGATTGAGCCCCGCATCGGGCTCTCTGCTCAGCAGAGAGCCTGCTTCCTCCTCTCTCTCTGCCTGCCTCTCTGCCTACTTGTGATCTCTGTCTGTCAAATAAATAAATAAAATCTTTAAAAAAAAAAAAAGAAAAAAAAAGAAATGCCCATGAACTGGTGTTGTCATTTAAAGTATTTACTGAGTACTCACTTTGGGGCAAACGCTGTACTGACATGTAATGCCATAACCTTTAAAGAATGTAGAATCTCCTTTAATTTTAGAGGTTTTTTTAACAGACATAAAGTTTAGGGAGAAAATAGTTCTATATAAAATGATGAAAAGTATTTTTGTTTTTAAATTATTTGGGAGAAATTAAGTAAGGAAATGTAAAGAGAGTTTCTCTAAGTTTTGCCCATTAATTTAGCTGTGACAGAAATTTTGGCAGTTAGTTGAAATGAAACATTTGGCTGTTCTTTCTTTGATATGACAATATGTGATAAAAGTTTATAATATATTCTCCCTTTGTTTCTGTTACTTCTCATTGTCAAATACTTTCCATCTACATGAGTTTGGCACTAAATTGTATAAGGAAATAAATACCTCGGGTTTGTGAATCAGAAAGTCTGGGTGAATCTCAGCTTTGAAACTCAAACAGCTTAGTTTTGAGCAAGTCCCTTAGCCTTCCTAGAATTTCAGTTTCTAAATCCATACAGTGGGTATGTTTTGAACCAAAAACAAGTGTACCAGTAATTAGATCACTTAAGAGATTCTGTAGAATATAGAAGTATAACACCATGGCAGTCTGTTGGAAAAGTCAAATACCATCTGTTACTCAAGAAGTTCTAAATACCTATTCATTCCTGCAGAGGTTGTTTTCACTTATCTGTTAAATAATAATAATAATAAGGAAATGTTATCTGTTAACACACACACACAATATTTACTGATACAATTATTAGAATGTTCATTTACTCATTTATTTTCCTACCTTTTGTCAAATAGTATGCTTCCTTATATATGGATTAAACCATGATTCCTCACATATTTTGGAATTCTTTACAATAAGTGTCCTCAGGAATCATTTTCTTCTTCACACTGTATATATCCAAAGCATTTAATATAAAAATCCATTGCTTATAGCAAACTGTCCCCCTAACTAATAAAAGGAATGAGCACAAAATGCTTTTTTAATTTTTTTTTTAAAGATTTTATTTATTTATTTGACAGAGAGAGATCACAAGTAGACGGAGAGGCAGGCAGAGAGAGAGAGAGAGGGAAGCAGGCTTCTTGCTGAGCAGAGAGCCCGATGTGGGACTCGATCCCAGGACCCTGAGATCATGACCTGAGCCGAAGGCAGCGGCTTAACCCACTGAGCCACCCAGGCGCCCCACAAAATGCTTTTTTTAAAAAATAGTTTGCAAGTGTTATATGCAAGTGATGAATCATTAAATTCTACCCCTGAAACTAATAATACAATATATGTTAAGATAATAAAAATAAATAATGAAATTTCCAAACCACAAGAATTTTAGTAAACTCTTCTGAGAAGGATATACACTAATTCTAAGGCTAATGTTTCAAAGTGCCAAACAACTAGATATTAGAAGATGTCAGAGTTTGTTGTTATGCAAAGTCTTAATTACAAGGAATTTATTGTGATGGTTGTTATAACGTCATGGCTTTTTCAGAATCCACATTTAAAAACTGTAATAATGTATATGATTCATGTTTTTGATGCATCATGTGCACATTCCCACACACCACCACTCATATTGGTTTTGTTTCTTTAATAAACACATACTAGAATATTGCAGGGTTTCTATCTTATAAATGGACTTAATTTTTTGACATATTCAGATATATCACATGATTTATATATCAAGGATAGGCCTGCACATGTTTTGGACACTGAAAACCAAAGTACATTTGAACCATTCCACAATGGAAACAAGGAAAAATCTGTGGTGAGCTCCATGACCTAAGATTGATTAGCTTCATTCATAGGAAAAGCCAATCCATACCTGGCCTAAGCTAGTATCTCTCACCACAGTGAAGAAGGAGGCAGACTAAACAGCACATGAACTAAATCTCCAAAAAGAGCCATGGCAGAAGGGGCAGTTGAGTCATGTCAGGCATAATCAAGAAAACAAACTCATTTTTATGGATTTTAGGTTTGACTATGTTTTTAAAATGTCTTCCTTCCTTCCTTAGTCTCAAGATTTACTAATATTTTTTTTGAGTTCTCAAAACTTTTCATTTATAGACTGTCTTTAATCCTGAAGAACCTAAGACAGAGACACTTTACTAACCACAAACTGGTTTGCAACAGGGTACACGGCAGTTACTATGGCAACCATGTTATAAATCTTTCTTTTCACTAAGTTGGAAGTTTTTCAAGATTCTTTCTTTGGACTGACATTTTAAATGCTTGAACTCTAGTGAAGATTATTTTTACTTCTCCATATTGTGAAAAGTTGAATTAGTCTTTTCAAAGAGTTTTGTGTGTATTGAATTTTTTGTATCAGGACACTTCAACTTAGATCTTGAAGTTCAAACCAAGAAAGAAAAAGTCCTATGAAGCAAAAATATTATCCATTTTTCCCCTAACTATAAGACTCAAACATCATATATGCTTCATATCTATCTCATAAAATATTCCAGTGTTCCCAACCTACATTAAAATGCAAAATAAAATGGTATTAGGATATAGCTTCTATCAACAGGACTTATGAATGATTGACACAAAGATATCTATGCATCGGTTGTGTGAGAAGCTCAGATGGAGTGACCAGATGAAAGATGGATGGAAAGAACCCAGAAGACTGATGGAAGCTTAATTTCAAGGGTAGAGATACCAACTTTTGGGAGAAAACTATGAAGGATACAGATCAGCTTTGCATTTGCAGTCACTGACATATTAAGCTGGGTGCATATTCAAACACAGGTGCTAAGGCAGTTCATCTTATTTGTAAAACACAGTCAAAACAATATATACATCTATATAGTAGCTTTGGCTACTACTGAATTGTGGTAAAGTGTTGCTGTGACTTGTAAGATGGTGCACTAAACCCACAATAAAAATATAAACACCAGATTTGTTCTGTTAAAAACAGAAGAAGCAACATAGAATAAGAGCCCAGGGAAATGGGGTCTTTCTAAGGAGATGGATTGTGTAGCTGGATGTGGGGTGCTGTCATAACAAATAAATAATAGCTTTGGAGAAGGGAGTGGATAGAGGCTGGAAGAATATTGAGGAGTATAATAGAAAAATCCTAGATTGCCTTGAATAAACTCTTAGAAATATGGTCATTAAAGATACTAGTGGTGGGAGTTTAGTAGGAAATGAGGAACACGTTATTAGGAAATAGAAGAATGGAGACCTTTGTTACATAGTGGCAAAGTTGAGTGGAATTGTCTCTTTCAGTTATGTGGAAACCAGAACTTGGGAAAGATGAGCTGGGATATGGAGGTAAGGAGGTTTTCAAGCAAAGTGTTAAAGATGTGGCCTGCTTCTTGCTACTTAAAGTAAAATGCAAGAGGAGTGATATAAATTGAGGGAAGAAAAGGAAACAGGGCATGAAAATTTGGGAAGTTCTCGACCTATTTAGATGACAAAAGATGCTAAAACTAAGACACCTCTGAAAGAAAAGAACAGAACCAGAAAGAAAAGGGGGGGGGCAGGAGTGGCTATAAAACTTTTTGCTGAAACATTTCAAAGATCAGATGATCAGTGTTCAGTCATAAAAATTTAAGACTGTGCCTCATAGCTTTTTGCTGTTCAATTAGAGAACTTCAAGGAATCTGTGTTGCCCTCACCCATCTCAACAGGAGCCAAAGACAGAGAAGGAATTATCTCAGAAAGACCTGTGGATATGTCTAATAGAGAGCACTGTTGTATCATCCATAAGAGACACAAAATTTGGGGGACACCTGGGTGGCTCAGTTGGCTAAGTGTCTGCCTTCAGCTCAGGTCACCATCTCAGGATCCTGGGATCAAGCCCCCTGTCAGGCCCCACGTGGCTTGTACAGAGCTCTGCTTCCGGCCCTGCATTCAGCAGGGAGTCTGCTTCTCTCGCTCCCTCTCCTTCTGCTCCTCCCCTGCTCATGTTGGCTCTCTCTCCCTCTCTCAAATAAATATAATCTTAAAAAAAAAAAGACAAAATTTTTAAGAAAATTTTATCAACAGAAACACTACCACTTAGAACTGAAAGGAACAAAAAGAGTGAAAAGTGGAAGGACACTGATGGACCCCAAAATTCTATTTACTGGAAGTAAGCTACCATGATTTGGCTGCAAACATATGCTACTGTTTGCAAAAATAAAAAAAAATTTAAAAAGAGGAATTCTGAGGGGGCAGAACTGAGATCCTCTGGATAGGAGTCCAGCCTATTCAACACCTTAATTTCACCCTGTCAGACTCACAGCAAAGAACCTAGTAAAACCCACTCAGACTTCTGACCTACAGAATGTTGCAATATTATGGGTGCTGTGCTAAGCCAGTTAGTTCATTTGGTAACTTGTAACACAGCAATGGAAATCTAATACAGATATTAATAACTAGAGCCACTAAAAGATTCTAAAGAGTGGAGTTTATGCAATTTAGAAGAGAATAAAGTGGTTCCATAAGGTTTCCATATAAATTCACTTCTAAACTCTTACAAATGTTTGCTCTGAAAACAGTTGTTCAAATGCTATATGTTCTATATGCTTTCTATTAAGTTCCAAACACATAAATTTCTGACTCTGGGAACTCCCTGGTTATTTTCTACTTCAAATTTGTCAATGTGCACTTAGTGAAGTAGATTTTAAGTCTCCCCTTCAGAGACTTAGCTGTTCACCAGTCACTGTGGAATCTCTTACCTTTCTTGCTCACCCACTGATATCATTTCTTGAATTGTTTACTCTGTATAGAAACTTCATTTAGCAACCTGAACCTGAAGTATTACTACAAAGTAAAAGTCCAGTTGGGAAAATTTTGTTTTCATCGCACAAAAACGTAACTTTAAGTCTCCAAATGAAGGTAAATGGTATGGCCTATGTTCTAAGAATGATGAGATCACCACTCCAAAACATACCAACTTGATTCATTTTGTTTTCCTTAACAGCAGCAAAAGAAGGTATAGGGAGATAGGAGAGGGATTTGCATAGCGTGCCAAGAATCTGCTAAATTGTTGGAGAAAAATAAAAGACGCCAAGGTGGGAAGATGAAAATTCTATTTTGTAGGAGAAATTTATGTTCCATATATTGTTTTTAATTTTGAAGAAGGAAATGAGCAATTTTGAGTTCTCACTTTAAGGGATAATGCATTGGTCAGGGGTCAACTGCAGGGAACAAATTCATTTTAGCTAATTCCATAAGGAAGGGATTTATTAGAACCTATTAAATGACTTTCAGAATATTTGGGATAGTTGAAAATCACCTAGCTTGACGTTCTGGATATGACTCTCGGCCTATCACAGAACATGGCTTTGACAAGGAGTAGCTGTTGCTGCCACAATGGAGAAGTTTCACCACCTTGTTCCTCTGCTGCTCTCCAAGGCATCACAACAGAAGCCTGAGGCCCTGAGCCTCTTTGCATGTGACGCAATTAAGCAAAATCCTGTCTAGAACCCTAGCAACAAGAGCATTCAGGAAATGTAGTTTTTAAGATTTTTTTTTTTTGGAAAGAAATAATAGGATAAGGTTGGTATAGCTGTGAAACAACCACAGAATCCCCCTTGAGGGCTTAATATTTAAATCAAGAAAGCCTACGAAAGCCACTTCCCAGAAGAAGCCAAATTCTGTGTTTTGGAGGTAGTAATGAAAAGATCAGATACTTAAAGTATCATTTTTCCTTTGAATCCTTCTATGTTCAGGTTTTAGTAAAATATTTTAAGTCATCATTTTCATTTTTGACAATGTGAAGTATCAATACTAAACGAAGATGAAAATCAGGTTATTATTTTTCACTGGCATTTATTTTATGCTTAATGAAATATACTTTATCATGTTATAGATCTCCAAAGTCTAGTAGTCATTTCTAACATATAAGAAGAGTTCGCCTATGTCACCTAAACACCTTTGTTTCATGGTTTGTATAAGATACTGTTGTCCTGAAATGAGAATCCTACTTAACAAGCTTCTTTTTTTTTTTTTTTTGGCATTACACCTCCTCTTTATCTGAACTAGCTTCAAAAATGCTATTGTCAAAAATAACATCAGCTTACAATGGGCTTACAGCAGTGATGGTGGTTTTAGTAACTGAGTCAGTCTTAGGCCAAGTGCCATAAGCTGGCTCGAGTCCTATGTTAGCGTATTATTTTCTGCGACTTAGGTTCAGAACACCGGGGCTTAGATATAGGCAGGCACAAAGAAGACTAGAAACCAGTAGTGGTGAATAATGTCTTCCCTGCTGTAACATACGCAAAAAAGTATGTATTATATAGTGTTTGTGGTTGAGTTAACAATGACTTAATGAGTGTAGCTGCCATTTAGAGCACTGGACACTTCACAACAGCTTTGAGTATTATAATTCACAACTGAAACCTGACAGAATTAACTACTGCTTATTCTAGTATTTATTTAGATTTATTTGTGTGACTGCCAAATTAAGTTGAAATTAGACCTGCTTAATAACAATAACAAATTAATCCCAACAGACTGCTAACATATTATCAGTAGGCTAAGAGCTCAGAGGAAAGCAAGAAGCAAGTAACTGGAATGGCAGGGTGAAATGTTTTCCATTGATGCCCATTTCCGGTAACTGATCTTATTTTCTTTTGGTCTTTTCGTTCCTTTTGCCTGCTTTTCCTTTTCAAATTTGGAGGAAATCTGCCTAGTTGTTTTACTCCCACCCTTTCCTTTGCCATCATTACTTATGGTCCTGGAGGTAGATATTGTAGTTTGGAGAAGGTAACTACTACATGTGTGCATTTTTAACTTACTGGCAGCAGACAGGTTATGAAGGAAGATAGGTGTAAGTAAGGGGACCGTTCATCCCCATTTGCCTGGGACTGTCCCAGGCTGTGCCTATTAGTAGCCTCCCCTTTCATTCTCAAAACTGTTCTCCTTTTTAGATAGCAAATTAAGCGATCACCCTAGTAATACCTAAGATGGGCTAAAGGATGGTATAGAGAAATGTAGGAACTCTTAAAAAACATGTTCATGGTAGTTGAAATTTGGGTAGAACCAGTTAATCTTAATATCTTGGTAAAAATTGCAAGGACAGATGCCTTTTCTCATATTGGGGTGTCTGTGCCTCTTCAGAACTTTGTTATCTTTTGGGAGTGCTTTCAAATGTTCCTGTTTAGACGCATGAAAATTGAATTACCTAGATTCTTGTAGAATTTTAATAAGTGAGAGGGTATTTTCCATTCGGTAATCTAAAAAATATTCCTAAAACAATTCTCGTGGAATTATAGTTCAGAAATATAAATGGATGTTTAATAAAATGTATTCATGATGGATTTGTAAAAAAAAAATTTCAGGGATACTATTGTTGTTGGTAACTTTGGGTAAAGAGAAAGTACTTAAATGGAAAATATTTGAAATGTTCAGCAAACAGAATAAAATTAATATAGTGGAGTCTTTTTCAGATACTCTAATATTCTTTTTCATATATAATTTCTGAAGGTGATTTTCTGTTATGTTTCAATGTTTATTATATTTTAAAGAAAATATTTCTTGCCCCAAACCAGGTTTTCATTCCCATTGATAGCAAGTAATTCATTTTTATCATAATTGAAAGCAATATTAATATTTTAGAGACATTTAAATGAATCCAGACAAGTTATTTCCCTTGTCTTCCCTTCTAACAATAACTTTTTATGGTGGGTTGAATAAATAAATAAAGCTCACTGCAAAGACCTCGGTTTTAGAATTCCCAAGTAGATTGTAATAGATAGTTTTCCCATATGAAAATTCAGTGTTCACCTATAATATGCTAAATATAAGGTTGTAGGGATTTTTGAGAAGCCTTTAGAGCCTGCTATCAATAAAAAAAGACACCAAGGAGTAAAATACCTAATGATTAGGGCTGCCAAAAACCCTCCATGAGCACTTTAGACATACAACTTGCAATTAGAGCTAACACATTTTCAGTTTCATATTTTGTTACCTTGTTAATAATTAACATAATGCAACAACTCCATCTGGACCATGAAATAAAAGAATGTAATTCCAAAGGAGTTTTTATAGTACATTTCTTTTTTCTGTAAGAAACATTATACAAAGATATTATAGTGTATTTTTGTTCAGTATTCTTTTTCCCAATTACTAAATATTATCACTTTTATGGGTGGGGAAGTTCGCCAGGGGTTTCTGCTACTGTAAAGATAACATGGGGTTAATCACAATGTCATGCTTTCATTCTCCATTTTTTAATGAGGTGTACTTATTGCCAAAGGAAAGCATTCTATGAAAAGAGTAGAGTCCGTGTTATGATTGTAATGACTGAATTTGTGTTTTAGCCATCCAACATACTGAGACTATTAAATTACAGTGGTCAGTGCTATACTTATGAATTAATAAAAATGGCAGTTACTTAAGGAAGCAGCCCCCCTCCCGCAATAGACATTATGTTTGCCTATATGAATACAGGAAAAAGGTGTAGAGTGCTCTTAAACTGCATTGCTGCTAGGAGATCTAAATTTTCTAGACCATGAAAAGGGAAGGAAGAACAGAGAAAGAGACCAAAATCTGTCAAGTCTCAGATCTGTCTCCTTTATAAGCCAATTCATACCTTTATTCTTCAAAAATGGCATATATATGTGTATATATACATATATATATACTTACATATATGTATTTTTTAAATTTTGAGAAAGATATTGTTCCTGCCTACTTTGTAATTACAAGACACCTAGTCACAGTGCTGCTAATACCACGATGTTTTCTGTTGGGCAGGCTCTGGATCTTGTTTTCCATTAAGAAAAAAGAAAATAAGCTTATACTTAGAGTCACTGGAGCAGAAGAGACCTAAGGGTCCCAGTGGCCTTATAGAATGGACACTGGAGGGAGACCTGAGATTCAGCCTATAACTCTGACCCCTTGATAAACTACTGAAAGGCTCTTCCTGTGCCTCAGTCTCCCTATTAATGAAGTCAACCCACATATTCCATGATAACTGATTTATGAGGACATGAAAGAGGTAGTAGACAATATTTATCTTAGGAACCTCCAAGGAGAACCCATTCTTAGTGTTAAGTACGCAGAGTAAAATATAAGCCGAAGCAAAAAGAAAAGGGCCAGTTGATTTACTTTTCACCCTAAAGCCCCACCAGGTGCTAAGGCACCATCTGGGGAGAACCGTCTTGAGATGCTTCTGCAGTGTCTTGAGATGCTTCTGCAGTTAGCCCTTTGTAAGGATGATTATTATGACAAGTCTTCTAAGAAAGTATATAGGCAAAGAAGTATTTGCCCAGCCAACCCCCTGCCTCCCACTGGGTTCTGTCTCTGTGCTTGGGAGTCCTATTCACAAGGCATGTACTATTTATTAATAAGCATGTAAAATTCTCAGAAGGGAGACAAAAAGGAAATGTAAAAGAGAGAACTAAAGCTGCTATTTATGATACACTACCATATTCTGGATGGTATAATAATTATGGTAATAAAAATAACAATGCAGTCACAGGTAAAATAAGGGCAGGTAAAGAAAGTCTCAGATGCCAGGCTTTGGGCTGAAACCCCATGCATACATTGTCTCATATAATTCCATGAAACAAATTTTAACGTAATCCCTATTTTATAGTGAGAAATCTGAGACACCGATAGGTTCCCTGACTTGCCCAAGGTCTACTGAGGTTGTGGAAAATGAGGTCAAACCCCAGGAGGCTGTCTCTAGGATATGCTCTCTCTCTCCCACAATTCTGATTATGCTGACAGAGGGACATCATCTGTTGATGGAGAGCATGGTGGCAGGAGGAGCTTAGGTGACCACTCTAGGGTCACACACAGACCCTACACAACAGCAAGGATCTGAATCCTGCCCTTTCTAAATATGTGCTTTCCTCTATACTGTGCTACATTTTTCCTCGTTTATAATTTTTATCCTTGTGGTGGCAGCTTAATGAATGTTAAATAAAATATCTAATTATAATTAGCTACCTCACAAAAGGAAAATAAGCAGGACTAGCCATACGTAAGTATTCACATCATAGTAACATCCTTTTCTTCATATTGGTTAGTTGCATAGCTTTCCATAAGAATCAGTTCCTGTTACCAAAGTGGACTGGTTTCACAATTTCAAACCTCCTGTATTCCAGTAACTAGTTAATGGTGTCTTCATAACATTCTTCCTTTTTTATTTGTGGAGCTAGTCTGGTAAGGTAAAGCTTGGTTAATTATTTCTAAATTCTCGGACCTGACAGTAAAACACCCTTCATGTATCAGATCCAGTGTTGATGGATATATACAAATAGGAAATAGATATAGAATCTGGGCTTTGACTAGGGTAGGAGAGAAATGCCTTTTCTCTTCCCCCTCTTTGGGGAGCACAAAACTGCTGTGAATTAAAGAAATGTCAGTATACCTTCCCACTTCAGAAATAAATGTATGTTCCCTCTTTCTTTAACCTCCTTTTGTTCTTTTCTTTGCTGCTCTCCTTTCCCTATGCAATGTGTGTGTCCAGGCAGCTCTGCCTGGTTTGGATTTGGTAGGAGAATGGACAGGAACCTGGACCATTTAGGGCAGAAATTAAGCCAGTTAGTTAGGACTGAGTTAAGCCCCCTCTCTTCATTTCATGTATGCCATTGAACAACTAGAGGGTAAATTATGATTTTTACTTCCTCCTGGGCATTAAGTCTGAGAGGATAACTATAAAGTAAAAAGAAAATTAAAAATTGAAGTTGACACACCTTTCTTAATTCTTCCCAAGTTGCCTGAGTATGATTATTTTCAGAACTTCTTTATTCCTGTAAATATATGGGGTACCAGTCAACATAAGGAATTGCTCTAGATGATAGAAATCTGCCTGAAAACTAAGACAAAAATATGAAGAGTATCAGAGAGTCTGGAGGTATTGGGTTGGATGGGAAGATCTGAAAGCCTAAGATAAGATGAAGACAGAGCTCTCTGTAATGCAGGGGTTTTCAAGAGTTCCTATCAATTTGTGAAATTTTCCTTCCATGTTTAGCCCTCAAGCTCAGTCCTACTTGGATCGTCACATTTTGCTTTTCAGATTCACCACCACTGATGGTGAGTCAGGAACATCAGCTATGTATAGAAAGGACAATGCCTTATAACATTTCAAGATGGAAAAGAAAAGACTTTCAGTCACTAGGCAGGCTGACCTCGGGGCTGTCAAGCAAATTACACCAGCCCAGAGTGTCTGCTCAGAGAATCACTGTGGCATAGCAGGTGATGAATGAGTGGTTTTCATGGCCTCAGGCTCCTTCCTAAGAGAAGAGACTAGGTTGGAAGATGATTTTAGCAACTGTGGTAGGTAAGTCTGACAGAACTCAAATACCACCTCCTACCTGTCTGCTTGCATGAGGAATGATGTCAGGACTGGGTCTTGACTTGTGGGATGTTGCATATAAAGATGAGAAAAATCATCTTCATTCATTCCTCCTCTTTGAAATGACAATCTGCCCAAGCAGAAGAGGATTTCTTTATATCGCAAGTTTTGCTGATCCCGAGAAAAGACCCTGCAAAATGCTGGCCTTTCCAATAGAGGTTAGAAACCGCCATTGACAAAATGGCTCTCAATTTTTCACCTCAACTCAGCGTGTCAAGTCTTTTTATATTCAAGTACCATCAACTCCTGGAGGAATATGATAGACCACTTTATCTTCTGAGAGAAACTAAACATAGTGCAAGTTTGTTTTACTTCATAGATTTAGAAATGGAATTTATTATTAGAAGAAACCAAAAGTTGAATATTCATTAGCATCCTAGATCCTCTTTTGAGTAGAAGACTTGAAAGAAGCCTGGGTTTGGAGGAAAATTTTTTTTTTTTAATCTTTTCTTTTTCTGTTCTTTTGAGGCTGATGTTAAGCTCTGCCATCTGGAGGACCTGTGCATCTTAAACCTCTTTTAGGTTTGAAACCTAAAAACCTTTTAGGTTTAAAAAAGCTTCAGCTCTTTTGGGAAATTGTTTTTGCTTATGTTATCTGAACTACAGAAATTGGTTTCCATCTCGCATATCTCTGCATTATTAAAACAGAGCTTGTTGTGCAGAGTTTTATGGACTCTTCAGGGCCTTTACATATTAATGTTATGTACTAAGAACTATTAAAACACTCCAAATAAAACATATTTACCAGTTAAATGTTCTGTTTTATTTGTAAATAAATGAATGAGAAGGACAAGCTAGTTATCTCCATGGTGATATAGGGGAAAAAAAAAACTGTAACCTAATACAAACTTATTCTGCTCATATCTGGCAACTTAAACCACACAATTCCAAGAGACACTAGAATTTATTAGTCTCTTTTTGATTCTTATCTTTAAACAGCAAAAACAAATAAACAAAAACAATTTCAACCTACTACTAATTATTGATGTATGAAATACGTATGGGAAATTCTTCATTCAAGACAGGTTTTTTTTTTTTTCCTTCTGTCAACAAGAAGAATGTGGTAGCACTTAGTTTGTCTTCAGCTGATACCTACTTACAGATTTTGAAATTTTTGAAAATATCTAACTGAATGCTAACCGGTAAAGTCAAGCAGGTTGAAGGGGCAAATAGAGAAGAAGGTGAGAATAAAAATCAAATAATACATCATTTTGAAACTAACTAGCCCACTCTTTCAATCAGAAAAAAAAAAGTGTTCTCATCAAATAGTCACTTAAATATTCAGTATCAAACATTGTTCAACCAAGTTAGCAAACCACAAAGTTGGGCCTTGGTGTCTCTCTTTTCAAACAGATGAAGTAGTATCTGGGACAATGCTAAGAGCCCTAGTTTAAAGTCAGTCCACAGCTTCTGTTCCTACTCTGCCACTCATTAGATGGGTGACCTTGGGTAAGTCCTTTAACTTCTCCAGGCCTTTTTCCCTCATTGGTAGTAATAGAGGCTTGGAGTGGATTCATTCAACAGATATTTACTGAGCTCCTGATAAATAGCATGTTTCAGTGAGACAGAAAATAATAATAATAAAAAGCAGCCCTTGTCTTCAAGGAGCTGAGAGTTCAATAAGAGATGCACCTATAAAAACTAATGCATGCAATAAAGCAGTTTGATACTATTACAGAAATTTGTATTAGGTATACAAATATAACATACATTTGGGAGGGTACCAGAAGAGGAGTGGTCAGTCCTATTTGGGTTCAGATGAGGGAAGACTATTGACTTAGACTTTAAAGAGAAGATGTTTGAGCTGAGTTTGAATATCATTCTCTAGATGAGTAGGAGATGGAGGTCTAAGAACACAGGCCTGTGGGAGGAAGTCAGTATAAAGCCTCAGGATCTAACAGATGTCCTCTACAGCTGGAATATAAGGATGAGATGAAATATGCAAAGGATGCTGGAGCAAATGGAAAAGGCTTTATCTGACATAAGGATTCTGAATTTTGTGAGAAGCTATGACACAAGTAATTCCAAGTAGAACTCAGGAACTATTCATATATGTGTTCTAGAAAGATCACTCTAACAAGGTATGGCAAAGGCTTGGAGAGAGCAAAGATTAGAGGTGAGGAAGCCAGTCAGGAATCCATCTAGAGGCACACAGGAGAGATGGTGAAAGTGTCAGCAAGAGCTATGGAGTCAAGGGCAAGAACTATAAGACATGAGGAAAGTGATTCATCTAAAATCACTGAATGGATGAGGAGTAAGGAAGGAGGTAGAAGGTCTCTAAACTCCTGTTAGCTTTTGTCTCCCACAAGTCAGTTATTCCAAGACAGCTAGATCAAAACCTCTCAAAGGAAAGACTTTCATAAGCACACTTAATGGTAAATATTTTTAGAGATTTTATATAAAATGACTTATTGCTCTAAATTCTTACTTTTAGACTATTGGAATTTTGTTTTTTTAAAGGGAACTCTGTATAGTTAGTGCCCAGTGAGTCAGTTGTTATTGATTCTTTGTTCAGAGGATATACCTCAGACATGTAAAGAGCTACTGTAAAGTCACCGGAATCATGTGGTATGTTGTGAAAAGGCAAAAGCAATCCAGTTGTGCTTACATTCAGAAATTCTATGAGGTAGCTTAATGTAACTACTCAGGAGACTCCAAGAGCCAAAAATAAGAACAGAGTCTATAAGCAATATCCATAGCTAACCTGAAGTCAGAACTCATGCTTAAAATTCTTCTTATCTGACCCCACTCACCTTTTTGACTCTGGGTGTGTTTGTCATTTATTCTACCATGAGCACTATCTTTACATGATTCCAGTGCTTTCTACAGATTTCTTGAATGTGTCTCTTCTTGATACCCTTCCATCTACTCCAACCCACTGTGAGCTGGCTTACCACCCAGAACATATCAATAAGGTGGCTCTTGTGAGGGCCACCGTGTCTTCCTAATCGCCAACTCCACTGGATATGTCTCACCCTCATCTGTTTGACCTTTATGCCATGTTTATGAAACTCTCCCTATGACATCATGATCACTTTTATTTTCCCTCACCCCTGTCCACGCTGCCACTGTCAGGCCCACAGCCTCTGCACTCTCCCTGGGTCATTTCATCTACACATATGGCTTCTATATGTAGATGGTATTCATTCTCTGGCCTGAGTCAAGCCCCTACATTCCAGAAATGAAAATTTAACTTCCTATTGGACATCTTCACCTTGTTGTCCCTCAGGTAACTCAAATTTAACACATCCCAAACTGAATTCCTTCTCTTCCCAATGGTTGCCTGTTCTGATTACAGTCTCTTACCTTCTCCGGACTAGATCTCTCTATTCTTCTGTAGGCATATGCAACTTTTCATAATTCCCTTTTATACATACCTCCCATTCCAAACATGCTAGACTACCTTTATTCCCCCAGATGTATTGTATGAATTCCCCCAGGTTTTGTACATGCTTTGAAGGCCTTCTTGATACACATATAAACACACATATAATTATTTACTTCATCTGGCTACACTTCGTGAATTTTCAAGCCACTCTTAAGGATTTACTTTCTCCAGAAAACTTTTCTGATCCAGGTCTCTGTTGTCAAATGCCTATTTTTGTGGTTTTGTGGTGGCTTGTACTCTATTACAGTAGTTCTCAATGACAGAAGGGAGAGGGGAAGACATAGAAGGTGGAAGGGTGATTTTTACCTCGGGGGGATATTTGACAAGTGATATTTGACATTCCAAAGTGTTCAGAGACACTTTCAGTTATAACAAAGGGTTAGGGTTAGGGTGCTACTGACCTCCAGTATGTAGAGGGCAAGATGCTGGTAAACATCCAACAAAGCACAGATCTCCACACAAAGATAATCCAGTACAAAATGTTATTAGTGCTGAATTTGAAAAACCCTATTCTGTTCTTTTTTTTTTTTAACATATAATGTATTATTTGTTTCAGGGATACAGGTTGTGATTCATCAGTCTTACACAATTCCCAGCGCTCACCATAGCACGTGCCCTCCCCAATGTCCATCACCCTGCCACCCCATCCCTCCCACCCCTTTCCCCTCCAGCAATCCTCAGTTTGTTTCCTGAGATTAAGAGTCTTTTACTGTTTGTCTCCATCCCTGGTTTCACCTTGTTTCATTTTTCTCTCCCTTCCCCTATGATCCTCTGTCTTGTTTCTCAAATTCCTCATTATCAGTGAGATCATGTGATAATTGTCTTCCTCTGATGGACTTATTTTGCTTAGCATAATACCCTCAAATTCCATCCACATCACTGCAAATGGCAAGATTTCGGGGGGGTTGATGACTGCATAGTATTCTGTTGTATATATATACAACATCTTCTTTATACATTCATCTCTTGATGGCCATCTAGGCTCTTTCCATAGTTTGGCTATTGTGGACATTGTTGTTATAAACATTGGGGTGCATGTTATAACATTGGGGTGCACTACATTTGTATCTTTGGGGTAAATACCCAGTAGCACAATTGCTGGGTTGCATAGTACCTGTATTTTCAACTTTTTGAGGAACATCCATGCTGTTTTCCAGAGTGGCTGCACCAGCTTGCATTCCCACCAACAGTGTAGGAGGGTTCCCCTTTCTCTGCATCCTCATCAACACCTGTTGTTTCCTGACTTGTTAATTTTAGCCGTTCTGACTGGTGTGAGGTGGTATTCTGTTCTAATTGCATATTTATTGTTTTGTTTCTCTACTGAGCTACAAGCTTTTGGAGAACAGGAGCTGTGTCTTATTCAACATTGTATATGCAGGAAGTAACAGGTTGTTTGGCATATAGTAGATGCTCAGTACATATGAATGCATAAGTAGGTGGGTAGAGTGATGGGTGGTCTGATTGGCTTCCCATTCTAGCCCAGAGAGAAAAATCTATAGTTATATGTGGGTTGAGAACAATAAGTTTGAGGCTTCACTCCTGAAGTTGCCCTGATGTCATTTGTACCATTTGAGGTGCTAACCATGGAAAGAGATGAGAGGACTCAAACTATGGATGCACGTTACTATTTTCTCGCATACTTAAATATATGTCATTTTATTTATTTAAGTATTATCTCATATTACTTTTTGAGTGAAATAAAATAATATGTGTTCATACCCATTGCTAGTAATCAACATAGGTCTTGGTACCTATGATGAACAGGACATTTTAGCATGCTGTGATGGGAAAACACAGTTTGGCTTAAATTCCAGTTCAGTTTGTCTTTGATACTATTTATGTATTTGTCAGAGAGAGAGTACATGAGCACAAGAAGGGGAGAACAAGTAGGGGGGAGTGGCAGAAGGAGGGAGAGAGAAAAGCAGACTCCCGGCTGAGCAGGGAGCCCGATGTGGGACTTGATCCCAGGACCCTGAGATCATGACCTGAGCCAAAGACAGACGCTTTAGCGACTGAACCACCCAGGAGTCCAGTCCAGTTCAGTTTTAATATTGAGCTTTGTAAACCTATGCATGAGTTTTAGTGTCATTGATCTTTAGTTTCTCAAATTTGTTTTGTCTTGATGATGACGTGAACTAACGCATATAAAGCACTTGGTATGCAGTGCTCTCAACAAATCTTACTTCCTTCTGCCTCTTCTCCAAACTACCTATTAGGAGTTGCATTTGACTCTGAAACAGAACCCTGATAATAATGGCTTAAACAGATAGTTTATTTTTTCCCACACAAAATAAGTCTGGAGGTCTGTAATCTGGGGTTTGCCTGATGCCTCCACAAAGTCTTTAAGGAATGCACTGCTAAAGTATGGCCCGGATATTCCAAATGCCTTCTAGAGCACCAGTCACCATTTCTGGGTGCCAAGCAGCAGATTTGAGGACAGAGTGAAGATGGGGATGATCTCCTTTAAGGAACCTCCCAAAATGCATTCTGATAGAGTGAGTATGCTTATAATATGTAAGTCTTTAAGACCTAGCATCTTAAATATAAAAGATAGAAATAGAGTATTTAAGAATTCATTTTGCCATTCTATACCTAAGATTATTTTACGGCCTATAAGTCCTGTGCATGTGTGTGTGTGTGTGTGTATGAATGTATTCCCAAATAAATTTACTATAGTTTAGTACAGAATTACACAAATGGAGCTTATCTCAGTAGCAAGAAGCACACCCGATATATTCCAACGAACAGAAACAGGAATCCTTAGAGATCAGGATGAACATCACTAGTGACAAGTCATATTGCTATCATTTATCCCTTGGTATACAGTGATGAAAAGGGCACTTTACTTAGATATTCTTAAACAAACTCCAGTTCAATTATGAAAAAAAGTTGGACACCACCAAATTGAAGGACATTCACAAAATAGCTCCTCAAACTTGTCAAGGCCATGATAACAAAGGAACAGCTGAGAAATGGTCACAGACTAAAAGGGATCAAGTAAGCTTGAGATGTAAATGTAATGTGGTAGTCTGGGACTGGATCCTGTACAGAGAAAGGAAATTAGTAAAACAAGCAAACAAACCAAAAACAAACAAACCCCCAAAACCCAAAACCTAGTGAATCTGAATATATTCTGGATTTAGCTGATCTTACTGTGCCAATATTGGTTTCTTCATTTTCATAAATATACTCTGGTAATAAGATGCTAATATTAGAGGGAACTGAGTGAGGAGTATATGGAACTCTCTGTATCATCTTTGTAATTATTCTGTAAATTTGCAATTATTCCAAAACAAAGTTTATTTTAAAAATATGAATTACTGGGGCACATTGAAAGCCTGTCACGTTCATGTGTATAGGATATTACCTACAGTAGCTGCATTTGAGTAGTCTCTGTGCATGTGGGGACTTCATCTAGATTCTTTCCTCTTGTTTCCCCCAGGATCTAAAGAAGTACCTGACATAGACTAGGCACTCAGTACATATTTATTAAGTGGTGAGTGAATGCACGTATGGTTCTTTCTGAGAACAAATTTATGTGTTAATATAAGGATAACATTAGGGAAGAAAATGCATTCCAGAAAAACTGCTGATCTGTTTCTGAATTATTGTGTTTTTTCAGTGTATTATTTTGTAAGTTATTTGAACATTCTGACTAGCCTTCCATGTCATAGTCCTGGAGAATCAGCATACTTTTTCTGTATAATTTTTTTCTAATGCAACATTTTTTGAGGAGTAGGCCCTAGAAAGGTTGGTAACTGTCAGGCACTTTATTAGAAAAGTAGGGGTTTGTAGCAGTGATTCTAATTCAGCAAAACTGAAGACTTTTATAATCCTATCAGATCAATAGGTCGGGGATTAGAAAGCTGCATAATACTGATTTTCTATAAATTAGTAATTTTCTCTCTATTAGTATTAAAAAGATCTAATGGGAAAGGCATTTGATTAAAATACCAGCTTACCACTTACCACCTGTGTGATTATAAAGAAGTTCTTTAATCTCCCTAAACCTCAATTCTCTAATAAAACTGGGGTAGTAATACCTCACAAGGTATATGTACGATCCTCTGTTAGTGAAAATACATGATAGACTACTGTAACAAGAGCCCAAGAGCACAGGTGGATTTCACACAACAGAGGCTTGTCTGCCTCACCCAACGATCCAGAAATGGTATAACAGCTCTTTCGGAGGCCAGGCTCCTCCATTTTCTTGCTCAGCCACCTCTGGTCTGCATTCCCTTTTTTGCATGCTCAGCTCACCGCCACATCCACATTCCAGGCCAGCAGAGGGAGGAAAGCTAGAGGAAACACACCTTGTCGTCTAAGGGAATGACCCGGAAGTTATCATTTCAACTCGCAGCTCATTGGCCAGAACTTAGTCATGTGGCCCCAGCTAGCTGCAAGAGAAGTTGAGAAATGCTTTCTTTATCTGGGAAGCGTTTGCTAAACTAATACTCCTGGTATCCTGGAGATTGGCCAGAAAACTAGTAGAGCCTGCCCTAAGCACCTGGAATAGTGCCTCACATGGAATAAATGTTCATCTAGAATCAAATCATCTGGAAGGTGATTAGTGTGAAAGGAGCAAGTAAGTGGAAATATTTTATCAATTATACTTTGCATTACTCAGATTTCAGGACAGCTCTTCCTAGAAAGCTATTTTTTCATTTGAAGACTTGTCTGTCTTCTTGTAAATTAAAACACAACTCCCAAGAAGTAAGGTTTATATCATCCTAAGGAAAAGAAGCTGCAGAAGTAATATTTCAATGTCTGCTTGTTTTTATGTGTAATGACTTCAGCTCACTACCCTTTTAGCTGAGGAAACCTTGGTAGATTGATTGAGAAATAGCTGTGCTCTGGTGAAAAAGGAAAGGTACAAAGTGAACTATGTTACATGTTTTTTGTTTTTTTTTTTTTTTAAAGATTTTATTTATTTATTTGACAGAGAGAAATCACAAGTAGGCAGAGAGGCAGGCAGAGAGAGAGGAGGAAGCAGGCTCCCTGCTGAGCAGAAAGCCCGATGTGGGGCTTGAACCCAGGACCTGGGATCATGACCTGAGCTGAAGGCAGCGGCTTAACCCACTGAGCCACCCAGGCGCCCCTACATGTTTTTAATGTAGAGATTCTTTTGTTTGTTCAGTTGTAAATTTGTTGATGAGAATTTTTCCACTATTCTTTTCATAGATTCAGTTTCAAGCTTTGGCATTAATTTATACTTACAAACATGGGACTGCATCTTTGGAACTTGTCTTATTTTTCTATTGTTTTGGTTTGATTGTTTTCCTGAGTATATTTATTATAATCTGCTAAACTTGGACAGTTTTCTTCTAGGCAAAGCAGTTTATCTGAGTCCCCTTCATGCTAAGCTTGCCTAGGACATTCTTACATTCCCTGGGTCCTAACTGCAGATTGTCAGCGGCTCATGTGATCTATCAGACCACACTGTCATCCAGCTGGCAGCTGGATGGGGCTCAGGTGGCCCTGCTTTTTGGTGATATTGGTAACATGAGGGGTGAACACAATACTGGCTGTATTAGCTGGCTTGGGCTGCGATAGCAAAATACTACAGACATAGACGAGGCACTTAAACAACAAATACTTATTTCTCACACTTCCAGAGACTGGGAAATCCAATACCAATATTCCTGCCAATTCAGTTTCTGGTGAGAACTTTCTTCCTGGTTTGCAAGTAGCTGCCTTTTTTCTGTGTCCTCACATGGCAGAGAGAGAGTACTCTGGTATCTCTTCCCTCCTCCTGTAAGGGCATTAGCCCTATTGGATTACGGCTCCATGCATATAACCCCAGTTAACTACCATTGGAACTATCAGACCCTATCTCCAGTCTATATTTACATTGGGAGTTAGGGCTTCAACATATGAATTTTGGGAAAATAAAAACTTTCAGTCATTAGCAGTGACCTCCCTTTCATTTATCATAGCACCCACAAAGGGTGAATTTTTTTTTTTTTTCTGATTACCCTGTGCCACCCTGGACAACCTCCCTAAAATTTCTTATAGTAGATCACTCTGGGCTTCCTAAATTCTCTTTCTCTAAGGAGATACCTGGTCTAATGTCATTGTTTAGCCCCACAAAATGCCTTGGGAGTTACAAAATGTGAAGATACTACAATATAACAAAGTGATATTTGTAGAGCACTCTATAGTTTTCTTGCTTACATTATCTCTTTAATCCTCATGGCAACTCCAAAGGAATGGTTGGGATATGTTACTGGCTCTATTTTATATATTAGAAAATTGAAGTTTGGAGAAGTTCAGTAATTTCCCTAAGGTCTCAGGGCTAATAATTGATTGACACTGAGACTCCATGCCAGATCTTGCAATTTCTAATTCACAGCAGACTGTATATGAGCTGGAATTTGGTTCTGGAGTCACTAAAGTCTGGCTTCGATCCAAGTTCTGTCACTTATTAACGGTAACTGGGCAGGTTACTTAACTCACTAAAATTTCTCAATCTTCTCTATGACATGGAAAGAATAGAGTCCACCTCCTAGGGTACTAATGAAAATCAAATTATGTAATGCGTAGCAATCAGTTAGCATACACCTAGTACACAGAAAAACATTCAGAATTTTGGTTATTATTTGAGCACACATCAAATCCTATTCCATTGGATTTAACTGTGAAACCAAATTTATACATTTTATTGGAATGAATGAAATACTATACAAATTACATACACTATTGGCTGACCTCAAAACACTTTACAAGTTTTTAAGTGTTGTAAAATTCATAATATGAGATACTAGCACCTTAATCGTCACCTGAATAACTGTCTCTGTGTGTATCTATTTATTCTTGCCTGCTCAAGCAACAGATTAAAACAGTTAACAAGTAGCAGGTATTCAAACTCTACTGGAAGCACGCCAATGGAATTTTTTTTTATCTGGCTTTGGTTTGAGGTCATTTAGTGCTCATTAATAAAGTAAACTGAATTTGGAATTGTTGTTTTTCATTTCACACCAGTAAGCCAATAAAATGTTAATAATTATGATCAAAGGAACATTAAAGAAGCAAAGATTTAACTGCTTGAAATTTGGTATTTGGAAAAGTCCAATTATATGCAATTGTTCTCCACATTATGCTGGATTTAATCTTTACCAAAATACATATTTTATATTAGTCTCATTCTAAAAGCCAAGATACATGGTAATTGTCACATAGGTTATGTCAATCATAATGACTGCGAGCAACTCTCCTAATATGCCCAGATTTGTTGGGTCATCTAATGTGTATGTCAGGATAAATCAATAATACATACCTTAATTTGTTTTGCACACTAGTCCTGATTCTCATATGGAGTGCTTAATTAGGGAATTTCATACATTTCTACATTTAATATGTTTATGTTTCTGTGGATATACAAGGAGGGAATATTCTTATTCACATAATTAGTTCTAGTTAAAGTTTCATGCAGGAGGTCCAAAAAGCTTTTCTCAGATAGAAGAAACTACACCAAACCTGGAGTTAACATACTTTGGAGCAAAGGCTATTAGCAATGTAAATATCATTACCTCTGATTTGTGATCAGCTGATCAAATAGTGAAGGCCCAATGTGACTTTGAGGCTTCAGGAACACAGTCTAGTGACTTTGAAGGTAAAAGCAGTGCTTCCCACCAGGTACATGTGTTAGAAAATTCTGAACTGTCTTGATTGGGAATTAATAATATTAATGACTTGAGTTGATCCTAAGTAGTTCTCAACATCTGGGCAGAGGAATTATGAATATATAGATAAGTAAGGTGTATGGTATCATAAAATCATTTTCTTTCTGTGCCTCCTAGACAGTCTCAGTGTGACTAGTCATATGGGCAGACACCCACACACACCCTGCAATGGTTTTGATTTGAGAAGGCAAGATAACTATACCTACCATAACAGTTGGCTTTGTTTACAATTGTCATAGTTTGATGATTTGGTTTAAGTTGTGGTATGTACTCAGAAAGGGGAGTTACACATCACCTTGCATATATAACTCATTTACTGTCTTTGTCCCATGTTTGTTTTGTTTTCCCTATTAGATTCTGGAGAGCAGGGACCATGTCTCAGTCAGGATAAACACAGGGCCTGGCTCATGGTAGATCCTTAAGAGAAATACTTGAATGAATGAATAAATGGATTTGAGCTAAAGAGTGAGTCTATAGTACTTAAATGTGCAACACATAAATACAAACATGTATGAAGAATCTATTGCTGTGTAATGAACACATGCACCAACACACATATGTACACACACACACACACACACACACACACATCCCATATTCAGAGTACTTTCATTAGTTAAGGAAAGTAATGTCTGACAGCAGTAACATCACATAAATATGTAATTAAATAATTAGTAATTGCCAAAGCAGAAAAATGTAATAATTTCTTAATATGAAAAATGGACATAACTTAGTTTATAAACATTATGAGAATTAAGTATACCAGCCCAAGAAAACTTACAGAAATTCAAGAACACTAACATTTGTTCATGGCCACGAGTTGTTTGGTGTGTGTGTATGTTTTTGTTGTTGTTTTGGGGTTTTTTGTTTTTTGTTTCTAACAAAGACAGTATAGGCCACGAAGCAACTATTTTATTCATCATTTCTTTACTGTGGGCCTAACAAGTATTCATATTAGTAATTTACTAAAAATACTGAAATGTAATTATCTAAATATTTGTTAAAAAGCAAGTATAGTTTTTTTTCTAATAAGAAGTTACACAACTTACAAGGTTGGTTTTTTTTTAAGATTTTATTTATTTATTGACAGACAGAAACCACAAGTAGGCAGAGAAGCAGGCAGAGAGAGAGAGAGAGAGAGGAGGAAGCAGGTTCTCCCCTGAGCAGAGAGCCCGACCTGGGCTCGATCCCAGGACCCTGGGATTATGACCTGAGCCAAAGGCAGAGGCTTTAACCCACTGAGCCACCCAGGTGCCCCACAGGGTTTTAATAAACCCTTACATTAACCTGACTTTTTTCCCTCAAGATCAGTAGTTACAAAAGAGCACAGGTCTAGTTGCCACATTTTCTATTAGAAATATACTGACAGGGGCGCCTGGGTGGCTCAGTGGGTTAAGGCCTCTGCCTTTAGCTTTGGTCATGTTCCCAGGGTCCTGGAATCGAGCCCCGTGTCGGGCTCTCTGCTCAGCTGAGAACCTGCTTCCTCCTCTCTCTCTCTTTCTACTTGTGATCTCTGTCAAATAAATAAATAAAATCTTTAAAAAGAAAGAAAGAAAGAAAGAGAGGAAGGAAAGAAAGAAATATACTGACATATACAGGCAAGTTTTCTGGTTAAAGTAGATACCAGCTCTATATAATTAGAGAATTATAATAAATGGTCTTACAGATAGAAAGGATCTATATTTATGGATAATTTTGGCACTTGTTATTAGAGAAACTTTATGTTTCACCATGAGATTTTATGTCTGATGTATAACCAACTGTATATTATCTACTCTAATTAGAACTAGAAGTTGCTTAAAATGGAAAAAAGGAAATTGTTCCAAGATCTCATCTGAGGAGGCAGCTTTGGCTTATTTCCCCACTAATATTGGCCTTAAAAAACAAGATCCCTCCAATCCAACTGGACTTAGGATAGCCTGCTTTTTGTCTCATGGAGTTTTCTGAAGGTCTCAAAGAATGTCTTGGTTTTTACTCTAGAAGCCCAATGGTATAGGACTTCTCCTCCTTATCATAATTGCATATTTGCAGGTAATGATTACTCCCTACTGCCTCATATATTTTTATATACAGTTTTCTCCTTGGTTCTTTATTCTCATATGAAAAATGCTTAACACCATCTGTTAAGAGCTTTTCCTCAAACCCTCTCCCCTAGCAAAAGGACCTGACTTTAACACAACACACTTAATTATTAATACCTCAATCAGGAAGGCAAACATACTAGTGCAGCGGAGATTACCAGAACAAGATAGTCCATTGAATTTACTCTGTATTTGTTGAACTGCCTGAGTTTTTTAAGTCCATCATGAATATGGAATTAGAACTGGGCTCTAAACACCTCCTACCTCTTGCCCTCTTCCCTGAATTATAACTTTGTTAATATGAGCATCTCTTTGCCACCAATTTTTTTCCAATTTTATTATAGAATAAAAGAGTCATTATGTTTGAATTTGGTGATGGTTAAATAAATGTTTGTCTAGAACACAAAATGAATTGTGTTCATACATGTATATAGACATTTACAACATAATGGACACAGTCGTATGGAATGCAGGTCTTATATAGGAACACGGTGAAGGAACACTTCACCCAGTCTGAGAGAGTCAGAGAAAGACTTTCTCAGAGATTGCATAGAAGGAGGCAGATCAAGTGGAAGAGGAGAGAAAAGGGTCAGTAGGAGAAAATCACAAAGGTGAGAAAGAACATGGCATGTACAGGGAACTATAAACAGATGTGTGTTGTTAATATAATGTTTGAGACAGGGATGGTGAGAAATGAAGCTCACGGAGTAGTTAGGGTTTAATCTTGGAGGACCATGTAAGCCATATTAGTATAAATTCGATGGTGAAGGCAAAGCTCCCAGTGGTCTCATTTGTGCCACGTTCCCAACATTGTACATTGATCTGACACACAGGCCCTGGTCCTTAGCAGATATTATTTGGGTGGATGAAATGAAATAGAATGAAAAAAAGGATTTAAGCAGAAGATGTGTGTGAGTCAAATTGGATTTTTCGATAAATTGTTTTAGCAGCAACCTGAGAGACGGATCCAAGGAGAATAAAAGTGGAGTAAAGGAGACCAATGATGATGGGAAACAACGAGGATCTGAAGTAGGGCAGTGGGATTAACAGATTCACAGGGATGAATCTGAGATGTATCAGAAGATTAAACCTGTAGGACCTGGTGATTTTGTGGCTCTCTGGCTGTGAGAAGAAAAGGAGTGGTAGGAGGCATGTGTTATGGTAGTTGCCATCATTTAATCTAAAGAACATAAGGAGAAGAGTTGTTTAGAAGAAGAATCAAGTTCAAGTGTTCCTGAAGACTTAGAATTTAAATATCTTTCAACTTTTGTTTTAAAAATGAACCCATGGAGAAATTCTAACAGGTTTTCAATGAAAATCTTCTAGAATTTCAAATTTTCAAATATCCCGTGGGTATTATATTAGCATTAAAAAATTTTGATAACACCAAAACATTTTGCTATAATTAATTACCACATATTCTTCACACAAAAATTTTGGGTAGAGAGAGACATGTATTAATAGTTCATTCTTTCCTCCTTTTAGCTTTCCTTTTCTCCCACCCTCTTCCTCTGAGTTGAGCATTCTACAGTGAAGAGGGGTTGGAATCAGCTCCCACACGGAGCTTCTCTCAGAGTGGCCTTTGAAAGCTTCTCCACTTCGCACAGGAAAGGAGCAATGCTTCGAGGCCAAGGAGAACTCCAAATAAACAGTATTTCTACTTCTGTTTCTCAATCTGGTTTTAACATTTGGTGAGGGGCTGAAAACAAATCCAACAGAACAAAGGGCTCCCCTTCATTTGAACCTGGCATTCAAATAACGTTAAATTTAATTTATATTCAGATGGTTAAAAATATTATTAAAATATGTAATTCTTGTACACTGAAGATTTATAAGAAATATGGTTAATGTTCTTTCTTTCTCACTCTTTGGCACTGCTCTCTTCCTGTTCTAAATATATCTTTTATTATCTCGGGATATTCTTTTAGAATGAGTACTCCATTCTCACATTTTGGAGTAAAATCTTTCAGCCCAAATGAGTTTGGTTTTAGACATGATTATGGGGGATCCAGTTGACAACTGAATACACAGAACTGAGGCTTGGGGCAGAGGCTGGGGCTCTGAGTAGTGGTCCTTAGCAGAGACAGTGCCCTGACAGGGGTCATCTGGGCAGAAGGTGTAGAGGACCACCAGCAGAAAACCAGTGGTGAAACCAGAACATCAACATACCCAGAAGAGTAAGAACAGGCTTTACAGTGACAGAGCAACTTGATCGGATAGGCCCTCAGGAAGCAGGGCTAAAGAGAAGTACCAGAAGGAAGGAGGCAGAGAACAAGGGAGCAGGAAGCAAACCCACTCTCTCTCATTAGCCTTGCCTCCTGAACCTGCCACCTCCATGGTCTTCCCTCTCACCCAGTTCCCCTGAACCATGAGGGAAGGTGGAAGTCCACCAGAGTTTCTCTACTTAGGTTAAGGTTTAATGCCACGTGAAGAGTAGAATTTTCTCTGTGTGCAAGTATGACATTAGATTAGCTTCTTTTAGCATTGCTTCTATCTAGTTTGTTTATGGGCTTTGTGGCTTCTAATGGTCTTTTTCTGTAAGGAGCTACAATTAATTTGACTATAATGCGAGTGTTTCAATAGTCATTATTTTCGTGGTTATCCAGCCGATTTTACCGTTGTTTACTCGGGGATATTTTTTTGTTCACTGTGCTCCTTTTTCAGGGTGTAACAGATAAATACCTTGCTCAGAGCCAAACAGAAATAGTTTAGATTCTGCTTTCATGGACGTTCTACTTTGTTGTTTGCGTTAAGAGAACTCCTAACAATTTTAAGAAGGATAAACAGAAAAGTCTGTTTTATTTTTCAGTGTTCGAAGTAAGGACAATGCTGCCTGTCTGATTCATATGGGTTCTGGTCTCTATTTTATCCACAGACGATGAGGCTCTGTTGCCCCCTGAAAAAATAGTGGATTAGACATGTTTCCCCCCACTATAAAATGCAGTTACATGCAAACCCTTAATCTCATTGTGTTAATTTTTATTTGCCCATTTCTCCTGGGGCAGGGTGTGTTACCGATCTTAAATATCATTACAATAAAGTGATCTTAAAAATCATTCCTTTTGGTTCATAGGGATCCAGGTCTGTGTAAGGATAAAATAAGATGGACCTAATAATGCTATAGCTTTATTAAGCACATGTCAAATTCATTATAAACCTTCTTTCTGTGGCATTTTGGTGAGGTTGTTTTGATTTTGTTTCTTTTATTTATGAAAAAACTAAGGTATAAAGAAATACAACTTTATCGAAAGCCACATATGCAATAGATGTGAATAACCTTGGTAATGTTGCCGCAACAACTTGGCTTTTTCCTCTGTGCTTGCTTAAAATATTGATAGAGCCCCTGAAAGCTTTCTCATCCATTTTTCTTTTTTTCCTTACATAGTATTGATTTCTGGGTTTTTTCACCTTAAAAATTCACACAGCACAATCGCTAAGAAGTCCAGAAGTAACTTTCTCAAATTTGGCTTTTCACCTAAATTTTAGATTTTTTAAAAGACCTAACTGTACTACATATGATATGGCTAATAAATAATGCAGACGATGTTCCTCAATATTGAGCAGAATGATACATTTCCTTTTGAAAAGTTTGTTTCAAAAAACTGGACCCATCCTTTGGGTTTTTTTGCTTCTTTGGTTTTTGTTTTTGTTTTTGCTTTTTTCTGATAGCTGCTAACTTCATAAAGGATTGTTAGCATATCAGTTGATGTTTAGTCTGGCAAAATAAAAAATAAAATTGCACTTTTCCTTTTATCTGAAACTAAGTACTATTTCTTAAAATTTTCTTCTGGTATAATTAATAACCCATGTGAAATTCCTGGAGATTGAGAAAAGACTACAACTCAGGTGTATGGATAAAGATTAATTTCTATCATTGATGTACTATGGAATGCATGTGTAAAGTCTGAGAAGATGTGTTCAGGAAGGATGTGTTTTAGCCATTCGCTAAGTAACTTTCTTCATCTTTAAAGGATCAACATTTTTTGGTTAACATCAAATATTTGAGAGCAAAATCTTGACATACTGACTAACTCTGGATCCTTGCTGTAATATCTGAGACACCCCCAAATCCAACATGACTGAAAATTCTGAAACATTGTCACTTATTGAATAATCCTGGTAACTTTTATGACAGCAAAGTATTTTAAACAAATGATGATCTTTACAGAGGAATTATAAATGCAAGCCTCATCTAAGAAGACCCTTTCTCCTGGTTGTTGCTCGTCTACCCGTCCTCCTGATGGTGGCAGGGCACAGTGGGAAGAGGAGACCCCCAAAGTCTTAACAAGGAGGCCCTCCCTCTCAGCCTCAATGTGTGGTATCCAAAGATGAAAATCAAAAGCTGTGACTTGCTCAGAAACCAAATTCCCCTTCAAGCTTTCACCTCCCCGTGTGTTCCTTTTCTGCAACTGATCCCTCCATCTGCCCAGGCTGGGAGCTTCACTTTAGTCCACTGGAGGTTAGCTTCAGATCCCACCCGTGATCACGTCCTACTGATTCTACCTCTTTCCTCAGTCTTCTCACTACAACCTGACCCGCAAGCAATTCATGCTAAAACTGTCCCTCCCCTGAATTGCTGTAATGCCTGTTATTCGGACTTCTTTGCACCATCTGCCCTGCCCCTCCCTGCCCCCTCTCCTCCAGCAGCAACTCTGGTATATACACATAATCCATATTTCAACCATTGATGTCCTCATATAGAAGTTTCATCACGTCATGCCCCTGTTTCCAATCTGTCTTTGACTCCCCATCACATTTAGGTCAAACCTGAGCATGTTACCATGACTTCTAAGACCTGGGTTGGTCTTGTTCCAGTTTATCTCTCCACGAACATTTCTCACCCCAGAAACATACTTTAGTCACTGCTGAAATTCTTTTAGTTCAGGGCAAGATGCTTGCTCTGGCTACAGGCTTCTTCACCTGATGTGTAATCCCCTCTACTTAAAACAAACATGGAACCAGCTCTTCTTCATCTCCTACTTCAATCCTACCTTTTGCCCAGGTAAATCCTACTCCGGGTTTTCAGTTTAGACCTGACTTTCTCAAGGAAACCTTACTGGACACCTGGTGAAGAGTTACATTCCCTCAGCATAGCTAGTAATTCTCTGTCATCACATTTGTCATGCTGTGTTTTAAGTGCATTTATTTTTAAGCAGACCTGTCACTTGAGGGCAGGGACTGAGGGTTTCTTGTCCATTGTTCTATACATAGTACCTCTATGGCTTCTAATCAGCCCTCATTACATGTTAGATAATGGATTTCATAGATCATAGGTCTATAGATCGTAGATCATAGATGGGTTTGATACCAAGTCATCAGTAAAAGCAGAGTGAGGAAAATAGAAATCAAAGCAAATATGGAGCCATAGCAAAAGGATCCAAAGACCCAGAAAGCTGAGAAGGAGCAGCATCAGGAGGTGGAAAAGTAGTCAGGCATGTGTTGTCTTGTCCCATGACATGCGAGCCCTGAGACAAGGATAAAAATTGGTGCCCATATATATCTATTATAAACTATTATAGTTTAAAATCAAGCTATTTGGCTACTCAGTAAAGTATATTTCATATACTTTGACAAATACATATTCATAAAAACCTGAGAAGGCTATGTATTATTTTAGAATTCCCATACACATCCAAAGTTCTATGCCAGAACATGGAAGCCGCAGCATGGCTTCTATTCCACCTTCTTCTTTTTTTTTTTTTCCCCCACCCCAGCCCTGTCCTATACTACAGGCGTATGGACACCCAGTCCTGGCTGGCAAGCTCCACTTACATTCCCTAAAAACAGCCATACTGGTTCCACATGTGTATTACCTACCTCGAGGGAGAGAGATCTGGAAAAGAGACCTATGTAGGCTGTGCAAGTAGTTCTAGGGCCATTTAGGAATGAACATATGAAATCCCAGAGACCCAGAATGTGGCTTAGAATGTGCGGGAGGAGAGCCTAGACTCCACGAGGACCAATCTCCTTGGCCTGCAGCCTAGGAAGTGGTCTGGTCAGAGAGAGTTGTGTCTAAGGGTGATCTTGCAAGCAATCGACCTGGATATATTCTGGAGCTTCTACTCCTAGAATACTACAAATGTATATCTGTGAGGGTGTAGCATTATCTAGGACTGTCTAATATTGTATTTTTTTAAAACCCATTCAAGTATATACCTTGAAGCTTGTAGACACATCTTTCCAAACTAACCTTTTGTTTTTACTTCAAGACCATGTGATTCTCTGTTCTGTTGTATTCTGGGAAGCAGCCTAAAAACACAGTCTTTCAAGGCAAAATAGGTTCTGAGTTGTGAGTTGGTTTAAGTTCTGAGTTGCCCATTTCCAGGCTGTGGAGCCCTGGGCCAAGTCCTTCAACTAATGAGTGGAGTTAATAAAATCTTCCTCTAGAGTTATAGCAAAAGTGCATGAGGTTGAAGTCTTTAAAAGGCTCAGCTCAAGTAAATGCTCAACAGATCATAGTGCTGTCATCATCATCATAATCACTGTCATTATTTTTAGAGCTGTTATTCCTTATTGTCTGTAACTATTGCAATGACCTTGGGCAAGTCATGTAACCCCTGAGAACCTCAATTTCTTCATCCATAAAATGAGGTCTTTGGAGCAGAGGATAACTAAACTTCTGTCCAGTTAAGAGCAGGGACTTTTTGGAGTTCCTTCTTTTTCAGTTTTCATTCAACCTGAACTTGACCCCCAGACTACATTGTAAATCGTTAATGGAAGTTACTACTATGCATATAATGTCACTAAGTGTTCTAGTTTAAGCAAACCTGATATTGAAAGTCTAAATCTTTTGTAAAAACTAAAGAACACTGGATTGAATATGCAGTTTATGAAACAGAAAGATTCGTGGTAGAGTTTCTTTGCTCACTCGTTCTTTTAATACATTAAAAGCTAAATTTGATTTATAAAAAAGATATTCACTTTGCCTACAACTTTTCAGAAACATGCACAGAGATTTTTAATCTCTGTGAATCATAGAATCCTTTGAGAATTGACTAAATCTGATTCCTCTTTCCCCAAAATGAACATGGTTGCAAATATTGCACTGAATGCTTGAACGGGAGAGTCCATAGATCTTAATATAAAAATCCAAAACAAAAGCATAAAGGCAAAACAAAAACAAAGCCAGTGAAAATGGGATGCGCTGAGGATTTTGGAGGCATTTCTAAACACAGACTTCCAAACACCTGGCCTTTTCAGTTTCAAAGGAAAAAAAGAGAGAATTAACATTTATTGAAGCCATACTCTCTGCCAGCCACCGCACCAAGCACTTTCTATGTGTTATGATGCTCTTCTCCTTGCAACCCTAAAAAAGGCAGGTATTTCTGATCAGAAAACTGTGGTTGAGAGAGTAATTCCCCCAAGTGACATCGCGAGTTAATAGTAGAAGCAAAATTTGAACTGGAGTCGGACTCTAATGTTACCACACCATGAGAAAATGCCCTAAATTCCTTCACATCTCTCCTCCAGCTCCCAAATCTTTATTTACCAAGGAATAATGGCAGAAATTGAGAGATGTGTCTTCCTGAATGAACTTCTTGCAAAGGAACACCCTAAGCCAGCTTTGTGCTGACAGCTGATCCTCCTTCCCCTCACTCCTGCCCTGAGCCATCTCCCTGGAGCTGGACTGCCCTGCAGGAGGGCTGTGCTGCTGTTGGCATGGGATGGGCGGGGCAGGCAGAGAGCTGAGGGAGGAGGGATTCTCGGTGCTGGATGTGATTCAAACGTTCTGATCCCCTACGTGCCCCAGTAAGGATTTCAGCTGACATCTGTGTAAAATAGTTGTCAGCTGAGGAGCCGAGAAGTAGCCTGTCAAACTCAGAATGCCCCATTTGCCAGGTCTCACATGAGAAAAGTGAAGACAGGTCCCACTGGGAAAAGACCTGCTTTCCAAAAGATTTATTACCTAAGGGTCAAGTTGCATAACATGTGTTCTGCCCAGTAGACACGACTCCTCCTTGATTCATTCATATTTCGCAGGGTGGCTAATTAATCTCTTTAAGAAGGAGGGACTAGACGGAGGAGAATAAATGAAGGGCCTTATTGGAATTCTGTCTTGGTTCGGTAAGCTAATATTGAACTTCCTTCATAAACAGCCTGACCAAATACTGTGCAGAAATCACTGAGGTTTATACACTTTTAGACCTTATATATGAAGGTGAGGCCTGTATCCCCATGTTCTAACCTGTCAAAATAGAACGTTCTTGGTGAGTTGAGAATAACAATCACAAATCCATTTTTGGTTTCAAGTCATTTTAAGATAGGCTGTCTTATCACCTCAGACTTCACAGTGTGTCCTAGAAAAGCATGCTGTTTTCACAGTGATATTAAAGGCACAGTGAGATTTGTATTTGATTTAGATTATCCTCATGATTTCCCACATGATATAGAGCTGCTTCATGAAGTCACTTGCTGCTAAGCATTTCTGACCTTTATGTGCCATAAAGAGAAAAACAACTGCTTGAAAATGCTTAGGAGTAAAATGTGCATATTTAGAAGTAGCTGACATTTGATATGTAATTTTTCTTATATGCTATGTATGATGCAAGACATTCTCTACCCAGTGTGAAGATGATGCCATCTTTTTCTGTCAGGAAGGCAGCATAACATAATGGTTAAGGTACAGACTCTGGAGCACGCCAGCCCTGCCACTTACCTGCTTTGTGATCTTGAGCAAAATACTTAAGTTTAGTGTGCCCTGTTTTCTCATTTACAGAACGCAGGTAGTAGTGAGTTCCTCTCTTACTGTGTTAATTGGCAGGATTAGGTGAATTAACATAGGCATAAAGTGCTTAGAATATTGTCGACATGTCATAAATGTAATGCATTAGCCATTATTATACAAATGTTTGAAGATGATCAGTAAACTCCACAGTAGGTGTTAGAGGGTTCAGAGAATAAATTGGCTTATCCTTAGTTTAGGCTAAGGCTTCACCTGAGTTTATTCGTATCTCTGTATTGAGAAAGTGCTAAGTAGGATGTTTTCCATCCCTCTGTTCTCTCATATTGTCTTCGTGTTACTCGGTGATCCCGTAATATCTGTGGCAAAGGATCCTCACGTACCTGCCTACAGAATTGTGCACCACGTATCTGGTTGGTTGAATAAATACCATGTCTCACATATCATACTCCTGCCAAATGTATGTCATCCCTACTGTGATAATGATAGGTCTTTATTTGAAAAAATGTTCCTGACTTCATAACAGCATCATATATAATCAGTGAATACTCATGGGAAAGAAAAGAATAATAACATGTGAGGAGCCCTTCAAATCCTTCTATGTGTAAGAAGTGTCTTCATACTTGAAAAGGCTGGGGAAGGAAAGTCATCCATTCCTTCAAAATCTGTACCAAGTGCCTGTCGGAGGCCTAGCACTGTTCTAGAAGTGAGAAATGAGGTACCTAGAATATAGCTGTTGCTGTCATGGAGATCATATTGTAGTGACAGGAGACAGTAAACAAGTAAAAAAGCTAGATAATTTTAGAGACAAAGAAGTAGATGGAGTAGATAAAAACAGAAGCGTGTAATAGAGAAAACACATTGTTAAAGACCTCAGCTGAGACACCATTGAATTTAGTTAGGGATGAGAGTTCCACTCTGACGGAACAGCAAAGACAAAAGCCTTGAGATAAGAATGAATTTTACATATTCAAGAAAGAGGAAAGAACCTTGGGTCTTGGAAGGGGGAGAGGTTGGCAAGTGGAGATGATACAAGGTGTGGTTTTGGAAGTAAGCAGGGGCTTAATTATGTGATAAATGAAGGCCATGGGAAGGAATGGAATTTATTCAGGGTGTGATGGGAAGTCATTATTGTGTTATGGGAGTGAACACAATGAAATTTGTTTTGGCTGCTATGTGGAGGCCAGGTGTAGGCGAACATAAATGTTCCCAGAAAGATCCACTCAGAGCAATTAGCTGTAGTCCAGATAGACATTGGTGGCTTGGACTAAAAAGTGGCAGTGACATGGAGAGATGTAGAAAGATTTGCAATATGTGCTAGGAGTACAGACAGGACTTGCTAGTAGTCTGGGTGTAGGTGGTGAGCAAAAGGAGAAACCAAGGAATCACATATCTTAAGGTCTTACTTAAGTCCTGCCTTCCCAGTGAAACATCTCCAGTCATTCTAACTCACTTGTCTTTCTTTTTGGTGGAGCAATTGTTTTTTTGAGCTGGTAACACCTGTAAGACACAGTTCCAAGTGTTGAGGATACATTAGTGAAGAAAACAAAGATCCCTGTCCTTGTGAGGCTGTATTCTCACCCCTGTACATCTCTCTCTGAGCCTATAATTCACACTACATTTTATGTGTCTTTGTATTAGTCTCTAAATGTTTCAGATTTACTATTTTTGCTCTCCGGATAGTCACCTTCTCAAGGATCAAGGACCCCCGTTTTCAGTTTATCGTAATGTCTAGCTCAATACTGGGGGGGAACAAAAGTAACAGTGAAAATAGGTCTTTTTCATTGGTAATTTCTTGTTTATAGGCTTGTCTGCTTTAAGTAAATTTGTGAAAATCCAAAATTGCAATTCAGATAATTGGAAAGGCAATCATCTTTCCATTAAAAAGGGATTATTTACTCACTGAAGAGTTACTTTAAAATAACAGACTCCCCTAATGAATGTAATTAAAAGTTTGTTAACAGGCCATTATGTATTTGTCAGGGGATGTGGGTACAGGAACTGAAGCTGGAGTATCAGGGGCCACACAGTCAATTTAAAATTAATCCAAAATGAAGACAAAGGAGCTAAATATTAGAATTGTAACTAAAAAAGAAAATAATTTCTGATTTCTGGAAACTTAAACAAATCAACAACTTTATAGAAGACTTTCATTTTCTAAATTTATAATCAGCAATTATAAATTCATTCTTGAACTAGAGCACATTCATCCTGGCAAGGAAAAGTATTCATTTGAATATACAAGAAAATTGGCTTCTGGCTACAGCTCTTGGAGTATGTCTTAAAATATAAAGAAAAAAAAAATTCCTGGTTTGATGTTTCATAAGGAAGTTTGAGCACTTCATAAACACTCATAGAATATCGACTCCTTTTCATGACCCCTTTTAGTAACACTGGCATTGAGGTGTTAGTGTAATGTTCTAGCCATGACACCTGTCCTATGGGTTAATTACGCTTTTGAGCACCATCTCGGGAATCCAGTGAATGTTTATGACTTTATTTATGCAGAACCTACTTCTGAGTTCTAGAATAACTTTAAACCCAAGGTTCAAAGAAAATGCCTCATTTATAAGGGGCCTTTTAAAACTTGTTTCTGTAATTCTCATCATGTTGAAGACCCTCATAATTATCAATGGGGAAGAAAGCCTCTCACCAGGTAGCACACAGCAGCACAGTTCATGTAAGAGTGTAGATGCTGTTCCCTTTACCTCATTCATTCATTCATTCAGTACATTTGTTGAGTGCCCTCTCTGGGTGAGACGCCAAGCAAAAGCAGCAAATCATGTCTAGTCTCTAACCCAGAAGATCTGATAGCTTCCTAGGGGAAAAAGACACATACACAATAGAATGTCTTAAATACTGAAAAAGAGATATTAGTGAAACGTATTGTAGGTTCAAAGGAGAGCAAGATACTTTTTTGTGTTGGAAATAGAAAGGCTTCCTGGAAGAAATGGCATTTAAAATGCCACTTAAAGCTAGAATATGAGAGGTGACAGAAAGGCAAGAGCATCGAGGAAGCATAACCAAAGTGATAGAACTAAAAAAAAAAAAAAAGAAAAAAGTTGTATGTACAAGAACCAAGCAGTGCTTTGTGTGGTGAAAAGAACTGCCTAAGAAGCCAGAAACAGAAAGAAAACCATTTTGTCCTCATCCCTGAAAAATAGTTCAGTTGAGCATATCTTAGAAAGTTTCAGTTAAGTTTAAGGATGGTGATGGCTGCTGAACCAGTGTTGGAATTGTATTCTATAGCGATGGTTTTGGTGATGGTAATAATAATGCTTATCATTTGCTAAATCCTTCAACCTTCTATGCACTTTAGTAAGAATTTCCATGTGTTAGTTCCTTCAGGTCTCCTCATGAGATTTGATTAGTGTTTATTCCTACTTGTCAGCTGAGAAAACAGGCTTAACAAGTCAATTAATTCACTTAATGTTGCCCAGCTGGTAAGTAGCAGAGTAGCGATTTGAACAGGTGCACAGTATTGGATTTCAGAGCCTGTAACTCACTAAGGGGAGCAATGGAAGACATTTGAACAGGGAAATGATTGATTCAAGCTATCCTCCTCAGGAACTCATTTAACCACAGGGGGATTACAGTGATTAAAGAATTATGCTAGTGAACAGCTAATGAGGACCTGAATGGAGGTAACAATAATGGGTGTGAAAAAGGATAGGAGGTGAAAGGTGTCATAAAGGTAACTAACTTGATTCAGAGCAAGGAAGAGGGAAAAGTCAAATAGAGTCAAGTTGTAGTCTGTATAACCAAAACTCGTGGTGCTAGGCAGCGAAATAAAGACCACCAGAGGAAGTATGTCTCTTCTAGGCATTAGGGGAGCTGGGATGATCTAGTTCAATTTTGTATAATTCAAGTTGGGATGCCAGTGGGATAATACAGGTGAGAGGAGTCCAGGAGATGTTCAGAAATATAAAAGTTGAGCTTGGAAAAGAGGTATTTAGACTTGGGATCTATTCTACTATGATACAGAGATCAAGGAGAACTGATAAAGAACTTCAAAACCATAGTTTTATTAACATGGAGAGATCAGAAGCCAGATTTATTCATTGAAGGGAGAGTAAAAAAAGTGAAAAAGAAATATAGGCTATGCTAAAAGGAATTAAAGGAAAAGACAGAGAAATTGGTAGATGAAGAAGCTGACAAAAATCAGGGAAGTTTTCCTTATTTTCCTGAAGAATGAAATGATTGAAGAATGATGGTAACTTACAGAGTAAGACCTTGGAATTGGTAGGGCTGCATTAACTCAAGGGCACACATGACAGGTTAGCCAGGTGAGGGATGCCTAGTGCCTCTCTCATTCATTCAGTCTCTTGCCACCCCTCTAGACCACCACTTAAATGCCACCCCTCTGCTAGGCCTTTAGCTCTTCCATAGTTTCCCCCATAGAAGCTTAAATGTTCCTTATCACATTCTCCTACCACTCTTGGTACATACATGCACCATGGACCAGTGGTTCTCAACCATTAGTATGTTTCCAGTCACTTGGGGGGCTGGTTAAAACACAGATTTCTAGGTCCCACTCCCTGGGTTTATAGTTCTTCAGGTCTCGGATGGAGCTTGGGAATTCGCTTTGCTAACAAGTTCTCAGGTGATGCTGATGCTTCTGGTCTAGGGACCACACTTCATGTACTACTGAAGTAAACAAAGGGTCTATGGGAGGTACAAGTAAAAGCTGTGAGAGTTTGAGGATGGACTAGTATGCCAGGCCTGGGGATGTTCTGGAAAATACTCCAAGAATCAGGCATGATTTAAAGGCAGACAAAAAAGAATGGAATAATCTGCCTAGCTGAATCCCTACTGAATACCGAGTTTTCTTAGGAGTGCTCTAGATTTTTAAATTTAGGTATAGATTTTTTAAAATAAGTTAAAAAATAGGGGTGCCTGGGTGGCTCAGTGGGCTAAAGCCTCTGCCTTCAGCTCGGGTCATGATCTCAGGGTCCTGGCATCAAGCCCTGCATCAGGCTCTCTGCTCGACAGGGAGCCTGCTTCCCTTCCTCTCTCTCTGCCTGCCTCTCTGCCTACTTGTGATCTCTGACTGTCAAATGAATAAATAAAAGTCTTTAAAAAAAATAAAATAAGATAAAAAATAAAAGTGAAAACCACAGCAATGACTATAAGTTTTTTTTTTTTTAGAGGGGAGGGGCAGAGAGAGAGAGAATCTTAAGCAGTTTCCACACCCAGCGTGGAGTCCTATGTGGGGTTTTATCTCACCACCCTAAGACCATGACCTGAGGAGAAATCAAGAGTCTGATGCTTAACCAACTGAGCCACACAAGTTTATTTTAATCATGAACGACATGTTATATGAGCAAGACGTGTGTAACTGCTGTTGGGGCAGCGGGGGAATAAGTATAGAGGGTGCTGTGTCCCATTTAGAATGCTACTTTGTTATTATTCATAACAACTGAGATTGCGGGGCTTGGAGTTATGAACTCATTCTAAGAGCTGGTATTGTAATTACCATTGTGATTGCTGCATCTAATTATTCTCTTAGGTTTACCTGTCCCTGATAGTTACCATGCAAATCTGACATAAGCAGATATATCAGATCTCTGAATTTGGGTGGGTGCAATTTGCTCTGTATGTCACTGAAGTGTTGGCTGTGGTTGGCAAATGTTGTTAAGTTGCGCAACCAAAGGTGCAAAATCCTTCCCAACATTTAAAACATCCGTCATTTCAAGTTTCTTTCATTCAGTCAAAATTCCCACCAAGCTAACTCATCAATATCAATGGTAGTCAGCCTAGCATAAGCAAAACACCATTCAGTCATAGCCATATGTGTCACATGGATCTATCCGAAACCTTCATGATCAGATGCCACTGGACAAAGAGTGAGATTAGACATATGAGTGCGTAATGTATCATTTCAGTTCCAAGCCTACACAACTGCTAATTTCACTATGATAATTCACCCGCGTAACTGAAATTAGGCTTCTGGCACTGAAAAGCATAAACATCCCTCTTAATGTATCAACATCAAATTGTTACCTGCTTTAGTCTTTTTTAAATTATATGCTGTGAATCTACTTAAAACTTAAAAATGCACAGGAAAGGAAGGAAATTCTTCAGGCCTAACGGCATGCAAATAAATTATTTCAAACTAAGAGAACATAGACAAAGTTCATATTTTGAGAACATAGTCCTTTTTGAAATAAAAAGCAGTTTTAAAATAAAAATATAGTTGCCCACCTAGAAAAGAAAAAAATAATCCCTTTAAATCTCAGTGATACCCCAAAATTCCAAATTGTTTTAACAAGTAAGTGTTTTGAGCAAATTGCATTGTCTTGTTGGAAAGGAGAGGTGGGTGGCAGATTTGATTTCATTTTTGCCATGGCCGAGTAGTAGTTTCTGAGTAGCTGAAGCTATTCAGAAAAATTACACGAAAGAAAGTAATTGTCAGTCTTTTAGGATATATTTGGTCCGGTGTCGTCAGAAGGTAGTCTGCCCTCTCCCTGGAATCAAGTTGCAAACACTATCCTCAATAGTAATTAGAGCTAAGCGGCAATTACAGGACGTATGATTTGTTCAGACGCAGTGCCCGTCGGCTGTCTCCTAGCACCACATTTCACAGAAACATCAGGTTGAAATGATGGAATTATTTATCTCTCGATGTCATACTTCGCACAGAGCTTGAATGCAGAAGTGAACGTGGACTGTAATCTTAAAAACAAAGGTAAGCATTGCTGGCTAATCAGCATTTACACTTCAGGGAACTTTTTCATGAAGTATGTGACAAAAATGTCAAACAGTTAAAATCAATTTCAGAGAAAAGTAGCAGAATTAGAGCAAATAGAATTGGCTAATTTCACAACTTCCCTGCCCAATATCATCCTGGTTTTCCTAATTTGTTTTTATTTAAATTGTAATATTGGTTCATTTTGCTAAACATAATAAAGATGTGACTGATTGCCCACATTTCCTTTATCTTTTTCCTTTTGAAGTTTGTCTCAGAATAACTAGTTGGTAAAAATGAAATTCATGTTTAATCCAAGGATTTAGAACCGTCTCTCACTTTTCTCTTTGTGAAGTATATTTAAGCTGATGATTATACCTATTTAAGAATTCACAATCAAACCGACAGAATAGTGGCTGGTAGCCTGTCACAAAATTAGGTGACGTGGGTTATTTGCACTCTTGTCACATGGTTTTTATGATAAGCATGTTTTAAGTTTTAATGTTTCATCTAGTTTAAGTAAAAATTCAATGGCTTCAATGTTTATTTAGACCCTTGGGCATAGAAATCTCTCTGGAAACTAGGTAAATTTAGCTCTTCAAGTGGGAGTATTGTTTGTTTTGAGGATAGATGTAGTTTGTATGTATACAATAGATGATGGTGAAATTCTCATTTCTGTTTTAATGTTATCACTTTAGTTTCCCCCACATAAAATTCCTTTTTTTTTTCAGTTTTGTCATTTTTAAACATGAATAAATATTACTGTTAGGAAAGAATTTAAGAAGTCTTGGCACTAGGTAGATGTTTTTATCTCGTGGTCCCCAGCAGGGTTTCAGGTGGTTCGGAAAATAGTAAAAGAGCATCGTTGTCTTTTTGTCTACCTCACAGGTGAATCAGAAGTGTAAACACTGAGGGTTCAGTAGACTCTTGCAAAAAATGAGTAGATTAAAGCCCATGAGCCTTAATTTTTCCAAGGTGCTAGAGACACTGTGATATGAGACTTCTTAGCAGACACTGGTGCTCAGTGTAGTTATCACAATCAGGCTCATACCTGATTCTGGAAGAAATTTTTTTCTAGCCCTGAGCTCATTGTTGGCTTCATTCTGTTTTTGCTTTGTCATGGAATCATTTCTCCCTGAGCACCATTTTCTTCATCAGAAAAATGTGGGATGATTGATCATAAGCCATGTAACATGTTAGAAGTCTACTTAATGTGTTAAAGCACCTTGTGTTCCCCAACAGGAAGCTATGGTATTTGTATAACCCAGGACACTGATGATGAATTTTATAAAAATATACCACTGAGGGGTGCCTGGGTGGCTCAGTCGGTTAAGCGTCTGCCTTCTGCTCAGGTCATGATCCCAGGAGCCTGGGATCCAGCCCTGCATTGGGCTCCCTGCTCAGCGGGAAGCCAGTTTCTCCCTGTCCCCCTGCCTTGCCCCCTGCTTGTGCTCTCTCTCTCTCTGTCTAATAAATAAATATAAATCTTTATACACATACACACACCACTGAATTCTATGGTGAATTTAAGTTCTTATCTTGCTCTACTCTGTTGTGAGTATGGCAGATATTATCATGTGAGTGTATATAATAACAGTCTTCAGTGGTTGCAACTGACATGACTACTTGAGACATAACTAGAGATGTCACCTTCATCTAATTGTTTTATCTTGTCACAGGGACAAACTTGTCCTGATATTAGTAAAATCTGTCTATTTGTCTTTTGATTTATGGAAGCAACTATTGAAAACACAATGAATGCTGTAAAAGAAGGCAAATGACAGTCTGAGTACTTTCTAGTTCCTCGGCAATATTATGGAAAGAGACAGAAACAGAGACAAAGAGACAAGAGAGACAGACAGGTCCGTATGCAGAGGTAGAAAGAGAGCAAAACAGAGACCTGAGAGAGACTAGAGGGATGAGAGAAGTAGAAAAGATAAACAGGTGAGAGGCAGGGATGGTAGAGAGACTGTGAGAGATACCAGAGACACAGAGAAAGAAGGTGTCAGAGAAAAAAAGACAGACACATAAGTCAATCAACGTTTGAAAATAGAGATTGTACAATTTTGGAACTTTGGGTTCTTTTTTGTATTTTCTTTAACTGGCAACATGCTTTGTCAAATTAAATACATTGAGCACAGGTCTGATGCTTTTCCATTTGTGTCCTTTAAGGCAAAGGGAGCTTAAAAGGCTATTTGAAGTTCAGAAGAGACTAAGAGTCAAAACAAATGCTCTTCTAAAAAAAACTATTTCCATTCCTTTCTTGCCTTATAAAGCAAATCATTGACAAGGAAAATGATGAGTACTATGATTAAATTCTCTACTTTCCATGTGGCACCTTATTAAAAAATCATTATGTCTTTGACTTTTGGTGTTCACTGGGGAAGTGAGATGGAGTCATTTGAGAAGCCAAAAAGAAATTCCACAGAAGAAAAACTGGTACAAAGTCAGGATAATGGTACAAAAATAAACATGATACACAGGGACAGGGGCAATCATTTATGATGAATCACTTCCAATGCAGAAAATCCTTGGGCATTCTCCGGAGGGCCTTATCTGATGCTGTTTCACATATCACTCGCGCCCCCAGAAGCTGCCTGAATGACTGAAGCAGGGAGCCTCAGTTTCTAGGATCAGGACAATGGCAAGAGTTCCAAGAAGCTGGGTCAGGGGTCACCATTCCCTTCAATACCCACTAAAGACCCTTGGGAGTGTAAGCATCCCCTAGGTCACAAGACCCCATGTTTCTCAGCATAAGGATGATATGACACTGCCTCCCATTTGCCCAGCTCCTTTGAGGAGATTATATTCCTCCTTAACCAAGTTGTTCCTGCTTATATCTTTTTTGTTCTGCTCTACTTCATCCTATTTTGACAATCCTAGACCTAATCCTGGAGTTTGACAATACAATTAAAGATAAAAGGGGAAAAAATCATTTTAGGAGTGAGATGTCAGGAAATTCCAAATAAGGAATTGGTGTTAATTCTAGTCTCCTCTCTAAAAGTCAGCCAAACTTAGCTGCTCTTCCCTCCCTTCTCAAATCCCCCTCACCTTTTGCCCAAGTGAACCTCACTATCTCCCCAGTATTTACAGTCTCTGCTCACCCCATTCCTAGCACGTCCACATTAGTCACCCGGTGCCAGGTTTCCACAGGGATGAAATGGCAGCTTTCATGGTGCCTGGATGCCAAGTGGGAGCCATCTCTGCGGTCTCTGGATGAAAATGGCTTCTGGGCTGTTGGAGCACCAAGAGTGGCCTTGTCTATGATGGTCACCAGTATTATAATCTACTAGAATTTGTCCTGAATTCTTTATAGTACACTGTAATATGGAAGCCACGGAATATGTATGCAAAAAGGGAAAAGTGTATAATAGCACAGTTGTTGGTGTCCTGTTTATTCCTGAACTGTGCTTTCTAGAAGCCTATTACTGTTTTTTTTTTTAAACATAAGCAACAGCTTTTGAATCCCTTTGAAATGTTAGTTAATATTTAAGCTAAGGAAATGTCTTTTCTCTACTAAGGTGGGAGTAGAGAACACCAGCAGAGCAAATATTAACTCTATTTCTTTAAACTGAGCAAGCTTCTGGAGGAAAAAAATATCTTTTTAAAGGACCATTAAGTAAACCACTATTCCTTTTCCCTGGTTTGGTTCTTAAACGCAAACAGCTAAGTCACCGAATGCAAGAACTGAAATTCTCTGAAGCCAGGGTCTAAAACATTTTGTATCCTGGAGCTAGAATTTATAGCAGCAGCTGGATGTGTTGACCTCCCGAGTTGCTGTACGCAGCCCGTTCAGCCTGGCCCTTTCGGGAGCTACAGAAGAGAGGCCGAAAGACAGACTCAGAGGCCTCCATGGTCTTGCTGCTTTGATCTGCTCCAATGGAAGGTCAGTTGCTATAGCTTGGAAAAAATGTGTCTTTTCAGATAGCATTTTTGTTTCAATAACTGATAGTACTTCAGTATAAAAACCACCAACAAAATATTTATGTGTGCCTCCTGCCACGAAGCTATTTGAATTAGATACGTTGACCTAAACAGTATGGTTGAAAGCATAGTTTTAATGGAGTTTGTTGTTCTCTTTTTTATGTCATTGGGAATACTAAAAGAATTCTGCAAAATAAGGTGTTGCAATTGATCTTCCACTGTTCTTTAAAATAGAGATGTTGGCTCTTGACTTCACTGGCTTTTCTCTTTGATTTAAATCTCTTTCTTTCATTATTCATATTAATAAAATATTAAGGGGTACCTAGGTGGCTCAGTTGGTTAAGCATCTGCCTTCCATTCAGGTCATGATCCCAGGGCTCTGGAGTTGAGCCCTGTCAGGCTCCTTGCTCATCGGGGACCCTGTTTCTCCTTCTCACACTCCCCTTGTGTGTGTTCTCTCTCTCATTCTCTCTCACTCTCTGTCAAATAAATTAAATATTTCAAAACATAATAATAAAAACAAAACGTTAAGATTAAAATCTCACTGAAAAGGGAATACTCCTAAATTTCAGTCAAAACATAAAAAAAGGGGCACCTGGGTGGCTCAGTGGGTTAAGGCCTCTGCCTTCAGCTCAGGTCATGATCCCAGGGTCCTGGGATTGAGCCCTGCATCGGCTCTCTGCTCAGCAGGGAGCCTGCTTCCCTTCCTCTCTCTCTGCCTGCCTCTCTGCCTACTTGCGATCTCTGTCAAATAAATAAATAAAATCTTAAAAAAAAAAAAAAAAAACATAAAAAGAAAGCAGACCAAATACAAATCTATTTAAATTTTTAAAGAAGACCAAGACTTCAGTATATGATTCCTAAATATCTTTGATCGTGTAGACGTCAGTATTCAAAACAATGTCTCTGGGCAATGTCTACCATCAGTCAGGCATTATGTTGGATTAAGTTCTCTTAATCATTTATCTCATGCAAAACAAAGGGTGGATTCCTCTAAAATTTTATGAACTATAATTCCTCTAGAAGTATTCAGCAGTTTGAGAAACACAGTGGTTGCTTTTCCTAGGAAAGTCTGCCTTATTTGGGAGGTTTCTAAAATAAACCATGAGTCCATGCGGCCATGAGGTCCTTCACATGCTGGAAGGGAGAGAAAAAGTTCCTCTGATACAGGCTTCATACTCCATGAAAGCATCTTGATGCCATAGATAGGAGTCATTGGGCAAATGTAGCACAGGAGCATCTCCCTACGTCTTTTTGCCAGAAAGTTTCATCAGGCTACCGTGACCTCCCAATCCATTCTTGACCTCAGACAATTTTAGTAAAGCCCTGTCTGGAGATAATTTTGGCTTCTCTAAAGACTTCGTAATTTAGGCACTAAGTACATGACATTCCCTTTTGATAAGTCAGGTATATTAAAAACTATTTCAAAAAATGACAAAGCACTTGTCAGAATCCTGTTTTCCCTTCTTTAGTTTTCTTCCTTGCATGGTCATGCTTAATAAAATCGGGTTACAAATGGAAAAAAACGATAACAAAGCAAAAATGTAATTTCAGCTGCAAAGAAGACTTGGTCCTCAAGACTTTTTTTGAGAACCACTTACTTCTTTACTTAGATTCTGAAATTCTCAGATTTTTCAATTCTGTTTCCAAAAGGATGACCACTAATGAAGTATGTTACGTGTTTAGTCAAACTGTATTTTGTACCACAAAGTAAAAAACAAAACAAACAAACAAACAAAAAAACTTACCCTTTTTTTCAGGATTTAAACATAAGAAAGTCCATACATAAGCAAAATATTCAGGTATAAATGAATCACCACTTGGCTCTAAGTATTCTATCGCCACACATTCAAACAGCCATCCGTTGCGTCCTAGTGAAAGATTCATCGTTTTGTGTAAAAGCTGGCGTATCACTACTAAACCCAACAGACACTGTAAGCTTAAAATCTATCATGATGTGGCTTCTCTGCTGTTTTTTGCAGCAGCATTTCATTATTGCCCATAAACTTCAGTGTGGTACTCAGAAGGATTTATTTTTAAATGCAACATTCTGCCAGGATGCTGCTGTTGGAGCTCTTTGGGGGAAACCCTGAGGTGCCCCAAGGGACATTCAGGAGCAGAACTGCCAATTGTGAAGATTTTATAGACTCAGAGTTCTAGATAGACGTTGTTCTCTTTGGCATCAGTAGATCCTGTGTCAGTCTCTTCCATCCACTTAGGAAATTCAGCAAGGAAGCATCAGCACTAAAGGGAACTTTTATTTTCTCACAGATCATCTTGAGCAAAATCAAGCTGGCAGTGGGGAAAAAAACATCATATTCATCCTAAAAGTACTTGACAGTGTTTGAAGATGTTTTTCTTATTGGAAAATTTTGCTGTATTTGCCAACAATAGTTTACTAAAATTATTATCATTGAACACATTTTAAAAATTTCTGTTGGAGAAAACACACAGAAGTGTGCACACAAGTGTACAGTGGATGAATGTGCATAAGCATAACAGACCTGTGTAACTGGCACCAAGATCAAGCAGAAAAATTTCCAGCACCCTCTCATGCCCCCTTTCAGTCACTTCCCACACCCTTCCTGCAAGGAGAGCCTATCCTTAAAGTATACATTCATTTTGCATGATTTTGTACTTTGGGTAAATTGGTATCATACAGCATGTTCACATGCTCCCATATTTTAGTTCTTTTTCTCAACATTACACTTGCAAGGTCTATTTGTTGTAGCATCTAATTATAAATCATTTGTTCTCATTGCTGTATTCCAGAATGGGAATGTTTTATTGCATGAAGAACCAACATTATTTATTTCTACTGTTGATAGGTTAATTAGCTAATTTCTAGTTTGCGGCTGTTATAAATAGTATTGCTATAAGTATTCTACTACATATCCTTTTTGTTGGGTAAATATCTAGAGGTGGAAGTTGCTGAGTCATAGGGCATATATATGTTCAGTGTTAGTAGATATGCTAAATGGTTTTTCAAGGTAATTGTAACAACTGATAGTGATTTGAAGGGGCATATACCCCAGTGTTTATAGCAGCAGTGTCTGTAATTGCCAGATTATGGAAAATGTCCAGATGTCCATCGACAGATGAATGGGTGAAGAAGGTGTGGTATATATATGTACATCCATATAGATATACCATATATAGATAGGTATATCATCTAAATACACACACACACACACACACACACACACACACACACACAGAGGAATATTACTCAGCCATCAAAAAGAATGAAATCTTGCCATTTGCAAGCAAAATCAGTCAGTCAGAGAAAAACAAATACCATATGATTTCATTCATGTGGAATTTAAGAAAAAAAATGAACATAGGGGAAGGGAAGGAAAAATAAAATAAGAGGAAAACAGAGAGGGAGGAAAACCATAAGAGGCTCTTAACTATAGGGAACAAACAGAGAGTTGCTAGAGGGGAGGGGAGGTGAGTGAGGGGACGGGGTAACTGGGTGATGGGCAGTAAGGAGACCACTTGAAGTAATGAGCACTAGGTATTGTATGCAACTGATGAATCACTGAATTCTATTTCTGAGACAAATAATACAATATATGTTAATTAAATTGGATTAGGGACACCTGAGTGGCTCAGTGGGTTGGGCCTCTGCCTTCGGCTCGGGTCATTATCTCGGGGTCCTGGGATCAAGTCCCACATCGGGCTCTCTGCTTAGCGGGGAGCCTCCTTCCTCTCTCTGCCTGTCTCTCTGCCTACTTGGGATCTCTCTCTTTCTGTCAAATAAATAAATAAAAATCTTTAAAAAAATGAATTAAAAAAAAAAAACCCACACAATTGTTGTAACAGTAATTGTAACAACTGACACTTGCCAGAGGAGTGATTGGTGGCGGGGGGGGGGGGGGGGGGGGGTGTAGGTTAAATAGGTGACAGGGATTAAAGAGTGCACTTGTTGTGATGAGTACGAGGTTATGTATGGAAGTGTTGAATCACCGCATTGTAAACCTGAAACTAGTATTATGTGTATACTAACTAATTGGAATTTAAATAAAAACTAAAAACAAAACAAAACAAAAAACTGGGGGAAAAAAAAGTTCTAGTTGCTCCATATCCTTATTAACAATCTCAATCTTTCCTCATAGGAGCCAATCTTATGAGTATGCAGTGATAACTCATTGCAGTTTTAACTTGCATATCCCTTTTTTTTTAAATTGCTAAACTGTATTATTAATGAAGCTAAGTACTGGCCATTTTAGTATATATTTTTGTGAAGTGGCTAATTTTCTCCCCATTTTTTTCCATCATGTTTTCATTTTCTTATTGATATTAAGGAGTTCTGTATTCTAGATTGAAGTTCTTTGTCAAAGTATATATTTTAATTTCCCACTCTGTGGATTGCCTTTTCATTCCTTTGGTATGTTATATTCCCAAAGCTTTATTCTTTCTATATTGCCAGTTTTTTTATGATTAACATCTTTCTTTTAAAGATTTAATTATTTAAGACAGAGAGAGAGAGAATGGGGGAGGGACAGAAGAAGAAAGAAAATCTTCAGCAGACTCTACTGAATGCATTGCTGGTCGCTGGGCTCATCTCACAACTCTGATATCACGGCCAGAGCTGAAATCAAGAGCGAGATGCTTAACCAACTGAGCCACCCAGGCACCCTTATGATTAATATCTTTTGTTTCCTATTTAAAAAATCTTTGCTGGGCACCTGGGTGACTCAGTCAGTTGAGCATCTGACTATTGATTTTGGCTCAGGGCATGATCTCATAGGTTGTGGGATTGAGCCCCACTTAGGGCTCCGGATTTGTCAGGGAGTCAGCTTGGGATTCTGTCCCACTGCCCCCCCACTCCCCCCACCGGCTGCTTGTGCACGCGCTTTCTCTCTCTCTCTCTCTTAAATGATAGCTGAGTCTCAAAAAAAAAAAAAAAAATAGAGAAGAAAAGAAAAGAAAGAAGAAATCTTTACTCCAAGGTCATTTAGATATTCTGCTTTTCTCTCTCTTGTTTTACCTTCTAACCACATATGCTTAAGAGTGTCTTGAATCCTTAAGGGTTTGAATTTTAATACATTCAATTTTCTCCATGTTTTTTGCTTTTGCATTTCCCTCCACCATTCTCCCATATCTACCTCTCAAAATACCAACCATTCCCCAAGGCTTATCTTAAGAGATAGCTCATCTATGAAAACATTTATGAACCCAACTCCTAACCAGATGCAATTTCTTTCTTGAAACTCTTTAGCATTTTGTTGATAATTTATGATCCCTTACATATCCTGTCTTTTGCAAGTATTAATGAACTTAAGTATTTATGCCCTTCTGGGATATGGCATAGTGTGAGAGGAGTAGGAACGGTTCATAACTACAGTAACCAAAGCTTATTGAACACTTGCTAGGTGTCAGGTTCAGGATTAAGCATTTTGCATAGAAAAATCTCAGTTAGTACTCCTACCTGTCCTATGCTGTAGGTACTCTTATTTTCCCCAACTTATAAAAAAGAAGATAGAGGAATAAAGAAATAAAATCATTTGTCCAAGACTTACAGGATTTCTTTCTCCTTCGGTGCCCATCGTTCTCGATGATCCCACTTCCAAGAATGAAGAGGTAGATCAGACAGAGTGGTGGGCAGCAAAGGAAAGTGTATTGAGCAATAGCAAAGTGATACCACAGAGCTCCTGAAAAGGGAGGGGATTTGAGATGGTTGCCACCAGATTTTCTAAGTCTAATGGATTCTATGGGCTCCTTTGCAGGCTCTTTTAATCTGATTAACCCTCTATGCGCCTGTCATCCAATCAGGTTTTTGTCATCTATCCATTATGTGGGAAAGGATGGAGGGCTCCTTCCAGGGTGATGTCAAGTCCCCCTAAGGTTGGTTTCCTCTTATGGTGGGGGTCCCTTGTCCCTGCCTGCCTTTCTTCCTACTATCCTTCATCACAAATTTGCACAACAAGAAAATGGTAGACCTGAAAGTCATCAGCTTACTCCTGAATTGGTACAGTTCATGTGTGTAGAACACCATTGCCTGAAGGACATGCCAAGCATTCTAATTGTTCCAGAAGCTCTATGGAAAAAAAACAAACAACAACAACAAAGTATTGTTTCATGCTCAAGAAATGGAAAGTAGAAATTATATCTGCCTAAACATGCACAGTGCCTGTTAGTATATTATAAGCCCCAAGATGTCTTGAAAAAAAGAGCCACTTTAAACTTTGTTGAAGCCAGCATTTTCTAAATGTATTTGAGGACAGAATCTTTTTCACTTAACAACTTTACATATAACCTACTTTGTGGAATGATGGCTGGACTTTAGAGCTAGATAACCCAGGCCCTACCACATACTAGAAGAACTCAATCTCCTTAAGATTCACCTTTCTCATCTGTAAAATGGGGATAATAATACAAACCTCACAGAATTGTATTATAATTTAATAAAAGAAGGGACACAAATTACTTAGTTACACCTCACATAGAGTAAAATCTCATTAAATAGTAACAGTTCTTATCTTCTCTTAAAAAGTAAAATAAAATTTGTCTGATTCAATTTATAATGAGTATATATGGGTATGCATGTACAAATATGTATATATTCTTATCTGTGGGTATACTTCCATACATGCATATGTAATGTGCTTAGAGGTAGTGCCAGGCACATAGTATGAACTATAAAAATGTTATCTCTATTATTATTATTATTATGTGGCTTTTTCAGAAACAAAACCCTTTATCAGTCACATCTCCAACTCACATAGCCACCTGCTTGTGACACACATGGTCTCTTGATAAATTTGTTTTCCTCACATGTTAGACTGATGAAAGTAGGGAAATGATGAGTGATGGGGAGAGGAGATGCTGGGTGGTGCTGGGTGGTGATTGTGGAGGTTAAGAGGGAAAGTCACTCAGGGTAAGAAGCAACAAAGCTGGGACAGCAGTGAAAAGAGAAAACTGAGTTTGGTAGGACTTCTGAAGTGTCACTCATTTTAATTTCTTCAATGACATCTCTGGGAATTCTATAATTGGCATTGCCTCCACCTGATAGACTTTTATATGTTAAGCTTTTTATTTCAGTACACACTAGGGCAGACATACATAATACTGGCATAAGGAAAAAACCATTTCTTTCAGCTATAACATAGATTTGATCTCATTCTATAAATGTTTCTCCATACAGTTTTTCTATGACTTTGGCGTTTCCTCCTTCTAACACTGAGGTGTTTTGTCTGCTCATGTTATGATACATAGAGAAGAGCCACTAGGAAACCTCAGAGCTATCACCTAAATCTTCAAGATTATATCTCTAAAGGTCAAAGACTAAGGCAATAATTTCACATCTCACCAAGCGCTCAAATGGGGTTTTATTGTGATGAATTACAACATAATCCATTGACATAATAAAGCACCTATTATGTTACAGAGGCAGTTGGCTGAATAATAGTTTTATGATCATAGTGGTGAGTGGTCTCTCTCATTATTTTCATAGTTACAAATAAATGCAACTTGGATTTTACAATGAAAATGAAATTTGGGGAGAGGGTTAATTGCATTCTTATGGGGAAGTATATGAACATGTGCAATTTCCACGTGAGAGTGGTGAATGTTAGGTCTTTTGGGTAGGCATGCCTGCTCGTGTGTATTTCATTTTAGGTCAGGGATTTGATCTATATATACAGCAAATGGTATAAACATCTGGCTCAGTCAGCTGAGCATTCCACTCGTGATTTTGGCTCAAGTTATGATCTCAGGGTCCTGGGATCGAACCCCAAGTTCCGGCTCCACGCTCAGCAGAAAGTCTGCTCAAGATTCTCTCTCTCCCTCTCTCCTCCCAACCCCTGCTTTCTCTCTGTCTTTAAATAAATAAAATCTTTAAAATTATTAAAAATCTTGATTATCAAGTAAGGGAGCTCTATTATGATTTGATTCATTAGGATATATGCAAGATTGTATCCTTTCCTTTGAAATAGAACTACATATAGGAGATGTCTTACATAATGCTGCCGGATAGTTCATACAAAGACTAAGGCTGGTCCTGTCCCATGAGCATAGCAGTGTAAAAGATACATTGTATCATGCTTTTATGCTCATTATATTTTCAACTCTTTCTTTTCTCTCAGCAAGTTTTAAAGATACTAAGCATTTTCTTGCAGGGTACAATGTATTCTGGACAAATTTCTGCTTGTACTTCCTACCAACTTTTGAGCATCCCAAGATGAGGAGAAATGTTTCCCAGCAGCAGGAGTAGCAGCAAAATCTGAAATAAGGTGACAGAGGCATTAAAGCTTAACCTAATTTGGGGTGAGATGGGGAGCACTTTATCGCCATTCATGTCTCATTTGCACAAACTTCCTTTGAAGCAGTGAGTCTGGGTGAAGTGACATGAAAAAGCAGGTTTTAAAAGTGAAACAGCAAGGTTGAGGTGAGGGAATTGATGAAAGCAGTTTATATTTATTCAGGAGATTTACCAGTACTTTAAAACAATCTGTGTTTAACATGGCAAATTGTCTGTCATTAAAATGCTAATGAATGGTAAACAGCTGCTAAGTTTTTATGCTAATGAATGGTGGCAGCTAAGTAGTTCTCAAGCCGTGTCTTTATTAGCATAGATATTTGATTGGGTAAAGGGGATCATTGTGCATTCTGACCTTTGTTGATGGAGCAATCTGTTTGTCAAGTTCCATGTTGCAGTATGTTTGATTTGAGTTTGTTAGTACAAAATGAGTCTTGCCAGGCGCTCCAGTACCTTGTACTATGTGGGCTTAAAGAAAGAATTTTGCTTTTGGTCGGGGGAGACCCATGATGGCAAAAGAATTTGTCCATCAGGCTGCTTTAAGTAGAATAATTTTGTATACTTTTTGGACTTTAGACTTCTGACGATTATAGTAATTGTGAGTTGTAAAAGGCCATCGGTTTAAAATAAGAATGTATTTTTCTCAATTTAGCTAAGACTTCACAGGAAAGCTTTTAAAATAAAGATTTTAATCAGTGCTTCTGCAACATCGAAATACTGACATAATGTAAAATCTTGGATCTCCAAGCTCTGAAGTTAGCAATGAATGTAACATTACCTAATTAGAAGAAAAATGTGTAAATACAGGGTGGTTATGTGAATGCCAGGCTGAGATCAGAGTATTTACTCTGGCATCAGAAAAAACCATTACTGTTTGATCTATACTTTCAGTCGATTCTATTTTTGCTGAGTCCTCCTCCATATTCCCTAATGGATGGATGGGACTGACCTAAAGACTTGCCATTACAGATAAATGTTTTAGATGCCTTTTTCTTTTTTTTCTGTTTTGAGGATCAATGTAAATGAGGCATGAGAGTCCATTAAACACTATTACTAATAATGTTCTGGAATGATTTGAAATATAATGCGGTTTATTAAGGAAATCCATTATCAAAAAATATATCATCGAAAGAGAAATCTTAATTATTCTGGAACAGTGTGTGAGAACAGTGGAGGAAATTTTAATAGTTGGACCATTTTCCCATACTGTTTATTTCTTCTTGAAGCCAGTAGGAGATTTTCGGCTTATAATTATTTGTGGTCCTATATAGACATGCTGGGAAAAATTCGAACCCTCGTACACTGCTTGGTACTCTAAAATGTTTCAGCCATTTTGTAAAACAGTCTGAAAATTCTCAACAGGTTAAACTATATGATTACCATACAACCCAACAGTCCCCAATTCTGCTCTTGGGTATATCCCTAAGGGAACTGAAACTATTATCTCCACACAAAAATTTATAGACAAATGTTCATAACAGCATTATCCAAAATAACAACAGCATGGTAACAACCCAAATGCCCATCAACTGATGAATGAATAAGGAAAAGTGTTTACATCTGCAATGGAATATTATTCAGCCTTAAAAAGGAATGAAATTCTCATACATGCTATAACATGGATGAGCCTTGAAAGCTTTATGCCAAGTGAAAGAAGGCTGTCACGAAAGAACCCATATTGTTCGACTTCATTCATTCATTCATTCATTCATTCATTTATTTATTTATTTTAAGGATTTTATTTATTTATTTGCCAGAGAGAGCACAAGTAGGCAGAGTGGGAGGTAGAGGGAGAGGGAGAAGCAGACTCCTCACTGAGCAGGGAGCCCGATGTGGGGTTCAGTCCCAGGACCCTGGGGTCATGACCTGGGCCAAAGGCAGATGTTTAACTGACTTGAGCCACCCAGGCGCCCCTCTTTGACTTCATTTAAATGAAATTTCCATAATAGGGGCACTTGCGTGACTCATTCGGTTGAGCGGCCAACTCTTGGTTTCAGCTCAGGTCATGATCTCTTGGTAGTGAGATAGAGCCCTATGTCAGGCTCCACACCTAGCCCAGAAATGCTTCAGATTCCCTCTCTCCCTCTCCCTCCCCCCTCAGCCCCTGCCCCCTGCTCGTGCACAGATACACACTTTCTCTCAAGTAAATAAATAAAATCTTTAAAAACAACTTAAAAAAAAAATGAAATGTCCATTATAGACAAACCCAGAAACAAACTAGATTAGCGGTTGCCAGGAGCTGGGGGTGTTGAGAGGAAATAGGGAATGACTGCTAATGTGCATGGAATTTCTTTTAGGGATTGTGAAAATGCTCTAAATTGATTGTGGTAACGTGCACAACTCTGTGGATATGCTAAAAACCATGGAATTGTACGCTTTAAGTGGTAGAATTGTCTGGTATGTGAATTATATCTCAGTAAAGATATTACATTTTAAAAGGGGGGGGGGGGGTGGGGCACACCAGAGCCTGTCTCCCAGAGGGCCACCTGTACCAGCAGCTACTTACTTCCAGTAGACGGAGGCTTCAGAAGAAGAATGCTTGCTGCCAGGGAGGAGTGCTTTAACTCTCCCATACATGAGTTAGCCCAGATTCCTAAAGAGATGACAGCTAATATAATTGTTAAAAAGGGGTAATTGTTACCCTAATACAAATTTCATTAGAATTCAAGTTGGAGACAAATATTTGAGTTTCTGTCCTAACTTCTCCCTGTCCCCCAGTACCCTGCCCCACCTGGCCAATAATCACTCCCTTTAGCAGTAATCACTCCCTCAAGCTACTCCAACTACCCAATGTCTAGACTACTTATTTCCCGCAAAGTAAGGGCAACTTTCAGTTTTGGTTTTTTTTTTTTTTTAGAGATAAAATTGTTTGAGTCATAATTTTCTTGGGAGCAGGCAGTGACTGTGAGTCCAAGGTTTTTTCCCCTTGTAAAAACCCTATAATTATCTCTGATTTGCATAAAACATGCCTACCAGCCATTCAATAACTCTGAATAGTAAAGAGCATCTGGCTACAAGAGGCCCCTCCCCTGGGCTCTCCTACATTTTTGGCCAGTCAGAGACAATGGTTGAACAACAGGATGATCTCATTCAGCCCCACCTGCCAGCAGGATCCGTGTACTACGTACCCCTGCCCGGTCTGAGCAGCCCTTAGCCTTGCCATCGGGAAATATTCTGCATCACTGTCTTACATCATGAGCAAGAAGACCCTTTTTAACTGAATTTTCTCCTCCAGTGCCATTGGCTTACTTTCAGCATAACTCCCTCGCTCTCAGGTCCTGTTTTTGCAGCTCAGCAGTCCTGTTTTTTGCAGGGTAGGTTGGGGAGGGAGATGGATATGAGCAAAAGATTGAATTCCTTTTTGTTTTGTCCTTGGCAGGCAGTACATGCCAAACTACTCCACTTCCTGCTCTCGTGCGCACACCTACCCTGATGATGCAGCCTTCACTGGATATCAAACCATTTATGTCTTTTCCAGTGGACAGTAGTTCTGCTGTTGGGCTCTTTCCAAATTTTAACACAGTGAGTAAATGCACTTTTCTTTTATTTGTGTCCTCCCCAATCCCTTTCATTACAGTTGTGAATAGGTAGTAGATGTAGCCTGTTTCCAAAGTGTGTAATTTTAGACCTTATTTTGGTTACGCTGATCAGCTGTATTATGGAAGACAATCCTCCCATGGGAGTTGGTCCAAACAAGAGCCAGCATATTTATTTTACAAATACTTCCCCAAGTGACTTTTCACCTTTGTCTTTGAGCAATTTTGTAGACTTCAGTGGCTTGAGAACCCATATTATATCTGGGGTGCTGTTCAAATGCTCAATTTAGAGATAGCAAGCCACACTGATTTTTTTTTTCCCTACTTCTGGGAAAAAAAAAAAGAAACCATATGCTTTGACTACCTAAATACACTTTTATTTGGGATGTATTTTAGGTCTTATACAAACAGAATTTTTATTGGGAAGGTATTGTGGGTTATGCGAATGTGACTTTATTATTTTAAAAAAAACTCATTTTACATCTACGTATCAATTGTGCGATATTTTGGCATTCCCTTGAAAACGTACAATAAATATTAGTGCTTCACCTATAATTGCCAGTGTTCATTCAGGTCAGCTGAAAGACATTTTGGAGGCATGCCAGGTGGAGCATGACACTTTTCACCAGTAGAATTCAGCATAAAATCAGCCCACAGCCCAATGCTAAGCTTGTAGGAAGGGAAATGATTAAACAGCTCAGGTGATTGTATGAATTATTTGTTTAGTCAATAAATGCAGTCAGTTGGGGCATGATGGTCTACAGGAGTGATACAGCATTATAGAAGCTGCCGTCATCAAGCAAAAGAATTGCATTATCCACACCACCAGACAGTGGGCATCTGAAGCACTGCCAAATGTTCCCTTTTGCAAACTTATCTTCTGTTCGAAGTGAAACAGAAAGAGGATTTTTCCTCAAGGGCTGTAAATAGAATCTGCTGACAGGCCTTCTGTCAGGGCTTAGTGTTGCAAGGTAATTAGGGGGTAGGGGGTCAGCCAACTTTTTAAGGAGCCCTGACTTTGATTTAATGAATAAACAGTTGAATGTCTTTGTCTTTTCTGGGTTTTTCAAAGACAAGTCAAACAGAAAAAAAGAAAAAAAAAAAAAAGAAAGAAAGGCATAAACAGGTGAGCAGCGTTTCTAGAGCATCGGAGCAGCTCAGTGAGAGAAGTCATGTCTGCCCTGATCACATGACTCCATCAGGCGTGACCACCCAAAACTCGTCGTGCCATTTCAGAGAACTTGAACTCAAGTGTGCCTGTTTTATCCTCTACCGAAATGTGGGTGATACATTCCAAACATAACTGAATTAAGCTATTCGTCTTCAAACACTTACTAGGTGTTTGTATTTTGATTAATGTGTATTTGGGAGACAGCATTTTTAGCCACAGCCGGGGTCCGGCCACTGTCAGGAAGCAGCACTGATGATGTGGGGAGGCATGAATGGCTCCTACTGCAGTTCATTGTTTTTAACACAAATAATAATACATGGATACTTATTTCAAAGATTCGAATAAAACATTAACATTCAAAGCAAAATGTGTGAGTCACCATTACCTGCCCCTGTGTACATGTTTATTCCCTTCATTAGAGGAAAGTACCCCATATCAATCCCTCTCTCCCCCTTCTAGAAGTATGTTATGTGCATACTTAACAGGAACCTGATCACTGTTGTCTTTTTACAGCTGCGATGGGATGATCCACACTATTCTCTAAGTTACTTTTTTCTTTTTTTTTCTAAGTTACTTTTTTCAACTATCAAGATGTCTTGTGTGTGTGTGTGTGTGTATATAGTGTGTATATATATATCTGTTTTTAAAAGCTTTAAGAAATGGAAAGAGTGTCTTCATAATTTTTTTTAGGTAAAAATACAGTTTCATAATGGTTTGCTAATGTTGTATAGCTGATAGATACACTAACTGGCCTTTTTGTTTGTTTATAGCAACTATATGAAATATTTGAGAAAACCCAAAGAATAATTATAATAAAAATTAATTTTTTTCCTTCTTGGAAGAAAATAAACTTGTAATTTTCACATGAAAATACTCTTGGTTAAGGAGAAGAATGTAGCAAAGAACTACATGAAATAATCATTTTACTCTCTATATTACATTAGATTATATTATATCCAAGCCATTTGGTGAAGGGAGAACACATCTCGTAGTATACTAAAAATTAAATCATTGCAAGTAGGACCCTCTATCATCTGGTAAATAAATGAATTTTTAGGATCATTGGGTTACCTGTGATTTTGCACTGAGTTACCATTTGGATTACTCTAAACCTTTTCCTATAGACTTTTCTATCCCAGTGTCTAAATCGTCTAGTAGATTTCCTAGGACAACTTCATAAAAGTCATTGTCTACATTTTTCTAGAAAAACATTTTTATATCACTAATAATAATTATACTAGATCATTATAGATTTGTGATGTTTTATATCCCTCAAAGAACACAAGTCTTAGAACATTTTAGTAGACCTTGTCATTTCCACTGTCTAGAGGAGGAGAGAGAGTTAGTAAAGAAAGAACTGAGACTTGAATTAGAATCTCCTACCTTAGGGGGCACCTGGCTGACTCAGGCAGTTGAGCATCTACTCTTGATCTCGGGTTTGTAAGTTTGAGCCCCCTCCCGTTGGGTAGAGATTACTTAAAAATAAAATCTTTTTAAAAAAAAGTTTCCTAACTTTCAATCTCATGTTCTGGGTCTTCCATGCCTTTGGTTCTTTTGGTCCATGTTACCTACCACATCACTCAGTATGAACAAAGCTCAGTGAAAAATCTTTTGTGTTCTTTTCTGGAAGCATGGTAGGCAATTTTCAGCAGAATCGTTAAGTAGAAAGAGGAAAGAATTTTTTGAATACATAAAATGGACCTCTACAAACAGTATCTCTGAGGCAGAATATATTTTTAAAAGTTAAAGTTTCTTTAAAATAGCAAATTTTAAAGGTATTCTCTATTCAAGAGTCCACTTATTCTTTGAAAAGCAAGGTGAATGCCATTATAATCACTTTACTTTTAACCAAGGATAATATTAGCAAATATAAGAAATAAGAATTTTAATTCATAATTATTATCAGAAGACTAGAACCACTGTGTTCCAATACCATATCTGACAGTTTGGGAATTTTGAGGTTTTGTTTTAAGTGGATTTTTAAAATACCTATAAAGTAACAGTTTCCTCCTGTTTTTGCAGTGGAGTATGATAATGTTACATGAGAATTATAGCAAGACTGAAAAATGGGATTCTGTCATATTCCGAAATAGAATACATGCTTGTTCTGTACTAAATTGTACACAATGAAGAGATAAGCTTCACATTCTTCATTCAGTGGCTGTCTTGCCTTCTACTCCACAACTGACAGAATCTCTCTCACTGATTATATGTGAACCATAAGCATATATTTCAAGACACTGTCCAAGCAGACTTCCAAAGAGGGAAGTCTGGAGTTTAGGGAAGATGGGAGTTTGGGTCACTGAGAATTTATGGTGGGCTCTAGGCCAAAGATGGGTATCTGGAGAACGGTGATGTGAACTCTGCCCTCCAGCAATTTTATCTTACCAAGGGGCTGTTTTGAGACAATTACAGGTAAAAGACTCTGCAAACCAAAACCTAAGTTTTTAAAGATCTCAACTTTTGTATCTACAACCTAATAGGGCTTCTTCACCTGACTACCCACTAAGGCTCCCTCACTCCCACCGCAGCCGCCCACCTTCAGCTCTTTGTCATTCAGAGCCCAACTTAGGTATCACCTCCCGCACATAAAGTTTTCTGTGACCTTCAAGCCTGAATCAAGTGCCAAGCCTCCGTATTTCCAAAGTACTCCCAGATTACCTCTGTGATGGCAGTTGTCACACCATAATCCCATGACCTGATTACTATATTCGCTAGAATGCCAGATCCTGGAGAACAGGGCCTATAGCTTGTTCGTCTTCCAGGACCTCCCAGGACCTCAGTAAAACCTTTCTGATGGGAAGGAGATAGGGAGGGAGGAAAGGGCCCCAATTTTTTGTTTTCAGTGTACATGCTCTGTCACCCAGCAAAGGAAATACCAACATTTCTGAGCCCTTTCTAAGCACAAGGCGATAAGCCCAGGTGTTCACTTTTTTTTGTTTTCCTGAGAACTGTCATCTTTTTTTCACCCGTGGGCAATACTTATTTACAACCTTTTCTGCAGCTGTAGTTCCGGCTTTCTCTGTGTGGATGGTGTGGAAGCTTTGCAAATATCTCTTACATTTCTTATCTTCGGTCCTATTCTTAAGTGCGGTTAGTTTAAAGGGAAAGTTACTCATTCCTGGATTTTATTGAAAATAAATGCACTGAAGGGTACTGGATTTGAGGAAGAGGATAAACAAAATAAACAAAAATACTCTAGTGCCCAAGAAACTTAAAAGAAATTGAATAAAAGACTGGAAAAGGCAAGATAACAAAACCCAAGAAATATAAGCAAAGTGAAAATAGTAACTGAACTTTATAGTGTTAAAGAAAAGCCAGAAAGAATGATTTTTTGGTAACCCAGTAGAGCTATTTTCACCATTTTATTTTTCACTTTATTTAAATTCACCAAATGCCTCATAGTCATCCTTTAATTACTGTACATAATGTTTTGGTAGGTACCAGATTATACACAATTGTTTCTCCTATTAGAATTAGAATTTCTCATGTCCTTTACTATGGTTCCAATCTTTATCTTCATTCAACGCAGATAATACTTGGTGTTTAATATTTGGTGTTTAACAACTGGGGTAGTACTTGGTGCTTAGTTAACTGTAAGAAGAGACAGCTTCAGAATTGAAATAAATTGCATACTTAGCAGGGTGGATAGCATCAGCTTAGTATGATAAAATAAGGCCATGGGCGCCAGGGATCTCAGTCAGTTAAGTGTCTGCCTTTGGCTCAGGTCATGAGCTCAGCATCCAGAAATCAAGTCCCGCATCTGGATCTCTACTCAGAGGGAGTCTGCTTCTCCTTCTCCCTCTGCCTGTTCTCCCCCTGCTTGTGCTCTTTTTCTCTCTCTAATGATTAAATAAAATCTTTAAAAATAAAGTCCCTTTAGAAGATATATCTACATACATACTGTTATGAACAAAATATTTGTGTCTTCTTTCCCAAATTCTTATTTTAGAGCCCTCACACCTGCAGATAGTATTCAGAGATGGGGTTTTTGAGAGGTATTTAGGGTTAGATGAGGTCATGAGGGTGAGGCCCTCCTATTGGGATTAGTGCACTTAGAAGGAGAGACCACAGAGAGCTTTCTGTGTCTCCATCATGTGCAGGCATAGTGAGAACGCAGCCATCTGCAAGCCAGGAAGAGAGCTCTCACCAGAATCTGATGATACTGGGACACTGATCTCAGCTGCCACGATCGTGATCAAATCTGTCTGCGGTTGAAGCCACCCAGTCTATGGTATTTCATTACGGCAGCCTGAGCAGACTAAGACCGTTATCCAACCTATATATTGTATGTGACAATAAGTAGGTTAAGTTTCTTTTTAACAGCCACATATGGGGAACATGCACAGATGTATTTGCGTGACCCTCTGGAGCTATAGATATGATCCAGAGTCACCTTGAGACCACAGTCACTATTAATTTCTCTGCTAATCGGCAGGTACTTCCCATGCTTACTATTTCACATGTCTTCCTGAGTCCTGCCTTGTTTTTGCAACTGCTCCGGGCACAATAGAGGTCACTGCTGCTTTATTGTAAGAGGCTCAGCCATCTTAGTTCTGTGAAAAATAATCTGATTTTTACTACATCCCTTGAAATTAATTTTTGCTGACACATAAACAAATATGTGGAACAGAATAAAGATCATTTCTGAGTATAAAACCCGAAATCACTATATGACTCTGAATCATCCGTGACAATCTGTGAAATGATCTGTATGTCTACTATTTTTCATTCTAAACTCTTTGAGATTCTGGATTATTCATAGTTTGACAATTTCAATGAATATTTAATGTTTCTCATACCAAAAATAATAATATAATTATAATATATTTATCAAGGAGGTACAAAATAAAGAAATTGAGAATCAAAATCATATTTACTTCACTATTAACTCATACCATGTGTCTCATGATATGTCACTCTAAGGAAACCTGAAGTGAGCCAAAACGCTTAACTTTTTAATTTGTCTTTAATATCTTTGCTACCTAATGAAGTTTTTGTTTAAACTTTTGGACACATACTTCCCTTTTACTTGATTTTTTCTTTAATTTGATTTAAATAAAATACTTTACCTCTGCTAATGCACTTAATTTACTTAATTCACTTAAGTGAATTTTTGCTATTTGAGGCTTCTTTTTTACTCTTGTAATGATTTGCTGTCATTAAGAAGTTATATATTCCTTGCTTCCTAGGATATTAATATGTCCAGCTACTTGAAATGATACACTTATCCAAAAGAAAAAAAAAGTAAAATAGAGATAAAATAAAAATAAAATAAAGAAGAGAATAGGGTTGAATTTTTATTTTCATGATATGCTTAAGATATATTGAAGGATCTTATTCTTCTATGTGTCCTAAAGAAATGTATATTAAGGGCGCCTGGGTGGCTCAGTGGGTTAAGCCTCTGCCTTCGGCTCAGGTCATGATCTCAGGGTCCTGGGATCGAGGCCCGCATTAGGCTCTCTGCTCAGCGGGGAGCCTGCTTTCTCCTCTCTTTCTATGCCTGCTTCTCTGCCTACTTGTGATCTCTCTCTCTCTGTTTCAAATAAATAAATAAAATCTTTAAAAAAAAGAAAGAAAGAAATGTATATTAAAATATGCCAAGTTGAAATTTTCCATGGTTACTGAAATTTCTTTGGAGATAATAGTCTGTTATTGGATTTTAAAAAGTCAACAGCAACCCCCTAGGTCATTAGAAAAAAAAAAATGTATAGGAATCCATCTTTGAAATGCAGTCAAAACTAATGAAGATTTTTGTACAGATATTTAAGCATAGATTCCTGCCTGGAAATTTTTTTCATCCCTATTCAATATGACAGAGAAAAATTATGTAAACATTACTTGGGAGGGAAAAAATACTGTATAGTGACCATCTGTACTATTGTCTCCCTCTTCTCTTCAAACTACAAACATATCTTTTTAAAATTTGTCATGTCCTTTGCCTTATTGAAAAGTCTCAAGGCTTGCCTATTACAGACTTTGTGTTCAGATCTCCTTTTCTCTACGTACTGTTGAAATCCCTTTAGAATATGTGGGTATTATTTATATGGTATGTCTGTGTGTATGTGTGTGCATGTGTATTTATATAATGTATGGTCATACACCTTCTCTTTCCCTAAATAAATTATTTGTGCATGGCCTCTAGGAAAAGGCATTCATTCACAACCTCTTACTGAATGTCCTTACATGCCAGTCATTGTGCTAAGAAAGGGGTTATAACGAATAAGACAGAATCTGCTCACTGTCTGACATTACTACTTCCTCTTGTGTAATTCACCGTAATATAATAGAGAATACTGTTCATAATCAATAGTCAGTTCAGTTGATTAAGCTGTCAAGAAACATAGATTAAGACTTGGATGGGCCCTTATGCAGTAAAGGAACACAAGGTTTGAGAAGCCTGTGAAAAGAGGCATCTGTAGTCCCCCCATGCTCTGTCCTCTCGCATGTCTTTTTCATTATCCCAGTCTCAACCTCTCATGGCTCTGGAGCCTCATCTTTAGTGCTAGAGTTTCAAGGATTATGTGTACTTGGAGGGCACATGAGATTTTCTGGCCAGACAAGTCTTCAGTCTTGGCACTGTCCCAGGTCAGCATTTTTCAAGAGCAGAGTCAACTTGGAAAAAGTGTCTCTGTCAGGCCATCTTCTTAAAATAATTTACCATCTTCTTAAAATAATTTACCTTGTTCTTACCAGTTAATTCAAAGAAGAAACCAAGAATAGCCTTGTTCTTAGTTTCTCTCAGTGACCAATTCTTCATGTGCCAGTGGTCAAGTAAGGGAGCTTCATAAATATAAGAAGTAGCAAAATATTATTGTGCAAAACATTCCTACAGCCCAAAAAGTTATTTCTAAATTGATCAATCTATAAACATTAATTGATGGTGCTGTTTTCTGAAAAACTTTTATCAAAAATTTGGGAATTCAGCCAATAGCACAGACTGTGTGCTCCCCCCCGCCCCCGCCAGGTTCTTATATTCAGAATTAGGTTTCAAATCTCTTTGGGAGAAGGAAAAACATGTTTTGGAATCTTCCAATCCATTTACTTTCAGAATTGTCATTGAGGGTGCTAAAGAAGAATTGGAATGCTATTGAGCAATCTGTGAAATTTCAACATCTTTGTGGAACCACATAGGAATCTTGGAAAAATACTTTTTTCACAGATTTAGCTGTCGATTTGATTTTTATACCTTCCTTTTTATGTTCTGATGCTTAAAATAGGATGGGAAAAACTTAAATTATATGAACAACACCTTATTTTCATGGAATTCTAGTATCAGAAGGTTTTAGCGTATTTTAAAGATATTCTACAATTAATCCTTTTAACATACCCACATATGAAAATAGGCTACATGTGTCATTGTTGCACCCTTTTTGGAAAATGGAAGATTGAAGAATATAATCCAGTCTTCACACTTCTTCCAGTAAACAGCTCTGCCACTGAAAAGGAAAAAAAGCTAAGTATCAGACAAGCAAGAGCGGTCTCCATCCTGACATATCTTGAATTGAAATGTGTCTGTTTCTAACAGGTTGTTCAAGTAGTACGTATTTTTTAAAATACCCAATAAATCCTTGCGGGACCTAAAGTCAGATTGAAAAACTCTCCTTTGCAGTGTGTTCTATTTATTTTTTTAATTTAATTTTTTAAGATTTTATTTTTAAGTAATCTGTATACCTAACCTGGGGTTCGAAACCATCACCCCAAGATCAAGAGCGGCATAATGTATCATTTGACCCAGCTGGGCATCCCGGCAGTGTATTCTATTTAGAAGATAGAATTGTCTTGTCAGTCTCATCCTTTTTTCTTATTGTGAGCAGTTTCTGCAACCAAATAAAGATCTGAGTGTTGTAGTAGAAAAGATAGCTGATCTCTTTCACAGGTTTATGATTTACAATAATTATAGGTGTACATAAAGTCTCCAATAATTAAAAATATGTTTCTGGGTCTAATTTAGTTGATTTTTTTAATGTAGACACCAAATATCCACAATATGTAAATTGATTCTTTGTCATAATAGTATCAAACCTTCAAAACCTTCATTTCCCAAAAATGAGCTGAAGCTATTAGATGCTAAAATTATTAGTAGTAGCCACTATCACATGGTATATACTTAATTTTCAACTTTTGAAGTACTTAGCTTCTAAAGAGGTGGTGGCATTTACTTAGTCACTCATTCATCTGTCATATCCCACCTCCTCCCCAAAGCCACTTGGAACATTCTTTCTGATCTCAGAGAGATAATTCTGCTTGCATTGTTCCAAAATAAGCCTCTAACAGTCCTACATGGTCTTGACTCTGCTTCATGCCCCCTAGAGAAGCAGGAGTCAGAATGGAGGAAGGAAGAAGGGAGAGTGATCTAGTGCATTGGGAAGGGAAAGGGCACTGGACTGGGACCCATGACACCAGTATCTACATTCATTTTCTTTGATCTTGAGAAAGTCATTTAGTTCTACTTTTCCTCATTTTACAACTAGAGTTAATATATGTTCATAATCCTTATCATTATATCATGAAAATTTGGGCTTATTTTGTTTATGGAGGATTGAGGATATGACTGAATATTTAGAAAACTTCGGAAATGTAGTGCGAGTTCTGTGAAAAAAATCATAACTATAAAACATATCACCGTATTATTTCTCCCAACCAAGTACTAACCAGGCCCAACCCTGCTTCACCGTATTATTTCTTTAAAGATTTTATTTTGAAGTAGTCTCCACTCAATGTGGGGCTAGAACTCACAACCCCAAGATGAAGTCTCATGCTCTCTGGACTGAGCCACCAGGCATGCCAGCATATCACCATATTGTTGTCTTGAACAATTCACAATTTCCATGAATACCAAATGAGATCATGTTTAAGAAAGTACACTTAAAATAGCAAAGCTCGATTTTTATAAATAAAATTAATATTCTCATTAATATGTCTATTCCCTTTATCTCATCTTCCTAGCCAATTACCTTAAATAAACCAAGTTATATTTATCACTGGGGCTGATTTTGTGCATTCAAGCAATCCTAATTCAGGTAGATGCTAAGGATATATACATGGCTAAGACCTGGTTCTTGACTTTAAGACATTTATACTGTTTAAAGTAGTTCTGCCTGCTACTAAGCAGGTACTCTATTTGTTAGCTGAATGAGTTAGTAGTAGGGGATGCTTAAAGATCAGAATTACCTGGCTGTCTAAAAGCAATGAAGAGAGGCTACAACTGAATTTGGAGCAGGGCTGGGGAGAGGGTATAGAACGAAGGTGGAGAATAACCACACTGGTTTGGCTGAACCGGCACATTGGTTTGCCGGTTTACCTTCAATAATATTTAGGTTATGATAAAGATATTTTGAACCTGAAAGCTGTCCACTTATGAAACATTGTCATTAACTACTAGCATGTAACAGTGTTTTCTGTTTTATTTTAAAATATAGTGGACTGGATGGGTCAGTCAGTTAAGCGTCTGCTTTCAGCTCAGGTCATGATCCCAGGGATCCAACCCTGCACTGGGCTCCCTGTTTAGCAAAGGGTCTGCTTCTCCCTTTCTGTCTCCCTCTGCCTCTCCCCCTGCTTATGTTCGTACTTTCTCTCCCAAATAATAAATAGAATCTTTTAAAAATAAAATAAAATAAAATACAGTTGACTTCCAAACATAGAACCTTTATTCTCACATTATTCTTTCAACTAGCAGTAGTTAACATAACAATTAAAAAAGATTTTAAACCCATTCATAGAAGCCAATATATTAAATTATCCTTCATGTATTGATAATGGAAATGTATTCTAAAAATTCTTTGGACTTTTGACTGCTAGAGATCTCCATTTACCCTGCCTCCCCCTTTTCTCCTGAATTTCAGTTGCCAGTTGTATAAAAAGGACCCGCTTAACCTGTGTTCTGAGCAGTGACATCTAACTGTAGATTTGATGCTTACTCAAAAAGAGATGAGTAGTTTTATATCCTACCCCAAAATATTAAATAGACATGAACAGTATGTACATATGCATGAAAACTGTTTTTTTTCTCAGAGACAACAAATATCAGAACAAGTAAAACCTTAAAAATGATATAAGCTGAGATAATCATAGTTACGGATCTATTAGGAACAGCAGAGAAATATATCCATCTTTAAACCTCTAGGAGGAGAAAAAAGGTTTAAAACAGATATATTTTCAATCAATTCCTTCATAAAAGAACTCTCTGGAAAAACAGCCTGTAGCATATAGCTCATCACTCCTTGTGCAATCAGACATCTTGAGAGGGAGAGCTGCTGCCTCACAGGCCTGGCCCCTTTAATGGATGAGTAGCTTCTGAAGAAGTATTGTGACATCCAGAGGTGCAGGTCTTTGAAGCGACAGTTCTGGGGAGCCATCAGTTCTTCACAGAGCAAGAGTTATATCAGAATTTCCTGGGAATCGGTCATCACAGGAAATTATCAGCAATTCATGGACTTTCCTTTTTGCGTTTGCTTCGGCCTCAAGGGTAATCACAAAAGATTATAGTCTCCATTTCAGCTTTCATATCACTGAAATATTCTTCTCTGCCGAGAGCATGATTGATTTCCAGAGGCCAGCTTTTAACCCCAGCTTCAGGAGGCCAGTGGCACTGCAGTGGTTAGAGAACTGCCAACAGTTGTTCTTGTGATATTGTTTGTTGTGAGGCAGAAATCTGGTGACTCCTGGCTAATTATACAAAACCTTTCAAATAGAGTGACATATGAACTTCTTGTGTTGTTATGTAGAGGTATTTGTCCAATTTTAGTAAAAGTGTTAAAGGTTGAGGGAGGCAGAAAGGGTGAATAAAAATTCCAAATGAGTGTTACGAAGACTTTGAAGGTGCCAAGCAACCCGATAGGCTGAATTTCCAAATGGGAAACAGAAACATTTAGAAACATTTCTGAAAATCTTCCTAAGAAGTGTAGATAGATTATAAATACAAATGGTTTTTGCTTCATAACATTCGAACTTTTTATGAATGTTCCTGAGGGATTCTATATTTCCTAACAACTCGCTAGGTGGTGCATGTAGGTGTTTCTCCATTGCTTGACTAGGGAATTTTGATGAGATATCCATGGCCAAAATATGAGCAAGCTAGACACATTTTTAATGTGATGATTTCATTTACTGTATTCATGTTCCTCCTTTAGATGTTGCTGTATTCAGAATATACAGAGGCAGAAAGGGCTTTATGTATATTTGAAAGAAATTTGGTGGATAAAATAGTTTCACCTGCCAGTGACTGCATTTCCTTAACAAACTCAGAAAAGAAGAAAGACAGTTCAGTTCAGACTACTTTCAGTTTGAACTGCAGCCCCCTTGCAGTCACCTAAAAATAATTATAAATCAGATGGATAAATGTTAAATGTCAAGCTGTACTGTTAACAGAGCCTTATTCAATAAAGCAATTATCACTGCAGAGAACGGAGTGAGGCATAATACTGAAGCTCTTTATTTTACTTTACAAGTATGGTACATTTTGTATAATATAAATGCAGAGTTGAACCAAAAATCTTTTTTTGCTGGAAGAGTATACACATATACATCCATACAAAAAGGCAGCAGCAAGATAAATATATGACATAAAATGTTTTTGATGTCACTTGTCCACAAAACCATTCAGGGACTACTTTCCTAATAAAAGTCCTAGAATGTTAAGTGTGATAAAGTAAGCTTGTAAGGAGAAGGACCAGTAGAATCAATATTGATGTAGTCATGACATCCTTGGATGGCAGTCACGGAACAGGGATGGAGGGGCACCTGGCTGGCTCAGTTGGAAGAGTGAGCAACTCTTGACCTCGGGATTGTGGGTTTGGGCCCCACACTGGGTGTAGAGATGACATCAATAAATTAATTAAAAAAAAAAAAGAAACAGGGAGAGATAAAATACAAGATGCCCAGTTAAAGTTAAATTTCAGATAAACAACAAATTGTTTTTATAATTGTTTTTGTGTTTATAAGAATATCCTATACAATGTTTGGCACATATGTTTACTTAAAAAAAATGATTTGTTGTTTATCTGAAATTCAGCTTTAACTGGGCATCTTATACTTTTATTTGCAAATCTGGTGACTGTAGCAAGAGATCTGGGTTCTGGGTTTAGCTGAAGAGGTTCAAGCAAGTCACTAAAATTCTCCAAATCTTTTCTCATTTTCAAGTAAGGAAGCTGAACTAAAATTGGGCCGGTGGGTGTGGGGCCTGGCCTACCAGTTGTAACCAGCATCGTTTTCAGTGTTTATTGTTTTCAATTAGGATGACTTTGGGGGGGCGGGGCAGTTTCAGAAGCTCAGACTGAAATTAAAAATTTAAAAACCAGTTTGAAAACATAGATGATCTCTGACATTTTACCACTGTGTAATGAGAGTATGCCGTGGAAGAAGGAACCCGAAAGGCTCAGGACTGGAACACTACAGACTTGTTGTCTTGCCTTGAGCCTTGTCAGTCCTCAACTGTCAGCTTTCTTCTTAGCGCAAGGGTTAGAGCCTGGTCCTGCATCTGGGGAAAAAACATTTCATTTCCACTTTGCTTCGCAGAATAAAGAATACATCCAAACAGGGCCGGGTTTCCGCTTGCACTTCTTCTTGCCTGGTGGGGTTTTCTTTTCATCTTCTACCTTTTTAATTTGTGTCACGGACCTGTTTTGCTTCGCCATCAGGATATATCTGATTCGTTACCCAACAGCCTTTCAAACTCAGCTTTGACAGAATGGTTTTGAGAGGATGTCAGTTAATGCATCTGGCTGTTTGGGAGGTGTATTGATTTTTAAATCAAGAAAGCTCAGTGCTTTCCTAGTGTCTAAGGAAGCCTATGTAACTTTTTTTTTTAAAGACTGTTTACTAGAACACAGGCAAACATATTCTTACTTACTTGTATTTAGAGACTTTGGACCAATAACTTTTTTTTTTTTTAAGATTTTATTTATTTATTTGACAGAGACAGAGGGATCACAAGTAGGCAGAGAAGCAGGCAGAGAGAGAGGAGGACCCTGAGATCATGACCTGAGCCAAAGGCAGAGGCTTTAACCCACTGAGCCACCCAGGTGCCCCTGGACCAATAACTTTTAAAGCTACATCTTAAGTATCCGCAAGTAGTCTTTGGTTACTGGTATGGCATTTTTTTTTCTCCTAAAGTACGGAGAATTCCATTTTTTTTTTTTAAGGTATTTTTCAGACTTCCTTTTGGCACTGAATTTTATGTTATGAAAATTTAATCTTGAAGACAAAGTTTTGGAGGCAGTTTTCCGGTCACTATTTTAAAAACAAAAGGAAAGGTCAAGAACAAAGTGCCTGTCTTCTATCTCCGGTATTAGCCGGTCCTTCCAAACTGCAGGATGGATGTACTATAATGTACTACAGAATAATTGCTTCTCATGATCTTCTTATGATCTATCCTCAGCTGAATATCTTCTTGAGTATTTTGCACATCTATTGAAAAGTTGTTCTTCAGTCCATATTCCTGATATAATTTTTTTTTTATTTCACCCTGAAAAGACACAATACTAAATAACACAGGAAACAGCTGACCTGTGTAGTTTAGATTCTCTTGGTGAATGCAGTTCCTGTTCCCAACACTCTGAAGCATGTACTCTAGCTTTGTTAGTGGGACTTTTTTGGGGGGCAGGGGGTGACATAGTTCATTGTCAACTATGCATATCTTGGGCTGTTTTTTAAATATGACAATACCTTATTGAGAAATATAAGTACTTTGGAGGTAAATAACTTTCCCACAAGGAAAAATATATTCATAGGATTTATCATTTTATTTCTTCTTTGCTATTAAAATTCATAGTAGAGTTAAATTCTTATTAATTTCCTAAAAGATTCCACATAGTTTTCATTTTTCTTAAAAATTTTCTGAATTTTTTTGCATTCTCTCATAAGGACATCTAACATTTTCATAAATTTTTTGTTACCTTGTCTTTGACAGATGTTATAGATCTTTCATATTTGTATGCATCCATTGGCCAAAAAATATTATAGTCATAGAAAACCAAATCTTTTTTTTTTAAGATTTTATTTATTTATTTGACACAGAGAGAGAGAGAGAGAGGCAGAGGGAGAGAGAGAAGCAGGCTCCCCACTAAGGAGGGAGCCCCACGCAAGGCTATGATCCCGGAATGCTGGATCATGATCTGAGCGGAAGGCAGACACTTAACCAACTGAACCACCCAGGCAACCCAGAACATCAAATCTTGAAGATAAAAGAAAAAGCTTTCAAGAACTTTCTTCCCATCTTGATGGAAAAACACCACTCTCTCTCTCTCTCAGTGGTTTCCAGTCACATCTAAACATTTGCTTGTTTAAGAATGGAAACAAAGAAAAGCATTGGGTTTTCTTAGGAGATAAAATTCAGCTCATTACCTTCTTTCTTTTTCCCTATGTTGAAAGCAGCAGTTGGAATTGGACACCAGAGTGGTCTGGGCTTCCCTAATAAATCACATTAACCAAATAGACATTTCAAAATGCATTGTTTAACGTGAATATGGGTAATATGCCATTGAATTTTTTTAGCTTACTCGTCTGTTGTTTGAATAGGAACATCAACACCCAGAACTGTTGGGTGTGTGTGTGTGTGTGTGTGTGTGTGTGTGTGTCCACGCAGTGAGGACTGAGTGAACCTTCAGTTAAGTCTCCTACCCACTACAGACATAAATTGAAAGTCTGTTGAAATGCTCTTTGATGTGGCTTTTTAAATTAGCCAACGGCATAACTACAGTGTTGCTGCATCGCTCTTAATCCCTGGTAGCATGGAAAATCACCAGGCATGTGGAGCCGCCAGGAAAATGGAACACTTTACGTTTGTTCTGACCATATTTGTTACATACAAGGATCTCCTGTCAGAATTAGACGTGCGGCTTCAGTAAGGTACACAGGTCTAATCTTGTGGCGTCTCCCATTAACAAAATAACTACTGTCTAAAAAAGACCTTAAAATTTCTTCCTTTTCCTCAGAATAGTTTTTAAATTATCTGTCAAAAGTGTTCAACTGGTTTTCCACTAAAGAGAGGGAAGTGGTGAAACCACCCATTCATTAGCTTTTTGCTTTTTTGCTTTTACCATTTGGTAACTCTTTGAAGTTCTTATGGTATTAAACTTGAGAAACTTTATTTTCTTAGAGTATCTTCATAAATGTTAGATCATGGACCAGTTCTGTACTTATGTAAAGAACAAGAGAGGTAACTCGTACTCATTTTGCTATTCACTAACTACCAGACCAACCACACTGCACAGAAACCCGCTTGGAAGGTTTTCATGTGAGAGGACATCTAGCACGTAGCACTCCTCTTCAGACAACTTCCAAAATGCAGGTCACTTTCTCCTTGAGGTTATGACGATCATGGGAATTCTGACATCCATTCGTTATCTTGGTACTTGTCAGTTGAAGAACATCCATTGTGGAAATCTCACAGGCCACTTTGAAAGCTGAGGAACATGCCCCTTACTTGCACCAGTTGTACAGTTCGGAATTTGGTATCAAAATTTTCCCAAATCATGGAATAGTGTCATTGCTTTTATGTTTTTGGTATGGTTTTACATGTAGAAGTATCTGAATCACAGTTGTGTCAAGACAACCAAAATGTTTTTAGGAATTATCTGTGGTAAAATGTTGTGGGTTTTTTTTTTTCCCGTTCTCCTATCTGATTTTTTTTTTAAGTACTTAAACACTCTGAAAATACCTTATTTATTACTTTAGATTTATAGGTCTCCTCAAATACAATGTTGTATTTTTTTTTGAAGGCTTGTTCTTCATTTTATGTCCAGTTCCTAAGACAGTGAATGATAGCACTTGATAAACTTTTGTTAAATCAATGAATTTTCAAGAAAATACAGTGTTTGTGCAAATTGAAAATCATGCATTTATAAAAGTGTGATGTGTTGGGAAAGGAGCAAAAATTTCCAAGTACTGAACAGTCTAAGTTGATATGAAACAGCCTCTAAAAACATTGCATCCTTTACGATCAGAGTGATCTAGAAAGTGGACAATATTTTATGGCAGAAACACACATTTCTTAACATTCTATGTTTCTTTTTATTCTTCCAAAAATAAAACCAAGATGGAATTTCTCCAAAAACCGCCGGAAAATGCAGTTCAGTTTTTCTTTCCAACTAGATCTTCAAAATAGATCACCGGGTGTTTTTCCTTACTTAGTCATCCTTTTTGTCAATGGAATATACAATCTCGTTTGATGAATCTCAGAACTTTTCAAAGAGGATCTGACAATATGGAATTTGTGTGAAAGATGTCGAGCCTTCTAAATTTATTTAAACAAAAAAAGGGAGGTGGATGAAAGGCTAATCTGTGCTCTACTCTGACTGGCTGCTTCAGATCTCTGGGCTGAGGCCACTCATATTTTCTAGAGACTATTGACACCCCAAAGGAGACTCTGGAAAGAGAACCTGGGATCCCATCTCATTTCTTCAGGAATTAGTGCTTATACTTATATTATATGTACTATATGTACTATATATGTATGTACTATATATATGTACTTAATTGTACACTGTAATTATATGTACTATATATATATATAATATATATATTATACTTATATAATACTTAATACTGCTAATTGCCAACCAGCCTCAAAATACTGAACAGCCTACCATATTTTGATAAAATAGTAGTAGTAATAGTAATAGCTTTATTGGGTTGGAGATAAAGATATAATGTGGCCTATTGCTTCTTATTTCCCTAAGTGTGCGTTGTCTTACTTTAGCCTTTATACCAGTTCTGAATGACTGGTTAAACTCCTAGAAGAGGAATGGTATCCCATTGTTATCAGGACAGAGAGGATTCGAAGAGCAAGTTGCAGCCAAGGTGTGGTTCTAGCACAGAGCTGGAGACCCGTGAGGGAAGCACCTTTCCAGACATATGGCTCCCGGCTGACTCAACAGCCTGTGGAGAGAGTGGCGGGCCATTTGTCTTCCTTTCAGTGACAGTGATGGCATCCATGTGGACCCCTGTCAGGGTGTTCTGGGTAGGAGAAGCCATGTCGGTGTGGCAAGTCTGTGCTTGTACACATTCCAGATGCAAAAATGCAGGTCTCATCGTCGCGTGCAATTCCAGTGTAATGTTCCACGCGGTTTACTTTTATTGAGCCTTCTGATTTGAAATCCAAAACCGTACAAAGCTGTGTGGTTGAGGTGTTGTTGCCAATAATACGCAATTGTTTCTATCTCTTGATCTTTGAGAAAAGAAATGGGTCTTTGTGATAGCTGTGTCTGGTCTCTATTTCAGTTTGTGAGGATTTGAAAAAAGCAAAACAATAATGTTAAGGCATGGGGTCAGAGTGCTTAAATATGAAAAAGGCAAAACCTTTTTTGAAGTAACTCAGAGAGATACTACTCTTCAATGATGTAGCTATCACTTTTAAATGTGTCACTTTATGAACATTTGAAGTTTTCATGGGACACTGTTGTCACATTCCTTTCCATAAATCTGATATTGAAAAAGGAAGAGATGAACAAATAGTCATTCTTTTTGTACTACTGTAATTTGCTAATATTGCACTTTAAAAAGTGATGCTTTGCCAAACTTCCAGAGAGCCCTGAGTCACCAGGGTTTAGTCGTCAAGGTCCTCTTTGTAGTAAATCAAGGGCAGGTGTAAATGATGACCATCCCCGGCTGCATGGAATCTCTACGTAGTCCCTCTCTTAGGTGTTTTATTCTGTGTGCAAGCCCAGCTGTTACAATGGGGAGAGAGGACAGGACAGCCCCAATGTTTATTTCTGGCTCTCCTTAACTTGCACAAGAAGAAATGGGGGGATTCTAAGAGTGACGAAAATGGAGCAGAAAGAGAAAAACCCAGACTGACCTCTCCAGGAAACTTAAGTATCAAGTGGGTCTTACGTGTAGTTGGACTAGGCAACTCCCCTCCAGGCTGCGGAGGAGCTAGAAACATCCATCCTTTCTTCAGATCTCACCCCCCGCCATCTCCCTCAGCAGAGCAGCAGGCACTACCCGTCATCAGGTTCAGTGCTCCGTTTGCAGAGAACAATGGGGAGAGACTCTACCTGAGTTTGAATCCTGGCTTCAGACCTTCCGACTCAGGGGTGACAAGCTATTGAAACTCTCAAAGCCTTTGAGTCCTCATTTGTAAAAGAGGATAAAGATCATATCTGCCTCGGGTGACCGTGGAGACGGCACAAAATAATCCCTTAGTATAATTCCTGGCAGATGGTAAGAGCTCCATAAATCTAAGCTGCTCTTATTATGATGTTTATTATTGTTATTCCACAGCTAAAAAAAGGAATGGAAAGGCCAGTACCCCCTGGGAGGATAACACATTGACGTCACTGGTAAAGGAAGGGTCCTCGGTGCTTAAAATGTGAGAAAATCAGAAAACGGAGAAAAAGCCCAAAGTAGAGGGGAGGCAAAGGAGACAGACCTCCAAGTGCTTTCTCAGGCCTGTTATTTTGCTTAAAGGTCACTTCTTTTCCCAGCCCCAGTTAAATACAGTTTTTATTGTCCGTTTTTTCATTGGTTAACTTTCACAATTATAAATATGTCCTTATGTTGGACTCATCCTACACCATCTAGTCTGGAACAATATCTGACATATTAGGCTTCCAGGAGTGTCTATGGGATGACTGTTAAACTTTAAAAGCCAGAAACCTGGTTTCTACCTCCGTTTGCTAGAAAAACTAGTACTGCCCGTTTATTGTAAAACAAGTGCTTCCCAAATGCCTTTTAGTACATCGGTTAAAATAGATGACTGAGTTTAAGATGACACTACTCTGTCTTTAAGAATAGTGCAGAAACCTAGCCATTTAGCCACAGAGAAGAAAACCTTGTATTATCCTTCTTGGGCAGTCTCTTTGTTTTTTAATTGGGCGGTGCTCCAACTTTACTCCCATTTTTTACTCCAACTTTACTCCTAGCCACCCTGGCTGCATAATGAAATCATTTTAAGACTCTTACAAGGATATAAATCAAATTTCAGGCCTCTTGAAAATCACAGAGATAGTAGGAAGTTTGTATTTCTAAGTTCTTTGCCTCGAACCTAAAAATCCCGTAGCCCCTGCATTGTTTTCTCTCCCCACCCCCAGTAGGGTGGCTCCTGCCTTTAGTGAGGTGCCCGGCGTTGTTTTTCCCAGTGGCTAGGTTTTATTTGCAGCTGCATATTTTTATGTGATTGCTTACACTGTGAAGATGTAATTACTTTCTGGTATGCTCAATAACACTTTTTAAAAATCCACACAGATTTGTGGGTCCATAATCTTGGTGAATACACCAAGGATACCTGTTTGTTCTTATTCTGATATTGAAAATATAATAGATGGTGTGATAAGGCCAGCTTCATTAATTCATTTATAAGTACTTTAATATAATAGTTAATTTGTCCACACGTAGCCTCCAATTATCTCCTCAATTCCTGGTAATAGCCGCAACCCCATCTTTCATTTTTATTACCTCCCAGTTAATTGCACTAATAGGTTTTGCTTTTCATTTCTACATGATTTTCATTAGAAAAAGTGGCAAGTGTTAACTCTTGCTGCTTTTTGGTTAGTAAGCATTGCAGGCTTTTTAATCAGAGATGAACAAGGAAAATGAATTTTTTAAAACTTTCTTGTAAATGTTCTTGCTAGCCTCAAAATTCCAGATGACTACTTCTAACTTTTACTTTTTTAGAAAAGAAGAGGCTTATTTGGGACCAATAAATTCTGCCAGGTAAGGAATATTGGTAGCTAGAACTACGTGGGTTGTTTTTTGTTGTTTTTTTTTTTAAATGAAAAAAAAAAACCTCTCATATGAAATTTGATTTTTTTAAGGAAAAAAAAACAAAGCAAAATTTCTCTAGCATTATTTGCCAATGAATCACAAATTTCTCAGTACATAGATAGCTTTCTTGTGCAATCTGAATGAACATGAGCTAAATAATGAGTATTTACAAGGCACTTGTTCGTTTAAAAGTGATATAAACACTTTAACAGAGATGTTTGAAAACACTTATTTATTTTTAATAATCAAATGTCTATGAGAAAGCCAACTGACTCTTTAAGAAAACTCTTACTGTGGTTAATTGCAATATCTCCAATAATTTTTCTGAGTATTCTACATATGAGATCATTATGATATGTATATGTAGTTTTGACTGTATTAAATTGAGTCATATGCATATATCACAATTTAGGATTTATGAGAATGTTTTTATTCACCCTATTTTATTTACCCTAAAAATTGGTGATTGAATAAAAGAATTACCATTGACTTAATTCTACATATCTCATCGTAATTACAGAGAACTGACATGCATTAGTAGTAGAAAAAAATATATTTTTATAAATTAACATCATAGTTACTATTTTCTTCTAACTTGTAGAGTATTGTAGGACTGCTAAGAAAAGTATTTAAGATTTTATCATTTAATACTTTTTTTTTTTAAGATTTTATTTGTTTATTTGAGAGAGAGAGAGCAGGAACAGGGAAGAAAGGGAGATGCAGGCTCGCCCCTGAGCATGGAATAAAAGCAGGGCTCCATCAGAGGGCCCTGGGATCATGACCTGAGCAGAAGGTAGAGCCTTAAGCAACGGAGTCACCCAGGAGTCCCTCACTTAATATCTTAAAAAGGGAAAGGGAGAGTCTGAAAACCTTCTCTATATTCTTCCATGTCTGGATCTCACTGAAATGACTCAGGTAACTGTAGTTTCTGTGTCAGATGGCAAATGCTCCAAATATCAGCTAGATGGTATCTATTTCAAGATATCAGCTGAATTGGCAAGTGGAGCAATCTTTTTCAGACAATTTAAAGTTTTCTTTCGACTAAATTGGGTTCCCCAAAATGACATTTGAATAAGAAATGTAATTATAGAATCCTGTGATAAACAGCAGAGAAAGACAAAAGAGATTTAGACGGGGTTGCGGGGGGAGTGGATCTTTTCCTGAAATAGCTGTTTAAAAAAAAAAAAAGAAGAATCAAATGGAAAACAGAAAAATCTATTCCAAATGAGAAACATAGGGGATAAAATTTTTACATGATTAGTGATAAATTGTTCAAAGGATAAAAGGCAACAAGAATTAATAACAAGGAATGAAGTGAAAGGGCTGTGTTAGCTGATTTCATAAGGATGGGTAGGATTATGTATATAAGATAGAGAAGCCAGTTCTGGTAAGAGTTTCTTGAAGGAACCTCCTCAGTTCACTTACGGGAGAGCAGACAGCTGGGAGCTTGCCTTTGTACCTGGAGGGCTCATCCACAATTCACCTTTTGGGACAGTTTGCTCCCAGCCTTGGGGACACTAGGAGATTTTTTTCAGGCTGATGAGGTGCAAATGTGAGATTTAAGTAGAATAAAGTTGTATTAGGAGCCATTTAAAAAATTACATAAGCAGCTAACAATTTAAAAAATTTTAAAAATGTAAGAGGAATGTTTATATTCCAGGTCATGTTGGAGCTGTCAGCAGATGTCTTGGTTTACTAAAAACATGGAACTAGATTATTTTAGATATGCCTTTTGCCTATGTTCCTATGGCATATTGTGGTATGGAAACAAGAAGAATATATGCCTTTATTTTAGATAATGCAAGTTTTAATTTTTAATGTTAATTTTCAATCTTTTAAAAAAAGTAATAGGAAAGAAGACATTAACCTATGATTTCATGAATATTATCACTCTGTTTTTAAAAAGTCAATTTAAAAAGAAACAAGAAGTCAATTTTACTTTGATTTAAAGAAAAAATAAGTAAATAATAATATATGGCTATGGCAAAAATAATGAAAGTGGCATGCAGAAAACTGGTGTTTGGGAAATATTCATATAGTTTTATTCCATGTAGTTCACACATAACCAGCAAGTAATTTTCAGAGCCTGAGAACAGAAAATATCTCAATAAAATTCTCTCATTTTTTAACTTTGCAAAACAATGTACTTTTTTTTCATCCTGCTCAATATAGTTAGGCTGTTTTATTTTTAGCCTGTTCAAACTGCTTTGCCATCTCTAGTAACAATCAGAAAGTATAGTTTCATGTTTTACAAAGGGATGAATGAGACCTAAGTGTATGCATTTGTGAGTAAACTAAAAAAGTGAACTTAAGTTTTATTTTCTGAACTTCTGAGATTTTCTTTGCCTATGGAGATTTTTTTTTTTTAATTTTTATTAAGTACACTTAATACATCAGTCATGACCTTGAACCAAAGGAATCCCCAGATTTTCCAGTAAGGATATTTTTACATTTGATAGTTAAACATCATACTCATACAATTTTTGTCTTTTTTTATGTTTTAAATTATCACATATAAAATCGACTTTTTGCATGTGTATATAGTTCTAAAAACGCTAACACGTGTAAATTTGTGTGAGCACCACTACCGTCAGGATATAGAAGAGTTCTTTTACTCCAGAATACCCCCCTCTCCAAAGTTTTGTTCTATATAGTGAGAATACATTGTCCTGTCATCTCTATTAAACGTGTAGCAAAAAAAAAGGTTATACTACTACTCGTTTAGTTCTGTAATCCACCCTCTTTTCTAATATACTTAGGTTTTAATAGCTAGTTTTATACTTTGTTGATTTATACTTCTGATCAAGGATAGTATTCATTTGTCCTCTCTACCAAATCTCATCAACAAATCCAATCCTAAACTCTAACCGCAGGAGATTTCCTATATGATGGAGTCAGTGAATCTGTTCTTGTTCATGTTGCATGTGTTGATAAGTAATGCTTTGTTCATCATCCGCATTGTTCTTTGCCAGTTGTCTGATGTTAATGCTGGAGATTATTTGGAATACGCAAGAGAATCACTGCTCTGTCTCTTTTTTTATAAGCTCTACAAATAGTGTTCTTTCTTTTTCCAAGTATTTTCATGGCGTTGTGCCATAGTTTTTCTATGGCTGAGTACTTTCGTCACCATATATTTTTCTGAATATGTATGGAACATGCAAACCAAAGGAGAGAAAGTTATAGGTTATAAGTCAAACTTAACCTTTTTAAACATTTAGATTCAGTTAGCCAACATATAGTACATCATTAGTTTCAGATATAGTGTCAGTAATTCCTCAGTTGTGTATAATACCCAGTGCTCATCACATCACATGCCCTTCTTAAAGTCCATCACCTCGTTACCCTCCTTCCTCCTCCCCTCCAGGAACTTTCAGTTTGCTTCCTATAATTAAGATTCTCTCATGGTTTGTCTCCCTCTCTGATGACTTCCTGTTCAGTTTTCCCTCCCTTCCCCTGTGATCCTCTGCGCTGTTTCTTATGTTCCACATATGAGTGAAATCATATGATAATTGTCTTTCTCTGATTGACTTATTTCACTTAGCATAATACCCTCCAGGTCCATGCACATCAATGTAAATGGTAAGTATTCATCCCTTCTGACCACTGAGTACTGTTCCATTGTGTGTGTATGTGTGTGTGTATACATACCACATCTTTACCCATTCCTCTGTTGATGGACATCTCAGCTCTTTCCACAGTTTGGCTATTTTGGACCTTTCTGCTATGGATATTGGGATACAGGTGCTCCTTCAGATCACTACATTTATATCAATGGGGTAAATACCTAGTAGTACAATTGCCGGGTCATAGGGTAACTCTATTTTTAACTTCTTGAAGAACCTCCATACTGTTTCCCAGAGTGGCTGCACCAGTAGGCATTCCCGCTAGCAGTGTAAGAGGGCTCCTCTTTTTCTGCATCCTCACCAACATTTGTTGTTTCTTGTCTTGTTAGGTGTGAGATGGTATCTCATTATGGTTTTGTAGTATTTCCCTGATGGCAAATGATGTGAAGCATTTTTTCATGTTCCTGTTGGCCATTTGGATGTCTTTTTGGTAAAATGTTCTGTTCATATCTTCTGCCCATTTCTCGACTGGATTCTTTGTTTTTTGGGCATTGAGTCTGATAAGTTCTTTATGGATCTTAAATACTAGTCCTTTATCTGATATGTCATTTGTATATATCTTCTCCCATTCTGTAGTTTGCCTTTTAGTTTTGTTGACTGTTTCCTTTGTTGTGCAGAAGGTTTATTCTTGATGAAGTCCCAAAAGTTTATTTTTGCTTTTGTTTCCCTTGCCTTTGGAGACGTGTCTGGCAAGAAGTTGCTGCGGCTCAGGTTGCAGAGGTTGTTACCTGCATTCTTCTCTAGGATTTTGATGGATTCCTCTCTCACATTTAGGTCTTTCATACATTTTTGAGTCTATTTTTTTGTGTGGTATAAGAAAATAGTCCAGTTTCTTTCTTCTGCATGTAGCTGTCCAGTTTTCCCAGTACCATTTATTGAAGAGACTATCCTTTTTCCATTGGACATTCTTTCCTGCTTTGTTGAAGATTAGTTGACCATAGAGTTGAGGGTCCATTTCTGAGATCTCTACTCTGTTCCATTGATCTATGTGTCTGTTTTCGTGCCAGTACCCTACTGTCTTGATTACAGCTTTATAATAGAGCTTGAAGTCAGGCATTGTGATGCCACGAGCTTTGGGTTTTTTGTTTGTTTTTTTTTGTTTGTTTGTTTGTTTTTTAACATTCCTCTGGCTATTCAGGGTCTTTTCTGGTTCCATACAAACTTTAGAATTATTTGTTCCAGCTCTGTGAAAATTGTCAGTGGTATTTTGATAGGGCTTACATTGAATGTGTAGATTGCTCTGGGTAGCATAGACATTTTAACAATATTTATTCTTGTTTTCTTATTTATTGTTAAACAATATTTATTAATATTGATCTGGGTGACATAGACCTTTTAACAATCCAAAAGCATGAAATGTTTTTCCATTTCTTTGTGTCTTCCTTAATTTCTTTAATAAATGTTCTGTAGTTTTTAGAGTACACATCATTTACCTCTTTGGTTAGGTTTATTCCTAGGTATCCTATGGTTTTTGGTACAAATGGGATCAGCTCCTTAATTTCTTTCTTCTGTCTCATTGTTAGTGTATAGAAATACAGCTGATTATTTTGCACTGATTTTATATCTTGCCATGTTGCTGAATTGCTGTATGAGTTCTAGCAATTTGGGGGTGGAGTCTTTTGGGTTTTCCACATAAAGTAACATGTCATCTGCGAAGAGTGAGAGTTTGACTTCTTCTTTGTCAATCTGAATGCCTTTTATTTCTTTCTGTTGTCTGATTATAAAAGAAGAGACAAGAACCATATGATCCTCTCAATTGATGCAGAAAAATCATTTAACAAAATACAACATCCTTTCTTGATTAAAACTCTCCACGGTATAGGGATAGAGGGAACATACCTCAACATCATAAAAGCCATGTATGAAAAACCCACAGCAAATATCATTCTCTGTGGGAAAAACTGAGAGCTTTTCCCCTAAGTTCAAGAACATGACAGGGATGCCCCCTCTCACCACTGTTGTTCAACATAGTACTAGAAGTCCTAGCCTCAACAATCAGACAACAAAAAGTTAAAACTTTACTTGATCAATATCTAGACAAAGGTTGCATGTTAATCTGCTATGGATATTTGAGTGTATAACTATGACATGTGTTTCAAGTAAGATGGATTTCAATCTATAGTGCATGAAAAGTAATAAATTATTTTAAAATAATGATCAATAGTTTCTATGTTGTGATATGAGCCTGTCATTTATAACTTTGTCATAAATCAAAAATTGAGAAACTGAAATATGTGTGTAGTGATTGTGATTGAGGTCGTTTCAGACCATCTTAACAATCATCATCTCATATAAGGAAAGCATTAACATGTGAATTTGAACACTGACCTTTGGATCTTAAGTTTTCTTGTTTTATGGTTCTTTTAAGGTTTTTCAAGATTCCTTATAGAGGTATAAGATTCCTTGATTCCTGTGATTTGGTTGGGAGTGGTTATTATTTCAAACCAGTTTTTTGTTCTTGTTTTTAACTCCTAGAAACAAGTACCTTGCTATTGAAGGAAACTGTTTATTATCCCTCTTTGGGAACTAAGAAGTTAAAACCTTAGGGAATAATACAGCTACTTTAACTTGCTCATATTTACTGTCTATCCTTTGAAGCTCTACATTGACTATTTTATCATTTGCTCTGCAGATGGATCCTGTGCAAAAAGCAGTCATTAACCACACTTTTGGAGTGTCCATTCCCCCAAAGAAGAAACAAGTTATTTCTTGCAATGTGTGTCAGCTTCGCTTTAATTCGGATGTGAGTATCACCTTTTCATTGCTCTCTGTAGTCTGTCAAGCTCAAAGTCTGATTGTTCTGAATATGTACATCTTTCATATTTACATCACCTCTAAAGGCCACTCGCCTTGGTGGCCCACTTACTTCAGTGGGCTGGATTTTCCAGGGATTCGGATTCAACATTAGAAACTTGAGTAATAGAGTGGCTAATATCAAAAACCAAGAATTCCTCCATGTGATCAATCACACCCAAACCATTTTATGCTTAATCTTGCCAATGATATTTACTTTTCAAAAATCACTAAATAGAAAATTTTTTTAAAGTTGAAAATGCAATGAATGCTGAAGAAAATTATTGCTATTCCCCTTTATAACAAGTGTCACATTTCATGTGTGTATGCCAAATCATATTAAATGCCTGAGGGAATAATTTATTACACAATTTATATTTTCCCAGAACATGGAAATGCAAGGAAATTTTTTAAAAATTATTTTAAATGGCCAGCATAACCATCATACTAAAAAAAATAATAATAATAACAAGAAAAGAGTACAAATTATTTTACACTTGATCTTAGCCAAAAGGCTGAGAAGCGATTAGAGTACAAATCATTTTAAATGTAGGAGTAAGGTAACATGAAATCAAAATAAATAATATTAGAATGTTTGTAATACTCAATTATCAAGTAAAGCCAACGGCCAATGCATATCTGAATCTGGAGCTATATATTATGTGTTATTTCCTGAGCTACTCCACCCAGAAGTCATCTTCCAAAGAACATGTTCCAGGATTCATGCTTTTTTGCAAATACTAAAACAATAAATACTCTTGTTTGTACATACCAGTAAATGTTTTGCTAATTCTGTATAGGAAACATAATAAAAATTATAGCCATTGGAAAAGAGTGTTTTTATCATGTTTAATTAACATGATTTATAAAAGTATATTTAATGCAATTTCCATCAAAAATCCAATAAATTTTTTTGGCACTCAATAAAATCTTTCTCAACTCCCTATTCAAGAATTAAAGTGTTTCTTAAAAATTTTAGAACTATATGGTATCAATTCATTAGAAGTCTCAACATTGTCAGCTGTCCCCAGATTCATCTATAGACCCTGTACGATCCCAATCAAAATCCCAGAGAGCATTTTTGTGGAAAATGCCAAGCTTCTTCTTAAATTACATAGAAAAGAAAAACCCAAGACTAGATAAAGCTTTAAAAAAAAACAAAAACAAAAAAACCACAAATTTTCCAGACTTCACTCCTTGATTTCAATAATTACCTTAAAACCTACAATAATCAAGACTGTAATATTGGTGGAAGGATAGTAGTTATGTTGATCAGTGGAAAAGAATAGAGTCCAGAAATAGCCCCAAAGCTGTATGATCAGTTGATCTTCAACAAAGTTGCAGTGACAATTCAGAGGAGAAAGGCTAATCTTTGTAACAAATAGTGTAATTGGATAACCACATGTAAATTTAGAAAAAGAACCTTGAAGGCCATTTCAGACAAAATTCCAAAATTAATTCAAATGAATTATATATGTAACCATGAACTGAAAAGTAAAAAACTTCAAGAATAAAACATAGGAGGAAATCTATGTGAACTTGAATTAGGTAAAAGATTTCTTAGGAAACTAAAAGTGTGAACTATAGGGGCACCTGGGTGGCTCAGTCTGTTAAGCATCTGACTCTTGATTTTGGCTCAGGTCATGATCCAGAGTTGTGGGATTGAGACCCACATTGGGCTCTAGCTCAACATGAAGTCTGCCTATCCTTTCCCCCCACCCCATCAAATAAATAAATAAATAAATAAATGTATGAGCTCTAAAAATATTGATATATTAGACGTTATCAAAATTAAAAGCTTCTCTTTAAATGACACTGTTACACTCTTAAGAAAATAAAAAAGTGCTTGCTTCGGCAGCACGTATACTAAAATTGGAATGATACAGAGAAGATTAGCATGGTGCCTGCACAAGGATGACACTCAAATTCGTGAAGCATTCCACATTTTTGATGGAACATTATTATGCTAAGTGAAATAAGTCAATCAGAGAAAGATACTTGCTATATGATCTCGCTGATACTAGGAATCTGATAAACAAGACAGAGGATCATAGGGGAAGGGAGGGAAAAATGAAACAAGATGAAACCAGAGAGGGCGACAAACCATAAGAGACTCTCAATCTCAGGAAACAAACTGAGGGTTGCTGGAGTGGAGAGTTGGTAAGGAGATGAGGTGGCTGGGTGATGAACACTGGGGAGAGCATATGCTATGGTGAGCGCTGTGAATTGTGTAAGACTGATGAATCATAGACCAGTATCCCCAAAACAAATAATACATTGTATGTTAATTTTTAAAAATTTGCACCTCAAAAAAAGGAAAAGTTATAGACTGAGAGAAAACAATATAAAACATGTCGTTTAAATATTTAAATAATTTACAACCCAATAATTAATAAGAAATGGGCAAATGATTTGAACAAGCACCTTACCAAAGAAGAAAAATGAACGGCAAGTTAGTATGCAAAACAGTGTTCAATATCATTAGCCATTAAAGAAGTACAGACCACAATTACTTACCCCCCTACCTATTAATATGATGAAAATTAAACAAATTGATAATACCAAGTGGCAAGGATGAGGGGCAACTGAACTCTAATTCGTTGTTGGTAGAAATACAAAATGGTGCAGGGACTTTGGAAAATAGTTTAATAGTTATTTTAGTTTTTAGGAAGTTATAGATAAATTTTCCATACAACCCAGTAATCCAACTTTTAGGGTTTTATCTAAGAGAAATGGAAACTTATGTTCATACATATGTGTCACTTATAGTAGCTTTATGCATAATTGCCTCAAACTAGAATTGAGCCAAATGTCTATCAACTGATGAATGGATCAACAAATAAAATTATAGTCATACAATGGAATACTGCTTAGCAATAAAAGAAATACTATACTGATAACATCCTACACAATGGGAGAATCTGAAAGGCAGTATGCTAAATGAAACCAATTGAACACAAAGACAATGTACTGTATGGTTGCGCTTATATAACTTTTGGCAAAAACTATTGGAAAAGAAATCAGATCATTAGTTAACAGGGATGGAGCAAGGCGAGGTTAGGGAATCGACTACAAAGGGTGTAAGGCGTATGAGGGAGCTTTTTCAAGTGATGAAAATATTCTATATTTCCATTTTTGTGGTGGTTACACAACTGTTTTTGTTTTTCAAATCTCATACAACTAAATACCTAAAAAGGAATTTTACTGTATATAAAGTATACCTCAGTAACCCTGACTTGAAAAAAAAAAAAAATCGGCATTGTAGGAGCCATGAAATATTTTGTAAGTAGACTAATTAATGATAGGGACATAAATACTAACTGTATGGAGCTACAATATTACTACTCAATTTAAGGAATAATAATTAAAGAATTTTTGCAAGGAAAGACAGAATAATAAATCCTAAAATAGATCCAAGTGTGTTTAATAATTTTGCATAGTCATTATCCAAATTTCTACAGTCACATCACAGGTCTTCTGCTCTATATTTTGTATGAGTCCATACACTGAGAGGCCATGCAGTATAGAATCCTGGGTTAAGAGTCCTTGAGGTGATTTAAATCCTAATTTTGAATTTGATAAATACTTCACAACCATGGGCCTCAGTTTCCTCTTGTGTCGCAACCTAAAATAGACTAGATAATTTGAGAGGACCATTACAGCTCTATGATTAAAAATCATTTCCATGGCTTTTCTGTTGGAAGATAGGGTATACAGCAATTGCCCTACTAGGTATTTACCCCAGAAATACAGATGCAGTGATCCAAAGGGACACCTGCACCCCAGTGTTTCTAGCAGCAATGTCCACAATAGCCAAACTATGGAAAGGGCCCAGAGGCCCATTGACAAATGAATGGATAAAGAAGAGGTGTGTGTATGTGTATACATATATATATGTATACACACACACAACGGAATACTACTCAGCCATCAAAAAATGAAATCCTGCCATTCACAACAATGTGGATGGAACTAGAGACTATTATGCTAAGTGAAAAAAGTCTGTCAGAGAAAGATAATTATCATATGATCTCACTCATATGTGGAATTTAAGAAACAAAACAGGATCATAGGGGAAGAGAGGAAAAAAAATAAGACAAAATCAGAGAGGGAGACAAACCATAACAGACTCTTGATCATAGGAAACAAACTAAGAGTTGCTGGAGTCAGGGGAATGAGGTAACTGGGTGATGGACATTAAGAAGGGCACGTGAGGTAATGAGCACTGGGTGTTACATAAGACTGATGAATCACTGATCTCTACCTCAAACTAATAAACATATGTTAATTGAATTTAAATTTAAAAACTTATAAATAAGTAAATAAATGACAGGGTATAAATATCTCCATCTTACAGGTGGAACAATTAAGACCCAAAAAGAATGACTAAGAGTTTTGTTTTTCATTGGTGTCATGGGTTGGGTTATGGGGGGGTGGCTGCCTTCTATCTGTGCCCCAGAATTGCTCTGGGAGTAGGTTCACCTTTGACTTGAGTTTTGTTTGATGTCAATGATTTTCTTTGTATTTACTAATAGGGACATAAGAAATGTACACAGGTGAGCATGTGACCACCAGCTTCCTTGTCGCTGTTCAAAAGTTCTGTCGATAATGGAGAAAGAAATTAAATTTCTGAGTCATGCTTAGACTCTGGGCAGTAAAGCTACAAAGTCTTGGTGGCAAATTCACAAGTGTGACATATACATGTTCTCAGTGTTTAGTAATGGTGCTATAATCTGCATAACTGAGCTCTGAAACTGAGCATTTTTTATTTGGGGGAGAGTTTATTATTTTATAATTACCCTATTTACATTTTAATGTAAGAATTAAGAAGATGCTCATCCTTATTTTCTTTAATAACATTTCTAAATCAGCCTGAGACTGCATTGGCTTCACTCTTCAGTGTAGAAAATATGTTTATTGAAAAATCTGGAAGGCAGATTTGCACAGTAAACAGACTGCATTCCGCAGTTCTCCATTAGCCATGTAAAATGTACCAGGACTGGTTTCATGCATTAAAATTCAATGTGACCTAGTTTAAGTGTCCCCTAGCCCCCTTTGTCCAGCTTTTATCATCTCAGTAGAACTCCACTGTTGGAAAGCAAAAGGCTACGGCTTTATTTACACGATATACTGTTATGCAAATGAGTAAGCATTAATCACAAACATTTCCCAAATGAACCTTTACAAATTAACACCATTAACTTTGCCAGGGGCAGGCACTGCAGTCCAGGAATAATGTGTCTTCCCAACTGAGTCCCAGACATTTGCACAAATTTGTGCAGCACCCAAATACCTAGTTTCTTCTTGGCCACCTTCTTTTCCCTAACACGGCTTAAGCTCAGCACTGAGTGAGGCTGTCCCAAGCCTGAATGCCCCTTTCTTCTCCAACAAGTGAGGGCACTCCAACTATGGTGGGGTCACAAACTGATAAGCTTAAATCTGAATCTATACCCTTTTGCTGGGAAATTCATTTCTAGAGTTAAACCTTGCCAGGGAAATAGGTCTCTATCCTCTCTGCTGTTCTGTGCTTGGCTTTAAAAAAGACTCAAAATTATTGGGCTTTCCATTTTCACGCTAAAAGACCAGAAACAAGAGCTAATGTAGACTTTTAAAATATTTTTTGAGGCTAATGTTTCTCTTTTTGGCTAGGTTGAAAGTTGGCAGATCCCAGATATTTTCCGATTTGCATATTAATTTCAATTCTTTGGACGATAATAGCAGAAGGATAAAGGAAACTGATCCTTAAACAGATCTTACACAAAATCAGGGCAAATTGATTTAAAAATAGAGATGATCTCCTTTTATTATTATTATCTCAGAACACAGTTAATCATAAATACCCTTAATATACTACTGGGTCCTTTATGCTTCATAGGCAAATCGAAACATGAGCATAATGATCTTTTTAATCAAGTTTTATGTACTCTAATTTAGGAATTGACCCTGAAATTTTGATACTCAGCATTAATACCACAATTGATTAAGCATGAGATGCAGTGTCCCTAATTGCTGACCCCACAGGCTTTCATTAGTCATTTGGTGCGAACCCATTTGATGTTTCAAATTTAGAGTATTACCTTTGAAGAGCACTATAAACTTCGAATCACTTATAGTACACGTTTATTTTATCTTATGTTGTGGTTTCTCTAGGCTTCTAATTCTGTTGCATTGTTCTTTGTCTTTGTTTCAGTTTTTGGACTTTGATTATCCAAATAACTCTACCTCGCATTTTGGCCCACTGTTCTTTTTGCTGTGTTCTATTTCCTCATGCCATCTCATTGATTTCAGTCGGACTATGTACAAATGGACAGGAAATTAAGGGTTTGCTTAGAAGTTAAAAAGTCAGGTTGACCAACTATTTGTGTGGACGTTTGGGTGACTCTCCTATTCCTGACTGAAAATCTGTCTGAAATTTCAGGACGTGCAGTCATTCGGGGATCCCCTCAATTCTCCCAGGACTGCACTCTGCGTGTGACCAGTGCGCCGGCTGGGCCTTCCCTCAGCCTCTGCATCCTTGTCTTCTTAGCAATTTTCCTGTCAATAAGGTTATTTAAGTAAGCCCGCCTGGTTCTTTCTATCTCTCTCTCTCTCTCTTTTTTATTTTAATCTTATGCACACTTCCTGATTTCTTCAGCAGTTCAGAGTGCAACACAAATTCTCTGTCTAGCATAAACAGACGGTCCCCATATACCATCTGTCCCTTCTGAGGCTTTCGCGCCGCTTCTGCTAAAAGCCCCAGAGTCCTCGGTCAGCCAGCAGAGATTTCAGCAGTCATGAGATTAGGGAGAAAGCCACAACCCGGGGCCCACATAAACGCCCTTTCCCTGTGCTCTTGGCTGACCCTCCATCCCCTTTGGCCACCAGGCCTAACTCCACCTCTCTGCCTGCTGCCGTGGGCTCGCATGTCCCTGCAGCAGCTGCCCTGCCTTCCTGGGGAAGGGCTGAGCTGCCCGGCAAACAGGAACCGGGTGGCCTCTGCATTCGACAATGTTCCTTGCAGCAAAAGCAGAAGAGGCACTCGAGCCGCAAGGGCAGTACTCTCTTTTTCTGAAGGATCAAGACTAGGAGTTGCCATGTTAGTCCTCCAGGGGGTGCCACATTTTGCTATTGGCTGCCTGGTGCTCGCCTTTAACTCCAGTAATTCTGTCCGTGAGTTTTCATTGTCTCCCTTTGCCTGTCAAAACTTGTTCTCTTCTACTCAACAACTGCATTCCTCCTTCCTGTGTTCTCTATCTTCTTTTACCCCTCCACTCTTCCAACTCTTCTCTTCCTCCCCTTCTTCCTCTTTCTCGGGCACAGAAGTACAACAAAAACACCGTTTTCCCCATGGTCCTGGGACATGCATAGCGGCTTCGTGAAGCCTGAGTTTTATAACTGGGTTTGTTGCTTTAAATCCAGAGGTCCTTCACTTGAAAAAATTCTCTAGCAGGTAAAAACAAAACAAAACAAACACGTTGAGCATATTATTTGAAACTCTAACCAGCATGCTATATTAAACAAATCAGTTTGTCCTGTATTTCCTGAATTCTCAGACATTGCATTTTGTAGTGCATTACCCCAACTGATATCTCAAGGAAAGCTTTGAACATTCTTGTTTCAATATTTGACCTTCCCTACATCACCAAGGTCCCATACATCCAACAACTATCTTCCTGTATTGATTCTACAGATCAGCTGTTAACCGTGCCCTCCTCCCATGTACATAGACAACCATTGCCTGCCACCCATACGTATCTGTTCTATTTCTCTTAAAGTCTGCCAGATGGGGACACCTGGGGGCCTCAGCTGGTTAAACACCTGCCTTCAGCTCAGGTCCTGATCCCAGGGTCCTGGGATAGAGTCCCCCATCTGGCTTCTTGCTCAGCATGGAGCCTGTTTCTCCCTCTGCCTGCCAGTCCCCCTGCTTATGCTCTCTCTCTCACTCTCTTTCTGACAAATAAATAAACGAAATCTTAAAAAAAAAAAACCCTTCCAGATAGCAGCTTTCTTAGTCTATTCATTTATTGTATTTATTGTATTTATTACATAAATACAATATGTATAATGATATCTATATTTTATGTGTGTATATATCTTTATATTATGTATAATTATATATATATAGATAGATAGATAGATATGTAATTTGTTGAGTTTTTGTTTTAAAGAATTGATGCTGATAAAACATGAGGGGCAGAGTTTTAAAAGTACTGGTGCCTCGGTGACTAGGTTTTGCCTGTGTTAATAGTGTCCTCCCATTCAGAAATGAAATAAGCCATTGGAGTTGGTCTTCACTGAGAACTGAGTTTAGGATGAAGGGGTTTGGAGAAAACCACACATAACCTGAATTCTGCAACCGATGAGTAAACGAAGAGATGCCAAGTGATGATAATCTTATTGCTGGGTTGGGACCCAAAGCAGGGCTTACAACTATCTGCTATTAAGCAGTACAAATTATTAGATAAATGAATAAATTTATAAGTTTGAAAAACCAACTGAGTCTATCAAGAAAAAGTCACTGAAGATAGAAGGAATCGATAGCATCAAATGGAAATCTAGAAAATGATAGCCCGCTTTTGTCAAACATTTTACATTTTTCCCATAAATAAGACTATTTATATTGATTCTTAGGTGTGGAGGGTAGCGAAGCAGATAGGAGGTAATTAAAAGCATAAATCTCAGGAGCTTAGGAAGGTAATTCTCTGCTTTGCAGACAGAACTGACAAAATGATGAACATTTTTTGCTTCAACTTGACAGAAATATAGCGAGGTTTTAGGGAAAAGGAACATGCCGAGCTCAAAGTTGTCTTCAATAACTCTGTTTAACAAAGCTCTTAACAAAGTGTGGTCAGCTTTTTTGAAGCATATAGTAGTTACTTATTAAATTAAAAAAAAAAAAACTTGCCTCCAAAGTAGGTGGATCATACTACAAAAATGCCACAGTCTTTCTCAGCACACCCTGTATTTGGATAATTTTAAATTCATTGCTGAAGGAAAAACTAGGATAAAAATGGAGTTTCTTTAAAAGGTGAGCATTAGGGGTGCCTGGCTGGCTTAGTCGGTTAAGTATCCAACTCTTCATTTTGGCTCAGGTCATGATCTCAGGGTCCTGGGATCGAGCCTCATGTTAGCAGACTTTGTTTGTACCTCCCCCCATCCCAACTTGGGTGTGCTCTCTCTCTCTCAAACAAATAAGTAAAAAAATGTTTTTTTAAAGGTGAGCATTATGACTTAAAAAGACTCATTAGATCCTATATTTAACTAATGAGGAAATTATGCAACACAAATAATTCAATATCTTCTGACTTTTCTGAAAATACATTGATGCCTCACATGATATGCTACTTTAGGTAATCATGCATTTTCAGTAATATTCAAAGTTAGGATGATCGGCCAATATGATGCTGTGAAGCATAATAGCAAGTATGAATGTTACAAGGAAAGTACCAAAAACCACACCCACGTATCAGAATACATTTTCAACAGAAACCATTTGGTATCTACAATTCACTGTCAATACTACAAGCTTTGGTACATTTCCATTAATAGAGGTTTGCTGAGCAAGTTTTTTTTTTAAAGAACTTTATACATTTTAAAGATTTTGTTTGAGAGGGAGAGGAGAGAGAGAGTGTGTGTGCATGAGCGAGCAGGGGTGGGGGGTGAAGAGAAACAAACCAGACTGCACTTAGCAGGGAGCCTGACAAGGGGCTTGATCCCAGGACCTGAGTTCATGACCTGAGCCGAAACCAAGAACTGGAAGCTCAAGCAGCTCAACCACCCAGGCTCCCCTGCTGAGCAAATATTAATAACACCTTTTAAAAACACTGTGGGACTTCTTTCTTCCTGTGTGAAATCCCTGTGTTAGTAATTCTTGTAGGCAAAAGTAAAAGAATCCTGAAGGCATTTCTGAGTCATCTTGTTGGTGATTTTTGTCATCTGAGAGTTCTCTTGCCACTTGGGGGTTGAGGAAGATTGTTGAAGACTTCTGTATTTTCCTTCTTTGCTTAGTATGGATTTTTTTTAGTTAAGACTAAACTTCAACTGGTTGTGGAATCCTTAACAGTAAGATACTGTTTCACTCAATTTTTGTGGTTTGGTATTCTTCAGTGAAAAACTTATTTAACATATAGTTAAAAATCAGGTAGAATTTTGAGGCTGAACACCTATAGGTTTCCGAAATAACTAGTTGCTGGTTTAAAGTTTATATTTAGGCTTTATGTAGGACATGTTTGGTTTCCCATAGCTTGTCTTATATTCTGTACACCTGTATGGGCAACTGGCTATAATTTTCACAACCTTAAAACAAGAAAAAAGTATCACTTATGTAAGACAAAAACAAAACAAAAAGCTGGATGCTACAAGATGTAAATCTGTCTATCCAGTGTCTTCAAGCCAGTGGCTGAGTTAATGAAATTCAAAACATCCTGCAAAGGGAATAACTTTTAGCTACTTTGATATCTCAAGCAGAAATTTGAATAAAATGTGATGACATTATCTCAAGAGGCCAGAGAACTTCAGATACAGCGGGTCAGCATAAAGATCATTTTTGGGGGGAAAACCTGAATTTTATAATACATGGCTCAGATTGAGGGTGGAGAAAACAGCATATGAGGAAGCATTGCTTTAGCCAATTGCTAAAAATTTCAAGGTAGGAATCTTTGTTGGAAAAAATAATGTTGCTGGTTAATGTGACTTATTCAAGGAGAGTAAAGAAGCAGTGAACTTAGCCTGAGACAGAAGAGTGTCAAAATAGTGCCTGCCCAGAAAGGAGGATTCAAGAAACAGAAGACAGTTTCTCCATCCTCATAGACCCAATTATCTTGCTAGGGAAACAAAACAAAGACACTTAGAAACACTGCTAAACTGTATAATGTTAACTGTAGAGTAGTGTAAATCTAGAAGAGGAGTCAGCAGGGCTGGACCAATCAGAAAGCTAGCATGGATGGATGCCTCTTTCTCTGCCGGCTCTGTAGTAGATACTCTCCACATACATTATCTCTGTATTTGCACAGAGGTTCATGGATGAGATGAAACTATGAAAAGCTTGAGAGAGAGGCGCCGGGGTGGCTCAGTTGGTTAAGCATCTGCCTTTGGCTTAAGTCATGATCTCAGGGTCCTGGGATCCAACCCCACATCAAGTCCCCGGTGTTGGGCTCTCAGCTCAGTGTCTGCTTCTCCCTCTGCCTCTGCCCCTCCCCCGGCTTGTGCGCTCTCTTGCTCACTCGCGCACTCTCTCTCTCTCAGATAAATAAATAAAAATCTTAAAAAAAAAAAAAAAGTTTGAGAAATGGTCAGGATGAGGGAAGAGAATTGAAAAATTATAAAATACTAGAACTAAAACAGATGGGGCTTCTCAAGGAGGCAATCTATGTATAGGCCACAGGAGGTCCATGAACCCTCCAAAATTAGGCAAAATGTTGCCTATCTGCATACCTGAAACCAGGATTATTTAACATGATGATTAAAGTGCTTGAATCTTTCATTCTTACAGAGTGAATGTTCCACAGCTTCCTTTGGCAATATGGTCCAGGATTTAATGATTTTTAGTGGCTAGCATTTCATCTAACCTAAATCTTGAAAGAAAGAATAGAAGGAAAGAAGAGAGAAAGGAAAAGGAATAGAAAGAAAAGGGAATGGGAAGGGGAGGGGAGGAGAAGCGAGGGGAGGGGAGGAAAAGGAAAAGAAAAAAGATAAGAAAAGGAGGGGCGCCTGGGTGGCTCAGTGGGTTAACCCTCTGCCTTCAGCTCAGGTCATGATCTCAGGGTCCTGGGATCGAGCCCCACATCTGGCTCTCTGCTCAGCGGGGGAGCCTGCTTCCTCCTCTCTCTCTGCCTGCCTCTCTCTCTGCCTACTTGTGATCTCTCTCTGTCAAATAAATAAATAAAAATCTAAAAAAAAAAAGAAAGAAAAGAAAAGGAAAGGAAAAGGAAGGGGAGGGGAGGGAAGGGAAGGCAGAGGAAGGGAAAAGAAACGAGAGCTTGGTCTTTTTTTTTCCTCTCTCTCTTCAGTTCTGTCTTCTAGGGCACATGGAGAGAAAATGTTGTATTCACTAATTCTGATGAACAAGAACTCCCAAGAATAAGCCACTCTATTAAGATTATGACTTTTGGGAGCAGAGAATATTATTTGACTCTTACTAAGTCTATTTTAACTCTTAAAAATAAAACCATATTACTTTACTTCTGACACCAGAAGCAGATAATTTTAACATCGCCTCTATAGAACAGTCCCTTTCAGAAAAAAATATTTATGTACATGACTAGTAATAAAAGCCAAGGGCCCCGGGGTGGCTCAGTGGGTGAAGTGTCGGCTCAGGTCATGATATCAAGGTCCTGGGATGGAGCCCAGCATCATTGGGCTCCCTGCTCTGTAAGGAGTCTGCTCTCCCTCTCCCCCTCCCCCTGCTCATGTTCTCTCTCTCTCTCTCTCTCACTCTCTTTCTCTTTCGCTCAAATAAATAAAACATTTAGAAATAATAATAAAATTTAAGAAATAAATAAAAGCCAGAAAAATACTCAGAGACTTTTTAAAGTTTTAATATACTACTAGACCACTTAATATTATAGTATAAAAAGGGAAAAAAGTTAAGGATTGATTCTTCTTACTTGTATTATATATTTTTAAATGAGAAAAAAACTTAAACTAACATATTATTCTGTCATAATAATGAATAATATTATAGTAACAAATAAATGAATTATAATAAAATCAAAATTACACAAAAGATATAACTTACATATGTAGTGAATTATACCACTGATAGTTTATGTTCTTCTTCATTGCTTAGTTTTAAAGCACATAACTTTAAAAGAAGCAAAAATTTCAATTTTAAAGATAGGAGTTAATAAAATCAATAAAATATGTCATGTATAAACTAAAATTCATATTTACCAAACAAGAATAATGTACCTCACAATAGGTACTGTCTCACTCCTAAATTTTAAACACAAAAATTCTAAGCAGTCATGTAAAATGAGAGAATTGAAGTATGGTAAGCTCTATTTCTTCATCTTTACAATCACTGTGCTAGCCTTGTTTATTTCAGATCAACTAGTGAAATGCCAGGATATGAGCTGCACAGTTTTTACAAACTTGAACTACATCTGAAGTGAACTTAAATAATTTTTAACCATTAAGAACTTAATTTCCAAATAATAGGTTAGCAGAGTCGTTGTGCCTTGGAAGTTCAATTCTGTAACTACAAGTTCTCTACATTAACTTCCATGTAGTTAATTAAAAGAGAAGTGACAAAAACGTGCTGATTTTGTTTGCATATATATTATTAAAATTTCTGTAAGCACAGTGATTGTTCAGAATGTAGATGAACAGATTTTATTTTCAGGAAGATTATTTTAAAACTATGTCTAGAATTGCCAGCACGTATTGATATTTAATCAGGAGGAGGAGGTCTTCGTTTGATTATGGCCACTCTTGATAACCTACATCTGCACTGTATTAGTCACTTAGTCTGAGAGTTTTATTATTACTTTTAAATTATTTACAGACCGGACAACCCCTTATTTCCTGGATCTGAGATAGGCAGCCTCACTCGCTGTGTACCAGTGACATTTGTTATTCGATTTATAGGAATTCTAGTTCTGCTTTTTTTTTTTTTTTAAAGATTTTATTTATTTATTTGACAGACAGAGATCACAGGTAGGTAGAGAGGCAGGCAGAGAAGCAGGCTCCCTGCTGAGCAGAGAGCCCGATGTGGGGCTCAATCCCAGGACCCTGGGATCACGACCCGAGCTGAAGGCAGAGGCTTTAACCCACTGAGCCACTCAGGTGCCCTCTAGTTCTGCTTTAAATGCATGTTACATTCAACATGCAAGATGTGTAGTGCGGACTTAAAATCAGCAAGTAGTTTTCTTTTTATCCTGGATCCTGCCCGCTGAGTGTCCTTTGATATGTAGCTTTCATTATTTCTGACCTGTGAGCTTGAGGTGATTACCTGGTTTTTGCTCTGGGAAGAAATATCACAGTGTATTATTTGAGAGACGCCTATGGAATCCTTTACATGATGACTTATTTGTTTATGTCATGACTTTTTATTGACTTTTTTATATCATTCATGAGGAATGGAAAAGGATTCGTTAATTGGGCTAGTTGTTACAGTTTTGTAATTTTAATTGTTTAAGGCAATAAAATGTCCTATATGCACTTTTAAACTAAAAATGCCAACAATCTCTTTTTATGATTTAATTTATACATTTACACAGATGGTCATAGAAGGGGGTATTCATTAACATCTGTAAATGCTGAGAAAATGATGAATATCTATATTTATAAAATGCCAGAGTGGAATTACTAAGTGTGCAGATGTAGATAAAGAACACAAAATTTGAATATCTGAAAGACATTCTCTTCAAGCTAGTTTTCTAAAGATCTAAACACTGAGTAGTTGTATTTTGCATAAATTTCCATTTTTATAGATGTAATAAATTCTTATTAATTTGGACTACATTAATTAGGAATTTGTGATAATTCAGGTATAAGCTGAATTGTACTTTTGTTTGGTCCAAATTCGTTCTTCAAAGATAATGCAAATGAGTGTTGCAAAAGAGATTGAAGCATAGAGATTTAGAACACCTATGGAACCAATTTTTTTAGGCTTACTTAAGCACTTTAAGGGCACTCATTAAGATATAAACAATGATATCATTTAAAATAATCTTGTATATTTTAACAAATTACCTAAGAATCTCTAGTAGCTAATAGTCACCAACTAACAGCATTTCTTCAAAGATGTTCTACTTTTCAAATTTTTTTTTTACCATTTCATTATGCCCTTTACCCAAATTAGTCTGCTGTATTGAGTTTTTTCTGAAATTATGACCATTTAGTAATACCTAATACTATTCTCTTTCTTAAAGCAAAGGAATATATTTGTGACTTGATTAACATTTTTCTGAAAGTCTCTCTCTTTTTTTTTGGAGGGAGATACAGTGTGAGGTTGGTCGTGGGGTGTGGATGAGCCAGCGGAGGAGGGGCAGAGGGAAGGGACAGAAGGAAAAAATCCCAAGCAGACTCCATGCTGAACATGGAGCCTGAGGCAGTGCTTGATTCTAAGACCCTGAGATCATGACCTGAGCTGAAAAGGAGTCAGACACCTAAGCAACTGAGCCACCCAGGCACACCTCTCTGAAACTCTTTTGAGTCAAGTATTTTAACTTAGATAATATCCACATTTTATGTTTCCAGCCAAAGAGACATTGCTTTGAGGGATGTTTATCCAATTTAGTTGTCTTCACTGATCGAGTTAACTGAGTGAGCAATAAATCACTGATTCTGTGTTCTGACCTGAGGCTATCTTGATAGGCAAGGGAGGAAACCACTGTATTTAAGAATTATTTTACCAATAACTGAGTGATTAGTGTATTATGAAGTTGCTCATTACACATTGAGACTGATCAAGAAGCCAGACCCCCAAAATCATACCAGCTGGTGACCCCCTCTTCAATCCACTGCTTTGAATCACAGGCGGCCGTCGGTCAGCAAATCTAGAGGAAGTATGAGGTACTCGTTTCATTTTGGCGCCTTTTTACACCAAACTCTTCACTCTCTTAGTCACCTAGAATTCTTAAAATTCAGGTTTCTAACTGGTTATGCACATTTCTAGTCTAGTTCTTACCACTTGCCCCTTTGCTCGTCAGGCTGCAGCCACAATGGATTCTCTTTATTTCTGTAAATCTACCAAGCTGCTTCTGTCCCTCCCACTTTGGTCTAGTCCATACTCCTCATTCAGGTGTCACCTGAAGCTTTTCTAGACTCCCTGGTCTAAACTAGCCCCATTCCCAGGAATAATTTTATAGCACCCACTTATTTTTCTTTATTAAATGTGTCACAGTTGGTAAAGAGATTTTTATTTATGTGACTATTTGTTTAATAACTGTTTCTAGCGCACACACACATACACACAACTGTTGACTCCAGAAGGAGAGGGAGTGGGTGTGTTTTGTGTATTGCTGTCTCCCTGGTGCCTAGCACGGAGTGTGTGTATATATTTCTTGAATTAATAAGTGGTCTTAAAGGGGATTTTTTTGTCTTTGACTTATGACACCCAAGAATTGGTTGAGAATTACTGAATCCATTCTCTACAATAAAAACTATACCTTACATGACCTTAAAGGGCACAACCCCAGAACTGGTTTTGCCTCTAGATTTTCCTAAGGAAATGAAGGTCATCTTTACCAGAGTGACAAAGGGAGAAAGTCTGTTTTGTTTTGGATCTTCTCCTGTGAAGGGTTTTTGCGGGTTTGCTTCAAAGATGTACTGGTTAAGAGTCTAATCTTTTAATCCTGGGTTTGAATCCGGGGTCTTTCATTCCTGGACAATTACTTAACTTTTCATAGTCTCTTGGGCTAATAATACCTGCCTCACATGGCTTTGTGAGGATTAAATGAGGTGTTGTCTGTAAAGTACTCAACACAGTGTCTGGTACACAGCAAACAATACCAGTTCATTATTTGTCACTACTTTTTTTTAAGATTTTATTTATTTATTTATTTGTCAGAGAGAGAGAACACAAGCAGGCAGATTGGCAGGCAGAGGCAGAGAGAGAAGTAGGCTCCCTGATGAGCAAGGAGCCCAATGTGGGACTCGATCCCAGCACCCTGGGATCATGACCTAAGCCGAAGGCGGAGGCTTAACCCACTGAGCCACCCAGGCATCCCTATTTGTCACTATTTTTATTATTGAATTCAGAGTAGTTTTTGTAACCTGATGTTGTGTTGGCAGTCTTCAGGCTGATGTGTTCTGTCTATGGCTCTGCAGTCTCAGGTCTTTGAAGTGATGGGTGAGGCACTATGATTTCCTTGGGGCAGTAGCTATAAGTAAATCGTTTATTTCACAAACATAGCCACCACCTTTCTGAGCAACATTATCAGATATTCTTCCAGAACACAAAGACCTCATATTACACTATTTTCCAGTTATTTTTTGAGGTTATTGTGAAATTATAGAAAAGTATTTTAATATTTAAGATGTGGTCATACTTCAGTAAGACTCTAGTTTGTCTTTGATAGTTGTGTGTGTGTATTTTTATTTTTCCTTTGTTCCTTTAATTATCTGTCCTTTTTACTTCCCTTCACTTCTGTGTTTTATTACTTTCTGTGTATCCAGCTTTTCTGGTGCCTTTTCTGTACCTGGTGCAGTCTTCTCTTCCTCATATTATCTATTAAATGGAGCTGCTTCTTAAACTTCTTTCCTCAGATAGGTTTCTTCCCCTCTATTCTTAATTCCTTGGGAATCTCATCCATCCCCAGAGAGTTGTGTCTATCATCTTACCATGTGGTTCCCAAATGGGGGGTCTCTAGCCCCAGCCTCTCTGCTCAACTACCATTTGCATTTCCAGTTCTTTGTTGGACCTTAGCTTCTATTAGAAGCCTAAATAGAAGATGCCCAAACTGAGTTTTCATTTTCCTCTGCACATATCCCCATCCCACCATAACTGCATTTTTTTGTTGTTTTTAATCGCTTCACCATTTTCCCAGTCATTTGGGCCTGAAACTTTTAGAGTAAACTCTAATTACTTTTCTTCTTCAAACTTTACTTTAATTCTTTGCCAAATAATAAAGATTCTTTCTTCATTCACTCATTCTTTCATTCATTCATTCATTCATTGCTGAGTACAAGGGATACAATGAAGAACAAAAATCTTGTAAGTACAAGCCTAATGAAGGTGTCTAGTTGGGGAAGATGTGTATTAATCAAATTATAAAAATTAATTATTTATTTTTAGTTGTGAGATGTGTTATGAAGAAAGGAATTTAAAGAGTTAGGATATGGCCTGGTCTGGGGCATCATGGAAGGCTTCCTAAGGAAGAAATGTTTGGGCTGGCTTCTGTAGGAGAAATAGGAAATAATTAGGAAAAGAGAAAAGGGATACTGTTTTAGGCATTTGCAAAAGGATGGTACCATAATTATTTTCCACCCACACTCTATTTCAGTTCCTCAGAGAATGAAAGAGAGCTGCTACCAAATGAAACTCGAGGTAGGTAAGAAGTAGGCCATGTAGGTCTTGCATATGATTATTTTTTTTTTAAAGATTTTATTTATTTGACAGAGAGAGATCACAAGTGGGCAGAGAGGCAAGCAGAGAGAGAGAGAGGAGGAAGCAGGCTCCCTGTGGAGCAGAGAGCCTGATGTGGGACTCGATCCCAGGACCCTGAGATCATGACCTGAGCTGAAGGCAGAGGCTTAACCCACTGAGCTACCCAGGTGCCCCGCATATGATTATTTCAGATTTTAAACCATGAATAGTGAAAAAGGTATTGAGGATATTAAGCAGAGGAATGACATGATCAGATTTGCATTTTGAAAATATCACTCTGGCTGCGTGCCATGTAGAGAACAAATTGCAAGAGAGCAAGAGGGGCTTTTGAGTGAATCACTTGTCTGGTATCACAGGAGTTTGGTTTTGAACTTAAGTTTAAAGTGCTTTGAGTTATCCAAGTGAATAGTCTAGGTCTGGAGCTCAGAAGAGAGATGTAGACTGGAGAGGTAGACACCAGGAAATTGTTGCTGTAGAGGTGGTTAGGGAATAAGACTGATCTCTTGTTTGGAAGGTTTTGTGTGAGAAGACAAGAAGGCCTACAACTGAGCTTTGGAATATATTAACATTCAGTGACTAGGCCGGGGTGGGGGTAGGGGTGGACATCCTGCGACTGCTTCTGAAAGGAAGATGGGGGAAATGCTGACTTAGGAAAGACCTGGGAAAGAGCCAGGGAAAGAATACCTTCCAAAGAAGAGGCAAAGGGTCAGCAGGGTCAGGTGTACCCTATTGCTCAAGCAAGATGAGGAATGGAAGATGTTCTTGGTTTTAGCTTGTAGGGCACCAGTGTCTTGGCAATATCTGTTTCAGGGAATTAAAATGAACTGGATTCAAGTAGAGAAAATGAAGATGTGCACACATTTTAACAAATTAGTCTGTGAGAGGGAGCAGAATGATAGGGTGAAAAGTTAGGAGTGAATGTGGGTTGAAAGATGATTCATTTGGGTTGGGGAGATTAGAGCTTGTTTAGACCTTGATCATAAGGATTTATTTGGGAGAGGAGGATTGAATATAAAGGTTAAAAAAGAAAAGGGATCATAGACTTGGGGAAAGCAAGAAGGAATAGCATCTCTGGATTGAGAGACATACCTTAATAGGAGGAATAGGAATATATTTCTATAAAAAGCTCTGGCTTGGGGTGCCTGGGTGGCTCAGTGGGTTAAAGCCTCTGCCTTCGGCTCAGGTCATGATCCCAGGGTCCTGGGATCGAACCCTGCATCGGGCTCTCTGCTCGGCGGGGAGCCTGCTTCCTCCTCTCTCTCTGCCTGCCTCTCTGCCTGCTTGTGATCTCTGTCAAATAAATAAATAAAATCTTAAAAAAAAAGAAAAAAGAAAAAGCTCTGGCTTTGGGTGTATAGTGCTCCTGAAATTTGAAATCTGTGTATTTAGGAACACTATTACTCCCTGTCTTGCTTTCTAGGTCTTACTCTCCTGTCTTTTCTTTCCCTCAACCCCAGTCTCCTCACCTTGTACATGTGCACACGTAGCTTGTCCTCCACACAAGAACCAGAGTAATCTTTTTATAAACAGAAGTCAAACAAGGTGACTTGTCTGTTCAAAACACTGTAGGAATTTTCCAGCTCCTCAGATTAAAGTAAAAAATCTTACATGGCCATTTGCTGTTCACTGGACCTGAAATGCTTTTCTACCATCTATCTACCTGCTTAACTTCCTCACTTCATTTAGGTCTCTCTACAAATGTTCCCTCAATAGAAAAACTTATCCCAGTACCTAAAATGGCACCCCATCCCATCAGAGTCTGCTTGTCTTAACTTTCTGGATTGTTTCTATAGCATGCCCTAACATACTCATAAATGTATCACTTATCACTTAATCATTTAACTATATCTATATATATTTATATTTTATTAGCGATCTCCCATGATAGAATGTAAGTTTTACTAGACCTGCATCCCACAACACTTAGAATTATGCTTGAAACATAATAGGTTTTCAATATGCATTTGTTGAATGAAAGACTGAATGAACACTCAGCTTTAAATTCTGCTTTTAGAAGATTTTCCCTGCTCTGTCCCATTTATATTATATTCAATTCAAAAACTTTTTATTGAGTCTGTACTATACAATAGGTACTTCAGAAGACTCAGAAATGAGTAAGACAGAGTCCACATTAATGATTTTTATATATTATATGAACAACCAGTATTGTGATTATTACTGGTGAATAGAACTTTTGGACAACATTACACAGAATCAGAAACTAGTCCACTTGGCTGATTATACTGAAATATTTTTATATGTATGGGTAAATCAAAGTCAAAGGCATTTTTATTTTAGTTTTATCTCCAGGAGACCAATTTCACATATGTTAGAAGGTTGACCAGATTAACCTGGAATGAAAATTTCTAGTTTAATCTGGTACTTTAGAGTACAGACAACCTTAGTATGACTCAGGTTGGCTAAGTGACTGCTAAATATGTATAGTTTCATTGTTTTTTTCTTAGTTTTATCTGTATACTTTGAAAGAATATGGTATTAATCTTTATATTTACATATTTTCTTAATTTTGTATTATAAAATGTCTGCTCAGTTTTAAGAATTGGTTTAAGGCTTTGGGGTATGAGTTTTAACAAACCATTCTGTAAAAGATTTTCAAATGAGTAATGATACATAAATAATATATTAAACATATATAAGATATTGCTAAAACCATTCTTCAACCAATTTTCTGATCATTGCACTTTCAGAGTTACTGTGCCACTTTTGTCTACTTTAGGGATATTATATATCAAATATAAAGAGACATAGTGCAAATTCTAATTTTAGATTTATTTTGTATCATTTATGTAAATTTCCTTAATATGGAAATGGAAGAAAATGTAATACCTTCTAGACTGATTAAAAATTAATGTGTGGAAGCCTGGGAGCCTAATTTAAAAGACCATCAGAAGACTTAAATTAGTTAGCTGGAGAGTCACAGCTTTGGTGAGTAGATTTAAATTATATTGCATTACTTATCATTGAGTACCAAAAATCATTCTTATAAAGCACATAATGGCAATCTATTTCCCCACTGAAAGATAGCAGCAACTCTCACACATGTTAGATACTTAGAATGTAAGTGGGAAATCACTATAAGCTCTGAGATACCCTTCTTTATATTTCAAGCTAGCTGAGAATTATTAACTAAAATTTCCCAGTTTAATATAAAATGTGAAAATAATTGGGGAGAGGTAGACAATTTCCACTTGGAATACTTTGGGGAAGATCATAAAATAAATGAGTTAAGAATATTAAGTAATTATTACCAAATCCTTAATGTTTGGTAGTATATTATATAAAAATAAAAGACGGTATCCATGTGTTTCATAAAAATTCTAAGATTTAAAAGTTCTAACACATTAGGTTCCCATATGCATAATTCTTTGAAAAAATTAGATATTTTTATAAATTATAAATGTTCTCATTATTTCATACTCAAGATTATGTTAGTGTACAAAACACTACTTTCCCATTTTCAGCGTAATAACTCATAGAATCTGGTTTATAAATGCATTCTGTGTAGAGTTCATGATTTGCTCCCCTTAGGATTTGGGAGAGACATTAGGGCATATTTCTCCAGGGTTTATTTAAACTTCTCTTGTCTCAACTGAACTCTAGAACAAATACTAGGAGTTTACACATACATTTATCATTAAATTGACTCAGATATTAACCCTCAACCCAGAAGACAAAGTAAATATACCCTTCAAAATTGTAATATGAAATGGAGAAGTAAGCAGTCTTATTTTCTTAGGGTAAGCATTTCAGATACTTTCTGTGGAATTTCTAACTAAAGTGTGATGATGGTAAAGAAATCATGGCATTAAATAAATCTCATTTTCTTATCCATTATTTATGTTGGAAAACTTCTCATAAACCTCCTTCCTGGGGCTCCTGGGTGGTTTAGTTGTTAAGCATCTGCCTTCGACTCAGGTCATGATCCCAGGGTCCTGGGATCAAGCAGGCATTGGGCTCCCTGCTCAGCAGGAAGCTTGCTTCTCCCTCTCCCACTCTCCCTCTCTCACTGTCTCTCTCTCTCTGCTTGTATTCCCTCTCTCACTGTCTCTCTCTCTGCCAAATAAATAAAATCTTTTAAAAAACAAACAAAGAAAAACCTCCTTCCCTTAGATTGCTGGAGGGAAAAGTCTTTTTCAAAAATATAATCTCTGTAATTTGCATTATTCATGAATAGAATTTGGAAATTAATATTCTGGGACAAACTTTACCTTGACACATATATATGGTTGAGTCATTTTTTAACTATGGCCTTATTTGAAAAAAAGGAGAACAGGAGGAGAGAGCAGAATTCAATGAAATGACATGATTTGGTTTCATCTAAAGGATTTGGGGTCAGATCACAGCTGACATAGTCAAGCTCATATAACTAACTGTCCCTTTAATGCCCTGCTGTACTCAATCCTAAACTAGAAACATAGGGTATCGTTGGATATTGAGGGAAAGAATCTTAGATTGCTGGGAATCTTCCAAAATTAATAATCTACCTTCACCTAATTGAGATGTAAAACTCACTGGGAAAATGATGCAAAAATTTTACTCAGTGGCTACTCTGCAAGGACAATTTTTTTTTAAAAAAAGCCACTTTTGCTGTATTCCAGATGATTTTAAACTCAAACGATAGTGTTTTTCTAATTCATTGTATAAATTCTGTCATAGTTCTTAGGTCCATTTATAGCTTCTCCATGTTTCAATGTGTAAAGTAATTCCACCAATGAATCATGCACCAGAAAAGAAACACTAACATCAAGACTTTAGCTGCATTTGAAAAATTAACTTGATAACTTGAAGCCCACTCAGGATTTTGGCATTTTAAGAAATGAGTTAATTTGCCTACATGAGAATGTTTTGATAATGTGAACAAATATATATGTAATGCTTGTGTATTCAAATAGTGGCATTTTAAAGCAGCAGCAGCCGAAGAACTCCACTTCTGTCTAATGATATTGGATAGAATGTAAATTAGACCCAAAGAGAATTAGCAGTCTAGCGTGCACATCAGTTCTTCCTAGACAGCCACTACTTTTCTCTTTAGTCATCTAGAAATATTTGGAGTTGATGGGGTTTTCTACATATGTAGAAATGTAGAGCCGTTAAATGTAAAAGTCTGTGGCCGGAACCCAGGCTCACAGGAGTTCAGAGATCACATTTGCTTACTCCCGGAGTTCTACAACGCGACAAACTCTGGACAGGCTCCAGCAACCTGGAGTGTGTTGCACTTAGCTATAAACTAGAAATTAGCAAAAACATCATGTCCTTCTATGCTAAAGTCTCATATCGGTTATAATTTTTGTCTAGACTTTGTTTTCAACAGATCTCAATAGATTGAGGATTGAATGAAATGAATATCAAAGCCGGTAGTGTGTCGTTACTGATACTATAGGCCTTACAACGGCAAATATCAGCACAAAGACTTACCAGCCATCTCTGGATTCAGTAAGCCTTGTTCTTGCATCTTGCGTCTTATGTTTCATACGTTATAGCTCTGTCTCTGAGAGTGTGTGAATTTGTCAATGCAGCAAGTATATGCAAACAGCCTTTTCATAGTTAGTAATAGTCTGTGTTAAAGCAAAAATTCAAATAATTATTTAGCTAATACTCAGTAGTCTTTAGTTTGTTCCTTAATATGTTTAACTGTAATATTTTTAAGTGCCATGCTTTTATCTCAAACAATTATTAAAGCTTCAATAGAAATAATTTAGTTGTTAAAATACAGGATTGTAGTTTGGAGCAGAGGATAAAATCTCTGATGTAAAAGCCACATCCCACTTTATAACCATTTTCTCTATAAAATGCCTACAAAAAGAACATTTGTTTTTTTAATTGTAGAACACTCTTACACATTTTCTTTCTCTTTTACAGGGGATAATAATTTTCAGGGTAGCACAATGCAGCGGCCTTTCCCTCTTGTTCCTTATTATCTGTCTGTGTCCTAGTGATGCTGAGAAGCCGACATGCCCCAGGAATACAGCATAATTCACAGGACTTCACTACCCTAGCACATGCTGTTCCCTCTGCCTGAAATACCTCCCTCTCCCCCTTCTGCCACAGTGCCCCCCAGAGCCGGCCCCAACTGTGATGCCTCTTTTTTCTGAAGCTTCCATGATAACCTCCAATCCGAAGAGATTTACTTCTCATAACTTCTATCCTTCCTTCTTACTCTTTACATCCCATTTTATCATTCTACTCTTTGTTCTGAATTGAGGCTATTTGCATGCATGATTTTTCCTTGCAACCATTCTTGTGAGTAGAGGTCTTTGTTTTTAATTTTTCTGGATGTCTAGCACATGGCAGGTATTAAATAATTCTTTGTACAATAATAATAACGTTTTCCCCGTGTTAGTGTAGCCTGTGTTCATTTGACATCTTTTTTATTTGACATTTTAGTTTATAGAGTTTCTCTGAAAATTAACTGACCTCTGTTATTTCCCATATAACACCATTTAACATCCTGAAATCTAAGGTCTCAGAAAAATAGACACCAATAGTTCCAATGATGAACTTTCTTTAATGAAGGGAAGAGTTCTAATTACTTTTTTAAATGCAACAAGACAAGTTCTACTGGTAAATAAATGGTTGAGGGCTTTCTCTAGTAACATTGCTCTTCCCCAGACACTTTGTAAATTTGCGTTTTTCTTTCCAAAAAGGTGAGCACAGTTTAAAGTTGTGTTTCAGGGGCGTCTGGGTGGCTCAGTGGGCTAAAGCCTCTGCCTTTGGCTCAGGTCATGATCTCAGGGTGCTGGGATGGATGGAGCCCCGCATCAGGCTCTCTGCTCAGCAGGGAGCCTGCTTTCCCACCCCCCCCCTCTACCTGCCTCTCTGCCTACTTGTGATCTCTGTCTGTCAAATAAAATAAACAAATAAATCTTAAAAAAAAAAATAAAAGTTGTGTTTCAAGATCCTAGGCATGTCTCTGAAGTCCGAGTTAGAAACAAGGTAAAAATCAGGGGCGCCTGGGTGGCTCAGTGGGTTAAGCCGCTGCCTTCGGCTCAGGTCATGATCTCAGGGTCCTGGGATTGAGCCCCACATCGGACTCTCTGCTCAGCGGGGAGCCTGCTTCCTCCTCTCTCTCTCTCTGCCTGTCTCTCTGCCTACTTCTAATCTCTGTCAAATAAATAAATAAAATCTTAAAAAAAAAAAAAAAGAAACAAGGTAAAAATCAGAAATGGGAAAACAGTGAATTTTAGATATTTTTAGTGTTATGTTTTTATTTTTAAACCAATACATCATCTCATTCTTTTTCCTTTTTGTTTGGACCACTGGGGTCCTAGAGATGGAGAGGATTTGGGAAAGCAAAAGGCTGTAGTAACAAACATGGAGATAAACAAATGAGAAAATTCTAGGATGTCATTTCCTATCCAATCTCTTCCTCTACCAGAAGATGGTCTGGTTGTTACTGAGGTGACATGTGAGAGAAGAGCATAGATCCTGAGGTATTCTCGTGTGGAGGTCAATATGGTGGTTTAGGCAACTCTCTAATTCTGACAATTCTTGGCAAGAGGTTTCTTTGCCCATTGCCAGTTAGGGCACAGCAGTACTTTTGGCAGAGAAGCAGAAAGCGGGCCAGTAGAGCTAGACAAATACGTGCCTGCCATTCAGTCACTGAGGTGTAAAGCAAGTCAGTTTGGTCAACCAGGTTTCTCAGAAGTGACACGAGAGCCGTTGTTGATTGGGCTTGATTTGTGTTCCCTAGTTCACGGGTTTTCTGGCTCTTGTCCTTGTTTCTTTCACTCCTCAACTAAGAAGAGTCCTAGATAATGAAGTCAGGTTAATCGTGTTACTATTAACAGTGTCTCAGTTTCACTTGAAGATTTGCCCAGGATTTGGAAGCTGTTGACACCGCCCCAGATACAGCACTGAGGAGAGCAAAGTGCTACTACCAAGAATGCCACATGGCAATTGGAAAGATGCCAAATGTGAATGGGTGGTGCCTGCCACTATCTTTATTTCATGAGTCCTTCCCAAATAACATTGAGAAGAAGCTAAGCTCCCTTGCTGCACTTCTCTCCATGCCCCAGAACTCAAAAGGAAAGTGGATCGTGGCTCTGGAGAGTTCTTTCCATCTTGGCATCTAGCAAGGTGTCACTTAGCTGGATCTTTATCTCAAGTGCTAATTGATGCTGTTAACTTTCTGCAGTGATGCCAGGAAATTGTAATGAGGAAATGACACTCTGCTTATCTTGTGCTAGGACGTTTTATTTAGAGAACCATATGTTTATTTAACCGGAGGGCACTAAAGTAACATCGCATAATCAGTATACTTGGGAAAGATGAGTTATTAGGTATCCTGATATCATGTAGAAATTGTTATATACCTAAACGATGGGACTTACTTAGCTCTTCAGGAAGGAGCAGGCCTAACATACTATGTGAGTGTATTTTCCATGAAGTAGATTTTTCCTACTCATAGAAGCTTTTGTTAAGACATAATCTTCACTGAGTCATTAAAAGCAGTGTGGCTTCCCAGTGTGTAATTTTTTCCTTTTTTTTAAAGTTTTTCCTTTTATTACAATTATAACCTTAGCTCAGAGTGAATATGTGTATGTAAATGTGTGGGCATACAGTTAAATAGGAGTGTTCATGTAAGCATTTCAGATGGACAAAGTGGCTTCTACACCTACTTCTGTGACTTTCGATATGTTATTTAACTTCTCCGTGCCTATTTTTCTTTCTGTAAAATGCTAATTAATAATAGTACCTACCACACAGAATATTATGAGGATTAAATGAGCTAATACACATAATACATTTAGAACTGTGCTTGGCAGAGCCTCAACAATACTAGTCACTATTATTATCTCTTCATGTTATCAATTTTTAAATTTTTATTTATTTTCTTAATTTGCATCCAATAATCCATATTAGCTGCATTTAAGCATTCTTGGTGACTAATAAGTAATAAGTTATGTTCCACTTTTCTCCTCCCTTGGTATCATTATTTTTTCCAACCTGGCAGAGAACAATGTGAGAAGTCCTTGAGCCAACCAACTAAGAGTAATTATAAGTCAATGATGATCTACAATGAAATTTATGAAAAGATGTTGAGGAAGTTAGGTCCTGTGTGCCATCAATATAAGGCTGTTGACCTCAGGTGATCAGTGTTCTGTGCTAAGGAAATCACGTTCATACCGTTAGTTGAAATATAGAATTAAAACCTGCCTCGTTCTGTCCATTGTCACTTCTACCCACCTACTTACACATGTGATCACTCACACACACACACACACACACACACACACACACTCTGTATTCTGCTTGTTGAGGAAAGTGATGAAAGCATTAATATAATCATCTTTAAGTACATACAAATGTATAAGGAAAATTGACATTTAAAAAAGTTATTATTTTTAAAATTCTGTAATGAAAACTCACTTTATGATAAGTTCATCACCTATTTCACCTTTATAACTAAGCTAATAGGTCATATAATCTATGTCATAATTTGGTTTTTTATTTTTGTCAAATGCATGTTTTTATTTTCAGGGTCTACTCAAAATGAAATTGAAGCAGATATACTTAGATTCTATTGTTAATATGTGTATTCGTGCTAGATGCCCAAAATACAAAATCTTTATTTTAGACAGAAGATTTCCAAATGCCAATAAATTGGTTAAATGTTTTCTTGTTTTGCTGTAATTTGTTTTTGTCTTTTAAAGGTTTTTAGTAGTCACTTGTCTTGATCTCTTTTCTTCCTTTTTATCTGGTATTGAAGTCACAGTTCCACCTATGCTTTGAGTACAAGTGATTGGGACACTAACTGCTTTGACTTCAGAATCACTTCTGAGATTAGAAACAAGGACTGTCCCTCCTTTGTGGCTTAAATTATCCATTCTTGGAACTGGGATCTTCCGAAGCACATGGAGACGACTCTAAAATGTAGCTCCGTTTCCACTCACCAGCAACTTGCTGTTACATCAGTTGATCTCTGAGACAGCAGAGCCTAGAAGAAAGTAGATACAGGCAAACCGGCTTTTACCTGAAGGGAAACAAAATGGAGTATTTGTAGAAGGACACTGGCAGCAGCTTGCTGCCAGCTCAGTGTTTGAAGAGGAACCCCAACGGGCAGTGGTGGGAGGGCACCAGTGACAAGACTCACTTTCATCAGAAGTGTGCCTGGCCCTGTTGTCCACTCATAATAATGTCTGGGTTTTAAAGACACAGGTCCTCTGTGCCGTACCGAGGGTTTCAATACACAAAACCCCCTTAGGAACTGGTCTACCACTTCCTTAAATGCCAAAAACCTAGTTGAGGGCTGAGTTGTAAATGTCCGTGGTGCCTATGATTGAATGTATATTTTCCTGCATGATCATCCATTGTGGTGTTTGTAAGTAGCAAAAAAATGAGCCTGATTTGTTCTCCTTTGTAGAGCCAGGCCGAGGCCCACTACAAAGGAAGTAAACATGCCAAGAAGGTCAAAGCACTAGAGGCAACGAAAAATAAACCCAAAATGGTTTCTTCCAAGGACAGCGCAAAGGCTAATCCCAGCTGCTCCATCACTCCAATCACAGGCAACAGCTCTGACAAATCAGGTCAATGACACTTTTTGTTCTTTACATTCTTTGTGTTTCTCCGGGTCCCCTGCCCCAACCCCGTTCTCCTCTCCTCAGCTGTTGCATGTTACTCTCCATGATTTGTTTTTATAATATTAATATGTTTCCTTCACAGGAAAGGTTATGTGTTTGCACAGAACCTAAGCATTTGATGTTACCATTCCATGTTGTTAAATACATACATTTAAGTATATATGTGTGTGTGTGTGTGTGTGTGTGTGTGTGAATATATATATATAATATATATGTATATATGCATGAAAGTAAGCAGAGGCTACTTGGTCATAATGTGTTTAGACAAAAATCGAGAAATGGATCTAAAATACTGAGTTTATTACCTTTTATTCATTTTATGTTTGGTTTTTGCTATAGACTTTTTCACTGAAGGAATGCTTAAAGTTGTTTATTAATAGACATTTTTATATTCTTTTATCACAGTAAAGGGGGGGTCAAAAAGGTGATGTTTTCTGAAAATGGAATTATTAAATGAATCTGGAATTGTGTTCAGTAATAAAAGATTTTGATTTTTGAAGGTCTATGGAGAGTTCCCCTCAGAGTTACAAGTGAGCTGGAGGATTTTATGGGAGTTATTTAAAAAGTTATGAATTGACTAGCAGAAGAGCTTTACATAATTGGAAATGGGCTACTACAGGAAATGCCTCTTAAGAAGAGTATGTATTTCATAGTCCAATGAATCAGCAGTTTTTCTAAGTAAGTTCAAACTGAATGATTCAGGAAGAAGAGAAAAAAATTCATTTTCTAGCATGTATACCATAAAATTGGATGTTTAGAAGGTTTTCACACACCCACAACTGCCCCTCAGGCCCAGGATGGATAAATAGATAAGTAATCTTGTTTCAGTAACTAACTGAGGAACCGTGTCTATGAAGGGTGACTAAGAGCATATATCCCTTTCTCAATGTTTGACTCTCTTCAATGACCTTTCTGTTGTTGGAAGCACATGCGTGCCCGCACACACACACAGACACACACTTCTGATTCTCTTCTGTTCTTGAAATCATTGTAGAATTTTAGGAGAAGACTTAAGAATGCTTTCTTGTGGCTCCTCAGGGCTTTGGAGGAGAGCAAACCTACTAGTATCAGAGGAAGTTTCAAAAAGCCTGGTAAGACAAAAAGACTATTTGGAAAGGGACAATTATTGACTAGGTCTCAGGAATGGTGGTTCCAACCACCCTGCAGCATAGGAGTGAGTTAAGCCAAATTTGATAATAAAAACGTTTTTTCTTGGTTTGATCGAATCACTAAATCATGTTATCTGATGAACAGATGATAAACACTAGATTATTACATCACACTTCTCCCCTTCTAAAGAACAAAGTCTTTTTATGTATATTATCTAATTAATCCTTCACGCAGTTCTATCAGATATTAAGGTTTACAAAATGGTAAACCAAGCCAGGGTTCACAGTGCAGGAGTTATTTACTGAAGGCTACCTAGTGTTTGGAAGAATCCATCATCTCCTGACTTCCTGCTTGGTTTCATTTTCTACAGGATATTATTGCCTCTATGAAACAACACTCTGCCAAAGGTTTTATTACCTGGATTATGCTCCGTAAGCACAGCAGAACTTATGTACAACATGATAAAACAATGGAAGTTAGTGTCACTCCATTCTTTCAGCCTATTTTCTGTCTTGAGCTAATAGCACAGTTGGTAGGTATTGTAAGTGTTCCAGTATTGCTGTTGTGTGTGCTCAGTGTTCCCCTTAGTTATGAATTATGGGAACTGGGTTTGTCCAGGGATAGTAGTAAAAGTATTGAGCAAGAAAAAAAATGTTAAAAATGGAAATTAAGAAGAATCAATGAAAACAGAATCAATAAAAGTATAGAAGACAGTTAAAGAGAGAAGGAAAGGGGCGCCTGGGTGGCTCAGTGGGTTAAAGCCTCTGCCTTCGGCTGAGGTCATGATCCCAGGGTCCTGGGATTGAGCCTTGCATCGGGCTCTCTGGTTTGTGGAGAGCCTGCTTCCTCCTCTCTCTCTGTCTGCCTCTCTGCCTACTTGTGATCTCTGTCGGTCAAATAAATAAAATCTCTAAAAAAAGAGAGAGAGAAGGAAAGATGTGGAAGAGGAAAGGAAGTACAAAAAAAGTCAAAGACTAGGGGATAGACCCAAGGAAAGAGCAATCTAGAAATAGAAAATCAGGGGTCTGGGCCGCAATCACAGCTTTTCTCATACCTACAAGGTACCCAATGAGCATATGTTAAAGTTTAAACAATTCAAGGCATTTATTCCTACCATCAAATATTAGTTAGGTCTCAATGAAAGAGACTTTCTAAGCTCTTGTGTTTGCCTTGTAAGTAATAGGGACACACCAGGCAATGGTATAAACAAGGGAAGAGAATTGAGATCTAGAATGATCCTAGGGGATGAGAGTGGGGAGAGGGGAAAACAAATCTCAACCACAGAATCTCTTCCTCAGTAGTTCTGTGGTGGTCTCTAATCCTGCATTGTCTGCTTCCTCTGCCACTTCTCTATCCACTCCAGAGTACTTGGTGTAATAGTATTGGCTTCACTCACTGTGTCACTGTTGAGACTCGGACCAGAAGTAATGGCAACCTCCTATGTTTTGGAGTTACTTCATTCTCCATGTTGCCTTACTCAAAATCTGTATAAATGATTTGATAATTCATTGGTTGGATCATTCACATTATTTTTTCCTTTCCCCATGTTTTCCATAAATATTAATACTAATGGAATACACTATTTGTTCTATCATATCCACAAAGGCAATACCAAAGTTGTCAAAGATGGCACCATTTAAAAATAAAATGTGTTGTGTTTGCTAAATAGATACATATGTTCTTTTGTCACCTTCAAATGAATAAGAATTCCCACATATATGTAGTAGAATTTTCAAGCTAGAAAATTAGAAACCTTGCCCAGATGGGCAATCTGGCTTAAACAATGTGATGTATAACCTATTGCTGACTATCTGTTTCTAAATCCTTAAAAAGCTCCCACAGCTTTGTCAAAGTTATAGATTTTTTTGGAAACTGATTTTTATTTCATTTTAAACCCTATTTTAGAGGACTCCTAAGTGGTTCAGTCAATTAAGCATCTGATTCTTGATCTCAAAGTCATGAGTTCAAGCCCAGCGTGGAGCCCACTTAAAACACACACACACACACACACACACACACACACACACACAGTCCCTGTCTTAGAAGAACAGAGGACACGAAAACCAGTTCTTTATAAATGGTCTAGGTGGAATGTAGAGATGAAGAAGAGGGAGAAGAGAAGAGGAATAGTGACAGTGGCACTTAATTGACCAAATGTTTTATTTCAGACAACACTGTTCCTAAGGAGTCAGTCAAAAATCAGAGTAACAGTCAGAGTGGAAAACCATGGTTGACTGCCGATTCTTAATGAAACTGAAGTTGCCTAGCATTGGTCTTTCTCTTCTGAAAGAAGAGTTCCTATCAAGTGGTCTTAAGTAGTATTTACATGATTCTTAGACATTTAAATCAAAATGAATATATTTGTTACTTGGTGTCTCAGCCACCAGATTTCAAATATCCAGATTCACAACATCCATATGATTGACTAATTCAGTTTCCAGTCTCATATTTTAGGAGCAGTAACCTAGCAATAGAGGGCAAATCTTGAGGGAGCAGAAATAGCCAGATGTTAAGGGAGGGAGCTTCTAGGAGGGCAGCATCCTGGGATTCACCAAATAGCAGTCAAGGAGAAATGTTATTTCAGAGTATCCAACAAGGAACATGGCACCCACAGATGATCTCTGCCTGTTCCTCAAGAGCACAGATTATTTATCCTAAGAAGTGGCAGCTTTTTTTTTTTTAATTTTATGATCCATTTGGAGATACCATGGGGCTCACATTGTAGCTGGATCTGTGTAATCCAGATAGATTTGTTAGAATGGAGCTATCAGATATACATATTTCAGGGTATTGTGGCAAGCTTTCTTTTTTTTCCTCTCAGGTCAGTAAACAAAATTAGTTTAAACAATAATAGTTTGTATTTCATTAATTGTAAGAGGTTCTGACCACATGATTGAAAAAAATTAAATATGCTTCATTAAAGGCAGTTAAAAATAGTTGTCCCATTCACCTTTTAGAAGTTGGTGTAGAATTAGATATAAAATCCAAAGAAATGGTTTCGTGGTCTCCCAGGATCTATCCCAACTTTTAATGATGCATCAGTGGGAGTTCAAAACATGGTAGGAGGGAGGAGAAATGTGCTTTAGGAGAATTAGGGTCAAAACACAGCAAGCATTAAGCAGCTTCAGGAAGATGGCTGGAACATATTAGCCAGACACTCAACCCAAATTTCTCCCTGGAGTTCAAGTGTCATAATGCCATATGACAGTACACTTCCCTGTGATAATATGCCCTATACATCAAGTGGAATGTTCTTTGTGACAGCATTTGACCCCTTGTAACGGGTTCAGAAAAGCCCAGAGCCTTCAAAAAGCCTTATTCTTGAAAATAATAAAATATTTTTATAATCAACCTAATGACAAAATATTGTGGTAGTCAACCTAATGGTCCATATGTCTAGTCTTAACACTAGATTTTTTTTAATTAATTAGATATCAAATGGGAAAATCCATTTCTAGTTTAAAGTATGTAAAGCTATTTAGAACTAAACAGCTTTTAATCAGTTGCTGTCTAACCAGATGAAAGCAGATGGAATGATTCAAAACACTATAGATGTATTTATAAATGCAATTAAGAGCAAAGATAATGAAACCAGCATGTTCTGCTCGAAATATAACAATAGGAACACCTTAAATTTGTTCAATTTATAAAATCCAGTCACATATGTGTTTTTGTATGACCCTCTCCATATCCCTGTGACTGTTAGGGCAGAAATTAGTATCCATCTTTCATTCACTCATGCAACAAACTTTATATCCATTTATCTACTCAGGAAATATTTATTATCTATATTAAATGATGTATTGTATTGCCAGATACTAGGTTGCGACAGTGAACACAAAAACATTTTCTTGCCCTCGAAGAGCTTCCAACCTATTGTGTGTGTGTTTTTTAATATGTTAGATATTAGAGCTACAAAGAAAAATAATATATGGTTACCACCTTCAAGTTGCTCCCCAAAATATCGTAATGATGAGGAACCTGGGTCAAGAAAACGTGAATTAGTTCACATAAGGTCACACCATTCATATCCCAATGAAGTCAGGACTTCCTGACCCACGCATATGTCATTACTCCCATTACTTCTAGACTTCTCTTCCTTAGGAATAAATACAAGTGTCCCAGTGGGCAAAGTCAGAAATCACGAAACCACTTTTTAAAAGAATTAATGAGTAGGACCATACATTACTTTAGGTAGAATTCTTATTTAAATTCCAGCTGTTAACATACAGTTTAATATTAGTTTCAGGTGTAGAACCTAGCGATTCATCACCCACACTCAACACCCAAGGCTCATCACAAGTGGCCCCCTTAATACCCAGCACCTGTTTAACCCAATCCTCCTGCCCACCTCCATGTATTACTTTTAAATTACTTGCTGACTGTTGATATTTTTCAGGAGAAACTATGGAACTAAAAGAAACATTAAGGCTTTGTTTTATTAAGAATCCTTATTTCCTATGCAGTATGTTGTCTGTAGCATTTAACTGCAACAGAACAAAGCTTTAGACATTACAGATCTTTTCCAGGGCAAGTTTGAATGAAAATACTCATTTTGGGCAAATGACAAATGTTCTCAAAACTCCAGTCTGACAATTATAGAGCCAAATATCCTTGCTGAAATAGAGGAGGACACTAGGTAGGGCATCCCCAATATGGCAGAAACCTTGAACTGCCCTCTGAAGGGTCCAGCTGGCTTGTCCTGAAGTCTGTCCACAGCTTCAATAGCATTTGGAATCATTCCATCTAAAATATTCCCACTGAGGGGGGCACCTGAGTGGCTCAGTGGGTTAAAGCCTCTGCCTTGGGCTCAGGTCATGATCCCAGGGTGCTGAGATCAAGCCCCACATCGGGCTCTCTGCTCAGCAGGGAGCCCACTTCCCCTCCTCTCTCTCTGCCTGCCCCTCTGCCTACTTGTGATCTCTGTCTGTCAAATAAATAAAATTTAAAAATAAAATAAAATATTCCCACTGGGGATAGGGAGATGGTTTTATGTAGCCCATACCCATGATTGTACCGTGGAAGCTTTTTGTCAGAAAAGACAAAAGAAGGAAGGAAAAGGGATAGCATACCTCAGAACAGCTCATTTTTGTTTTCAGCCGTATTGTGCTTCTGCATTGTGGCAATTCCTCGGGCATGAACCAGAAGTAGTTATCAACTAGTAGATTAGTATGATTTACCTGGCAAGGCTGTAGGTCAGCTTTTTCTGGTTACCCTATTGCTTTATGAAAGTGTATTTTCAATTTTGTCAAAGAGTCTTTCTGCCAGGGATACAAATGGAGAGACCCTTGCCTCGTCATTTTTATCGGATCCCCTGTGTGTTTCATAGTTTTTATGTGTTGTTACAAATGGGGCCAAGTTTTCCAAATGACAACTTCTCATTTCCGCTGACTGCCGCAGGACTCCATCCATTAGCCAGCAAGCTCTTGGTAACTGCCTCTTCCCCTTTCTGTCTCTGGCAACAAGACCTTGTGCTGTTGACTTGAAGAAAATGATAGTGTTCTGCTTTGGCAACATCTGTCATTTATAGACAAGTGCCATCATAAATTTGGCATACATCTATCCAAATCCAGGAGGCTGAGATTTAGTATCCCTCATAAAATAATAGATTAACTATATTTATGACAAACATCTTAAGTCTGAAATTCTGGGGTACAATCATGTAGAACATAAATTGAGTCCCATCTATCTAAGAACCGACCATTATACTAAGGCTCATATTTTCATGAAATATACATATATCATTAAGACTTTCAAAGTCAATTTAAAAACGGAAACTGCCTCAATCTTTGCCCATCCACCTTGAATTAGACAACAGCATCCTGCCAGGCAAGGTTAAAGGTTCTTAGATAGTTAAGTGTTTGTCAGACTCGGGAAGCCAACTTCTGAAACTTGTGAGGATTTTATATTGCTTCAAAATAAGACTGAGCATTTATTGTTAGTTTCTCCACTTCTGAAAACTATTTCCTTAGCATCGCTCTAAGAAAATGAACCAAAAGTTGAGACTCACTTCTGACCTGCTGAGGATCCATTAACTTATAATTTACTAGGGATATGTTATAAACCATTCCAAAAAGCAAAACCTCGAATATCTCCTCTTTAAGGCTTATAACACTATCAGAAGATTTTCTCATCTTCAGACGTATTTTAACTGGTATTCATCTCTTTTGATTACATTTATTTACAACCTTTCTGCATTGACAAGATATGGGAATATAAGAGGATTTTGTATGTACATCGAGTAATTTTGTAAATGCACCACCAAAAATGCCCCCTGAGGTTTTAACAAAGGTTATTATATATATTTTATGACATCCCACTTATTTGCTTCAGGAAGAATTCTCTGATAGTGAAATATTTTTTGAGATGGGTGGATGACCAAATAGAATCGCACAGTAAATATTTGTAGATTCTGTGTTCGGGGCACTGATACTAAGCACTTTGGGGAATTTCAGCCCAATTCTCACTGTACCCAACAAATTTGGCTTTATGGTATAAAACTTAAAGTGTTTTTCATAGAAACATTTATAAAATATTTTCCCCTTCTCTGATTTCTTGCTCCGAGAATCAGGCTCACTGTTGTGGATACTGGGCATAATATCACACATTAATAGTATGATGCCCTCGTTTTTATAGGCCAGCTCTATTCGTAAAATACTCTGCAGTGATGAAAATGGTCTGTAATCTGTGTTATCTAACATGAGTACCATGAGCCACACGTAGCTGTTCAGCACTTGATATATGGCTTGTGCTACTGAGAAACTGAATATTTAATTTTATTTAATTTTAAGTACTACACATGGCTACTGAATTGCACAGCACAACTGCAGACTGTGGCACTCTTTGCTCTTTAAGTAGCCATGACTCCAGAGAAGGCATTATGTTCTCTGAGCCTGTTTTCTCATATGTAAATTGGGAATAATGCTCTCCCTGCGTCACAGTGGTGTTTTATGGATCAAATGAAAAGATTTTGCAAGCACTTGGCAGAATGTAAAGCATAATAAAAATGCCCGTTATTGATGTTCTTACAGTTTTGGGGTTTTTCTTTTTGCGGAGCTATCCCTTCTTGCTGCCATCCATGAAAGGTGACAGGTGCCCCCTTTTTGGGCAGCTATCATTGTCCTCCTTTGTGCTGCACCTATTACAGTTTGTTCTAGAAAAACAGATCCAATCTTATTAGAATTAGATAAAAAATTATTTTAACACCCGTACTACTAATAATTAACATGTACTGAATGATTATTATGTGCCCAAGGCTAATATGCTAAATATCCTATAGATGCTAACTTACATAATGATAGAGCCCTCTGATGGATACTAGAAGGTGAGGGGAAATGGTGGCTTAGAGTTGCTCAGAGAGAGGGTAGCTTCCAGCCCAGATTCTCCGCCAGGCAGCCCCAATTCACTACCATGCTGTGCCACCTTTGGATGAGGGTGTATAACTTTAACTGCACTGCTTTCTTAAGGTTATTTGAGATTTTTTTCACTAAGTGACACTTCTAGATGTCTGACACCTCAGAAAGGTTGTGTGATTTCTATTCCCACCATCTTTTACAATGGGTTTTTTTTTTTGAGAAATCAAGTTTTGAGTGTCTTTGAATGAGGACATACTAATTTTTGATTTTTGAGTGTCATTTACCTACCTTGTACGTATAACGTAGTAAAAAGAGCATGAGCTTGAAGTTCAGACATATTAGCTCCCTTTCTCACTTACCAGATAACCTTAATCAAATAACGTTCACCTACCTGTTTCCCCACCTGTTAGACAGGAGGGCTAAGACCTACCTCAAGGAATTGTCAGGATTAATGAACCAATAATGGCAACCTCAGTGCCTATCACATAAGAGATACTCAATAAATGCTATCCATAAAAAAATACAACCATTATTCAAAGAAATGTCCCAACCCCGCCCTTTAACCTGTACTCCATTCCTTTTTATGTACTTGTTCTTTTATCTCATAGTAATTATTTACACTGCATTTTCCTTCCAGACATTAAGGCTTGATGAGCGTGACTCTTCCAGTGGGACATGTAAAGTTGTAGAGGGACCTTCTTGATCTTCCTCACATTTATATAAATGGAGGAAAAGTCTTTTCTTTTTACTCATTCTCCCACTGGTTAATGTATCTCATCTGCTCTGGCCTCCGCAGCTCCCGGTATTTCATCCTGCATGTGGCTGTCACATAGATAGCATATATTAAATTAATACCATTCAGAAGAATCTCATGGGGAAGCTGTAGCACCTTCTCTAGTATGTGGACAGGGCAAGAGGACACTGGTTAGCTCTTTTTCCTTTGTCTTCAGTAAGATGGCTACCCCACCTCATAGGTTGGCAGTCTGCACTATACATAAATACGGTACTAAAAGAAAGGATATCCCAACACATCTCCATTTGTGGAGGGAGAAATCTGGGTGCTACCTATGGAGAAGCATCCCCGCCTGGAGCCAGGGTTGGCTACTGAGCAGGAGAGGGAGAGTGTGATCAGAATAAGAAACACACTCCTGCCTGACAAGTCCTTGCCAGCATTTATGTCAGTAAATGAGAAACTTGTCAGCTCAAACATTTTATTTCTGGCTTCTTGTAAAAAATTTTCTTAGTGTACAATTTTTTAAAATAATTTTTATATGCTATTAACTAGTTAGCCTCTAGAAAATATGTGCTTTGTTTTCCTTCAAATATGAAATGACATAAATACTAGAATTTCTTGTCATAATAGAGATTATTTTATTCTTTGCTTGCAAATATTTGAACTTCCGTCATAGTTTTATGATTTTTTTTACTCATTAATCTAGCAAAATGGCCATATTTAAGTTAAAACAATTTGTTTTTCCTACAACAATATCTTTGTCTTGGTTCTCTGCTATTAAAGAAAATATTTTTACTAAGTGGGAAATTAATTAAGGTATCACATTTTGAGTTAAGGAAAAATTATTTTATTCTTTCAACAAAAATTTTATCCAGTCCTTTGGTTAATCCATAAGATTAAATATTCAATAAAAGTTTTTTTGATGGGCGCCTGCATGGCTCAGTTGGTTGAGCGACTGCCTTTGGCTCAGGTCATGATCCCAGACTTCTAGGATCGAGTCCCGCATTGGGCTCCCAGCTCCTTGGGGAGTCCGCTTCTCCCTCTGACCTTCTCCCCTCTCATGCTCTCTCTCACTCATTCTCTCTCAAATAAAGAAAATCTTTAAAAAAAAAAAAAAGTTTTTTTGAGTATTTTGAAAAACCACTAGTAGATATCAGTTTATGTTACTTATGGCATTTTAAATTGAGAGAATCCTTTTAGAAAGCAATATCACAGTAAATTTAAAATACATAAAAATGTTCATTCCATTAGACCAGTAAATTCCTCTTCCTATAATTTATACTAATGAAATAATCCTAAATACAAAGTAAAAAAAAATAAAATGTTACATTTGAAAATGCCTACTGTAGCAGTATTCGTATTAATGAAAAGTAGAAACAAGATGATCAGTATCAGGGAAGTTATATCGATAAAGTACTTACACTCACTACAATATTATGCAGCCTTAGAGTAAATGAAAGCAATATGAAAAATGCATGTAATACACTAGATCAAAAGTTAGAAAATGGTTTGTTCATGCATGTATTTATTTGCATGTATTTATTAAGCCCCCACGGAATACAGTGCATCATGCAAGGTACTAGGTATGTGATAGTGAATCAGGCAGACTTGGGCTGTGCCCTCCTGAGAGCATACAGTCTGGAAGAACAAATGTTGAACAAATAATGACAAACTAAATGAAAAGAGAGGGGCGCTGACCTTGTCCACGGAGAGGAAGTCCTAGGCAGAGGATTTAAACTCCCTCTGCCTGATGGGAAAGAAGGTAGCCTTACAAACAGGGGCCCAGGTTTCAGAAAGGAAAGAGGAATTCATCAGAAGGATCAGTATGCCACAGGACTTAGATGTGAAAGACAGCCTGGTTTAAATACCTGAAGCACTGAGAGGACTCTTGGGAACAAGGAAGGGAATTTAGGGTGTTGGTAAAAAAGTGGTTGAAATGATGGCTAGGAACAGAAGGAAGGCAGCATGAAGTGATGGGCCTAAGCACAAAGGTTCTTAACCTCTCTGGTGCCATGGATTCCTGTGGCCTAGCCTCTTCCAATGACTTGATGAGTTTATTATATGTCTCAGGGCAGGATGGAAAAGTAATCTGTAGCTAAAAGGCCCCATGTCACAGTATTCCTAAGGGATCTAGATGATGAGAACCTCTAGATGAACCCCTTTGGTTGCCAGGTCTCTTGAATTAGTTTTAATGTTAAAAGAAGACACTCTATGGTCAAAAGACTTTCTCCTGCAACCGATAGGCCTTAAATAGAAAGTTGGCCTTGACAATTTCATAACAGAGCAGCAGATTGAATTTGGGCACAAATGCTAGATTCAAAATGTAAAAGTATGATTGGCTTTTGCAGTGTATTTTTAAAAGGACTGGTAGCTTTCTTACACTTGGGCAGTCCAGCCCCTGAAAGTCAGCTGTCTCCTTAGGACAGACAATATCCCGATAATCCTTAAAGAGTGGCCTCCCACAACCGTCTCCCTGGAGCAGCCTGAGGCAATGAGCTCATTTGAAGAAAGTAGTTTTTTTAAAAAAACTTTCTCTATTAAATAAAGATACATTTTTTAAGATGAAGAAAGACACTGTGTCCTCAATACCTCTCAGGCTGACCTTTCCCTTGTCTAGTCAGTCTACCTGGAGCTTCAAAGCTAACCCCTAAATTCTGCATCTAGAGAGGGAAGAGGTGGGAGGAGCAGAATTCACATGTTTTCCCTTACACCTTGTGAACCAATGTTTCCCCTGTAAAGGGCCATTCATTTAGAAGGAAAAGAACTTGCTTCTCATTCTACCTCGAAAATTAGTTTTTACTCTTAGTCCTGGCTTTTGAATCATCTGGACCTACTCCCTGAGGGACTTGATTTGAGTGACAGGAGTTACTTATTCTATTTTCCATAATAAAGCTGCCTTAGAAAGAGCTGTTTCACATCTCTCAGTGACAAATCGGAAAAGGGGCAATTTTTCAACCTGAAGAAGTTGAAATATGATTTCTCTATTGTACAAGTCAAATGGCTGGAAAACTATACAAAATAGGAGAAAGCTGTTCATTAGTTTCCAGCTCTAGCAAACAAGCCCTCTTTTGTGCTCCCTTAGAAAAGTGACATGTTCACTAGAATCCGTGCCAGCTCATTGATACAGAGTGTGGGCTGCCAGCTTTTAACAGGGAGATACTTGGAGATGCCACTGTTTTATATCTGAGTGTGGGACTGGCAGGTTCTGCTCCCCAACAAAGTGGCATGAAGGACGACAGGGCAGTTGTCATGCAGAGCTAGGCAATGACTGTCATCTCATCGGACCACAAGATCACTGCAGGGTGCAGCCCAGTGGCCAGACCCCAACTGACACAGGCTTTCAAAAGGAAAGAGCAGGATATCCTAACTCAGGATCTCAGTCTGGCAGAAGACAGTACAGGGACTATTTTGAACTTAGAAAATTGGTCTCCTAACTTTCATGGGTCCTAAGTTATGTCAAATAAATAAACTTTTGTTTTTGTTTTTTTTTAAAGTAAGGACCTAGAGGGGTGCCTGTGTGGCTCAGTCAGTTAAGCGTCTGCATTTGGCTCAGGTCACGATCCCAGGGTCCTGGGATCGAGCCCCGCATCTGGTGGGCTCTGCTTAGCAGGGAGACTGCTTCTCCTTCTCCCTCTGCTTGCCACCTCCCTCCCCCGCTTGTGCCCTCCCTCTCTCTCTCTCTCTCTCTCTCTGTCAAATAAATAAATAAAATCTTTAAAAAAATAATAAAGTAAGGATATATAGATTCTGATTCAATGAAGAGTCAATTTTATAGACAATTTTCCCTGATTCCAGGATTAGTCTAAAGGCCAAGATATGAAAATCAGTCATAAACATAGTTAATTAGGAATTAGCAAGCTTCACAGTGATCCACCGTGTTTGAAGAGGCAGAGTTTCCGGGCTTTAGCTGGAGGCATGGTACTGCAGCCTCAGATGGGAAGGGCCCCACCAGCCACAGCTGACCCAGTGTGTAATATTTGAGTGCTCTGAGAATTTTTAAAACTAACTTTAGTTTCTGTGTCTTTTCTTGGCTACTTGTGTCTCTGGGCTTGTAATTGATATGACAGACAGTACTCTGTTTTGTTTTCCACGTCTGCAAAATGGCATAAGCCATATAGGGAATGCTTTCTGTTTCCAAAGGTTGTTTAGCTGTTCACCCTCCAAGTGAGGCATTGAGATCAGACATTTTCCAACAAAGAAGTCCTGTGACTAATAAAGCAAGTCAACCAACTTAGTAGGTGTTGTGAGATAAACCAGTCTGCACTATGCTGGGTAATGCTTGGGGACATCTGGAGTTAGATCAAATCTAAATGAGGAAATCTACTTGGAAGTAGCTAAATGGTGCTAGAAGACTCCAAGTGTACTGGGTCAGTCTCAGGCCATGTGGCATAAAGGTTAGGGGCCTTAGGGATCTGAGTAGGCCATGAGTGCTATCATCACTAAGATACAAAGCCTGCAAAATGTCACCTTCAGTAATGGACATCTATTACCTAAAAGGGTGGAGAAAATGAAATAATGGCATAATCATAGTACTTGGAATTTCTTAAAGAATATTATTGCATAAATATATCAATCATGTAACTGTTGACAATTCAGATGAATATATTGAGACGTTATTTGTTAATGACTGCTTACAACATTGCTAAAATGGGTTGTTCAGCTACAAACATAAGACCCACAGTGTTGCTATGACTGAAACCTTGCCATGAGAACAGGATATCCATTTACTTGCAAAGAGGATGGGCTATACTTTGATTCTCTTTTGTTTTCACAGGTGCTTTAGATTTTTCTGGCATAGGTACAGGCTTGTTGTTTCTGTGTAAGCTTATGTAGGATTCCTAATAAAGAAGATAGTAAAATCTATAGATTTGTTCATTTTATCAAATCAAAATATTGGACCTGACACAATGTACCTGTTGTTATGATTCTGCCCTTGTACATGTCAAGGAGACCCATTCTTAAGAGAATTATTTCAACCTCAAATGACATTAAATATTGATTGCTTATATATATCTCCAACAATGATACAAGTATTTTATGTAATTAACAGCAGAAATGTCTGTTCTCTCTATATTTACTTCACTTCATGATTTAGCCATTAACAGTGAATTTCTGGTATTTTTACTTGTGAGGCTAAAAGGCATTGCATTGAATTGAACATTCCTTATTTCAACATACTAATTGCCCACCTATAGCTTTCTGTACATTGGGCACAAAGATGAATTAGGACATTGTTGCAGGACTCAAGAATCTCTCTATCTTGGTAATAACTGTAACTGTGGAAAAATTATAGTTAATGCAAGATCAAAATATAATTATATGAAGAGGATTATGAGAGCATAGGCAAGGAAAGGATGGAGGATGTGAGCTTAGGGTCTAGAAGTTGCAAGATCTAGAAAGAAGTTTAATGGCAATCCACAGAGGATGAGGGCCTGAAATAAGGCAGTGGCACATAATAGATGCTAAAGAAATGCCTGCTGGATAAAGAGTGAATAAGGCTGATAGAAGAAATATTTAGAAGATAGTATCAATAAACTTAGGTCATTCACTAAACATAGAGGGTAAGAGAAGGAAGAATTTAAGAGTCATTGCTGACAGTTCTGATGTATAACTAGTAATGTCATTGAATGATAAGGGGACTACTTGGTATGGCCCCTCGGTGGAGATTATTCATTTAGTATCAGGCAGGTTGAGTTTGAAATACCCATGGAGATGTCCCACAGACTCTTAGGGGAAAAGGATCTTGAACTTCCTATGAGGAAGGTAGAAATTTCACCTACAGATTTAGGAATCTACAATGTGGTAGAAGTTATTAGAGTGAATTAGATCATCTGACATCCGAAAGATGGTAAGGGCACCATCTTGAGGAATGCCAACACTAGGCAAAAGAATAGGAGCTGATGAAGGGAACTGTGGTAGACGTTGAAGGAGAACCAGGCAAGGCCAGTGTCTGTGGACATCTAGAGGGAAAAGCACTTCAAGAAGGAATTTGGGGCCAATACAAGAGAAGACTGAAGAGAGACCATTGGTTTTTCAGGTGGGTAAGGGTAAACAGCAAGAAAGGAAGTAGAAGACCCACTTCACATGGCCACTTCAAGTTCTGCATCAAAGGGAAGACAGGTGGAAGACTCCAGGAATGAACCAAGTCAGGGGATGACTTTTGGAACATGGAACTTTCAGCATTTTGTAAACAGAAACTAGTAGAAAAAAAAATAGCCAGAACTATAGGAAATAGAGAAAAAGTGTAAAAGATAGACAGATGGAAGCATACACCTTTTCCTCAGAGATGTAAAGAAAATAGGGGCAAATGGAAGAAAAGGTAACATCAGGGACAAACTCATCCAGCTTCCTCATTTCTGTAAGAAACAACACACCAGATGTTTGCTAATGAGGGGCTGGTGATATTGGTAGGGAACTTAAGAAGAAGGACAAATTTTCCATGGGGAGGCTGACTGACTGTGTTTATTCCCCTTATAGAATCACTCTTTTCCTTTTTGTTTGTCTTATTTATTGACCCGTTCTTCAGCTATATAAGTTTTCACTATATATGTTTCTAATTTAAGCAAATCTAATCTGTAAGATTATAAAATTTTAAAATAAGGATAGGTGGTTATTGCATTGCCAAGAGAGCCATGCTTTCAAAAAAATCTTTAAAAAGGGGGAAAGAGGGAAACAAACCATAAGAGACTATTAACAATAGAAAACAAACTGAGGGTTGCTACAGGGAGGTGGCTGGGGATGAACTAGATGGGTGATGGGGATTAAGGAGGGCACTTGTGATGAGCACTGGGTGTTGTTTGTAAGTGATGAATCACTGATTTCTACTCCAGAAACCAATATTGCACTGTATGTTAATTAAGTAAAATTTAAATTTGAAAAAAAAACACCCTTTTAAATAGTGCATTCAAATTATTACCAAGTTTTCCAAGATCTTTTTGCACATACCTTTCAGGAAAACATTTAATAAATAAAAGGGGGGAACTGACTGTTTTTTCTGATCATTATCTGCAATGTTGGTCTTTTCTTCCTGCTCCTTTAGACAGGTGCAGACCTGTTATACGAGAAATGAATGCCCCTTTCTTTGTGCGTCTACCAACATAGTGATGCTCTAGCATCTGTACACCTCTCATTACATTTTGTTTTGCAAAGAACACCAAGGTACCAAATTGGCTTATTCATCTTGCAGATTGTGTGCTGCTGCCTTCCCCCCCGCCCCACACACAAATCCATTAACTGTCTGAATGCAATTCCACTTTAAACTTTAAAAATATCTGTCATCAGTTGGTGGTTTCCATCACTTTTACTGTGTCAAATGTGTAGATAAGGAAGGGACAAATGAAGCCAATGGTGAAGAAGTCTTCCACAGCACACCAGTCAACAAGCATACAGGTTTGCAGTGTTTCAGGGGCTTGGGGTTTTTTGGTTTTTTGTTTTGTTTTGTTTTTGTGTTTGTTTTTGTTTTTTTGGTCTGACACAGAGCACCACAGGCTTTTTAGCTTCACTTCTCACAAGCGTGCACAACTCGTAAGGAAGCACACACTGTGACTGACACCCATTAATTTCTCATTATTCAGAAAGTGGGAAGATAAAACAGGAAAATGATTTCAGAATTCCTTATGAAAGTGAGCTAACTTGATTTAATAAGTGGTAAGCAGTAATGCGGACATTGCTTTGTTTTTTTGGAACAATAATGAGATGTTGGACAAGGTGCTTGTCAATGCAAGAAAGAATATGACCAGCAGTCTTTTCACTGCATGCCTCTGTTGCTAATTCTTTTTAGTGAAATATTAAGTATAAAAAGGAAAATGTAATTGTACAAAGAAGTGACCAGCAGTATATTTCAGTGACCTCAGAAAGCACAAAGAACAATTCTGTTAAAGTTGTGGCCTTGGTTTCCTGAGCACTTTTCTCAGGCTAAAAAACAACAACAACACAAGATTTGACCAAGCATTTCACAAAAGAAGGCGTATATTTGGCCAATAAAAATAGGCAAAGGTGTTTAATACCATCAGTCAGTAGAGAAATACAAATGAAAACCTCACTGAGACACCGCCACACCTCCACCTGAACGGCTAAAACCAAAAGAACCGACAGTACTGATACCATGTGCTAGGGAGGGTGTACAACAGCTGGAATTCTCACACATTGCTGGCAGGAATATAAATCACAACCATTTTGGAAAACTGTCTTTAGAATCTACTAAGGCTCAATAGAGATAGATGGTAGATAGATAGGAGAGAGATGGCTAATGGCCCAGCAATTCCACTCCCATGTATATACATTGAACAAAAATGAGTATCTATGTCTACCAGAAACACATATAAATGGGCTTATGGTAGCATTATTCAAAATAGCCCCAAACTGAAAACATTCCAAATGATTATCAATAGCAAAAGAGATTACTGGTGGCATAGTCATACAACGGAATACTCTTCAGCTCTTAGAAACAAAGTTCTATGTACAGCAACGTGGATGAATCTCATAGACACGTTGAGTGAAAGAAGCCATACACTTGGCTTCTGTGGAGTTCAAAAATAAGCAAAACTGATCTAAGTTGATAGAGATGAGAATGGTGGTTACCTTAGAGGGAGAGGGAGTATCAGCTGATTGGAGGTTCAGGGGAGCCCTCTAGAAAGGTGGGAAACATCTACAGCTTTATATCTTATGTATCAGTATCTTGCATCCTGTATTTCCTACAGGTCTTATATCTTCTGTTCAACAAATGTATGCATATGTATAAATTCATTAAACTTTATGTACTTTACAGTTTATAAGTTATACCTCAGTAAAAAAAGAAATTAAATGGTACAGATAGTAACAGTAACAACCACATTAGTTTATGTGAAAAATAAATGAGATAATGAATAGAAGTTCTTAATGCAGTGCTTGGTCTATAGTGAGTATTCAATTCATATCAGCCATTGACTTGGGATTATAATTGTTACTTCTGTCACTGTAAGATATAACTTCCTGGAGCGATCATTAGGCCAATTTGTTGCTTTACATAAAAGCATACTTCCCTAAATAGTATTGAGGCTCAGAATTCAGCTTCTAAGAACCATGCTCCAAACAACATTACTAGTTGTGTATAAGAGAAAGCCTGTTATTATGGTAAAGTTTACTTCTTACTATGGCTAAAATTTTTTTAACTGTCAAAAATGCATTTAATTCAAAAGTTTGCTCCCTTTCAGAACTAAGAATTTTTTTAAAAAAATCACTTTGAAACACAAATCATCATTAATCCTATGAAAAGATATTCAACCCTTTTGATATAAAAATGCAAATCAAATTAATAATGAGCTATTATATTTCATCTGTCAGATTGGCAAAAGCAATGGATACTTCGGCTGATAAAGACACAGAGAAGCTGGCACACTCTACGGACAGAGAGCTTTGAGAGTATTGTGTAGCCATTCTGGGGCACAATTTGGCAATGTGCATCACAAGTTCAAAAACATACATGCCCTTTGTGCCAGTAATTCCCCTTCAGAGTTTAGGTCCTGAGGAAATTATTAGGCAAGTATACAGAGATGTCTATATACAATGCTATTTATAAAACCAGTTTACTGAATTTATGAATTCAATGGAGTAAACATGATTGCCTGTTTCCTCTGTTGACTATCCCTTTTTCATTCGTCAAAGACATCAGATATCAGAAAGTCTGGTCTTACTGAAACTTAAAGCTCTTACCCAACTGAACACTTCCTTCTTCCTGTCTCAGCTTGGGCCATGGGAAGGGGCATTGTCTGCTCTTCCCTTTTTCCCCATCCTGTAATTTCTAGTGCTTCCCCCTCCAATTGTTACAGATAGGAGTAGGAACTAAAGAAGAAAGGACAAATGTTTTTGTACTTAATGACAGTCATTGATGCCCTCTGCATGGTAGGTGTCCAGACGCTTCCTCTCTCTGGAGGACCATGTGTAAGGTCTTCATGTGGTTCTTCCAATCCTTCTGTAGGTCCCGCCACCAGAGAAGTCCACTCCTCTGCCTCTTGCTGCCAGGGTCCTGATGCTCAGCCTTCTTGTCAGTTATCAGTAACAGGGATTAAGCCTGACTGCCTTTCAAGATGTCCTATTGACCCAAAGAAAACTCATTCAACCTTGATATGCCAAAGTGAGATTATAGGTCCCTCAACTTCTGACCATTTTTGGTCCAGCTCATCTGTCCCCAACCTTCCTTTTCCCTACTTCACCTGGTATGAGGGGCAGATGACTAACATCCGAAGTTGCCAGACTGAAAAATGAAATGCCAGTGTCCTTTCTTACATGTACTTCTGGTTTTACTACTTTGGCTAGATTGAGGAGCATCCAATCAGGACAGAAGCTCATGATGTCAGTGAGTCCTCTGATCCTTAGATAATCTAGGAAGTGCATGATAGGATGTTGGTAACAGAATAAGTTCTAGTACCTCATAGAAATGCTACACGTTTGTGTCTGGGGGTTTCCTTGGGGACTTATTCTAAGATGCTGAGATGCTTGATGCCAATTGCTTTCTGTTTGGGCTTGTGTCCTTCATTCTGAGGCAACCAAACTGCCATTTGGTATCTTTTTAACATGGTAAAAGTGCAAACCAGAAATAACCCAAATATCAAAGAATATTAGTTGAATAAATTATAGTACACCCATATAAGTAAATATCATTTGTTATAAATCGTGATCGAACTCTGCATTTACTGACCTAAAAAGATATTATTGATTTATTGCTAATTGAAAAATGTTAGTGTCCTCATGTTTCCATCTATTCACATATATCTATTCACCTGTCTCTGTCTAGTCACATATATTATTAAGTAGTGTGAAGTAACAGTTATCATAATAATCTAGGTCAAAGGTTGGCAAAGTAGTACCTGTGGGCTAAACATAAATAGGCAGCCTGCTGCCTATTTTTGTAAATAAAGTTTTATTAGATCACAGCCATGTTGGTCGCTGCTTTCCTGCTATAATGGCAAAGCTTAATAGTTACAACAGAAACAGTATGACCTACAAAGCTTAATATATTTTTACCATCTGGTGCTTTACAGGAAAAGCTTATTTTAGGTGATGGAATCATGGGTGATTTTTTTTTAAAATGTTTGTCTGACTTTATTTTCTACACTGAACACAAATTTATTATATAACATATGTATCTGTTATTAAACCATTGAAACCCGATTAGAAAAAGCTTAGTAACATTAAACTGAAGAGTAAACCTTGTAAGTGGAATCATAAAAACTGGTTATAGCTTCCAAAGTTCTACTTCAAAATATAAGATCTATAATGTAGTTCTAGTATTTCTTTGATTGTTTTTTAAATTAAGACATATAGATGGACATCAGTCTTCTAGTTACCAACAGGATTAGTTTCTGAAAGCTGCTTCCAGAACCCCTGGCATGTTCTCTTCATCTTCTGTGTTGGCTTATTAGTCCTCTGAAACTGTGTTTGAGGAATATAGTGCTAAGTTTGATGAACAGGTGGGTTAAACTAGGTAAAGTTTTGTCGTAAAAAATAGCTGTGACAAATAAGTTTTGAAGACTGATTTCCTTCACCTGGTTTACTGATTAGATATGAAAACAGTTCCAAAATGGGAGGTTTTCAAAATGCTTAGAACTTTGGAAAATAAGTAAATCAATGTGGAACCTTCCAGGACAGCTACTTTGAAGAATTAAATTCGCTTGGAGGCATAAATTACAGATATTTGTTTTAAAGGGCAATTCTGATATAGCTAAACAAATTTTGCTTCAAAGTCTTGTAAGATAAAACCTGAAGGCATTTGAGTAATCAGAAAATAATGAAGGCAGTCAGAATACCTGCTAATTAACACTAGGTGGGGGAATACTTGAAAATGGAATTCACATGAACCAGAAGTTCCAGATGACATGTATCTTTATTAAAAGAAACAGAAGTAAACAGTACATTCATTAAACTTTCAAATACACAAAATAAGGAGGCTTTTAAAAAATGCCAAAAGAAACAAAAATAACAGGATGGATTTTGATAACAATATAAAACAATTAAAATGAGAAAAAATTTGGCTTTGAAGCTTATAAATTTGTACATCTGGAAAGAATTCCAAAATTCAAATACATTATTGCATTGGCGATTTTAGAATCTGCTTTATTGACTACCTGGTATCAATCCAATGGCAGAATTCCCCGAATATGATGGAACCATTTACCATTTTCAAGGTCAAAATTTATCCCTGTATTCACAGAGATTATGACTCTGGCCTATCTAGAGGATAAAAAGTAAAACATAATTTATGTAAACATACCATATCTCTTAATATTTTTAAAGGAAAATGGCTTCCCTTGTTATCCATCTTACGAGTTTTAAGATATTGTCCACCTTCTGATTCAACTCACCTTTATAATAATATCTCTCATTACACCTGTTGCCATCACCTATGCTGAGTTAGCAGGTATTCATCAAGCAACCCCCAAGCTTTCTAACACCTAAGCATTTCCTCATGTTTCCACCTCCAACCGTTCCCTTCTTACTCCTCACCTCCTCCTATGCTTCTCTAAATCTGACCTTCAAAACCTGGCCAAAATATAACTTTGCTTATGAAGAATGTCTGTTTTTTTCTAACCAGAATTATTTCCTCCTCCGTGCTCCCATGCCATTTACCAGTTTCTGTCATAAATTAGAGATCTCTGAGTGACTCTCTCATTTTCTTTACTTCTATTTTCTTAGTCTATACCTACTTTATTCACTATTCTCTTACGTGTCTAGCACGTTGTCAGCAACTAGCATCTTGTTAATATGCATTTGTTAATGAATAAATGACCTCTTTTGAAAAGGAGATATGGAAAGGAAAGTTTAATTTTTCTTAAAGAAACAGGAATAGAGAGAAAAAGAATTCTGTCCATCTTCTCTGAATCAGATGATTATTGAATAGGCTAAATATTTTCATTTAAGGCAGATGTGCTTTAAAACTAAAGAAAGCAACAGCTTTACCACATCTGCAGTGACTACTGTATGCCTTTTATAATGTTAATGCCATATGAAGTCCACCCTTTGTACAGGAAGATGAATATATTACCCAGTGAACAGTTAGAGAAAACATCATGCTCATTTATGCCACCTACTAATCTGCGGGACATTATTCAATTTTGAGGAGCCTGAGTTTTCTCTTCTTTAAGGTGGGAATAATTATTTTCAATCTTACCTATTTCACAAGTTTGTTTTGAGAGATAATAAGATAATGTAAGTGATTGCACTTTGTAAATTGTAACATTCTATATAAATATAAGAGGATATGAGGGAGATCAATATAAGAGACAATAAAATAAATACAAACAAGAGAGAGAATGAGTAAATGACTAAAACAGGTCAGATTCTTTAGGAGAAATTTATTTGAAACATCTTATGAAACGCCCGAAGCAAAGATTTTGCTATGCAATAACTTGAGTTCCGTCACAAAAAACTAAGTAATTCCATAGGGGCAAATGTTAAGATTACTGAATTATTTCATTGCTCTGTGAGTTCTGTAATACTGTAAAATCATTGTGAAGGATCCTTATAGATGAGAGAGTTCCAAGCCTTAAACAATCTTCAATCTAATTTACTTACTGTTACCATTCAGGAAGACTGATTTTATTTCCTTCTCTCATACTACGAAGGTCAGTTTAGTAAAAGTCTAAGATCTTTTCCATCATACTTCATGGCATCCTGAAGTTTTAATAAACTTGCTGAAAAGGAATATACATTGTGAGACCCAGGGATAAAAAAGGAACCTGAGCATTTACTTATTCCAACACCATCCAGATCTGGAATTCATCTATAGAATCCCTGCTAGTCTTGACCTGGATGTATCCAGTGCAGGAAAAGGAATGGAAGTCAACTGTTGATCCTGAAACCAAACTGGTAGAAATATGATCTCCCATTATTTTTGATGCATATCAAACCTTTGGCTTTGCCCCATCTGCAGAAAAGACACACACTATTGTGTTGCTGTTCCCCTACTCTTTCCCTCTTGGTGATCCAGGCCCATGGTACACAGATCTAAATTAGCTAGGACAATTAACAAATACGTTTTCAGTTTTAATTTCCTTCCCCTCTTAATAAGAGTTTATCAACACATCAATGGACATTTTCTGCGAGCACCAGCTCTACTCAACTTAAATGTGTGATGGATTAAGCTGTTGCCTAAGAAGTTCCAGTTTCTTTCCCAAAGGACCACTGAACAGAACCTGTCTTGAATAGCAAATGGACCCTGAAGAGTGAAATTCTGTTAAAGTCACTCTGAGCCTTCTTATAGCTTGCAACATGGGCCTTGAGAATTAGAAGCATTTAGAAGCTACATGATCAAAATGCCAAGATGTCTATAAATGATTTGGCTAATCCTCATATGTGCTTATGGTTAATGTCATTACTTAAAACTTAAAATTTTAGGGGTACCTGGCTGGTTCAACTGGTAGAACATGTGACTCTTGATCTCTGGGTTCTGAGTTTGAGACCCATGTTGGGGGTAGAGTTTATCAAAAAACAAAACAAAATTAAAAAACACCTTAGAATTTAAACTGGCGGGCGTAAATATAATGAATGAAGTCTTTGCATCTTGTATTTTAAATACATTGCTTTGCCATTCAAAGAGCAGCAAAAGCTTAACTAACCATAACCAAAATCATGTTTCTTCCCTCACCTCTATCCCAAAACCCCAAAGTTAAAATGCTAACTTAGTATAAAAATTGAATTTTAACTTTATATTCATGTCATAATGAAAGCATGAATAGTCAAATGAAACTACCATTGATGAATGACTTATTTCACATTACCAACATATCATGTACTCGTATTGGAAAGAAGTTAGTTTTCCTCTACATTAAAAACTTCCCTGGAGCATAATTTACAACTCAAGGATCTCAGAAAATTACCTGCTACCAGTGGGAGGAAAAAAAGTCATTTTTCATAAGTCCTCATAATCTTGGGGTGAGGTGATATTGGAAACTGATGGCATGGAGTTCTTTTTCAATCAAGTTCAATGAACTAAAATCTGTGCTGGAGATTAAAACTATATGCGGAAATCCATTTTCTATCGTTAATTCCTCTATGTCAATTTTCCATGTGTCGATACAATATATGAAGCTTCAATATGATCTCTCTGCATCTCTCTTAGAAGACAAAGGGAAGCTAAAAGTCAACAGTTGCAGTCAGCCATCAGGCTCCGAAGGGGGCTCCTATCTCCTCAAATCTGGCACAGCACCCTTGCCACCTGGAGCAGCCAATTCTCCCTCGAAGAGCACAAATGGAGCTCCTGGTACTGTTTCTGAATCAGAAGAAGAAAAAGCCAAAAAACTACTGTATTGTTCACTATGCAAAGTGGCCGTGAACTCCCTGTCACAGCTAGAGGCACACAACACAGGTTAGCAGCTATCACTTGAATTTAAATAGTGTTTATAACAAAACCCAACTTTTCCCAGCAGAATACCGTATCTTTTGTTGTTCAAACGTTAGGTTTGTTCATTGTCTTCTCTGCTTTTTTGATTCAAAGGAGTGATTTTAAGAAAAGTATGATATAATAATTTTGGAAGCAGCAAGGCAAAAGTTTAAAGCAAATTGGAGATAAAACTTGCTCTGTTCTTGATTTTCTCAAAAGCATCTAATATTTCCCAAAACTCATTACGGTGAAGTGACAGAGATGAAGACAAATATCCATGCGCAATATTCACTGCAACACACTTAGAAGAAAAGGGAAACAATTTAAAAGTCCCTCAGTAGGGTAATGTTGAATACACTATAGTAATCCAAGAGAGAGAATATATTACTCAGTCATTAAAGTGTAATTATTTAAAAAAGTATATGATTTGCTGTGAAATTTTCAGCATATATAACTAGTATGCTCCCAATTTTGAAAATATGTATATTTTTAGTATATAGACAAAATAAAACCTGAAAAAAAATAAAATGATAACCATGGTTATCTCTGAGTGGTGAAAATACAGGATAATCTTTATTGTGTTTTTATGCTTCTCTATATTTTACATATTTTCTTCATAATATACTCGTTTACCCCCTTTTTACACAAAAATGTGTTGAATAATCAGCCTGATTGTTTATAATAAATAAAAAGTGTTTATAATCAGCATTAAAATGATTTTTTTTAAAGCAATGAGAAATTTTTTAAAGCAATGAGAAGATAAACTTCTCAAGGATAAGAAAACACAGAGCTATACATATATTCTATTCGGTTCTTAAATAGCTATTTACTTATTATATGTCTCTTGCTGCCTTAGGTTCTAAACACAAGACCATGGTTGAAGCTCGTAACGGGGCTGGTCCAATTAAGTCCTATCCTAGACCTGGATCAAGGTTAAAGATGCAGAATGGCAGTAAGGGCTCAGGACTTCAGAACAAGACATTTCATTGTGAGATCTGTGATGTTCATGTTAATTCAGAAATTCAACTCAAGCAGGTAATGTATCTTGAATTAGTATTCACTGTTGTTTGGGTCACCACTGGCTTGTGTATCTAATCTATATAATGGTTCCCACTATGCTCACGGATAAACTTACTAATCTTTCTACGATGTATACAATATATGATGTACAGGTGCTATGGAAGAAAAAGTTAGTACCAAATACTTGTGCATCTTTATTATACGTCAGATCTGGGCTAGGTGAGCACAGCATTCAACCTGGAGTTTGTAGTCAGTCGAGCAGGAACTTCTGGAAGACCAGATGTTCAGCCCGTCTTTCAAAGACCAAAATCTGGTTGGGGAGACAGACTCATCAGTCATGATGGTAAAAACGGGCCAAACAGGGTAAGTACTCCAGAGAAAGGAAAGGAAGAGAAGCATTACAACTGAGTGGGGAGCAGGTCTGAATGCTGAGAGCAAGGTGGTCATAGCCTCACCACCTTGGACCTGTGGACCCAGAACTGGGAATGGAGCAACCCACTACCTCTATTTAGGAGATACATTTTACATGGAATAAAGTAAATCTCACATTTAGATTCAGCTAATGCATCCAACCTTTTTCAGCACATTTCTAGCCGAAGGCATAAGGATCGAGTTGCAGGGAAACCACTGAAGCCGAAATACAGCCCTTACAACAAACTCCAGCGGAGCCCAAGCATTTTAGCAGTAAGTTCACCTCACCTGCTCACCTGTTTTGTGGGTCCACCTTAAGGACTGTGGGTTAGGAGGGCCTGGGGACTAACTGGCCCTGAAATGTTTTGAATTTCAATAGCCCTCATAGAAGTTTAGAAGGAACTGCTTAGTAGTCCCTGCTATAGGTCACCTTGAAGGAAGCTGCTTTAGAGAAGAGAAACTGAACCTCTTTAAGAGTTAATACCTCATTCTTTACCAGGATCTTTTCAAAAGACTACCTTCTTTAACATATAAAAAAAATAAAGGCTCAGGAACAAAGACAGCTAATCCTGAGGAATCCTGGAGTGTGTTGAACCTGGGAAGAGGGCTTGCCTTCCTAAAACAAAACTCTACCCATTTAATACCCTCCCTTCTAGAGACTCTCGCTCTCCTCCCTCCTCCACTCCCCTTTCACCCCACTTCTCCAGAAAGTAAAGTGGGTGTTTGTATTACTGTCTCTTAACCTGTCTAGCAGGCATGTTGATATTCAGCCTGTCCTACCTGCTCTCAATATGTGCTGTTTTCAGTTTCTTTGCAAAAATACCCAGGGGCGCCAGCAATAGATGTCATGTAAATACCCAGATGGATGGATTTCATAATCTCCCTGGGACTTAGCCCAGTGTGGCATTCCATTTGAGGTTGAAGTGGGATTGGCCAGCTGGAGGCGATGCTCCCAGCTTCTGCAAAGCCTCCATCTGATGCTGCAAGCAGGTGTTACCTGCATTAAACAAATCCAATGTGCAAAGCGTCTCCTGATTGCAAAAGAGAGAAATTAGGGATTGATTTCTTACTTCACAGGAAGATTCCACCTTGGGATTCCTTTAAAAGGAGAACGCTTCTAGCACACTTACGATCATTCCCGTCAGAAATTTGAGTTAGCCGCAGTTTTTCAGGGAATACTCTTTAAGTGGCCAGAGAGACAGGAGCACACTGACTTTGTTTTCATGCCGCTTACCAGGGCCCTAAGGTCCCGAACCCCAGTTACCTCACCCGGCGCAGCTCTTCAGAGAGAAGGTGGAGGTCAGGCATCCCCCGCCCCCCGCCGCCTCCCGCCGCCCCCACGCCCAGAAAACCTCTCCCTACGCTGCACTGTGGGTTAGGAGTAGTCAGAATTTTAAATTGAGCTCCATTATCTAAGCAGGAAACCTTCGGGAACGTTTGCTTTTTCTTTGTGAGAAGAAGCGGCACAAAATAGCTTTAGTATCTACTCAGAGAGGCTCCGCCCCCGCCCCCTGCCGCGTCCTAGTCCCCAGGGGCAAAGACCACAGAAAAAGAGTTGAAACGGAAACAAATCGAAGCAAAGGTATGCCACGAGCCTCTGAGAACCAGCTCTGTGAAAATAATTTCTTGACTTCGGAGAGGCACGATCCTTTAAAAGCTGACTTCTGAGCGCGCGTGTCGCGAAAAGATGTCCGCGGTGCTTATTCAAAACCCTCTCCCCACCCCGCCCCCGGTGTTTTCGCTCCGTCAGGCAAAACTTGCATTCCAGAAAGACATGATGAAGCCTTTGGCCCCGGCCTTCCTGTCCTCGCCCCTGGCGGCGGCGGCGGCGGTGTCGTCGGCGCTGTCGCTGCCGCCCCGGCCGTCGACGTCGCTCTTCCAGGCGCCAGCCATCCCCCCCGCGCTGCTGCGGCCCGGCCACGGGCCCATCCGCGCCACGCCCGCCTCCATCCTCTTCGCGCCCTACTGACAGCCGGCGCCCCGGGCCGCCGCCAGAGCAAGGCCCGCGGGGTGCGGTGGCGGGAGCCTTCGGTGTTGCGGCCCCCCACCTGCCCCGGCCACCAAAGGCGGCGCACCACCCCAGCCCCGACTCCAAAGACTAGCAGCTCACTAGGCTCAAGAGTGCTTTTAGGGACCGCTCCTACCGTTAGGGACCCGAGCAGCCCAGGCTTTACCCCCGCCCCTCCCCCATTAGATCTGTGTCTCTGAGATAATTGGTTTTTTGCAAATGTATCGGTCAGAAAACAAAACAAAACAATGTATCTATATACCATTCGCCAACCCCTTTTCCATGGGTGTGATCTGGCTTAGAAACGATAAGGAATATTTTCCTGACAGACTTGAAAACTAGGGTCTTCCTCACACGTCTGTAAATAACTCTGGAATCCAACGGGGCACATTCTAGTGTGGAACAAAACTAGATGACCACAAGTGCTTACTTGTGGATACCATCTTACCAACGGATCACAACGTTTTCTTTTCTGGTGTACTATTGTCGACAGGGATCGTGTACTGTTTTAGACCCAAGTACTGTTGTATCCTGTGTAGTACTAGTTCTGTATCTCCTGTCTGAATTCAACATTTTTAGTTGCTGTGTAAATGTTAGGAAGCAAGGTAGCTTTCAATTTTCTCTTTAAGAGAACAAAAGATAAAGTAATGTATTTTCTTTATTTCACGTTTTATTTGGTGATATTTAAAAGAACTAGAAAGCCATATAACAGAGCTATAATTACTACCTGTTTGCTACTTTTGTTTAACTTATTTTGTAGCTTCCTCACTAGTTTGAGTTGCTAAGCAAATGTATACAACCAGAAAAAAAGAGCTCCCTCGGTTGCACATTTTTGCACCTCTTGTGCATATTCTGCAAGGAGACAATGAATCCATGTATTTCTACATTATTATCTTCTTCATTTTTAACCTGTTTTCATTTGTAATGATGCTACATAATTTTGTGGCTCCCTAATGCAATAATGTACAGAAGATTTAAAAAATTTATAATTGAACAATTTGTCTTTCTGTTCACCGAATATGTTGCAGGTCATGCTCCCATGCCCCCCTTTCTAAACTGGTATCAACAAGACTGGAATGTTTGTGGTATCGGGGGCAAGAGATATCATAAAACAAAATAGAGTAAACTCTTTTAGAGCATCTATATCTGCAATCTGTAAATGGTAAAACGTCTGTGTATTTTTTTAAATGTACCTTTTCAATAAAAGTACAAAAAGCAAAACTCTGTTTGTGTTTTCAAAGTTATTTTCTCCTGAGACACCTTCAATTTGAAATCATCTGATGAACGATTTTCAGTAGGTGCAGAGATTGCTCCTTACATATTTAGCATTTTCAGCTCTTATTTGAAGCATTTTCATTTATCATGTTTATTCATTACTGTTCACAGCATCTGCCTGAGGCAAGACTTTACTGCTCTTTTCCTTCTGAATCCCTCAGAAGTCAGGCCAAGTTGTGAGTGTAGCCCTAAGTCACAGTAGTAACCTGATAAAAATTTGTGACTCTTGATTTTTTTTTTTAATTTGCTGTAAGTCTTCTAAATCCCTAGCCCATCTTTCTTTTGTGTCTGAGGCATTAATGATCTTCTATTCCACTCCTCCCCCTTCACCTTCTCTAGTCAGCCCACCCCTTTTTTCTTCCACTTCATTCTAAGTGTAAAGATCAATACATCACTATTTGTTCTGGTTATCTACTTAATGAACTCCTTCAAAACTTAATGGCTTAAAATAACTACCATCTTATTCTATCATGATTTCAGGGGTCAAGAATTCCAACCAGGCTTGGCTGGGCTATTCTACTGGAGGAGGCATCAATACGAAGTCCCTTGGTAATACTTGGGGAGTGGCGGTGCCTGGAGGCCCAAGATAGCTTCACTCACATGTGTGCCTGAATGGAGATGGTGGCTGGTAGGCCGAACTCTACACATGGCCTGCCCAGCTACATGGTCTTATGCAATGACACAGTCACTCAGGGCTCTCAGAGAGAGAGCATTTCAAGAGGCCTAGGTGGAAGTCAAAAAAACTTCTTATAAAATTGCCCCAGCATGTCACTTACACTGCGTTCTACTGATCAGCAAGTTACTAAGGGCAATTCAGATTCAAGGGGAAGGAAACTATTCACTTTTCAATGTAAAAAAGAGCAAAGAATTTGTGGCCATCTTTAATCTACCACTCTGTTACAGAACTTTGAGAGGAGTGGTAACAAAGCTATGACAGAGCCTTTTTTCCCCCACCGTAAGCCCACACCATGCTAATTCTTTAAATGAGAAGAATGCAGGCGGAGGTACCTAAAACCTCATTTCTAAGAAGTTAAGGCCAATGGATGGCAGCGCAGCTGTGCTCCGTGGCAATAGGCTTCCATTATCAAAGAGGTTATACAACTATTTGAAAATTGTTGATCTTAATATTCTAGCATATAATCAGGTCAGGGTTAGAGTCTATTAAAATTCCAGTTTGATATTCAGAATTTGTTTGCTTGTTTTAATATGAATCATTCCAAGTCTATACTAGTAACACTAAACCTTGGTTGAACCTTCAGACATGGCTTAGAAATACCACGCTCCGAAAGAAGTGTGTTTCCATGTAACACTTTGGAGAAGTTTTTTTTTTTTTTTTATTATTATGAACTCCAATGGCGATTATATTTCATTTCTCTTGTATATCCTCTATCTCATTAATGTTCACTGCCATCCTCAAAAATTTTTAAATGTCAGTATTTAAATAGACCCAGGAATCTGCTGATTAGATTTATAGTTTAAGATTTTGAAAAATCACCTCAGGGAAGAAGTACAAATGAATAGCAATTAATTAAAATGCGTGCCTCCAAAAGTAGCCATGGGTAGCTTCAAGTAATGATATATACAACACTATCAAACAGATAAAGCTTATGCACCCTCATTCTGAGGTAGCACAATGGGTCAGTCCTAAGAAGATGTGTGTATTTGAACTAATAGCTCTTCTGTGCCATTTTTAGTGAGGAAAGGCTACCACTCTACTTCTCCACTTATTAGGAAAGTTAAAAATGTGCTGTTTACTCTGACACAGTTCAGCTCTGGTCTCTGTAGAGTATGAAAATAGATCTCAGATAGGATTGCCAGATAAAATATAAAACACCTAAACAAATTTGAATTTCAGGTCAACAGTGAATAATTTTTAGTAGAATATTTTAATAATTTTAGTAAGATATTGCACATGGTATAAGTATGTCCCAGAAATAAGTATGCAATATTTGGGATGTACTTATACTAAATATTTGTTGTTTATCTGAAATTCACATTTAAGCCTGTATTTTTACTTGCTACATCAGGTAACCCTTGTCTCAGGAGCATTCCTCTTCATCTCAAGTACCATGATTCTTCAGGAAAGAAGTGGCCTCTTGGGTATTCACAACTAAATAACGAGATTTTAGAGGTGCATTGTTAGAAGCATTCACAAATAGAGGAGGAAACTCGCAGTAAATAAAAGTCAATGATATATTGACATTGGATAGGACCAGGCATGGGAAAAATGTAGTTACAGGTGCCCCTAACTGACAGCCACACTGAGAGCTGCTTAAAACTAAACTATTGTAAAAGCAAAAAAACAGAATTTTCATTTGTATTATGCACTAACCATACCACCCCTGATTTGCTCCATCTCTGTCCTAAGAGAATTCCTATATTCTGGAGCAGAAATGGTTACATTTCTGTAGAATTTTTCTCTCAGAAAGTGCTTTCAGGAGAACTACACTACAATGAATATAGCTGAGAAAGGGAACCATGGAAATTCTCGCTGGATAAAACAGCTAAGGAGACAGAGCTGATCGAGCATCAGGGGGACATCCTGTTGTGCTAACACTCGCTCAGTAATCGAAAGTGACTCACTGAGGACGTTGAGTTTAGGGATGTTTTGAGAAATGGGCCCCCACTGCCCGGGGTGTGATCAGAGAGAAGGATGATGGCAGGAGAGGAGAGGTGACCAGGAACCCTTTGACAGAGAAAGTCAGCATCAAGACGTACCCCCTCGATAAGGATGAGCATCTTCTGGTAACAGGCAGAAGGACTTCATTTCACCTCTGTAGGCTTGGTGGGTGGATTCTGGCCTCTCTTCAGTGTTCCTTCCACCAGATCCTGATTTTGTTAATATGATGGCCCTCAGTTACCCTGAGTTGACATGGCCTCTGGGAAAATACCAGTTTTGATACCTTGGTGGGCTGAGGCAGAGCTGGGTAGTATAAGAGCAAATTCCACCGGGGATGCTCATCTCTGCCTCCTTCCTTTTTCCAAGTAATTAGCTCCATGGAGGAATTCATCAGGGACCTGATGCTGGCTCTCAGCAGCAATGGGGTGTGACTGTAGGGAATTGCCCTGATTGGCCAAAATTTCTAAAGCAAGGGTGACAATACAATGTATCCTTCTACTCACTAAGTGCTCAAGCTACATCAGCCTCTGGTTGTCAGACCCCTTTGTGGATACAGTAACAATATCTTCCTGCCATATTCATTTTAAGTAGTCACTTACCTACAGATGATTAGACAAGCTAGTCCTGAAACACCTCCTTTTCATTTTTATTAGAGTGAAAAAGTAAAATTAGGATGGAAGATAATCAAATAAGAACAATACACCATTTGGAGTGCCTGGGTGGCTCAGTTGGTTAAGCAGCTGCCTTCAGCTCAGGTCATGATCCCAGGGTCCTGGGATCGAGCTCCACGGCAGGCTCTCTGCTCATGAGGGCATCTCCTCTCTCTTCTGCCTGCTTGCGCACTCTCTCTCTAATAAATTTTTTTAAATCTTAAAAAAAAGAACAATACACAATTTGCATTCAAGAGACATGAATTCAAATCCTATCATGTCATCTGTTTCTTAGTTCTATGATTTTTATGTCTTAAAATGATTTCATGTCATTTTCCCGGAGCCCCAGTTTCTCACACATATAAAACAGATACCATGGTCCCCAACTCACAGGGTGGTTCTGAGAAGGGAATAAAACAAAACATGTAAAATGTCACCACAAATCATAGCTTACTATGCAAATTTTCATCTGTGGACAAATGAAATTATTTTTTCTCATTTTTAATTTTAAAATTTTAAGTAAATTCTCTCAAATTAGCCAATTTTGAGTCTTTAGCATTAATCTAGACTCAGAGAAAAATACATCTGTAATAGGAAAGAAACAGCAAATTCATTAGTTGTAAGTTTATGTTCCTACTCATAAGGATAGAATTCAAGTAAAAGTAATACCAAAATAACAGAATCAAAGTAAATGCAAAGTGTTTGCATATCACAAATATGTGTGAAACTTATGTCTTATATTCCATATAAGAAAAATAGAGTTTCAAGTTGAAAAAAATAAAAAACTTCCTTATGTTGCAAAGATATTACTACTACCATTATAAAAAATTTAAAAAAAAAAATCTTTCTGGGGTGCCTGGGTGGCTCAGTGGGTTAAAGCCTCTGCCTTCGGCTCAGTTCATGATCCCAGGGTCTTGGGATCCAGCCCCACATCAGGCTCCCTGCTCAGCGGGGAGCCTGCTTCCTCCTCTCTCTCTCTCTGCCTGCCTCTCTGCCTACTTGTGATTTCTGTCTGTCAAATAAATAAATAAAATCTAAAAAAAAAAAAAATCTTTCTGATGTGAAGAACTAAAAACCACTATTAAAGGGATTAAACAGGGGCGCCTGGGTGGTGGCTCAGTGGGTTAAGCCGCTGCCTTCGGCTCAGGTCATGATCTCAGGGTCCTGGGATCGAGTCCCACATCGGGCTCTCTGCTCAGCAGGGAGCCTGCTTCCCTCTCTCTCTCTCTCTGCCTGCCTCTCTGTCTACTTGTGATCTCTCTCTGTCAAATAAATAAATAAAATCTTTAAAAAAAATAAATAAAATTTAAAAAATAAAGGGATTAAACATAGAAGAAAAACTAAGAAAAATATTTATAATCTATATGAGATATATAGTTTTGTATCCTTATTAAACAGAGAACTCATAAAATGGGATGAGGGAACTCTTCCAGAAAAAAAAAAGACAAAAAATCCAATAGGAAAATTGGCCAAAAAGGCAATTCAGAAAAAAAACAAAATATATACAAATGCTTAATAAATGTGAAAAGGTGTTTGTTATCACTTACTACATGTTGACTAAATATATATAAAACTTCTAGACCTTGTATCAGTGAGAGTGGGAAAATGGACACATTCAGACATTGTTGGTAGTAAGGAAAATTGCTTCAATTTTTTTGTGGAAGGATGGTTGGTCAATATGTGTCATCATGTCAATTACATATAACATTTGGCCCAGGAATGCTATGTTCAAGACTTTATCCTAAGATACTATTCATGTAAATGTAAAAGGATTTATGCACTGTTTCAAAATAATGAAAAAATATTCATCCATAGGAAATGAGTAAATAAATTATGGAACCCATATGTGGTAGGAAATAGCACAACCATTTAAAATGATGACATTGGGGCGCCTGGGTGGCTCAGTGGGTTAAGCCGCTGCCTTCGGCTCAGGTCATGATCTCAGAGTCCTGGGATCGAGCCCCGCATCGGGCTCTCTGCTCAGCGGGGAGCCTGCTTCCTCCTCTCTCTCTGCCTGCTTGTGATCTCTCTGTCAAATAAATAAATAAAATCTTTAAAAAAATAAAATAAAATAAAATAAAATGATGACATGGATGGGGCGCCTGGGTGGCTCAGTGGGTTAAGCCTCTGCCTTCGGCTCAGGTCATGATCTCAGGGTCTTGGGATGGAGCCTCGCATCGGGCTCTCTGCTCAGCAGGGAGCCTGCTTCCCCTTCTCTCTCTGCCTGCCTCTCTGCCTACTTGTGATCTGTCTGTCAAATAAATAAATAAAACCTTTAAAAAAAATAAATAAAATGATGACATGGGGCATCTGGGTGGCTCAGTCACTTAAGCATCTAACTCTTGATTTCAGCTCAGGTCTTGATCTCAGGGTCATGAATTCAGGCCTTGTGTTGGGTTCCACAGTGGGCATGGAGCCTACTTAAAAAAGTTAAAATGATGACATAATTCTGTAATTACTGACATGAAGAGATGTCCATGATATGTGTCCAAGTGGGAGGAATAAAGGGTTACAGAACAACATATTAAATATGAACACACTCATTATTAAGTTTTAAAACTATACCTGTATGTTGGCATACATACATGGAGAGATGTCTGATAAATGTGGTTATCCAGATTGATGGAAGTTACTTCTGAGTCATAGATTTCCATATGGCTCTACATTTTGTTTTTAATTTTTGGTAGAATTTGAATTTCTATAAAGAACACATGTTGCTGTTTTTTCAGAATCATGTAACTATAATCGGTTGTCCCATTATAAGCAAACCAATGACCTCCACCACACAATGACACACAATTTCACAAGAATCCAAGAAATTATAACTGAAAAATAAATGGGTAATAAATGACAAATAAGAATAGTTAATTATAAAAACAAAAGCAAGAAAAGAGCTTTAGTGTTATTTCAGACTTTTTTCCTGCCTTGAGAAAAACTTTTTTCTGGCATGTTGAATACCGCAATTAGGTTATGTGAAAAGAGAAACACTCAATCACTTAACTAATGTAAATAGCGTCTTTTTTCTTAAAGATGTTATTTATTTATTTATTTGAGGGAGAGAGAAGTGGAGCGGTACAGGAGGAGGGAGTGGGACAAGCAGACTCCATGCAGAGCCCAGCGTGGGCCCTTGAGATGGGCTGATTTCATGATCCTGAGGTCATGACCTGAGCTGAAACCAAGAGTAGGACACTTAACCCAGAGAGCCACTCAGGTGTCCCAGTGAATAGTATCTTGAGGTTTATGATTCTCAATGCCTCTCACATAGATTCTTACCACCTCTCTCCCGTGTGCTGGGCTCTTGTGTTGTTGCTCAACCAGTTCTTTGGGAAATGTATGACCAGTGCATAGGTTCACATAGGCTCGTTTGTTTTTTGACTGTGAAAGATGGTGCCTATTTATTTCAAGTAATGACATTATTATCAGATCAAAATACATTCATCTCTCACTGCTGATTGGAATTGCATTTTTACTATAGCATAAGTATTGCCCTATATATAGCATATAGAGATTGGTGACTAGCGCACCAACTGAAAGAAAAGGCAGGCTTCCTTTCTTTCCTCCATCAGAGAACCACCATCCAGGCATATTTATCTGATGTTTTATTCTCTGCAGTGTAGGCAGTAGGGAAGACCTGCATGTGAAAAGAACACATACTATGTAAGTGAGAATAGTTAGGAAAATGTCCTTGAAGAGTCCCGGAGCATTTAACCTATACAAGGCCCCAAAGTTTCAAATGATAAAGGGACAATGTAAAATGCAGTCTCCCTTTCCTGACAAAGAGTCAGAATACTATCCATACACTCTCCCTAAGAGAATTCATTATTTGGATGCCAATAACTGTTTCACTTTCCAGTAAATATAAACAGGTGGCACATGAGACAATGTTCACATAGAAGCTGAGACGATAAATAGGAAAACCCTCTAGGGAATAAACACTCTGCACTTTGATTTCTGACTCTCAGAGACAAAGATCAGTAGGCTCCTCCTTGTAGCTTCTGGTAACACGAGGCTCTCCTGAGATGCAGTATCACTATAGATAGCTGGGAGTCAAGTTCACATCTTCGTTAAAACAAAAAGCTAGTTTCAACTCTCACGCTTACATTTCACAACATGGGTGAGCCTGTTTTCCATCAATACACTGAGCGGTTAAGCACTGAAATCAGTTTGGAAGTGGAACACGGAGCATGAGTGAAAAAATGCCACTGGTCTCAAACCAGAAAGCAAGACTTTTTAATAAGGGGGTTACTTTGCTTTGTCTACAGGCAAAAAACCTTGAACTAACTGATGAGTCTTCACTGAAGTACAAAGTACAATGCAGAATATAGATCCAGAAAGGGTAGTGTGGAGAAGCATCACCTGGGGAGTTTGTTCAAATGTATATTACTGGGTCCCATCCCCAAAAATTATTATTTAAGAGGATGGGAGTGATGCCCAGAAACTGCATCCTAAACAGGCCCGCCCTTCCCCCAATCTCCCCACCCCCCGGGTCACATGGAGAAGACAGAGAACAGTCTGGCTCATAAAATCGAAGAAATCTTTATTGGCCTCAGGATGCCAATAGACTCCTGGGTCTATCCAGCACCACACATCAAGTCCACATTAAAGCAGTCAACATTCCAAAGACTACCTTGAGTAGACCAAACTCCAGGCTAAAACTCCAAGGAACTCCATCTCCAAACAACCAAATACTTCGAGGCAAACAGTAAAGATTTTCAAATGCCCTCAAAATCAGTCTGCTTTCTTTTTCTCCCCTTGCAAACAAAATCCTACATCTAACTGTTACTTAAAAGCAAAACAAACAAAACCAAAACAAATCATCTGTAATATGTGATTCTAGTGATTCGAGACAAATAGAGGAATCAAAACACCTCTAATTTAAGAAGAGAAAGAAGAGATTAGAGGCTCTGGGTGTATTTGAAAGACTTAGAGTAGCTCTGTAGTAGCCATTCTAGAAAAGTAAGATTACTGAGGTGGCTTGCAATGTGATCTCTAAAATGTACCCATTATTCTTATGGACTGGGAATGCGTGACTTTACACAAACATGGGAGAACATTCCAGAATACCTTTCAAGGAATCTATTTCATGATTCTAAGAAGCCTACTATGATACTAAAATTTGGACTATACTACCTGACTTACACATCAGGAAATCATGTCAACATAAGTTTATTTTTCACATGCATGGATCTTAGTCCTTTCGGAACAAAATGTCTCTTGGTTTTATTTAAATCTTTAGATAGACGCTTTCTAGAAGTTACTAGTGATTGTCCTCCCTTCTTAGAGCACGATATACTGGCTATAATCCTTTCTGGATGATTCAAGTTCACCACTAAAACTGTCCCTGGTGACACATAGGTAGAAGATGTCCTACAGTTACGGAGAGAACAATGGGCTAAAAATCAGAATTCCCAAATAACAGGCTCCAGAGGCATGTTCCCTTAAGCAAGTTTGAGACGCAGTATCCTCATCTCTAAAATAGGGGGGATACTACTTGCCTGGCATAAACCAAAATTTACTGTAAGGATCAAGTGAAAACAATTATAGTAAGTGCTCAGTACATTTTTAGCGGTCATATTATTGGCATGACACCATTTCAGGAACCGCAAATCCGTGAGGAACAGATGAGGAACCGAGACCACAGAGACTAAGTAACAAATTCATCCCAGGCAGCCGGCCTCCTGCCGACTTCCCTGTTCGGCCTGAGTGCAGCCAATTTCATGTCCAAGTCCTGGGAACCATTTGTAGAAACACAGAGCTTGTGAACTACTTACAGAGGTTCCTGCTGAGACATGACAACTGAGTAATATCATAAGAAAGCAATTTCAGTTTAGTCCCATTTAACAGCCACTTATGGCTGATGTTCAGACCCTGGAAAGACAGTAAGTGGGTAAGAATGGTTTCTGCCTTCGGGCTGCTTAACATGCTAAGAAGGAGGGGGCAGGGGAGAGTGGAGGCCACACATAGAACAGTACTTCAATATATAGTAAGAGAAGAAAAAAAGAAATATATATACACATCTAAATGTATATGTTATATATCTATAATAAGAGCAAAGGAATGACAACTAGCTCAGAGGAGGTGGGCTGGGGCACAGAGGTGGCAGGGGAGGGGGCACATGCACAGAGGGAGGAGATGCCCAGGAAAACTACCTGGAGGACAGAATAGCTCAAATGGCAAGAAGAAAGAGCATTCCAAAAGAAGGAACAACATGAGCAAAAGCACAGAAGTATGCGATACAGTCTGGAGGAAACTGTGAGCAGGGCCTAGCTCTAAAAATGAAAGGCAGGAAGAGCGAGAGTTGGCTGGGAGGTTACCTGAGGATCAGTGATGGAGAAGCTGGTACAGACGTCTGAATGAAATCCTGTAGCTGGTGGGATCGTTAGAGGATTTTAATTGGGAGTAAGATGATCAGATTTGCATTTAGGGAGATCTTTCCAGTGGAAATAAAAAGGAGGGATTGGAGAAGGTGATGTGGACCAGAGACAGCTATGAGGTCGCAAAAATGACCTGAAGGAGGGCCTCAGTCATTAAAAACTATGAAGTGTTCTAGGCGGCAAAAACCACTGCACAGAAGCAGAGCCGCGGCAGCAGCCAGTGCACTCTGGACCCCCCCCACCGCCGCCGCCGCCACCACCGCCACCACCACCAATGTGGCCACTACCAGGGCCACCACTACTGCCCCCGCCCCCAGCCAAGGCAGATGCTCACGCGGGCCCCGAGAGCCCTCACCTGGGCCAGCTCCCGAGACCGCGCGTGCGTGGTGACTCGCACGAGTGAGTCCGGTCGAGAAAGGGGCCCAGAGCGGGAGCTGCTGGGCATGGAGAACTCTCTGCTCGCATCCTAGCTAGTCTCAGACGACAATACTCTCCGAGTTCCACGGTCTACTTTTTTGGCGTGTCTTTTTCTTTAGTGTCAAGTTGCAAAGCGGCCATTCCTCACCTCGTAAGTTTCTGGGACTGGGGAACCAGAGCCGACAGTGTTAGAACTGTGCACGAAGCAAGATTCACAGCTCCCAGAGCAGCCTGAGGGATGCTCCCAGGAAGCCTGAGACCAGAACCATTCTTAGTCTTTTGGACCTCTACTGTGGCTGCTCCAGTGCAGCATTTTGTTTCCCCTTTCTTACTTTCAGGTGTTGCATAGGCTTTGTACATTGAGGATGTCATTGAAATGGCGTCTGAACATGTGCTAAATCACTGTTATACCATACAAGTAAATAATCTTTTAAAAAAATAACCATCTTCTTGAGGCGCCTGGGTGGTGTAGTCAGTTAAGCGTCTGACTCTTGGTTTCTGCTCAGGTCGTGATCTCCCGGTCACGAGATCCAGCTCCATGTCAGGCCCCACATTCAACACAGAGTCTGCTTCAGACTCTCCCTCTCCCTCTGCCTCATTCTTCTCTCAAATAAATAAATAAATAAATCTTTTAAAAAAATAAAATGCTTAAAATAAATAATCATCTTCTTAATTCATTTTACAAACCATGATGTGCCAGACACTATATGGAAAATACTAAAACAAAACGAGATTCCCACCTGGTACTGTAGGAGATTACTAGGACCTTCAAAGAGAGCAAAGTCTCAGGTACTAGGTTTGTTTTTACACATGTCTGTTTGTATTAACTGGGATTTTATTTCTGTTAATGCTGAGATGAGTTTAATCTAAAGGACATCATCCTGACTCAGCATCACCTGAGGATGTTTCAAAAACCACCAGAGCTGGGGCACCTGGGTGGCTCGGTCAGTTAAGTGTCTGACTTCTGCTCAGGTCTTGATCTTCGCGTCCTGGGATTGCTCAGTGGGGAGTCTGCTTCACCCTATGCCCCTCCCCCACAATCATACACATGCTCTCTCCCTCTCTCAAATAAAATCTTAAAAAAAATAATTAATTAATTTTAAAAACCTATCAGAGCCATGGTCTCAGCATCACATCAGCTGAATCAGGATCTCAGGTGGTGAGTCCCAGGCACTGATAGGAAAATAAACAAACTATCCAGGTCTTAATAAGAGCCAGGCTTGAGATACAGTAATCATTTAGAGCTGAAAAGGAACCACGAATATGAAGGCAAGAGGAGTTGGGTGCCTCCTATCACTGTTATTTGAGAGCAAAATACATCTTCCAAGCCCAAGGAACAAAACAAACAAACCAGCTTTTGAGGTACGTGAGTGGTGGGGGAGGAGAGGATATTTTAGGATGTTGTTAAACAATGTCCTATTTTTCCTCTGACATGTTCTAATCCCCCCATGGGTGCACCTACAGACCATTGGAACTGTCATCTGGCACGATGGCACTATGAAACCTGAGGGGAAAATGTTCTCAATGTGTTGTTAAACTTCTGATTGAAAAGTATAAACTCTGGAAGTAAATATCCTAAAATTACTTATCTAAATAGAAAATTTCTGAAGCAGTGCAGAGTAATCTGTTGACCATTGATGCTAGAGCAAAATAATTTAACTTATAAAAATGTCCACAACCTACACAAATTCCTGTGTGGTTGACCCCAAAAATCACCATAGGAAATTGTCAGTGTATTGGATTCAGGTCAGTCAGGAAGGTTTTCACATCAAAAAGCAGTATTTGGGTACATTAGGTCACTTCTGCTATATTATGCTGATAATGAGGATGGGGAAAAATGAACCCACATACTGTTTTTTTTTTCCTTTTTTAAAAGATTTTATTTACTTGTTTGACAGGGAAAGAGAGCACAAAACAGGGGCGAAGCAGGCAGAGGGAGAGGCAGGAGCAGGCTCCCCGCAGAGCAGAGAGCCTTGACCCAAGCCAAAGGCTGATGCCCAACAAACTGAGCCACCCAGGTTCCCCTGAACTCACATACTTAATAAATAATAATAATAACTAAAGATACTAATTCTAATCAGTCATGGACGTTTCTGAATTATGACATATGTTGAACAGTCTCAAGTAGGTTATAAATGATCTTTATGTACTACTGAGTGTGAATTTTGCCAACCCCCACATGATAATGTTATCTGATTTCTGCTCTGAGACCTCCTGTCCTTATAATCAGATCCTATAAAGTGAGCCACCTGGGGATCCTCACACAGAGCCACGCATACTTGCTGGTACTGGAGACAACAGCAGAGCTGGAATCATATTTTATGCAACAGAGAGAGATTGCATTTTATGAGCCTGGAGAAGGAGTGGGTGCTTGCCCTACTTCCTCTTTGCTTCTTTTGAATTTTGCCCCATTTTGCTTGCCAAATATAAATCCTTTGGCAAAGGGCTTTCTCCTTTAGGGGTGTTACTGATGACTGATTACCTTGTGCTCCGACCATGAGTATCTCTGAGAGAGGTAAGGTGACTCCCTTTCCTGCATCCATTACAACACTAACTAAAGCAAGGCTGAAAAACACGCATCACAGACAGAAAAGCAATCCTGTTCAGCAAGGGCTCCAAGTCTTGGCTCTCCCATCATGCAGCTCTGCCCACACGAGCCACTGAAGAGAGATCAACAGCCCCCCACCCCCACATGTGTTTTCATTCTCTTCAAACCTGAGAGCTAAGAACCGTCATCTGCGAACATGCGGATGTGGAGGGGGTGAGCAGGGTTGGCATCCACAAAGAACGGCTGGGATGTCCACGGCTCAGGGGCTCAGGGTCACAGGGCATGTGGAGCCTCGACTGTGGGGCTTTCTGGGGACCAAGCTCCCAGGGGATCTCCTGCAGGCATCCCCCACCCTGTGTCTCATAACCACAGGCTGCTTGCCCACTATCAGAAAGAAAAGTAGGTAAAATGCTGCTTGTTACAAGCAAACCCAGGTAGTGAGCCTAACTAAGCTCTTCGGCAACCCTGGAACTTGAGGATTTAAAATGAGTCCGAATCCATAGGGGTGGGAGGCATCTGGCATTTTCTGAAGATCAGAAGTCCTTTCAGAGAAGTGGGGACAGTGCTTAAGGTAAGGTGAATAGATGGTCTGCAGAAACCACTGATGTACTTGGTCTATTCGTGATAGCTGCAGGAAACCTTCATTCAGCAACTGTTGAATGCAATGCACTTTTCATTTCCTTCTCAGAGAGGCAGATGAGAAGCATTTCAATAGTTACCCAAAGAACAAGACAGCCTGCCGTCCTGCTGTCCCCACAAGGAAGTGCGGAGCATTTTCCTGTGATCCCCAAAGACACCTTGAAGGAAATGGGATATTCTGGGAAAAGACAAACAGGCCATTTCTCAACTAGATGAGCCACTTTGGAGGAAAAAAAAAAATAGGAAAAGGATGGAATTCAGTAAGAATCCTTGTAAATTAAAGAAGTATTGAGTATCCTACAGAGTTAATACCTCCTCCCAAATTTCCTCCTGGCCCCTTACCTCCTACTGTCACCTATCTATTATGGGGTACCCCCCAGTCAAGGACCATCTCGTGCTTCTTGCTTTACCAATGCCCCCATTTCCCACTGGAGCTTGGTTTCAGAGAGAACCATAGTAGGTATGCTTCTGAATCCTGGGACCTCAAGATCTCATTAGTATTCTTTGAACTGTCCCTTACACAGTGGTTTCCACGATTTACTAAATTCCTCCTGACTTGATTGTGGGGATCATGAAGATTAAATGTTACCATTTTATTTCGTTATTTTATCTGTTCCCAGGCGATGCAGATAGACAGAAAAATTAATTGAATCAACACTCTCCATTACCACTATTTCCCCAGAATAAGTTGTCACTCTCTCCTAGAGAGAGGATTTTTTTCCCCCCAAGGCTGTTTTAAAATGGTAATACAACCTCTGCTACAAATGCAGGAGGACTGGCAATAAAATGTGCAAACTTACCTTTTCTAAATTTAATTAAACTCATGTAGTAAAGATGTCTTTCAGATCCACAGTCTTCTGCTAGGTTCTGGAATATTTGAGCATATTCAGAGGTAGGGGGAAGAGGGCTGAAAGAAATACCTATTTGCAGAGCAGAACAAACAGCCTTCTCTCACTGACCTAAGTTGGGTGAGGGGAACAGGGAGGGAGTACAGAGTTACTGGGGTGAGAAGCTTAACCTGACAACAATGCCTTAGGGAGTGGGGTGGAGACAGCTCATGGACCCCTTTGAGAATCTGCTGAAAGTATTAGACCCCTCCATGGAAAAATTTACATATGCATCTACAACACTCAGTTTCTTACACAATCACAGGGACGTTCTCAGACTCCTAGAAACTTACCTGTGCCTCACCATCTATGGTACTGTGGATTCAGGGGGGCACTTTTTTTTAGAGTTTCTACTTCTTAGAATCGAGTGAGGATGGCACCCCTTCCCAGTGCCGTGGACACAAGCTTGTTCTTGGCAGAGAGGAGGATGCTGTACCCAATCCCATAACTCACTGGCCCCCAAATGACATCGCTCTGGGATCCTGTGTCTGGACTTCATTCTGAGAAATAGATAGTCTCATCCCCTCCACCCCAAACACTTGAAGGACAGCCACCAACCCTGGACGGCTGCCCTGCAGAGCACAGCTGTGCCCCGCAGAGCATGGATGTCAAGAAGTGTCACACAAGTGGAACACTCATGGGAGACCCACCAAATTCTTGGGAGCTGGGGGATTGTCCAAGCAAGGAGCCCAGCACCATGTCAGTAAAACATGGACGTGAACACTTCAGGGATCTCATTTATTCCCACAGGCTGGGGAGACCCAGGGACACCCAAGTTATTCCTAATCATGACGTTCTTTAAATCATGATTTGGGATTTGGAACTGGAGTTTATCTAAGATATGGAGGCACTTCTGGAGTAAACGTCAGTTTATTGAACTAATGTTTTTAGTATCTCTCCATTTAACATTATCATGATGGTTAAAACAAATACTGAAAGCAGTCCTTAAGGGAGACATCTCTACACACAACTCTTGGAAAGGAAGGGAGGGAGGTGGGGCTGGGAGGCAGTCTATCAATGTGCAGGTGTTCATCCAAGCCCACACTGTCAGGAAGCCACACAGACTAGGTGATCTTAGGACTAACTCTACTCCAAGAAGCAGGCTCAGTCATGGAGAGATTGTTGTCCCTTTGCTACTGTTTATCTAACTACTTTCTGTGGTTTGTCAATATTTTCTTTCTTTCAATGCACTGAATGATTTTATGACCGCATTGGCAGGAAAGAGAATTGCAACACAATTGTTAGAATTCATGCTTCAGTATAATAGGGTGAGGGTGGTACGGGGTGCTGACAATATGGATGGGGCACATACAGCAAATGAGTTCACCTGTGATCTTGGGCAGGTCAGTTTACCAGTCCTGTTCCCTTAGGTGCAAGATGAAGGTTCTGATAGATTATCTCTAATGTACCTTCTAGTCATAATCATGACCGTAACACCTTGATTTTGTATGGACCTTTGATATTCATGAAACACTTTCCTTAATCTAACCTACTGGTTAAAACATGGGTTTTGAGGGCATCTGGGTGGTTCAGTAAGTTAAGCAACTGCCTTCAGCTTGGGTCATGATCCTGGGGTCCTGGGACAGTAGCCTCGTATGGGGCTCCCTTCTCAGTGGGGAGCCTGCTTCTCTTTCTCCCTCTGCCTGCTGCTCCCCCTACCTTTGTTCTCTTTCCCTCTCTCTGTCAAATAAATAAAATCTTTAAAAAAAAAAAAAAAAGGTATAGGCTTTGGAGTCAAACTGCCTGGCTGGGTTCAACTTCTGACTCTACTTCTTGCTAACCATGTGACATAGGGCAAAGCATTAATCTCTCTGTGCCTCAGTTTCCTCGTCTTCCTCATGTGATTGCTATGCAAATTGAATGAACTGTCACATATAATGAGCCTAGAACCATATCTGGTATAGCACTGACTGCTCAATAAATACAAATATTAATTGTATTGATTTTTTAATTTAATCCATATATAGGTCAGTGCCTCCTTTGAATTTTTCATTGGACTTTTCTCCCATGCTATTTTCCTATATAATTTTTGGCTCTATTTTATCTCTCATGGAACCATTTAATATGGTTAATAAATTTGAACTTGTGATGGCCAACTTAAATGCATCCCTTATCTGTGCATTAAGAAATAGGATTTCAAGTTCATACTCTTGCAATGTCATTTGTAAATGTTCTCTTGTTCCATTTGTACCAGTCAAATGTCCATAATTTCTTTTTTTTTTTAATTAAACCATGACAATTGGAGAAAAGATCCTAAAGAGTTTTTTTTTTTTAAGATTTTATTTATTTGACAGAGAGAGATCACAAGTAGACGGAGAGGCAGGCAGAGAGAGAGAGAGAGGGAAGCAGGCTCCCCCTGAGCAGAGAGCCCGATGCGGGACTCGATCCCAGGACCCTGAGATCATGACCTGAGCCGAAGGCAGCGGCTTAACCCACTGAGCCACCCAGGCGCCCCAAATGTCCATAATTTCTTAACTGGTTTCATTTGTTCCTAAATAGAATCCAGGCAATATGTCCACATACACGTGGAACAGAGCCAGTCTTCCATGGAAGCAAAATATTAGCACCAATAACATACCATGTAAGGGGCACCAAGAGCTGCACCTCCACCCCCAACCTCACCCCAGCTGTAACTAGTTCCCTCTGACCACCTCATCTTCCTATAATTGTCAGAATTTCCTTCTTTAGGTGGTCTGATATATCCCTGTGACTGTTCTGGTGACCAAGGTATAAGTCACTGCTTTGGAGCCATAGGCAAGGAACTGCTTCTAGAAAGTACAGATGTCACATACACATGATAAGTTTACTTTTCAAGGCATTACACTGTGAATATTCTCATGTGTACCTACCAATATACCTGAAAAATCAGATAATATTACCACAGTTTTATAGATGAGGAAATAGAAAAGCCAAAGGGGTTAGCCAAACAAAGTTATAAAAGTTATAAATACTTATTGGTTATAAAGTTATAAGTTATAAATACTTATTGGTTAATAAGTGCCCAGCATGAACCCCAGGGAGGCTTAAAATAGAAGACCTAAATTTAAAAGAGTTAACAATTTAGCTTTGCTTCCTTTGTTCCCATGGAAGTTAGGAATTATGTTTAGAATTTCTAAATTTCTTGGGTTAGTCACCTTGAGAAGTAGAGAGCACGAACCACAGAAGACAGGAAACCAAATTCAGGCGACTCTCCGAGGGAAGGTCAAATGGAAGAGAGTACCAATACATGAATCAGACCACTGAGATAACCCACAGTGAAGGTCGTTCATATCCCAGAGCTATGAAAAATGACTGGTGGAGGGAAAAATGGACCATTTTGACCATCTGACCAGGGTCAGATCCCCAATAGTATGCTCAAGATAAGTAAGGCCAACAACAGACAGTCCTGGGAATAGCCCTCTACCTCACACAGCCCATGAGGTTATAAAGGTCCGTGAGGTTATAAAAGCAAGGCCCTAAGTGCTAATTTATATACAGAAACTGAAACTTTTGCCCTATTCTGACTGGAGGATCAGATGAGGGCTGAGCAATCATCAGGAAAACTACCCCCCTGGTATTATCTAATTGCGGTGGTTAATTTTATGGGTCAGCTTATCTGAGTCATGGTATCAAAGTATCTGATCAAACATTATTCTGGGGGTGCCTAGGTGGCTCAATCGTTAAGTGACTGCCTTTGGCTCAGGTCATGATCCTGGAATTGAGCCCCACATCAGGCTCCCTGCTCCGTAGGAAGCCTGCTTCTCCCTTTCCCACTCTACCTGCTTGTATTCCCTCTCTCACTGTCTGTCTCTTTCTCTCTCTCTCTCTGTCAAATAAATAGATAAAATCTTTTTAATTAATTAATTAAATTATTTTTATTATTCTTTACTTATTAAAATAATTTTTAATAATTTTTAAAATTATTAATTATTTAAAATAATTTTAATTATTCTGGATGTCTCCATGAATGTGTTTTTTTTTATATGAGACCAATATTTAAATCAGTGGACTTTTTGTAAAGCAGATTACTCTTCATAATAGAGGTGGGCCCCACCCAATCAGGTGAAGGTCTTACTAGGATGAAGACTAACTTCCTTCAAGCAACAAGAAATTCTGCCAAGACTGCCTTTGGATTCAGACTGCATCTCTCCCCTGGATCTCCAGCCTCCCCACCTACCCTGAAGTTTTGGACTTAACTAACCCTGAATGTCTCCACAATCATGTAAGCCAGTTCATTAAAATCAATCTCTCTCTCTCTTTATTTACATATTTGTATTCACACATGTCCTGTTGGTTCTGTTTCTCTGGAGGACCGTGATTAATTCACTGATCCATAACTTTATACATGTCAGAGCAAAATGTCTGCTTTCTCTGGAATCAGTAAGTTCCAATATATTTAAAGGTACAAGACTTTCCATTATCTTGAGAGGCAATGTGAGGCAATATGTAAAAACTTGGGCTCTACCTAGTTTGATTCCAAGCTCCAATACTTACTATAAATTAACAGCAAATAACCTAGCCTCTCTAGTCTTCAATTGTTCCATCTGATAATAAAAGCTCTACCTCATAGAAATCTTAAAGGTATAAATGAGTTAATACATAAAAAGCATTTGGTAGAGGGGCACCTGGGTGGCTCAGTGGGTTAAAGCCTCTGCCTTCGGCTCAGGTCTGATCCCAAGGTCCTGGGATCGAGCCCCATATTGGGCTCTCTGCTCAGTAGGGAGCCTGCTTCCTCCTCTCTCTCTCTCTCTCTCTGCCTGCCTCTCTGCCTACTTGTGATCTCTGTCAAATAAATTAAAAAAAAAAAAAAAGCATTTGGTAGAGCTATCATGTTCCTTGCTCACCGTATCTGGTGAATTCAGATTAAGAATGAACAGGCTGAATGCTCAGAATCTGAAAATGTCTCTATTAAGCTACTGCACCAACATATTGTGTGATTTCCATGGTACGTCCATTTCTCTGCTATAAAATGGAACAAAACAGATGGGTTGCAAGTTAATGAGCACACAAAGCACTGTGAAATCCTTAGATAAAAGGTGCCCCTGAGCATTGTCATCATATGACAGGCAATTGAGTGTTATTGTAGGGCAGGTTTTATATTTTTAATATATTCTAAGTGTTTCTTTGGTCAACATGTGAGTGAAGTAAACAAAATGGTATTAGAACAGAAACTCATAAACGGTGGTATAATTACTGCTTGGCTTGCACGGCCTTATTATATTCAACTCACTGCACAAAGAGTTTGAAAGATAAAAATCCTAATTTTTCTGGGGTTTACATTTCCTGGCCCCTGATTCTGATAAACAAGGTCATGCCAAGTCTACTTCTGTGATTTGGACAAGCTCAAGCATTTGTAAATAAATCATGGAACATCCAGCTATTCATTTTTTAATAAGCAGCATGTCAGAATCAGCATCCTTTCTTAACTGGGTTGTTTTTAGAGTCTTTGAAAATGCCATAATACCTCCAAGGATACCAAAGTAACCTAACCTATGAATTGCAAAGATGATCTCTTTTCAGTCATTGAAGGGAGTATAATAAAAATAACGATAATTATGCCCAGTGTGTAATAGACATTTCCAGAGGTAGCATGGTTTAGAATTGAACTTGGGTTTTAGTTTTGTTTCTAGCACTAATTAGTTCTGTGACCTTGACAAATTACTAACCTTTATTTTTTTAATAAGACAAAGTAATACATAACTTATAAACTCCTGTGTGAAACTTATCTAACCAAATGCCTCACACATAATAAATATTTCCTTTCTTCTGGCTCCATAATAAGAGTCTATATCTTCAATGTGATCCTAGAGCACTCAGTTTTTCAGTTATTCTCTTTATAGTTAAACTGAGTTCACAGGATATGAGAGAATTGTGATTTTTGCTACTGCATCCCAGTCCTCCTATCAGAATTAACAGGAAGCCCTGAAACTATTTTCTTCCTCGAATTCTCCAGCTAGGAATTCCATGCAGTTGTGAGAATCAATGGGATTGAAAATAGAACCCAGGCAACCTGCTATTCTTAAACCTTCTCCAAGGTCTGCGGGCCAGGGCCTGAGGCAAGCAAATCCACAGCCTTCCCATACAACCTGGAGGCTACCAGCACCATACCTCTTCATGCAAGGGACTCCAGTCTTTAAAGGGCCATAATGGGAAATTCAGTGCCTCTCTGTACATGTATTAAAATTAAAATACATATATCCCAAGTTTTCACCATCAGACACCAAAATCCATTTTGATTTCCTACTATAGAGGGATTATCATTTTTTCCAATATCATTAACTTTCTATGTCTTGAGACGTCTGGCTCCTCTTGAAGAAGTAATAACAAATGTTGGAAAGAAGGTCCTAAAAACCAACATACCAGAGAAATGCAAATCAAAACCACAATGAGATACTACTTCACATTGGTAGGATGGCTACTATCAAAATAACAGAAAATAACAAGTGTTAGCAAGGATGTGGTAAAACTGGAATTCTCATGCATGGCTGTTAGGAATGTAAAATGGTGTCACCATTATGGAAAATAGTTTGGCTGTTCCTCCAAAAGTTAAAAATAAAATTACCATATGACCCAGAAATTACAATTCTGGGTGTGCCCTTAAAGAGTTGAAAGCAAGGACTTCAACAGATATTTGTATATCCATGTTCACAGCAGCATTATTTACAACAGTCAAAGGTGGAAACAACTCAAGCACCCATCAATAAATGAAATAAATGATAAGCGAAATGTGATGTATATATACAATGAATATTATTGAGCCTTAAAAAAAATGAAGGAAATTCTGACACATGTGGCAACATGGATGGACCTGAAGACGTTATGCTAAGCCAGTCACAAAGGGAAAAATACTACATCGTTCCATTTGTATGGGATACTCAGAGTAGTCAAATTCAGAGAGGCAGAAAGTAGAATGGTGGTTTAGAGGGGCTGGGTAGGGGGCACATGGGGAATTGCTGATAATGGGTACAGAATTTTGGTTTTGCAAGATGAAAAACATCTGGAGATGGAAGGTGTTGGTGGTTGCCCAATAATGTGAATGTACTTAATGCCACTGAACTGTACACTTAAAGAGATTACAGTGGAGGGCACCTGGGTGGCTCAGTCAGTTAAGCGTCAGCTTTTGGCTCAGGTCACCATCCCAGGGTCCTGGAATGGAGACCCACATCGGACTCCCTTCTCCCGCTCCCTCTGCCTGCCACTCCCCCAGCTCATGCTCGCTCTCTCTCTCTCTCTCTCTCTCCCCCCCCGCCTCCAAATAAATAAATAAATAAATAAAATCTTCTAAAAAATGGTTACAGTGATAAATTTTTTGTATTTTACCATAATTTCTAAAAATTAATTAGCTTAAATAATTTCTTAAAAAACCAACATACCAAGAACAGCTATGTGTCCCATGGAACTAGTATGCAGAGTTCTTTGTAATAACATAACGAACTTTAAACTCTTGGAGAAATGAATACTCGTCCCCTATTGGGCAAATGTATGGGCACATGTGGAGTATGATGATATACACTATCTTTCTATCTACTTTTCTCTTTTTCATTTTAAGAAGAGGACCAGGACCAGTCCCACCAACTAAACTGTAGTTAGGGAATGACCATCTTTAGCAGCTCCCTTCACAACCTAAGATATCCTCTCCCTCTTTTTTTCTACCTAAACAAGTTCTCTGGAAAAATATAAAACCCAACCATATTTCAGTGAAATAACTCATCAGAGCTTAAAGAGATACTCTTGCCCCAGGAATGGAGCGCTATATTTGGGCTAGCCTCAAAGCTCTTCGCTAAAGGAAGAGCATACTTAATTGAAATCTGAGACTCTAGCCAAAAGATGAGAAAGAATGCTAAAGGTTTTATTTCATAAGGCACTTGAAATCACACCACGTCACTATTTAGTTATGGGTGCCAAAATCTTGAGTCATGGAAAATCTATTTTAACAATGTATCAATTGTATACCTTCAGTAAAATGAGATTAGGAACAATGTGGTTGACATGTTTTTTTCCAAAATAGACCACATTAAGTTCATTCAACAATCTATGCCAGCTATGTACCCAAAACCACACTAGGCCATGGACATTCAAAAATGATGAGACATAGTCACTTGTCTAAAAGAAAAAGGAGAATTAGTCAAACAAAAATTATGAATAACTAATTCTCTGTGACTGATGCCTTTTGCCCCTTCCCAGGGCTGGTTTGGGTGCCCTCATGGCATTGTTTGCATGCTTTTATTACAGTTTTTATTAAATCATATTTAAATTACATTCGTTCATATCTATTTTTTCTACTATACCATGGGTATGAGATGCAGCAAAGACAATATAATAGATTTGCATGTGAGAAAGACCTTTTATGTTTTCTGGCAGGTAGTCCTTATCTGTTGTTGTGAAACAAATCACCTTAGAATGTAAAGGCTTAAAGCAACAATTTATTATTTCTCATGATCTTGTCAGTCAAGAATTTAGCGTAGCTCAGCTGGTTCATTCCTCTTCACATGACGTCAGTTAGGGTTACTAATGTACCTTCATTTAGCTGAGAGCTGGGCCAGGGTTGTTATGTCCAAAGATGCCCTCTCGTCCCCCAGGGCTTCTCTCCCTGTGGGCACTAATCAGTCTTTAGTCTATTCTACATTTTCTTATAACATAGTGGCCAGGCTCCAAGGGAAAGAAAGCAGAAGTTGATGGAACTCTTAAGATCCTGGCTCAGAAGTCCCAGAATATTATTCCCACCACATCCTATTGGTAAAACTCAGAAGGAGGCAAAACAGATTCAGCTTATTATTGCAAGGAGCAGTGTAAGCATTTTAAAATGGGAGGAATCGTTGACTGCTATATTTAGAGGTTATATACCATAACAACCTTTTTCTAAACCCTTCTAATTACCATGAACACCTAGAAAAATAGAGTAAGACATAACAAATATCTCTTTAAATGCAGACCTGTGCTCTCAACAAAATATTAAAAACCCCAGAGCCCAAAAATGAAGAAGGAATTGAAATCTAGTATAATGATTATGCCATAGAAGACAGGGAATAATAAATCTTAGCAATATGGAACTTGGATCTAATGATGACAGGGACATAGGAGAGGATGTTCCATCAAGGTAGGGAGCTGCAAGTGAGATCCCCATACCGCTGTGATTCTGGAAGGACTTCAACCTTAGAGGGATAGACTGGATAGCACTAATCCAGAAAGATGACAAAGCAGGTTAACTGTCTCTTGCTTGGCTCAGCAAGGAATAAAATCTCTCTCTCAAGAATTTTTAACTTTACAGCAGCCCTAATGTAAGTATGGAGTCAAACACACAATCTCTGTAATGTCCAAAGACCCCAGGGCAGGGAACAAAAGCCAAAAAAATGTCCCTACCAGTGACATCCTTGGGAATCTAGCATAAAAATTATGAAACCTTTATGAAAGCAAAAGTAAACAAACCAAGCTATACAGAATTCCTACAAATAAGGTTTTGCTCATGTTAAGATCAAGATCCAAGTTTATAAACAGAGAAATAATGGACTCTGAGAAAGATTTGGCAAAAGAAAACAAATATAAGGATAGATAGAGACTTAACAAATGCACTTTAAAAAAGTAAATTGTAAAAAAATAAATAAATAAATAAATAAACAAAAAAGGTAAATTGTAAAATGGAAAAAGTCAGAGGTGAAGGAGTCAAAATGAGAAAATTGTTAAACAACAAATTAGACACAGTTGAATTTTTAAAAATAGGAAAAAGGAAGTTAGATCTCAGTGCATTTCCTGGAATGCAATAATGAAGTATAAGACGTTGGAAAATGTGAAAGAACAGTTATATATGTGGAAGAGAATGAAAATTTTTAACATACATCTAGTAGGAGTTCTAAAGGAAACCTATGGAAAATGGGAAAGAAGCACTATTTCAAGAGCTAATGATAGAATTTGCAGAATTGATGAAAAACTTGTTTTCAAATTGGAAAAGCACAGCAAATTCTAGATGGAATAAAATAAATATGAAATCTCGGGGCGCCTGGGTGGCTCAGTGGGTTAAAGCCTCTGCCTTCGGCTCAGGTCATGATCCCAGAGTCCTGGGATCGAGCCCTGCATCGGACTCTCTGCTCAGCAGGGAGCCTGCTTTCTCCTCTCTCTCCCTCTGCCTGCCTCTCTGCCTACTTGTAATCTCTGTCTGTCAAATTAAAAAAAAAAAATCTTAAAAAAAAATAAATATGAAACCCCACTTAATCAAAACTCCTAGAATGGTTCAAATTTAAAAGATTGATAATATCAAATGTTGACAAGGATGTGGATCAACTCAAAGTCTCATACATTATTGGTAGAATGTAAAATGGTGTGACATCTTTGGAAAAAAGTCTAGAAATGTCATTAGAAATTAAAAATGTCAGGCGCCTGGGTGGCTCAGTGGGTTAAGCCTCTGCCTTCAGCTCAGGTCATGGTCTCAGGGTCCTGGGATCCAGGCCCACATCAGGCTCTCTGCTCAGCGGGGAACCTGTTTCCCTCTCTCTCTCTGCCTGCCTCTCTGCCTACTTGTGATCTCTCTCTGTCAAATAAATAAATAAAATTTTTAAAAAATTAAACATGTCTACCCTATGGCCCATCAATTCCATTTCAGGGTACTTAATAAAGAGAAATAAAAGTACATGTCTACATGTCCATAAAATGTCTTTACACAAATGTCTATAGAAATTTTATTTATAAGAATTAGAAACTGGAGAAGCCCAGTTTCACCAATAGGACAATAAATAAACAAATTGTGGTATATCCATACAATAGAATTGCACAGAGCAATAAGAAGAAACAAACTACTGATACTCTCAATAACATAGATGAATATCAAAAACATTATCCTTTGTGAAAGGAACTAGACACAGAAGAGTAAATATGACATGATTCTCTTTTTATGAAGTTCCAGAATCAGCAAAACTAATCCATGCTGATAAAAATGTCAGGATGGGGTTGCCTTTACAGGTTAATGTCAGAATTGATTGGGAAGGGACACAACAGAACTTTCTGGGGGTGATGATGCTGTTTTATATTTTGGTGAAGGTTTGGGGAGAAAGACACGTTTGTCAAAACTCATCAGACAATGATTTTTTTTCATTTCACTGTATATTAATTGTACCTTAAAAACATAAACAAATACAGTCTAGTTAATGATATCTACACCAAAATACAGATAATCATTATTATTAGAACTATTCCCAATTCTCCTGATTCACTTTTGAGATTAGTCACAGCTAGGTGATTGCTTTGACCAATAAATTATGAGCAAAAGTTAAAAGTGTCATTTCCAGTAGGTTTATGAGCCTGTGTACAATTCTTTCTCTTGCCCCCATAATCATGGATGAGCATGTGAGATGGAGCCTTTGTCTCTGAATGACTCCAGTGAGCAGAGCTCCCTTCCAACTCCTGTGGAATATGGCGGTGATCAAGAAACACAGCTTTGTTCTACTAAGCTCATGTGGGAATTACTAAATCATAACATAACCTTGCCGACCCCACTGGACCCATGAGTCTTCACTGGCTTACTTCAATAAAGAAGACAAAGAATCCAAAAGAGAAGAATAAGATACAAAAAGGAATAGTTTCTCTTTTTGGAGGCATGAAGGTTGGATTAGAAAAACTAATTCTACAGAATACTGAATTCTAAGGGACATCTAAATCCAAATGTCTCTCTATACTCTCCCAAAAAATCTACAAGGGAAGGAAATAAAAACACCCATAACCCAAGCCTACAGCATAACTATGAGTCGGAATTTGGCAATCATTAATGCATATGTAATTAGGAAATAATACCAAACCTACCAAAACCAACTCCAGAAGCCCAGACCATGATGGAGAACCAGGTAAAGACTGCAGAGGAAAGAAGCCTAGAGGAGGCAGAACACAAATTATATCTCCAACCAGAAAGCCTCTGACCCTTTGTGGGGAAATAAAAAGAATGGGTCTGGGTCTTTGAGGATCACATCATTGAGATGAATGGATGGTTGGATGGATAATTAGAAGGAATCATGAATAGACTGATGGAGAGAGAGAAAAACACACCATGAATGATATGAGGTGATTTTCATATTAACTGGATATTCAATCGTATTAGGGAGTTACTCCTTCTTAGTGATAATGATATCTGCATGAAAATAATAAAATTATATTCCTATACCTTGTCATACATGAAAAAAGTTCCAGGCGGATTAAGTTTTTATCTAAATGTAAAAAGCACAAGTTTTGCATTTTTCAGCAGAAAATACAGGAGAATTTTCTAACACTATGGAATAAAAAAGGAGTGCTTCAACAACACAGAGACACAACAATATCAAGAATCATAAAGAATACTGATACATTTTGTTACATTACATCTACGTCTTAAAAGACACTACAAACAAAATGAGAAGACAAATCATAGGATAGGGGGAAGAAATTTGCAATGCACATAGCCAACAGAAGATTAAGTAAAAAACAAATAATTCAACAACAACAACAACCAGAAAAGTGAGTAGGTGATATGAACAGGCAATTCAGAGGAAATAACACTTGGCTGGCCAATAAGCATCCGAATAGGTAATATATATTTCCTAATAATTAGAGAAAATAATTAAACTGGCAAGAGTATACAATTTAGGCCCAACACTGTGACAAAAAGAAATGTAAACATTGACAGTTCCAAGTGTAAACAGAGCTATTGAACAAGAGAGTGAAAACTGCTGGACAAAATGTGTATCAGAGCAACCATTTTACAGAACAGTGAGACAACATGTGGTTAAGGGAGAGGTGCCCCACCAATCCCATTTTTCAGAGCTATATTCTAGAAAAACTTTTAATTTGTACCAGGAAGTATGGGTCAGAATATTAATTGTCATATCATTTATAATAGTGAAAGGTGAAAAGCTCAATACGATCACAAAAGTCTGGACAACCAAATTAGGTACATTCAAATAATGAAATACTAAATGACTAAACTAAAATAGAAAGATTGAAATAAATTACTGAAATGGCAAATTTTGCCATAATTAAACTCCAAAAATACAATGTTAAGTAAAAAAGGTGCAGAATAAGTACAGTATGATATCACTTATGTGAAAATTTTTAAATTCATAAGAACACATGTGTTACATATAAAAATTCACATATAGTAAGCATATAATAACCAAAACAGGAAGGATAAACAAATATAGTCCTCTCTGGGAAAAAAGGGAGGGCAACGGGACAGAGGGATATATACCAGTGCCTCTCGCTATATTTGTAATGTTTTATTTCTTTTTAAAAAATAATAAGGGTGGGGCGCCTGGGTGGCTCAGTGGGTTAAGCCTCTGCCTTCGGCTCAGGTCATGATCTCATGGTTCTGGGATGGAGCCCCACATCAGGCTCTCTGCTCAGCGGGGAGCCTGCTTCCCCCTCCCCCTCTGCCTGCCTCTCTGCCTGCTTGTGATCTCTCTGTCAAATAAATAAAATGTTTAAAAAAAATAATAAGGGTGGCTTAGTCAATTAAGCATCTGCCTTCAGCTCAGGTCATGATCCCAGGGTCCTGGGATCGAGTCTCACATGGGGCTCCCTGCTCAGGGGAGAACCTGCTTCTCCTCTCTCCCTGACCCTCCCTCCCACTCATGTTCTCTCTCTCTCTCAAATAAATAAATAATATCTTTCTTAAAAATGAAGCAAATTTGACAAATTAAGACTTAGCAAAGCATGGTGATAGGTATACAGGTTTTACTATAAACTAGTTTAGGCTTCAATGCTTGAATATTTTATAAGTTTTGTATTTTTCAAGATAAAAAAAGTTAGTCTACTGGCAGTCTGGGGACATTTGGGAAAGGATGAGTCTGGAGACAGAATAAGTACAGGAGAGAGCTAGCAAAGAACTGAATTATGTTGGGACAGTGGGAAGGAAGAGAGGGGCCTGGATTCAAGACATGGTTAAAAGCTGGTCTCTGTACCCTTGGTTTCCAACTGAGGAGGAGTGATGTAAAGACAAAGGAGACTGGGGCAGTGCAGACTGCCCACCAGCTTACACCGAAGAAGGAAAATTCCTGAAGAAGGAACAGAGGACTATTTGGGGAATAATGCAATGAGTTCAGAGTTGGATATTTTGAATTTGGGGTGTGAATGAAGTATTCTGGTGGAGGGTCATATGGGTGGGTGGGATTGTGGTTTGAAGTTCAAAGAAAATGCCTCTGTGCTAGAGATGCAGAATTAGGAGTCATCATAAAAGTGTTAGTGAGGCCATGGAAGTTCCAGACCTTTGATAAGACTTGTATGAATCCCAGCAGAGTTCAGTGTTTTCTCACTGAAAGACTGTCCCTAATTATGTGAGGGATGTCAACTATGCAGGGGTGTGTGTCAAATGTGACATTCCAGGTCATCTATAAGACCTCCTCTGGGCCTCAGAACTTTTTCTGGTCTGAGAGAAGACAAGTCATCCCAAAGAGAATCATCTTCCAAATCCCAGACAGAATCTGCTCCACTGTTGCTTCTACTTCTGTGTTCACCCTAAGCAGGTCAATGCCAAGAGCAGCTCAATCTTTAGCAGCCCAGACAGTAAGTAATAGTGAGGCTGGAATCTGGAAGCGTGAGCAGGAAAGACAATGTCAGGGCCAGCTTTATGGGCAGGCAAGAAGTACAGGGACACGAAGTCCCACTCTCAGAAGCAACCTACAGTTGGTCAAAAACTCTGCTGTTGCCACCTCTAATTCTCAAAATTTCATCTTTGAACTTGCATTTTGTAAGTGAAGTTCAATGAGCCAGTGGAATGGAGAAGACGCATGTGAGCATGTCCTTTGTACCTTGCCAACATTTACATAGAGGACCAGTAACTGCTATGTAGTTTCCAAAACAAATTTAACATGTACAAGCTTGGGTCTCTCTGAACTCCCATACGTTGTGAATCCACCAGAATTATTTGCTCATTCTACATCAGCATATTTCAGACTAAATAAGTGGGGACGCTGACAGCTCCTAGAGGTCATGCTTTTCATTTGAACTAGAGCTTACTTCAAATGATGAATGAAAGTAATGGTATTCTCAGAAACACAAAATCAGATTCTTTCTCATTCATACTATTTGGCTAAAATTTATGACATAAAAGAAAAAGGAATGATAGGATGAGCCATAGTCCTTCCTTTTAGTTTTTCCTCATTCTTCAGTAAGCCAAAGGGAGAGTACTGGCAGAATGTGTGAGTGACAAGGAATGAATCAGTTTTGTAATCTCAGTTGCTTAGGTAAGAATGAAATGCATATGGACATATGAACTGTGAAATACTGGTGATGAGTTAAATAATTATTGAATTTGGCACAGCACAATATAAAGATGAATGGTAAAATTCAAATTTTTAATTTTTCTTTACTGAAAATGATTATCTCTATTGTATCTTTTAAGTAATGAAATAGATTTTTTAATTAATATATAATGTATTATTAGTTTCAGAGGTAGAGGTAGAGGTAGTCTTATATAATACCCAGTGTTCATTATAACACATACCCCAATGTCCTTCACCCACTTACCCCATCCCTCTACCCCCCTCTGCTCCAGCAACCCTGAGTTTGTTTCCTATTATTAAGAGTTTCTCATGGTTTGTCTCCCTCTCTAGATTCAGCTCGTTTCATTTTTTCCCATATTTTCTCCTGTAATCCTCTGTTTTGTTTCTTAAATACTTCATATTAGTGAGATCATATGATAATTGTCTTTCTCTGATGGACTTATTTCACTTAGCATATTACTCTCTAGTTCCATCCATGTCACTGTAAATGGCAAGATTTCATTCTTGATGGCAATGTAATATTCTTTGTGTGTGTGTGTGTGTGTGTGTGTGTGTGTGTGTGTACACGCGTCATCTTTTTTATCTATTCATCTGTCAGTGGACACCTGGGCTCTTTCCACAGTTTAGCTATTGTGGATATTGCTGCTGTAAACATTGGGGTGCAAGTGCCCCTTTGGATCGCTACAGTAATGACATAGTTTTAAAGGGAAAAGCTTTATATATTAGTACTCTAACAGAAAATTTTCCTGTTTTTTTTTTTAATGAGAACCCTGCATTTTCACGTGGCATTAAGCCTCACAAATCATGTCATTTCTTATCTATCCAATTGCAACAAAAGTTTGTTTCTTATTTATTTACCAACCTAGAGCTTTTTAAAAAATCCTTCCACAATTGTCAAGTTTCAACTTGTTACTGAGGAATTGGAAAAGATAGAAGGAGAAACAGCAAGAGAGATGGATAAGCAATAGAACACACAATTAATGCTGAAATGCTAAAGTAATTGACTGGTTTTAAAGCATAAGTAGGTTAAATGCCTTGACATTTTAGGATTATTTCATTAATGATGTGAACAGACCCTCTGATCTCTTACTCACCACGCTCTAGAAAAGGAAACAAAATACTCATGGTGCTTCTGTTTCTGCACATTGGAATACTCCATTTCAACCCGTCTCTATGTTCCTGTTCTGCTTCACATATTTTGTATGGATTAATGGAGCCAACCTTCACTCCTAGCCTAAAACTCTAACATCTACTCAATTAAATGCTCTGTGTCCCAGTGAAAGCCTTCTGTTTCTTTTCCTGGAAGAAAGTTCACTATATCTGTTCATTTTCCTCTCATTCCTGTCATTTCCTCTCATTCTGCTCTTTTGGGGGGAGCAGAACTCTTCTCAGGTACACCAACCCTATTCACAAACTTTGGAGCTGGAAGTAGGGGAACTCCCCAGAAAGCAATCATGAGGATCCATCCTGTGCCCTACAACTCTAGACAGTGACTTGGTTGTTCCCTTACAATTACAAGCTATGCTTCTCTTCACAATTGAGACCAGTTTGGGATTGTTTCTGTGCAGCCTGACTGATTAATGAGTCTGTTTACCCCCAGACAAGAGTTAGAAAGATGACCAGTAAAGAGTAGTGATGAAATTTATGGTCCCTTTGTAACACACCCTGTCCCTGATCAGGACTGACCCTCTTACCTGGGAGCCCCAGGTCAAGGCTCCCTTACTTGAGCTCCAAGGGGGCACTCTTGCTTGGATCCCTGTTCAACTCTTCAGCACTGGCATGCGGGAACTTGAGGGCTCCATACATCACACCACTGCCCCCTGGTGGATGACACGATGTAATCGCTTTTTCATGCTCCACACCTAGGTGGAGTATTTCTCCAATCTTGATTATTAATTTGGTATATGAATCCTGGTAACTGATCACCCTAATATATGTCTTCTCTAGAACAGTGAAACATTTTGCCATAGACTAGGCAGTTAAGATTCTCATTTAATTGACAACATTTCTAAATCATCAGCATTTTACACATTATGTTTTTTATTACCATTTCTCCAGTCCCTGGCATGCTGCTTATTACAAAAAATTCTGGATAGCAATTATTCAGCCACTAAGCATCTAGGAGATCTGGTCCCTAGCAGGAGAGCTGGTCAGAAACTTCAAATTATAAGAGCAGTTCAGTCACTGACCTCTTTTTTGCTTCATGGAATCACAGCTATTTCTAGGAACTAGACGAGTGTGGTGTTTTGGGAGAGAGAGAGAGAGAGAGAGAGAAAGAAATGGAATATCCTAGCATTTTGGCTAAAACCTTTCCCCCTAACACCTCTTCCCCCAGGCTAGAATTCAACTAGATATTGGAAAATTCATGTTAAAAAATTCTACTTCCTGGGACGCCTGGGTGGCTCAGTTGGTTAAGCAGCTGCCTTCGGCTCAGGTCATGATCCCAGCGTCCTGGGATCGAGTCCCACATCGGGCTCCTTGCTCGTCAGGGAACCTGCTTCTCCCTCTGCCTCTGCCTGCCATTCTGTCTGCCTGTGCTCGCTCTCTCTCCTCTCTCTCTCTGACAAATAAATAAAATCTTTAAAAAAAAAAAAAAAAAAAATTCTACTTCCTTATCTGATAAAAGGTATCTAGCAAAAGCTACTGCAGTATTATTTTTAATGGAGGAATTTTAGAAAATTTTCATTTAAAAATCAGTATTGAGAAAAGAACTACTACAACCACTCGTATCCAACATGGTACTTCTGTTCTTGCACACTGGGATACCCCATTCATCCTTGTCAGCACATTAAGGGAAGAAAATAAATTTTAAAAGCTCTAAAGACTGGAAAGGAGGATGCCAAATTCTATTTATTCATAGACATTAAGATACAAAAGTTTTTTAAATCATTGAGTTAATTAGAGAATATAGCAAAGTGACTGGCTATAAAATCAATATTTAAAATTCAATTGTATTTCTGAATACTAGCAAAACCCAAAAAGTTAGAAAGCATACTTTTTCAGAAGAGTCCAATTTCCATAGCAACAAAAACATTAGCTACCTGGGAATTAATCTAATAAAATATGTTTAAACCTTTTATGGAGAAAATTTATGGCAAGCCATTAAAGGATATCTAAATAAATAAAAAGAATATCTTAGTAGATAGGAAAACTCAAATCTTAAAAGTCCCAACTCTTTCTAAGTTAATGTATGGATTGCATGTATTGCATTCGAATTTCCCTAAGGATTTTTCTAGGAAATTTACAAATATTAAAATTCCCATGGAAAGGCTAAAGCCAAGGATTGCCAAGATGTTCCAAGAGATGGGGATGAGGAGGGAGAGAGGAAGTAGATGAAGACTTGTTTTATTAAGATTTATTACAGAGCTAAAGGGTGATTGGCAAATTGGCAATGGAACAGAGAAGAGAGCTCAGAAACAGACCTATAATATATTTAGAAATGATGTGACAGCTTAGTATTGCAGATAGTTGAGAAAAGAATAAGCCATTCAACAAATGGTACTGGGATGATGGGATATTCATTTTAAAATAACAGAAATTTTCTATCTCACAGTGCACAGAAAAATCCATTAAAATGAATTAAAGGCTTGAATGCAAAAGGTAATTAAAATAGACATGGTGAAATATTATTCTTGGTTTGGGACTAGATGATGGTTTTAATCCAAAGGACAGCTCTAAATCCAAAATCTCAGATGATCTATTTATCTCAGATAAACTATTGTACAAATAAATCAAGAAGACAAATGAAAAGCAGCCATGATGCAATGTCTCACTCAAATAACTAATCAGCAAATACATAGTAATTAAATATAATAAATCTTAATTAAGTCTGTGAAAATTATCCCAAAGTGGAAAGGTAGTCTTGGGTGCATATCGTCTTAGACATCTTATAACTTCCTATCAAAATGTTTCTTTTATCATTGAAGAATAACCCTTGCTAGATCTTAGTTGTGCTCACCATACACACACAAATGGTAATCACGTGAGATAAGGCTGTTGCTGAGATCTCAGACCCTGAGGCTTCAATCCGTCCTGTCCAAATGATGTCCCTGGAGGCTCTTGGTCTCCCCACAAGAAAGAATTTAAGGACAGACACAACACAGTGGACAAACAGTGCAAGCAGGAAAGCTTATTAAAGTGAAAAGTACACTCCCAAGATGTGAGAGCAGGTAAACTCAAGGGAGAGCTGTGCCCACTGGGGTTTGTGTTTCTGTCTTTCATTGACAGTTGTTAACAAAGGAGTGGAATATTCGTTACTTGAGGCAGGATTTTTTGGAAGCAGGTGGTCTCTTCCAGGAACGTGGGTTACCTGGCTTTTCTTCCTTATTTAGTCAGAGGTTTCCTGTCCTAGTACCGTTAGGGAGAAGATTTTAAAATATTAATGTGGTATAATAGAATAATGTGAACTTCAGCCTACTTGGTCAGCCATCTTGGGCCTGTTTCCATCCCGTTTCTTGTGGTTTTGTTTTGGAGCCGCCGCCTGGACCAGCCTCAGACTTCCTCCTAGCTGGCCACAGCTTCCCGGTTACTGGCCACCAAGCATCCTGGTAGAACCTAACCGACTGCCTACTCCAACAACAAAAGTGTTAATTAACTTGATTATAGTGATCATTTCACAAAGTACAAGTATATTAAATCATCATAAATAAACAAGTAAATAAATTAATTTAAAAAACTAATAACCCTTTTTACCCTAATAAAGCCTTTGTTCTTAAAGTCTACTTAGTGGGATATTAACATTACTACTGTCATTGAAATTTGATGTACCTTTCCTTTTACTTTCAACTTCTATGCTATACTTTTTCTTAGAAATATTCCTTTTTTTTTTTTAGATTTTATCTATTTATTTGACACAGAGAGAAGGACTCAAGCAGGGGGAGCAGCAGAGGGAGAGGAAGAAGCAGGCTCCCTGCTGAGCAAGGAGCCTGATGCAGGACTTGATCCCAGGACCCCAGGGTCATGACCTGAGCTGAAGGCAGATGCTTAACCAACTGAGCCACCCAAGGACCCCTAGAAACATTCTTATAAGAACAAATTGCTAGAATTTAAAACTGAGTAAGGAGCTCTATTTTTTAAAGGCATGTTCTACATTTCTTGCCTTAACATAGATAAACTTATTTCTACCATCTTATTTTTTCTGTTAATCATGTATTTTCTTCATATCTTTCTATTGAATTGATGATATTTATTTCTATTTTTTACTTCACTGGATTAGAAGGAATTCATATTATGTCTATGCTTTTTGTTTCTGTTTTGTTTGGGGTTTTTTTGGTTAACAAGTTCAAGTTTCATCAAAACATCTGTCTTCCTTCCAAACAGTGCAAGGACCTTGGATAACTATGATACTGACAGTTTCCCCTTTATTATTGTTATCTAGGATTTTAGCCCAAATTGTTCATTTTTATTATTATTTTTTAACACGTGTATTGATTTTTTTTCCTATTTTTTTACTGTGTTATGTTAGTCACCATACAGTACATCATTAGTTTTTGACGTAGTGTTCCATGATTCATTGTTTGTGTATAACACCCAGTGCTCCATGCAATATGTCTCCTCCTTAATACCCAGGACCAGGCTCACCCATCCCCTCACCCCTAATCCCTTTGAAACCCTCAGTTTGTTTCCCAGAGTCCATAGTCTCTCATGTTTCATCTCCCAATCCGATTTCTCCCCCTTCTTTTTTCCCTTCTCTTAATGTCCTCCATGCTATTCCTTATGTGCTACAAATAAGTGAAATCATATAGTAATGGACTTTCTCTGTTTGACTTATTTCACTCAGCATAATCTCCTCCAATCCCATTCATGTTAATGCAAAAGTTGGGTATTCATCCTTTCTGATGGCTGAGAAATATTCCATTGTGTATGTGGACCACATCTTCTTTATCCATTTGTCTGTTGAAGGGCATCTCGGCTCTTTTCACATTTTGACTCTTGTGGACATTGCTGCTATGAACATTGGGGTGCATATAGCCCTTTTCACTACATCTGTATCTTTGGGGTAAATATCCAGTTGTGTAATTTTGGGGTCATAGGGTAGCTCTATTTTTAATTTTTTGAGAAACCTCTATACTGTTTTCCAAAGTGGCTGCACCAGCTTGCATACCCACCAACAGTGTAAGAGGGTTCCCCTTTCTCCACAACTTCTCCAACATTTGTTGTTTTTTGCCTTGTCGATTTTTGCCATTCTAACTAGTGTAAGGTGGTATCTCAATGTGGTTTTGGTTTGAATTTCCCTGATGGCTAATGATGATGAACGTTGTTTCATTTTTATTGTTTATTATTAGTTGAAGCTCCTTTAGACTTACTACTGCAATTGCTAACTACTGCTTCTTTACTTCACTCCTTCCTTTTGAGTTTAATTTCTTTCTTCATGAAATATATCTTCTATGTATTTATTTATCTTGTTTGAGAGTTTAGCTGAGTACAGAGTTCTAGGCTGACTGAAAATTTTACTAAAAACTTTGAGAATATTGTGCCATCTTCTTTTAGCATCTTTTGATGAGAAGACTTCTGCCTATCAAATTTTTATCCCTTTATATATAATCTGTGTTTTCTCTGAGATTAATTTTCTTTCCATATTCTATATTTTCACCATGTGTCTGGGTGAATTTGTTCTATTTACTTTGGTCACAACTTGGGTTAATTCAACTGTGAATTCATGTGTTTTTATCACTTCAGGAAAATTCTCACTATTTAATGTGTTGTTTTATTTATTTATTTATTTATTAAAGATTTTATTTATTTATTGGACAGAGAGAGATCACAAGTAGGCAGAGAGGCAGGCAAAAGGCTCCCGGCTGAGCAGAGAGCCCGATATGGGACTCGATCCCAAGACCCTGAGATCATGACCTGAGCTGAAGGCAGAGGCTTAACCCACTGAGCCACCCAGGCGCCCCTGTGTTGTACTTTTTAAATAATATTCTCCATTTCTCTTACTTTCCACTTAGTGTTTTTCTTCTATTGTGCTGCATTTAAATAATTTCCTTGTTTTTTGTCTCCAGATTATTATCTCTTCACTTGTGTCTAATCTGCTATTTAATCTACATTTTTAATTTTTCATTTATGTGATTATATTTTTAATTTCTAGGTGTCCTTGGTTCTCTTAAAAAAAATCAATTGCTTTTCTTCTTGTATGGTATCCATTTTCATAATAATTCCTATTCCTTTTCTTAAAAAAAACCTCTCTTTTTCTTTATTTTTTTTAGAGAGGGGGAGAGAGAGAGAGCAGAGGGGGAGGGGCAAAGGAAGAGGAAGACAGAATCCCAAGCACACTCCACACCCAGTAAGGGAGCCCAAGGTGAGGCTAGATCTCACAGCCCTGAGATCACAATCAGAGCTGAAATCAAGAGTCAGTCACTCAACCAACTGAGCCATCAGGCACCTCTAAAAAATCTTTTCAAACAATTTGAGCAATCCTGTTCTAATTTTTTTTCATTGTTTTATTATCTGCAATTCTCAAGATAATTATTTTGTTTGTTGCATTTTTCATGTTGAGTGTGTTTGTGTGCATAATATGTATTTGTTATTGTGAGTTCATATCTAGAACAAATTATTATTATTATTATTATTATTGAGCTTCTTTTCTGATGAAATTGTCTTAGCTGGTAAATTCCTGAGCCATGAAGTATTACAAATTTATATGCTGTATCTGGGTATAGTACAAGCTTAGAATTATAATTCTTTTTTTTTTTAATATTTTATTTATTTATTTGACAGAGTAAGAGAGATCACAAGTAGACAGAGAGGCAGGCAGAGAGGGGGAGAGGCAGGCTCCCTGCTGAACAGAGAGCCTGATGCAGGGCTCGATCCCAGGACCCTGAGATCATGACCTAAGCTGAAGGCAGAGGCTTAACCCACTGAGCCACCCAGGTGCCCCTAGAATTGTAATTCTTTTTTTTTTTTTTTTAAGATTTTATTTATTTATTTGAGAGAGAGACAGTGAGAGAGAGCATGAGCGAGGAGAAGGTCAGAGAGAGAAGCAGACTCCCCATGGAGCTGGGAGCCTGATGCGGGACTCGATCCCGGGACTCCCAGGATCATGACCTGAGCCGAAGGCAGTCGTCCAACCAACTGAGCCACCCAGGCGTCCCTAGAATTGTAAATTCTTAATGTATGCCTTTTCTTTTCAAGACAAGGCACAGGAGAAATAAAAACATCTTCACTATTTCTCCTCAGTCAATGGGCAAGATTAACAAATGGGGCAATTCACCTAAGATCCAGTCTTTATCCAGTGATTTCCGTTCCATTTTCTGTATCTCCTCAGGACTTAGCCCACTTTACCTATTCTAGTGGAGCACTAGATCTCAGCCAGCAGCTCTAGTCTGACTTCAGCCTTTGTTCATTGCTTTAGCTTTGATTTTTCTTTTCATGTCTGGCACCTGAAGATTTTGCTTTCTTTTTTTTGAGCTTGATTAGGTATTGGCAATTTCTTAAGAATACTTCTTATCTAAGATTTTTATGCATTACATGATGGAGTCCAAATAGTCTACAATATTAGTAGAAGTTTCATCTTATTATTTTTTTACATTTTAATTATTCAGCCTAATGGGTACTGCTAGTTTATATTTAACTTTCATTATAAAATAATTAATGCATAAAAGAACAAAGACTAATTAAGCAAACACATATGTACCCACTATTATCTTAAGAAAAAAGTACTTAACAGACACCTCGGGCAAGGGCAAAAAAAGCTAAAATAAACAAATGGGACTACATCAAACTAAAAAGCTTTTGCACAGTGAAGGAAATAATCAACAAAATGAAAAGGCAGCTTACTGAATTGGAGAAGATATTTGCACACCATACATCCACAAAGTGGTCAATATCCGAGGTACATAAAGAACTTATACAACTTAATATAAAAAACAAACAGACAAACAACTGGTTTCAAAAATGGGCTGAGGATTTGTATTTTTCCAAAGAAGACACACAGATGGCCAGCAGGCACTTGAAAAGATGCTCTACATCACTAATCATCAGGGAAATACAAATCTAAACCACAGTAAGATACCACCTCACACTGCTCAGGTTGGCTATTATCCAAAAGACAAAAAAATAACAAGAGCTGTTGAGGATGTGGAGAAAAAGGACCCTCATCTGTTGTTGGTGGGAATGTGAACTGGTGCAGCCACCATGTGAAACAGTATGGAGTTTCCTCAAAGAATTAAAAATAGAGGGACACCTGCATGGCTCAGTGGGTGAAGCATCTGACTCTTGGTTTTCAGCCCAGGTCATGATCTCTTGGTCATGGGATCAAGCCCAGAGTCGGGCTCCGTGCTGAGAGCAGGGTCTGCTTCAGATTTTTGTTTCCTCCTCTTTTGCTTCTCCCCCTCTTCTCTCGTGCTCTCTCTCTCAAATAAATAAATAAAATCTTTAAAAATATATTAAGAATATGGGGTGCCTGGGTGATTCAGTGGGTTAAGCCGCTGCCTTTGGCTCAGGTCATGATCCCAGGGTCCTGGGATCGAGCCCTGCATAGGGCTCTCTGCTCAGTGGGGAGCCTGCTTCCCCCCCCCCTTCGCTCTGCCTGCCTCTCTGTCTACTTGTGATCTCTGTCTGTCAAATAAATAAATAAAATCTTAAAAATATATATATTAAGAATAGAAATATCATACAATCGGGATGCCTGGGTGGCTCAGTTGGTTAAGCACCTGCCTTTGGCTCAGGTCATGATCTTGGGTTCATGAGACCGAGTCCAGCACTGGGTTTCTTGGTTGGAGGGGAGCCTGCTTCTCCCTCTGCCTGCCACTCCCCCTGCTTGTGCCCTCTTTCTCTCTCTCTGACAGATAAATAAATAAAATCTTTAAAAAAAAAAGAAGAAGAAATACCATATAATCCAGCAATTTCACTAGTGAGTATTTATCTGAAGAAAGTGAAATACCAATCCGAAGAGATATGTATGCCCCTATATTCATTGCAGCATTATTTTTTAAAGATTTTTCTTTTATTTGACAGACAGAGATCACAAGTATCCAGAGAGGCAGGCAGGGGAAGGGGAAGCAGGCTCCCCACTGAGCAGAGAGCCTGATGTGGGACTCAATTCAAGGTCCCTGAGATATGACCTGAGCCGAAGGCAGAGGCTTAACACACTGAGCCGCCCAGGCGCCCCACATTGCAGATTATTTACAATAACCAAGATATGGAAACAATCCAACTGTCCATCTACAGATGAATAGATAAAGAATATGTGGTGTGTGTGTGTGTATGTGCATAATGAAATATTACTCAGCCATAAAAAAGAATGAAATCTTGCCATTTGCAACAACATGGATGGGCCTATAGGGTATCATGCTAAGTAAAATAAGTGAGATAGAGAAAGATAAATACCATTTGATTTCGGTTATATGTGGATCTAAAAAGCAAAACAAGTGAACAAACAAAACAGAAACAGACTTCTAAGTACAGGAAACAAACTGATGGTTACCAGAAAAGGACTGGGAGGAGGAGGGCATGAAATAGGTGAAGGGAATTAAGAGGCACAAATTTCCAGTTATAAAATAAATAAGTTGTAGGTTTGTAATATACAATATAGGGAATGTAGTCAATAATGTATAACTTTGCACAGTGGCAGTAACTAGACTTGTCATAGGGATCATCTGTACTGTATAAAAATATCAAATCACTACCTGAATGTGTACCTGAAACTAACAGGATATTGTAGGTCATTTACACCTCAATAAAAATAATAAGTTGTATATGCTATGTATATAAGAATATTTTACTGGGAGGGGAGGTCTATAATGTCCATCAGATTTGCAAAGAAGTCCATGACCCTATCATAATGTATAACCAATTTTTTACTTACGGAATGAATTTGAGGTCTCTATGAAAGAGGTCAGGCCCACTGGAGCCTGAGGAGCAAAAAGGGCACCTCTCCCTCACTGTAGGCAGCTCCTTTGCACAGTCTGGGTGTATTTCTTCTAGGAAACAACTACAGACTACAGACTACAATTAAATTATCTTTCTGGTCTATAATTTTTTAAATATAAATTATAAATCAATAACCTTATCTCCCTTTGTAAGAGTCTCCAAGTTAAAACCACAGATACATAAAACATCTAATGGATGCTTGTATATATTTGTTCCAGTCAACTGAAATGAGAGTAAATGGTGAAACATTAACTCTTTTAAATATAATACCCTAGAGAGTCTTTAAATATTTATTTAATATATATCTCTACCTTCAAAAAAATTATTGATCATTATTATAAAAAAGAAGGAATCATTTTTTTTCCTTCAGCAGATTGTTAAGGATATGCCCTTCTTAATTTACTACAGAGAATGCATTTATGAAGGTCAAACTAATATATTCATGGAATATGAGGCATGTAGCCACCCAAATTCATAGCTAAATCCCTCATTTGGTGGAGTAAATTGCTGACAACAGAAACGTTTGTATTGGCCAAGCACTGTGGTTTGATTAAGTTTGCTCATTTATTTTATAAATCTGTTGTAAAGCCATTAGAAGAGTTTTATTACTCAAATTATGAGGCTGAGTCAGAGTGGCCTTTTAAATCTATAAATTAATCAGGACTTTATTTCCAGAACAGTGAAAATATTCACCCCTTTCTTTCAAAGAATATATTTTCCATCTCTATTACAAATAAATTGTGATTTAGTTCACAATTTCTGCAGTTGGCCATTATTCATAGCCATGCTTCTTGGATAGATCAGCAAATGTATAAATTTCCTTCACTGTCCATTTCTGGGTAGATGAGAGAAGCATCTTCTAGAAGAAATTAACCTCAATCAAAACACTGTCTACATTGAACATATGGTCTCAACACATGTCCGAGAAAGGATAGACAATCTTTACAACACAAAATTCATTTTGCTTTCTTTACAACTTCAACATGGGAGGTGCCTCAGCTCAGCATTTTTGCTTTCCCCTATTTTTTTTCTTTTTGCCATTACTTTGTTCATTCTACTACTTTATCATTACTTTCTTGATATCCTTTCTATAAGGTCACTTACTAGTTTATCTTTATTAAGATTTTTTTTCCACATCTAATCCTCTTACGCCAGATTTAACTTGTGCTTTTTTCTAACATTCAAAATCAGATGGGACTGTGTCCTTGTGGTGAGCCCAGGGCTGACTCTACCACCACCCCTCATCCAGGTCCCAGCATTTGGATCAGGAATGGGTATAAGATCCCCGCCAAGTAAACCCAGAGAGAGTTCTCTTTCTTTCAGGGCTTTTTTGGCTGATAGGTTTTAAGATCAGAGGTGATAGAATTTTAACACGTCACAGGAGGAGATTGCCTAAGGACAATGTAGCCATAGAGGAGAGGACAGAGTAAGACAGAATTTAAAGACATTTTTTTTTAACACCTAGGTCCAGTTGCACCTGATTAATCCCTTAACTTTTTATTTCTATGAAAGTAATGATTTCTTTGACCAATATGAATCCTGTTTGTTTTGTATAAAAATAAAAGTTCCAACACCTTATTTTGTTTTTTTTTTGCAACACCTTATTTTGTTTTAAAGTATTTTATTTCCATTTAGAAAAAGGCAAGCTATTGCTACCCAAATCCTACATATATCCCATAGAACAAAAATGCATTCATTGGGACACATTAGATTATAAGGAATGGAAACCAATTTCAATCTTGTCTACGTTAGAGGGGACTTTCTCATTATTTGCTCAGCTCTATAAAGTTTCAAAGGTGAAGCAGATTTAGGCATGACTAGATCCCAGAACTCAAACATAATTTTTACCACTCTCATTCGCCACTAATCCCTCATTACAGTTTGACACAATTTTCTCTTGACTCAGACAGTTTTTCTGCCTAAAATTAATAACTTGAAGAAACAGTAACACACGTTTGTCATTTAGAAATACACTTAAGAATAGAAGACAGGAGCATCTAGCTGGTTCAGCTGGTAGAGCATGTGATTCTTGATCTCAGGGTTGTGAGTTCAAGCCCCACATTGGGTATAGAGATTATTTAAATACATAAACTTGAAAAAAAAAGAATAGAAATAGCTTAAAATATCAAAAGATTGTATTTGAGTAATAGGAAATGAAGATTGGTCAGAGAATTATTTTTAATAAGCTTATTGGTACTTTTGGAGTTTTAGCAATCTGCGTATATTATCAATTTTTGACTTCCCAAGTAAATTTTAAAAGCAACAAAATTTAAAAACAAAATGATATCCCAGTCTTCTGATATCTATCTCACTAACTTGGGTTTTATTTACTTGTGAGAGCTTTGAAGACAAGCCATGCTGATGGACTCCTTTGATTTGTGTCTACACAGACAAAATTCTAAGTATTTAAAGACAAATACTTTTCTTGATTCCATCAGTGTAATCTATTTGAGTATGGATAGCTGATGTCTCACTTAATTTCATCTGGTACTCTGCTGTATTTCTATGATGGGATTCAATGTGAAATTTGTATAGTTGCTTGCTCTGTTAGCAAAGCACTTGGGCACCCCACAGTTAAGAGGGTCTTCAGAATTTGTTAGCTCCTTGAAGTCCTGTGGGTTTTTAGACACACAAATCCTAAATTTAAGAAATTGTCAAAGTAATCTCCAATAGACCGAGAATTTAGGTCAGAAAATACTCCAAGTCCTTCAGACAGAAAAATCTGTAAATCCTGAGGTTTCTTTGGAGAGTCTGTAGAGAGATGATGTGTTTAAATCTGTGAATTACATGGCAAAATTAGATTAACTTGGCAAATTCCTAAGTTACACTGCTAAGGAGAGTAAGTTCCCACCTCTCCATTGTATCCCTGGGAAAACATAAAATTCTGGATTCCTTTCCACTTCCCTGTCTCCTCTACCTCCCAATCCCCAGAAGCCTCTGCAGAAATATTCAGTTGTCTTTTAAGCAGAATGACCAGACCAAAAGGATTTTGCTAAAAAGTTTCTGAGATCAAAACTTTTCATCTTTTTATCCTCAACTCTGCACCTCTGTCTAGCTATACCAACCCAGTTGCTCTCAAAAAGGAATTTTTAACTCAACATTGATTTTATTTATTTTTTATCTAAATGACTGACTTTTTTCCCTTCAATTTAATTGACTTCTTATTTGATTAAGATAAATAAATCAATTGATTGGTTTGCTTTCATGCTTTCCTAATCTCTATAGAAAACAAATAAGACCTTAACGTAATCACCCATTTTATAAGCTTCACTAGAGCCAAAATGTTTGCCTAAGCATTCTATAACAACTGTATATAGTAGATTGCTGTATTCTGTTGAGTTTCCAGGTCATGTTTGCTAATAAATTACCAGTTTTGAGCATTCCAGTTAAGTGGTTTAAATTTCCCCATTTTTAGATATGTAGAGTATAATTTTTTAAACTTATGTAATTTGTGTATATAAACGTCTCTTGGCACAAAATAACTAGTATTAAACTGGCAACATTAAGTACATACATCTCTACCTTCATCTGCTCAAGAACTTGAAGTAGGTAGATTGCTGAAGAAAAGAGATATTTTTATTACAAAATAATCTCTCTCAGATCCTTTAAATATTTATTCTCAATAGTGTTTGTCCCTTTTGTTCATCCTGACCAATCAAATTCTAAGGGACTATTTTGGAGGAAAATAACCCAGGCTCTGACAAATAGCCAATATGGAAATAAAAAATCTACATTTTCTGCCTAGAAGTCTATCTAGAAAATGTATGTTTATTTTTCAAGTCTCAGTTCAAATGCTTCCTTTATTCTGAAACCTCTAGTGCCTGGCAAATTTCTTGGGGTTGCAAGGGATGGAAATGGATTGTGGCTAAGATATGGAAACAGAAGATTTATTGGAAGGATACTGGATGCCTTCCAGAAATCTCAGGAAGACCTGAATAACAGCCTTGGGGAGAAAAGAAAGCAGGATAGCTCCAAGGACCTCAGCAGCAAGAGCTTTTGGATCTCTCTAGAGCCTTACCTCATGACGATTTATGACTAATAGTTTTCTAACCATGTTCTCATTTCAAATTCCAGGCAGAAATTATATGACTAATTAAGATGGCAGATAGATCAAGCTCAGCCACTATGAGAACAACGAACTGTTAGGTCACCCCAATTTGTGTCTCTTGTCACCTTTGATTTGCATGCCGCTTTTCCCATTTCCAAAAGTACTTTGTACAAATCCTGTGAGGCCAATGATACTGTGAAGCCAATGAAACATGCTAAGGTAGACTTTTTCTATATTTGAATCCTTAGTCTATGCACAGTGACTGGAACTTAGTTAGTGGTAAAAAATTATGGTTGCATGATTTGCATGGTTTATCTTCTTTTACTGATAGAAATTATTAAGTGCCATAAAGAGAGACTTCTGTAAGTTGTACAAAAGCTACTAGAGACTTCCTTATGAGAGTGGCCATATGACCTGTTGGTGCTCTTTCTGATGCTCAAGAATGAGAAGAATCCTTAGTATGCAGTAAGCAGAAAATCAGTACAGAGGGATCAATGGTCAGTGCAGCACTGTGGCACCTGCCATCTCCCCATTCATACCATGCTGTGCCACAGTGTCTTCTTTGACCACCTAGGGCTCCTCAACATGAAACCAAGACTGTACATCCATGGGGAACAGTCTGTTAACTACCTAACAGAGTTAAAGCATGCCACTTTCCTTTCACCCCCTCAGAGCCCCCAGAGCTATGTCCCTAGCCTTTTGTTCCTTCGAATACAAAATACTTATTTAGTCCCTTTCTCCATCAGTTGTATGTCAGGATGGGTCCAGGGCTGAGAAACATAAACCCCTGCTTAACTAGGGTTAGGGTTAGGTGCATGCCTTGCCATCAGTTTCCCACAGGGAAATCATTCCCACCCTTCCATGCACCCATCCCCCCAGCCCCAAAAATAAAAAGCGGAATAAAAAAGACACATTTTATCTAGTCAGTAAGATTACTCCCACTAAATCTTTAGAACAGCACCCAGTTATGAAGCAGATAAGCTGAAATATTTATAGGAAGTAAGGACTTGTTGGTGAGCATTGAAGTATTTTGGGGTTTTGGTTGGTTGTTTTGCTTCTTCATGTCTGTTTCAATTGTTTTACTTCCTTTTAACAGTGAATGTGTATTATTTTATAAATGTAACTAAGCTTTTTAAAATATTAAGGAATAGAGGGGAAGTAGCAAATGGTAACCTTAGACTCAGGTAACCCAGCTCCAGTAGTGCTAAAATGGTTTTTACTTAATAGGAAAAGCATAAAAATATAGTGACTATGATCTAGGTCCCTAGTGCTACTCTCCCTTCAAAGGAACATTTCTTGAAGAAATGGCTGATTCAAGGGCTGGGGCAGGGTAAGTTCAAGAAGAGCCTGGAACATATTGCCAGAAAGTAGAAAATGATGTGGTACACCACACAGACCCAGGTACCAAATTGCAGGGTTACTGTGGGGGTAAAAGAGCCATCAAATAATTAAGTAATAAATTATAAACCATTGAAGAAATAGTAATTTATTGGTTCTTACCAATACAAACGAACAGGGGAAATGAAAGCTGTTGCATCCAGTAGAAAGCAGAATATCAACTGGTAAATGCAAGAGTCCTGGAGTACAAAAATCATTATTTTATAATAAAGATCGGATCAGGCAAGTATCATCAATGAATACTAAATCTAGGAAATTTTGATTAAAAAATAAGACATTTACATTTACAGACTGCTTATTAATTGTAAGGACTAAAAAGCAGCAGTTGCCTATGGGAGAAATTCAACACCTTGACACAATGACCAAAATAATAACCTCAGCTATGAGGGACCAAAGGACATTGTGTGCCTGCCTTTGTGATACACAGAGACGGATGCAACCCCAGCTAGGAGTAGAGAATAGATTGAATAGATTGAATCAAATAATGAGGAAATATCAGTCAACCCTCAGGATATTCCATTTAGAAAAGGTAGGTGAGGGATGACTATATATTTTTTTAATGTTAGTATCATAAAAGACAATGAAAGGATATAGAAATGTTCCAGATAACTGAAGGCTAAAGAGACACAGCAACTAAATGCATTGCCTAACCATATATGGGATTCCATTCTGGAAGAAGAAAAAATACTATAAAGGACATTATTGAGTCAAGTGACAAAATTGGGATATGGATTATATATTAAGTAAAAGTGTTTTACCAATGCTAAATTAGCTGAATTTGATAACAGTACTGTAGTTATGGCAAAGAACACCTGCATTCTTAGGAAATACAGTCTGAAGTATTTGAAGGCAAAGGACCATGATATATGCATCTTAGACTAAAAAAAAAGAAGTATGTGCACACGCGTACTCACACACAAACACACGCACACACACACACAGTCCTGCCAAGTGTATATTATCTTGAGAACATCTCACAATTTACATCATTGTTACTGTGTAAGAGTGGTAACTAACAGGCCAAATGTTTTGGCTACAGTCAGATGATCCCATGGATTTTCGTTTTTTAATGTTATTAATACGATAATTTACAAGGATTGGTTTTTGAATGTTAAACCAAACTCGCATTCCAGAGATTAAACCCCACATGGTATGGGTGTATTTACCTTTTTATGTATTGATATGTTTAATTTCTAAGTATTTCTTTAGAATTTTTTACGTCTATGCTCATAAGGGATATTGGTTTGTAATTATTTTGTGTGTAATGTCGTCATCTACTTTTGATCTCAGGATAATTTTGTCCTCACAGAATGAATTGGAAAATATTCCCTCCTCTTCAGTTTTCTGGAACAGTTTGGGTAGAGCTAATATTATATTTTCTTTAAATGTTGGGAAAAATTCACCAATGAAACTATCTTGGCCTGGAGTTTTGTTTGGTTATTTTTTTAGTCAGATTTTAACTGCAAATTCAATTTCTTCAATAAATTAAAAGCTATTCAGTTTGTCTATTCCTTCTTGAATAAGTTTTGATAGTTTGTAACTTCCAAGGAATTTTTCTATTTCACCTGAGAGGTAAAATTTATAGGTATAGTGCTGTTCACAATATTCCTTTATTACTTTTTATTATCTGTAAAATCTATAGTGATGCCACTTTCTTCATTCCTGAATATTGATCATCTGTGTCTTCTCTTTCTTCCTGATCAGTCTGGCAGGAGTTTTATCAAGTTTATTAATCTTGTCAAAGAACCAGCTTTTTATTTCATTGATGTTCTCTATTGTTTTCATTTTGATCTCTCTATATCATTTATTTCCTTTCTTCTGAAAGAAGAAGGAAGTAAGATCAGATCAGATTTGTTCTTTCTCTAGGTTCTGAAGATAGAAGCAGAGGTCGTTGATTTGTTTGTATGTACATACTGTTTTAGCACATCTTCATTCAGTTCGAATACTTTATATTTTTTCTTGATTTTTATAACTTTATCCTGGGATGCTTGGCTGGCTCAATCAGTAGAACATCCAACTGTTGATCTCAGGTGGTGAGTTCAAGCCCCACATTGGGTGTAGAGTCTATTTAAGACAAAACAAAACAAAAAAATTAATCCATGTGTCATTTCAAAGTATTATTCAGCTGTCAATTGTTTGATAGAGTTCTGTATGTTTTTTATTTCTAATTCAATGTGGTCAAAGTGCAGACTTTGAGTCTAATAATTTTAAATTTATTGAGACTTTGTTTAGGCCCAGAATATGATCTATCTTGGAAAATGTATACTTGAACTTTATAATAGTATGTATTACTCTGTTGTTGGGTGATGCCTTCCCAATTTTCAGGTCAGTTTGGTACTATCCTTCAAATATTCCATGTCCTTACTGACTTTATGCCTGTGTGTTCTATCAGTTATCAAGAAAGTATTAAAAAAAAAAAAAAAAAAAAAAAAAAGAAAGTATTGAAATCTCTGACTAAAATTGTGGATTTGACTACTTCTTCTCACCATTCTATTATGTTTTGTTTCTTGTATTTTGAAGCTGTTATTGGGTGTGTGCCCCAGTCAGTACTCACTGGGTACAGGAGGGGAACATGCAGTAGATAGTCTGAAGCTTTCTTTTTTCTTTTCTTTTCTTTTCTTTTTTTTTTTTTTTAAGATTTTACTTATTTATTTCAGAGACAGAAAGAGAGAGCAGCGGGAAGGAGCAGAGGGAGAGGGAGAATCCTAAGCAGACTCAGTGCTGAGCACAAGCCTGGTGTGGGACTTGATCCCACAATCCTGAGATCATGACCTGAGTTGAAATCAAGAGTTGGCCACTCAACCAACTGAGCCACCCAGGCGTCCCTAAGGTTTTCTTTCTGTTCGGTGTTCTCCTCTTCAGAACTCTTGGCCTGGAAACCCTAGCTGCCTTGGTCTCCTGATTCAGATTCATCTTCTCCCTTCAAGGGAGTCTGCCAGATTCTACCTGTTTCTGCCACAGCCCAGACCTCTGCAGGCAGCAACCCAGCCCGGTGACAGATCTCTTGCCTCTTGGCGATCCTTGACTTCCTGGGCCTGATGTCCAGCATCTTGAAAGTGGAAATACATTCTGTTTGTCTCTTTTTCTTTAATTTGTTCTTCCTTCCTACTCTTCTTTCCTTTTTTTTCCTTTCTTTTTTGGTTGCTTCAGACAGAGGATACATCTGAATGGAAGCAGAATTCCTTCTTGTCTTTTTGTTCAGGTGTACATGTCTTGTAGTTTTCTGTGGACCAGGAATTTGAGAGCAGCTCGGCTGGGTGGTTCTGCTCCAGTTTATCCAAAGCACTCTTCTCTTTCTGACGACAGGGAACCTTGAAAGACTTCCAGTTTAATCACTCAAATTCCCCCTGTGATAGGTATTACAAAGAGTTTATTTTTCGAAATTTAGAAGTTTATTTCAGGCAAGATACATATAAATAAGTTTTGCAAAGTTTTTATTACTAAAATAATGAGTTTGTCTAAATCCTGTAATAGAAACCATTGTATTTTAGTTTATATGTTATAATATATAAAATAGTATGTATTATATAATATAGCATAATCCTGTATAGTATATAGTATCCAGTTTTCACCTTTCTTTTATAAATGCAATTTATGTTAATGAAAAATAATGAGCTAATTGCATTAATAGGTAGTTATAATTTATACCTTCTGTGCCAAGGTAGGTTTTTTTTTTTTTAAGGTAGGTTTTTATGTACTATCTCATTTCATTTGCCCAAGTCTACAGTGTATTTTCTGTTGATATTCCTATTTCACAGGTGAGAAAACTAAGATGGAAGCAAGTTAAATGATATGAAAGTCACATGTTCAGGAATTTGATGATCCAGGATTCCAATCCATGTCTTTCTGATGCAAAAACCTGAGTTCTTAACCACTCTGCTACGCTGGGCAAAACGGAGATAAGGGTGTGAGTAAAACGAGCACTTTTTATTCCACTTTGAATAGGATGTTACTAAAGCACAAAACAGGAAGATCCCTAAAATTACATTTGAGAGGCCTCTGGAAATCTACAGATAGCAGTAAATCCTGGAGAGAAAGGACAACTATAGTGTACTTTGAATCATCCATGATGTCAAAACAAGTATGAGGTCTAACTGTAGTTAGAAATCAGGGCACCTGGGTGGCTCAGTGGGTTAAGCCGCTGCCTTCGGCTCAGGTCATGATCTCCGAGTCCTGGGATCGATCCCCGCATCGGGCTCTCTGCTCAGCGGGGAGCCTGCTTCCTCCTCTCTCTGCCTGCCTCTCTGCCTGCTTGTGATCTCTCTGTCAAATAAATAAATAAAATCTTTAAAAAAAAAAAAAAAGAAATCAATTTTCTTTCTAGTTTTTCATAGCTTCTCTTTCCCACACTTTAAACTGTCCTAATCTGCTTTCCCACTGAGACTTATTTCTGGTAACACATAGTTGGGATGGTGGGCCGTGTAGCTGTGTATGCTGGGAATGGTAAGGATCCTGAGGAACTCTGGAGGTACAATACAAGCCACTGTCACTTCAAAAATGAAGCCATAAGCTCCGCTGATGTTGGGAACTGGCCAAAGGCAATAGCATGAAAACCACAGGAGCACCTTTGCATGTAAAAGCAAACTCAGTCAGTAGCTGACTGGCAGAGCACATTGATGAGAAATAACCTGTTTTAGTAATGCGGCTTCTTCCATTTGTTAAAGGGCGTGCCTTCAATCATAAAATACACATTCATTCATTTATCCTACAAACATGCCTAGTCAGGCTCAGGCACAATGCTTGGTGTTGGGTGTGCCAAGGTAGATAGATAGATAGATAGATAGATAGATAGATAGATAAAAGTCCCAGATCTGTAAGTCTTTAGTGTCCCAGATCTGTAAGTCTTTAATGTCTAGTAGAAACATCAAATATATAAATGCTTTAATGCCCAACAGTGAAACATCACCAGGAATATACCTGCATTCAAACCCAATTGGCTTTCTTATTTGCTGCAAGCAGGGAGACTTTATACCATGGAGAACAAAAGGGAATCTCAAAGAGTATTTGAGGGACAGGTTGTAGGATTTGGGCCCATGTTAGATAATTTGAGGAAGGTTCAAGGAAACGGGAATTTGCTTTGGATTTGGTGTTGTCAGAAAGTTGGGAGAAATTCTATGACTGGATATTCTAATAACTTGTACCAAGGAGGGTGGAGACATGGAATTGGTGATTGGTAAAAAAGCAGCAGTCATTCACATTAGCTGGAAAAAGGGGGGACGTGTGACTATGTTTATGGTTAGCACCATGTTCTTGTTTTTGTTTGTTTGTTTTAATTCATTAGGTAAATTAGCCACAGAGTGATCTCTTATGATTTTGGTGAAAATGTTCTGCAAGAAAACAGCATGGCCTAGCTGGAATCCAGGGCTGTTTTTTCTTCTTCAATACTCACTTCTACTTTGCCTTGATAAATGCTGAGTTACAAGAATACACAGATGTAAGAAAGGTTAATAAGTTCCTTCCATGCCAAAAACTATCTTGTAAGGTATGAAAGTCCCAGACTTAGTAATTACATTTGGTGACTAAAGAGACAGAGCTAAAAAATAAAGTTCTAGGAAATAGAACTGGAATATGAACATAAAAAATTCTGTCTTTACCATAAATTTTTTTCGAGCTTTATTTAAGTATAATTGTCATACAATAAATTGCACATGTTAAAGCCTAAAATTTGATGATGTGGGCATACTGACATATCTCTAAATTTGTTACCACAAATAAGACAATGAGTATATCCATCACCTCCAAAAGTCTTTTGTGTTCCTTTGTTCCTTTGAAACCCCCTCTCCATCCCTTCATTGCTCTATTCCCCCAAACCCGGTCCGTAGGCAATCACTGATCTATTTTCTATATTTCTATAGATAGCTTAGTGTGCTAGTGTGCAGTTTTTAGCAGTTTATATAAGTGAAATCCTACAGTACCTCTTCTTTTGTGTCCACCTTCTTTCACTTAACACAATTATTTTGGCATTCATCCACATTGTTACATGTTTCAAAACTCCATTCTTTTTTATTGTGGAGTAGTATTCCACTGTGTGATACGCAAAAAAATTCTTTAGGGATTCTCCTGTTGGTGGACATTTAGGTTGTGTGATGGTTTTAAAGTAAATCCACAAATTCTTTGCTACTACCCTCTTTAGGAAGTGGAGTCTAATTTCCCTCTCCTTGCCAATATGGACTGGACTTAGCAACTCAATTTTAATGAATAGAATAAAGCAGAAGTGAAGTGATAGCATGCAACTTCTGAAACTAGTCATGTAAGGATTTTAGACTTCTTCCTCCTTATTCTCTATTAGATCATCTTCTCTGGGGGAGGAAACTGCCATGCTGCCATGCTGTGAGGAGACTCAAACAGTCCTATGGAGAAGGCAATATAATGAGAAACTGTAGTCTCCTCTTAGCAGCCATTCAAGTGAGCCATGTTGGAAACAAATCCTCTAATTCGAATCCAGACTTCAGATGACCATAGCCCCTTTATAGTTTCACTACAACCTCATGGGAGACCCAGAGCCCAAACCACCCAACTTAAGTGGCTCTCAAATTCCTGATCCACAGAAACTATGAAATAACAAATGTTTGTTGTTTTAAGTCACTAAATTTTGGAGAAATGTGTTACAGGGCAATCGGTAACTAATATAACTTGTTCTAGGTTTGGGGCTATTCCAAGTAAAGGAGCTATGGACTTAGGATGCAAGTATTTGTATAGATACACGCTTTCATGTCTTTTGGTTACTGTGTATTGGGGCAAAATTTTTAATTTGCTTTATATTGTTTTCCATTCAAGTGTCAAATTGACCCAACAAGTTTATAGACTTCAAGTACTTATTTAATATTCCACACAATGCTCTCAGCCCATGCTAATTGCTTAGTAAATGATCAATATTTTGAATTGAGATAAATTGAGAACAATAATAAGTACTCAAATGGCCTTTTTTTGGTTACCAGACAATGGAGAAGGTGATTCAGTGTTGTTGGTGGATGGACTGCCTGACCTCCCCCATCTCCACCTTGTGAAAAAAAATGAATTGTTTGCTTTAGGCCCAGAAAAAGAATGCAGTTTGGAGTCCATAAAGAAAGTTTCACCCCCCATGCAATGTTAATTCTACTTTGAATACCACACATAAGTGGGAAAAATTAATACAACTTCATCCTGGTAAAATTCTGAATTGCACACTTGTTAAAATAGAAAGAAAATGTACTATTTCACATTGCCAGACAGTGTACTCTCTCTTTCAGCTGCTTTTCAACCAATCTAAGGTGTGCTTAGAGGAACTGACTGTGGCATTGAGAATATGAATGCATACACAGATGTAAGAGAGGTTATCTTTCAGCTCTCAGATATGGCTGGAGGGAGCTATGTAGGTAGAAATATATATAGGAATGTGTTGGTGAAGGCTCAGTAGGTTTCTGCAGGTTCAGTTCCTTTACCTGGTATGGAAGACCCTGAGCTTCTCAAAGAGATAGAAATGTAGGATTTAAAATAGCTAACTCTACTAAGAAGAATTCTGGGCAAAGAGTACTACCAAAGTACTACCAAACTTGACAACGTACAGAATGATTCTATTAAGGGGAAACAGGAATCACTCCACAATAGTTTTGAGAGGACTTTCAAAAAACATTCATAATGGCTAAAATTAACAAGTCAGGAAATGACAGATGCTGGCGAGGATGCGGAAAAAGGGGAACCCTCCTACACTGTTGGTGGGAATGTAAGCTGGTGCAACCACTCTGGAAAACAGCGTGGAGGTTTCTCAAAAAGTTGAAAATAGAGCTACCTTATGACCCAGGAATTGCACTACTGGTATTTACCCTAAAGATACAAATGTAGTGATCCAAAGGGGCACATGCACCCGAATGTTTATAGCAGCAATGTCCACAATAGCCGAACTATGGAAAGAACCTAGATGTCCATCAACAGAAGAATGGATAAAGAAGATGTGGAATATATATACAATGGAATACTATGCAGCCATCAAAAGAAATGAAACCTTGCCATTTGCAACGACGTGGATGGAACTAGAGAGTATTATGCTTAGTGAAATAAGTCAATGAGAGAAAGACAATTATCATATGATCTCCCTGATATGAGGAAATGGAGATGCAACGTGGGGGGTTTGGGGGGGAGGAAAGGAATAAATGAAACAATATGGGATCAGGAGGGAGACAAACCATGAGAGACTCTTAATGTCACAAAACAAAATGAGGGTGGTGGGGGGGTAGGGAGAGGGTGGTGGGGTTATGGACATTGGGGAGGGTATGTGATATAGTGAGTGCTGTGAAGTGTGTAAACCTGGCAATTCACAGACATGTACCCCTGGGGCTAATAATACATTATATGTTTATTAAAAAAATTTAAAAATTATTTTAAAAATTCATAAGATTTTCTGTTTTATACTTCCTTATATTAATCTTTCTCTCATTCTGCCAGTGAGTTTGCCTAAGGGAGATTTAGAATTGTTCAAATGAGAATACAAAGAGGAAAAACAGAATGTTAGCATTCAGCTTTCGACACCAAAATTTAGCAACATTTTTGGAGAAGAAGAGAGCAAAAGGATTCTCCAAATTCCTTTATATCTTCTTTAGAGAGATTAGGTTGGTAATCCTCACCATGATGTTTTATATAAGGGAGATCCCATCAACAAAGGAGGTGGAAGCCTAAGAAAACTGACCCCACTCTATGTCTAGTTGAATAGAAAGTGCAAGAGACAAAAGTAGAGGGAGCAGAGTGAGTGGGAGAAACATCAAGACTCTGCTAACTCCCTCCCTGTCTTAGGATTCAACCTCAAAGCATGGACATCTGGGTCAGAAACAAATCATTTGCATAAATTCCTTAAGCCTGAATGTCCACAAGAAGGCCCCCTTACTCCTATATGTGGAGTTGAGAAACTAAGAAACTCCAAGCTTAGGAAATCTTTTTTTTTTCTTTTTTTCAAGAGAGAGGGAGGGGGAAGGAGCAGAGGAAGAAGGGAATCTTAAGCAGGTTCCACACCCAGCATGGAGCTCCATCTCACAACCCTGATATCATCATCTGAGCCAAAATTGAGAGTATATTTAATTGACTGAGCCACCCAGACAAAATCTGAATCCTTTTTTTTTAAAGATTTATTTATATATTTAAAAAAATTATTTGTTTATTTATTTGAGAGAAAGAGAGTACAGGGGGCAGGGCAGAGGGAAATGGAGAGAGAAATTCAAGCAGACTCCACACCAGGCACAGAGCCGATGCAGATCTCAATCTCGCAATCCTGAGATCACAACCTGAGCCAAAACCAAAAGTTGGATGCTTAACCAACTACGTCACCCAGGTGCCTCAAAATCTGAATCTTTTATAATGGACAATGAGCTTATCTAGCTTCTGTGTAGGAGGTAGACCATGTCTTATTATCCTGGTTAGAAATCTGCCTTCTGTCCCAAAGGGAATCACTATCCTCCAGGTCTGTTTGCTATACAATCAATCTTCAAAAGAGAGTCTAGAAGAAAGGCAGTTAGTGCCTCTAAGAGGTGCAAAAACACGGACCTGTGGAGAATTGTGTCCCAATAATCAACACCTAATAAAAACCTTCAAGACAGTCATTACTTCACTCACTTTCCAGAGAAGGAAATGAAGATGAGAGAAGTGAAGGAACTCACCACAGGCCCTATAGTGGTGCAGTTGGGATTTACACCCAGACCTGTCTCCTTCCATATCCCCTCCCTACCAAACCACCATGGAGACCCAAACACGTTTATGGTTAATGTTTATGCCAAGCCAAAAATCATGACTAAATCCTTCTAGAAGGAAAATTTTCAGCATACTATGCCTCCCCAGGATGAAATATGTTATTTCTTGAAAGATATCTGGAAGAACTATAGCAAAACTTTATAAATGAGCAGCTTAGCATGCCTTCTCCAAAATGGAAGGTCTTTACAGTAGGACCCCAAATTCTAATTGTCAACAAAAGACAGAGAGGAAAGAAAGCTGTTGTCCAAAGTGAAGGAATATCCTAGGAATCTGAGTGGATTATTTGTCTTCTGTTGTCCATTTTCAGAAATTGAGCTGCCACAAACCTGGGCAGATTTAGTAGCTTTTTTGCAAGATGGCCACCGTCAATTTCTTCCCTTCTTGTATATATATATTTCATTCCCCTCAAGAGAAGTAATGTCCATTCATCCCCCTTCTCTACTCCCCTCACCTTGAATCTGGGCTGGACTTCCTGAATTCCTCAAATAATAAAATACAATAGAAGTGACATCCCAGGGCTTTTAAGAGTACGTCATAGGAAGCCTCATCACCAGGGTATCCTTGCTACACTAGGTCCTTGACCTCTGTCCAGGTCTCTTGAAATATATGCTCTAGGAACAATGTAAAAAGTCTGACTATCCTAAGCCTGCCATGCTGTAAGGAAGCACTGCTGGTTTCATGGAGAGATAGATGTCCAGCCAGCCCCACGCTTCCAACCACCCTGCTCCATATACACCAATCACATAAGCTAAGGAGGCATCTTTGACTTTCTAGCCCCAGCAGAAGCAATATGGAGGAAAGTGGAGAAACTCAACCAGTGGGCAGAGCCAAAGTCCCATACATATGGCTCAAGCGAGCTGTCCTAAGCATCTCTAGCCACTACTACTATGCCCTGTCCAAATCCCTAACTCATGAAATCATGTATATAACAAAACAGTTTTTGTTTTATGCCATAAAGTTTTGAGACGGTTTGTCTAAGAAGCCATAGACAACTATAACAATATGTATAATTGAAATACATGTTGAAAAACTGGTTTCAAAAGATTTAAGGTAAATATTAAAGATAAATTTACATTGTGAGCTAATTGGAAGTATAAAAGGGCAATTAAAACATAAAAGTGAAATGTTTCACAGAGTTAATAGGATTACATTTCTAATGATGTTTGAAAACTCTTCAGGTACTGACCAATTGACCCAAAGTTGGTATAGTCATCCTTCTAGGGTAGTATATCTCAACCAAGGTGTGCATTTGGCAATGTCTAGAGACATAATTGATTATCGCAACTGGGGTTAGAAATGCTATTAGAGTCTAGAGTGTAGAGACCAGGGGTGTTGCTGAATAGCTTTGATGCAATGGACAGCGTATCCTGCCACACACACACACACACACACACACACACACACACACACACACACATTGTCAACAATGCTAAGGCTGAGAAACCATGTTCCAGGATACCAGAAGCAACTATATTTGAATAAAGGCTTTGGCAATCCATTTCTCAAACAAATGTATAACCTCTTACATTTGAAGAGAGGCTCTCTTTGTTCAAATGTGCTTGTCCAAAATAAAAATTTAAATGTTTATATGGATCAGAACACATGAGCTGAGTCTAATATATAAAGATCTATTTCTTCACATATTTATTTGGCACTTTATTTGCAGTAGACAATGCACTAGGCACTATAGAGTTCAAAATAAGTTCCCTACCTGCTACACACTACTGTCTAATGCAGAGACAGATCAGCATTCATATTACCATGGGATAATTATAGAACTAGAGATTGAAAAATAAGACAAAGAACACCAAAGTAGGCAGGCAATTCTCAGGAAAGGCTTCAAGAGGGAGGAGCTCTGCTCTGAAACTCTATGGATAAAGAAGTATTTTAGACTGGAGGCTGGGAGAAAAAACCAAACAAACAAACAAACAAACAGACTTTATAGCAGGGACACCCTGAAAAACCGTACCTTGTATACGAGTCTAATTAGTTATATAAAATAAACGATGCTTTCCTTTAAAAGTATGTGGAGCAATTAAGAGTTAAATCAGATCTAAAATCATTAGAAGCTTCTGAACACTTGATTGGAAAAAGTGTAATGGCTGATAATGTGAATCTCCAAGGGGAAAATCAAGAAAAATAAGCAAGTTTCCGGAATCTAACTTTCTTCATGGTCCAGAGATTTAAACTATAAAAGACAAAAAACACAAAAACAAATTTTGCCATGGCTAAGAAGAGAATTTTTTTAATTTTTAATTTTTTATTAACATATTATGTATTATTAGCCCCAGGGGTACAGGTCTGTGGATCTCCAGGTTTATACAAGAAGAGAAGATTTAAAGCAGAAAAAACATTTTAAGGACCCAAGGCCGGCGTTAAACATAGGGGTAAAGAATACAGGGGCATTATAACAAGCATGCAGAAAGCATTAGATGTAAAAACACAAATTAAACTTTGGAAATAAGTTTGCCTTTGTTGTTTTCTAAATTCTTTTTCAGGCTGGAACAATCATCTTTTGAAATTCCATTTAAAACCCAGAAGATTTTTATGATAAACAACCTAGAATCTCTTATGCTATCTCTATCTCATGCTTTCAATTTTCCCACATTTTCCCTTTAGAGATGCAAAAAAAAATCCCCATGGGCTTCAGAATACATTAAGTACTTTAGTCATACAATATTCATTTGAACTGGTATCACTTGTAAGTTTTTATAATTCAAAAATCATATGGTATGACATTTGAAAATAGCCCCAACGATTACCATAGTATTTCTATAGTCATTTGCTATAATGATGTATTCTAACACCCAAGAAAAATGTACCTGATTTCAAAAGACACATTTCCCTTGGCAAACACCTGTTTCAAAGTGGAACAAAGCTTCCTACTTCACAGCGTACTCTGAAAGCATGAAACATCACTGACGTGACATATGTCAAAGGGTTAAGGACTAACAGGAAACCAACACCAGAATCCCACTGTGGGATTGCCCTGGTTATGCTTAACTAGGTAGGGCCCCGGCTTTCTCCTTAGGCACGGAGAAATCCTGTTTTCTAAAAATCAGTTGTTATATAACGATTGCAAAGTAGGTAAGTGGAACTTATGCTGGTATAACTAGTGCATGAGTGGCCCAAATAGAAAGCACATGATGTGATTATGCCTTTGCAAAAAGCAGAAACCAGATCAGCCCCAGAGGAACTCGTCTAGATTGGTCTTGCCCATGCATAGCTGCTTCCCAAAAATGTATCTGAAAATGTAGTTCTCAGACTACTCACATCAATAAAATCTGGGGTGCTTATTAAAAAGGCAGTTTTCAGGACACCTGGGTGGCTCAGTCAGTAAAGTGTCTGCCTTTGGCTCAGATCATGATCTTAGGTCGTGGGATGGAGACCCACATCGTGCTCCCTGCTCAGGGGAAAGGCTGCTTCTCCCTCCCCCTCTGCTTCTTCCTGCTCTTTCTCTCTCTCTCTCTCCCCCCAAAAATTAATTAATTTAAAAAATAAATAAAAATTAAAAGGCGGTTTTCTTAGTGGTCTCTCAGAACCAGTGGTTTAGAATCTTTAATTTGATTCTTAGGCATGCTAGGGTTTAAGACCTATGTCTTTATCAAGGGCCCAGCAAAATTTTGCATGGGAAAATTACTTATTTTGTGTTGAACTCAGTATGTAAAATAGTACTGAAAATATAAATTTTCACTTCCTTAATTAATGGTCTTGAGTGTTATTAGCCTAGGTCTACGTGATGGGATATCAACATTTGGGGGTAAGAGCAGAATAACTACTGATTCTTTGCTTAAAAAAAACCTAATTCATCATAACACTTGTCTTAGACAGTGGGCCATTATAAGTGTTAACACTGTTCCTCAGGGGCGCCTGGGTGGCTCAGTGGGTTGGGCCGCTGCCTTCGGCTCAGGTCATGATCTCAGAGTCCTGGGATTGAGCCCCGCGTTGGGCTCTCTGCTCAGCGGGGAGCCTGCTTCCTCCTCTCTCTCTGCCTGCCTCTCTGCCTGCTTGTGATCTCTCTGTCAAATAAATAAATAAAATCTTTAAAAAAAAAAAACAAAACAAAACCACTGTTCCTCAGTATTGGAAGATTTGGTGGAGTTATGTTTCTCCAGATAGAGGAGTCTGACTCACAAGTCCAATTTCTCTAAAAAAAAAATTTTCTTAATTTAAAGAATGAATATGGCCTGGTCCAGGAAAAGATGATTGATTTAACTTAAGAGTCAAGACAAACTCAGTAACGGTGATGTTAAAATGAGTTAAGTATGTTGTATTTATATGATACTTTTCAGACATATGATATATCATATATCAGATATATGATATATCATATATCAGTCTTCAAATCATGCATAGATCTTCAGAATGTCCCATGATACCTAGGAAAATGTTATTAATACCTTGGGGAGAAGGAACTTACATATTCATGACTGAATAAATGAAGTAAATCTTCCCTCCCTGCCCAGCTGATTGCTCCTGAAGTGAATTCCCAAGGGAGCCAATCCACTGGTTAGCCAGAGACCTTGGACTCCATGGAAATACATAAGCTGGACAGGATTCCTCTCACTGCCATTTTGGAGTCACGAGAAAAGATGAGTGAGCAGAGGAAACTGTGCGTAGAGAAAAAACCCCAAGGGAGCAGAGATAAGACAGAGACAGAAAAAGAGACCACCAAGCCTCTGACAGACTAACACTGGTTTTCCAGTTCTAGTTGGCGCCACTTCACTGAACACCATTAGTTGTCCTTGCATTCGATGAAATCTGAATGCCTATAGGAGCCCTAGTCCCCTTTGACGTGAGTGCTTTAGTGGGCCTCTGTTCTTCAGCCTTGAAAAAAAACTCAATAGGATTCCAAAGAGAATATGATAAATAATTGTGTGAACTTCCATACAAAACATAAAATAAGGACTCATCCCCTCACTTGGTTTCATCAGTAGCCTGGCTTCTCTGAAATAGTTTCTATCTTTTCTCAGCACTTCGTTGCATATCATGTGCATAAAAATTACACAGAGAGGAAGGTATCTGGACTCAAGTCATACTGTCCTGATTGAGGTAGATAGGATCTTTAATCAGCTGAATTCCCTTTAAGGGACAGAAACTAACCTTTGAGTGCATTGCATAGGCAAAGATCTCTACGTCATTTAGCTCTTTAATCCTCGGGATTTTTTTTAAGGTTCGAGCTCAGGAAAAGTAATTGATTTGCTCAATGATCAAAGTTAGAAAATGGTAATGTTTATGCCATAATCCAGGCTTGTACTATTAGTTCAGAACTCTTTCTACTCAGCCAGTGCCTCACGAAATATGGCACACATATCAACTTTGCTATTCAAAATTACTTTAAATAGATCATTAAAAAAAATCTTAAAAAGTTTAAAGTTACACATTTATTTGAACACATTGTAGAGAAATCATTTGAATCAACTTTGATTTCATGAATATACATACACATATATATAGTAAATAATAGTACAGATGGCATATAGATATGGCAAAAATCCTGAAGAGAAATTACTGAGGCTTGAAACCTTCACCTCAGCAAGTTCATGTGAAATTATAAACAACATATTGAAAATCTGTTTAGAAATGGTCCAGTGGCCATATTAAGTTCAAGATTTGGATGTAAATCAAAAATTTTTAGGAAAGAATATGTTGATTATACGTAGAAGTCATTATGCCATTTCTGTTTTTCTATAATCCACATCTAGTGTCATTACTGTTCAGTATAGTAAAATATAAAAAATGATGAATATTTTTCTATATCCAATACATGGACATTAAATTTGCTGAATAGTAATATAAGTAAACACGGGCAACTACTCTAATGCTTTAAAGAATGCTAAAGAGGGTGCCTGGGTAGCTCAGTGGGTTAAGCCTCTGCCTTCGGCTCAGGTCATGATCCCAGAGTCCTGGAATCAAGCCCCACATTGGGCTCTCTGCTTGGCAGGGAGCCTGCTTCCTCCTCTCTCTCTGCCTGTCTCTCTGCCTACTTGTGATCTCTCTCAAATAAATAAATAAAATCTTTAAAAAAAAAAAGGGTGCTAAAGAGAGGGGGACCTGGGTGGCTCAGTTGTTAAACTTTGTTGTTAAGCCTTTGGCTCGGGTTGTGATCCCAGCATCCTGGAATTAAGCCCGGCATAGGGCTCCTGCTGTGCAGGAAGCGTGTTCTCCCTCTCCCATTGCCTCTGCTTGTATTCCCTCTCTCACTGTCTCTCTCTGTGTCAAATAAATAAATAAAATCTTAAAAAAAAAAAAGAATGCTGAAGAGATTGAAGCATAAAAACTTTATTTATTTATTTATTCATTCATTCATTCATTCATTCATTTGACACAGAGAAAGGGAGAGCACAAGCAGAAGGAGTGGCAAGCAGAGGGAGAAGACTCCCTGTGGAGCAGGGAAACTGATGTGGGACCTGATCCCTGGACCCTGGGATCATGACCTAAGTGGAAGGGAGATGCTTAACCGACTGTCTACCCAGGTGCCCCTCAACAACTTTATACATACTGAGAATGTTTTTCCGGGTAACCAATAAGACAAGACTGGGTAATGTTGTAATGAAGGCCGAGGGACTTCAACCACTGGAGAAACACAACAACCCTTCAGTGACATACTGCCTGGGCTGTCATACCCAGGTGATGAAATGGGCCTAGGAAACTGAAAGGGCGATGAAATCAAAATTATTTATTCCTGACACTCTAGACACAAACACAAGCACGTTCACAGACAAATAGAAAATTCTTCTCATATTAAGTCTAAAGTTCTTTTTGAGAAATATAATGTAAATGTGTCATTAAGGAGATTTGACACTGAATCATTGTAGATGAATGGGGACCAGAGCTTGGCACCAACAGGACTGGGTTAAAAAGCTGTCCCAAGTTCCATTCTCCCAGCACTGTCCTCTTCTAACTGAGAGACATTGGTAAGGTCTTTCCCAGCCCCTAGGTTCTGTTTTGTCATTCAGAAACAGTGAATAAAAATATCTACTTGGCTAGATCAGAAGATTATTGTAAAGGTACATTATACATTTTTAAAAATGCTAGGTACCAGTTAAGCAATATTATACTTAAATAGTTAGGAATGCCTGGGTGGCTCCGTAGGTTAAGCATCTGCCTTCTGCTCAGGTCATGGTCTCAGGGTCCTGGGATCCAGCCCCATATTGGTCTCCTAGCTCAGCCGGGAACCTGCTTCTCTCTAGGCCTGCCACTCCCCGTCTGTGTGTTCTCTCGCTCTCTCTTCCTCTCTCTGACAAATGAATAAATAAAACCTTAAAAAAAATAGTTAATAAAAGAAGGCTTAAATTTTCCTCCTTATAATGAGGTAAGATTGCTTTATTTTCCCCTATATTACAAAGCTTGATGTTTTTCTCTTAAGAAGCACAGTATTCTGGAACACACAACAATATTCAAAAGTGACAGGCTGAGTGCATGTTTATAATGGGAAATAGGAGAAATCCTGTATTAAAGAAGTGATTTTTTTTTTTAAGAACCATTATAGGAGATTAAGTGGTACAATGGGTGAGATGATCCAACTCTAACAAAAAAAAAAAAAAAAAAAAACTGCTCTTCTTTGAATTCTAATGAGAAATGTGTTTACTTTTCACAACATGGGCTCAATGGGTCTAGAGAAATACCTGAAGTGAGGAACTCAGAGGCTCTACATCTGGCCCCCACCACTGTGTCACTGGCTAGTTTGAGAATGTCGTCTCCTTTTACTGCCAACACAGATCTTGCTGAGGTTCTTAAGCCTGTGTCATCATTTTGTTTTCTATGCCCTTGTGGAGTTTATCTTTCCAGAGTAAAATCACTCCAGGAGAAGCTTTAATCAACAGGCTTGCTGAGTGAGATGGAGTCACAGTTTCACGGAAGTCTGAAAGGCTGATTTTGTTTTTTTTCCCTGTTTAATTACTTCAGAAACACTTCTGTGTTTCTTGATAAACTCACTTTTACCCAAGACAAACACTGCCCTTGAAAACCACTTGATAGCATCTGTCCTTGGTTACATGTCAAATCTGATGAACATTTCTAAAAGCCATTTCTCTTCCAGATGACCTGTGGGGGTTGTTCCAAGCACTGTGATTCTAAATTGCCTTTTGTTTCTCTGTAATATTCTTGGGCTCAAATACCTAGAAAAAAGACTGCTTATTGTACCCTCTAGTGGTGATTGTGACACTTTTTAAAAATATATTTAGTTAATATTTTGACCTTTTGCTATAAATGCGCTGTATGTTTACTATAAAAAATATGTATTTAATTCTTTGGACTCCTACTATAAATTGTAAATCTTTAAAGCAATACAGATAATGAAAGTCATTTGCATTACACTTTCATCGTGTTGATAAATGCATTGAAAGTAGTTTCATAGGAAAGTGATTCATTTTCTTCACATTTTATTAACCCAAATTTTATTCCACTTTTTAAAAATGTTCTATTTCGGGACGCCTGGGTGGCTCAGTGGGTTAAGCCGCTGCCTTCGGCTCAGGTCATGACCCCGGGGTCCTGGGATCGAGTCCCTCATCCGGCTCCTTGCTCAGCAGGGAGCCTGCTTCTCTCTCTCTGCCTCTGCCTGCCTCTCTCCCTGCTTGTGTGCTGTCTCTCTCTCTCTTGCTCTCTGACAAATAAATAAATAAATAAAATCTTTAAAAAAAATGTTCTATTTCTTCTTTCTTCCATTTTGGAATATTGTCAGGAAGTATCTACAAGCAGGAAATAACTATAGCATGCTCCATATCACAAGATATCATTTTTCTTTGAGTTGAGAACTATTTTGTACTCATGTGTAGTCACATGTACCTCTTATTTTCTTTCTTTCTTTTTTGAAGATTTTATTTATTTATTTGACAGAGAGAGAGATCACGAGTAGGCAGAGAGAGAGAGGGAAGCAGATTCCTTGCTGAGCAGAGAGCCCAATGCAGGGCTTGATCCCAGGACCCAGAGATCATGACCTGAGCCAATAGCAGAGGCTCAGCCCACTGAGCCACCCAGGCACCATACCTCTTGTTTTCTAAGAATTCACAGCATTTGTGTAATAAAATAAAGAAGACACACACTGAAATTCTGTTTCTACAAACACTCGGAATTTAACCCCTACTCCTTTCCTTCTTTCTTTGCCTTCCCCAGACTTCATTTTCTCCCTGCCCCAAAATGTGCCCAGGTCCATCTTTAAACCAAAAGGAAGCACACACTTTGGAAGAGCCACTGCTTAAAGAATTACTGTCTTTCTGTCTCCATTCTCCTCAGGTAGAAACTTAATTCAATATTTTTATTTTAAAGTTCATACTTCCAAATTCTAATGAGTTACACTTTGTATATAGAAGAGAAGAATAAAGGCAGTTAAGAAAAACAAAGGAGATAATCAAGCAGAACAGGTGGTTCTCAACAAAACCTTGAAATTCAGACTTGTTTTCAACTGAGAGTAATTAAGAGATACCCATAAATTAAAATGACTTTAATAAATAGATGAAAATGTCTTGTTTCTGGATAAAAAGACTCAATACTTTAAAATGTCAGTTTCCCTATCCTTAAATTCAGTGACATCCCCATAGAATTTCAATAAACTTGACCAAATGCTTCTAAAGTGTTTCTGAAAGAGCATGCAAGTGAAAATGGCCAAGAACAAGAGCAACATAGAATAGGGGTAATACAGGGAAAAACTAGATTTAGTACATTTTTAAAGGTGATAAGGATCCATAATAAATAAAACAGAATGTTATCAGCCCAGTAAAAGAGAGGTCTATTAATAGAATAAAGAGTAACATGTGGTAATTTTATAAACACCAGCATTGGCATTTTGAATCAATGAGGGAAAAGGGATTTGAACTGCTAACTAACCATTTAGAGAAAAAAACACAAAGTCCTTCTTCTCTCACGTCAAAATGTATTCCAGTTAGATCTGTGGGTTAAGTTTGAAAAGATGGTAAAATACTGAAAATAAATAAGAATTAGTATTTTAATAAATCTTAGAGTGAGGAGAGCATTCATAAATGTGAAATGAAACCCAAATGTCATAAAAATAGGTATAAATACAACACAACACATATTTAAACTTTTAAAGTATTTATAAATTCTCCCATAATTGTGGTTAGAAGGCAAAAAAACTGGAAGAATATTTATAATATTTGTAAAGACAAGTGCTAACTTTCTAATTTACAAAGAGTTCTCCTAACCACTTTAAAAAAAAAAAAAAGACAACCTAAAAGAAGAATTGGCAAAGAACATAAATAGGGAAACCACAGATGAAAAAAATGTAAATGGGCAGGAAACGAAAAGATGCTTCTTCTCACTAGTAATTACAAAAACACAAATCTAAGCAAGCTTAAAAATTTCACTCATCATCTTGGCAAAGATTAAAAGATGTGATAATGCAAAATTTGTAAGAGTGTGATGAAGCAGAGAATGTCAGTACTACAGATAGGAATGTAAATTAATATAATCTTCTGGAAGGTAAACTTGGCAATATTTATTAAAATGTTTTTACTCTGAAATTCCCCTTCTACACTTTAGGACTTTATCACTCAGAAATACTTTATATGAATGTGCAGATATATATATATATATATATATATATATATATATATACACACACACACACACAAAGCTCTTTTTCTGTGATTAAAAATGACCCAGATGCTATTGTAGAAAACAACATGGTGGTTCTTCAAAAACATTAAACATAATAATGTAAAAAAAAACCATGGTAATTCCATATGATCCAGCAATTCCACTTCTGAGCATATTCCCCAAGGAAGTGAAAGCAGGAATATGGGCAGATATCTGTATACCCTTGTTCACAGAAGCATTATTCACAATAACCAAAAGTGGAAGAAACCATAGTGTCCATCAACAGATTAATGGATCAACAATATGTGTATGTGTTTGTGTGTATACACAATGGAATGTTATTCAGCTTGGAAAAATGAAAGAAATTCTGATACATACTACAACATAGATGAATCTTGAAAAATGTTAAGAGAACTAAGTCAGTAACAAAAGGAAAGATATTATATGAATCCACTTATATAAGGCACCTAAAGTTGTCAGTATATAGAGACAGAAAGTAGAATGCTTGTTGCTGGGGGCTGGGAGAAAGGGAGAATGGGGAGTTAATATTACATCGAGTTAACCAAAGGTAAGGCCATCTAACTCAGATTATGGAAAAAGCAACCTCTTTGTGGTTTTCTTTCTGAGCACACAGAGGTAGGTCTCACTCTGTATATAGGTGTTGGGTGTCCCTATGAGAATGATATTTTCCACTGTCAATCATACTAGGAAGAAATTCATCCTGGGAGAGAAAAGGAAGACTTAGGAAGCAGAAATTAAACTGAGGTAAGAGGAAAATATCCCTTTTTCCTCTGGGTTTGACATTTGGAGATTGGGAAAGGCCGATAGCCCTGACCTGTGCTTAGCTGACCACATGGAGACAAGCTGATGACAAGTCAGGAAAATGGCTCACCTCATGAGGAACCCTAGGCAGGCAGGACTTGAACTGCAACAGCAATAGATTTTTCATGTTGGACTTCCCTTCCATTAGTTTCTGTCTTTCTGTAGGCTCTCAGGTTGGGGGAAATTTACTGGAGAGCCTGTGTCATGCTGGTGGGCAGTGGCTACTGTCAGAGGGCTGCCATGTTCTCTGGACTAGAAATGGTGAGTTTCATCCTTGAAACAAGAAGAAACACTTTGACAAGAAGAGGAGACAAGAGGAAAAGAGCCCCAGGGATGTATCCCTTAACACATATTAGGTACCAAAACCATAAGACATATCAGGGATATTCTTTGTTAAGGATTCCATCTTAATCAATAAATAAGACTGGAGAGAGGTCTCATCGTCATGGTTTGGATAAGAGTAATTATAACCCAGCTCTTATCTGAGGTCTTTCTGACCTTTCAAGATAAAAGTCATTCAACACCATACCCCAATTTCAAGTCCTGTAGATTCCAAAAACTTCCCCTAAGTGTTCTGTGAATTCAGGGGAAAGAGACAGGAAAGGAGAAAGGAACTTGCATCCCACAGCCTCTAGTGTGGTCTCTCTTCATACAGCTTCAACATGGTTTTGACACTCTGCCCTTGAGTGTAGACACTCCCACAAGAAAAACTGACACATACCAAGCATTTTGTAGACATAGCAGTCATCACTAAACTACTGGGGTCCAGGAAAGAGGGGGCACTGTCACGACGTAGCACATGGCATGAAGCCCGTGGGAGAGAATGCTGGTCTCCAAATGCCTCTGGCATGCTGGTACCATGAATTCTCCTCACTTCTTCTCTGAGCAGCACCCAATCTTCCACTTGGGGTTTTCTCCCTGACCCCCATTTTTCCCCGATTATTTGTTCTTAGCTTCACCTCCTACCCATTTGGGGGAGAGAAATAAGGAGAACTCCCCTCCTGATTCACATGGAGCAATTCTGCCCTATTCTCTCAAGTTTGGGCATCAGTGTACACCTTGGTCAACACTTTTTAATTCGAACACTTACCAAGGTGTGTCGCTCCAGCCTCAATCTACAATGAATGTTTAGGTCAGCAGTTAAGATAGCAAAACTCTTTCCACCTTGTTGTCTAGTATAGATAGATTAATAGTGATCTAGATAGCCCCTTAAGAGACTAAGAGACAATTTACTGAACTGTCAACAATAAGTGATCTCTGGTGCACCTGGCTGGCTCAGTAGGTAGAGCATGGGACTCTTATCTCAGGATCTGGAGTTTGAGCCCCACATTGGATGTAGAGATTACTTAAATAAATAAACTTTTAAAAATAAATAAATGAATAAATAATCTCTAAAGGAATAGATTATAGCTTACTTTCATTTCCTCCATTGTTGGTTTTTTCCCCCCTAGTGATTTTTGAATTGTTACACTGATCGTATGTCTGAAAACTTTCCTCTGGGATTTTACGGTGATGTAGATGCACCCCCAATACTGGGGGGGCTCACAGTGAATAAAGCCCAGGTATCAAGCCTAGTGAGATCCAGCCAATCAGTGTTGCTTGTCCCCAGCCATTCATAGAACTAAGATGTCTAATTGCATTATCTGTACTTGAATTTATTTTCTATTGCTGTGAAACATTTTCGGAGTGGCAGTAGACCCACTTTTTGTCTCCCAGAGCCAGAAGAGGCCATCAGTTCCTGGTTTTAATGAATCTCCTTAATGGCTTCTTTCTAATAAAATCGGCATTTGATTTTCTCTGTCATTTACACTGCAATTTATCTTTTGTTAGGTCTTAATTGAAAACATCCTAATATTTCCTCTGGAGCTATAATGCCAAAGAGCCAGATATGGTATTAGCATACTTTCCTGCTTGTCTTGATAAGAAAGTCAGGGAATTCGAATTTTACCAATTTTTTCCCTAGGTTTGAAATTTAAATTATTTCAATATATTTATGAAATGAGACAAGTTGATAGCAAGAGCAGTACTCGGTAATTGAAAAGTCAGTTACCTTTTATCTCTTGGCTAAAAAGAGGAACTAGGTCAGTTCCTTGTTGTTATTATTATTGGCAAATACTATTTATAGCATGGTATAAATTACTGGAGGAAAGACATCCTAATTTTGATTTTCAAGCAGGAGGCGATAGTTAACTCGTTCTTATTCTTAAATATATTAAGAAGGCAGTAGACCAATTTTTCAAGTATCTAAGTCCTTGCTACCTTACAAAACAAAACAAAACAAAACAAAACCGAGTCCCTAAGCCATGTTCACTATTCATATCCAGTATCTGCTAGAAATGTTTGCTACAGATGCATATTTCAGCCACATATCATGGGTCAATGTGACAGAGAGAGAAATAGAAACTTGAGAATAAAATTTTTTTTAAAGATTTTTTTTTAATTTATTTGACAGAGAGAGATCACAAGTAGACAGAGGCAGGCAGAGAGAGAGGGAGGGAAGCAGGCTCCCTGCTGAGCAGAGAGCCTGATGCGGGACTTGATCCCAGGACCCTGAGATCATGACCTGAGCCGAAGGCAGCGGCTTAACCCACTGAGCCACCCAGGCGCCCCGAGAATAAAATATTTATGACAGGGAGTTACTCATGACCCTTTATTTATAGACACTTTTCTGTGTGTTTCTATCACAACTGTCAAACTAAAATGAGGGTAGATGTTTCTGTATTTGTATCTTCTAGTGAAGAGATAAAAATTACCCATCCACTAAATTGAGTGCAACTGAAATAATTCATGAGGTGTTTATAAATATCATCATTTCAAAGGCCAGGAAATGATGTCCATGAGTTTGGCTTATTACTAAACTGAAAAGAAGGCTGCCTTGGAGGCAACAAGATTCCCAAACAGCCTCGGTGCTTGCACACATCAGAATAGATGTCAATTTGGATGCAAGATACAAAAGCAAATATTTTTTAGGAAGAAATATGATTTCCTGCTGTCCAATTCTATCTCACTCAGGGTGGAAATTTTACCAAAAATCAACTTCTCTGCCTTGCTCCTGAAAGACCTAAAAGAACTGGCGACATCATGCTTTAATGTTTAGAAAAGGAGGAAACTATATTTCAACTATAAAGGCCGGAAACATTAAGACTCCTCAAACTGGAAATTTCCTCAACATCTGACAATAGACTGAAAGCCGTTGGGACAAATGTGCTCCCAAACGCTGTTCTACTGCCAAGCTCTGTTCCTTTCTAAACGTTCTTCAGTCCTCAGCTTTGCTTCTGAAGAATGCTGGCCAGAGTTCCAGGGAAAATGGTTCCCCAGGTAATGACTGCTTCATGCTGAACTCCTGCACAACCCAGGCAGATCCTAGACACCATCCTGTGAATGCTCACTCCAGGGCAGGTTGGAAATCTAATCTTCAGGAGGAGCCTTTAGACCCACCATGCTCCTGGCCTCCACAGAATCAGTTCTGAGCCTTTAGATTGGGAATTAAAGCAAGAACGCTAAAACTTTCGATACATTGCCTTGTAACAGTTTCAAAATTTAGAACAATCTTCAAAGACATGGGAACTCAATCCTTGAGTTATAATTTTGTCAGTAGTTCTTTGCTTGCTACTTTCATTTTAACACCTCTTTAAGTTCTGCAGTTTCATAAACCCATGGATGATTTAACTTGAATCATAATTCTATTATTGGTAGCTGGGAAGAGTGACCAGGGATAGAATATGCTCAGTTAATGTTGAATCTCCATTTCCCTTCCCAAGGATATTTGTTTTCAGTCATTGCTGATCCACTGGGCTTCCATTGCCCTAAATCCCCAGTCCTATATATTCCTAAAATACTTGAGTCCTTTATATGACCTATTTCTAGAATGCTTACTTCCTTCAGCCAATTAAATTTACAGTTACATATTAGCTTATTGTTTCAGTTTTTAAGCATAGGAAAGAAAATACATTTGCCATGGTTTTCTCATTTTCTCCTCCCTTTAAGACATTGTTGAGTCACATTAGAAGTTCAGTTTTATTCTCTGATTGTTATCAAGGCAGTATCAAGTCTCTTTAGACTTGAAACAGTATCAGGTTTTAGCCTACAGAATTTTGCATGTCTTGTAAAATGTTCATGTAGCTAACTTAAGAATATAATGAACACCTGAGGACTCATCAAAGAATTGCTTAATGAAGAGACAGACCATCTGAACTGTAGAATTTGAGAAAATGGCCTTGGAGACCTCTCTGTTATCCCCCCACATCCACCTAGTTGCCAGCTACCATGGCTCTCATAGAAAGCTCTCACATTGTACACACTTGTCTTTGATGCTATGTGGGCTAGTTTAAAACTTAGAATGGGTGTGGTTCTTGTCTTTCTTAATGAAGTGGTTTTCTTCCAAAGTGTAAAGTAAAAATGAAGCTTACTTTAGAAACTGTTTTGAGTCTGTGTCCTTCCCAAAATTTACATGTTGAATGTAAGGACTTTACAGAGGTAATCAAATTAAAACGAGGTTATTGGGATGGACCCTCATCCAATATGACTGGTGTCCTTATAAGAATGGGGAATTTGGACAGAGACATACCTGGAAGATGAGTGCAGAGACACGGGGAAAAGACAGCCATCTGTAAGCCAAGGAGAGAGGCTGGGAATAGACCCTTCCCTCACAACCTTTGAAGGTGCCCACCCTTCATCTTGGACTTCCAGCCTCCAGAACTGTGAGATAATAAGTTTCTGCTCTTTCAGCAACCCAGTTTGTGGTGCTTTCTTATGGCAGCCCTAGCAAACTATACAGAATCCAAATGTATTAGATTGCTTTCCCCTCTACCTTTCCTCCAGCACGTTTATTTTTTTTTTAAGATTGATTTATTATTTGAGAGAGAGAACATGAGGGGAGGGACAAAGGGAGAAGGAGGGAAAAACTCTAAGAAGACTCCACATTGAGTGTGGATCCCCACTCAGGGCTTGATCTCACAATCCTGAGATCATGACCAGATCAGAAACCAAGAGTTGCACGCTTAATCAACTGTACTACCCAGATGCCCCCAGCAAGTTTATTTTAAATACTAATGTGTTCATTGTCATATCTGACAAAGGGTTAGTATTCAAAATCTATAAAGGACTTCTCAACTCTGAGAAAACAAATAATCCGGTTAAGAAATGGGCAGAAGACATGAATAGGCATTTTTCTAAAGAAGATCCAGATGGCTAACAGACACATGAAAAAATGCTCAACATCACTCATCATCAGGGAAATACAAATCAAAACTATGATGAGATAGATACCACTTCACATGCGTCAGAATGGCTAAAATTAACAACACAGGAAACAGCAGATGTTGGTGAGGATGCAGAAAAAGGAGAACCCTCTTGCACTGTTAGTGGGAATGCAAACTGGTGTAACCACTCTGGAAAACAGTATGGAGTTTCCTTAAATGTCACGGCCGGTGCGACAAATTGACCAGGAAAACGTGAGGGTAAGAGGATGGTGAAAAGAAATTAAGAGACAAAGAGATGGGGGCAGGAGGGACACTGAGGATGATGTCCAACAGTGCCGATTTTATTCCACATCTTACAAGCATTTATAAGGCAGACCATAATAGAAGGAGTAATACATCAGTACCTAGTCAGATGACCGCAAGTTCCTATAACAAGTTTATATTAACTACAAGCAAACCTCGTGAAGCCAGGTAGTTTCGGCTAATGCCATTAGCAAGACAATCAACCAGGGAGTGGGTTATAGGAGGTACAGGAACGACTAGGACCAACTAAGAACTCATGACCCTGACCACATTGTTCCCTTCTGTAGGGAGAGTGTGTGGGAAGTCACGTAGGTGAGCGCATGACACATAGCACAGACCCTTTCTCAGTGTTACTCAACTTTCCCGTCCTTAACCTTGTCAAGGTGTCCGGACTTTGAAGGAGACACAAGTCAGGGCCTGGTTTGATCCTCGACTCCAACCATGCCGTAGCCTCCAACACTTAAAAATTTAAAAATAGGATTACCCTATGATTCAAATTGCTCTACTAGGTATTTACCCAAAGGATACAAAAATACAGATTTGAAGGGATACATGCACCCTGATGTTTGTAGCAGGTTTATTAACAATAGCCAAACTATGGAAAGAGCCCAAGCATCCACCAACTGATGAATGGATAAAAAAGATGTTTATATGTATCATGTATATGATATATATACATATATATCATATATATATGAAACTCAGCCACCAAAAAAGATGAAATCTTGCAACTTGCAATGACATGGATGGAACTAGAGGGTATTATGCTAAGTAAAATAAATCCATCAGAGAAATACAAATACCATATGATTTCATTCATATCTGGAATTTAAGAAACAAAACAGATGAATATAGGGGAAGAAAAGGAAAAATAAAATAAGATAAAAACAGAGAGAGAGGCACCTGGGTGGTTCAGTGGGTTAAGCCTCTCCCTTCAGCTCAGGTCATGATCTCAGGGTCCTGGGATTGAGCTCCACACCAGGAGCCTGCTTCCCCGCCTCTCTCTGCCTACCTCTCTGCCTATTTGTGATCTCTCTATCTCTGTCAAATAAATAAATAAATAAAATATTAAAAAAACAAACAAACAACAAAACAGAGAGAGAGGCGAACCATAATAGACTCTTAACTCCAGAGAACAAACTGAGGGCTGCTGGAGGGAAGTTGGGTGGGGGGATGGGTGATGAGTACTAAGGAGAGCACTTGTGATAAGCATTGGATATTGTATGTAAGTGACGAATCACTAAATTCCACTCCTGAAACCACAATATATGTTAACTAAGTTGAATTTAAATAAAAACTTAGGGGGAAAAAAAAAGAATTGTTGAATCACTCTATTATATACCTGAAGCTAATATAACAGTGTATGTTAACTATACTGAAGTTAAAATTAAAAACTTAATTAAAAAAAAAGAAAAGAAAAAGAAATACTGATGTTTTCATTGTGATGGTTGTGATGGTTGCCTCTTTCCCTGAAGCTTCAGCTGTGAGATGCTAACTCTCTTAGAATTGGCTACAATGCTTGGGGTCTCATACCTAAGATCTGAACTTAGACTTTGATGTCACAACTTTGGAAAGACTCCTCTAAAAGATAAATTTGATCAGCCCTTTCTAAGTAGTATATGACATATTATCTGTCAAAAACTCTGGGAGATAGGTACTGATATTATCCCCACTATATGGATGAAGAAACTGAGAATCAGAGAGGTTAAGTAACTTTCTCAAGGTCACACAGTGGTTGAGCTGAGATTTTAACCCAAGTAGTCTGAATGCAGCAACTGTGTATCTTTGCAGAAGCCAAGTGAGGTGTAGTCCCCTGACCAGAGTGACCAAAAAAAAGGAAAAGAAAAATAGAAAAGAAATGCCCAAAATAGTGGAATGACTAAATAAGTGATGTTTTATCCATGCAATAAAATACCAAGGGAGGAATAATAAAACATAATTATGATTTTATAAAATTTAAGGACATAGGAAAATGCTTATAATATTAAATGAAAAAGTACTACACAGAAAAATCCCTCTTTTGTACTTAAAAAAAAAAGAAAATAGAATATCAATGCTGACTGTCTCTAGAGATTGGATGAAAAGTGATTTAATTTTCTCCTTTATGCTTCTCTGTATTTTCTTAATTTTTTGAGATGGCCATATTTTGCCTTTAAATTCTAAAAATTAAGGCATAGTAAAACATAAGAATTCCTAAAATAAATTTCTCCTAATTTCCAGCACTGAAAAGAAAGGAGTTTGTTTTGTTTTTGTTTTTGTCTGAGACAATCAGTGCTACCCCTATGGAGAGGTAGGTGGGCTCCTATCCATGCCTTTGTCTGGATTAGACTCCTTAATTTTCATAAGAAAATGTCAATTCTACCACCAGTTCAACTGACTTTGATAGATGTGTCCTTCATCGTCGTCATAGATTATCTATATTCGAGCATCTCTCTAGGGAGCAAAACCTTGAACTCTGCTGTCCAAAACAGTTAAAAAGCTTGACTCTAAAATGACAAAATATTCAGGTAAAATCCCAGATGACCATAGAGTCTGTCTATTTCTCTGGTTTTTGACATTGTACCACCAAATCTTACAGCTGTATCCTGTAACCATGTTGTTGATCTCCTTACAGAATTGGCTTTACTGAGCTGAATTTGGCTACAAAACCGTAAGTTTGCATTTGAGAAACTTTATCACCACCAACTCGGTGAAACCTATTACCGCAATCAATATAGAAGTGCTGTTGGAAGAGTTACTCAACACATTATTACACTTTAAGAGGAAATTTCTCCCAAATCAAAAATCACCATGATCTTTCTAAGCAGCAGTTTTTTTTTTTTTAATCTTACAGACACTATAATTTGTATTATCAACTTAAAAATTACAGGTCGCACACACCCCTCTATCTTAGCTGCTGTAAAGCTCTGGGCCAAGTCTGCAAATGTCCAGATTTGCATTTGGTGTGCTGATGTCTAATTTTCTTCTGCACTGATTTCCTCCGGGTTTTTTTGTTTTGTTTTTTTTCATTTTTAGATTCTCCTTCAAAGCATATAAAGAGGGGGAAAGGAGGAATGAATGAATGAATGAATGAACAAATACACGAAAGCAATTTCCTGATGGGAACTTACGGCTATGACATCAAATTAAGACAAAAAGGAGGAGAGTTTTATTGTTTCATCTGTTTTTCTAGAACAATCTACAGTGATTTAAGAGCTGCTGACATGATGAAAGCCTGACAAATGGAAGATTCCCATCTTACTTGTTTTCAAGAAGAATGACAGATTCCAAGTCCCAGGCTCTGAGAAGATCCACTATGACAATACAAACAACCTAAAATGGACTATTTTCTCAGGAAACAGGCCAGCGGCTTTGGGTTCCCACGGACAAATCAGAGAGGCCAGGAAGAATGGCTTTTTTCTTTATTTCTCTGAAATTTTCCGAGTTCAGATTTGACATTGCATCCATTCTTTACACAGACTACTAACAAACTTTCAACTTCAGAAAACCGAAGACAGCCAAAAATCAGAACAAAGGCGTGTAGGCCTATCCCCCAAGAGCAGTGTGATCACTCGCTCAGGGCCCCCCCCCTTGCTCATGGTACCAGTGGATTTACAAGCAGTGCCTGTCCTGTGCATACCTAAGAGAGTTCCCTTCTCCTTTACCTTGTCCTCACAGGATTTCCTTCAGCTGGTGTTTTTTCCATTCAGTGTTTGAGTTTGGTGTTTCAGCTTTCCCTGTAGTCAGTATTTGATCTCTTTCTTTCCTGTGACCAGCAGTGTGGCCCGCCTTAACATTCCCTCCAGAAGAGCGTTTCTCCCCAAGGTGCTGAGTCACTGAAGGGAGCAACACACATTCTGTGGGCAGCAGTGGTCAATGGAGAAAACAGAATCATTTCCCAGGACTTAAAATTTTACTTTCAAGAGGGGGCAAATTCAGGAGGATCAGGAGTGTGGGTGAGAAGTTCCTTCAGGGTAAAAGGCACAAAGTCTATTTCCTAAAGTTTATGGAAGATTGGATTTCATGAATGAAAATGGTATGAGTGGAAATTTCCTTTATTTAGCAGCAGGGAGGTGGTGCATCAGCTCTGGGCTTTGACCACAGAGAGTTCACATCCTTTCCTACTGGCCTCTGCCTTCAGCTTTCTGATCAGTTAAACGAGAAGACCTCTGTTCTGCCTCTAATAGAAGAGTACAGAGGGGCACCTGGCTGGCTCAGTCAGAAGAGCATGTGACCCTTGATCTCTGGGTCATGAGTTTGAGCCCCACATTGGATATAGAGATTACTTAAAAAAAAAAAACTTATTTAATATAAATATATAATATGTATATTTTAATAATATAATATAAAATGTATAATATAAAGTATATAAAATATATTTTATAGGAGAGTAGTGAGAACATGAGTGTATGAGAGTTCTGAGATTTGGCTACCTTGATTTAACTATTGATTTTTAAATATCTACTGTTTCAAATCAGAGTCTATGTACATGTGGATTTTCCATTTTCCATTCCATTTTACAAAGGTCATTCAATTAAAGGTAAAGTGGGTTTTTTTGTAATTTTATTTTTTTCAGTGTTCCAGGTTTCATTGTTTATGCAGCACACCCAGTGCTCCATCCAATACGTGCCCCCCTAATTAAAGGTAAAGTTTTTAAGCAAAAGAATGATGTGCAGCAGGATACAGAGGTAAAGCTTGACATCAGAAGCCTTTAAAATGGGTATTGGCAGGGGGCATCTGGGGGTTGTCAGTTAAGCGTCTAACTCTTGGTTTTGGCTTAGGCCATGATCTCAGCCCCAAGTTGGGTTCTGTGCTGGGTGCAGAGCCTGCTTAAGAGTCTCTCCCTTGGGGCGCCTGGGTGGCTCAGTGGGTTGAAGCCTCTGCCTTCAGCTCAGGTCATGATCCCAGGGTCCTGGGATCGAGCCCCGCGTCGGGCTCTCTGCTCCGCAGGGAGCCTGCTTCCTCCTCTCTCTCTCTCTGCCTGCTTGTGATCTCTGTCTGTCAAGTAAATAAATAAATCTTTAAAAAAAAAAAAAAAGAGTCTCTCCCTTTCTCTCTGTCCTCCCCCTTCTGAAAAATTGGTGGCAATTTCTTGTGAATCAACAGTATTTCAAAATAAAAACAATTTAAAAATGGGTATCAGTTCTACCCAAACACAGATGGGCTTCCCATGAAATAACATGTAAGTGTAATTGTTAGGGCCGATTTAATGTTAAAACCTGTTTAACTATTAGGGCCTGCTTAGCCAGAGTGACTCCATATTACCTGGGTAGCCATATTGTTGTTTACATCTACGGACTTCATTCCGGGAATAAACGCCCCAGCAGTTCTAAACACCCCAGCACACCCCAGCAGTTCCAAACATCCCAGCAGTTCCTGGTATCGGTTCTGGGAGTAAACGCCCTAACAATAGAAGCCATGTACCTTGAAGTCTGCGGTTATGCTCTGTAAAACCAGCCTGTGAGATCGGGATATGGTCGCTCTCTCCGGAGGCGGCCTTGGCCGATCAGTCTGACTTCTAATGCTTGGCATAGGATAAAGCTTTGCATAACTTTCACTTTGCCTCAGTCTTGTTCCTTTGATAACAGACCCCATCAGTAATATTTCAATAGCCTCTTCTTTAAATGTTTCCCAAATCTCAATCATATGCCAGCTACTATTCAAAAGGTCTCATTATAAATACATCATCTAAAAAATACATTAGTAAGAAGCATGTAAGGGACATATAATTATCCCACATTTCAAATAAGGAAACTGAGGCTCAGAAATCAAGTAATTTATCCAAGATTATACTACAGTAAGAAGTAGGTGCCTGGCCTATCTCAAAGCCACTCTATTCCCACTGTTTGGTCAACCAATCCATTACATCAAAGTCTACCTAACTTCCTTCTCTCGGCTGCATTATAGCCAAGGCATAAAATTTAGAATCACATTCTCTGTTCCCTCACTGTGTCACTGGTCATGGTACACAGTTGTCTGAATCTTAATTGCCTCAGTTCTAAAACTGGGATAACAATGTCTACCTACTCATGTGTTAAAACCATTAAATGAGATAATATATATAAAACATGGAGCACCATGCCTGGTTCATACTAGGTGCTTAATAAATATCAGAACATACCATCATTTACCTATACCGAAATTCTCTGATCTTTACCCTTTTCTATATGTATGGTTGTCTAGCTGGATTGAAAAGCTTATGGCTCATACTTTCGCTGTACCCTCCTTGTGTCAATTAGAGTGCTATTGATTACATATTCTGGAAACTAAATTTATACTGGGTTAAACAGGAAGGAAATCAATTTCGTTACACGGGATGATGGCCAGAGCAGGCTTGAGGGGTGGTTGGGTCAGCAGTCAACAATGTCCTTAAGGACCTAGATTCTTTCTCTCTGCTCTACCATTCACAGGATCAGCTTCCCCCTAGGCCATGTTACTCTCACTCCTGAACCATTCATTGGTAAAGGGAAAGGATTTTCAAAATTAATTTGATTAATCATCTGAAGGGAAATGGAGTTTGTCTGCTATCCTCTTTAAAGCTTTATACTTCACAGCTCAGTTATGACTTCTGAAGTGGAGCAAGCTTAGTTATGACTATAGGTGAAGATTCTAGTAACATCCAGAAAACTGACAGTGAATTGGCATAGAAATAAACCATATCTTTCTGGCTTCAGAACCCAAATGTCTCTACCCCACTGGTTATGCAGAAAGGGGTGTAAGAGTGGCCCACACAGGCATACTTTACCTTAAGACCAATTCTGATGTGACACCAATTAACATTGATTTATAAATGCACTTCTCAAGGACAAATGACACGAAAGTGCAGGAAATAAGACTCTTACACATTATCTACGGCAAGTTCCCTAAGAAATTATTTTGGTGGTGCACATCCACATTGAATTACGTAGGACTTAATCTCTACTCAACTACTTTTCAATCCTTGTGATACTATCAAAGCAAATGACAGATTTAGTGTTAGGAGTCTTTAACACTCTCTAACGCTTGTTATAATCTCCCTTTAACAAAGACTTAGACTTGGAGCTTTGAAGGACATCTATCTGAACTTCTAAACATTGTTTTGTTTTGGTTTCCTTTCAATTATTTTTACAGTTACCATGTATTTGTGATAAACAATATTGGTCTTTCCATTTGAGGTGATGATATAAGTTCCCTTTGAAAACAAATCTATTTAAAGAAAAGAAAACCAATTAAAATAATTATTTTGGAGTAGAGATTGCACATGGTTCTGTTAGAAATTATGAGGGGATGTGTAGTGGTATGTGAGTATGGGAAAAATCCGAAAGTGTTAAAACCAAGGTTTGAAAAACATTTATCTGGGAGAGTTACATAATGATGGCAGATCTTTGATTAGAGATAATAATGCTGGGTGGCCTGACTGCTCAGTCAGTAAAGCATGCCACCCTTTATTTCAAGGTTGTGAATTTGAGCCCTACATTGGGTGTAGAGATTGCTTACAAATAAAAACTTAAAAAAAAATGCTAGCACAGAGGGCAATTACTTCAGGAGTCACGAGAAGACAGTGTATCAGTGACTACAAAGCCAATTTGATCAGAGCAAGTCTTCCTCGCTAAAGACCTTGTTCCTCAAAGTGTGCACAGTCAGCATCAGGGAAAGCATGTTAGAAAGGCAGCGTCTCTGGCCCCACCCCTGAGCACTGAATCAGAATCCACAGTCTAACAAGATTCCCTACAGGATGCTTATACACATTTAAGTTTGAGAAGCACTGATGTAGACTCAGAGCTCTTTGGCTATTTTTGAGGTCCTCTTTGTGAACTGGGTTGACAGTTTTGAAGGAGTATCTTTGTTCATGGATTCTACAGTCATACTGGTTAGTTTTCATTCCCAGTTCTTCCTCAAACAGTATGACGTGGGCAAGAAACCACATTTCCAATGCTTAGAGCATTACTTTGATAAACAGATGGATGGATGGGTAAATGGATGAATCACTCAGACGCAGAAAATCACATTTCCTGACAATGTTCTATGTTTCCGCCATCTTCTATATTGGTGGTCTGATGGAAGGTAAGAGTCTGTGTCTCTTGGTATCAACTGCTTTAAATCTTTTTGTAACAGACAGAAAAATAAATGTTCCTACACATATATGTTCAGTTATTCCTGCCACATTCTGGTGAGCTTTCCCAGGGTTCCCCCCATAATCTGGTGCCTGTTCCTACCAATATAAACCCCGAGTGTGCAAAGCATGTATGGGTAGAGAGAAGTGATTTGTGCAAGCAAGCACTCACATCTGATCATTTCCTTGATGTTATAACACCTAGGACTTAAGGAAGTCAAGTTAAGAAAGCAAAACGCACTTATGTTTACTTGCCTAAAAATCAATACGTATTCTAGACAAATATTAAAAATGACTTACATACCTCAAGGAGTGGCGCTAACAGCCAAAAAGAATACTCCAGTATATTCCCTTTTAAAAAGTACAAGTGCAGGAGATTGAAAAAGCAGTAGATTGCTCCAGAAGTCTTAAATGGGAGGCCTACCACTCTGTAAGCTTTGTGTGTTTTCCAATCATTTGCCCACTACAAATCAATTTATGGTTCAATAGTTCCTCCATTTGTTCTAGTGCCAGAATATATTGAGGAGAAAGAGAAATCTAACTGATGGGGTTTTTCCTGGACTGAGGTGAATCTCCCAGGCTCCATCTTTGCAACAAGGTAACTGGCCAGTAACTCAAGAAAGCAGGGTTTGAGGGGAGAAAGTAGCATTGAGGGAGGAGGTTCTTATAACCCCAGACATAAAACTAGTTTGTAAAGTTTTCACTATCACTAAAGAATAAGTGCTGGGATACACTTTCCTCCTTTCTAGAGATGCACTTTTGTGATTTTTCTTTCCATAATTTCATTCTTACCTCCATTCATTTGTTCATTCATTTTTTTTTTTAATTCATTTGTCAAATACTTGTTCAGTGCCTTCTAGAGGGTAGGGATGTAGAAGGAAAAAGAATAATTAAGGTCTCTGCTTTGAGGAAACTGACTTGTAGAATGTAAGAGAGAAGACAGACAAAAACTAAATAATCAAAGATGATTTTGGTTAATTACTGAAAAAGAAAAAAGAGGATGAGGTGATTGTCAGTAAACTTAGAATGAATTATCAGGCAAAGGCTCTCTTGGAGTGTGGTCTTTGCTCCAAGACCTGGATAGGAATTAGCCTTGCAAGCCTTGCAGGAAGACTTCCAGGGGAGGACAGCTACAAAAAGGCCCTGAAACAAAACCAAGTTTTGTATGTTTGAGGAAAAAAAAATAGCCATGTGTCTGTAACAAACTGATCAAGGTAGAGAGTGTATGTATAAAAATATGTTAGCAAAGATTCAGTGAAAGGCTATATTTGTGTTCGGTGGAAGGTTGTTAGAGATGACATGAGAGCACAATGTGCTGAGCCTGGAACCCCATGCTCTCCTGCAATTCCACTTGTTTGTACTGTCTGTAATTAATTAATGGCTATAGGGAAAGGAAGACGATCTGTATATTGGGGCTTGACTTGAGTTCTGTTGATGCTTAGAAGTAGACCTATTGGAATGATCTCCATCATGAGCAGAAATGGCGTCTGAACCCCTCTCACTTTATGTTGTATGTTGAATTATTTTGGAAGCTGCTTAATCATGGTGGCTCTTGAAGAGAAAATCATAATGTAAAAATACAACCCATTCATGGAAAGTTTAAGGTTTTAAAAATTCTAGATCTATCAGTAACTGTTATAATTACTGTTGGATACAAATATCAAAAAACCCAACCCGAACCAAATTAAATAATAAATGGGAATTTTTGACTCACTCCTTTTTTATTTTTTTCAGAGCATCATTACTCTTCACAATTAGTTCTATAATTTCCCCATAGAATATGATCCATTTTATCTGAAGTGCAAAAACCAAACACTAGTAGTTGATCACTGTCTATCTATAGTTTATATTGTTCTTTATCCAAGAAAATATTAGTTCTTATTAGCCAGAAAGAGATCTATAATGAATGTCAATGTAGCTTAATTAAAGCATAATATTAATAATAACTTCCACATTCAAATACTTCCCCAATGATGTTTACTTGCCTAGAACTTCACTGATGAAATGTAAAATAAATCAAATGAAGGTGCTTTTGATGAGTAGGGAGATTTAACTAAAGCCTTTCTTAATGAAAAAAATAATGTAATAGAAAGTATAGAAAGAATTGTCTGCTAAATTATATCCAAAAGAGGATCCCAATAAAATAAGAAATTTGTTTTACTGACTTCATATCTAAACAGTAAATAATATTTATTAAACCTCTGAGTATTCATTGCACTGCTGGAAGTTAGGCAACAAGACGTAGTTCCTACCTTCTACGAGTTTCCCCAATGGTTCATTATTATTTAAAAAGAAGGAAGCAATTTCAGACATTATAAAAATTTCAGCCATATTCATCATTTCTTGCCTAGTATTTTTTTTCTTTATGAAGCAGATTTTTTTTTAAAGATTTTATTTATTTATTTTGACAGAGAGAGATCACAAGTAGACAGAGAGGCAGGCAGAGAGAGAGAGAGAGGGAAGCAGGCTCCCCGCTGAGCAGAGAGCCCGATGCGGGACTCGATCCCAGGACCTTGAGATCATGACCTGAGCCGAAGGCAGTGGCTTAACCCACTGAGCCACCCAGGCGCCCCAAGCAGATTTTTTATCTATGTAAATTTATTTGAATCTATGGATTCAGGAAAACATTTTTGTAGGAGTGGAGTTTTGAGATAAACTTTCTTAATATTAATCCTTATTAGTAACTTAAATGTACTTGTGTTTAAAGGAAGTTTGCTCTCAAAATTTCTTATTTCTTATATAGAAGCTATTATATTCTATATGTGTTCTGTAGTCTGATTTATTTATTTTTATTCTTTTATTAACACATAATGTATTATTTGTTTCAGGGGTACAGGTCAGTGATTCGTCAGTTTTGCCTAGTACTTACATATGTAATCACATAGAAAACTGAAGTGTGTTTTATATTAGTGGGGATGGTTGCAACTTCTTTGAGGAAAATTGTCCATTTCTTTGGAAAAATATTTTAATAAATTTCTGCTCAGTCAAGAAATGGCTTAAAACTTGGTGCTAGAATGGTGTTTGGGTGGAGTGGGAGAACATTCAGGCAATGAGGTGTTATGGAGAGATGATAATTCTCTCCAGAAGCAAATAAAAGTCTGCCTTCCCTAAATATAAAAGTTATTATAATCACTAATTTGGAACTTCCAGGTTGGGATTGTAGTTGTAAGAAATAGCAGAGTCATCACGCTGAAACTAAAGAGGAAAAGAGAAAGAAAACTTAGATGATGAGAGTGGCCCCAGCCATAAGAAAAGGCAACAAGAGAAACACAGAAAGAATCACACCCTGGTCATCCTCAAGACAGTTGGAAAATGCATAGTACTTCTACCTGTCTCCCAGGATGAGAGCCTGAATTATGTTTTTAAGAGAAAGAATTACCCCAAAAAGCTGAAGAAATTTGTGGTTACTCAGCTTAATTTATGTCAGCTGAAATTCTTTTGGATACAAATATCAAAAAACTCAACCCGAACCAAATTAAATAATAAATGGGAATTTTTGACTCAAAAGTTCAGCAATTGTGTGGGGGTTGAGGCAACATTCAGTCAGGGTACACACCCTGTGAGAAATGGTGCTTTGAGTCTACCTTGCCTCATATATCAGCTTTGCCCCTCAGTTGGCTTCCCAATGTGGCTGCCAACATCAACCGGAGACACCTGCTCCATGTTCACATCTAAAACTAGAGAAGAGGGACACCTGGGTGGCTCAGTTGGTTAAGCATCTGCTTTCTGCCCAGGTCATGATCCCAGGGTCCTGGAATCGAGCCCCATGTCGGGCTCCTTGCTCGGTGAGAAGCCTGCTTCTCCCTCTCCCTTTGCCTGCCACTCCTCCTTCTTGTGCTGTCTGACTCTCTCTTTCTCAAATAAATAAATAAAACCTTTAAAAAAATAAAACCACAGAAGAGACACACTTCCCACAACCACCACCAAGGAAAATTCCATGTGCCGATTACTTAAGCCTGAGTTACCTGCACTAATGAAGGTGTCAAGGGTATATAATTACACTGATTGGTTTAGATATATTAAGACCTGGACCTGGAAATGCAAGAATACTCAGAATAGTATGAGGGAGTTAGGGAAGATGTTTGGAAGACAACTCTGCTGTTCCTTATAAAATCTAACTACCTTTTTTTTTTTTTTAAGATTTTATTTATTTATTTGACAGAGAGAAATCACAAGTAAGCAGAGAGGCAGGCAGAGAGAGAGGAGGAAGCAGGCTCCCCGCTGAGCAGAAAACCTGATGTGGGGCTCGAACCCAGGACGTGGGATCATGACCTGAGCCGAAGGCAGCGGCTTAACCCACTGAGCCACCCAGGCGCCCCCTAACTACCTTTCTGAACTTTAACATCAGGAAGACTTTTAGGAATGAGTTTAAGGTCCACTAAAATTTCAGTTAAATGGTCAAAAAAAAACCCCAATTTTAATTCTCTTTCCATAGCTCCTACAAATAAAATTATTTTAAATTTAATAACAATGCCACTTTCTCAGAGTTAGACAATACCCATTTAATCCATATATATATGTATATATATATATATATATACATATGTATATATATATATATATATATATTTTTTTTATTTTTTTTTTTTTTTGTGAAACCTGCCGTACTTAGGACTGAGCATTAATGAATGGATAGCATTTGAAAGCTTTTAAAAATGAATCAACTCGGGGCGCCTGGGTGGCTCAGTGGGTTAAAGCCTCTACCTTCGGCTCAGGTCGTGATCTCAGGGTCCTGGGATCAAGCCCCGCGTCAGGCTCTCTGCTCAGCAGGGAGCCTGCTTCCCTCTCTCTCTCTCTGCCTGCCTCTCTGCCTACTTATGATCTGTCTATCAAAAAAAAAAAAAAAAAAAAAAAGAATGAATCAACTCAAGAATTCTTCTCGTGAAGGCAGAAACTGACAGAAGAACTTGGAGATCCAAAGACAATACAGAGGAGTTGGCTTCTCCATCCCAACAGACAGAAGGTGAGTAAGGCACACTGCCCAAACAGAATGCCAGCTGTGAAGTCTGGAAAGGGAACCCAGCTGCAAAGCTCAAAAGGATTTTCCAGGACTCCCTCTGGGCAACCTTGCACCAGGATTCGGTGCTCTCCCAATAAATACCAAAAGTCTGAGCAGCAGGAATTCCTGCCAGCCGCACACAGTTGGAGGGATACTTTAAGCAGCGAACAATATTTTCCAGATGTAGAGACTCGGTGAGCTAGACCGGCTTGGGGAAGACAGGGTAGCTCTTTATCCAGGCTGACTGAAGAGGGTGTGTGACTAGTGCCCTTCTAGACAAGAATTAAGAGATTCAGTTGTGTTTGTTATAACACAGTGAAGAAAGAACCAAAGAATAATGAAGGTGAAGGTTTTTTTTTTTTAATTTATTTATTTGACAGAGAGAGAGATCACAAGGTGGCAAATACATTGTGTAGGTTTGCTTTTTAATTGATTGATTTGAATAATCTTCCTTGTGCTGGTTGGGATGGACAGAGGGCTTAGGCTGTTCTCTAGCTGCTGCTGCAGACTGTGGTGGCCTTTTCTGAAGGAGGGCGGTGTTCCATCTGTGCACACTGACCTTGGACAGGAGAACAGATTGTCTGCCTGCTGTAAACTCGTTAAGCTGCTGCAGAGATTCTGCTTCAAAAATATCTGTCTTGCTGGTGCTGAAATCTCTACCCCTCTACCTCACGGCGTCACAGAGTTCATTTCAGGAGTCGCCTCCTAAAATGTAAATATTACCGGGAACAGCCTTATATTTAGCCAACACATCTGGTTCATATAGAATGTCTCCTTGAGTTAAAGTTTTTGTCTTGCACATTCCAGTTGGGGGTGGTACCTGAATTTTTTCCCCATACCATCTGAATTCTTTATGTTTGAATTATTCCTCCTTCCTTTTTTTTTTTCAAAGATTTTATTTATTCATTTGACAGACAGAGATCACAAGTAGGCAGAGAGGCAGGCAGAGAGAGAGGAGGAAGCAGGCTCCCTGCTGAGCAGAGAGCCCGATGTGGGACTCAATCCCAGGACCCCGAGACCACAACCCGAGCCGAAGGCAGAGGTCTTAACTCACTGAGCCACCCAGGCACCCCTATTCCTCCTTCCTATAGACATGATTATAAAATTATGACACACACATGCACACACACACGCACATCTGTTTATGTCACAATCCCCTGAAGTATGTGCCACAAATCATCATTTTATATTGATGTTGCTGAGAATGTAATTATAACCTCACTGATAATAGTCAGGCATTTTAGCCCCCCTGAGCTCAGCGTTGCATCCTATTCTTGATATTCTATTTTGCCATTTTCTAACAAAAACAACAAAAAAAAAAGTTACCCTGTTGCTAGGTAACCTCAACAATACCGTCTGTAGCCCTCTACTTTCTGCATTCTTCCGCCCTCCTTCTTGTGGTCTAATTATAATTGTTTTTCTTCTGAAGACTGTCTCCCCATTCATGGCTGCCATTGTCATCAGATAACTGTCATCATATTATTGTGATTATTGAATTCAGTGATGAGAAGCCACAATTTGCTCTCCCTTCGACAGAATAGAAAATTGATGTGTTTTCATGATGCATCTGTGTGCTTTCAGAGTAGTTCCTCTCTAGAGGTTACGTTCCCAAAGAAGGTTTCCAACATTTGGCAACCCTCCCCTCTAATTTGCCTCATCTTTCCAACCTCCTTTTAAATCCTTTTCTTTCAAACAGTAGGCTTGTGACTAAAATATGGTCATGGTTTGTGTATGAGGATGAAATTCGGACAGAGTTTAGTTAGAGGGGCTTTGCCATGAAAGATGCTCAGTGTGTGGACAGGTAAATCTCAAAAGCAAAAAAGATGACAATAATTATGACTACATTTAGCTGCGGGTCTAGTGTCTACCAGGCACTGTTAAGTGCCTCACATACGTTATCTCATTTAATCTTCATAAACTCTAAGGTACCCTCACTCCATTTTGATAGATGAGGAAGTTGAGATAAGACTCAAGGAGCCCAGGACATATGGTCCTCAGCCAGCAGAAGCAAGGTTTCTTCACCTAAAATGCCAGTGATTATAGGGGCACCTGGGTGGTGCAGTCAGTTGAGTGGTCAGCTCTTGGTTTCAGCTCAGGTCAGGATCAGAGTCCTGGGATCGAGCCCTGCATCCGGCTCCCCACTCAGCAGGGAGTCTGCTTTGGGATTCTCCCTCATCCTCTGCCCCTCCCGCTGTTCCGCTGGGGTGTGTGTGTGTGTGTGTGTGTGTGTGTGCGCGCGTGCGCACGCGCGCACGCACGCACTCTCTCTAAAAAATGAATAAATAAGTCTTTATAAAAAAAGATGTCAGGGGCGCCTGGGTGGCTCAGTACGTTAGGCCTCTGCCTTCGGCCAGGGTTATGATCTCAGGGTCCTGGGATCGAGCCCCACATCGGGCTCTCTGCTCAGCGAGAAGCCTGCTTCCCCCTCTCTCTCTGCCTGCCTCTCTGCCTACTTGTGATCTCTCTCTCTGTCAAATAAAATATTAAAAAAAAAAAAAGATGTCATTGTAGGACGCCTGGGTGGCTCAGTTGGTTAAGCATCTGCCTTCAACTCAGGTCATGATCCCAGGTTCCTGTGATCAAGTCCCTCATCAGGTTCCCTACTCTCCCTCTGCTTGCTGCTCTTTCTCTCTTACTCTCTCTGTCAAATAAATAAAATCTTTTTAAAAGATGTCATTGATTCTAAGATGTAACATCAATTTAATAACAGCTTTATATTAAATATAAATGTTAATCGTGAGATGAATCTTAAATTCAGAAATATTAAACTATGCAAAAAAATATGCCTTAGAATGACAAAATACTCTAAGTATATAGCTTACTACTACTATCTTGCTTATAAATTGGAATTATTCCCTGGATGCCTTGACTGGCTCAGTCTGAAGAGCATGCAACTCTTGATCTCAGAGTCGTGAGTTGGAGCCCCATGTTTGGGGGTAAAGATAATTCAAAAATAAATAAATAAATAAAATTTAAAAAATTTTTTAAAAATATTTTATTCATTTATTTGAGAGAGTGCATGAGCAGGAGAGAGGCAGAGAGAAGGAGGAGAGAGATAGACTCCCCACTGAGGACCGAGTCCATCACGGGGCTCAATCCCAGGACCCCGAAATCATGACCTGAGCCAACGTCAGACACTTAATTGACTGAACCACCCAGGCGCCCCAATAAATAAACTTTAAATTAGAATTGTTCTTTAATTATAGTTCCCAATAAATAATGGAACTGGAATAATGTCTTCTAATTCCATTGTTGCCCTCCTCCATAGCCTAACCCTCATCTCCCCACCCCCATTTAATGGGGCTCCTTTCAGTACTAATAATGCCTAAAAAGTATTTCTGATTTGTGAAAATGTACCTCTGAAACTGAAGACCTGGAGTCAAAGTCCACGTCCACCTCCTGCTTGATAAATTTATCTGAAGTAAGACGATTCTCTAATTCTACTTCTCTGGTTATATTTTGTTTACCCTAATCACATTTTTGGCAGAGAGACAGATTTATATAAATGTCTAAGTTCCCCACCAGCCCATGGCTTCTTTGATGGAAAAGTCTGTCTTTTGTTTATCCTGGCATTCCTCTACTGTACTTAGCTTGGTACCTTAAACATATTGAGGTACATATTCAATAAATATTTATTTAATCAAATTCGTTAATACATTTTTCCTAAATGAGCTACAGTATGCTGATATTATGAGAAGTAATCAAGTAATTTGAAGAGAACTCATTTCCATTTCTTCCCTAAGAAACATCATTTCAGAGCCATGCTTTCACTTGTTCTTTGAGGCTTTCTTTGCTTCAAGAGGCTGAAATAACATACTTTCCACAGCAAAACTACAACTTCTCAAAAGTTGGATGTGTGCCTTCTCCCTTCAAGAAATGAATGATGTAGGGAGAAGGAGCACAGAAGTAATTTTACGAGGTTTGGATATCGTGTCATCTTTTGTAAGTTGACTTTTTTTAAAAATTCACAGAACAAATAGAACATATTTTGTCTGGGTCTTAGAGATGATTCGAAACGTTATTCATCATACATTGCATAATGTGCATACACGTTCATAATCTCCCCGTCTTAAGAAAATAGCCAATTTAAGCGCATAAAGTGAGCCATAAAATATGGTAAAGGACATCTATTTCCTAAATGTTTTTACTTAGCTAGGTGTGAAATAAATAGATTAACTTTGATTGTGGCACTATTGTTTTGTAAAATACACTGAACTCCTCATAAATGCATAGGTATTAACCAACTCAGAATGTTGCCTAAAATAGATTCAGCCAGTCAGAAAGATAAGCCTCTAATTTAGTTAGGTGATTAGTCATTTAATTTCATTCACCTTCTCTTTGTTTCCTATTACATCTCATCTCAGAATTGTTTTATAAAAGAAACTAAATTAAACTGAGAGAGGTAGAGAGATTTCTTGACTGGCAAGTTACAGAAAAAACTCTATTTGGAATCAGCATTGAAAAAAAAAGACAAATGGGAAAAGACCTTGAGCATTAAGTACTTGTTCAAACCTTGGGCTTAAATGGTGTTTAGATTCAAGATTTTAAACCTTGGATTTAGCAGAACTAATCAGTGATGGTTGGTTTACACATCTTTGGAAAATAGGAATGTATACTTTCTTTGTTTTGATTTAGTGTGTATCTCATTACTTATTTGATGATTAGCCTCATGTATCATGCTATTTCAACTACATCAAAGTTCACAAATTTCAAATATATATGTACATATATATATTTCAAGGTTTTATTTATTTATTTGACAGAGAGAGATCACGAGTAGGCAAAAAGGCAGGAAGAGAGAGAGGAAGAAGCAGGCTCCCTGCGAGCAGAGCCCAATGTGGGGCTCGAACCCAGGAACCTGAGATCATGACCTACGCCGAAGGCAGAGGCTTAACCCACTGAGCCACCCAGGAGCCCCACAAATTTCAAATATTACAAGAGTGTAGAATTTCCTTCAAGAGCTATTAATTATTAATTATTTCCTATCAAGAGCTATTAATTATCTCTTCCCTCATCTTTTATTTAACCAATGTTTTACATTGTGGGGGCCAAAAGATCAAGTTTTCCTTTCATTTTTAGGAATCCTATTTTCATCTCACACTCCAGACACTTTTTTAGCATGATGGTAATAACATTAGACTCAGTCGGGCAAATACACTGTGTGAGTGCTAGCGTTCCCCAACTCCACACCCAAGGCAAACATCACTCATTGATCTTCCGTGTTTAGCCTGTACTTACACTTGAGATCCAATACCACACCTCAGATCTCCACTACTAAAGCTATCTCAGCATAAAACTTTTTTTTGCCGATCTACACTAGACATTAATCTATCCCCTTCAATTTCTTGAGTTATGGTAAGTACTGTGCTACTAAACTAACTTGTTCCTTTCTACCCCAATCACATGTTCTCCTATCTTAATATATTTTTCTCTTGAATTATAAGATGATACTCATTCACTAGGTCAAGGAGGATCCTTCACAGAGGAAAAAGCCCTCCCAACAAGAACTCTAATCTTTTTTTTTTTTTTCTAAATAAGCTCTAGGCCCAACATGGGGCTTGAACTCACAACCCTGAGATCAAGAGTTACATGTTCTACCAAAGGAGCCATACTGGCACCCTAGGAGTTCTCATCTTTTTTTTTTATTATTATTTTTATTTTTTATTTATTTGACAGACAGAGATTACAAGCAGGCAGAGAGGCAGGCAGAGAGAGAGGAGGAAGCAGGCTCCCTGCTGAGCAAAGAGCCTGATGTGGGGCTCGATCCCAGGACCCTGGAATCATGACCTGAGCTGAAGGCAGAGGCTTTAACCCACTGAGCCACCCAGGCGCCCCTAGGAGTTCTCATCTTAAGGTTTGCTTTGTACTTTATTTGACAGACATGGGCAAAAAATCTAGGACTTTGTGGGTGAAGACATGGAATTGGAATCACAAGGTAAACGTGTAATTTTAGATCTTTGTACCTTTCTGGTGTACCTGTTTTAAGCATTCTTAGAACATTTTTTTCTTGAGAGAGGGAGAGAGAGAGAACAGGAAAGTGGGAGGGGTAGAGGAAGAGGGAGAGAGAGAAACCCAAGCAGGCTCCCTGCTGGGTATGAGGCTTGATCTCACAATCCTGAGATCACGACCTGAGTGGAAATCAAGAGTCAGATGCTTAATTGACCAAGCCACCCAGGTGCCCCTCTTAGAACATTTTTAAGTCAATCAGATCAGAAGTGGAGGATTTATCATTAATGTCCAGAATATATACTTTCTCTCCCATATTGCCTAAGACAGACAGAGCCTGTCAGCAGTAACCAGCTTCTATAGACCGCATGTGAATTTTGGATTCCTACAATAGCACAACCTTGTCCCTCTGATTATTTTTTCTACTATGCTCATTTGCCTCAATGCAGAAGCCTTTCCTGAGTTTGCTTAGCAACAATGCAGAGCATGTCAATTTTCATGTATAATAAATTCTGATAGAAAAAAGATATTTAATTAAAAGATCCATCTAAACTTTTCCTCTAGGTCAACTTCATCAGAATTCTGACTAATTTTGTTAGTTGGAGCAAAGCTAATCAGATTCTGCTGGAGTTGTTTGAAGCAGAAAATAAAGGGCCTAGCACAATGTCTGGACTATGGTAGATTCTTAATAAGCATCTGCTGATTAGTTTGATGGCAATAATTGAAAATTTATTTCTCCAGGTAAATCTCAGTAAGATGTGGTATGAAAATAGTGCTTGGGGCATCCCATCACCATGTGATAAGGAAATCTCTCCTATAACTATGTCTGGTTGGAAATATAAATATGAAATACCGATAAAAGATGGGAGTTGAAAATACAGGTAGGTCACCTTCACATCCCTACTGAAAATATAGATCATATCTACAGGTACTATGCAAAGATATGGAGTGGATGGAACTCAAGAGAAAACAGATTTTCTTGAAGGAAGAAAGGGTCTACCTTATCAAAGCATTTTTTTGGGTAGAATATTTCATTTATAGCAGAGTCAAGTTATGACTACAAAGAAAAGATGTATCACAGAAAGTAAAGGGAAGTTTACAGTTAGGATTGTGGGAAGTTGAGGAATTTGTTGACTAAGTCATTTCTCTGTTCATGAGAAATTGAAGGTAAAGTCACTCAATAAATATAAATGAGGTGAATTATGAAAGTTTGCCACAGCTGCTGTGCAGATGGAGAAGAGAAGCAAGTAGGAATAAGCAGAAATATTTTAGAGAGCTTTGAGAACCCAGTGAGGCTGGAAAGTACAAGTTGTAATGGCACTGATTTATGTTACTATACAAGTTCTCCTAGCAGCCCAGGTGCTCAGAGCAACAGTAGAATGCATTCCTCCTTACTTATAACATAAGGACTTTAAAAGGTTAATCAGAAACTAATGATAGCCGAAGTCATACCTGAAATCATATTCAAAAGTATCCAGGAAGGATGGAATCCATTTTAAAGCTTGAGGTAGATGTCAAATGATGTGGGTGCTAGTCATTGGTTCTGCCACTAACTGCTGTGTAACTAGTTTAAACGACCGGCTTACCTGTCCTTCGCCTTTCTACAACTCAGTCCTTCTATAAAATAAAGTAGAAACAGTTTATCTTAAAGCCTCTTAGAGTTCTCCCATCTGAAATCTAGGATTCCTTCTTTGTGATATCCGTGCATTTATTTAACAAGTATTTACTGATTATCAATATGTCCCAAGTACTGTTCATGACTCTAGAGTTAAAGTAACAAACAGCTAAGATGAGTTTCTCTTCTGCCTTCTAGAGGGAAAATCAACAATAAACAATTTAAATACAAATAGATTTTCCTGGGGCACCCGGGTGGCTCAGTGGGTTAAAGCCTCTGCCTTCAGCTCAGGTCATGATCCCAGGGTCCTGGGATCAAGCCCCACATCGGGCTCTCTGCTCCTCGGGGAGCCTGCTTCCTCCTCTCTCTCTGCCTCCTCTCTCTCTGCCTGCCTTTCTGCCTCATTGTGATCTCTCTCTGTCAAATTAAAAAATAAATAAATAAAATCCAAATAGATTTTCCTCAAGTTATAACAGGTGAGATGAAAAAAATAATGTGATGGGGAGGGACACAACAGGAGGTAGTCTTAAATGGAGAGTTAAGGAAAGAAGTCTCTTAGGAGATGACATTCAAGCTAGCTGTTTTATGAATGACAAGCAAGGGTCAGCCTTGCAAAGATCTAAAGGAATAAACACAGCAGGCTGAAGAAACAGCTGGGTCAAAAGCCCTGAGGTAAGACTGAGCTTGGTATGTTTGCGGAACAAGAAGGGCAGTGTGGCTGAGTCGTAATGACTAGGAGGAGAACAGTACAGGTGACAGCTCATGAGACAGGCTGGAACCACGTGGCGAGAGCAGAGCATCTCAGGCCATGGGAAGGAGCTTGGATTTTAAGTGTGATGGGAAGCCATTTTGAGGTTTAAAGCAAGAAGTGAGTGTTATATGTTTAGGCTACAGTGCCAATAGTACTTCACCTCTATGGTATTCTCTCCCCCAACCCATAACTCTAGTCGAATCATGAGAAAACATGGAACAAACCCAAACCAAGGGGCATGGGACATTATTCCAAATGTCTGTCCCATACTCTTTAAAAGTGCCCGCCAGAGTCCTAAAAGATAAGGCAAGACTGAGAAAATATGGCAGATTCAAGGAGACTAAAGAGACATGTGAGTAAGTGCAAGGTGATATTCTGGGTGTGATCCTGGAACAGAAGAAAAGACACTAGTGGGAAAATTGGTGAAATGTGAATAAAGGGCACAGTTTACTTAGTAGCCCCATACCAAGGTTAATTTCTTAGTTTTGGTAATGCACTAGGGTTATGTATAAGATGCTAACATTAGAGAAAACTGAGAGTATATGGGAACTCTGTACTCCCTCTGCAACTCATCTGTAAATCAAAAATTATTTCAAAACAAGGATTTAAAAGATGATTTCTAACTTATTTCCTAGCAATGTGGCATAGAGAAATCAAAATACGCTGATTATGATCCACATTTTTAAAACTAATAGAAATTTGACTGTTCTGGGGGAAAAAAAAATCACTTGGGTTGTTAAGACCAGTTAGATCAGGGGTGCCTGGTGGCTCAGTTGGTTAAGTGGCTGCCTTCAGCTCAGGTCATGATTTCAGGGTCCTGGGATTGAGCTCCGCATCGGGCTTCCTGCTCAGCAGAGAACCTGCTTCTCCCTCTCCCTCTCTCTGCCACTCTGCCTACTTATGCTTTCTCTCTCTATCTCTCTATCAAATAAATAAGTAGCAAATCAATCAATCAATCAATCAATCAATCAATTTTTTAAATCTTAAAAAAAAAAAAAAAGACCAGTTAGATCAGTGTCTTGTGTAGAAGGTGTGGTGGCTTGAATCAGGTGATTGCACGGAAAATGAAGTCTCAGAGTTTGGAATCTATTTTGGAGGTAGAGCTGACAGGATTATCGGAAAGATCAGATGACAGGGGCAGGGGTGAGGATGGGGGAAATGAGACAAGGAGAAATACTGAGGCATACCCAGATCTTTGAACTTCACAGCCAGAGGCTTGTGGGTACCATCTTCTAAAACAGGGAAGCCTGTGCAAAGAACAGCTTTCCTAGAGATGGTCATGGAAGATAGTTTCCAGCATTCTCTTTAGACATGATGAGTTGAATATACGTATTGCCATCCAGGGGACAGGTAGAAGAGGTGCAATGACCACTACAAATGTGGAACTTCTGGGAGGTCCGATCTGAAGATAAATCTTTGGAGGTCATTGGAACATAAATGCGTTTTATATCCATGGGGCAAATGAGATCATCTAGGCGCAGAGAGTAGAGTAGGTAGAGAAGACTGAATTCCACCCCACTCCAGGACAGAGAGAACAGGAAGAGGAGAAAGAACTAGAGATGGGATGTGCTAATATTGAGGCAGGCAGCACAAGAGAACCGGACTCAAGAGGACACAAGGAGGAAGGAGAGAGTTTTTGAGTGTGTCAGCCCTGCTGAGAGGAGGAGGAAAAGAGAGGACAGATACATAATCCCCAGGTTTGGCAATGTGGGGAGCACTGGTGACTTAAAAGAACCGTATTAGTGGAGTAAAAGGTCACAAACCCAATGGCGATAGGGTTATGGAGCTGGCAAATAAAGACGTCTCTTTTCAGTATATTTGCTGTGAATGAGAAGCAAGGAAATGGGGTTGAGGTGGGAAGGGGCTAAGTTGTCAAGAAAGTTTTTTTTGTTTAGATGCATATTGTACAAACTCAGGTTAAGCACATTCTAACCAAGTTGTTATTCATTGCTATTAATGTTTGCTGCCTGTCTCCTAAAATCTTTCTTTCTATGCTTCCTTTCTTGTGCTCGCTTCGGCAGCACATATTCTATGCTTCCTTTCTTTGTTGTAGTTTCTTGGTCATTTTAACTGTAGAACCTACAGTTGTTCAATTCATATCAGTCCTGACACCTGATGAACAAATCAACTTCTTCCCATTTTTAAATTCTCAATATATATTGAACTAAATTCTAGAAGGGATATTAGAGATTTAACTCAAGTATTTTATAGATGAGAAAACTGAAGCACAAGAAAACAAATACAATGCCTCAGCGATGGATCCAGAAATATAATCAAGATTTTCATTGTTTGACAAGACACATTTCTTCTCTTGAATTTACCTCAATTCTGATCCCAGATGTAGCAACCTGCACATCTGAATGCAATAAAGCTTCTCACCCTTTACCACTGAGATGTGAAAGCTAAACCATTTCATACTGTATTCAATGCACTTTCTATGAACAGTTGATATACCTTTATTAATATGTTGAAGAAATCCTTTGAAATTTTGAACTGGGTAATGAGGAGTACTTTATTACAAATGGTAGGACATGCTTTGTTCTTACAGATTAGGAGCTTTCATTAGACCTGACGTCAGAGAAGGCAAAGATCTGAGTGAATTTCCAGTGCAGGTTATAATGCCTTGATTATAGTAGATGTCTCAGAAATTCTTACTGATGGAAAGCATGAACAGAAGAGTGATTGCACAGTCTACTTCTTAGAAAATGTCATTGTAATGAGGACTCACAATTCTGGTTCTTGCCTGCCTTTCTTTAGTTTAGTCTTCCTTTTTTTAACTTATTTTTTAATTTTTATTTTATTTCAACTCAATGAACATATAGTGTGTTATTAGTTTCAGAAATAGAGTTCAGTGATAGTTTAGACCTCCGATGAACAATTATTACCTTAATATTCTAGGCTATATTGTTCATCTCCTTGTGTCTGGTCAGTTCTACATAACAGTTTCATTAAGAATTTGTAAAGCTATGTGTCTATTTATTATCCTCTCTGGTTCTTGGTCTAGTAAGAATCTCAACATCTAATCATTTTATGAATCTGGAGATATATATATGTACACATATATATGTGTATATATATATATATATATATATATATAGTGTTAATACTATGAATTAAAAATTTCTGTGACATATACATAGAAACACACCAAAGTATTACTTAAAGGAAATATTATTGTGCACATCATCTTCTATAAATTTTCAGAGATTGTATGGTTTGATAGTCTAAGCCTTGAATATAAGATCTTTTTTTTTTTTTAAGATTTTATTTATTTATTTGACAGAGAGAAATCACAAGTAGGCAGAGAGGCAGGCAGAGAGAGAGGAGGAAGCAGGCTCCCTGCTGAGCAGAAAGCCCGATGTGGGGCTCGAACCCAGGACCTGGGATCATGACCTGAGCCGAAGGCAGCGGCTTAACCCACTGAGCCACCCAGGTGCCCCGAATATAAGATCTTTTATGTCTGTTTCTGAAGCTCACTCTATAAAAGTGGCTTCATCAGGAAAGTGATAAGTGAGTCTTATTAAATACTTGATATAAAAGTGAAACTTTGAGAAACCATCTGAAATATCACTTTAAATAGAAGATAAGAAGAAAAATCCAAATTCTAGTTAGAGAAATTATACTTAGGAGGCTATTTTAATGTTATAAGGTAAAAAATGAAAACTCAGTATAGAAATTTCAAGAGGGGGGGAAGAACCTGTGCTATTTCTAACTGTTTTTTGGAATGTTCTGGAATATCCAAAGAGATTTGTCAGCCTTAAGGAAAATCTATTTAACTTTATGGTTTTCTTTTTTAAATTAAGATGAGGAGCAACTCAAAGGATAAGCTAGATACTCAAATTCAAGGCATCCAGAGTCTCTGACAACTTTTAGGAAAATTGCTTGTCTGTGGTACTTTCCACATCTGTAAAATTATTTGCCAGTAAGAACTTTAATAAGTGTAAGCTTTAATGTCAGATAAAGTACTCTGCGGAAAACTATGGAAATCTGGAATTTTAAAGTCTAATTTTCCTTTAGAAAGTAAATCTATATCCTACTTGAAACTGGGTGAGTTTTGTGTTGGCATGATCTAGTTATAGCTAAGCCAGAAATGAAGAGAATTGAAAGGGTCAGACTCAACAGAGCAAACACCAAATATCTAATTGGAAGCATGGAAGGAGATTTATGAAGATTGAGATTTTCCTACCAGAATTGCACCCTTAAGATATGTGGCAGGATTTGACTCCAAAACCCCCAAGTCACCCCTAATGGTTCCATTACCACGTCAGAGCAAGTGGAACCCAGCCCGAATTTAGACTAGTCACTTTATTCTCACCTGATATGCGTTAAGAGTTTCCACTTTACAATTCATGTGAAAAACATGCAAAAGAAGCAAATGTTTGCCACTACTGAGAAACCATCCACTTCACAGCAAGCACCGACATTTGGTATCTAGAGGCTGCCACAAACCCAATGTCTCCAAAGGCAAAGGAAGCAAATCATCCATGGCTAGAAGTTCAGTGCTGGTTCGTGGATGAAGCCAGGCTGGAAAATGTTTTTGAGTTCAATGATGGCTGAAGTGGAGAGCAGAAGAGGGAAAGGCTGATCCAGAAGGTAGACTTAGGTAGCAATGAGGCTAAAAGGATTGTTTTCTGGCATTTTGAAATTTTCCAAATGTAAACATTCAATATGCAAATAAACTCTGCTTCCTAGATACCAAATGTCTTCTTTGATGCATGGAAAAACATCTTTGTAGGGCGACAGCTAGAGCCCTTCCAGGGCTCCACTGATCATTTTGAAGTAGGAACCATATGATAGATTTTTTTTTTCAGACTTTAATTTGTGCTTTTACATGAGCATGGTAGAGAGTGGGTGGGTGAAAATTTTATAGATATTTTTGTATCATTTTAAAGTTCTTCATTTTGTGTGATAAATTATAGGAAAGCTGTGTGCAAACCAAATTATATTTTAAATGTACTCATTGAGACTGTGGAATAAAGGGATATAAGCATGTCCTCTTGGTAAAGTAAGCAATCAGCCCACAATCTCCTTTGTGTGAATCTAGACATTCATAATTGGGTTTGATTAAAGCCAGGTCCACATGCCTTATTAAATTCCATATTTATATAGCAATTTTACTTCTTGTATGATGTAAAATCACTAATTACTTCTTTCAATTCTCCTTTGAGAATGAGAGGGTAGCATTATTAATCCAATTTTATTTCTGCATCTGATTAACTAAGCCACTTTGACTCAAATGAAAGCTAGTTATTATCTCCCTATCATCCTGATACACAGTAGTGGAGTATATAAATCAGTGAATTCAAAACTGTCAGTGATTTACCTATGAAACTGGATTTCTGGCTACTAACTAACACTGTAATATTCATTCTTTACCATTAAAAGTGGATAGGAACCATCATGTTGAAAGTATTTCTAGTATGTATGGATGTGGCATTGTACATAAGGTGTCAAACTATGGCCCATGGGTCAAATCCAGCCCATGATTTGTTTTTGTATGACCCACATATGTGGTTTTTACATTTTTAAATGCTTGAAAAAAATTCAACAGAACATTTTGTGGTGCATGAAAATGACATGAAGTCTAAATTTCGGTGTCCATGAGCAAGGTTTTATTAGAATACACTCTTTCATTTACATATTATCTGTGGCTGCTTTCATGCTACTAAGGCAGAGTTGAATAATTCTGACAGAAACTATATGTTTTTGGGCAAAACCTTAAATATTTACTAGCTGGTCCTTTACAGAAAAAGTTTGGTGAAACCTTACTTTTTAATGTATAAGGTAGTTTTACATCCCAATAGTAAATAACCTAAAATTGAAGAACGGTGTTCATATTTATTAAAACAGAATACTAAAATATAATGAAGTTGTCTGAGATTGATATACATACAAATGTTGTGGGCATGTAGGTCTAATACTCTAAAGAGAAAATAGTCCTGCTGAGACATAGGTAATTTTAAAATGAAGTTCATTGCCCTTTTAATAAAAGAAAAATAATAATTATAAATAGATGTGGAAATGAATATAATTTCCATTTGGGGACACTTTGATCTATGATACAACATTTCTTTTGGCCATGACTCAAAAGAGCAAGGGGCAGGAAAAACAATGAGAAAAGAAATAACTTATTCAGACTATGGAGAGAAGCAGGATAGCACAAATGGTGAGGCAGCATGTGAGTTGTAATAGAAGAAAGGGGCTCGGTAACGTTGTCAAACCCTTCCTGAGTTCTAGACATCACGTGCTTTTTCGACATTTAGTTCTGTTTTAGAAGTGTCGGCATTCTCGTGCAGCCTGTTGAACAATGCTGACATCGGGCAGAGGCCAGAAATGAACTTACAAGGTAGCGTGGTGTTCTGACCTAGCTGAGCCTAGGATTATACCGTATTTTCATTTAGGTAAAGCTATTCGATCAGGAGGGGGAAATAAGATCATTTCTTGCTCATTGATTGTATCTCCTTGAAAACCAATGTTAACGATCTTCAATCATGCCCTGATTGATCCTTTAATTCTAAATTTCTGTGTGTGTTAGGGTCTTCTGACACCCTCAAATTACCTCCAATAAATTACAATAAGGCGATATGTCACAATAGAGATAAGAGGGTTTTTACAAAAGGAACAGGAAGTTCATTACACATAGTGTGGGCTTCAGGAATGCATGAATATGGCATGGTTGACCAGAACGCCCACAACTCCAGGTGTGGGGCAGCAGGACATTCTCTACCTCCCATCTCTATGATGGCTTATTGCCTTTTGTCGTTTCTGTGACTTTTGCCGTGACCTGTTAAATCCCCAACAATTATTCATCTTTAGAATTCAGAAACAAGAAATCAGGTTTCCTTGAAATTCCAAAATCAAACTTTGTCTGTATTGACTATAATGCTTTATTTATGTGTTGTTCAGTAATTAGCAATGAATCATTTTTCTGTGATATACAAAAATTTTCAGAGGTTTTTCTATAAAAATGATATAATCATAAATTAAGATTATTATTTATTTTGTTTTATTTTATTTATTTAAGTAGGCTCCATGCCCAGTGTGGGGCCTGGGGTCAAGAGTTGCATGCCCTACAGCCTGAGCCAGCCAGGAGCCCCTAAGGTTATTATTATTATTATGGCCTTGATATATTAACATGTAAATATATATAACATCTAAATAGTATATATTAACATGTAAATACATAAAAACATGTAAAAATAATCTCTACCTGATCATAAACACTAAAAGAAGGTAAGAACAACACAAAATAAATCTCAAATAAAAATAACTTTAAAAATTAAAATAGAATGCCACAAATATTTACTATTTAAAATTATTTTTTGGGGGCGCCTGGGTGGCTCAGTGGGTTAAGCCACTGCCTTCGGCTCAGGTCATGATCTCAGGGTCCTGGGATCGAGTCCCGCATCTGGCTCTCTGCTCAGTGGGGAGCCTGCTTCCTCCTCTCTCTCTCTCTCTCTCTCTGCCTGCCTCTCCATCTACTTGTGATCTCTCTCTGTCAAATAAATAAATAAAATCTTAATAAATAAATAAATAAATAAAATTATCATTTTTTTAAAAAGATTTTATTTATTTATTTGAGAGAGAGAGAGAGAGAGCGAGCATGAGAAGGGGGATGGTCAGAGGGAGAAGCAGACTCTCTGCCAAGCAGGGAGCCTGATGCAGGACTCGATTCTGGGACACCAGGATCATGACCTGAGCTGAAGGCAGTCGCTTAACCAACTGAGCCACCCAAGCGCCCTAAAATTATCATTCTTAAAGTAAAGCTTCAAAAGTTACCTATAATTAATTGTCTGTAACAAGAGATGGAGCCACAAAAATATACTTAAAACACAGCCACAGCTACAAGAAGGACTCACTGATCGGATTATGACCACTTTGATTCTGTGCGCTCCTTTCCTGTTCTTGGAAATAGCAACCTTAACCTTTGACTCCACATGTCAGTGTGTCCTGTTCTTTCTTTCAACCTGACCTCAGTACCTCCCACGGATCCAGTGATGTGTCCATGTTGATTGCTGAGCTTTGATTCTCACAGAAGTTTAATATTTATTCCCGGTTTCTCAATTTCTCAACTGATTTTTCCAGGGAATCAACTTTGAGAAAAACACATAAATTTCAGGAGAAATTCTGGAATCTCCACAAGGAAACACAATGACCAGCCATTCCCCCCTCTCTTGGTGCATTTTTATTGGGCCTCATAACACTTCACAGCTCTCTTTGTCTTCAGAATATATTCTCTAAGTAGCCCAGCTCACCTTCATTATTATATCTTCAGGCTGTGCTATTTTCTCCAGGCTATTCTTTTTTTTTTTTTTTTTATTCATTTATTTGACAGAGAGAGACACACAGAGAGAAGGAACACAAGCAGGGGGAGTGGGAGAGAGAGAAGCAGGCTTCCCAGTGAGCAGGGAGCCCAATGACGACTACGATGATGATGATGATAATGATGATGATGACGACGACGACGACGAAGACGACGATGACAATCCCAGAACCCTGGGATCAGGACTGTAGCAGAAAGCAGATACTTAACAATGGAGCCACCCAGGTGCCAGGGACCCCTCCAGGCTATCTTGAATCAGATGCTTATCTCTGGTTCAGCCAACAAAGGCTTTGAGAAAATGGGGCTGAAGACCTACAGGCTGCTGCCTCAGCTCCAGATTAGGAGCTGATTTTCCTCTAATAGTTTGTGGATAAGCTGGGCAGTGATTGGGGAAACACTATCCCTGTGACTTGCTATAGCTTCCTTTTGTGGAAAATATGGCCTGGAAGCCGAAATAACAAAAGATCACTGCCTTGTGAAGAGTGGATCTCCTTATCCTCTAAGGAGTTTTTTGTTGTTCAGCACCTATATAAACGAGGCAGAGCTGAAGTGCTCTGCATAATAAAAAGAAGAGAAGACATACAGGATTTAGGTATTTGCAGAGGGGAACCCAGAAGACAGGAGCCAGAGAAAGGGAAGACAGGAAAAAAAAAAAAGAGAGAGAGAGAGAAGAGGCCAGGAAAAAAAGGAACACTTCTTGGTGGTACAACCCAGGGAGGGACTTTAAAATCAACAAAGAAGCAAAACTAGGAATTGGGTATCTTTCATTACATGACATATTCTCTTCCAAAGGTTTATTTCCTTCTATTCTTTCCCCTCTTTGCTTTTTTATATGGTTATAAAATGGTGTTAAAACAGAGACTTTCAGTCATCTTCCAAAATCCCTTCTCCCTTCCTATGATGACAGAGCCTCTGACAGTTGACCACACGGATGACCATCCAGATTGGAGAACATTTCCCAGCTTTCTCTGCAATTAGGAGCGGCCACTTGACTGAGTGCAGGCCACAGGGAATTAAAGAGAATGGTCCTGTGGCAATGTCTGGGAATCATCTTTTAAAGAGAGCACAAGTACCCTTGGCCTTTTTTCCTTCATTTCCCTTCCTCTTTTGCCTGAAACACAGATGTTTTCATATTCAACTTTGAGGTTGAGCCCATGCACAGTGGAACAAGATTCTTATCTGTGAGCTGTTACCATGAGAGCATTGGACAGCCAAGTGATGTTAATTTAGCAGAGAAATAAGTTTCTATCTACTTCAAATCACTGTTATTTAGGATTTTCTTCAGGGATTTTCTTAAGTGATGTAGGAGCATGAATTGTGCTATATTCCACCCTTTTTACTGTATTTCTTTTTTTACTGCCAAATACTCTTTATAATTCCTATACGCTGATTGTTTGCATTCCCCAAGATTCATATGTTGAAATCCTATCCCCTAATGTGATGGTATTAAGAGAGGAAGGCTTTGGGAAGGGATTATGTCATAAGGAGCCGTCATGAATGGAACTAGTGCCTTTACAAAAGAGACCCCAGAGAGCACCCAAACCCCTTCCACTACATGAGAACCCTGTGAGAAGAAAGCCATTTATGAATCAGGAACTGGGCACTTACCAGACACAGAGCCACGGACAAGAGCCTTAACCTTCACAGCATCTAGAATTGTGAGAAATAAATTTCTGTTTATAAACCACTCAAAGTATCATATTCTGCTATAGCAGCCTGAACAGATTAAGACAGTAATCATAATTTTTAATAACTGTTTACAATTTTGTCTCATAAATGTGCCGTAATTTACATAAGCAATTCCCTATTATTGAATGTTTAAGTTGGCATTTATTTATTTGTTTATTTAGCTCTAAAAGCACCCTAGTTTTAATATGCAAATCCTTCCTAGAAACACTAGTATAGAGCACAAGATGGGGGTAATTATTTTTGTGGCTATCCAGTTACTATGACACTAGGTAATAATATTCTCATCCCCTTTTGATTTGTTTGACTGCTGTTATCTGATATTGAATTCTTGTACCATTAATTTCTGGTTTATTTATTCTCTCCCATTAATTGATCTGTTCTTAAGCCAATACTCTATCTTCTTAAATTATCATACCTATAAAATGGCCTAACTACAAATGATATGTTAAAATACTTACAATTTTTTTTTCTTTTTTCTTGGGTCAGTCAATTTTATCCATATGTCATATAACCACGATTTCCTTTTCAGAACTGGGTCTGTTATTTAAAAGCAATGCCAATAATAATGATAATTTATTTTCTTTCTAAACAGCATTCATTTCACAATCTCTTTTTTTTTTTTTTTTTTTTTTTTTTTTTAGATTTTATCCATTTATTTGACAGAGAGAGAGAGACAGCGAGAGAGGAAACACAAGCAGGGGGGAGAGGGAGAAGCAGACTCTGCTGAGCAGGGAGCCCAACACAGGGCTCAATCCCTAGACACCGGGACCACAATCTGAGCTGAAAGCAGACGCCCAAGGACTGAGCCACCCAGGTGTCCCCACAACGCCTTTAAATGTATTGTTTTGTTTGAGTTCTAAATGGAGCTATTATGACATTATTCAGATTAGCTTCATTCAACTACTTGGTCTCCAAAATTTGAAAGCAAAAGATTTTAAAAAGAGTTACAATCAGGCTCACTGAAGTTGTTCTAAAATGCTTCTGAGACAGCTGTCAACTCCCTTGGCTTCAGCCCCCGGCGTTCCCTGCAGATTAGTGATGGTGCTGCGCAGTTAGGTCAGAGCCCGTTAGCCTCTTGCTAACTTTGGTTGCAGCTGTCCACAGTCACGCTGAGCATGTGAGGTCCAGCAGCACAGACCATCCAAACCCTGTTCTCTGCCTGCTTTAAAAATAAACCCCTATAAAGTAGGACACGGTTTGTAATTTTTCAGCTTGAAGCCTCAACTCTGATCTTAAATTGATGAAGCATTAGTAGATCTGCTTAGAAGAAGGGTGAGAAACTGCTGTCCAAATAATAAAACATGAGAGAGACATTTTACAGATTTTCAGCATGTACTGTTGACAACAGGATGATATACTACACTCAGAGATCAACTGACCTCTCTGGATAATGTGCAAAGGGATATGGAAAGAATATGGTCTTCTGTACTTTCAGTTTTCTAACTACCAATAACATATGGTTCAGGTGTGATAGGACAAGAAATTCAAGCAATTTCTAAGATAATGTATTTTATAGAAAATTTAAGTGTCAACCAGATCAGCTGGAAAATTTGTATAAGTATGTAGCTATACAAATGTCTTAAAACGTTATAAAGAAAAAGCAATAGCCACTATAATCAGTAGCAAGAAAATAAAATGGAAGTCTTATAAGGTGGTGTGTACATAGCTTTAAGAAATGCTATAGAATATGAGCAAATGCTACAGAGACTGCAGGGAGTCCGAAGGGCTGCGCTCCTGCGGTGGCTCAGTCTTATTTCATACCTGCGACATCCTTCTAAAAGTGGTTCCCGCGAGCGAGATCGTGTCCCCCAGGCCGTCGTGATTTTTGAGTTTCGGAGGCCGCCCTACTCGCAGCAGCGGAAGAGCAAACAACGTGCTGCGATGAGTGTTTTTGTACCCATCTAGGTTGCTCAGTCAAAATGATTCCTAAAATTAAAATGCAGGGGCATCCGGGTGGCTCATTTGGTTGAGCGTCCGACTCTGGGTTTCAGCTCAGGTCATGAGATCAGGGTCGTGAGTAAGAGGCTGGGGGGACTCCCTGCCCGGCGGGGAGTCTGCTCCCCTCCCCCTCCCCCCCCTCCCCCACTTGTGCACGTTCTTTATAATAAAGAAACCTTTAAAAAATAAAATTGATACATAAGTTACTAAAGCCCCAAAAAAAAAAAAAAAAAAAAAAAAAAGAAATGCTATAGAGGGGCCCCTGGGTGGCTCAGTCCTGAAGCATCTGTCTTCAGCTCAGAGCTCAACATTGGGCTCCCTGCTCAATGGGAAGCCTGCTTCTCCCTCTCTCACTCCCCCTGCTTGTGTTCCCTTTCTGTTTCTCTCTATCTAATAATTTAAAAGAAGAAGAAGAAGAAGAAAGGAAGAAAGAAAGAAAAGAAAAAGAAATGCTATAGAAATAAATTCTTATATTGGGGCAGTCTGAAACAAAAAAAAATGGATTCAGTGGAGATAATGATCTGATTGGAAAAGAATCACCCAGGGCACTTATCATGCCATGAAATAGTCCTAGCTTAAGTCAAGCTGCTTATACAAGGAAGTTTATGAATGACCAAAAACTAAAGGGAACAGGAGTAAAGATTGCTCTCAGAGTTTCCCAAGTCGGTGCCATCATAACAAATTGCCACAGAATATGAATACATGCCCCACGATAAAAGTGTTCCACATTCACATTGGTTAGGGAAGTGCTGGATAGCACATTTCTACACTGCTAGACTTCTCTGAGCCTTCAATAAACCAAAATAGGTTGCACACTTTCAAAAAGGACTTTCGAATGCAGCAAGTTCCCAGATTTTCTTGACCTCCACTGAGGTGACCTATTTCCATCTCTTGGAATACTGGTTTGGAGAATACAGCTCAGAAGAAACATGTTGTTGTGCAGACTTTTTTTTTCCCCCCAAAAAAAGTCAGGCATGCCAAGAGAGCAAATGAACACTTTCTTTGATATCCTGCTACCCTGGTATTAAATGGGTCCTAGAGAATGTGGAATAGCTTTTTTTTTTAACATCGAAAAAGCATATAAATATTGCCTGAGAACAGAAGAAGGGGGCTCCAAGTTCACTATGAAGTTGTTAATTCGTTCCATTTGTAAAAGAGTAAAATTTTAGAGTTGGGAAAGATTTTAGAAGAACAGCTAGTTTAGCCAATCCTGATTTTACATGGAGACATTGAGGCCCAAATTAGTTAAGAGGTTTGTCTGGGGTTATTCACTTTGTTGGGAGTCTAGAGAAGGGCAAGTTGGGGCTGCCTGGGTGGCTCAGTTGGTTGAGCATCTGCCTTCAGCTCAGGTCATGATCTCCAGGTCCTGTAATGGAGCCCCATATTGGGGCTCCCTGCTCAGCAGGGATTCTGTTTCTCCCTCTGAAGCCCATCTCCCACCCCCCCGTCCTGTTCTCTCTCTCTTACAAAAATAAATAAGTAAAATCTTTAAAAAAATTTTTTTTTAAAAGAGCAAGGCCCCAGTTCGAACAACTCTCATGTCTTTCATGTCAGGCTCTCTTGGTCTCATAACTTCTATACAGCCGGCCAGTTATTATTTTATTTTAAGATTTTATTTATTTATTTGAGAGAGAGAGAGAGAGAGAGAGCATGAGAGGGGAGAAGGTCAGAGGGAGAAGCAGACTCCCTGTGGAGCTGGGACCCTGATGCGGGACTCAATCCCAGGACTCCGGGATCATGACCCAAACCGAAGGAGTTGCTTAACCCACTAAGCCACCCAGGCACCCCAGTAATTATTTTTTTTTTAAATAAGTGCATAAGGATTGAAAATATATAATAAAATATATTTAAAGCCGGGCTCTCTGCTCAGCAGGGAGCCTGTTTAAAAAAATAAAAAATAAAAAAAAAAAAATAAGTGCATAAGGAGGAAAATGAAAATTCTTCCTTAGTTGACCTTCCATCTCACAATTCCCTCTAGAGTCAACAGTTTTGCTGCCTTTTTATTTTGTGCCCAGATATCTGTACTTCTCTAACTGTATTCAAGATGTGTTATGCAGCTGTTAATTTATTCAACAAATATTAAGTGAGCACTGACTCTATGCCCGTTATACACAGTTTGAGTTCCTGTTGTCAGATCTCTCCGTCTTGTGGGAGAGAGAATATTCTGTGATGAGTGCCATGGCAGAAGTTAGATAGGGAACTCAAGAGCCACGTGTCTTGAATTGTGAGAAATCAAGGGAGGTTTTCTAGAAGGGATAGAATCTAAATGGAGCTTCTGAAGGGCAAAGAAAAGTAAGGCAGACAAATAATGGGGGTTGTCATGAGCAGCACAGCAAAAGCATAGAAGCAGGGAGGGTACAGTGCATGTGACAGGTGACACAGAGATAAATTTGGAGACACAGAGAAACACCAGATTACAAAAGGCCTTGTATGCAATACTAAAGATTCTGGATCTCGTGTGTTAAAAAGACCCAACTGGCAGCAATGTGGGAAAGGGATTAGATTGTGCCAGAAAGCAAGAGGCTATGGCAGTGGTCCAAGGGAAAGTGATGAGGCTGGAAACATGACATGGGAGGAAGAATAGAAGCAGGGACCTCTCATCTGAAAAGAGACAGATGTCGCCTAGAAGCAAGAGAAGAAAGGAAGAGTGGAGAGTGGATTGGTTTAGGGTTTATTAAGGAGGTAATATTGCAGGACTTGCTGTTCAACTGGATGGGATGAGTGGGTATACACAGGGAGAGGATGGAATGGAGGATGATTTCCAAGTTGTTGGCATCTAGGTAGATTATGGTGCCCTGTTCCGAGCTGCAGAGCTAGGAAACAAAGCAGGATTGGAAGAAAACATGTTCTGCACATGATAAGGGGGATATTCAGAGAATGACAAGTTCATAACTGGATATCCAAGTGTTGAGGACAGAGGAGAGGTTTGGGCTAGAGATGTTTATCTGGAAATCCTCAGCACATAACACAGATGTTGTATTTATAGTCATGAAATGGATGAGAATCTCTCTCTGGACAACATGCACAGAAGAAAGGAGAAAGCTCAAGACAGAGAATATTGAGGTCAGGAAAAGGAGAGGAGCCAACCAAGAAGACCCAAGAATGGTCCAAGAGGTGGGAGTAAAGGAATATGAGTGTCGACATGTCTGTGGGATTTATCAACTGGGAGCAAAGAGGAAGAGTAAGGAAAAGGAGAAGAAGAAAATGGAGATGGAAGAAATATAAGGGGAAAAGTGCAACTCTGTGGAGTTGGTGGGAAACAGGGAGGGGCCCTAAAATAAGACTTTTCTACAGGAATTTGAGGAAGAGCAGGTGCCAGCATGGAAGGGATGGATGAAATTGCAAGGTAAGGGCAGGTCACATGGGGCCTTGTAGATCATCATAAGATCTTGGTGTATTATTCTGAGTAAAATGATGGCCAAGCTTTCAGTAGAACAGTGACATATTTGCCTTATCTTTTAAAAGTCACTGGCTGGGGGCGCCTGGGTGGCTCAGTGGGTTAAGCCACTGCCTTCGGCTCAGGTCATGATCTCAGGGTCCTGGGATCGAGTCCCGCATCCGGCTCTCTGCTCAGCAGGGAGCCTGCTTCCCTCTCTCTCTCTCTGCCTGCCTCTCCATCTACTTGTGATCTCTCTCTGTCAAATAAATAAATAAAATCTTTAAAAAAAAGAAAAAGAATGTGAATAGAAAGATTCAAAGTAAAAAAGGAAGGTTATAGGGGCGCCTGGGTGGTTCAGTGGGTTAAGCCTCTGCCTTCGGCTCGGGCCATGATCTCAGGGTCCTGGGATCGAGCCCCGCATCGGGCTCTCTGCTCAGCAGTGAGCCTGCTTCCTCCTCTCTCTGCCTGCCTCTCTGCCTACTTGTGATCCCTCTCTCTCTCTCTCTGTCAAATAAATTAAAAAAAAAAAATTTTTAAAAAAAGGAAGGTTATAGAAAAAAGAGAAACTAGGAGAACTTTTTTTCTTCGAAAAGAAGAAAATAAGAGAAAGGTTTATGAAGGTGGTGAAATGTACAATCATTAAATGGCTAAGAAAAAAGGATAATTTAACTAGAAGTCTATGGAAATACCCTAGAATTTGACAAGGAAGAATGCCATCCCAATGATTTTCAAGAGCTCTGGTACCATCTATTGCCCCTTAACTTTCAGCTTCTCTATTTGTTCCATTCAAAATAAAACGACATTTTTTCCCTTGCCATATAAAGACATCTGGATGCAGCATGTGGGTCATTTCAAAAGCACTGGAAGGGGAAAAGCTGAAGGGGAACAAAGGGCAACACACTGGAGGGAAGAATGGATAAAAGGAAAGAACAAAGGATGTTTCCTGAGGGTAAGAGGCAAACAAAATTTTTCCAGTCCCCATGCCAAGGTCTACAAAGCAAACAAACAAACAAAATTTTAAATTGCATTTAACCAAGGGCTAAAAGGTTAGTAGGGGCACCTGGGTAGCTCAGTCGGTTAACCTTCTGACTCTTGATTTCAACTCAGGTCTTGATCTCAGGATGGTGAGTTCAAGCCCCACACTGGGCTCCAAAATAAATAAATAAAAATAAGTAAGTGGAAAGTGACTTAATGGTTACAATTGCTACACTTTATTTTTTTTTAAAGATTTTATTTATTTATTTGACAGAGAGAGAGGGATCACAAGTAGGCAGAGAGACAGGCATGGGGGAAGGGGAAGCAAGCTCCCCACTAAGCAGAGAGCTCGATGTGGGGCTCAATCCCAGGACCCTGGGATCACAACCTGAGCAGAAGGCAGAGGCTTAACCCACTGAGCCACCCAGGTGCCCCTAATTGCTACACTTTAGAAGTGCATTGTATTAGTCAATTAACAAAATGCCGTAGACTGGTGACTTAAACAACAGAAATTTATTTTCTCACAGTTTTGGAGGCTGGAAGTCCAAGATCAGGATGTTGGCTGCAAATGGCCACCTTCACTGTGTCCTCACATGGTGTTTCTTCTGTTTTGGTATATCCCTGGTATCTATCTCCTTGTCCATATCTGCTTTTCTTTTCTTTTTTTTTTTTAAGATTTTATTTATATATATATATATATTTAAAGATTTATTTATTTATTTGACAGAGAGAGAGATCACAAGTAGGCAGAGAGGCAGGCAGAGAGAGAGAGGAGGAAGCAGGCTCTCCGCCAAGCAGAGAGCCCAATGTGGGGCTCGATCCCAGGACCCTGGGATCATGACCTGAGCCGAAGGCAGAGGCCTTAACCCACTGAACCACCAGGCGCCCCTTTATTTATATTTTTGACAGAGAGGGACACAGCGAGAGAGGGAACAGAAGCAGGGGAAGTGGGAGGAGAAGTAGGCTTCCCCCTGAGCAGGGAGCCCCAAGCAGGGTTAGATCCCAGGCCCCTGGGATCATGACCCGAGCTGAAAGCAGACACTTAACAACTGATCCACCCAGGTGCCCCCATATCTCCTTTTCTTATAAGGATATCTGTCAGGTTGGATTAGGGCTTACTCTAAAGGCTTCATTTTAACTTAAACACCTCTTTAAAGGCCCCATCTCCAAATATAGTCACATTCTGAGGTACTGGAAGTTACTTCAAAATATGAATTTGGAGTTTAGGGGTGGGTGGGGGCATAACCAAGTGCGTAACAGTACCTAACCAATTTCATTTAATTAAAAAAAAAAAAAAAGTCATATATTCCTTGAGTCCATGTTGGAGTTTAACTTATAGCTTTAGAGAATGTACATTTTTTTTTAAGATTTTATTTATTTATTTATTTATTTATTTATTTGTCAGAGAGAGAGAGAGAGAGAGAGAGAGAGAACAAGCAGGGGGAGTGGCAGGCAGAGGGAGAAGCAGACTTCCTACTGAGTGAGTAAGGAGCTCTATGTGGGACTTGATCCCAAGACCCCAGGATCATGACCTAAGCCAAAAGCAGACGCCCAATGGTCTGAGCCACCCAGGTTCTTTAATAGAACTACAACAAAGAATTGCAATTTATTAGAATTGTAATAAAAACACAATAAAATATGATTTAAATTTATTGTCTTTTCAATATAGGGAGACAAAAGTTTGATTAGCACAGTGAGCCTTCTGGCTATATGTTACAACTATAGGCTTTTTCAGGTTGAGAACCTATGTTAATTAACTCTATATTGTTTTATAAATAGAACAAAGATACAGGATCTATTTTAAGTCAACAATATTGTGTATGACTACTTGTTTAAATAATGGAAAGCTAAATGCATAATTCCCATCATGAGGCAAAATGTTCAGTTGGGTTTCATTCATTATATTTTCTTAGGATAAAATATTTTGATTTTAAAAATTCTCCATGAGCTTGAGAATAATAGTTATTTGCCCAAATTCAAAGTCAGCTGATAGAGGAGTTTGGAGGGATATTAATTCTCTCCTAAAACCAAAAATTTCACTTAAAATATTATGAGAGACCACTTCATATTTCTTATCACAGTTCACTCTTTGTGGAGTGGAGGGAACTATATTTGGGTGAAGTTCCCAAAAATAGGAGTGAAAGGCATCTATTACATTTTATGGAAATGAAAATGTGTGTTTGAGGATTATATTTTCTAAAAAAAATTTTCTTTTAGGTGCAAACAAATATTTATCTCTCCAAACAATACCCCTTTTTTTCAAAGAAAATATGAATCACTGATGAGAAAGCAAAATCTAGTGCTTTGACTTTGCAGCTGCAGAAATTTTAGTCTCAAGCTGTCCTGTGTCCAGTGTAAACATTTGCTCATACAGGTGTATGCAGAAAATGGCTCCTACCAGGTATTTGTTTCACGGTGGCTAACACTGTCAGTCAGTCAGATTGCCACATTTTTTTTTCCTAGCTTATTTTTTCAAGTTGCATATTCTAAATAAGTAATCTGCTATTTCACAAAATTTAAAAATAGTATGTCATTACCATCAAGCACGAAGCAGAATGATTTCATTTAAAATCCTTTCTCCATTCGCTTACCAAAGAAATGGTTCCATGATCAATTTGACCTTTTACCAGCATAATTGCCAAATAATTAACAATGATAAATGATTACAATCTGAAATATTTTTAACTAATCATTAAAGGGCAGCATACTTTGCATAGGAACCAGGAGCTTTCTATAAAATATTAGAAATATTTATTTATTTATTTCATCAAGTGCCTACTATGTGCCAGAAACCCTCATGGTGGGATTTGTATTCCTAAACTAAATAAGACAAATAAGTGATATAGCATATTAGAAGATATTAAGTGCCACAGGAAAGAAACAAATGCAGGGAAAGAGAATTGAGAGCGTGTGTGTGAGGTAAGAGGGTATAATTTTAAATAGGATGGTCAGATAAGATGCAATGGAAGCCAAGATGGAAGGAGGTGAAGGAGTAAAGCATGTGGACATCTGGAAGAAGTTTAGGTAACCAACCATTCCAGCCTGTCTGGGACTAAGAGGTTCCCAGGTTGTAGGCCTTCCTAGGCAAAACCCCCAGCAAACCAAAACAACTGATCACCTTAAAAGTGTTCCAGGCAGAGGGAACAGGAAGAAGAACAAAGGTCCCAAGAGGGGTGCATGTGTGGTAGTTTCAGGATCTAGGAAAGAAGCTAGTGCAGTTAGAGAGGGCATGAGCTTGGTGATATGAAGAGGTCACATCATGTATGGTCTCACAGTAGAAGCAATGGCCCTCTACCCAACCCTGCTTTTCAGGGTTGATGCACCCAACACTAGCTCCTGCTGATGGGTTCATGGTGTGTCTTTCCATGGTCCGTGCCCTTGGCTTCATAGAACCGCATCCCTTTTAGGGAGCAGCCCATGACTAATGACTGGCTAATGTGAGACTACAATGACTAGGCTGAGGCCCCTTCTGTCAGCTTGTCCACCCAGCTTAGACCTCCCCTTCAAACTGGCTGAGACCTCATTTGTAACCAGCTGCAGTTCAGCTTTTTCCTCTGCCTTTCTTCTTTACAGGTATATTTCCGGAGATGACTCCACAATAAACTTTCCATATGCAACTCTCCACCTAGTATCTGTATCTAGGGAGCCCAAAGAGAGGCCTTGAAGATGATTTTGAGAGGGATGTGAAGACTTTGAAGTGTTTTGAAAGAAACAGAACCCTGAAATAGTTTCTCTCCTTCTCTCTCTCTCTCTCTCTTAGGTGTAGGAAAATATAGAACTTTCTTAGTTGTTTGGTTCAGATTATTCTTCTGAACTTCATTGCAATGATTGCATAGGATGGGAGAACTGGGCTCTAACCCAACTGGAAACTCTAAGTTTGCTGAATAGTTGGAATTTCCCCCTATGTCTTTCAATGTGCTCCGTGGGTAGACCAGCTCTTCAGCTGAGGCTGTTCCCAGATGGATCACATCCCATACTGAATTCCATTGTTTTGGGGGCTCCAGTTGTTTTACATAAAACAGGTAAATAAAGTAGGTACATCAAAGTGCAACAAGCACAAAGGAAATCCTTGCCCTCAAGGATTTTATTCTACTCTTTCTTCCATGAGCCATTTTATTGAAAATGCTCAATAATAAATGGCTTACTATGCATACCTTAGGACCTTAATTTCCTGTGGAACCAGCATTTATAGGTAGCGGTCAGGGGGATGAAGCAATGTCAAGTGGGAAAACCACTATTTGCTTTCCAGTCACACACACCAACTTAAATATCCAGCCACCATGGATGTATTTTAGCTGCATTTAAAATGTCCAGCATTTTCATCCCGCAGGCTTCACTGAAGAATTTCTAGGCAAGCAGTGGACTTCAAATTCATATTACTTAGGAAAGGATCAACAGGAAAATATGAAGTAGGTGGAAGGTCTATTATTTATTATACTAATGAAGAGGCCCTTTGTCTCTCAGTTCACAGTTGTGTTTTGCACAAACTTTTTCCATGTAAAAATCCCTCTGACATAAGGGTTTTTTTCTGAGTATAAATGAATTTTCTATAAAATTAAAAATTCCTACAGAATAATATAGTTAACTGTGTATATGGTTTGTGTGTACAGCCATAGCTGTTCAGATTTGAAAATGGAAAAAAAAAACTATCTTTTTGCTTGATAACATATGTATAAGGTGGTGGCAAGTACAGTGGTTTGAGAGTAAGCAGATCTGAACCTACTCCTGGCTCCAAAACCAATTCACATGTGGACTGGAGTGGCAGACCTTGGCAGACCATGGAAGGAAAGATCCTCTAAGATGATGAGATTCAAAGAGAGAATCCTACCCAAATTTGACTTAACAAGTAGACAGTGGACAGTGGACACTGGGACCCAGTTCTGGATTCCGGGACTCACTAAACAGTTTCACAACCTCCAATAAATCCCTTAACCCTTCAGAGCCTTGGCTTTCTTATCAATTAGGTAGGATTGGTACCTACTCTAGCTCAGAATGGATGGCGTGTGTTAAGAGCTGTGAGCATGATTTGGAAACTAAAAAGAAGAACAAGGTTTAGTTTTCATTTTTAAAATTTTTAAATGGAAATGACAGCCACAAATTCTCTCCCTACATTAGAATGCAGTCTGGAAGTTAACTGATGCAGTATGTATGTAAAGTGCTTTTAGCTCTTTAAAAAACATTTTATGTTCATAAAAGGTCAAATGCAATTACACACTCACACAAATAAATCAGCTGAATCCTGTAATGTGCAGAGTATAGCAAGTTTTAGGTTAATGAATAGGGCTGAAAAGCAGCAGAGGATTAGCACATCTATCATATTAAATCATGGGAAATATTTTTCTAATGTTTTAAAGCCAGTAATACCCACAAAAAATTAATGGATTTTAATTTTTACAGTTATATTTAAATTTCATAGAATTAGTCTTATAAACAGAAACCTGGAGTCATCCAGTAATTTCAACCAAATTATCAGGTACTATTTAAATTAACAAATGATAATTCTTTGAAAAGTATTAAAAGAATGAGTAAGTATTACAGTCACACGTTACCTTAGCAATACAAATAAAAACTCAATTATAGAATTTGTAGTTTTCCTTCTCCTTTAGAGATTGGTGACTTTTGATGGTTGTTCTTTTACCTATCCAGAACCAGACAGATCTCTGTCTACGGTCTTCCAAATACATCACAATTTCTCCTTACACCCGGGCCATCATCAGACATATTCCACTCTATTTTGATTATCAGAGCACTCATTAAAATACCATTTCTCTATTTTATTGTCTTAAATGCTTTAGGAAATACAAAGTTATGTCAGCATTGCTTAACATAGTAAGAGCTGTTAATGACCCTTACTAGTACCAGAAAGTAGTCTAGGAGTTCTTATATGTGTTAAATTAATCTTCACAACAACCCTAGGAGGTAGGTGTGATTATTATCCTCCTTATACAACAAACAAAGGCACAGAATCTTGCCTAAGGTCACACAGCTAATAAGTGATAGAATCATGATTTGAACCCAGGCCAACTGGTTCCAGAGCCCACTGGCTAAGTGATCGATTTTATTGTTTCTGTTTGATAGGCCTCCATCTTCTCAATTGAGTGTGCAATCCTTCACTTGTTTGGGGCCTCTACCTAGAAGCCTGGAAAAACATCATATCTTAGCAAACACACACTTGCGAAGTCTTTACCAGTGGTCTGCAAACTTTTTCTATAAAGGACCAGATAGTAAATATTTTAGGCTTCATGGGATATTCACTCTCTGTTAGAACTACTCAAATGTGGTGTTATGGTGAGAAAGCAGCATAAGCAACATAAGCAAATGAACATGACTTTATTTCAATATAACTTTATTTATAAAAGCAAGCTGTGGGCCAGACTTAGCCCAAGGGTCATAGTTTTCTGACTACTGTCCTAAATCCTGATTCTGTTTGATTTGCCCAAGGACTTCTAGCTATTTAAGAATACAGCTTTAGTTTAGCAGGAAATGGCTACTATTCTTTTTTTTTTTTTTTTTTTTTTATTTGACAGACAGAGATCACAAGTAGGGAAGCAGAGAGGGAAGCAGAGAGAGTTGGGGGTGGAGGAAAGCAGGCTCCCTGCTGAGCAGAGAGCCTGATGTGAGGAGGCTCCATCCCAGGACCCTGGGATCATGACCTGAGCGGAAGGCAGAGGCTTTAACCCACTGAGCCACCCAGGTGCCCAATGGCTATTATTCTAGCCAGCATGCACAGACAGCTCTTAGAAGAAAGAGACCCCTTGTTGGTATATTTCTTACTTCACAGCCTTTGCTTTGCTTTTCTACTGAAATCTCAGTTCTGGGCTTAAACCCAAGTGCCAGTTTCTCATCCTCTTCAGAAAGGACAATGCATTTTTGTTATTGGAGCTTCTAAAAGTTTTGTTATTTTTTGTTATTTTTGTTGTCTAAAGGTGAAAGAATACCATTTTGTTACCGCAAATATAATAGCGATTCAGGAAGTGATCATTAATTAGGCACTAAAATCATCAGATAAGAAGTTGTCAAGGAAAAGGATATTTACCAGATCTGAAGTACAACCCACAAGGAAGAAGCTTTATATTTTAGTACCTTTAATAACACTTTTTCTTGCTTTTCCAACCAAGGCCCCTTCTCCTCTTCTCCCCCTCCTCCTTCCCCCATCTTCTTCTCCTCCTCTTTCTTTGCACTAGGCTCCACAAGTGATATCTCTGATCCTTAGTATGTGTGTGTGTATGTAGGAGAGAGAAGTAGAGGGAAAGAAAGAGAAGGCACATATCCATATATTTCAGTTCAGAAGACATATATAAGCCTACTATGTGCCAGGCACATGGCCCTATACCAGGCACTGGTAAGGTACAAAACTGAAGAAGACAGATTACACTTTGGCTAGTGGAGAACGATAATTGAAATTTGGAACTTGTTGAGTTTAAAATAACAGCAGGGGTGCCTGGGTGGCTCAGTTCGTTAAGCATCTGACTTTTTTTTTTCCTTTTTAAAATAAAATTTTTAGGGGCACCTGGGTGTCTCTGTGTTAAAGCCTCTGCCTTCGGCTCAGGTCATGATCCCAAGGTCCTGGGATTGAGCCCTGCATTGGGCTCTCTGCTCAGCAGGGAGCCTGCTTCCTCCTCTCTCTGCCTGCCTCTCTGCCCACTTGTGATCTCTGTCAAATAAATAAATAATTTTTTTTAAATCTAAAAAGATAAAATAAATAAAATAAAAGTGATTTGCACAGACATCACAGATGTTGTAACAGAACAAAAAGATGAAATACGAGAATAAACCTTAAAATAAATGTTCATCATTTATATAAGAAAAACACTACTGAAGGACACAAAAGAAGACCTAAACAAATCAAAAACATATATATTTTTAGATTGGAAGATTCCACATCATACAGATGTTGATTCTTCCCAAATTAATCTGTAAATTTAACCTGAATGCAATCAGCGTAACAATAAGCATTCTTTTTTTTTTTAAGATGTTTATTTATTTTTTGACAGACAGAGATCGCAAGTAGGCAGAGAGGCAGGCAGAGAGAGGGGGAGAGGAAGCAGGCTCCCTGCTGAGCAGAGAGCCCAATGGGAGGCTCCATCCCAGGACCCTGGGATCATGACCTGAGCCGAAAGCAGAGCCCTTAACCCACTGAGCCACCCAGGCGCCCCAACAGTAAGCATTCTTAAAAAAATTTAGAACTAGACAAGCTGATTCTAAAGTTCATATGTAAAAATACATAAACAAGGACAGTCTTGAAAAACTAAGAACAGAGGAATGAAAAGGGACTGCCCTACTCTATAATACAAACCTATAGTAATTAAAATATGTTGGAGCACATTCATCAATATAACATGATCAAATATCCAGAAATGGACTGCAAAACATAAGTAGGTGATAAAGACAGCATTTCAACTTGGGAAGGAAGTTGTAATTATTCAAAAAACGGTGTTGCAGAGAGTGGATAGCACTTAGTAAAAAAAAAAATTTTTTTTTTGATTCCTACCTTACATTTCGCATGTAAATAAATTCTAGATAGATCAAAGATCTAGATATAAAAATAGCTGCATATAAGTCTAAGAATAAAACATTGGAAAATTTTGTCTTAAGTAATAACAGTATGTGAAGACCTTTCCAAGTATAGCACAAACTCAGAAACCTTAAGAAATGGTATATTGGTTTACCAATTACCAATTGGTTATTATAATAACTACAGAAGTTCTGTAGAAAATAAAACACAGCAAAATCATTCTATGTAAAAATTGAGGCATAATGTATATAACATATACTAGAAGCAAATTTCTATAAATTACTAAGAAAAAGACCAACTACTCAATACAAAATAGGAGTAAAAGGGAGAAAGGCTATTAAAAATAGTTTACTGAAAAGGAAATACAGATCTCTCTTAGATGTGTAAAAAAGACAGCAATCCTCACCTTAATTATACACTACAATGAGATACTCTCACCTATCAGACTGGCAAACCCCCCCCCCCAAATTTTATAACACAATTACCAAGCATTGATGGAGGGGCTGTGCATTGGTACAACCTTAATAAAAGGTTGTAATTTTACAATTAGTTAAAATAACAAATGTACATACTTTTTTTATTTAGCAATTCTAGTCCTAGGTAGTTATCCTATAAATACAAAATAATGTTTATAAGTGATCGCAATAGATTTGAAGCGATCCATTTTGAATAAACGAAAGTTTATTTACCATTAGAAGACTGGTTTAAAATGTTATGGTATATTCACATAATGAAATACAATGCTGTCTCATGTGTACTGGTAGGAAAAGATCTCCAAAATCTATTGTGAAATGAAAATAGTAATATGTAAAACAGCATATATAGCTCGTTTGCTAGTATTTGTATGAATATTTGTAAATGCATAGAATATTTTTAGATGGCTCCACAAGAGAGTGAGATAGTGATTGCCTCGCAGGAGAGAAAAAGGCTGGGGATCATGGAGAAAAAGAGACTTATTTTTCACCTGTATACTATTTTGTACTTTTGAATTTGATACTATGTACATATTAAGAAAAACTGTTTTGATTAAGAGAGTTGATATTTATAAAGACTGAAACATTTGGAATAGATGAGCTTTCTGAGCATAAGGACAGTGAGTAAAAAAGGCCAAAGACCATGAAAAATGTCTATTTGAAGAAGGAAGAAGTGCCAACTAGACACCATAGAGAATTAGACTGAGAAATAGGAAACAGGAAAAACAGTATCACAGACACCAAAAGAGAAGTGTTTGAGAGGAAAGCAAAGGTTCCAAAAGAAAAAGTAAATAAATATAGCTATAAAATAATTCTAAAACTATATATATCAATATTTGTAAAAAAAAAAAAAGTCAGACAAAAAAGATCAATATACTTAATATATAAAGAATTAGAGATTTCTGGGTGGTTCAGTTGCTTAAGCATCTGACTCTTGATTTCACCTCAAGTCATAATCTCAGGGTTGGGGGATTGAGCCCCACATGGGGCTCTGTGCTCAGCATGGAGTCTGCTTGTCCTTCCCTCTGCTCCTCACCCCCCCCAAATAAATAAACAAATGAAATCTTTAAAAAAAAAAAAAAGAACTAATACAACTCAAGAAAAAAATTTCTAATAGAAAAATAATCCAAAAACATAAAGGAACAATTCACAAAACAAGAAAATACGAATTTATAATAAGTATATTAACTTGTAATTCTGGAAATGCAAATTAAAAGAAGAAATCTTTGTCTCTACACCTAAAAAAGAAAAAAAAAATCAGTGCAATTCTCAGGGCTAATGGGAACATCAATTGGGACAGTGCATTTGAAAAACAGTTTGTCAATATGTATAGGAGATTTTATTATTGTACATAAATTTAACACTCTAATTTCACTTCAGGAATTTTTTAAAAATTTTACTTATTTATGTGACAGAGAGAGAGAGAGCACAATCGGGGGAGCTGCAGACAGAGGGGGGAAGCAGGCTCCCTGCTGAGCATAGAGCCTAATGCGGGGCTTGATCCCAGGATCCTGGAATCATGACCTGAGCCGAAGGTAGATGCTTAACTGACCAGAGCCAGGAATTTCTACCAAGGAAATAATCAGAGTAATCTAATGTTATATGCAAGGATGTTTATCACAACATTATATCTGATAGCAAAACAGAAGTCAATCTTAATGTTCATCATAGGGAAATATAGTTCATTCATAGGATAAAACACCGTGCAGTTATTAAAGTGATATATTCAAAGATTATCTCAGGCAGAATAGTGCTTTTAGTATATAATTAAAATTTAAAAGCAGGGTATGACATTCTATATAGGATATTAAACAGATTTTGAAGAATGTACAATATGCATAGTTCATACTTTTAGAATGTTTTATAATATCTAGATTATCAGATGTAGATATTATATAAGATCTGGTGGCTTTTCTTACTTTGCAAGATATCTCAAATCATCTGCAATGAAAGTTATATATTTTATAATGAGGAAAATAATCAGTATTATAAAAACAACAAGATCAAGAGGGCCAAAAAGTAATACATGGTCATCAGTTGGAGTAGACATCTTTTGGGATGCCAACCAGCCCACACTCCTCATCTGTGAGAGCATCTTCTTAAAACCTGCTCCTCTCTCTCCTGATGGGACTGTCATTCACTCAGTTCACCATCTCTCACACTTGCCTGACCCATCTTAGTTCAGACCCTTACCCTCTCTCACTCAGAACTGAAAAGTTTCCTAACTTCCTAACTTCCAATCCAGCCTCTATCTCCTGTAAGAGGGTTGTTTCTTTCTTTTTTTTTTTTAAAGATTTTATTTATTTATTTGACAGAGAGAAATCACAAGTAAGCAGAGAGGCAGGCAGAGAGAGAGGAGGAAGCAGGCTCCCTGCCTAGCAGAAAGCCCGATGCGGGGCCCGAACCCAGGACCTGGGATCATGACCTGAGCGGAAGGCAGCAGCTTAACCCACTGAGCCACCCAGGCGCCCCAAGAGGGTTGTTTCTAAATTGCAAATACAGTAAGAAGATGGAGGGGGGAGAATCCTTTAGCAACCCCATTAGTGCCCATAAGATAAAGTCTATGCTCCTTTGAATGGGTTCAAAGCCTTCCATGATTTTTCATCCCCTGTCATTTTAACTTAATGCCAATTTTGGTTGTTTTGTCCCAAGTACATTGAGCTATTTGTGGTCCCAGCAACATACCTGGATGCTTTATGCCTCTATACCTTTGCTCACGTGTTCCTCTGCCTCAAATGATGCCGTAGTCTTCGCCTATCCACCTGGCAACACACATTCTTTCAAGAAGATCCAGGTGGCAAACCTGTCCTGACTCCCTCAGGTGGAAATGAACACGCCCTCATTCATGGTCGCACTTTTTCCATTAGTGTTTTATTTCACTTCATTGTGCACTTGTCTTCTTTGATAAGTAGACAGTAAACCACTTGACATCAGAGAACCATTTGATCTTTTTGTCTCCAGGGCCTACATATAGATTAGTAAGAACTGGGTAAATGTTTGCTGATTAAAAGAAGGAAATGAGTGCTTAACAGTATCAAGTACTATAAAATGGAAGGGAGGAAGAAAATTCATTGGACATGTTAAGTAGTCACTGTTAACTTTAAGAGAACTGTTTCAGTAGGTTAAGTAGGGAGCAGAAGTAATGAATGAATTGTGATCAAATAATCATTTTAAGTCTAGTTGATTTTTTTCCCAAGAAATTTGTCACTGAATGGGAAGGGAAAGCAAAGATAATAGCTTGAAAGAATTCTTTGAATTTTGGTTTTTATAAATAGATAGAAACTTAAGTATGCTTGTAGGCACAGAAGAAGAAACTACCCACAAAACAATTCTGATGTCACATGGCAAGATTAGTTGTACAGGAAAACTGTAGTCCTTTCTTAAAACGGGTGCACTTTAAGTGCTCTGCTGTTTACGCATCACATTTATGATTGGTAGCTGGGATGAGAAACTCCTGTTGGCTCTGCCATTTTCTCAACTCCTTGCCAACTTCCCTCCAAAAAGGAAATATAAATCAGACCAATCTAAAATTTGGTGGCTCAGTGCTGGTGTGTATGAACTACATGTGTTTTATCTTCTGCTTCCCTGCCCGGTGCTAGGCATAGGGAGCAAATGGGCTTTCTCTTTCTCTTTCCCTAGTAACCTCATATGACTATTTCCATAGCTATTAATCTTTCATATTTGTCAACTGCTTATCTTCTGTACTGCATTCTGTATCATTTCTTCAGATCTGGCATCTAATTTACCAATATTTTTATTCAGCTATGCCAAATAAGTGTTTTAACTAATTAAGATTGTTTAACAATTTTATTTTTTAATTTCTAAAAGCCTTATTGATTTGTTTTCAAATATGTCTTATCTTACAGGAGGGCCTCTTATTACTTGCTCATCTTTTATTTCTTTAAACATTTCATAATTTTTTTTTCCTATTTTTTGTCTGCTAAGTCCAGTATATCTGAAATCCCTGGGATGATTTGCTGTTTGTTTTTTCTGATATGCTCAAAATTTGCTTGCTTATATATTTTTTATACCCAGTGATAAATAACTCTCATTTAGTTGATATTAATACATTGAAGATATGTTTTTCCAAAACTCTTCTTCTCCTTGGAGAAGCCAAATACCTCAGTAGTGACCTGGGACGACTGTTACCCATTCTAGATCTCTAGCTTCATGCGAGAACTGCTTTCCATTAGTTGTCCATCTTGCCCAAAGGCTCTCTCTCTGGGTGCTGCCAACCAGCATTAAGTCAGACAGCCCCAGGGGCTGATAGCTTGCTGTGTTTTCCTTCCCCCAGGTCCTGGGCCCCCAGAAATACATGGCATTTATGGTTTGCCCTAGAAGGGGACCTCCTCTCATTTTCCTGTGAACTCCTTTCAGTCAAGTTTTCTTCTCCCACCATTCCATCAAAGTGCTCCCTAAGGTTGCTAATAACCTCCATGTTGCTAAATACAATAGCTACTTCTCAGATTTGTTTCACTTGCTGTGACAATTATTTTTATGTTTCATCTTTGCTGGGGTAGAGTGACCAGCTATTTGGTCAAACATTTTTCTGAACGTTTGGTGAAAGTGTTTTTGGATGAGATTTACATTTAAATTGGTAGACTTTGGGGGTGCCTGTCTGGCTTAGTCATTGAGCGTGTGACTCTTGATCTTAGTTTTATGAGTTCGACCCCCACGGTTGGGCATGGAGCCTACTTAAATAAACAAATAAATAGGTAGATACAGAAATAAATAAACTGATGGACTTTTTTTTTTAAAGATTATTTATTTATTTATTTGACAGAGAAAGAGAGATCACAGGTAGGCAGAGAAGCAGGCAGAGAGAGAGGAGGAAGCAGGCTCCCTGCTGAGCAGAGAGCCCGATGCGGGGCTCCATCTCAGGAACCTGGGATCATGACCTGAGCCGAAGACAGTGGCTTAACCCACTGAGCCACCCAGGTGCCCCAAACTGGTGGACTTTTTAAAAAAAGATTTTATTTATTTATTTGACAGAGAGTGATACAGTGAGAAAAGGAACACAATCAGGGGTAGTGGGAGAGGGAGAAGCAGGCTCCCCACTAAGCAGGGACCCCCAATGCAGTGCTCAATCCCAGGACCCTGGGATCATGACCTGAGCAAAAGGCAGACGCTTAACCACTGAGCCACCCAGGCATCCCAGTTGGTGGACTTTGATTAAAACATATTGCCTTCTGTAATGTGGATGGGCCTCATCTATTTAGTTAAAGGCCTGAGTAGAACAAAGGACTGACATTTCCCCAGCATTAGATGTGATACAATATCTATCTATCTATCTATCTATCTATCTATCTATCTATCCTTCTTATTGGTTCTGTTTCTCAGGGAACCCTGACTGATAAACTTGCCCTGTTAGTAGCATTTGACAAAATTGATCACTCCCTCTTTTTTTTTTTTTAAAGATTTATTTATTTATAAAAGAGATGGGGAAGAGGCAGAGGAGAGGGAGAGAGAAAGTCAAGTAGACTCTTTGCTCAGTGTGGAGCCTGACGCTGGGCTCTATCTTGTGACCCTGAGGTCAGGACCTGAGCTGAAACCAAAAGTTGGACACTTAATTGACTGCACCAGCCAGGTGCCCCAGTCACTCCCTTCTTTTTGAGATACTTTTACTTAATTCCCAGGATAACATGTTCTGCTGGTTTTTCTCCAACTTCATTTGCTGGAGAGGTTATACCAACAAACGTGTATTTCTAGTTCAGACCTCTTCCTTTAACTCCAGACTCATATCCAGCTGCTTATTTCAAATCTAGTCTTATTGTCTGATAAGTATCTTAAAATAACATTTCCAAAACCAAATTATCCAGCCTCCCTTCCCATCCTTCCAGCCCAAACTGCTTAACCCCACTGTTTTCCCCAAAGTATGTGGAATATTATTGTTCTAATCACTTAAACCAAAAACACCACAGTTATCCCTGGATCCCTCTTTTTCTCTGACACCCCACAGCCAATCTATCAGGAAGTCCTGGGGTTCTACCTTTAACATATAACTAGAATCCAGCCACTTTACCATTTCTGCTGCCCTCTCCTGGGCCAAGCCACCCTCTGTCTGTCCTGAGCAGTAGCTCTCACCCCCCAGCGGCTCTCTGCTTCTACCCTTCCCCCAAGGCATCCAGCTCTGCACACTGCAGCCTCAACGAGTCTTTAAAAATACAAAGCCCACCTATCACTTCTCTGCTCAAAACCACTGAAAGCTTTTTTAATTTGCTCAGAACAAAAGCCTTGATCATTACAATTCTCTAAAAGATCCTACACAATCTCTCCCTCTCTTCCCATTCCCCTTAACCTCCCTTCCCAGGCAGGTGTGATCTCACCTTAGGGCCTTTGATTTATGGTTTCCTCTGCTTGAAATGCTCTTCCTATAGATGTCTGCTAGCTCCCTATTTCACATCCTCAGGTCTCTGTTTAATGTCTGTCCTCTTGGTGAGGTTTTTCCTGATTATTATATCTAAAATCCAACCTATCTCCCATTCTCTGTAGGTTGGCCCTCTTTTATTTTTCTCCATAGCATTTATCCAACAACTACAACTTTTACTTCTTTATTTTGTCTGTGTGCCCCTCATAGAATGTAAGTTCCATGAGAATAGGAATTTTGGTTTTATTTGCTGCTGTATCCTCAATTCTTAATACAAATAGCTCACAATAGAAGGCATTCAGTAAATATTGGTTTAATGAATGAAAAGTACTCATCTTGGCAAGGCTATGGGAACAGGCCATCTCTCACATTTGGAGAGGTAAGTATAATTCTGTGCAATACTTTTCAGAGGTTTTGTGTCCTCTAGTGAGCCATCTGCTCAGGCACTCACAGCAAATGCCTTTGTACCCAGCCCTGCCAGCCTTCTTCAGTCATTTACCTCACCTACCCGGCTCGCAGGCTATTGAATTTTCCACCCCCCACCCACATTTCCCTGCCTTAAATGACCCTCTGCTCATGCAGCCACAGCAAGAATACTCGAAATACCCCACCAGATGGCATGTTTTTTCAGAGCCTTGAAGCCACTGTATACACTCTTCTGCTTCTTCTCCCTTCTCCCGGCCTAGACAGCGCTGACTCTACTAACCTCAGTTTAAGCATCAAGGCCCCCATGAAGCCTTCACTAGACACATTGGCAGTGACTCCTCTGTCTCTTGGTAGCATTTTATGTAGAATTTAATGACAACTATGTAGCATGTTGCTTTGAATGTTTGGTTGGTTTCCTGTCCCCCAGTCAGACCAAGAGCAAACTCCCAGTGTCCTCATCATTGTCTCCAGGTCCCTAAAGCAACACTGCACTGAATTCTTATTTCATGAACAAATTAATCCTTCAACATCTTTTCCAATGTTTCTCTTCATGCACAACTTTTTTCCAAGTAAAATGCTTAAAAGTTGGTCATATGATATTAAAATGTCACACCGGGATTCAACCAGGAGCACCGTCTCCAGATGCTGTTCCAGAGTAGGACACTCTCCCTCAGAAGGTTCTAAGCAGATTTCTGTACAGTTGTGACATCTAGGATCATCTTTTTTTTTTTTTTAAAGATTTTATTTATTTATTTGACAGAGAGATCACAAGCAGACGGAGAGGCAGGCAGAGAGAGAGAGAGAGAGAGGGAAGTAGGCTCCCTGCTGAGCAGAGAGCCCGATGCGGGACTCGATCCCAGGACCCTGAGATCATGACCTGAGCCAAAGGCAGCGGCTTAACCCACTGAGCCACCCAGGCGCCCTAGGATCATCTTTCAGGAGGCTAAGTTCAGCAAGTGCAGCCGCTCTTGCCCCAAATCTGCCATCATCTCAATGGAGAACTCTGGACTATAGTTTCCCCCCCCCTTTCAGAATGATGATAGAACATACTTCTTGGTTTATTTGTATAATTTGTATATAGAAGTTAAGGTTTTGAAATAAAAGGATCAACCAGGGCCCGCTCCGTGGTTCCCTTTCTTCAAGTTTTGAAAGGGAAAGAAGCTTTTCTTTTTTCCCCTAAATTTCAGATACTATCAGCGAGCCACGGACCTAGCTTGTGTCACATGTTTTGGGCACACTGATCCACAGTGCCGGAATCAAGTAACTCCACACCCTAAGAAGTGGCTGTAACCCAGGATGACACAATCTGTGTTTGTCAAGTTGCCAATTCAAAAAAGAAAGAAATTGTTTAAAGGCACTTTGTTACATAATAATGTTTTATTCAGAAGGGGAGGAAAAGTTGGACTGATACAAAGGGTAATTCTTTCCATTTTCCACTTTATCCCACAACCAAATCAATTCTTTGCTTTTGTGTTGGCAGAGCCTCCTCCGACTTTATGCAACGGGACTTCTCCTGAGCTTCATTCAGCTGCTGGGCTCGAAGACCCGTGTCACACACCTCTCCAGAGCAGCTGGAGACATTTCCAGAGAGGAGGGAGCCTGACGATGGGTGGAGATTATTTTTAAATGTGGTTTGTCCCTGTTTTGCTCATGAACATAGGATTTTTTTCTTAAGTGTAGATAAACAAGAGACCAGTTTCTGACCACAGGAGAATTGAAGCTGGGAGGGAAGACTTTGGTCTCTGGCTCCTGATTTTAGAGTCTAGAGCAGAATAAGTTGCTTGATGGCTGAGGTAAATGTTCTTGACCTTTGTATTCAGGCTGATGACTAGCGCACATTAGAAAAACAAAGTAGACCTTATGACTTGGACCAAGCTTGTTTTTAACATTCTTTTCTGTCTTACTAATAACTAGGACCTAGCCCCATATTGAAACACCATGTTACAGAAACTAAAGAACTCTCTCTGTAACTTAACTAAAACTCTTCAAATGAGACCTATTTCACTGTGCTGATTGAATTTGACAATCAAGTGCTTTTACCTCTTCAGCTTTGAATAAAATATTTTTAGATCTAATTTTTTTCGACTTAAAATGTAATAACTTAAAATGCTCTGATCAAGTGAAATTGTAATTTCCTACCATAATCATGAGTAGACTGAAGGATTTTTCTAGCCTAGGGTTTTAAAGTAGCATCGACAAACCAGAAAAAGTGTACTTGAGTATAGTTCTTAATATTATATGGTGAGGGGTGCCTGGGTGGCTCAGTTATTAAGTGGCTGCCTTTGGTTCAGCTCATGGTCCCAGGTTCCTGGGATTGAGCCCCGCACTGGGCTCCCTGCTAAGTGGGGAGTCTGCTTCTCCCTCTCCCACTCCCCCTGCTTGTGTTCCCTCTGTGTGTGTGTGTGTGTGTGTGTGTGTGTGTGTATGTGTGTGAAATAAATAAATAATATCTTTTAAAAAATATTAAATGGTGAGACTCGATGTAATTTACATTACAATTTTAAGATTTGAGTAGGTAAGAAAATTTCATAAAAATCATCTTTTTAGGGGCACCTGGGTGGCTTAGTGGGTTAAAGCCTCTGCCTTCAGCTCAGGTCATGATCCTGGGGTCCTGGGATCCCAGGATCAAGCCCTGCATTGGGCTCTCTGCTCAGCAGGGAGCCTGCTTCCCCTCCCCCTCTCTCTGCCTGCCTCTCTACCTACTTGTGATCTCTGTCTGTCAAATGAATAAATAAAATCTTTTTTAAAGAATCATCTTTTTAGTGTGAGCTTAGCACACTTAGCAGTGAATACCTATAATTTGGCTGGCCTGCTATTCCTTTCTCCCTTGTTCTGGTAATACCACTAAATTCTTAGGAGATTTCCTCCCCTAGAGGGAGCTGCCCTTTATGATGCCTAGTCCTCTGCCTCATGGGCCAGACCTGTTTCACTGTTGAGTGTTTGAATATTTGTGTGACCCAAAACATCAGCAACTCTTGCTGGTTTTCTATATGAAGTGTCCGTAAGCCGAGGCTATATACCCCGTGCCACTGGGGCTCTTCTCCACATGGTGTAAAACAGACTGGTTTGCAGCTGGACAGATGGAAGGCAAGTCACAGAGAAACAGGTCTCACAGAAGGGGATGAGAAAGATGCTGCCTTTCTTGGCTCTCTGCTCTGGTCTCAGAGGTCCCCATATTGACAGGAGAACTGAGGAGAACCCTGACCCTTGCCCTGGGTTCTGAAGTCTCAATCCAGGCTGTCCCAAAGATACCGCAGAAGGTTCTTGGTCTTGTCATGAGAAAGAATTCAAGGACAGACACACAGTGTAGCAAATGAGGGACACAAATGTGAAAGTTTATTAAAGCTGAAGTACACTTTGGAGATGTGAGAGCTGGCAAGCTCTAGAGAGCGAGAGTCCACGTGAGAGAAAGCTGCACACCATTGGGGCTGGGATTCTATCTTTTACTGAAGGTTGTTAATTAGAGGGTGGAATATTCATTACTTGGGGCTGGGATTTCTTGGAAGCAAGGTTTCCATACTTTTTCTTCCTTATTTGGGCAGGGGTTTCCTGTCACGGTACCCACCATCTTAGGCCTGTCTGCTTTGATCTGGCTCTTGTGAAGTGCTGCCAGGACAGGCCTCTGACCTTCCTGACAGTTGGCCATGGTTTCCTTGTTGCTGGCCTCCGCGTATCCTGTTAGAACCTAACTGCCTACTCGAACAACCAGAAATGCAGTTCTTCCTTTAGTGTGTTTGAGCTACCTCACTCTTATTCCAGAAAATCCACAGAACTGCTCCAGAAAATTCACCACCCCTTCACCTCAATCCAGTTGAAATTGGCTCTGGTACTTGCAACTGAAGAGTTCTGACTCAGGGACACCTATTTGAGAATATAAGACAGTGACAACGGTACTTATTGGAAGAAAATTTATTGGAGAGAACAATAAAAATTGGCATAGTCAGTTTACTGTATTTTATTATGTAATGTCTTGTATGTTGCCAGGAGCATTTAAAGCAATTTATCTAAGCAATTTGTTTTTAACTTGGCCTCCTTTGCTAATCTCTATTACAAAGCTTATGTTAATTAAGAGTGACAGTAAATTGCTGAAATTAGAACCTTCCCTTGGTCTGAAATTTTATTTCATTTTCTATTAGTTCTAATAGTTTTAAAGCACTACTGATGTTTAAGAGACAAACCTGTGTTATGCCTAAACTATGTACCACATCTACTTACACACAGATGATCCTGCAAATATTCAAATTCTTTCAGCTTATATTAACAAATCTAGGTCAGGAGGCCTAAATTCTAGTCTTTGATGTTTTGTTAACTAACAAAGTGTTATTTATATAACTTCAGGACCGTGAAAGTATATTAAAAACAAAAACAAAAACAGGTCTTCTTAACTTCCTTAGTGAGAGAAAATTTGAGCTTTGAATTACAATGTCAATTGTAAAAACTGATAAAATTGAGTCCTCAAACTATTTTTTAAATAAAATTATTAAATATTTTTCTTAAAAATTCAGTAATGTATTACAGGTACATTCCTAAAACAAATGTTATACACCTTAAGATTTTAAAATATAACATTTTGGCAATTTTTCAAATATTGATATGGAAATGTTAAAGAAATATCCCCAAATTTCCATTTTTGTTCTGCCCCTAAAGGTGAGCATTGCAGCACGGAGAATAGTAACCCAAGGCTACAGTTTCAGCACCACCATTTCTTGGCTTTGTGGTTGTGGTATGTTAGGCAATTCAGGATTACAAAATACTGAAAATGCAAACATGTGACCTCAGGGAATAGGGTTGGGATTTGGTTCTTGTTCCTTCGTAAAGAATACATATGCAAATTAGAAAAACTGAAATCTCAGCTGTGGGTATCAGGCTACCCAGGAATACAGAAAAGTTGAACAATGGAGAAGCCAGATACACACTGGGTTGGGCCAACTGGAACACAGAATTTAAAGAGTGTTCAGAATCCAAGGCAACAGTTGGTAGACCTTTTCTCTAGAGCAAGGGTTCCCATTCTGCTGAACATCCCAATCACCTGCGGGATGTTTTAAAAAACTGAGGGTTGCTGGAGGTGGGGGGAAGGGATAATTTGGTGATGAGCATTAAGGAGGCCCTTGATGGAAGGAGCACTGGGTGTTATATGCAGCTGATGAATCACTAAATTTTACCTCTGAAACTAACCAAAAAATATATAGATTTGTGAAAACTAAACAAAAACAAAAACACAAAACAAAACAATACAAAAAACCCTAAAACAAAACAAAAATATATGGATTGTGTGTGTGGGGTACCTGGATGGCTTAGTCCATAGAACAAGTGACTCTTGATCTTGGAGTATGAGTCAAGCCCCACGTGTAGTGTAGAGTTTACTTCAAAAATATAAAGAGAGGGGTGCCTCCTCGGCTCAGTAGTTAAATCTGCCTTTGGCTCAGGTCATGAACCCTGGGTCTTGGGATCAAGCCCTGCATCAGACTCCCGGCTCAGCAGGGAGCCTGCTTCTCCCTCTCCCTCTGCCTGCTGCTCCCTACTTTTGCTCTCTCTGTGTCAAATAAGTAAATAAAATCTTTAAAAAGTATATATAGATAGAAAGATAGATAGATGATAGAGACACAGATGGATAGATAGATAAGGTAGATAGGAAGACCCTGTCAGCAAAGGCTCTGGTCTAGTCTATGTGCGTCAGTGCCCTGATCACTTGGTTGTTTAAAATCTTCCACATGGGTTTTGAATGCCCTGCTCTCTGCATTGCCTAATTTTGCTATTGTTTTATTGTCTGCTTCCTCATCAGCCCACTACCAGTTTCTTCCCTCAGCTTCAGCTCTATGTGTCTTTTTTACTTATTTATTGAAGATTTTATTTATCTACTTGACAGAGGGATAGGGAGAGAGGGAACACAAGCAGGGGGAGTGGGAGACGGAGAAGCAGGCTTCCTGATGAGCAAGGAGCCCGATGTAGGGCTCCATCCCAGGACCCTGAGCTGATGACCTAAGCTGAAGGCAGACACTTAACAACTGAGCCACCCAGGCCTTATCACAGGATCAGCACTTCATCTTCTCCAAGCCTTAGCTCAAATAATACCTTCTCAGTGAAGCCTTTCCTATTCCTATGATTAAAAACTGTACCCTACCCCTTACACTTTCTAGTCCCCTTTCCTGCCTAATTTTTATTCAACACTTACCACTTTTTAATATACTTTTTGATTTACTTATTTATTTTTTATTTTTTTTTAAAGATTTTTTTTTTATTTATTTGACAGACAGATCATGAGTAGGCAGAGAGGCAGGCAGAGAGAGAGAGGAGGAGGAGGCAGACTCCCTGCTGTGAGCAGAGAGCCCGATATGGGGCTCGATCCCAGGACCCTGAGATCATGACCTGAGCTGAAGGCAGAGGCTTTAACCACTGAGCCACCCAGGTGCCCCTGATTTACTTATTTATTATGTTTGTTGCCTGTCCCATCCACCAGAATGCAAGATTGAAGAGGCAGAATTTTTGTGTCATTTGTCCATAGTGTATTCCTTCCACCTAAACCGGACATGCTTAATAAATATTTGCTGAATACATGAGTTGAATGTATAATGAATACATGTTTTCTGTTTAGTCACTGGCTGACATTATTCTGTCAGAGCCCTGCTCAGCCATGGGCACCATCTGTGTCTCCTTTTGGATTCAGCTGGTCTGAATTGGTCTGATTGGACCAGCTTTTTTGGGATTGAGTGTTTTTTCCATACACCCCAGGTCATTTTTGAATGGGTGTGACCCGGGTGTGTTTCTATGCCCGGGTAATCAGCAGTGATTCAGGGATTACACAGCACAGTGGTACTGCCTGGGGCCTCCCCTTCAGCATGGGCTGTGGTGGGGTGGGGTGGGGTGGGGCTGTTTCTCCAAGAAGCCAATTTTGGTGCAGAGTGACTGTTCAGCAAATTACCTAAGCCTGCTGAGCTTCAGTAAAATGGCCTCTTGGTCTGGCTTACTTTGCTGAATTCTTCCGAAGTTCCAGTGAATAATGTGTGGGAAACACATGCACATAAAAAGTGTTTTCAACATTCATTTATTATAAAAATAAAACAAGAGGAGTGAGAAAAGTTATTTAATTTTAGGTGAAGTTTAAATGTGGCCTTCAATAAAAAGTCAGAGGGAAATTGTGAGGGAGAAATTAGGAATGGAGGAATTTGTTACTTAAAGTGCCTTTGGGATTCTTTTGCCCCCATCACTCAAAGTTGTTTTAAATGTTATTCTCCCTTCACTGATTTCTATTATGGCAGGGGCTCCTGGTACATAACCTCCAAAGTGATATTTAAGAGGAATAAATGCAAAGATCTGCACTCGGTCTTCAAAAACAAATTGTACAAATACAGACTGAAGGAGATATGGTTTTATAGCTATTGATAGATTAAAAACTTCTCAAAGATTTGGGAGTATTTTTGTTTTTAATCAGCAACACATGACATTCATGATGGTGGCGTGGTAATAGAAAAATGCTATTGTGATGCCAAACTGATTGAAAAAACATAAAATTGTAGAAAATTGTACTTTACTATTCCCCTCCTCAAACCTGGATTATTGGACTTAGTTCCAAATGCCACAGTTTAAGAATCAGTAAGTTATGTTTAGAGGAGAGTGTGTGGAGATGAAGGGGGCATGAGAGGGAAGCATCTTGTTGAAAGGTGTGTTCTGTGGTTGCTGGCTTCAAATATTTAGAAGATTATACATGGAAGGGGAATAGGACTGTTCTATACTCAATACATGTTACTAGATTCAGATTCACTGAGCACTTTAATATATGTTGTACTCATATTTGTAATAATGGTTTAAGGTATTATTGTTTTTCCCTTTTAGAGTTGAACAAACTCATCCTTGGAGTTGTTCTGTGCTAGTACAAGTTTAACAGCTAACAGGTTCTATAACTGGGATCTGACTACACCGCTTTGGAACTTAAACCCAATAGTATTTCCTACCAAGACAATACCATGACTACCTCCAAATTTATAAGGAGATACATTTCGGTTCAACGTAAGGACTAGAAGGACTGTTCAAAAATGAGTATTGTTGTGAAGTAGTGAGTGTTTCCCCATCACTTGGAGTTCAAGTCTATGCTGCACAGCTACTTTCTAAGGATCTGGTAGTCCCTCAATTTATACATACACTGTATAAAGAAGGACATGCTCACCTCAATAACAAAATATTAAAAATGAAGGCTAGTCATGGAGCCAAAGGATCATTATAAGTGAGGCCTAGTGAATTTAAGTGATTGAGCTACGTTCATTAGTTCAGTAATTATTGGAAAATATGGCATTCAAACTTCATTCTCTGATTTTACAAACTATTTTTTTTCCCCCTATTGCAGCAGTTATCCCTTATCTACTAACTGGGTAATACAGTGTGGAACTAGAGGATATGGAAAGAGGAAGGGCAGAGATGTTTGGGAATTATTGTAATGGATTGTTTGGCATGCTCTTGCTTTATTAAAACAAGCAAAGAATGTGAGTGGTAGTAGGAGAGGGTTTTAAATGATAAGCAGAGAAGGCCACCTAGTAAAGGAAGAACAGAATACTGTGAAAGGTTAAGCAAGGCAAGGACTGTGGATTGTACTGTTATTTCCCTCCTGATGAGTAGATGCTCAACATCTACTTGCTAGAAGGAATGACGTCAACCCTCAACAAATGTTTAAAGGGAAACTTCTGAGTGTTGAGCACTTTGCAATGTCTGGGAACCAAAAATGAACTAGACAAAAATATCTATCCTTTTAAGGAACTCAGTCTAGTAACAAAAGACCACCAAGCAAAGCAATAGGAAAAAAGAAAAAAGTACTAAGGACAATCATAGAGAAGAGATAAGAGATTGCTGCAGGAAGGCATAAAGGAGAGTATCTAATTCAGTGTAAGTGCATAGGGAGAGCATGTGGGTGTGGAAGAAAGAGTGGATGTCAGGGAAGATTCTAAAGAGCAAGTGAAGCATTTATTATCTTGGAGGATAGTAGGAGTTCACCTGGTTAAGTGAGGAATGGATTTCAGGTGGGGGAAAATGTATGGAGATACTGACACAGCCTGTTGTATCTGTGTGTAAATGTGGTGGGAGTCAGAGCTGGAGCTGAAGAGTTCTAGGGATCAGATTATAAACGGCTTTGTATACCATGGTAATTAGCTTGAACTTGATTGTCCAGGTGGACAGCCTCTGAAGAATTTTAAAGAGGGAGGCTCTTTGGTTTCGTAGCATATTCTGACAGTCACGTGGAACAGAAGCAGAAGTGAAATTGGGAAGGCTGGACCTAGAGAGTGGCAAAGAGGTTGAAATAGTGGAGACAGATTATTAGTCACATTAAGAGGAAGAATTCATCCATGGGATTTCAAATCAGAGAAATTTGATTGCCTAGTTGTTGGAAGGGCAAGATTTTATCAATGGAATTAGGTGATACTGAAGTGAGCGGCACAGTGAGTAATAAGGAAGGTCTGGGATTGGGACCATATGGCCGTCCCGAGCTTGTGTGTATCAGCCGATGACTCTTTTGAACTGAATTCAGGAAATGACACAAAAATGATTTGCGCAATAAAATCAGGAGGACGAAGACTCTGAAGTCCGTACATTTGTAGAAAAATAACTACAGTTGGTTGAAGGTGGGGGAAGTAGCCATTATCAGAGGGTCATTTGTGAATAAATTTTGGGCTGAATGGAAAGATCCCCGAAGAAAACCAAATGCCCTGAATCCAGCTCTTCCTCACTACTACCCATTCCCCCCAGGTGCCTTCATTCTTCAGGTTGTGGAGGTCAGAATTTTTTAAAATCTTGAAGACCATGTACTCAAACCTACGTATTTCAGGATGAGGACAGAGAAAAGAAACCACTTGCAAGCCGTCCAGTAGCGGGGGTCTTTCCTTGAGCCCGGGCTTTCTGACTCCAGTTCCAGTGCTCCTTTCATTATCTACACCACTGCGGGCTGGGCAGCGCGGAGTCCCCGGCCGGGCGAGGTTCGCAGGGTCCACCAAGGGTACACTGAAGGCCCCTTCCTCGCCCCGCCCCCGCTCCAGTGGGACTCCCTGTCCCGCCCCCTTCCCGCGCCGGGCGGGGTCGCTGCGCCGCCGCTTCTCGCGCGCTCGCGGGGTCGCGCGGACGCGGGTCGGGCCGCGGGTGCGGGGAGGTCGCCGGGCCGCCCGCGCCGCCGCCCCTTGCCTGACGCACGGAGGGGCCGGGACGCGATTTGCCGCGAGTGGCTGGAGTCGCCGCCGCCGCCGCCGTCCAGGGCCGCTCCGCCCCCAGCCCGCCTTCCTCCCGCCTCGCCCTCCGCCTCCGTCCGCGCCTCGCTCGCGTCCCCGCGTCCTCCCCACCAACCCCGGAGGTGTCGGCCGCCCGCGCCCGCGCCAGCCAGGTGAGTGTGGCCGCCACGCGGCCCAGGCGGCCCGGGCGGGAGGAGCGCGCAGGCCCCGCGGCCGGGTAGCGGGCGCGGGCGGGTGGAGGCGGTAGCGGTGGCGGGCCCAGCTTTCTTCCTGGGCTCGGGCCGCGGGGCGGTGGAGCCGCGCGGCTGAGGGAGGGGCGCCTGCGCCCCGCTGCCGCCTCCACCGCAGACAAAGCGCCTGAGGTGGGAGCCCCGCGGGCGGCCTCTGCCTCCGCGCTGGCTGCCGGGTGCGGCCGCGGCCCTCAGAGCCCGGTCGCTCTGGTTTTCCCCCCCAAGCGCCCTTGTTCATTAATGGGTGAAAGGGACCCGCATCATGCAACAGGTTTGGGCGTTAATCCTTATTTTTCGGCGGGTCTCGTCCTCCCGGCGTGTGGGCACCACATGCGGCGGCGCCCGGCCCCGGGGCAAGCCCAGCGTCCAGCTCCGGCGGCGGGCTTCTTTGTGTGGCCGGTGACCAGCCTTGCCCGGTGGGTGGGGGACTCCCGTCCCGGGGCTGCGGGGAGGCTCCTGGATGCCTCCCTCGCGGCGTGGGTCTTGGCTTCCCCCGGGCCTGCAGGATGTTAACATCCCTCCAGCCTTTGGAAGAGTCACAAAGGGAAGGAAGAGGGTTGGCAAGGATTTGTGGTTATGTATTTATTTTTTATATGTTAGGTAGACTGATAGCAGAAAGGAGCCGCAGTCTGGTCGGCTCGTGAGGGTGCGGGTGGGATTTCACCCTGGGATGCACGGTTTGGACTTGCTGCTGCTCTGACAGCAAGTGGTTTTCTTGGTGCTTTGACATCTTTCTCTCATACACAGATATCGTATCGCCCCAGAAGTTGGAAGTGCTGTTGAGGGAGTAACTCTGTAGCAGCTGTTTGACAGGTCACCTCTTTCTGCACCTCTTAATGCACCTATTTCTGTGACAAATACACCCGTTACACATCATGGCATAGGTTAAATTAAAATTGCCACTGAAAACATCCCCGTTTTGGAAAACGTTAATCCATATGGTTTTCTTGGGCTTGATTTTGGCGTATTTTGTTAGGTGTGAACAGCCCCCCCTCCCCACCCCAAGGAAGAGTACATAACAAAGAACAATTTATTTTTGTTCACATACCTTGGTCATGGTGTTACCTAGCTGGTTTCATTGGTATGCTATTTTAGTATAACAATACTAAATGGAAGGAAAATATCTTACTTTTGCTTTGAGCAATAAAATGCTTCTTTGTTCTAGAACCAGGAAGCTTTTATACATAATACTTTCTGTGGACAAAAGTTGGTGACTCTCTTTACCCCATGACCCAATACGTGAAAAAATTCCCAGATGACTTAGCATTACACAACTCTATAGATTGTTTTTCTATCCCAAACTCCAGGAAATCATTTTGCTCTGTTTTTATTCAGGCAATCTAGACTAAATATAGTCTTAAAATTTGGGCCTTACTCTATAAATTCCCCAGCATTAGGGAATGAGTTGATTACATTTAGTTTGTTAAGCATTTTAAGCCCTGAGAATAATAATAAGAGTAATGGAGATTAGAAGCTGGTGATGGATTTAGCAGAGTGACAGCAGATTGGAACATGGAATGTGGTAGAGGTTGCAAAGTTCCATCTACTTGGGTTTTAGTTGATCAGTGGCAAGGACATATCTGAAAAGTAAATGTCCACTAATTAAAAAAGCAGAAAAGGGTGTAACATTTTGACCTATTCCTCCCCGCCCCCACACCCTCCGGTGTAATTCTGTAAAAACTCCTCAAAGCTCTTTCTACTCCCTAAAAACAAACTTGCTATTAATAGGGACTTTACTTTTAAAGAAATAAAATTATGCCAAATTAATCTGATCTGTGGAAAGTTTTTCTAACATGATTAGTAGTTTTACTTTACCCAAAATACCGTTCATCTTTGTAACATCCACCTTCAAAGAGCTTTCATAGCTGTTCCAGGATACAGGAACAGCCTCTTGAGAAAAATAGCATTTTGAAAAATGAAAAGGAGCAGAAACTTACATTATATAATATATATAATATAATATATAATATAATATAATATAATATATAATATATCATTGTATCACTACTTCATTCCTTTTTATGGCTGAATAATCTTTCTTGTATGGATATGCTACATTTTGATGATTGTTTCATTCGTTGATGGATGTTTGGGTTGTTTCCACTTTCTGGCTATTATGAGTAATGCTGCTATGAACATTCATTTATAAGTTTTTGTGTGTGCACATGTTTTCAGTTCTCTTGGGCATATACTTAGATGTGGTATTGCTGGGTCATATGCTAACTCTGTTTAACTTAAGGAATTGCCAAACTATTTTCCATAGCTGCTGTAGCATTTTACATGTCCACTAGCAAAGTATGAGGGTTCCATTTTCTCCAGTACTTGTTAATGTTGTCTTTTTGATGATAGCCATCCTAGTGGGTGTGAAGTGGTATCTCATTGTGGTTTTCATTTGCATTTCCCTAATGCTAATGATGTTGAGTATCTTTTCATGTTCTTATGGATCATTTGTTTATCTTCTTTAGAAAAATGTCTAATTTATAATAGCTTCTAACTTTATGTTTTCACGTGTACTTTCTATTTCGTCTTTGAAATAATTCTGTAAGTTAAGTTTATCCCTATTTTATTGCTGGGAAGCTAAGGTGCAAAAAGGTTAAATAATTTGCTTGTTTTTTAAGCTTACAGAGTTAGTGGGAGGGTTTGAATATAAACTCAGGTCTTCTAACTCTGCTTCCTGCATTCTTTTTACCCCAAGAGGCATACAGAAGTTAAATTGTGTTTGCAAATTTGCTTGGCTAATCATTGACAAAGTGGGGGAAAATAAATAAAAAGCAAACCAAACAACAAAAAGCAGGCGGCCATACTGCCTGATACTCATCGGATTTTACTATTTAAAAAAAAAAAATAGTTTTTTTTTTTTTTTTTTTAAGATTTCTATTTATTTATTTGACAGAGAGGAAGATCACAAGTAGGCAGAGAGACGGCGGGGGGGGGGGGGGGGGGGGGGAAGCAGGTTCCCTGCTGAGCAGAGAGCCCCGGTGCAGGGCTCCATCCCAGGACCCTGAGATCATGACCTGAGCCGAAGGCAGAGGCTTAACCCACTGAGCCACCCAGGCGCCCCAGATTTTACTATTTTTAAAATAAATTCTTTGTGTTCTCCTATCCTAATAAGGTAGGATTTCCCCTCTAGGGAAGCAGTCAGAACAATTAAACCTAGTAACCCACCTTCTTGGTGACATAGCTAATCCTAGAACCCATTCTTCACTGAGACATCGTATTTTATATTATCCTGCAGCTTCCATGTTCTCTATTTTTCCACTAATTTATTCACTGTATCTTAAAATAATTGAATAATATAACATTTTTCATAAACACTAAAATTCTGGATGAAACTGAAATTAACTTTTATTTTTGAGCAGGGCAGTTTGCCAGTTTCATTTCGAAGTGCGGGATTACTAAGATACAAATTTCAGTTTTTATGTGGAACTCTGTATCAGACATAGGTATGCGAAATTATCAGCTCTTTAGAGGGTAGGTAGAGGCATATGTTAATTATTCATCTTTGCAAGTCCATTATCTAACGTAGTGCCCAGTACTCTGAATACATTTGAATTTTTTAACACCCCCTCCCCCAAAAAACCAGCAAAAATTATCTAGTACTCTTTTTTTAGAAGAAAGGCAGTACAAATTCCAGAAAAAGAATATATTTCTTACCCCTGACACATGACCTAAAAATATAATAAATGATAAAAATTAGAACTTGATTTAAAATTCAGCACTCTAGCTTATGGAAGGAAGTAACTGTTGTTCCATCCTGTGTTTTAAAAGATAGGCTCTAGACGGGGCACCTGTGTGGTGCAGTTGGTTAAGAGTCCAATTCTTGGTTTTGGCTCAGGTTGCGATCTAGTCCTGTGTTGGGCTCTGTGCTCAGCTGCTTAGCTCTCCCTCTCTGGGCCCCTGGGTAGCTCTGTGGCTAACCGTGTGTCTTTGGCTCAGGTCATGATCCCAGGGTCTTGGGATTAAGCCCCACCTTGGGCTCCCTGCTCTGTGAGAAGCCTGCTTCTCCCTCTCCCACTCCCCCTTCTTGTGTTCCCTCTCTAGCTGTGTCCGTCTCTCTCTCTCTGTGTCAAATAAGTAAATAAAATATTAAAAAAAAAATTTTTTTTTTAAAAGAAAGATTCTAGCTCTCCCTCTTCCCCTGCCCCTCGCCCTGTGGACACACACTCTTTTTGTGTCTCTCTCTCTCTCTCTCAAATAAATAAGTAAATCTTTGAAGGAAAAAAAAATAGACTCTAGGGATGCCTGGCTGGCCCTGTTGGTAGAGCATGTGACTCTTGATCTCTGGGTCCTGAATTCAAGTCCCATGTTGGGCATAGAGTTTACTTAAAAAAAAAAAAAAAAAAAGCTCTAAGTACCTGGTGGCTGGCACAAGTGTTTATTAGCTCAGTGCCCATACATAGGAACTACACCCTGAATGTTGGTTAAATAAGTGAATGTCCAATGAGTGAATGAAAGGATTAGTTTTTATTGTAGCATGTAGAAGAGATAACAGCAAATGAGTATTTAGGCTGTGCTTTTCATTTGTATATTCTAATAGCAAACATGATACATGTTCATTATAAAAATTCAAATAATATGTGGGTATATTCAATAAAAGCTGAAACTCTTCCTTTACTTCTTGTCCCCTTCCCTTCCTTCACCCCCAAGATCATTCCTGTCCCAGGTAACAATTGTTAACAGTTTAGGGTTTTTGGGGCGCCTGGGTGGCTCAGTGGGTTGGGCCGCTGCCTTGGGCTCAGGTCATGATCCCAGGTCCTGGGTTCGAGCCCCGCATCGGGCTCTCTGCTCTCTCGGGGAGCCTGCTTCCTCCTCTCTCTCTGCCTGCCTCTCTGCCTACTTGTGATTTCTCTCTGTCAAATAAATAAATAAAATCTTAAAAAAAAAAAACAGTTTAGGGTTTATATTTCCACTTGTGTCTTTGGTTTATGTGTGCATATGTATAAATATGCATTTACAAATCTGGCCATATTATATACATACATTCACAATGGTTTTTCCTTTACAAATAGGATCATACTACACATTTCCTTAGCTTTTAAATTAAATATATTAAGACTTAAGCATTTATAGTCACAAATGATAAATGTAATATTTATTACTATTGCCTGGATTTGGTATCAGGATTAAGCTTACCTCTAAGAATGAATTGAGAAATATTCCTTTATTCCCCTGTGTTTTAGAATAGTGTAAAAATATCTGCCCTGTAAGCATTTATTAGAAATTCCTGGATAACCTTGGGAGAGGGAAGAGCTCTGAGGCAACCTTTTAAATTTTTCTTGTTTTTATTTGGTCTATTAAGTTTTGGTTCTTATTTTCTGTTACATTTTTGGTGAAAGAATCCTTTAAAAATTTCTAGGCTATTTAGAGTTTGAGTTTAGTAGACCATGATTTGTAAATACTTAACACGGTTTTGAGGCAGCTTAGTAGGGAAAAGTAGTGGTGTAAACACTTGATTTAATCCGCCTTATGACTTACTAGCTTTGTGACTTTGGACAGGTTAATAATTTCTCTCAGTAAAATGGGATAAATATACTCACTTTATAGGGTAGGTATTAGGAAAGAGATTAGTATATGTTCAGCATCTAATAGGTGTTCAGACTTCTAATTTTTTTCTTTGTATGGTCATTTGTGACAAACATGAGGTGTTGGGTTCTGTTTGCATGCTGCTTGGTGTACTGGAAAGAGCATTAAGACCTTGGAGTTTTAGCCTGTGTCTCACGGTTACTAACCATTGGCTTTGGACAAGTCTGCTCAGCTTCTGTTTCCTTACCTATAAAAAAAAACAGTAGGAAAACTAACACTTGTTGAGCATCTATTCTATATGCATTTAGTAGACAGTTTACAAGTCTTAACCTCATTTAATCCTTTCAATAACTCTATCAAATAGAGATGACGTTTATTTCCCATCTTAACAGTCGAAACAAAGGTGCAGGGATTGGATTTTCTGACATCCATTTAAAGGTACTCCCCACCCTCTACGCCTGTCCATGTTCGTTTAGTCTAGTCGGTACAGCTATCCTCTCTTGGGGATGATAGGGTGTGCCCCTGCGTATAGGGAATTCCAGATGAGCAAACTGCAAACTGAAATACCAAATATATTAAAAAAAAAACCCCAAACTGAACCAGTATAGGATGAGACTACTTATTTATTAATGATTCCCATTAATAAAATACAAATATAGGATGGTTAATGTATCCTAATGCTTATACTTGAGAGTAATAATTTGTTTTTATTATTATTATTTTTTTAAAATTTATTTGACAGACAGAGATCACAAGTAGGTGGGGAGGAAGGCAGAGAGATTGGAGGAAGCAGGGTCCCCGCTGAGCAGAGAGCCCGATGTGGGGCTCGATCCCAGGACCCTGGGATCATGACCTGAGCTGAAGGCAGAGGCTTTAACCCACTGAGCCACCCAGGCGCCCATAATTTAAGTTTTTAAGTACTTGTGTTGTTCATTTACAGAAACTACAGATTGTTGGAAAGGAGTAGAGAAAATCTGCATTATAATTCATTGTCTATTTGCAGACTTGCAGAGTCATTTAAAAAATGAACCTGCCTTTGTCAGCTGGTGTATAAAGAACTATTGATTATGTTCTTGAAAGGTAGTCATATTGTATTTCCTTTGATAGGGTTTGCCAAAGCTTTTGCTCTGAGTTTCATTTTATTTGATCAGAGGCAATGATATCGATTTGGCTTTTTTGCTAGCTTTGTGCTAGGGATACTAAAAAAAAATACTGTTAGGACATTACAAATTAAATTGTGATTGAATAATAGTATAGAAGGTCACAAAATTCTGTCTACTGAAGCTTCATTTATCATTTTTGTTCTATTTGGTAGGAGTGGGAATTCCTATGTTTAAGTTAGAGAATTTTTATCAGAGTTAGGTTTGAGTTGTGTTATGTAAATTCTCACTGATAATGAATTTTTCTTTTTGGCAGAATATAGTACAAAGTGTCATGAGCTATATGTGTTGGAAAATATGGTTCTCGTCTTCAAAGAGTTTATACTCTTAGGGAGGCACTGAAGGAAGAAACAAAGTAAAAGGACAGAGTGAGTTCTTAAAGCTTGTGCCTGCTCTTTGGAAAATCAATTTTGCTGCATTGGGCTTTTGTAAGATACCATATGTATCGCCTGAAGTTGTTTATCTTGTATATCTTGTTCATTCTATAGTGTTCTCTCTCTCTTTTTTTAAAGATTTTATTTATTTATTTGTCTCAGAAAGAGAGAGAGCGAGTGAGCACAGGCAGAGTGGCAGGCAGAGGTAGAGGGTGAGGGCTCCCCACTGAGCAAGGAGCCCAATGAGGGACTATATCCCAGGATGCTGGGATCATGACCTGAGCTGAAGGCAGCTGCCCAACTGACTTAGCCACCCAGGCGTCCTGTTCTCTTTGTTTTATAAAAATTACTCTTTGGTCTAAGTAGATAGAAGTTCCTCATCGGAGTACCTTTCTGTTTTATCTCCAGGACTGTGGACTGGGTTTTCCTTTTTGTGATGGCTACTAGAAAGCCAAAGCCAGATTTGTGGCACACTCCAGAGCAGACATAGTGATTTTGTGCTCTACATTTTTTTTTTTTTGTCTTTTTCTTGGCACCATTTTTAGTGTTTTCTTTATTCTTTTGCTTTTATTTTAAAAATTTATTAACTTTATAGTTCACGTATTCTTGTAAGTCTCATTAATCATTTTCAGAACAAAATAGTGGTGTATATGTAAATAAATATACATGAAATCCATGGAAGAACATATCAAGGCAAACAGATTAATATAGTAGAGACCAGATGTAGCAAATAGGTTTTATTCATGGGCTAGCTTTGATTGATGGTGGCTTTGTGAAACATTGCATTATGGAGTAGTTGGAGGCAGCATGCAGATTTAGTGGGAAAGACCACTCTGATCACTGAGCAGTTTTGTTGTTATGGGTGTGGGAGTAGTGATAGCACGGGTGCCTGTATTTGCCATCCCTTTTATAGAAAAAACATAGAGCATACTGAATGGTACAATAAGTAGGTGGATTTTTACGTTTAGAGCTAGGTTTGGCTGGAAAAGATGTAGATTTGAGGAACAAGTTGGTGAATTGTTGAAACTGGCAGTCAGATTGGTGCATCTAGAATATAGTGTCTCTAGTGCATTAAGGAAAAATTAGGTTGGTGGAAAAAATTGAGGAATGGAATGTGATAGCCTTAACAGGTAGATGGAGGTGATTAGACTTTTTTATGTCCTAAAATTTTAATTAATTCTTATATTATTTCCAGTGGTTTTGCTTTAGTTCAGGTCTTTGTCATCCTTTTCATTTTAAAAGTTAAATTATTTTTTGAGTAGCTAATGCATTCATATATTTCAAAATTAAAAAGGTACAAAAGGACACATTAAAAAGTCTTCCTTTTATTCCTGTTTCTCAGCTACTGAGTTTTCTCCTCCATAGGGTCATCCAGTATTATCAGATTTGTAAGTATCTTTCCAGAAATATTTTATGTATACATTTGTGTTTTCCTGTCCATTTTACACAAATAAATATTTCTGTACCTATATATGGAATTGTTTCTTCCATACTATATACAATATTCTGTATCTTACATTTTTCATTTCTTAGAGATTTTTTTGATATCAATACACAAGGAATTTTCTTCTTTGTAAAAAAATAAACCTTTTGGGGTGCTTGGGTGGCAAAGTTGATTAAGCCTCCAACCCTTAGTTTCAGCTCAGGTTGTGATCTCAGGGTTGTGGGGTTGAGCCGTCAGTCAGGCTCCATGCTCAGATCAGAGTCTGCTTAGGACTCTCTCTCTCTCTGCCCGTCTCCAGCCCTCACCCCAGCTCTCTTTTTCTAAAATAAATAAATCTTAAAACCAAAAACCTTTTGCTTTGGAATAATTTCAGATTTACAGGAAAGTTGCACAAAACAGTACAAAAAGTTCTTATATATAACTCACCCATTTTGTTTCCTCAAATGTTATTATCTTATTGTGGTACATTTATCAAAACTGGGAAACTGAACATCAGTACCTTATTGTTAACTACACTGTAGACTTTATATGGATATCACCAGTTTTTCCATTAATGTCCTCTTTCTGTTACAGGATTTCATCCAGAATACCATATTGCATTTATTTATCTTGTCTCCCTAGTCTCCTCTGACAGTTTCTCAGTCCTTTTTTTTTTTTACTGTCTTGAGGAGTGCCGGTCAGATAGCTTACAGAATCTCTCTCAAATTGGGTTTGTCTGATGTTTTCCTCATGATTAGAATAGGGCTATGGCTTTCTGGAAATAATACACAAAGTTGAGTTGCTCTTCTCATCATGTCATTGAGGGAATACTTGATATTTCTGTGACATTACTGGTGATGTTAACCTGGATCACTTGGTTAAGGTAGTGTTTGCCAGTTTTCTTCAATGTAATGTTACTATTTTTCCCTTTTTGTACTTCATTTTTAAAAGTGAGTCACTGAATTCAGTCTGCCTTCAAAGTAGGAGGGAGAACTAAAGGACTTTCTTTTTAAAAACGTAATACACTTGGGGGCGCCTGGTTGACTCTGCGAAGAGCACACAACTCTGGGTGGTGAGTTCGAGCTCCAAGTTGTGTGTAGAGATTAAAATATAATACTCCTGGGGTGCCTGAGTGGCTCAGTCAGTGAAGCATCTGCCTTCATTTCAGGTCATGATCCCAGGGTCATGGGATCAAGTCCTGAGTTTGGCTCCTTGCTCAACAGAGAGCCTCCTTTTCCCTCTGCCTGCTGCTCTCCTTGCTTGCGATTTTCCCCTCTCTTTCTCTGAAAAAGAAATAATAAAATCTTAAAAAAAAAAAAAAAGTAATACTCCTTAAGATGGATGTACCATATATTTTATTCAGTTATTTTCCTGTTGATCTATATTTAGATGATTTAATGTAACAGTTAAGAAAACGGGCTCCAGGAGCGCCTGGGTGGCTCAGTGGGTTAAGCCGCTGCCTTCGGCTCAGGTCATGATCTCAGGGTCCTGGGATCGAGTCCCACATCGGGCTCTCTGCTCAGCAAGAAGCCTGCTTCCCTCTCTCTCTCTGCCTGCCTCTCTGTCTACTTGTGATCTCTCTCTGTCAAATAAATAAATAAAATCTTTAAAAAAAAAAAAAAGAAAACGGGCTCCAGAGCTAACACTACCAATAATCAAATCTTCGCTCCACGTTAGTTATGTGATCTTGGGCTACTTTTACTTGGCCTCTCAGTTTCTTCATCTTTAAGATGGGGTTGTTAATAGCACATACCTTATAGTACTGTTGGGAGAATTTAATGAGAAAATATGCAAAGTGCTTAAAATAGTGTCTGCTGCTATATTAAGTGCTAGATAAGTGTTTGCTATTATTCACTTTTTTGTCCTTACGATAATACTGCAATGAGTAAGTTTGTATATGTTATTTCATACACAGTGGTGGGGCAGGTGAGTATACCATATGATAAATTTCTAGAAATGCTTACTTGCCTTTGTAATTTTGATAGATATTGCCAAATTTGCCTCCCATAGAGGTTATAGTATTTTGCATATTCATCAGATATATGAGAACGCTGAGTTGTTCTAACAACAACAAAAAAAGATATGAGAGCATCTGTGTTTCTGTATCCATGTTATCAAATTATTTGATCTTTGCCAATCGATTGGTGCCTACTTTTATTATGAATTAATTTGAGCATCTTTTTTTTTTTAAGATTCTATTTATTTATTTGACAGACAGAGATCACAAGTAGGCAGGGAGGCAGGCAGAGAGAGAGGAGGAAACAGGCTCCCTGCTGAGCAGAGAGCCCGATGCAGGGCTTGATCCCAGGATCCTGACCTGAGCTGAGGCAGAGGCTTTAACCCACTGAGCCACCCAGGCGCCCCGATCATCTTTTTATTGAGCCATTTAAGAGTTTAGATTTTGATGCTGCTTGTGATGTAACCTGGACTTCATCAGCTGGGAAATGATAAAAAATGTTGTTGGGGAAAATAATTATAGTAACTAGGTAAGGAATAGTTTGGACCTGGGAAAGACTATGGTTGCAAGAAGTGGGTCATTAGTGGGTCATTAAGTTGCTGGCCTCTCTTCTGGTGTGATAGTGGGGTGTCTTTGTAATTGTTTTTTAAAAAGCTTTTTTTTTTTTTTTAAGATTTTATTTATTTATTTGAGGGTTGGGGAGAGCATAAAGAGAGAAGCAGACTCCCAGCTGAGCAGAGAGCCCTTCACGGGGCTCGATCCCAGGACCCTGGGATCATGACCTGAGCCGAAGGCAGAGGCTTAACCAACTGCGGCACCCTTTTAAAGAGTTTTAAGAAGGGTTGCCACCATCCTACATTTGTAGCCAGAAATGAAGGAAGCTGTAGGGGTGCAGGTTGGAAGGAAAGGCTGCAGTTGCATTAAAGTAAGACTGAAAGTTAATCAACCTGATACATTTTTTATGATATTTATTTTTATGTTGCATAATAATTAGGCAGAAATTAAAATATATTGTAATTAGTTATATATATTTATAATTAAATTTTTTTTTTAGATTTTATTTGTTTATTTGACAGAGGGATACACAGTGAGAGAGGGAACACAAGCAGGGGGAGTGAGAGAGGAGAGGCAGGCTTCCTGCCAAGCAAGGAGCCGGATGCGGGGATCGATCCCAGGACCCTGGAATCATGACCTGAGCCGAAGACAGACGCTTAACAACTGGGCCATCCAGCGCCCCTGTAATTAATTTTAACATCCAGTTTTATGAGTTTTTCTTTACTATTGCATTCTCTGGTATGTATAATCATGGCCAGTTTATAGTTCTTTTTCTGATATCATGTATTTTTTTAAAAGGTTTTTATTTATTTGACACACACACAGAGAGGGAGTACAAGTAGGCAGAGGGAGAAGGCAAGTGGACTTTCCACTGAGAAGGGAGCCTGACTCGGGACTCTATCCCAAGACCATACGAACATGACCTGAGCTGAAGGTAGCTGCTTAACTGACTGAGCCACCCAGGGGCCCCTCTGATATCATATATTGTGTACTGTTAAGTGGTTATGGTTAACTGCCCCCCTCTAATCCCCCAACCCCACCACTAACTACAGTGTAAAAAACAAAAGTGCTGAATCTTACTTTACGTAACCTGGATGGGCACGGTAGTGGGCTTGATGGCCCTTTGCTCTTTTCCTTTGTTGAGTTTCATATTTGGAGTTCATGAGCTTAACCTAGCCCATCTTGAAGGACACAGACCCTTTCCCCCAGACAGTCCCCACTACACACTGGAGGCTCTAAGAACTCTGAAATATGAGAACAGATTAGGGGGGATTGGAGGGGAGGAAGAGGTACAAAATGACCACCATTCTGAGAGAAAGAAAGGAAGAAAGATAAAGAGATACCAAACGAGGAGAAGGAAGTAGACACGATGAAATTGGAATCTGGGTCCTTAGAATTTGAGATTCTTGGCTTCCAAATAGGATTAAAAGAGTGGAGAGGGCAAAGTAGAGCTCTTGTAACCTGTGAACTCTTTTGACCCAGTTCCCCCAGGCAGAAAGCGGTATGAAAGCATTTCTAGAGGACTCAGCAAAATAAAAACAAACATCTCCTACTCCCTCAAATCAAATCAAACCAAAAGGAGAACATTTCTCCTAGATGCCTTAAACTACAAAACAAGTCTGAAACAAGTCTGTTAAAAGATGGAGTTCAGTCCTTTATAAGTCCTTTTCTGTTTTGATAGAGTAAGCTGGAAGAAAGCTCCCTCCTGGGGGCCAGAAGCATGAAGGATGTCCTGAGGGTGGTAGAAAACCCAGAAGGCAGGGGAAAGGAAAGCTCATAGGCAGCTGAGAAGACAAATGTGGATTTTTGCAATTTTCACCAGATTCTGGGTTATCTTTACTCAGACAAATAAAAGCTCTGCTCCAAATATTTCCTCTCTGCAGGACAGGCAGCAAACCAGAAAGACATCTTGAATTACAGTATGATGGAAACTATTACTGCTGCTTTGTAATTTGGCCTTTGTATCAACTTTACTTTAAAAAAAGCTAGAATTCCAAGATCAGAAATTTAGAATGGATGCTTTGGGGCACCTGAATTGAACAGATGACAACACTTGGAATACAGTTAATTCTATCTATTTTTTTTTAAATTTAAGATTTTGTTTATTTATTTGTCAGAGAGAGAGAGAGCACAAGCAGGGGGAGCAGCAGGCAGTGGGAGAAGCAGACTCCCTGCAGAGCAGGGAGCCGGATGCGGGACTGAATCCCAGGACCCTAGGATCAAGACCTGAGCTCAAGGCAGACGCTTAACTGACTGAGCCACCCGGGCATCCCCAGTTAATTCTTTCTTAAACATACAGTTTCTGTTTTTGTTTTTTTTTTTTAAGATTTATTTATTTATTTGACAGAGAAAGAGTGTACGCATGAAAGAGGATAACAGGAGTAGGGGGAGCAGCAGAGGGAGAGGGAGAAGCAGGCCTCCCGCTGAGCAGGGAGCATGATGTGGGACTCAATCCCAGGACCCTGGGATCATGAGGCGAGCTGAACACAGATACTTAATGACTGAGCCACCCAGGTGCCCCCATACAGTTTCTGTTTAAATGCCATTTGAATTGGGACACCTGGGTGGCTCAGTGGGTTAAGCCTCTGCCTTCAGCTCAGGTCACCATCTCAGGGTCCTGGGATCAAGTCCCGCATCTGGTGCTCTGCTCAGCAGGGAGCCTGCTCCCCACCCCTACCCTCTCTCTGCCTGCTTCTCAGCCTACTTGTGATCTCTCTCTGTCCATGAATAAATAAAATCTTTAAAAAAATTTTTAAAAATGCCATTCAAATTAACTTGCTTTTGTAAATTGTGAGACTATTTAAGCCTATCAGTTACTATCTTAGTGTGAATCATTTAAGCAGATAATTACTGCTTTTCTCCTTAATACTTGTCTGAGATAAGGTATTAAGGAAATAAGAATGTTGATAGAAGAGGAGAGGTAATTTTATAACTTAAATCTTTTGTTCAGGGTCATGTTGGACACTAGTTTTTAATTTTCCATGACGTTGGAGAATTGAGCGTAGCCTGATGAAGGAAGAATAGGTGGTGTTGGAGCCAGAATAAGTCTGGTTTAGCACAGAGCCTGGCCCTCTTTAATCATCCACATATGGTAACTAATACCTCCCCATCCACTGCTATTTGATCATTATTATTCTTATAATTTACTTTTAGAGCACATCATTTAAATATCAGAAAGTGCAAAGGTTTCAGTGAAACTTCCCACCCGTTTGTAGTAAGATACAAAGAGTTTTGTTTTGTTTTTTCAGCCATACCTAACTTCCTTCTTACTTACCCCCTTTTTCTTTAATACCTGTCAACTATTCATCTGTTCTCTCTTTTTATAATTTTGTCATTTCAAAAATGCTATGTAAATGAAATCTGCATTATGTAAACCTTTGGGATTGTCTTTTTTTCATTTTTATCCTCTGGATATTCATTTAAGTTACTTTGTGTTTTAATAGTTTGTTCCTTTTTAATTGCTGAGTACTTTTTCACACTATGGATGTACCACAGTTTATTTAAACATTCACCGATTGAAGGTCATCTTGATTGTTTTAAGTTATTGGTTATTATGACTAAAGCTGCTACATATATTTTTGTGTAGTTTTTTTTTTTTTTTTTAAGATTTTATTTATTTATTTGGCAGAGACAGAGAGACAGCGAAGAGCAGGAACACAAGCAGGGGGAGTGGGAGAGGGAAAGCAGGCTTCTGGCCAAGCAGGGAGCCTAAAGTGGGTCTTGATCCCAGGATGCTGGTATCATGACCTGAGCTGAAGGCAGACACTTAAGGACTGAGCCACCCAGGTGCCCCGTGTAGGTTTTTGTGTGAGCATGAGTCTTCATTTTTCCGGGATAAGTGATCAGGAGTGTATTTGCTGGGTTGTATGGTTTTCATGGTTTTTTTTTAGAAATTGTCAAACTCTTCCACATTGGCTGTACCATTTAATTCCCAGTAGCAGTGTATGAATATTATGGCCTGAAATTTTATTTTCTGATGAAACAGAATTTTATTATTATTTTTATTAACTTTTGGAAACAAAGGACACTATCCAAAGCACATGCTTAATTATACACCACTAATATATAACTACTTTAGGGTATAATGAATTACTAATTTTTAAAAAATTTTTAATTTTTTATTAACATATAATGTATTATTAGCCCCAGGGGCACAGGTCTGTGAATCACCAAGTTTATACACTTCACTTCACAGCACTCACCATACCTCCCCTAATGTCCACCCCCCCCCACCAACCCTCAGTTTGTTTTGTGAGATTAAGAGTCTCTTATGGTTTGTCTCCCTTATGGACTGGATTTTGATCCCTCCAGAATTGATATGTAGAAGTCCTAACCTTCAGTATCTCACAACATGATTGTGTTTGGAGGTAGGGCTTTTAAAGAGGCAATATATGTTGAAATGAAGACTTTAGAGTGGGCCTAATCCAATCTGAGTGATGTCCTTATAAGAAGAAGAAATGTGGATACACATCCTTGAGGGATATCGATTCACAGAGGAAAGATCATGTCAGGATGCAGTGAGATGGTAGTTATCTGCAAGCCAAAAAAAAGAGGCCTTAGAAGAAATCAAACCTGCCGACACCTTGATCTTGGACTTCTATCCTCTGGAACTGTGAGAAAATAAATTTCTGTTGTTTAAGCCACTTAGTCTGTGGTATTTTGTTATAGCATCCCTGGCAGACTAATACAGTGAGTGATCCTTTTTTTTTTTTCCTGCATTCTTGACAACATTTGGTTTTTGACTTTTAATTTTAGCCATTCTGATAAGTGCATTGTGAGGTCTCACTGTTGGTGTAATTTGTATTGTCTTGGTGGCTGGATGATATTGAACATCTTTTCATGTGCTTATTTGTCATCTGTACATCCTCTTTGGTGAAACTCTATTCATTTTTTTGCCCACTTTCCATTTGGACTTTTTTTTAACTGTTGGAAATTTCAGGTATTGTTTTATATTATCTAGATATTAATTTTTTGTCAGATAGGTAGTTTGAAAATTTTTTTTCCACTCTGTAGCTTGTGTTTTTTCATTCTCTTAACATGTTCTTTCACAGAGCAATAGTTTTTGATTTTGATGAAGTCCAGTTTTTGATTTTTTTAATGGATTGTGCATTTGGTGTGAAATCTTGCTTAGCTATAGATCCTGAAAATTGACTTCTGAGATTTTGAAAACTTTTTGTGAAAGTTTTAGAGTTTTTTACATTTAAGACTATGATCCATTTTGAGTTAATTTGTGTTAATTTTGTTTAATTTTGTTAATTTTCTTTTTTTTTCCTCCCATGTATATCCAGTTGCTCTAGTACCATTTGTGGGAAAGGCAGTCTTTCTGCCTTGAATTGATTTTGTACCTTTGTCAAAAAACGGGCACGTTTATAATTCTATTTCTGGGTTCTTTGTTCTGTTCCATTGACCTATATGTTTATTCTTCTGCCAGTACCACAGTCTTGATTACCATAGATATATAGCATGTCTTGAGATCTGGTAGACTGATTCCTCCTACCTTATTCTTTTCCAAATTTATTTTAGCTAGTCTAGTTCCTTTGTCTTTTTTATTTTATTTTATTTTTTTATTTTTTTTTTAAGATTTTATTTGTCAGAGAGAGGGAGAACAAGCAAGGGGAGCAGCAGACAGAGGAAGAAGCAGGCTTCCCGCTGAGCAGGGAACCTGATGCAGGGCTTGATCCTAGGACTCTGGGATCATGACCCGAGCTGAAGGGAGCTGCTCAACCCACTTGAGCCACCCAGGCATCCTGTTCCTTTGTCTTTTTATATAAATTTTAGAATAATCTCTCTATCTACAAAGGATCTTGATGAGAGGGATTTTGCCAGGAGTTGCATGAAACCCATGTATCAATTTGAGGAGATATGATGTCTTTATTATATTGTGTCTTCCAATCTATGAACATGGTATCTCTCCCCATGTTTTATAGGTCTTTTTAGATTACTCTCTTCAGCATTTTGTAGTTTTCAGTGTGGAAGTATTGTATGTTTCATTAGGTTAATATCTAAGCATTCTGTTATTTAGAGTAATTATAAATCGTGTTTTATTTTGTGTTCACAGGCTTATTATTAGTATATAGAAATACAGTTGATTTTTCTATGATATTTTTTATCCTGCAACGTTGCTGAACTCATTTATTTTTAAAGTTTTTTGATAGATTCCTTAGGATTTCCTATATAGACGAATAGGTCATCTGAAAGAAGGGCGAATTTCATTTCTTATTTATTGATCTGTATGCCTTTTCTTTCTTTTTCTTTTCCTTTCCTTCTCTTCCCTTTCCTCCCTTTCTCTTTCCCTTTTCCCTTCCCTTCTGCATTAAGTTAACTGTAGTATATACTGTCCTACTGTAATAATTTTGAAGCCACTTTCTATTTCGCATCATCTTAATTTCTGATGTCTAGTGTTATTAATATGCATACTATCTATGGTTTTGTATCCTGTAATACTGTATTGATGTAGATTTGTCAGTACAAACAATTCATCTTGTAAAAACAGTGTAATCTTACAGTATCGATAAATGCAGTTCAGTACTGTAAATGTATTTTCCTTAGGATTTTCTTTCTTTCTTTCTTTCTTTTTTTTTTTTTTTTTAGATTTTACTTATTTGACAGAGAGCTATATAGCGAGAGAGGGAACATAGCAGGGTGAGTGGAAGAGGGAGAAGCAGGCTCCTTGCTGAGCAGGGAGCCCGATGCGGGGCTCTGTCCCAGGACCCTGGGATCATGACCTGAGCCCAAGGCAGGCGCTTAACGACTGAGCCACCCAGGGGCCCCTCCTTAGGATTTTCTTAACCTTTTCTCTAGCTTACATTATAGTAAGAATAAAGCATATGACACATATAAGATATAAAACCTGTGTTCATTGACTTTATGTTATCTGTAAAGTTTTTGGTCAACAGTAGTCTGTTAATAAAGTTTTTGGAGAGTCAAAAGTTATGTGTGGATTTTCTATTGCCTTGTTCAAGGGCCAGCTGTACTGTATTTTTCTTTTATATTCTGTTCAGTATATTATTATTATTATTATTATTGTTAGGTCAGTGTATTTTTAAATTTCCCTTGAGACTTTTAAATAAACCCTGGGTCAGATAAGAAGTGTGTTAGTTTTTAAGTGATTGAAGATTTTCCTTTTATCTTTCCCTTATTGAGATTTTTTCTGTTGTTGTAAGAGAAGATACTTTGTATGATTTCAGTTATTTTAAATTTGTTCAGTTTTGCTTTGTGGTCCAGTGTCTTTTTTTTTTTTTTTTAAAGATTTTATTTATTTATTTGAGAAAGAGACAGTGAGAGAGAGCATGAGCAAGGAGAAGGTCAGAGGGAGAAGCAGACTCCCTGTGGAGCTGGGAGCCCGATGCGGGACTCGATCCCGGAACTCCAGGATCATGACCTGAGCCGAAGGCAGTCGTCCAACCAACTGAGCCACCCAGGCGTCCCCAGCGTCTTTCTTGATATGTGGTCTATGTTAGTATATGTTCCATGAGCATTTGGAGAAAAATAAATATTCTTTTTTTTTTCCCCCCAAATATTTATTTGACAGACAGAGATCACAGATAGGCAGAGAGGCAGGCAGAAAGAGGGGTGAAGCAGGCTGCCCGCTGAGCAGAGAGCAGGTTGCGGGGCAGATCCCAGGACCCTGGGGTCATGACCTGAGCCGAAGGCAGAAGCTTTAACCCACTGAGCCACCCAGGCGCCCTGAAAAATAAGTATTCTGATGTTGATTGGTGGAGTGTTGGATTCTGTTGGTTGATAGTGTTCTTGAGTTCTATATCCTTCTGATTTCTGTGTAGTTGGTACCTGCACATTTAGGATTGCTATGTCTTTTTGATGGATTGATCCTTTTGTCATTCTGTAATATACTTCTCTGTCTCTGGTAAATTTTTTTGTTTTGAAGTTTACTTTATGTATTAATATAGTTACTCCTTTCCTTTGGTAACATTGGGTAAACATTAGTTTACATAATTTATCTTTTTCCATTCTTTTACTTTCAACTTGCCTTTATAATATTTGAAGTGACTTTTTTAAAAAAGATTTTTATTTATTTTAAAGATTTTATTTTATTTTATAAAATTTTTATTATTTTAGATTTTAAAGATTTTATTTATTTTAGACAGAGCACAAGCATGAGTTGGGGGGAGGGATAGAGGGAGAAGCAGACTCCCCACTGAGCAGGGAGCCTGTTGTGGGGCCCAGGACCCAGTGATCATGAACTGAGTTTAAGGCAGACATTTAACTGACTGAGCCATCCAGGCGCCCCTTGAAGCAAATTCCTTATAGACATCATATAGTTGGGTCATGTTTTTTAATTCACTGTGCTAATATGTCTGAAGGTATTTAGATTTTATATTTAATGTAGTTGTAGGTGTGTTAGGGCTTAAGTGTGCCATTTAATTTTCGTTTTCTGTTTCTCTGTTTCTCATTTTTTTCCCTCTGGATTACTTGAGAATATTTTAGAAATCCATTTTGATTTATATGTTGTGTTTTGGACATATCTCTTTGTGTATCATTTTTGGTGTTTGCTCTAGGTATTATGTTGTAAACACATGACTTACTACAGTCTATTGTTTTCATCATCTTACCAGTTTGAGTTAACTGTAGAAACCTTACCTCCTTTTATGTTCCTTTATTCTTTCCTGTTTATAATTGTCTAAGAGTGTTTCTTGTGCATACATTTAGAACCATATCATAGAACTTTTGCTTCAACTGTCAAACATAATTTAGAAAACTCAAGAAGACAAGGAAAGTGTATTTACCCATATTTTTGTTTCCTATATTGTAAACTCATTATTTTTCTGTGTAGAGGAGTTTTTTGGCCATTAAAGTATGTTTACGGGTGACATTTATTCAGTTTTTCTTTATTTGAGAAGGTCTTGATTTCCCCCTGATTGAATGATATTTTTGCTGAGTATGGGATTCTGGGTTGACACTCTTTTCTTTTAGCCCTTGAGTAATATTGGGCTACTTCTTTCTGGCTTTCATTGTTTCTGATGAAAAATCACTGTCATTTGACTTGTTTTTCTCTGCTGGGTAAGGTTTTGGTTTTTTCTGGATGGTTTCTTTGTCCTTAATTTTCAGAAGTTTAATTATGATGTGACTTGGCCAGATTTCTTTGGGCAATTTCGGGTTTACTAAACTTCTTGAACCTGTAGGTTTATGTCTCTTGCAATATTTCTTTAAGTACTTTTTCACTTGTTCCTCACCACCCCCCACCCTCTCCAGTGATATAAATGATAGGTCTTTTGTTGTCTCATGGCTCCCCGAGGATCTCTTCATTTATTTTTCAGTTAGTTTTCATTCTGTTGTTAATATTGGGTAATGTATATTCTTTCTCTTCTCGTTCAGGGATTATTTCCTCTGTCCCCACTGTTCTGCTTTGAATCCATCTAAAGAGCTTTTTCATTCAGTTACTATACCTTTTAGTTCAAGTTCCCATCCAGGAACTTTTATCTTCTATTTCTTTGCTTAGATTTTGTTTGTTGAGGCTAGTTTTTCTTTTGTTTCAAGTATGTTTACAATTGCTCATTGAAATATTTTTATTATGGCTGCTTTAAAACCTTTATCAGATAATTCTAACAGCTTTCTATGTGGTTTTCACTTACATACAGGGATGGCAGGTACTGGAGGGTGAGGGCTCATTCTCAGATGAGAGTCTGGGATCCCTTCTTGGCTATCTGTGACACCATCCTGCTTGGGGGTCTAAGAGCACCTCATTACATACTCCTGAGGGTGGAAGTCTGGTCTCCTCACTCAGGCTTTGGTGACATGGATAAGAGTGGGGTCACTTTTTTGTGTATGTTTAGCTAGAATAGCGCAGTCATTATCTAAAAGTTTTGTATCTTGCTAGACTGCCCTTTCCTGGTCTTTTGGCTAAGGAGAACAAGCTTTTGTTGGGGTCTTTCTAATTTTGATCTGTTGGTGTTTGCAGGTGGTCAACATTTTAACTCCAGCTGTGAGATACCTGAAGACAAAAGAAAACCCAGGGAATTCACCACTGACTTGTTCCTTGGGTCCTGAGGTCCCTAGCCAGTCTGCCTTCCTCTTTCCACCTTTCACAGACTTCTTAGGTTTGTTTTCTGTGTGAGGGTGTTCGGTTTTACCTAGTGAGAGGAATGAGAAAAGTATTCCATCTTGTCAGAAGTGGAACACCCTGTCATTCATTTTTAGTTAGTGCAAGTAGGACAGACTAATGAGTCTGTCATTCTGAGACTTCTCAGTCTGTACACAGTCTTAGCTTTTCTTTCCATATCTGAGTATTCCTGTTTGACTCCATCACACTGAACTTCCGCCTCTGTTCTATACAGATTCTACACTTGTACTGTCTTTATAACATGGCCTTGATCAATTTATTCTTCTGCCTGAGATGCCTCAGTTCTTCCTCTCAAGGTATTTCCTATCACCCTGTAACTTGCAGGCTATTAGGTATTTCATTGCATCTCATCAACTGTTCTGGAGAATTTGAACCTCGAATTACTGTAAAATACTGAAATAACATATTTGTATTATAGTAGCCCCATATTCCTTTTAAAATAATAATCATAGTTTTAATTGTTGTAATTTCTCCATCACCAGCAAATGATAGTGGAGGACCTCATTTTTGTTGAGTAATGGTCTTGAGTGTTGTCATACTGCTAGATTAATTTAAAGACTTAAATTAGTTGAATAGCAGTTCTTTAAGAATAAAATGTTGTTTGTGCTAAATGATAACTTAATATTTTATTCAGTTAATAATTATGGAGTCCTAATGGTTTTGAATTCTAATTGAACATATAGTCACCTGGGGAGGTTTGAAACAGTTCTCATGTCCAGGTTCAAACCCTAGAGATTCTGATTTAGTTGACCTGTAGTGGATATTTTTTCAAAGTTCCCCAAGTGATTCTCATGTATTGCCAGATTGAGAACCACAGGTCTAGAATGATACTATCAAAAAATACAAGTGAGTATCAGTGGTTTCAGTTACTTTTAAGGTTCTATTCTGAAATTCTTCTAGCTGTGTAGTTTTGAACTGTCTTTCATTGTTTTTACCATAGCAGACTTTTAAAAACCCTATTGTCCATCCTACATATGACACCTGTGTGATTGTAGTATAAAGCATTGCATGAAATATGATCTGATTTGCAAAGAGAAGGCATTTAATGAAAAACGTATTTCTTTAGATAACTTAAAATTACTAAAAAATTATTGGTTTTTTTTTTGCAAGATAGTTGTAGGGACACTGCAGATAATGTAGCATTCTTTTATATAATCTAACTTTGAGTATTTATTTTTTGTCAAGCACTGAGATACACAGTAAAAATAAAATAACTAGTTGTAAAAAAAAGCAATGTGCTATCAGAGCAATCAGACATTGGCAGTGATTAGTAAATGTGGCACTCTTAAATGTCTTATGATAAAATTGGTAGACATGTATCATCTAAGTAGTGTATTTAACTTCAGAGGTAGACAGGACTAAGTTTCAATAATAAAAGCAGTTAGGGCTAAGGAAAAAAAACACAAGTTAGAGGAGGAAGAAAGAAAAGAGGTCAGGGGCGCCTGGGTGGCTCAGTGGGTTAAGCCGCTGCCTTCGGCTCAGGTCATGATCTCGGGGTCCTGGGATCGAGCCCCGCATCGGGCTCTCTGCTCAACAGGGAGCCTGCTTCCCTCTCTCTCTCTCTCCCTCTGCCTGCCTCTCTGCCTGCTTGTGATCTCTCTCTGTCAAATAAATAAATAAAATCTTAAAAAAAAAAAAAAAAGAAAAGAAAAGAGGTCAGTTAGTAGAGAACACTAGAGAAAAAAATAGGATCAAAGACAAGAATTCAATTAACTTTTATGACAACAAATCCTTTCCTCTGAGGAAGAAGAAATTAGGTGCTCTAGTTTGTTCTTTATTTTTGGGACACTTACTCAGTTTGCTTTGTTATATATGACCTTTATAAGCAAGATACACAAAGAATTATAAGATGACACTGACTCTGTTCTATAGTTAGTAATTTGCTAATTTCTGGTTTCATATGGAAACTGGCATGACTGTGAGGGGACTATTTCAAAAGAGTTGTAGTTTAAGAAAATTTTAATGCATTGTGAGAATGTTATTAGATTACTGTCAATTGTTAGATTTTTTGTTTTTCTAAATATAGTGTATGCTATAGATATAATGTTTTATTTAATGTATATTATGGAATATAAAAGTTTTAAAGGAATTTAATTCATGATCATCAAACTTTTTTTTAAGGTGTTTTTTACTTATTAGAGAGAGAAAACATGTGCACATGAGCAGGAGTAGAAGCAGAGAGATAGGTATAAGCATAGTGCATGCTCAATGTGGAGCCTGATGTGGGACTTGATTCCACTACCTTGAGATCATGATCTGAGTTGAAATCAAGAGTTGGATGCTCAACCCATTGAGCCACCTAGGCACTTCATGGTCATAGGACTCTTGAGGGAAGCTCAAGAGAAGGCATTTGTTTTCAGTATGCCAGCAGTTTCCTGTGGGTGTATTAGTGTCATTATACTTACAGAATCATTTCATAATTTGTTGCCAGAGTTGTATCTCTGTCCTTCTAATAAGCAATAAAGGTACCAATGCCCGTGGACTCTTTGTCTTTGGTGAACAGTTGTAGAAGAGGTTCTACAGACAATGAGGGGAGATTTAGAAGTACCCTTTATTGCTACTGAAAGTAGGCCTTTAGACCTTCTAAAGGTACATCTAAAGGCCTACTTTGGCACACATGTCTGATTATTAGTGCTTATTCTGGAAAATAATCACCTTCCTTATTCCTAAAGAAAATAAACTGTATCTTTATGAAAATTACCACTTAAAATGTCTTCCAACTAATTCAGCCATTTCTCTCTCTTTTTTAAAAAAGATTTGGTTTATTTATTTGACACAGAGAGAGAGATCACAAGTAGGCAGAGAGGCAGGCAGAGAGAGAGGGGGGAAGCTGGCTCCCTACTGAGCAGAGGACCCCCCCCCCCCCAATTGGGGGCTCTATCCCAGGACTCTGAGATCATGACCTGAGCCGAAGGCAGAGGCTTAACCCAATTGGCCACCCACACGCTTCCCCCTTTTAAAAAAATTATTTATTGAGTTCCTTTTATGCTCTACATACTGCGCTTGTCATAGGATAGACGTCAAAGTAAAGTAAAATTGGCCCAGTCTCTGAACTTCTGGAACATATACTGTGAATAACAGATGCTAAAGTTTGTACTTGGAAATATAGGCTGTGATAGAAACATGAAGGAAGGGCCAGGTAAGCAAAGGTCAGATCATGCCTGGTCCTCAAAATGCTAAGACAGAGTGACCATTGGAAAAACCAGAAGGTTTTTATCAAGACCAGAAGGAGATATCAAGGATGTCAACAGCAGTGCTAATTTTTATAGTTATGATTTTGCATATTTGTATGCAAAAGTGACAGCACTTTTTTCATGGAAGCTTTAACATGGATTATTGATAATTTGAACATTGATAATTGAGCATCTCTCTCTGAAAATTAGAAAGCAGTTTCATTTATCCCTATAATGTGTATATCATGAAGTAGTGCAAGTGTAATGATTGTAGTATTTTTCTTTAAACTTCTTTGTGATAGATTATATAATCAGCTTAGTTTTAGAATTCTTTTTTTTTTTTTTAAAGATTTTATTTATTTATTTGACAGAGAGAGATCACAAGTAGGCAGAGAGGCAGGCAGAGAGAGAGGAAGGGAAGCAAAGCAGGCTCCCTGCTGAGCAGAGAGCCCAATGCAGGACTCGATCCCAGGACCCCGAGATCATGACCTGAGCCGAAGGCAGCGGCTTAACACACTGAGCCACCCAGGCGCCCTCAGTTTAGTTTTAGATAGAGAAAACAAGATTAAGAAGTTTTTAGATTTTTATAGGGTTGAATTTAAATCAGGAGTTAACTGCTTTTAAAGTACTTTAGCCAAAACAGTGATTCTTGTACTAATTATTAGGAAGTAAAATTGCTTTTGGTTTCCTATTATTTCATTTACATAAATTTACTTTAGTTTCATTTCATGATTTAAAGGCCTATGAAAGGGGCTCCTGAGTGGTTCAGTGGGTTAAAGCCTCTGCCTTCAGCTTGGGTCATGATCCCAGGCTCCTGGGATCGAGCCCCACATCGGGCTGTCTGCTCAGTGGGGAACCTGCTTCCCTTCCTCTCTCTCTCTGCCTGCCTCTCTCTGCCTGCTTGTGATCACTGTCTGTCAAATAAATAAATAAAATCTTAAAAAAAAATTAAAGGCCTATGAAAAACAAAGTGTTCTTAATCATCAAACCGTAGAAAATAAAAATTAAAAAATGACATCGGATTATTTGTTTTTCAGAGATAAATTAAAAAAACCCTTACATTTAGGGCTTGTTCTAATTTATATTAAATAACAAGCAAAAGCACATGTCATCTCCCCTGTGAAATATTTGTTAGTTTTATGATTATTTTTTATTTTCCCAACTTTTATTTTTCAACATTTAGATTGAGGCTTTCTTAACTTTCTTTTTAAACCTGTATTCTCATAATTTGTGTATTTGTAAATGTAATTACTCATGTTAATAAACACTACTTGAGGACCTGTTGTATTCTAAGTTAATTCAGCAAATGAGCATAACTTAATCCTGTCTGTCACTGAGTCCCCATTCATCTTAGAATGGGAGATAGTTATGCTGTGTGACAAGATAAAAGAGATGGCAGAAGATAAAATAGTAATACTAGGAAGGGAGAGAACAGTTACTTATCCTGACATTGAGTATTGTGTCAGGGTAGCTTTCACAGACAAGGTGAAGCTAAGATAAGTTTTAAAGAATAAATGAGAATTTCTTTGACTAGATAGAGAAGGGTATTTCAACAGAGAGAGCTGCACATGCTAGAACACAAACAGTTAAATAGCATTGCAAGTTCAGAGAACTGGACTTGGTTTCTTGCTGATGAGAAGAACATTAGGTAAAGAGAGTCAGGGGCATGTTCTGGAAGGACTGAAGGCTGACTCCAGAGTTGACCATGGAGGACTGTTCAGGATTTTCTAGTAGAGTAGTGAGGTGATTAATTTTGCAAGCGTGCAAAAGACGAGATTCTGAAGTAGGGAATCTTTCAGAGGTTATACAGTAATTGAACCTATAGTGTTGTTGAAGAGAAGAAGGTAGAGCTGACAGGTTATATGACCATTGATAAAGAGGTTTCAGGAAAAGAATAACTTGAAGGTCTCTCTTTGGTTTTTGGTTTCAGTTTTTATAATAATGTGTGTGTGGGTGCACACATGTTGGGGAATGATGTAGAAAGGCTTATTATCAAATACTTAATTTTACCCAGTTTTTAAATTTTGAAGTAACTTCAGACATACAGAAAGATTGCAAAAATAATTCAAAGAATTCTGTATATTCCTTAGCCCCAATTCACTAAATGTTGACTTTTTATCACATTTGCTTTTTATAAAGCAGAATATATATATATATATATATATATATATATATATTTTTTTTTTTTTTTTTTTTTTTTTTTTTTTTTCCTGAACCATTTGAGAGCAGTTGCGGACATTATGTCCTTTCTCCCCTAAATACTTCAGGATGCATTCCTAAAAACCAAGGATATTTTCTTTTCTTTTCTTTTCTTTTTTTTTTTTTTTTAAAGATATTTTCTTATATAACCACAGTACTATAACCAAAGTTAGAAAATTAACTTTGAGGGGCTCCTGGGTGGCTCAGTGGGTTAAAGCCTCTGCCTTCGGCTCAGGTCATGATCCCAGAGTCCTGGGATCGAGCCCCACATCGGGCTCTCTGCTTGGCGGGGAGCCTGCTTTCTCCTCTCTCTCTCTGCCTGCCTCTCTGCCTACTTGTGATCTCTGTCAAGTGAATAAATAAAATCTTAAAAAAAAAAAAGAAAATTAACTTTGATAAAACAGTGTACTGGTTTTATTCAGATTTTGCTGAATTTTTTAACATCCTTTGAATAAAGAAGAAACTTTTTTTTTCCTGGCATAGATTCCAGTCTAAGAGTGTGTATTATTTTCTCATGTCATACCTTTTAAATCTTTCATTTAGAACACTTTGTTGGTCTTTCTTTGTGTTTCATGATAGACATTTTTGAAGAATATATGTCAGTTGTTTTGTAGAAATGTTGCACCATTTGGATTTGTCTGACATTTCCTCTTGATTAGGTTTAGGTTATACGGTTTTGGCTGGAATACTACAGAAGTGTATCTGTATATCTTATCTGGAGGCCCATGCTATTGTTTTTCCAGTACTGGTGATGTAAATTCTTATCATGTGGATATGGTGGTGTCCTCCATGTTTCCCCACTGTAAACTTAACTTTTTTTTTTTCCCCCCTTTGTAACTAATAAGTATCTTTAGGGGAGATGCCTTGAGAATCTCAAAATATTTGATTTTTCGTAACTTTTTTACCTATGTGTTTTATCATACAATAATTCTTACCTGAATTATTCTGTGTTCTTCTGACATGTACCTATAAATCTTTGAGTAACTTTATGTTCTAGCAACAAGATTTTCCAGAGTCAGTTTACATATTCTCCACTGGCCTTAGAATATGCCATTTTTTCAAGGAGTCCTGATTTTTTTTAATGGTAATAATAGTTAGAAATCATGATCCAGGCACCTATGCTCATTGCTACTGAGATGTTATTGATTTTAGACCCTTGTATTAGGGTTCTCCAGAGAAACAGAACCAATAGGACATATGCATAAAGAGATTTATCATTAGAAATTGGCTCCTGTGACTATGGAGGCTTCAGGCATAGTTTGCTGGTAGGATGGCAGGCTCTGGAGACCAAGGGAGAAGAATGATCCAGTTCAAAAGCCATCAGGCAGGAAGAGTTGATATTGCAGATTAAGTCTGAAGGCAGTCTATTAGGGAATTCTCTCCTGTTAGGGAAGGGTCAGTCTATTTGTTTTATTTAGGCCTTCAACTGATTGGATGAAGTTCACACACAACACGGAGGGCAATCTGCTTTACGACTGAAGTGTTACTATCATCAAAAAACACCCTTGCAGAAACATTCAGAATAATATTTAATCAAATATCTGGGCACTCTGTGGTCAAGTCAGATTGACACATAAAATTAATCATCAGAACCCTCTCAGTGGACAGAGCTGAGGAACATGTACACAAACTCACACACACAGCTCTATATCTAAATGTTTTAAAAGCTGTGATTACATATTAAGGTTTTGTATTCCAGCCATTATTATGGGGTGCATTCTAGGCTCCCTCCCTGCTTCCATATTTGTAACTCCATTTGACAGTGAGAAATCTGACTCTCATTACTTATTTATTTCCTCAATCCTGGAAAAAACAGAAATTAATTCAGAATTGCTACTCCATAATGTTGTAAAAACCAAACAAACCCATTTACTGGTGTTCAGTATTTACAGTTTTGTTTTGTTTACAGCCTGAGGGTATGTAGTAAAAATATGGTATTCAGAAGTTACTTGGGTTAGTTTTTCCCCTTTTCCACATTTAGTGTAGTATGTTTGTCATTTGAAATGCTACTAGAGACATTTTTTTCTTTTTGATTTCATTTTGGTTATTTTTTCTCTCATTTTTGTTGATCTTGTTATATATTTTTTTTAGTATGTGAAACATTAGCATGGTTTTAAAAGTCAGAACTACATGAATCAGCTCTTCTCCTTTTCCAGCCTCCTATGTTTGGCACACAATCTCCACTGTTTTCTGTAGGCAACTACTCTAGTTTCTCATTTATCCTTTGTTTCTCTGCACACAATGAACAGATAAATGTATATATTCTTTTTTCTTTTTATTACCTAAAAAGTAACACACTGTAAAAACTTGTTTGTGTGGGACGCCTGGGTGGCTCAGTTGGTTAAGCAGCTGCCTTCGGCTCAGGTCATGATCCCAGCGTCCTGGGATTGAGTCCCACATTGGGCTCCTTGCTCATCAGGGAGCCTGCTTCTCCCTCTGCCTCTGCCTGCCATTCTGTCTGCCTGTGCTTGCTCTCTCTCCCTCTCTCTCTCTGACAAATAAATAAATAAAATCTTAAAAAAAAAAAAACTTGTTTGTGTTACTTTTTTTCACTTAACAGTCTACTAGATACGCTTGTTAGTTCATAGAGCTCTTCATTCTTTTTTAGAGCTGCATAGTACTCCATTGTGTGGCTATACCCATTCTTTATTAAAATACTCTATTACTTCTGGACGTGCAGGTTATTTACAATTGTATTTTCCAACTCTGTATGTACTGTAGTGAATAATCTTGTGTAACATGTATTTTTTTTGTACTTTTATATTTTTGAAAGCATATCTTCCCCCTTATATATTTCTTATTTTGCATATTTGTGCTTTCTCTTTTTTTCCCTGAATTAACCTTGTGTATTTTCTTAATTTAAAAATTCCTTAGGACTTCAATTTATGAATTAGATATACTTTTTTTTCTAATTCTCTACCTCATTAATTCCTTTTTTATCATTTCCATCCTTGTGTTTTCCTCTGATTTACTGTGTTCATTTTGAACGAGGAACTTACTATTTTTACTATTGATATAAATGTTCACAGTTCCAGATTTTCCTCTCTTCAGTGCATTAGATGTATCATTTTGATATTAGTTTTGAAAATCTAATTTTCGTTTTACTCAAGATTTGCTTGGTAGTAGAAAATTCTAAATTTTTGAAGTAGAATACTGTGATTGTTTTTGATTTTGTTAGTAATGTCCAGTTTTTTTAGAATTGTAATCAGTGTTTATATCATGAAATATACTGTTGCTTTCTTTAAGACCTACAATATTACCACTTTTTTTTTTTTTTTTTTTTTTTTTTTTTGGTGGTCAGTATTCATGTCCTTGGAAGGAGGTAGAGTTTTTATTATCAGGCTGTAAAATTTGATATATACCTTTAAGAGGTACCTTATTTATGTTATATAAGTTTATATTCTCAGTAATTCTTATATTCTAAGTTAACTTCCTGTGTGTGTGTTGGTTTTATGTATTAAAGTTGTTTTCTGTACCTTTGTGTGCCTGTAGTTTCTGCTTTGTAAAGGAAGTTGTTTTTTTTTTTTTTTTAAAGAATTTTTTATTCATTTATTTGACAGAGATCACAAGCAGGCAGAGAGACAGGCAGAGAGAGAGGAGGAAGCAGGCTCCCTGCTGAGCAGAGAGCCCGATGCGGGGCTCGATCCCAGGACCCTGAGATCACGACCTGAGCCGAAGGCAGTGGCTTAACCCACTGAGCCACCCAGGCGCCCCAGGAAGTTGTTTTTTGATGCATACATATTCTTACTTGTTATGCATCTTCCTTGGATATTGTGGCTTTTAACAAAGTTTCTCTGTCATATTTATTGCTTTTTGGCTTGAATTCCTTAGTATCAAGATCACTGTTCCTGGTTTCTTATTGTTTCTATTTGCTTGATATGCCGTTGCCTATCCTTTTATTTTTTAGTCTTTCTGATTTGCTTTGTTTTAGGTTATCAGTTATCTCTTTACATAGCAATTAGTGAGATCTTTTTTAATGAGTCATATTAAAAATCATTTTCTTTTAATGACTTGAATATGATCTCAATTGTCAAATTATTTTATGTTATAAAAACTTTATGTTATGTTTTTCTTTGTTTATGATGTGCTTTCATCTAAAGAAATTCTTTGGATATAATGAATTTTTTTGTTGGTACAGAAGCTACTTAAGTATTTTGCTTATTTTCTTGTTTTTTTTTTTTCTGCTATTCTTTGTTAGTTTTTAATGGTATGTTTTGTTTCTTATTCTTATTTCAACAGTGAGTTTATTTTACATTTTTTTCCTCTGCCATTTTTAGTTGCATTTTATCTACTTTGCCTTCAAAACTTTGTTTTGCTTTTAGGTTTACAAATAAATATATTAAACCCTCACCATCAGTTCTTTGCTTAAGTTTCCTAGTCACCCACTGGTTAGATATAGCTCAATTTCTAGTAGATTTCTGAAGAAGAGCTCAGGGCACAGTTTTCCCTAGTTCTTGGATATTTAAAGTATTTTGGTAGCCTTGCTACTAGAAAGACAGCTTGGCCAGAAATAAAATCCTTGGTTCACACTTACCACGTTTACAATGTGGTCTTGAAGTGTGTGTGTGTGTGTGTGTATATATATATATATTTTTTTTTTTTTTTAAGATTTTATTTATTTATTTGGCAGAGAGGCAGACAGATGGGGAGGGGGAATCAGGCTCCCTGCCGAGCAGAGAGCCCGATGCGGGGCTCAATCCCAGGACCTCGAGACCATACCTGAGCCAAAGGCAGAGGCTTAACCCACTGAGCCACCCAGATGCCCCTGAAGTGTATATTGTTTATGAGAACCCTTTTGCCAGCCTTAATTTTCCTTTTCCTTTTTTTTTTTTTTAAATGTAGACTTCACACTCAATGTGGTGGATCCAGTGCTCAGTGTGGAGTCCAATGTGGGGCTTGAACTCATGACCCTGAGATAAGATTGGGGCTCAGATCAAGAGTCAGATGCTTAATCAACTGAACCACATCTGGGCCCCTACCAGTCTTAATTTTCTTGTTCTTTTAAGTTATTTCATCTCTTTGCTTGGAATACCTGGTCTTATTTTTCCTTTTATATTTTTAAGATCTATTTATTTAGAGCATGCACGCTTATGAGAGCAAGAATGGGGGTAGGGGCAGAGGGAGAGAAGTAGAGAGAATCTCAAGCAGGCTCCATGCTTAGTGCAGAGTCCAATATGGGCTCTGTTTCAGGACCTTGAGATTATGACCTGAGCCAAAATCAAGACTTTTGGATGCTAAACGGACTGAGCCACTCATGTGCCCCTTCCTTTCTTTTTTAATTTTAAAGTCTAATAGTCTTACTGGAATTTGTCTTAGAGTTTATTGTAGCAGTTCAGTTTTCCCTGCCATCTAGTGGGTCTTTTGTTTCTGAAGTTTTTTGGATTATAGTTTTAAATATTAGTTCCATTCCAGGGTTTTGTTTTTCTTTAGGGGCTTCATTTACACATAATTATATCTTCTTTGTCTCTCTTCCATATCAAAAACTTTCTATTTTTACTTTATTATCTCATTTTCATTCACTTCTTTCTTTTACTGTTTTCTTTAGTGTGTTTTATTAAATTCTTACTTGAATTTATTGTGAAGCAGCATATAATTTTGTCTTCAATCCTGATGTGATTTTCTTTTTATTTTTTTAAGGTTTTATATGTTTGAGAAGGGGGGAGAGAGAAAGAGAGAGAGAAAGAAAGCATGTGCACATGAGCAGGGAGAGAGGTAGAGGGAGAAGCAGACTCCCTGCTGAATAGGGAGCCTGATGTGGGGCTCCATCTCAGGACACTGGGATCATGCCTGACCTGAAGGTAGATGCTTAATTGATTAAGCCACCCAGGGACCCCTTTTTCTTTTATTTCTTAACTGAGGTTAGTCATCTCTTTTTTTCATATCTTTTTGCTTTTGTCATTTTTAGGTTTTTACAAATTTTTTTTTTAAAGATTTTATTTATTTATTTGACAGACAGAGATCACAAGTAGGCAGAGAGGCAGGCAGAGAGAGAGGGGGAGGCAGGCTCCTTGCTGAGCAGAGAGCCTAATGCGGGACTCGATCCCAAGACCCTAAGATCATGACCTGAGCTGAAGGCAGAGGCTTAACCCGCTGAGCCACGCAGACACCCGTAGGTTTTTACAAATTTTTGATTCAGAGTGTTTTTTCATATTCCAAATGCCCATTTAAAGAGATATAATTCAGTTTGGGATGTTTATTAAAGTTTCTGCTTCATTGTTGTTTGGGGGGTACGTTTCATCAGCTTAATTTTTCTGATTTCATTTTTTATAGTAGTATTATATAGATTAAGATTGCTTATTCCTCTCTATTTCTGTGAGCAAGGCTGATGTTTTGGGGGGGGGCTTATAAAAAGAATACTAAATCAAGAATACCCTCTCGGTCACTGTAGCAAAATATAGTTTGTTAGACATCTTTATTTCTTCTTGTAGGGGAAAGGATTGAGTCTCTCAGTTTGCCTCAGTGGTAGATTCATGGTAGATTGCTGGGAGGTGTAAGAATCAGTCCTAGGAAAGGGCTCTGGACGGTGATAGGTGTGGTCCCTTTAATTTTAAGCGTTGAAGCGGGTATAATGAGCTTAAGTTAAAAGGGGGATTTAAAGAGACAATTCTGGCATATCACCCACCCAACACAGAACTGCAGCTGGGCCTTCTTGAGGTACTGAAAACCAGGGTGAGATGTAAAGCAATTTGTCACAGCTAATAAGGGACAGAGTCAGGATTTGACCCCTTGTCTGACTTTCCTCTTAATCATGACCCCCTGCTGCCTCTGCTTGTTTTCAGGAGTTCCATAAACAGTATTGAAGTCATTAAAAGTGAGAAGTGCTGCTTTGTGCCTCCTACCTAAAGTGGTATGCTTTGTACTAGAAGCACTGGTTACATCAAGAAGGCCCTTTTAAACTTCAATCATTTTTTTAAACAGTCGCCATTTCTTCTCTTTTAAAAATATTTTGATTTGTTTAATTGCTGTTGTCACAATCTCACATCTAGAGTATAATATTGGGTGATGGCAGAAATTACATTGCCTCGATTATTAGAAATATTTGCTAGTGAAGGGGCGCCTGGGTGACTTAGTCGGTTAAAAAGTGTCCGATTTTTGGTTTCAGCTCAGTCTGTGGGATTGAGCCCCACGCAGGGGTCTGCACTCATTGTGGAGACTGAGATTCTTTGCCCTCTGCTCTTCCCACCTGCTTGTGCATTCTCTCTTTCTAAATAAATGGAATCTTAAAAAGAAACAAAGGAAGGAAGGAATTTTTTTTTTTTTTTGCTAGCAAAAACTTCTTTTTGACTGTCTAGAGGAATCCCAGAGTTTCCTCTATGTTTCTTTTGTGAATTTTATAGATCAGGTAATCTGCCCAGTGAGATGTGGGTGCTAGAATCGGGAGCCATCTAAATATTGCAAGAAAGAAATAGGAGCTGGGAAGTATTTATAGATATTAAAGTGAGAAAATGAGTTATTTGGGGGAGGGGATGATGGTGAATACGTAAAATTGAAGATATAATTCAGAAAATGGAAAAATATTCATGTTATATTTAGTGATTTTTTTCCCAAGTGTTGAAATATAGTTAATGAAAACTCACTTAGGCTCTAAAGGTAGTAAAAAGTTAAATAAGCCAGTTCTAAAAGCCAGAAGTTAGAATGGGTTACAGCATAAAGAAGGGTTTATAAAGTGCCTCTCTCCATTCATGATCCTGATGCGCCAGGTCCCAAGATGTTTCAGTAAAGGTTCCTGAACTATGTAATTTAATATTCTGCTCAAAGTAAATGCATGCTCTATTCATAGTGCTTTGTCAAATTTAAAATTACCTAAGCTTGTTTTTCTTACTCTTTCTCCTGTTTCCTAATTATTCTGCCCAGTGACTCCTAAATGAGAAAGCCATGGTGGGATCATGAGAAGGGAGTTAATTCAGCAAGTATTGTGCACTGGTCATGTGCCAAGTGTTGTCCTAGGCAAACACACATATTCAAACAAATTGAACTCCATCACCTTTAGATTTCAGAAATAATCTTTTTGGTTCTGTTGACTATGTAGCTAAAATAAATTGATATTAAATTTGGAACTGTGCTCTCACCTGTTGAAATGTGTTGCATGCAAAACCTTTGGACTGTTTTAGGATTAAACAATATGATATCGATTCTTCACCTAAGAGATCTGCCTGTCTTGGACCAACCACTGCTCTTCACACATTACAGTGAATGCCTGTTGTGGACATATGCTTTTCTTAGTAATTTATTCACTTAAAAAAGAGTATGGTATGGTGATGGTGGTAGAGGGAGGGAGAGACTGCTGAGGAAATGACCCCAGTCACAGAGAACAACCTGAAGAGACTGGAAACCAAGTTCTCTAGTGCCAACAGAACAGCAGAAACAAGGATCCTGCCTGCCTGCCTGCTTCTCTTTATCTTCCGGTTTCTGCCTCTGACAGAATTGGTCTCCTCCTCCTCAGCAGTTTTACATGAGGATCAAATATTCAGTCTTTCTCCATAAGAGGTTTTAGAATATGATGGTGAATATGTGAATATTTTAAAATTATGTGTAGTTTACTTCCTGTGTCTTCTTGATTTTGAAATAAAATATTGCTAAATGCAAAAAAAATTTTAAGAATTGTAGCCTCCTCTTTTACGGTATTGGTGTGTTTAAGAGTGAGTCTTTTTAATTTTATCGTAGTCATTTTCAAACACACAAAAACAGAGAATAATAAAATGAACCACTGTTTATGTATCTTCTGCTTTTGACAGTTATCAACACATGGCCAGTTTTATTCCACGTATGCCTCTCCAATTATTGACATAAATCCCAGACATATTCCATTTGCAGATACCGAAGTATGTTATTAGAAGATAAGAGGCTCTTAACAAATATAATCTTCATGTCATTATATTTTAAACATGAGCAGTTCTGTTCAAGAGCTATTAAAGACCTTTATTCACATTATAATAAAGGTTACTACATTAAACAAGAGCATGAGAAATAATGTTCTTAGGCCTTGGACCCAACCTTAGGTTTAAATGCTAGTTTTGCTATTTGTGAGCTACATGACGTTGGGCAGGGGAACTTTTCTTTATTTCACTAAGCCTAGTTTCCTCAGCTCTTAAATAGTGACAACATTACTTCTAACAGGATTGTTGTGAGTTATAAATGAAACAGTGTTGCAAAGTGATTAGGATACTGTTTTGTAAAACATTCTAGTAATGTTACTCATTGTTACTTTTTTTTTGGAGGTATAAGGAAATACACAGGTAAGTAATTGAAGATTCTACCTTTTAGGATAGGTGTTATTTTAAAGTGACTTGCATTCAATTTTAGGCCTTTGATATTTAGGGCCTACAGAACAGTCTCAGTATTGTTTTAGTTCAAAGGCACATTTTATACTTTTCTCAAAAGCAGTCTTGATTTGTTTTAAAACATGATGATGCTCTAGATTGGATGTTTGTGTCCCCTCAAAATTTATATGTTGAAAGATAATCCCTGATGTGATGATATTTGGAGGTGGGCCTTGGGAGGTGACTAGTGCTCTTATAAACGAGACCCCAGAATGCTCTCTTGCCCTTCTTACCATGCGAGGACACACATAGAGGATGGTCCTCTTGTGGGTCAGGAAGTGGGTCTTCACTACACACCTGTGTATTGATCTTGGACTTCTCAGCTTCCAGAAATGTAAGAAATATCTGTTATTTGTAAGATACCCACTCTATGGTATTTTGTTTCAGCAGCTTAACCAGAACTGTGAGAAATAAATTTCTGTTGTTAATAAGCCACTCAGTCTGGTATTTTGGTTATAGCATCTCAGGCAGACTAAGACAGTTTCCTTATCAATAAAATGAAAAAGTTGGAGTGGATGCTGTCTATGATTCTGTGATTTACAAATCTGTTAATTTCTGTATGATCTTGGGGAAATTCTCTGTGCCTCACTTATCAAAAAAATAGACATGCTAACAAAGTAGTATGTTGTTGTGAGGATGAAATAATATTCTTGAACATAAAAAAAAAGTAACAGGATGTATTGAGTTACTTAAAGATGTGGCCATTTTAGCCTTGGGAGGGAATGCTTTGGCTATGGCCTGTGATGAATCAGTGGTAGTAAGTCAGTAATTAGTGGAGGAAGGAAAATTTATCTGCTGATAGATTTATTGAGTACCTACCATCCTGGAGTATATTAAATGCTATTTTTTTAGCTCACCTAATCCTCAGTCCTGTGAGTTAGTTCATTGATTATACTCTAAGAGAAATTGAAGTAATTACCTAAGCCACCTACTTCGTAAATGGCTGCTTTGAAGTCACACCTTGTCCCCAAGGTCATGATCTTTACCATTGCACTAAACTGCCTTTTGGAAAGAATAGCTCTTTGGAACAGAATCCCATGGCAGAGAAGTTTTCAGTGGGGGATGTCTTTGCTTGGGAAAAGGTAGCTAGTATTAACAGTCCTAATGAGGTATAAAAGAGGTGATCATTTTGTAAATAGTTTTTCATGTGTCTTATATTACTTTGTTCCATTGATGGTGAAGTGACATTTCAGGTAGTGGACAAGTTAAAGGGTTTGCAGTATGTTCAGTATTGCATTTGTAGTTTTGTAGTTTTATTTCAAAAAAATACGTTACATTATACATTGTTTTTTTTTAAAGATTTTATTTATTATTTATTTGACAGAGAGAGAGATCACAAGTAGAGAGGCAGGCAGAGAGAGAGAGAGAGGGAAGCAGGCTCCCTGTCGAGCAGAGAGCCCGATGCGGGACTCGATCCCAAGACCCTGAGATCATGACCTGAGCCGAAGGCAGTGGCTTAACCCACTGAGCCACCCAGGCGCCCCTATACATTGTTTTTTTAAACGAGATGTTTAGTATGATGGAAAACAACTCTTTTACATGTTCCACTGGCTTCTTTCTGCCAGGTAATACTGTAATTCCATTTTTTAGTAGTTTTCCATTGTATTAGTTAACTAAATACTTTTAAACATTTTTAGTATTTTTTTTACTTTTTTCCCAGTGTGGTGTTTGGTATGTGTCTTAAATTGACAACATATAAACAACAGAATGTGGTAGTGCCAGAATCTCAGTTCATGTTTTATGTATATTTCAGTTGAACAGAAGTTCTCTTGTGAATGTGTGGTATCCAACATATAAATGATTGGATACTAAAATTAATTTTTATGCCAATTCTTTGGAATTAGGAATCTGATGATACATGTGAACCTTTGTTCAGATTCATTAGACTGTTAATATCTGGGATATTGGATTTTGTCTGAGATCATCTCTATGAAAGGCATGTATGTCTTTGCCAAGGATAGAGGAAAACCACTTTTTTTTTAGGGTAAAGGTTAAGAGAGAAGAAGTTTGGTGATAACCCAAAGAAATTCTGAGATGAAGAGAAAGGCAAGAGATACCTATAGCAGGTAAAGAGGGTTTGAAATCTTGAAATGAGAGTTTGTGAAGTTATTATGGCTGGATGTGCTTTTTCCTTTGGTGATGGAGGGAGACTTACCCAGCAGGTGAACTTGATGGACATATTCATTGCCCTGGTAAAGGAAGTAGTCCAGGCTTCTTGGAGCTCAGGAAGACTGAGATGCAGAAACTGTGCTGGTAGAGAGCTTATCTGAGATCTTTGGAATGGGCTACTCTATAGCTGGGGAGGCCAGAAATATCTTTACCTTCCTGGGATTCTTCAATCCTGATTCATTTCACAAAAGCAATATTCCCTTTTCCTGCTTCCCCACTTTTAGTGAAGAAGCAGCCAGACTCCTGAGTGTATCACTACACAGACAAGAAGAACCAAAGATTTGAAAAATTTATGCAGTTGAGGAATTTTAAAGTTGGACTTTCAAAAAATGGAGGTTTGCAGCTGCTAAGGGTTTGGTAGAATAGTTAGAGTTGTGGAGAAATCTTTAAGGAACTGACTTCCCTCTGTTTCTTGACCTTCTGATATTTTCATAGCAAACTCAAAATATTTCTCTTTCTAACCTTTCTTCCTTTTTTACTCCCTTACTGAATAAACTAGGTCCTGATGCAGTTTTATTATAGAAATTATAGTTTTGGCTAGATGTGTATTATGGTGCAAGTTTATTGTTATTAATATAATGTTTATATTAATTATGGTAATAATTAATATAATTAATATATATTATATAGTATATGTATAATAAAATTAATGATAATTATTAATCACTTGTTTAAAATCTATTAAAAAGGGTTGTTCTTTCATTTAGAATTGTCAATATTATTGCAAAACCAGATTAATAATCATATACTGGCATAATGAAAAATTAAATAAATTTTTAACTCTTGATGGGCTTCACTGTTGTATTATTGTAAATCTGGATAATGTTTACTTCTGTATAATTTCGTATATGGATATGTAGAGTGATGTATCTAGTATCTATATGTGTGCTTGCTTATTTTCATCCCCAAGATTGCTCTTACTTCATAACAGCATTTGAAGGTATTTCTAATCTGAATTTAAGGACAGCTGCAATATTTCTTCTGGAAATGCAGGCTAAGGAGCCAACATTCTGCTTTTGTTCATCGCCATTATGTGTCTACATGATGTAGACTTATTAGAGATGATTTAGTTAGCCTTAGGCTATCTAATGGGTTTTCACTGGTTGTTAAAGCTCTTTGAAGAATCTAACTAAATTTTCCAAATAAACTGGTTGATTTATATTTATTGAGAGAGGAGTTCCAGTGCACCCACTCATATCATCAATTACAATCTGTTATGAAGTGTAATTTGCCCAGTCTTGATTAAAAGGCTTGCAAATTGCTTTTCCTGATACTCAGCACATCCTCTGCTGCCCTCTAATGGCTGCCCATTGGTAGCATCATTGTTGTCCCTCTAACCACCATCATGGACCTGCCTTTCTCCAGCGTCTAGCAATTATATGCCTCCTGGATCTGTGAGAGACTGTCCCAGTAGAGAGAAAATGGGAAGAGCTTCTTTGAAGGAAAAACATGAACATATGATCCGATGATTGCTCCACACTTGGGGTGATGTTAAGATTTGTAGGGTGTTTGTTTTATATATTTCTTTATTTGTTCATTTATTTATACATTCATTTATTAGATATTTTTTGAATGCCAGGTCTGACTAGCACCTAGGGTTGCCTAGGTCTATTAGGTGCTCATTATAGTTTTGTTAAATGAGGAATGAATGAGTGAGTAATACAAAGATAAATCAGAGAAGATCTCTGGCCTTGGGGAGACAAGATACCAATTTACCTATTTGGCTGTCCCAATTTTCCTCTTTTTTTTTTTTAAGATTTTATTTATTTATTTGACAGAGAGATCACAAGTAGGCAGAGAGGCAGGCAGAGAGAGAGAAGAGGAAGCAGGCTCCCCGCTGAGCAGAGATCCCGATATGGGGCTCGATCCCAGGACCCTGGGATCATGACCCAAGCCGAAGGCAGAGGCTTTAACCCACTGAGCCACCCAGGCGCCCCCAATTTTCCTCTTTTAATGCTCTAAGATCTTGGGAGAGATGTTCAAAGTAGAAGATGGTTACAAATAATAGTTGAAACTTAGTCTCCTTTACATATCTAATTCTCAGAATTCATCATCTCTAATTGTAAAGGGCTCTGTTTAATTTGCTTGCTTTGTTTATTTATTTATTTTCCCACTCATATGATGTGCTTAGAGTAGTGAAATTCATAGAGACAGAGAAGAGAATGGTTGCTTCTTTTCTTGTTTGAGAATATGATCCATTCAGGTATATTTTTCTGAGTTAATATATTAACTATATATATATATATAGTGATATAATATATAATATATTAAAGTTGTGAAAAATAATGGTCTATCTATCTTATTGGAGAAGAGCATGAACAGATACCTTTGTGTTATATAACATTTTATTGTGGTGATGGTATTGGGTGATTGTATTTCGCAAGATTTTCCTTTATTTTTTGTGTTTTGCACTTTAACTGTTTTGTGAGATAGACGATAACCAGAGATAGGCAATTTTTTAAAAATTTTTTTATTTATTTGACAGAGATCACAAGTAGGCAGAGAGGCAGACAGAGAGAGAGGGGGAAGCAGGCTCCCCGCTGAGCAGAGAGCCCGATGCGGGGCTCGATCCCAGGACCCTGGGATCATGACCTGAGCCGAAGGCAGAGGCTTTAACCCACTGAGCCACCCAGGTGCCCCGGCAATTTTTTTTTTTTTTTTAATGGCTGTGCTAATGAGTTGAAAAATCTAAAACAAGTAACTTTTGAAAAACTATTTCATTGGAACTAGTAGTACAGTAATTATTTTCATTACCCATCTCCTTTGTGATGGGGACAATGAAAAATTGGTGGAAAGCAGATTCTAGAAGGATAAACATCACAGCTTTCTTTTTTCTTAATTTTTCTATTTTTTAAAGTTTTTTTTTAAGGGAGAGAGAGAGTGGGTGGAAGTAGTTGGAGGGGTAGAGGGAGAGGGAGTGAGAGAATCTTTTTAAAAATTGTTTTATTTAAATTCAATTTAGGTAAGGTATACTGTATTATCTGTTTCAGGGGTATTAGTGATTCATCAGTTGCATACAACACCCAGTGCTCACCATATCAAGTCCTTCATTAATGTGCATTATCCAATTACCTCATCCCCCCATCCACCTTCCCTCCGGCAACCCTCAGTTTGTTAACTACAGTTAAGAGTCTCTTGTGGTTTTCTTTTTTTTTTTTTTTAAGATTTTATTTATTTATTTGACAGATCACAAGTAGATGGAGAGGCAGGCAGAGAGAGAGAGAGAGAGAGAGAGGGAAGCAGGCTCCCTGCTGAGCAGAGAGCCCGATGCGGGACTCGATCCCAGGACCCTGAGATCATGACCTGAGCCGAAGGCAGCGGCTTAACCCACTGAGCCACCCAGGCGCCCTCTTGTGGTTTTCTTCCCTCTCTGTTTTTATTTTATTTTATTTTTCCTTCCCTTCCCCTACGTTGATCTGTTTTGTTTTAAGTTCCACATATGAGTGAAATCATATGGTATTTGTTGTTTTCTGACTGACTTATTTCACTTAACATAATACCTTCTAGTTCTATCCATGTCATTGCAAATGGCAAGATTTCATTCTTTTTGATGGCTGAGTAATATTCCATTGCATATCTAGATAGATAGATAGATAGATAACACATCTTTATCCATTCACGTGTCAAAGGACATCTGGGCTCTTTCCATAGTTTGGCTGTTGTGGACATTACTGCTGTAAACATTGGGGTGCACATGACACTTAGAATCACTATGTTTGTATCCTTTGGATCAATCCCTAGTAGCTCAATTGCTAGGTCATAGGGTAGTTCTATTTTTAACTTTTAGAAGAACCTCCATACTGTTTTCCAGAGTGGCTGTACCAGTTGGCATTCTCACCAGGTCTGTAAAAGGGTTCACTTTATTCCCCATCCTTGCCAACATTTGTTGTTTCCTGACTTACTAATTTTAGCCATTCTGACTGGAGTGAGGCGGTATCTCATTGTGGTTTTGATTTGTATTTCTCTGATGATGAGTGATGTGGAACATTTTTTCATGTGTCTGTTAGCCGTAAGAGAGAATCTTTTATTTTATTTTATTTTTTTTAAAGATTTTATTTAGTTATTTGACAGAGATCACAAGTAGGCAGAGAGGCAGGCAGAGAGAGAGAGGAAGGGAAGCAGGCACCCCGCTGAGCAGAGAGCCCGATGTGGGGCACGATCCCAGGACCCTGAGACCATGACCTGAGCCGAAGGCAGAGGCTCAACCCACTGAGCCACCCAGCCGCCCCTGTAAGAGAGAATCTTAAGCAGGCTCCACACCCAGTGTGGAGCCCAGTGTGGGGCTTGATCTCATGACCCTGAGATCATGGCCTGACCCAAAATCAAGAGTCAGACACTTAACCAGCTGAGCCACCTGGGTAGGTGCTCCACCGGCTTTCATTTCTTGGCTGCTTTACATTTTATCCATGAGGTTATTTGAAGTGGCCTACACACCCAAAAACCTTTATTTCTCATTAAGCTACTTTTTCATCACTATCAACATGTTCTTAGAAAAAAAAAATTCTTTGTATTTTGTCAAAATGGGATGGTTCTACAAAGTAATGGAAAGTTTGGATAAAACATGCATCTCTCAGGAGACAGTGACAAAAAATAAGATTGCTTCTGGATATCATAGTGTGTCAAGGTAAATCTAGACTGGAGACTAAGACCATCTATCTTTTTCACTTTAAGTATATGGAGAATAATATAATGGTGAAAAATTTGGCCTTGTCTGCATATAGTCAATAACCTGACTTGCAAAGCTTGGATAACACAAATACTACTTTAAAGGTCAGCTGCAGTTATAATTTCTTATGCCTCTTGGGATCCTAGGAATTCCATATATTCTTTTCTCTTGGGTACTGGTTAATGAGGTTTTATTGTGGCAATGGTTTAAACCTTAGTGTTGATGGACTTTTCAGTCAGAATAAATGGCAAAAGATTTTTTAAAAAGCATTAAATGATGGCAGATACTACTAAAATTTGACTTACAGTTTTGCTTCCTATACCAAGCAAGTTTCTCTATTGACTAAATGAGAAGGTTATTCTAGCTAACTTAAGCAGAAAAGGGATTTATTGGAAGGATGTTATATAACTCACAGAATTGATAAGAATCATGGAGAAATAGACTCAGAAAATAGGAAGGAACCAAAGACAGTTGAGAATTGGTTTGTGCTTATGCCAAAGAGAAAGTTTGATTAGAAAGCCCGTTCTGTTTCTATGACTAAGTTGTTCCTGCATCTGTATTACCCCTTCAAGGTTGAAATTACTTTGTGGCTGCATCCCACTGACTACCTAGAGCAGTAGTTCTCTTGTTTCCAGCTTATTCTCTTGGGTCAAAACTTTTTGTAACAATTCTTGTATCACTTGGCATTTGCACTGTTGATTGTGGAAGCAATGGTAGGCAAAAGTTATAGCACCTAGCATGAATTAAGACAGCACATATGTATATATCCTATATATATATGATACACATATGTGTGTGTGTATTAATTTTGTATATAGTCTAGAGCTCCATCTTTCTCATTTGACCAAATGTCACTGGATATTTTCAGAGCTATTTTACCAGCAAGTTGATATGTAATGTGAGGATATCATTATGGAATATATTGCCTGGGTGTGAATCCTAACTTCCCCACTTAACTAGCTGTGAGATGCTGGGCAACGTTTAAGTTGTCTAAGCCCCAGTTACTTCTTCTATAAAATGGGGATGATGATACTTACCGCATAGAAAAATTGTGAGGATTAAATAAGTTAATACAAATAAATTATTTAGAACAATGCATGGTTTATGTAAATATTAGGTGAATATTAATTTTCATTATCATTTTGATTATTGTTGGGGAAGAAAAATTTTTCTCTGCCTTTGGAGGTTCTTCTGCTCGAAGTTTTTTTTGTTTTTAAGATTTTATTTATTTATTTGAGAGAAAGAGAGCACAAGCAGGGGGAGTGGCAGAGAAAGAGGGAGAAGCAGGCTCCCTGCTGAGCAGGAAGCCCAGGTGGGTCTTGATCCCAGACCCTGATATCATGACTTGAACCAAAGGCAGATGTTTAACTGACTGAGCCACACAGGCGCCCTGGAGCTGGTCTGATAATTAAATTGACATGAGACAGATTGACAGAAGAAAATAAAATTAATTACCTATAGGGAATCCACATAATTATGAGATTCTAAAGACAGCCAGGCAAAATAAGATATATATGTCATCCTGCATTTAGGAGAAAGGGGTAGGAAAACAATTCACAGGAAGACGAAAAAGAGTAAATGTTTGGTAAACAAATGTTAGGCCCTATAGAAACAGTAGGAACAATAAGCTATAGAGAGGACTTTAATCAAAGATCAAAATTGCTTAAGTTCCTCAAGGTCTACTGCCCTGAGTTCATACTTTAACGTGGTTTATCTATAGTGATTGATAGCTCTTCCTGGAGCAAGTCCTTTATTTGAGTTCACTTAGGCAGTTAGGGGGAAGGTCAGAGTTTCTAATTATGTCTTTTGGGCCTTGATTATTTTTGTTTTTAACTCAAAAATATCTGAATGTCCCAGTGACATATCTGGGGGCAAGTAACTCACTCTGAACCCCCACATTATCTCATTTTCAAATCTGGTCTCTGATAAGGTGGTCACAAGAGAAGGGACCATAGATGTGAATCTGAGCTCTCTGGTTTTTGTAGAGCTGGGTAACTGACTCCTCAGGTTAGGGTATTGACCTGCAAGTATGAACTACTGGTTTAATTTAATTTAATTTTTATTTATTTATTTTTTTAAGATTTTTTTTTTTTTTATTTGAGAGAGATCACAAGCAGGCAGAGAGGCAGGTAGAGAGAGAGGAGGAAGCAGGCTCCCTGCTGAGCAGAGAGCCCGATTCGGGGCTCGATCCCAGGACCCTGAGATCATGACCTGAGCCGAAGGCAGCGGCTTAACCCACTGAGCCACCCAGGTGCCCCTAATTTTTATTTTTTAAAAAGATTTTATTTATTTGAGATAGAGTGAGAGAGAAAGAGTGAGAGAGCACAAGTTGGGAGAGGAGTAATGGGAGGGGGAAAAGTAGGCTCTCCATTGAGCAGGGACCCTGATGTAGGGCTTGATCCCAGGATCGTGGGATTGTGATTTGAGCCAAAGGCAGATGCTCAACCGACTGAATCACCCAGGTGCTCCTGCTACTGGTTTTAGATTTAAAATGTATAATGTGAGCTTTTCCATCACGTTTCCTACTAGTTGTATGTCAGCAGCAGCCAATGTAGAACAAAAATGAACAAATTGCAAACAAATATTCAAGAATAAAACTTGAGAAAAATATATCCTATTTAGTTTGATAGCGATTTTTTTCTTTGTAGACAGGTACAAATAATGGTGATTTTTTGTTGTATATAACAGAAGCTGTAAAATAATATATTTCTTTAAGTAATCTTGTTTAATTAGTGATTATTTGACAAGTATTAGGATCAGATCTTTTTTTGTTAATATCTGAGTTTTTTTTTTCCTTAAAAGACTTTTTTTTTCCTAGGGTAGGGCTATGACTTGAGGTTTTAGCTGCAGCTGTATCTGTAATGGGATAAGTTCATAACAAATTTTTGCTGAATAAGTAATGTATTTTCATGTGGAGTCACATTTTCTACTCTGCTTGAAAATTATTTTCAAGAGAGTGTGCTTTGTGGTGACTGTGGTTTATGATACTATACTGCATATTTGAAATTGCTAAGAGAATAGGTCTTAAAAGTTGTCATAAGAAAAAAAATTTTGAAACTATGTATGGTGACTGATGTTAACTAGACTTATTGTGATAACTTTGCAATATATGTAAATAGTGAATCATATTGTCCACTTGAAATTAATATAATGTTATATGTCAGTTATATCTCAATTTTATTTATTTTTTTTTTTTATTTTTTTTTTTTTAAAGATTTTATTTATTTGACAGACAGAGATCACAGGTAGACAGAGAGGCAGGCAGAGAGAGAGAGGGAAGCAGGCTCCCTGCTGAGCAGAGAGCCCGATGTGGGACTCGATCCCAGGACCCTGAGATCATGACCTGAGCCGAAGGCAGCGGCTTAACCCACTGAGCCACCCAGGTGCCCCATTTATATCTCAATTTTAAAAAAGGAGGCTGTTAAAATTCACTAAAGACAAAGCAAATTCATGGGGTGTTGCAGGGAGCTGTCACTATATTGTGATGGTGGGTGGGTGTGAGGTGGGATGGGGAAGGAAGAATAAAATGTGCTGGAGAATACATCTCAGACGTGTAGTTAAGTATAGGTGGATAATATAATCGAACCTTTGATTTTTTTTGCTTTGTTTTAAATGTCCTGCTCTCCTCAAAATCCTATTTTAATAGTATATAGGGCTGGCCAAGCCTCCAGATGCCTACGCTGTTAAAGCTCCCTTTCAAGGGAAACGGTCTTGTCCTTAGGCCTTGCTGTATGGATAGTCCCATTTTGTATTTAGGCATAACCCCTCGCTGTGGCCAAGTGAATACTAGAAAACGAAACCAAGAACAGTGAATTATAGCTTGATAGGAGGAGATCAGCTGGGTTAATCAGATCTTTCCCTGGAGATTTAAAAAAAAAATTCAGGTTGTGGAGAGATGGAGACAGTTAACAGTGGGGACAAAAGTTGAAACAGTATATTAGGAAATATCTTGAGGTAAACATGAGGATAAGAAGTGATATGGAGAAGCAAAAATATGAGAAATTAGGAATAGCTATTTAATAGTGGAATGGAAAGAGTCAGATATTTGGAATTAAGCTGTATAATTAAGGAGGAGAGCAATAGAGAAAAGATTGCCTCTTTGAGTAATTGATTCATTCCTTTATTCAGCAAGAATTTATTGAATTACTATTGTTCTACCCCAAGAGTACTGCTCCGGAGAAGAATTGAGTCAGTGGGGCACCTTGCTGGTTGGTAGAGCATGTGCCTTTTGATCTCAGGGTTCTGAGTTAGAGCCCCATGTTGGGTATGGAGCCTGCTTTAAAAAAAACAAAAAGACAAAAAACAATAACAAAAAGAGTTAAGCCAGTGATTCTCAACTGGCCGTGATTTTTGCCTACCAGCGAATATTTGGCAATGTCTATAAAGACATTTTGGTTGTCATAGCCTGGAAGGGGGAGTGTTATTTGTATTCTAATGAGTAGAGGCCAGGGATGCTGCTAAACACAATGCCCAGAACAATTCTTACAAAAAAAAAAAAAGTCTGACTCAAAATGTTAGTAATGCTGAAATTGAGACCCCCTGGGATAAGCCATCATAAGTATGTATTTCACGGAATAATTATTTTCTTGTAGTTAACATTTATCTTTCTTTTCAGAAGTGAGGACGTTTACTGGAGTAAAATGGAGGCCTCAGTAATACTACCCATTCTGAAGAAAAAACTTGCGTTCCTTTCAGGTATGCTTTCTTCTTAAAACTGGAAGTGTTTGATATATAAATTTGTTTAAACTTTTTTCTTTGGTAAGTTCAACAGAAGTGCATTTTTCTGTGAAGGTTTCATTTCAGAGATATTTCTGAGACCTCTTTTAACCAGAGCGGATAGCTGTGCGCGAGCCACCTCTGTCACTGTTGGTACTTGGCAGGCCAATATTTACTCTATAATTGATTAAAATGACCTCTGCAAGGTAGATGTCATATCTTTTTATATAAAAATGAAATAATACGGGCCAAGAATAATTGACTAACCAGCACCTAAATAATTATTTTTGAAATACAGAATTAGTTTTTATGATATCCTGCATCATAGCTTTTGTCTTCCATCTTCCTGTGAGATAGTTTCAGTGTAGTAGGAGATGTTAGGAAATACCAGTTACATGGTTTTCACTTTTTACTCTTCGAATTGATTTATACAGGCTTGAATTTTTCTCTGGCTATTAACCTAAAGTGTGTATCAGCTAAGAATTGGAGAGAAGCTGAAAGATACTTTATTAGTTGCAGGGTACTTCAGGTATATTGATTATCTGGAATTAAGGATCATTGAGTAAATTTGCGTATGCTTTAGAATAGGTAATATGGTCTGCCTGTTTAGAGTTACTTGGACTTTTTTTTATCTTGCTTTTTATTTCTTTTTTACTTTAGATCCTATCATAATTATCTTGATCATTATGCTACCAACAATCTTTTTTAAAAAGTATATTGTATCTCTCTTTGAATTGCTATGTTTTTCTAGTGCAGATTATATAGGACAAAATAAGATATTGAATTCCACTAGAATTCTTGTTTCCTTATTTAATGTATTTTCTTTTTTCTTTCTTAAGATTTTATTTATTATTTGACAGAGAGAGACACAGTGAGAGAGGGAACAAAAGCAGGGGGAGTGAGAGAGGGAGAAGCATGCTTCCTGCTGAGCAGGGAGCCAGATGGAGGGCTCAATCCTAGTACCCTGGGATCATGACCTGAGCTGAAGGCATATGCTTACTGACAGAGCCACCCAGGTGTCCCTGTATTTGTTTTTTTAAAGAACAACTTCTTTCTTTACCAGTTGATGCTGATGTTTTCTCCATTCTTTTCTGATATTAATGGTGTTACAGGAAACATTCTTATTCATCGTTCATGCACTTTGTACAAGTTTAGCAGTATAGATTCCCATATAAGTGGAGCTGTTAAAGAGAATTTACATTTAAATTTATGTTAGGTTTTGTCAGATTACCCTCTAAGAGTATTTCAATTTCTCTTTCTCCCACCAGTTTAAGAAAATGCCTTTTTGCCCACACTGTTGCTGTGTAGATATTATTCTGTAATCTTTATCATTGACATATTTTCATCTTTATGACACTTACCTATATGCAGCATTTCACTCTGTTGGACATATCTACTTTTTAAAAAAAAAATTTTATTAACATATAATGTATTATTAGCCCCAGGGGTACAGGTCTGTGAATCGCCAGGTTTACACACTTCACAGCACTCACCATAGCACATCCCTTCCTCAGTGTCCATAACCGCACCACTCTTTCCCTACCCCCCTCCCCCTGGCAACCCTCAGTTTGTTTTGTGAGATTAAGAGTCTCTTTTATGGTTTGTGTCCCTCGTGATCCCATCTTGTTTCATGTATTCTTTTCCTATCCCCAAATCCCCCACGTTGCCTCTCAACTTCCTCATATCAGGAAGATCGTATGATAATTCTTTCTCTGATTGACTTATTTCGCTGAGCATAATACTCTCTAGTTCTATCCACGTCGTTGCAAATGGCAAGATTTCATTTCTTTTGATGGCTGCATGGTATTCCATTGTCATATCTACTTTTTTTTTTTAAAGATTTTATTTATTTATTGGACAGAGATCACAAGTAGGCAGCGAGGCTGGCAGAAAGAGAGGGGGAAGCAGGCTCCCCGCTGAGCAGAGAGCCCAGTGCAGGGCTTGATCCCAGGACCTTGAGACCATGGTAGCCGAAGGCAGAGGCTCAACCCACTGAGCCACCCAGGCGCCCCCATATCTACTTTTTTAAAAAAATATTTATTTATTTAGGGGGTGTGGGTGCGTGTGCACATGTGCAAGGGTGGGGGGAGAGAGTCCTTGAGCAGACTCCCTGCTGAGCATGGAGCCAGTCTCGGGGCTAGATCTCAAGATCCTGAGATCATGACCTGAGCTGAAACCAAGAGTCAGTTGCTTAACTGACTGAGCCACCAAAGCACCCCAGCCATATCTACCTTGAAGATCTTTTTTCTCTTGGCTTTTTCTTTTACTCTAGTAATTATTTTATTGTTCCTTAGTGAAGGCTGAGGACATGAGGTTAAATGTAGTTCTGTATGTTAGAACTGTCCTCTGAAGACAAATGCACAGTGGGTCAGGATGCTGCAGTAAAGATATGAACCTTTTTTGCACATTTAGTTTAATGCAGGCGTAAAGCTTAGCAATTTTTGACTAGCAAATGAAATTTCCCTTAGCCCATACTTCTTGACTTTCTCTATTGACTATTAATTATATCAACCAATAATTTTTGCCTTTTTTAATAATAGAGAAAAACTTTTCAAACCAAAATCATTTCAGGGATTCAGCTTGAAAACCATGGGTGCAATCCATTTAAAAAAACAAAAAACAAAACAAAACTTGAACCAAAACCATACGTAGTTGAAGTCACTATTGATTATCTATTAAGTTGAACCATTTAAAATTACATTTATTCATCTTAAACAGACTGGTTGAATGTCATTAATTTATAAGGTTAGCCTAATAAAAAGAAGATTATTTGTGGTTGGTCCATCATGAATTGCCCTCATGTCACTCAAAGGATTTGTTTTTTTCACTTCACAGCTTTCAGTTTTTAGTGATAGATTTCTAGAGATCATATAAAATTTTTACCTTTAGTATTTACTGTTTTTTAAGCTTCTGAAATTGCCAGAAATGTCAGTTGGGTCAGAGAATGGACATCAGTGTCAAAACTAGTCACATGGGGAATTTTCACAGAAGATATGCGCGTATAAAAGTATTAGTTAGATTTTAATGGCTATGGAAGATTGGAGAGGGCTTGAGCACCCACAAAATGCAAGTATGTTCCACTGCCTGGCTTTCAGGCTTCCACAGCCAGGTCCCATGTGCTCTTCACAGCTGGGCAGAACTTACTTTCTTGCCTCATGAATGCAGAAGTCCTGTCTGACCTCTGTGAGTTCACTCAGATCATTCCTCATCACAGAATATTCTAATACTCTTTTTTTTTTTTTTTTTAAAGATTTTATTTATTTATTTGACAGAGAGAGATCACAAGTAGACGGAGAGGCAGGCAGAGAGAGAGAGAGAGGGAAGCAGGCTCCCTGCTGAGCAGAGAGCCCGACGCGGGCCTCGATCCCAGGACCCTGAGATCATGACCTGAGCCGAAGGCAGCGGCTTAACCCACTGAGCCACCCAGGCGCCCTATTCTAATACTCTTAACTTGGTTTATAAATTCTGCCCATTTTTCTTAAGTCTTAACTTTTCTACGAAGCTTTTCACCTTTATCACAGCTCTTATCATTTTCTCATTTTCTCCTTTTTTATAATACTTTATATGTATTATATAACACAGTCTAGCAGATAAACTTATATTTCATACTGTTATTGCTTATGATGTAAAGCCTTTCTTCCTGGGTTGATTGGAAATTTACTTTACTTGTAAATGCTTATAGTGTTAGGTGTGCAGTAGGAGCTCGATGAATTGATTACATTAAGAAGCAGCCTGAATGAAGAAAATTAAACAGAATGATAATTGCTGTGTTTAAGTGAAGTTTTCATGGATGAATTTTTTTCTCTTATTCTTTCTAAATTTGGTATAATTTTTCTATACTACTATAAACATTTACAATGTATAAAATAAGCAGCTATTAGATAGTTCTATTTACTTATATCTTAAATACTATTTGTTTTAGTAGCATTGGACCCAAACATATTTATTTAGTGCTTTAATATCTATTACATGTTGTATTTATGTCTTTTTTTTTTCCTAATAGGAGGAAAGGACAGACGGAGTGGCCTCATTCTGACAATTCCATTATGCCTGGAACAGACAAATATGGACGAGCTGAGTGTTACCTTAGACTACCTACTCAGCATTCCAAGGTGACTCTACAGGTGTTTTTTAAAAAATCTTGATATGTTGTCGTTCACTTACTAATGTTTTCTGTTATTAAGGTGTATGTTGCTATGTCACCTGCTTTTACTAGTGAAATTATAATTAAAAACACTAGAATCAGTCTTTTCTGATACAACACCAAATAAAAGAATTATTGTATGCTTTTAAGGCACTGGATAATGTGATACAGATTTCCAAAATGTATGCACTGTCAACTTTTAAGGAACACAAAGACTGAGCATCTATGTACCATGCAGCTTGAGAAAACACAGAGAAGTGAATTTGGTAGAAAGCATCTTTTATTTAAATAGCTATTTCACGGGGCGCCTAGGTGGCTCAGTGGGTTAAAGCCGCTGCCTTCGGCTCAGGTCATGATCCCAGGGTCCTGGGATCGAGCCCCGCATCAGGCTCTCTGCTCAGCAGGGAGCCTGCTTCCCTTCCTCTCTCTCTCTCTCTCTCTGCCTGCCTCTCTGCATACTTGTGATCTCTGTCTGTCAAATAAATAAATAAAATATTACAAAAAAAAATGAGAATGAGGACAGACTTTTTTGTTTGTAAAATATAGAGGTGGTAAAAGGAACAAAACTCTCTTATATAATGCTCTTAAGCTCCAGCTAATGAATTTTAAACATTTTAGTCAGAACAGTTCTTTGTATTCTTCCGTATTTGCATTATTGGAATAATAGATTATTTCATTTTAAGCCACTTTGCCGAGAATAGGGTTAAAACTATATTTTAGAACCACTGACTTTAATCATACCTGCTTCCAGTATTGGCCTGTAATTTAATGGTTCTCTTGCTGATTGGTTTTTCTGTATTGGGGAAATAGATGTCTTCAAGTGAGAATTTTCAATTTTCTTTTTTTACTTTCTGGAAAGGAAAGTTAGCAGAACTGACAGTGTGTTAGTATTGAATAACCTTTAGTAACTCTGGGCTGAATGCTGATTTGTATTATTCACCATTAAATAACAAACTGTTTCTAGGTAAATGATACCAGCTGAGTACAGCTAACAAATTCTAAAAAAGTATGCATGATTCATAGATGGTTACATGTGGTTAGTGAACTTAGAGGCCATCTGAACCAACTGTCTTATTATGTAGACGAGGGAATTGAGACTCAGGTTAGAGTTACTTGCCCAGGATTACACAGCTAATTAGTAGTAGAGCTGGGACTAGAATCTATCATTGCTGACACCAATCCAGAGCTCTTAATATTTCACATGAATAGAATTTAGTATAGTTGAATCTTAGGTGAGGTGAGGTTAGGTTCTTTTTTTTTTTTTTTTTTAAGATTTTTTATTTATTTATTTGACAGACAGAGATCACAAGCAGGCAGAGAGGCAGGCAGAGAGAGAGAGAGGAGGAAGCAGGCCCCCCGCGGAGCAGAGAGCCCGATGTGGGGCTCGATCCCAGGACCCTGGGATCATGACCTGAGCCGAAGGCAGAGGCTTTAACCCACTGAGCCACCCAGGCGCCCCTGAGGTTAGGTTCTGAAGTTGGAATGTACTATACAAATTACTGATAGTCAAAATTACCCATGAAAAATGCCTAAGTAAGGATTAGAGATTAGAGACTTACAAACTGTTTTTTCATGAACATGCTAGTTTTCCTAGCATGGACACTGGAGAAATGTGTCACTGAGGTTACGTTCCAGAAGACACATTCAGCTTGTGATTAAGTTTGTAATAAAAAAGTGCATGCTTACGGGGTGCCTGGGTGGCTCAGTTGGTTAAGTCTCCCTTTGGCTTAGGTCATGATCCCAGGGTCCTGGGCTCTGCTCAGCAGGGAATCTACTTTTCCCTCTACCCCTCCCCTCACTCATGCTCTCTCTCTCTCTCTCAAATAAATGAATAAAATCTTAAAAAAAAAAAAAAAAAGAAAATGCATGCTTGTATATTTGAGACTCACACTCAGCCCAGCAGGTTGCTCCTATTATAAGGGGCACTGGGTGACTGAGGCAGGCTAAGGGACCAATAGTTTCACTCACCTCTTTTGTCTCTTCATTCTGGGTATATGAGCAGCAAGTACAATGGAGGGCAAAATAGCGTACGCTATTGAAATTTCTCTTTTTTTTAGATAAATATACATATAATGCTATTCCAGTGTAAATTATGAATCAGTTTCTGCATATCTACACATACCTGCCAGTTAATAGAGAAGATATGAATTGAAGCAAGATGAAAGAACTTATTTTAGCAAGGCAGAATAGATACCTGGATACTTTATTTTTAAAAATTGTTTTGCAAGGTTTTGGCCCTCAAATATTTGTTAATTTGAATTGTTAACCTTCTGTTTTCTTGCAGTAGCCTCCAATAACTTTGGTAGCTCTTTATATCAGTATTTTCTATTTCCTTAGAGCGCTGGAGTGTTTTTGAGCTCTTCTTTGCAACTCTGGAGATCAGTTTATTAGGTGTAACCTGAAAAACTGATTTTTCTCCTTCAAAATGTCTACCACTCAAAAGTGCACTTACTTTACTTTTTATTTTATTTATTTTTTTAGAGCAGGGATGGGGAGAGGGAGAGAAAGAATCTCAAACAGGCCCCACGCACAATGTAGAGCCCGACTCACGACTCAGATCATGACATCAGCTGAAATCAAGAGTTGAACACTTAATTGAATGAGCCACCCAGGTGCCCACCAAACTACTTTTCAATTATAATTGCCCCAGCATTTTATTGTGAAAAATTTCAAATGCACTGAAAAGGTTAATGGATTGTATAGTAAACACTATTATGCCCCTCACTTAGAAATTTCCAACCAAAATTGGACTTGATCACATATGTATTCATTTATCCATCTCTCTTTCCACCCCGGAACTGTTTTTAAGTTTACCCTGTTAGACTGTGCTCAGCCTGGAAAGTTGTTCATTTTAGTAGTATGTCTTCATTTTATTTGTGGGACCTGCTGTGTCTCCCAGTCTTCTGCTGTTAAAGTTTGACCCCTCCCAAGCTGTGACTGTCTCAGGACAGGTCCAGCAGTGATGCTTGTCTGGTCCCTTCCTTTACAGCACATGCCCCAAAGTGGTCTCTTTTTGCAATGAACACGTTAATATTTTGAAGGTAACATTAGATTTTAAAAAGTTTTGTAAAAATGAAACTATTCAGCTTCTTATCTATACTTCATGCATATTTTATTTGATACATATCTATTTTATTTTATTTTTTAAAAATATTTATTTGACAAAGAGATCACAAGTAGGCAGAGAGGCAGGTAGAGAGAGAGAGAGGGGAGAAGCAGGCTCCCCTGCTGAGCAGAGAGCCCGACGCGGGGCTCGATCCTAGGACCCTGGGATCATGACCTGAGCCGAAGGCAGAGGTTTTAACCCACGGAGCCACCCAGGCTCTCCGATATATATTTATTTTAAACAGGTAACCCAGCACATTTGACAATGGAGGCATTTCCTGATTCTTTTTCACACAGATTGCCCCTAAGCTTGCTTTTGTTTCAGATCCTTGATTAGGGGGCTTAGAAGAAAAGAGAGGGTCAGGATACTTGTAGCCTGACCTGAATACTAAGTTTAAGTTCAGGTAACTCTTTTAGATTGTTTTTTATATTTACTTCTGCTTGGTGTCATAGTAGTTTGTAGTCAAATTACAGTTTGTTAGCAGATTGTGAGGTCCTTAAATATTTGCAGAACAATGTTTTATTTATCTCCATATTCACAACGCCAATAAAAATGTTTTGAAGAGTTAGGTGTTCATTATATGCAAATTGAAGGAACCAACCAGACTTAACAACAAAGTCATAGAAATGACCTAACATACATTATGAAGGGGAGTAGAACAGCCATGTTTAGTTCTGTAATTCTTTAAAATGGTGAAATTATTATTTGAATCCTATAACTCATTTTGCAACTGCTAATATTTTTTAAGTGTAATTGACATGCCGCATTATATTAGTTGCAGGTTTATAACGTAATGATTTGAAAATTCTGTTTTCAGTGCTATGATAAATGTGGTCACTACACAACGTTATTACAATATTATTGACTATATTCCTTCTGCTGTACTTTTTATCTCATGACATTTATTTTATAACTGGAAGTTTGTACCTCTTAATCTACTTCACTTATTTAGCCCATATCCCCACCCACATCTTTCTGGCAACATTGGTTTGTTCTCTGTATTTAATAGTCTGTTTTTTTTGTTGTTGTTATTGTATTGTTTGTTCTCTTTTTTTTATTCCACATAGAAGTTAATCATATGATGTTTGTCATTCTTTTTTGAGTTATTTTACTTAGCATAATAACCTTTCCATGTTGTCCATGGATTGTTGTCAATCTGTGTTGTTGCAAATGGCAAGATTTCATCCTTTTTTTAATGGTTAAGTAATATTTAATTATATATATGTGTATGTACACACACACAAACACACACACTCAAACATGCACACACACACACCTTCTTTATCCATTCATCTATCACTGAACAGTGGGTTGTTTCCATATCTTGGCTCTTTTTTTTTTTTTTTAAGATTTTATTTATTTATTTGACAGAGAACACAAGTAGACAGAGAGAGAGAGAGAGAGAGAGAGAGGAGGAAGCAGGCTCCCCACCGAGCAGAGAGCCGGATGTGGGGCTCCATCCCAGGACCTTGAGATCATGACCTGAGCAGAAGGCAGAGGCTTAACCCACTAAGCCACTCAGTATCCCCCACCCCTTTTTAAAGATTTATTTATTTATTTATTTGACAGACAGAGATCATAAGTAGGCAGACAGAGAGAGAGAGAGAGAGAGAGAGGAAGCAGGCTCCCTGCTGAGCAGAGAGCCTGATGCGGGGCTTGATCCCGGGACCCCCGGGATCATGACCTGAGCGGAAGGCAGAGGCTTTAACCCACTGAGCCACCCAGGCACCTCCATATCTTGGCTCTTGTGTATACAATAAACATAAGAGTGTATATATCTTTTTGAATTAGTATTTTTGTTTTCTTTGAGTAAATACCCCTTAGTGGAATTACAGGACTGTATGGTATTTCTATTTTTAATTTTTTGAGGAACCTCCATACTGTTTTCCATAGTCATGGTACCATTTTATGTTCTTATCAATAGACCATGAAGGTTTTCTTTTCTCTACATCTTTGTCAGTACTTGTTATTTCTTCTCTTTTTGATACTAATTATTCTTACTGGTGTGGGGTGTCTTCTCCTTGTGATTTTGATTTGCATTTTCCTATTAGTGATATTGAACGACTTTTTTTTTTTAAAGATTTTGTTTATTTATTTGACAGAGAGAGAGAGAGAGAGATCACAAGTAGGCAGAGAGAGAGGAAGGGAAGCAGGCTCCCCGCCTAGCAGAGAGCCCGATGTGGGGCTCTATCCCAGGACCCTGGGATTATGACCTGAGCCGAAGGCAGAGGCTTTAACCCACTGAGCCACCCAGGTGCCCCTTGAGCGACTTTTTAAGTGTGTATTAGTCATCTGTATCTCTTCTTTGGAAAAATGACTTTTCAGGTCTTCTGCCCATTTTTTAAATCCTATTACTGTCTTTTGGTGTTGAGTTGTAGAAGTTCTTTATATATTTTGGATAGTAGCCCCTTATTGTGTATGTCACTTGCAAACAGCTTCTCCTAGGTTGCCTTTTTGTTTTGTTGATGATTCCTTTGCTGTGCAAAAGCATTTTATTTTTGTGTAGTCCCGGTAGTTTATTTTCGCTCTTATTTCCCTGGCCTGAGAAGACATATGCATAAATATGTTGTTAAAGCCAATGTCCAAGAGATTACTGTCAGTGTTTTGTTTGGATTTTTATGGTTTCATTTCTCACATTTAGGTCTTTAATCCATTTTGACTTTATTTTTGTGTATGGTGTAAGAAAGTGGTCCAGTTTCATTCTTTTGCATGTAGCTCTCCAGTTTTCCCAAAACCATTTTTTGAAAAGACTCGTTTCCACATTGTATGTATATTCTTGCCTCCTTTGTAAGAGATTAATTCACCATACAAGTGTGGGTTTAGTTCTGGGCTCTGTTCTGCTGCTAATTTTGTGTCTGTCTCTGTGCAAGGCCATACTGTTTTGATAACGTAGTATATCTTGAAATCTGGGATTGTGATACCTCCAGCTTTGTTGTTCTTTTTTTTTTTTTTTTAATATTTTACTTATTTATTTGACAGAAAGAGGGAGAGAGATTACAAGTAGGCAGAGAGGCAGAGAGAGAGAGGTAAGCAGGCTTCTTGCTGAGCAGAAAGCCCGATGCGGAACTCGATCCCAGGACACGAGCCGAAGGCAGAGGCCCAAACCACTGAACCACCCAGGCGCCCTTTGTTGTTCTTTCTTAAAGTTGATTTGGCTATTCAAGGGCATTTGTGGTTTCATATAAACTTTAGGATTATTTGTTCTAGTTCTGTGAAAAATTTTGATAGGGATTGAATTGAATCAGTATTGCTTTGGGTAGTGTGGACATTTTAACAACATTAATTCTTCCAGTCTGTGAACATGTTATATCTTTCCATTTGTTTGTGTTGTCTTCAGTTTCTTTCACCAGTCATAGTTTTCAGAGTATAGGATTTTATCTCCTTCGTTAAATTTATTCCTAGGTATTTTATTCTTTTTGGTGCAATTGTAAATGAGATTGTTTTCTTTCTTTCTTTCTTTCTTTTTTTTTTTTTAAGATTTATTTGTTTATTTGAGGTACAGAGGGAGAAAGAGCGAAGGAGAAGGAGTAGGGGTAGGGGCAGAAGCAGACTCCCCACTGGGCAGGGAGCCCAACTTGGGGCTTGATCCTGGGACTCTGGGACCATGATCTGAGCCCAAGGCAGATGTCCAACTGACTGAACCACCCAGGTGCTCCGAGATTTTTTAAATTTCTCTTTCTGCTATGTTGTTACTAGAATATAGAAAAGCAACAGATTTCTTTAATTTTGTATCTTACAACTTTACTGATTTCATTTATTACTTTAAATAGTTTTTTGATGGCATCTTTAGAGTTTTCTGTGTATGTCATCTTCAGATAATGACAGGTGGCTAGGACTTCCAGTACTATGTTGAATAAAAGTGGTGAGAGTGGACCTTCTTGTCTTGTTCCTGATCTTAAAGGAAATGCTTTCCATTTTCAACATTGGGTATGATGTTAGCTGTGGGTTTTTCTTATATGGCCTTTATTGTGTTGAGGTATGTTCCCTCTAAACTCACTTTGTTGATATGTTTATCATGAACAGATGTTGTGTTTTGTTAGATGGTTTCCTGCATCCATTGACATAATCATGCAGTTTTTATCCTTTCTCTTGTTAATGTCATGGCATCATATTGATTGATTTGCAAATATCAAACCATCTTTCCAACCTTGGAATAAATCTTACTTGGTCACGGTGAATGATCCCTTTAAAAAATGTGCTTTGCTTACCTTTTGTTGAGGATTTTTGCATTCATGTTCTTTAGGCATATGGCCTGTATTTTTCTTTTTCTGTGTTATCTTTGTCTGGTTTTGGTATCAGGATAATGTCGGCCTTATAGAATGAATTTGGAAGTTTTCCTTCCTCTTCTACTTTTTAGAATAAGTAATTATTCTTATTCTATTCTAGAATAAGAATAGGTATTAATTCTTTAAATATTTGGTAGAATTTACCTGAAAAGCCATCTTGTCCTGGACTTTTGTTTGGGAGATTTTTGATTACCAATTCAGTTTTGTTACTAGAAATCAGTCGGTCCAAATTTTCTATTTCTTCCTGATTCACTTTTAGAAGATTGTGTTTCTAGGAGTTGATTCATTTCATCCAGGTTGTTTAATTTGTTGGCCTATTTTTTATAGCATTATCTCCTAATTCTTTATATTTCTGTGGTGTCAGTGTCCTTCATCCTTTCTGACTTTATTTGAATTCTGTTTTTTGTTGATTAGTTCAGCTAGAGGTTTATCAGTTTTATCTTTTTAAAGAATCAACTCTTCATTTCTTTGAACTTTTCTAATTTTTTTATAGTCTCTATTTTATTTATCTCCACCCTCATCTTTATCATTTCCTTCCTTCTGACATTGGGTTTTGTTTTTTGTTCTTTTTCTAGTTCCTTTTGGTGTAAGATTAGATTGTTTATTTGAGATTTTTCATGTTTCTTGAGGTAGGTTTGTATCATTAAAAACTTACGTTGCAGGGCGCCTGGGTGGCTCAGTGGGTTAAGCCGCTGCCTTCCGCTCAGGTCATGATCTCAGGGTCCTGGGATCGAGTCCCGCATCGGGTTCTCTGCTCGGCAGAGATCCTGCTTCCCTCTCTCTCTCTCTCTGCCTGCCTCTCCATCTACTTGTGATCTCTCTCTGTCAAATAAATAAATAAAAAATCTTAAAAAAAAAAAAAACTTATGTTGCAGAATTGCTTTTGCTGCATCCCAAAGATTTTATACTCTTTGTTTTGGTTTTGTATACATGTATTTTTTTTTTTTTTTATTTTTTCTGGTTTCTTCATTGACCTGTTGGTTGTTTAGTGGCATGTTTGTCATCCATTTTGTTTGTGTTTTTTCTAGTTCTTTTTCTTGTAATTGATTTCTAGTTTCATAGTGTTGTGATAGGAAAAGATGCTTTATATGATGTCAGTCTTCTTAAATTTACTGAGACTTTTTTTTAAGATTTTATTTATTTATTTGTCAGAGAGAGAGAGGGAGTGAGTACAGGCAGACAGAGTGGCAGAGGGAGAAGCAGGCTCCCTGCAGAGCAAGGAGCCCGATGCGGGACTCGATTCCAGGACGCTGGGATCATGACCTGAGCCGAAGGCAGCTGCTTAACCAACTGAGCCACCCAGGTGTCCCTTAAATTTACTGAGACTTATGTTGTGACCTAACATGTTATCTATCCTGGAATCTTCCATGTGCATTTGAAGATATATTTATTCTGCTCTTTTTGGTTGGGTTGTTCTGTATTTACTTTTTGTATTTTTTAGGTCCATCTAGCCTAATGTGTCATTCAAAGCCATTGTTTCCTTGTTAATAATTCTGTTCAGCTGATCTATCCACTGATGTAAGTGGGCTGATAAAGTTTTTCCTTTTATGTCTATTAAAATTTGTTATATGTACTTAGGTGCTTTTATGTTGTATGCCTATTATTTACAATTGTTACATTTTCTTGTTGGGTGGATCCTTTTATCACTATGTAATGCCCAGTGTTTGTCTTTTGCTACAGTCTTCCTTTTAAAGTCTGTTTTGTCTGATATAAGTATTGCTAGCCCAACATTTTTTCTTTTTTGCTTCCTTCTGCCTAGAGTATCTTTTTCCATCCCTTCACTTTCCATCTGTGTGTTTCTTGGTTAGAAATGAGTCTTTTGTAGCCACTCTTTTTTTTTTTTTTTTAAATCCATTCAGTCACCTCATGTCTTTTGATTGGAGCATTTCTCTTTATTTTTTTGTGTATCTATTATAGGTTTTTGATTTGTGGTTATTGTTAGATTTATATGTAATATCCTATATGTATAGCAGGCTATGTCAATAGTTGCTTAAGTTGGAACACATTCTAAAAGCACTACATTTAGGGCACCTGGATGGCTCAGTTGTTAAGCGTCTGCCTTGCCTCAGGTCATGATCCCAGGGTTCTGGGATCGAGCCCTCCATCGGGCTCCCTGCTCAGTGGGAAGCCTGCTTCTCCCTCTCTTGCTTCCCCTGCTTGTGTTCCCTTTCTCGCTTTGTCTCTCTCAGTCAAATAAATAAAATCTTAAAAAAAAAATCACTAAATTTTTACTACCCCTCCATTTTATGTATATGTTGTCATATTTTTTATCTTTTTATTTTGTGTATCCCTTGGAATTTTTTGGATATAATTGACTTTACTCCTTTTGTGCTTTAACCTTGATATTGGCTTTATAAGTAATTAATTTTTTTTTAAAGATTTTATTTATTTATTTGTCAGAGAGAGAGAGGGAGAGAGAGCAAGCACAGGCAGACAGAATGGCAGGCAGAGGCAGAGGGAGAAGCAGGCTCCCTGATGAGCAAGGAGCCCGATGTGGGACTCAATCCCAGGACGCTGGGATCATGACCTGAGCCGAAGGCAGCTGCTTAACCAACTGAGCCACCCAGGCGTCCCTATAAGTAATTAATTTATGTTTACTTTTACCTGTGAACTTTTCTCATAATTTTCTTCTAGTTATGTTCTCTTGTTTATCACTAAAGAATGCCCTTTCTCACATTTCTCATAGGACTGTTTTGGTGGTGATGAACTCCTTTAAACTCCTGTTCGGGAACCTCTTTATCTTTCAATTCTAAGTGATGATCTTGCTAGGTAGGGTATTCTAGGTTGAAGGTTTTTGTTTGTTTGTTTGTCTTATTTTGTTTTCTTTGAGCACTTGAAATATATCATGCCATTCCCTTCTGGACTGTGTAGCTACTAGTATTCTGTAAGGTATATATTCTGTATGTTCAGAATTAAAAAAAAAAATCTACCTATGGACATTTTTCTTCAGTGAAAATCTGACACAGAAGCCAAATTTATAAAACATATAGAAATGGAGGGCCATAGACATTTCTGCTCATTATCATCTTCCCTTCTCAAACTCCACTTTCACTGCTGTGCCCCCTCTCACACTTTTAAGGAGCCTTCTTGGAGTGTATAGGACTCTGCGGAGCAATTAGAAGATAGTTTGAATATGAATCTAACACCCTTAATTGATCATTGATTTGTCTTCTTAGACATTGGAAGTTTCAGTATAGTCTGTAAGAGTATGACTGGGAAGGCTTTCCTCTTTTTTTTTTTTTTTTTTTTAAATTTTTTTTTTTTTTTTTTTTAATGAGACTTGTAGGACCAAGGAAGTTTGAGCCACAGCACCTTCCTTTTTCCTCCTCAAGAAATTTACTTTTATGAACATGCTTTTTGTTTTGTTTTACTTTTTAGATTTTTAAAATTTTTTATAGAGGGAGAGCAAGCAAGCATGGGATGGGGAGGGGTCGAGGGAGAGAGAATCTTCAGAAGACTCCACATGCAGCATAGAATCTGACACAGGTCTCAATCTCAAGATCTCTGACCCTGAGATCTTGACCTGTACTGAAATCAAGAGTAGGGCATTTAACTGACTGAGCCACCCTGGCTCTCCTGAGCATTCTTTATTCTCTTGATGAGTGTTGTTGTTGTTTTTAATAATCATCTCACTTCATACAACACATATGTATAGAAAATTTATAATGCGCAATTTCAAAGCTAGTCCAATACTAGACTACTAAGCCAGTATTTGCTTTGTCATGTAGTTTTTATTTTTCTCTACTTTCTCTTTCCTTTTCATATATGCTTCAGTTCACATCAAGGGATGGGGGAGTTGTCAAGCTAGACTAGTACAGTAACCAAACTAACTTCTCTGTCCCTATTCTCTTTCCACTTTGTGCACAAAAACAGGATTAATTTCACTGATGCGATAGTTTCATCCTTCCCAGTTTTCTCTGACCTCCTCTTTTTCTTACTGCACAGTGAATTCAGTTCAGTAGCCACTTATTTTGTATGCCTTGCATTGTGAAGGCAGGAAAGACTAGGTCTTTGCTCTCAAAAGCAGTCTTTCAGCCTTCTTAAATGCTGTGCCAAGACCTTATATGATTTGACTCATCTTTTCAGTTAATATTTCTTAAACACGGGGCGCCTGGGTGGCTCAGTGGGTTAAGCCGCTGCCTTTGGCTCAGGTCATGATCCCAGGTCCTGGGTTCAAGCCCCGCATCGGGCTTTCTGCTCGGCAGGGAGCCTGCTTCCTCCTCTCTCTCTGCCTGCCTCTCTGCCTACTTGTGATTTCTCTCTGTCAAATAAATAAATAAAATCTTTAAAAATATATATATATATATTTCTTAAACACTTATGATGCAAAGCACTTAGTTTTAAGTATTGTATTAACTCAGTTTTCAAAATAATAAGATAGTATTATTATTTCTGTTTCATAGATGAAAAAGGGCAGAGAAATTAAGAAACTTTATCAAATTAGTATTTGGTGCCTTTGATCATATTCTTTATGTTCTATATTCTTTATGCTCTTTAATACATCCTCCTTTGACATTAAATTTTATTAGCTTCTTTATGTAGATCTCTTCCAGATTCTGCTGTTATCCACACTTATAGTCCTTGCTGCTTCTGATTCTTTAGGAGTTAAGCCATGATATGTTTAATGATGATTCTTAGGTATTTATTTATTTATTTGTAAAGATTTTATTAATTTGAGGTAGCAAGAGAGAGAACATGAGAAGAGGCAGAGGGAGAGGGAGAAGCAGGCTCCCTGCTGAGCAGGGAACCCAATGTGGGGTACAATCCCAGGACCCTGGGATCATGACCTGAGCCAAAGGCAGATGCTTAACTGATTGAGCCACTCAGATGCCCAAATTTTTATTTTATTTTTACATTTATTATTTGTCTTTTTTTTAAATTTCAAAAGCATATATTGTTTCCCTAGTAACATTAAATAATGTAATGTCAATATAGAGTAGACACTAAGGGATTCTGAGCTCCTTGAGGGGAGAAACTCTGTCTTATAATTCATATTTTTCATAAGTCAGTGTAGTACCTCATTCTTAGTCAGTGGTCAGTATGGCTTATGGGTACTTTTTATTTTATTTTACTAGTTCGGTTTCTCAAGTGTGGGCTGACTGGACCTAGTAACTGACCATTCTCAGCACATCTTACATTTTGTTGGAAAATCAAATAAGCATACTGAAGTTGGTGGCTCAGTAGAAACTATTTTGATGGATAAAAAGATTTTCTAGGATGGTCTTGCTTTCCTTTTTAGGACTTTAAATTCAAATGGACCTGAGGATTTACTTATGGATGATTGGGAGGCATATGTGAAAAGAATATCTTATATTTAAGGAAATAACAGATAACATTAAGTCATTTAATTCTCATAACAAACTTATGATGAATATAGTCATCATTATCCCTGTCTTGTGTATGAGGGATCTGAGACATAGAAAGAGTGGGCAATTTTAGGTATCTTGACCAAGAGCATGTGGTAAATCAGGGGTAAAAGGGGTATTTGAACCTGGCAGTTTGGCTGCTAGCCTGTGTTCCTAATTACTGCCCTACAGCCACCTCTGCTGTAATCACAGTGCAGTACCTATTGATAAGTGTCAGTATTTAGTCACATTTAATCTAGATCTATCACAGTTGATAATTAACAAATGAAATAATACAGTATTATAAAAGAAATATTGAAAACATTTTTGTCTTAACATTTTCTTTCAACAGTATATTCAGTGTATACAGGCAAATCTTAGAGATAATTGCAGGTTCAAGTCTAGACCACTGCAGTGAATGAATATGACAGAAAAGCATTATTTGCATTTACGTCCTCCACTGAAGTCTTGAATCCCTAAGT